>NC_138522.1:14142500-15359642 GCF_000230855.2 Cajanus cajan | reverse complement strand
TTCTTTTCTTGCTTATAATAAAATTCTAAACCACATTATTTTTAACCTTGTTTGAATAAACATGAATGAGGTTAAAATCGTCTTAATAACAATAAACCCGCATCATTTTTATGTGGAAGTGTGTGACAACTTGGAGCACCTTTCCTTGGCCTCGACAGGTGCCATCATGGATAAAAAAAGAAGAAATCCTTTAAAAAAAAAAATCATAAAAACAAAAAAAGCTCGGCAGGAAACCCAAAAAGGGGGCTGCGCAAAAATAAGAGCAAAGAACCCGCTAGGAATCCCACGAAAGGGTGACCTAGGCAAAAGTTAGGGTTGCAAAAATAAAGAAAAACAAAGGTCCGCTAAGACGCCACAAAGGGGTGTTTTAGGCAAAAATAAGGACAATCAAAAAAGCAAAAGAAACCCATGATGGTACCATGAACCGAATTCAAAAAGAAAGGTTCAAGGAAAGCTATCTAAGTTGTCAAATCACAACGTCAAATAACAAGACTTTCTTAACTTCATAAGTGTTTAATCAAACAAGCCTAAACACATGAGCCTACCTTGGCCAGCCATTCTTACAAAAACCATTTTCGAAAAAATAATCCCCTCTAAAACACAAACTTTCGAATAAAAATATCTTTCCCTTCTTTTCTCTTGTCCAAAACGATTTTAGAATAATCTAGTGGAAACATGGAGATATAGTGGTCAATAGGAGGGTTGATACATCTTCTAAAGGAAGAGAAGGATCATTGGGTCGATGACACCAATTTCAATATAACACGCATCATTCCTCGGTTACAGAAATCGGCAGCGCACAGCCCGTCTAAGAGGAATGGCAAAATCCAAGCAAAGAAACGCATCGGTTAATTCTTATGAAAAATAAATCAAATAGAATTAGGTGCATCATACCGCATACATGCATACAGATGATAGGTGTACTGGAAGATCACTTATTCTCTGTTTATTGAAAAAACAAACAAAAAACAAAAAAACAAAAAAACAAAAAAACAAAAAAAAATATATATGAACTTCAGAAAAAACAATGCGCCCGTACCATGTTCAGTACGCCCGTACTAAAATTAGGGTTATGAACAAATTTTCAACTCAATACGGGCATACTGAAATGAATACGGCCGTATTGGCCATAACGTCCACACCAATACTGGCATATTGAATTCAATACGGCCCGTATTGGCCCATTCTTTTGTACATCAACAACATCTTCATTCCCATGCATACTTTATCTGTGAATGTGTTTGAGATCCCTCTAACAGAAAAAGCCGAAATCAACGAAAAAAGGAAAAATTCAGAAAATCCAACAAATATACAGAATAATTGAGCCTGGAGAGGCTTGCCGAAATAATACTCCCTCATCATACAGAATAACTGAGCCTGGAGAGGCTTGCTGAAATAATACTCCCTCATCATAACAGAATAACTGAGCCTGGAGAGGCTTGCCGAAATAATACTCCCCAATCGTACAGAATAACTGAGCCTGGAGAGGCTTGCCGAAATAATACTCCCCAGAGACATCTCAGCTTGCACTCTTGGGCCGAACTCCCAGTGAAAGCTATCAGCGCAAGATCAGCAACATTCCCTAATGGAAGCATGATCATCCGGACAGAATATCCGAGTCAAAGGACTTTGACTTCCTCAGTGGAAGATAGCTTTCCAACTCGAGCGACGAGTGAAGCTAAGCCTGAAGAGGCTTTCTAAATAATACTTTGGGATACATAAGATCTTCAATCCCCATTCGCCTACTCAGAGGCACTCCTTCAAAAAAAGAAAATCCGAAAAGATCAATAACCATTCCCCAAGCGAAATCCGGCACTCAGCCGAACACCAAACATCAAGATAATTCGCCTACTCAGAGGCACTCCTTCAAAAAGAGAAAATCCAAAAAAGATCAATAATCATTCCCCAAGCGGAATTCGGCATTCAGCCAATCATTGAACGTCAAGATGATCCGCCTAACAGAAGAGGCTAATCAAAATTAACGACAGAATCCCCCAGCGGATAACAGCCTACGCAGAGGCAACAAAACCAAGAAAATCAAAAAGAGTCACCCGAATAAGGATAACCGGGATACTCCACCAACGTCGAAAGGACGTCATCCAATCATAAGGCATCGCTCACTTCGGAAAGAGCATCTTTGTGTCTGCATCCCTAAGGAATCAGAAATTCCCCAGTGGGCACCAACTACGCAATGGAAAGTTGGGACACAAGAACCTATGAGTAACTGCACATCCCCTAGACGGATCCCTGCGTTATCCAGCCCTCAGCGGCATCAAAATCAAAAACAACCGTCGAAGCAGCATCGTGGACTGTGGAGACAAAATCATCACAATAGAATCCCCCAGCGGATAACAGCCTACGCAGAGGCAATAAAACCAGAAAATCAAAAAGAGTCACCCGAATAAGGATAACCGGGATACTCCACCACCGTCGAAAGGACGTCAGCCAACCATAAGGCACCGCTCACATCAGAAAGAGCATCTTTGTGTCTGCACCCCCAAGGAATCAGAAATTCCCCAGTGGGCACCAACTACGCAATGGAAAGTTGGGACACAAGAACCTATGAGTAACTGCACATCCCCTAGACGAATCCCTGCGTTATCCAGCCCTCAGTGGCACAAAAATCAAAAACAATCGTCGAAGCAGCATCGTGGACTGTGGAGACAAAATCACCACAAATCCCTGGAGAGGGCAAACTCACACTGCCAACGTCGTCAGAAACACGGAGGCAGACCCTGGGGAGGGCAAACCGCAGACCCTGGAGAGGGCAAACTCACGCTACCAAAGTGACCAGAAGCACGGAGGTACGCAACCCTGGGGAGGGCAAACCGCAGACCCTGGAGAGGGCAAACTCAGCTGTCAAGGTTGTCAGAAACACCGAGACAGAGCCTGGAGAGGCGGTACTCAGCTACCCCGTCGTCAGAAACACTGAGGTATGCAACCCTGGGAGGGCAAACCGCAGACCCTGGAGAGGGCAAACTCAGCTGCCAAGGTTGTCAGAAACACCGAGGCAGAGCCTGGAGAGGCGGGTACTCAGCTACCCCGTCGTCAAAAACAACGGAGGTATGCAACTGTCAAGGTTGTCAGAAACACCGAGACAGAGCCTGGAGAGGCGGTACTCAGCTACCCCGTCGTCAGAAACAACGGAGGTATGCAACTGCCAATGTCGTCAGAAACACAGAGGCATAGCCTGGAGAGGCGGTACTCAGCCACCAACGTCGTCAGAAACACGGAGGTGTGCAACTGCTAACGTCGTCAGAAACACGGAGGCAGAGCCTGGAGAGGCGGTACTCAGCTACCGAGGTTGTCAGAAACACCGAGGTATGCACGAGCCTGGAGAGGCGACGACTAATACTCAACCTGGAGAGGCTACTCAACACTTTTCCACCGGAAGACACTACAAGCCGGAAGGATGGCTTATTCCCCGGACAATTGGGTCAACTCCTTTACTTGTCAACCGGTACACCAAAAAGTCGTTTGACTAAGTAAAGGGGGGGCAGCTGTAGACCCCTAAAATTGTCCGGGTCGGAAATAAGACTCGAAGACTCTCGAAGACCGAAGGAAAGTCAGCCGAAAGGACTCCTGGAAGACCCTTGAAGACCCTAGGATGATTCTTCATAGGTTTAGAAGTCTTAGAGTAGCTTAAAATAAGGATGTGGGAGGA
Source organism: Cajanus cajan (assembly GCF_000230855.2). Taxonomy (NCBI): domain Eukaryota; kingdom Viridiplantae; phylum Streptophyta; class Magnoliopsida; order Fabales; family Fabaceae; genus Cajanus; species Cajanus cajan. Next base: position 15,355,978 of record NC_138522.1, on the reverse strand, counting down.
TTGGAGCTCAATACGGCCTCCTAGAAGTTTAGTACGGCCGTACTGAACCATTTGAACTGCAATACGGCCGTAGTGAACTCAATACGGCCGTACTGAAGTTTTTGAACTTCAGTACGGCCGTACCAAATTCAATACGGTCGTACTGTAGTTCAAAAAACTTCAGTACGGGCCGTAGTGAAATCAATACGGCCGTACTGAAGTTTTTGAACTTCAGTACGGCCGTACTGTAGTTCAAAACTTCAGTACGGGCCGTATTGATGTCAGAGGCCGTACTGCGCCTCACTCCTATATATAGGACGTCATTTGGACACATTTCCACACATTTGGAGCATTTCTCCACCCTCTGGCTGAGTATTCTAGGTTTTTGAGCAGTGTTCTGCCCTAGAAATCTCTCCGAGAGCCGATCCGACGAAGTTCTTGAGTTCTGAGCATTTAGCTTGAGGATTCGAACTAGTCGAAGGGAAATTTTTGATTTCCATAGTAAAAATTAATCTTTAGGGAAGGAGCGAGCAAGCGTGTAGTGGGAAGGAGCGCCAAAAAGCCTCCTAACGTCTATTTGAATATATAAAAGCACGCTTCAAAGGTTTCTTTTTCAAATCCTTCCTTTTATTGCTTTCTGATTGTTGCATTGCATTTTTCATCATGTAGATATCTCGTTTATAGTCGTTTCTAATAAATAGGGGTAATTTAGTAATTTTACACTGTTATTTATGAAATAATCCGTCATAGGGAACCCGAAAGGGGCGTCGTGGGGTGCTAACACCTTCCCCGCACGTAACCGACTCCCTTACCCGACTCTGGTTGTAATGGCCAAAGTTGATTTATGAAATCAATTGCCTTATATCTTTTTCCAATGTTTTGAGTAAAACATTGGTGGCGACTCCAAGAACCCTTCTTTTGCGAAAACCACTAATCCATGGAGGGTCCCGCTTGTGATTAACATGGATTGGTGAATCATTTAATAAAATTGTTAGTTCGATGAGGTCTCAGTTTGAGAATAAGTCGTTCTAACAATCCATCATTTTCAAAACTTTAAAAAGAGTCCAACCATCGTCGCGAATGCCAAGGTCCGTTTCGGCGGGTGGCGACAATGATAAGAAAAATGATGATCATGTGTTTTTATTTTATGATCTATTAAGTTTTGTCATAAGTGTCGCAACCCGAATTTTTTCGAACTTGCGACGTACGATTTAGACATCCTTTTAAAAGTCTCATCAATTAAGGAATGCCCGGACACCAGACTAATCCTTAATTAATAGTTTTTGAAAAATGAGTTCATGGAGTCACCACCAATGTTTTACTCAAAAACATTGGAAAAAGAAAATGTTTTTAAAAATCCAATAATGGCCTTGATAACCAGAATTGGGTTCGGGGGTCGGTTACGTGTAGGGAAGGTAATAAGCACCCATACAACGCCCTTAATTGGTACCCTATGATGAAGTTAACATTATAAATGATAATAATATAAATATTAAATCCCCTTTTATTAATAATTATTTACATGCTTGAAATTTAAATTATACAATTAACCCTAAAATGTCTACATGATTATTTTTATTATAACAATATTTATTATAGAGAAGAAATAAATAAATAAAAAAGGAGAAAGAGATTGACTGAAATACCTCTTGAATGAGCTCTATTGAATCTTCAAAACACGAAGATTTTAGGTGCTTTGTGGCAACCTTTCACACTACAATGCCTCACAAAATCTCAAGAAATACAAGAGAGAGAAAAAGAGAGAAGAAGAGAGAAATTTCGTGCTCTAGGGAATTTGGACGAAATTTTGGAGTCCCCCTATCTGTTGGCCGAGATTTTCTATTTATAGGCATCAGATATGGGCCGGAACGGCCCGTTCTGGATTCGGAACGGCCTGTTCCGGATCCGAACGTTATGCTGTATATTTGTACCCTAGAACGGCCCGTTCTGAAATCAAAACGGCCCGTTCCGGTGAACCAGAACGGCCCGTTCTGATTTTAGAACAGCCCGTTTCGGGGTACAGATTTTAGGCCATTTGTTTAGTTTGGAACAGCCTGTTCTGGTCTAGAACGGCCCGTTCCAGCTAACAATTTTTAGGCCATTGAGAAGCCTCAGAATAGCCTGTTCCAATTCGAGAACAGCCCGTTCCAAACTTGGGAACGACCCGTTACGATTTTGGAATGGCCCGTTCCAGGCCACTAAAAAAAGTTAATTTGGGTTTTTGGGCCCTCTGATGTCCTAACTTGTTTGTATGCCCCCCGGACGAAATTGGGTGTCTACAACTGCCCCTCTTTACTTGTCCTTTGGAATAGCTGTGTTGCTTTTCCAAAGGCAAGTAAAGACGTAGACATTTCATCCGGGTCTTCTTCTCGTCTCTGTGTTGGTGCTTTTGCGTTGCTTCCCTTGGACATGTGTATTTGCTCGTATCCTCACCCTTTAGAATAGTTGAGCATTGATTGCGTACTCTATTGGATAACAAGGTTGATAAACTATACACCTGATCTTCAGTCTTCGAGTAGAAGCTCCATTGTTTCTCTTGTGATAATGTGTCCCTTTATTTGTAGCTTGTTTAAGAGAGAGTATTATTATGCCTGGCCACTCCAGGCTGCCTGCTAATATTGTGAGTATTATTATGCCGGCCTCTCCAGGCCGCCTGCTGATATTGTGAGTATTATTGTGCTGGCCTCTCCAGGCTGCCTGCTGATATTGTGAGTATTATTGTGTCGGCCTCTCCAGGCCGCCCGCTGACATTGTGAGTATTATTGTGCCGGTCTCTCCAGGCCGCCTGCTGACATTGTGAGTATTATTGTGTCGGCCTCTCCAGGCCGCCTTTCTGATGCTGAGTATTATTATGCCTGCCTCTCCAGGCCGCCTGCTGAATGTTGAGTATTATTATGCCTAGCCTCTCCAGGCCGCCTGCTGAATGCTGAGTATTATTATGCCTAGCCTCTCCAGGCTGCCTATTGATGTTAATGATGCGATTGCCCTTTTTCTATGGGAGGACGTCTGATGAAGACGAGGATTGCTAGTAGGTGGTGCCCTTGTGATGGTGGGCAAAGGAGTAAATAATGAGTATTATTATGCCTGGCCTCTCCAGGCTGCCTGCTGATGATGATGATGTGATTCCCCTTTTCTTTAGGAGGACGTCTGATGAAGACGAGGATTGCTGGTAGGTGGTGCCCTTGTGATGGTGGGCAAAGGAGTAAATGATGAGTATTATTATGCCTGGCCTCTCTAGGCTGCCTGCTAATGATGATAATGTGATTTCCCCTCCCTTTTTTTTGGAGGACGTCTGATGAAGACGAGGATTACTGGTAGGTGGTGCCCTTGTGCTGGTGGGCAAAGGAGTTGATGGGTGACAAAGATTCTAGTGTTGCCCCTGCCATGTGAGTATTGTGATGCCTCTCCAGGCGCCTTTATTGTGGGATGGTTGGTAAGAGTTTGGTGTTGTTCTTGTCAAGGTGAGTATTGTAATGCCTCTCCAGGCGCTTCTTGTGGTATGTTTTTTTTTTAATTTCATTTTTTAGCTTCGGCTTTTTCATGTTTGAAGCTTGCCTTTTTTGCTATTTTTCTAAATGCTTTGGCTTTTTCAACATTTACGAAGCTCGCCTTTTTCTCATGTTGTTTTTGATTTTTTTTTTGTCATCATTTGTGGAGGGATCTATTCCCATGATGATGTTATCTGCTGAATCTTTATTAATAAGTATTATTTCGGAAGCCACTCCTGGCTTTGGTGAGGAAATCATTCCTAATCTAGCATTCTCTTGGATCATCTTTCATTTGGTGAAGAAGTAAGGCGTGGTGGCCTCTTCATGCTTATAGTTGCTTGCTTGGTCAATTCCATTCTATTCCACTATTGATGTGTCTTTGCTTAGTGGGCACATAGAATCACTTGGGGTTGTTGTTTGTCACCGCTTCGACTCGTTCTTGGCTTTTGAGCTTTTACGAGTGCTTTGTCCTGATGACTCTTCTTGACTCATAGCAAGTAGAATGCATGGATGCAATGAAAATGAAGATAGGAATGATTTTATTATTTATTCCTTTTTTTGTGTAACGCCCTTCCATATGCCCCTACCTCATATGCATGCGATGCAGTTTATGCTCATGTGTTTAGTCTTAAACATGAAATTTTTTTTTTAATGTCGGGAAATTAACCTGTGTGCGTTAAGGTTAATGTTGACGATCCTTTTTTATCCATTTCGTTTGTGATTATCACCGGGATATGTTCTGTTGAGCTAAAAGTTTCAATGGCTCCTTGATTATCTAGTCGATGTGTGGTCAAGCATCTCTAACCTCTGTTTGAGGACATCTCGAATTTCCCTCTGTGAGTATTCACTGTGCATTTTCCGTGTATCTTTTTAGCACCATTTTAATGCCATAAGAGTCAAGAGAAAAGAAGGAAGGAATGTTATTATTATTATTTTGTTTTTTTTTCAAAAGGGTAGTTAGAAGGGATATTTCAAAAAGGGTTTTTTTAGAAGAAGGGCTGGCCAAGGTAGGCTTTGGTGTTTAGGGTTATCAAACAAAACGTATTTGCTACAAGGAAGCTATCATTGTGTTTAGCCTTTTTGGAAAGTGAAGTGATGACTCGGGGTCATACTTTAATTGGATGATTCTTCTGAGTTGCCTTTGGGTTTTCAACTCAGGTTGCTGCTTTAACGTCCTAACTTTTGCCTAGGTCACTTGTGGATTGCCTAGCAGATCTTGCCCTAACTTTTGCGCAGCCCCCTTAGTGGGTTTCCTGCCGGGCCTTCATTTTTTTTTGCAGCACTCATGAGGTATGGGAAGTCTTTATTTTATCAAACCCTAGTCATGTTTGAAAACCTGATTGTTCCTTTATTATCCTTTCCATGCTATTATTGAGTGACATCTTTGTTACAAATACATTTTGTTTGTTAAGGGCTGTAGACCCCTAAAATTGTCCGGGTCAGAAATAAGACTCGAAGACTCTCAAAGACCGAAGGAAAGTCAGCCGGAAGGACTCCTGGAAGACCCTGGAAGACCCTAGGATGATTATTCGTAGGTTTAGAAGTCTTAGAGTAGCTTAAAATAAAGGTGTGGGAGGATTGAAACTCAATACGGCCTCCTAGAAGTTCAGTACGGCCGTATTGAACAATTTGAACTACAATACGGCCGTACTGAATTCAATACGGCCGTACTGTAGTTCAAATCTTCAGTACGGGCCGTATTGATGTCAGAGGCCGTACTGCGCCTCACTCCTATATATAGGACGTCATTTGGACGTCATTCCACACATTTGGAGCATTTCTCCACCCTCTGGCTGAGTATTCTAGGGTTTTTGAGCAGTGTTCTGCCCTAGAAATCTCTCCGAGAGCCGATCCGACGAAGTTCTTGAGTTCTGAGCATTTAGCTTGAGGATTCGAACTAGTCGAAGGGAAATCTTTTTGATTTCCATAGTAAAAATTAATCTTTAGGGAAGGAGCGAGCGAGCGTGTAGTGGGAAGGAGCGCCAAAAAGCCTCCTAACGTCTATTTGAATATATAAAAGCACGCTTCAAAGGTTTCTTTTTCAAATCCTTCCTTTTATTGCTTTCTGATTGTTGCATTGCATTTTTCATCATGTAGATATCTCGTTTATAGTCGTTTCTAATAAATAGGGGTAATTTAGTAATTTTACACTGTTATTTATGAAATAATCCGTCATAGGGAACCCGAAAGGGGCGTTGTGGGGTGCTAATACCTTCCCCGCACGTAACCGACTCCCTTACCCGACTCTGGTTGTAATGGCCAAAGTTGATTTATGAAATCAATTGCCTTATATCTTTTTCCAATGTTTTGAGTAAAACATTGGTGGCGACTCCAAGAACCCTTCTTTTGCGAAAACCACTAATCCATGGAGGGTCCCGCTTGGGATTAACATGGATTGGTGAATCATTTAATAAAATTGTTAGTTCAATGAGGTCTCAGTTTGAGAATAAGTCGTTCTAACAATCCATCATTTTTCAAAACTTAAAAAGAGTCCGACCATCGTTGTAACGACCCACCCTAGGTCGTCACATTAATAACCAGCCAAAATAAAATAATATAAAATAAAGAAAATAGAGCAAAAGCCAGCTACGCTAGAGTGTAAAAATTGTTTCATAATATCAAACATAATTATATCAGAGTCATTCTTAGTAAAATTATACAGTAATCCAATAGTAACATCATGAAATATAAGTTAGACACCCTAGGTGCTGGTCAAGCTCTACGTCTAGCCACTTCTCAAAGCAGCTACCCCAGAAGACTCCTTGCTATCCCAAGGCCTCACACCTGATCTGCTCCCCCACATAGTGAGATCATCACAGTCCAAACCACATGGAAACACAAGGGTTAGCACATATAAAACCAACCATAGTATATCATAATAAAATATCATTAAACAAATATTTATCCACAGTATTTATCCAGACCAACAAGTCATTTTCCATTCTAAATATAGACCAACCCAAAATATAATGTATACACGTCCATGCCAATATATACATATTTTATGATAATAAAATAATCCATAACCAATGTATACAATCCATACCATATGTATACAGATTCCATATCCAAAACAAAGTCACACCACTGTATAATCCATGATGTAACCAACACATCCAAACCAAATGTTGGCCTCAACACCATCCAAACCAAGTGTTGATACGGTGAAACATGTCAGCAACCCATGTCCCACACCTAACCTCTCATGGAAAATATACAGTTGGATTACGTCGTCACGTAACCCTGATGATCATGGCCACTTCATCCATCGGTATGACTCGGCCTTGCCCCCATACCGGTAGCAAATAGAATACTTAGAGGAGTACTTCAGAATCCACCTAACATCTGAAGTGGTTTATTATATAACCTTTGGAAAAGTTCCACATTGGAATCCTCACCATGGGATTCCCAAATTTCATATTTTTCCAAAGATTATATCCTGATCTCACCAAGAGATCTAATCCATACCATAACCTTACTCCTTTAAGTCCTATTTACTTTTCCAAACCACATACATAGCATATTCCATAATTAAACATAACCATAACCATGCCAATTTGTCAATATAATAATAATATAAATATCCAAAACAACCATCAATTGATCCAAATTCTACTATATGAAATGAAAATCTCCACATAAAATAGCATATTAAAATTATACTATTCCTATCATGCTCATATATACTAGATTAATTTTATAAGCACTACCCTTACTTGGATAAACCTGAACTGAAACTCGGGCAGAACCTCCTCCTCTCTCTTGCTTAAACAAGAACCGAAACTCGGGCAGAACCTCCACCTCTCTCCTTAAGCAAGGACCGAAACTCGGGCAGAATCTCCACCTCTCCCTCCTCTTTTCTCTCCCCTGGCAGAACCTCCTCTACTGGATTCCTCTTTCTCTCTCCTCTTTTCTTTTCTCCTCCCCTCTTTTTCTTTCTCTCTCTCTCCTCTTTCTCTCTCTAGGATTCTCTTTTCTCAGTATATTTTTTTTCACCCCCCCTGGCCCCTATTTATAGGCAACCAGAGTCACCCGGAACGGCCCGTATTGAATTCGGAACGGCCCGTTCCGAATCTTTCAAATGTACGCAAATTTTTAAACTGGAACGGCCCGTTCCAAAATCGGAACGGCCGTTCCCAAAAAGCAGAACGGCCCGTTCTAAAATCAGAACGGCCCGTTCCGAGACTCATCCAGAACGGCCCGTTCTCCTTCCGGAACGGCCCGTTCTCCCTCCAGAACGGCCCGTACTCCCAGTTGGAACGGCCCGTTCTGGGCCCGTTCTCACTAAAAAAATTTAGTATAATTTTTAAGCTTGGAACGGCCCGTTTTGCTTTTGGAACGGCCCGTTCCAAGTTACCAAAACACCCCTTAAATTTTTTTAAAATTGCGAAAATGCCATCAGTAATAAAATTACAAGAATACCCCTATACCTTTATAAAATTTACGAAAATGCCATTGATAATTAATAATAAAAAAAATGGGTATTACAATTCTCTCCAACAACAAAAATTTTCGTCCTCGAAAATTCACTTACTCTAAAAGAGATATGGGTATTGATCCTTCATCCTTTCCTCCAACTCCCAAGTAGCTTCATTAGTAATCTCATCCCAAATAACTTTCACCAAATTGATAGATTTACCTCGCAACTGTTTAACTTTCTTATCTGCCACTGAAACTGGCTGTTTCTCAAAAGTTAAATTCTCCTTAACTTGTACTGCCTCTGATTCCAATACATGACTTGGATCGTGAATATATTTCCTCAGTTGTGAAACATGGAACACATCATGCAGATTAGAAAGGAATGGAGGTAATGCAATCTGATATGCCACTGGTCCAATCCTCTTGAGAATTTGATACGGCCCAATAAACTTAGGATTCAACTTCTTAGCTTTGATAGCTCTTCCCACACCTGTGGTAGGAGTTACTTTCAAAAACACATGTTCTCCTTCTGAAAACTCCAAAGGTTTCCTCCTTTTGTCTGCATAAGACTTTTGCCGACTCTGAGCAGCTCTCATTCTTTCCTGAATTTGTTTCACCTTTTCAGTAGTCTGTAAGATGATCTCTGGCCCCACCATCACTAATTCTCCCTCTTTAAACCAACACAAAGGTGTTCGACATTTCCTCCCATACAGAGCCTCAAAAGGTGCCATTCCTATACTTGCATGAAAACTGTTATTATAAGTGAACTCGACCAAAGGCAACATCTCTTCCCAATTCCCTAGATGATCCAAAATACAAGCTCTCAACAAGTCCTCCAAAGATTGGATAGTCCTCTCAGACTGCCCATCAGTTTGTGGGTGATAAGCAGAACTGAGCCTCAACTTAGTCCCTAACGCTTGATGCAAACTTTGCCAAAATCGGGATGTAAAACGAGGATCCCTATCAGAGATGATACTGGAGGGCACACCATGTAATCTAACAATCTCCTTAATATACAATTGAGTTAACTTTTCCAAGGACCACTTTATATTCATTGGAAGGAAATGAGCACACTTAGTTAATCTATCCACGATCACCCAAATAGAATCACAATTCTTAGCAGACCTTGGTAATCCAACAACAAAATCCATGGTTATACTATCCCATTTCCATTCTGGCACTTCCATCATTTGTAACAAACCTCCTGGTTTTTGATGTTCTACTTTAGCTTTTTGACACACAATGCAAGATGCAACATACTCAGCTATCTCCCTCTTCATACCATTCCACCAGAACATTTTCTTCAAATCTTGATACATTTTTGTCATACCCGGATGTACACTCAACTTACTTTTATGACCTTCCTCAAGTATCAACTTCTTCAACTCTTTATCTTGTGGAATACAAATTCTACCCTTGTACCTCAAGATTCCATCCATATCTTGTTCAAATCCTTCAGCTTTCTCAGAACCCAACAACTCTCTAACCTTATTCAATCTCGTATCCTGAACTTGTTTTTGTTTCACCATCTCCAAGAAATCACTAGTAATGGTAGTCATACCACAACTAATAAAATCTGAGGCAATCACAACATTAAGATTCATATCCCTGAATTTCTCTACTAACTCCATCTCTTTAACCATCATGTAAGACATATGAAGAGATTTTCTACTCAAAGCATCTGCCACCACATTTGCTTTACCTGGATGGTACATTAACTGAAAGTCATAATCTTTCAAAAACTCAATCCACCTCCTTTGCCTCATATTTAACTCTTTCTGATCAAACAAATATTTCAAACTCTTATGATCACTAAACACATCAAACTTTGCTCCATAGAGATAATGTCTCCAAATCTTCAAAGCAAAAACCACCGCAGCCAACTCTAGATCATGCGTAGGATAATTTCGTTCATGAGTCTTTAACTGCCTAGATGCATAAGCCACAACCTGTCTATCTTGCATAAGAACACATCCTAAACCTTGATGAGATGCATCACAATAAACCTCAAAAGATTTATTAGGATCTGGCAGAATCAACACTGGAGACGAAGTCAACTTTTCCTTTAACTCTTGAAAACTCCTTTCACACTCCTCCGTCCATATAAAAGGATGATCCTTCCTGGTCAGCTGTGTCAAAGGCATAACTATTTTAGAAAATCCTTCTATAAATCTTCTATAATAGCCAGCCAATCCCACAAAACCTCTAACTTCAATAACTGATTTTGGACGCTCCCACCTCAAAATCGCTTCCACCTTAGTAGGATCAACTGCAATTCCTTGTGCAGAAATCACATGACCCAAGAACTTAACTTCAGATAACCAAAACTCACATTTTGACAACTTTGCAAATAATTGTTTCTCCTTCAATACCTGCAAAACTATCCTCAGATGTTCTCTATGTTCTTCCATAGATTTAGAATAAACCAGAATATCATCAATGAACACCACCACAAACTTATCCAGAAAGGGTCTGAAAATCCTATTCATATAATCCATGAAAATAGCTGGAGCATTCGTCACTCCAAAAGGCATGACAACATACTCATAATGGCCATACCGAGTCCTGAAAGCAGTCTTTGGTATGTCCTCTTCCTTTACCCGAATCTGGTGATATCCAGATCTCAAATCAATCTTGGAGAAAACAGTAGCTCCCCTTAACTGATCCATCAAATCATCTATTCTTGGCAATGGATATTTATTCTTGATTGTCAATTTATTTAACTGCCTGTAATCCACACATAACCTCACACCACCATCCTTCTTCTTTACCAATAACACTGGTGCTCCCCACGGAGATACACTAGGTCTGATCATCTGCTTCTCCAAAAGTTCTTCAACCTGCTTCTTCAATTCAGATAACTCCGCTGGTGCCATTCTATAAGGAGAAATGGACACTGGTCCCGCCCCTGGTATAAGATCAATACTAAACTCTAACTCTCGCTTTGGTGGTAATCCCGGAACATCATCCGGAAAAACCTCTGGAAATTCTCTAACAACATCAATACTATTCAACAACTTTTCATTCTCTACACTAATAAAAGATAAGATCATAAACCCAAGAGCTCCATCCTTCAACAATCCATCTACCTGTCTATTAGAAATAAATCTCTCCTGTTCATCAGTAGGAAAGATTAATTTCTTCTCTGAACAATCTATCAAAATCCTATTGGCAGAAAGCCAATCCATCCCTAAAATCACATCCAAATCGGATAGAGGTAAACAAAATAAATTCACTTTATAACAACGCCCTTCCACCTCCACTGGACATCTCAAACAAACCTCAGAAGTCAAAACAGACCCTGAAGCTGGGGTAGAAACAACTAGATCCACACACAAAGAACTCACAACTAAATTTAACCTTGCCACGCATTCATAAGAAATAAAAGAATGTGAAGCACCAGAATCAAATAAATTAGAAATATCATTACCATCAGCTTTGCCCTTTCCTTTTACCAGCTCAGATGTCGTTTCAGCTTCAGCACCTGTTAAAGCAAAGACACGACCTGCTGCAGTAGGCCGATCCACTTTCTGGTTCTCTCTAGCTGGAATATTTTTGACAATGCAATCTTTAGCCATGTGACCCACCTTGCCACATTTAAAACACGTATAGTTCTTTGTAGGACAGTCCTTCATCATATGTGGGCCTCCACAGATATAACATCTAATACTCTGAACATCTCTTGTGGTAGTAGTCCCCATCGGTTTCTTATTAGCATTTCCAATTTGAAACTGAGATGGTCTCTTTTGAGGATGTTTCCCCCTCCCAAATCCAGATGATCCCTCTAGACCCTTTGCCACTCTATTTCCTCCTTCAAATCTCTCAACTGTTTTTGCCTTTTCAACTAGAACTGGGAACTCCATAATCCCCATAGGGACAATAGTCTTTTTCAGCTCAAATCTTAGACCCTCACTAAACTTCCTGCATCTCCAGGCTTCAGTGATAGCTTGAGAATAATACCTAGCCAAGTGTTCAAACTTGACCACATACTCTTGTACTGACATATTTCCTTGTTGCAATCTCAAAAATTCAGCTTCCTTAGCATATCTGGCGCTATCTGGAAAATATTTCTCTAGGAATACCTTTTTGAAATTTTCCCAATTTATCACCTCCCCTCTAGCTTCCATCATAGCTTGAGCACCTTTCCACCAGAAACTAGCCTCACCCACCAACATATAAACAGCATAAACTAGCTTCCTCTCCTCGGGGCAATGCATCACCATGAAAATTTTCTCCATCTCCTCAATCCATTGATCAGCAATTTCAGGTCCATTAACACCTGTAAATTGAGGAGGATTCCCTTTTCTGAACTCTGACAAGCCCCTATACTCATCAGGTATCTCAGTCCTAGCTGCTTCAGCTGCAGCCCGGTTGGTCTCCATCTGAGCCAACAAAGTATTCTGTTGTCCAATAGCAGCAGCAATTAGCTCCATAGCCTGAGCAATCTGCCGCTCATCTACACCTGAAGAAGGATGAGAATGGTTTCCCCTACCAACCATCCTGATAAAGATAAAAGATCAAGGAACCCATGAGTTTACACTAAAACACATAAGAAATTCCTTTCAAAAAAATCTATTTCCACTCAACAGAAACATAATAAGACCATTTCCCACAAACCCTAAAGAGACTCGACCAGCTCTGATACCAAAATTGTAACGACCCACCCTAGGTCGTCACATTAATAACCAGCCAAAATAAAATAATATAAAATAAAGAAAATAGAGCAAAAGCCAGCTACGCTAGAGTGTAAAAATTGTTTCATAATATCAAACATAATTATATCAGAGTCATTCTTAGTAAAATTATACAGTAATCCAATAGTAACATCATGAAATATAAGTTAGACACCCTAGGTGCTGGTCAAGCTCTACGTCTAGCCACTTCTCAAAGCAGCTACCCCAAAAGACTCCTTGCTATCCCAAGGCCTCACACCTGATCTGCTCCCCCACATAGTGAGATCATCACAGTCCAAACCACATGGAAACACAAGGGTTAGCACATATAAAACCAACCATAGTATATCATAATAAAATATCATTAAACAAATATTTATCCACAGTATTTATCCAGACCAACAAGTCATTTTCCATTCTAAATATAGACCAACCCAAAATATAATGTATACACGTCCATGCCAATATATACATATTTTATGATAATAAAATAATCCATAACCAATGTATACAATCCATACCATATGTATACAGATTCCATATCCAAAACAAAGTCACACCACTGTATAATCCATGATGTAACCAACACATCCAAACCAAATGTTGGCCTCAACACCATCCAAACCAAGTGTTGATACGGTGAAACATGTCAGCAACCCATGTCCCACACCTAACCTCTCATGGAAAATATACAGTTGGATTACGTCGTCACGTAACCCTGATGATCATGGCCACTTCATCCATCGGTATGACTCGGCCTTGCCCCCATACCGGTAGCAAATAGAATACTTAGAGGAGTACTTCAGAATCCACCTAACATCTGAAGTGGTTTATTATATAACCTTTGGAAAAGTTCCACATTGGAATCCTCACCATGGGATTCCCAAATTTCATATTTTTCCAAAGATTATATCCTGATCTCACCAAGAGATCTAATCCATACCATAACCTTACTCCTTTAAGTCCTATTTACTTTTCCAAACCACATACATAGCATATTCCATAATTAAACATAACCATAACCATGCCAATTTGTCAATATAATAATAATATAAATATCCAAAACAACCATCAATTGATCCAAATTCTACTATATGAAATGAAAATCTCCACATAAAATAGCATATTAAAATTATACTATTCCTATCATGCTCATATATACTAGATTAATTTTATAAGCACTACCCTTACTTGGATAAACCTGAACTGAAACTCGGGCAGAACCTCCTCCTCTCTCTTGCTTAAACAAGAACCGAAACTCGGGCAGAACCTCCACCTCTCTCCTTAAGCAAGGACCGAAACTCGGGCAGAATCTCCACCTCTCCCTCCTCTTTTCTCTCCCCTGGCAGAACCTCCTCTACTGGATTCCTCTTTCTCTCTCCTCTTTTCTTTTCTCCTCCCCTCTTTTTCTTTCTCTCTCTCTCCTCTTTCTCTCTCTAGGATTCTCTTTTCTCAGTATATTTTTTTTCACCCCCCCTGGCCCCTATTTATAGGCAACCAGAGTCACCCGGAACGGCCCGTATTGAATTCGGAACGGCCCGTTCCGAATCTTTCAAATGTACGCAAATTTTTAAACTGGAACGGCCCGTTCCAAAATCGGAACGGCCGTTCCCAAAAAGCAGAACGGCCCGTTCTAAAATCAGAACGGCCCGTTCCGAGACTCATCCAGAACGGCCCGTTCTCCTTCCGGAACGGCCCGTTCTCCCTCCAGAACGGCCCGTACTCCCAGTTGGAACGGCCCGTTCTGGGCCCGTTCTCACTAAAAAAATTTAGTATAATTTTTAAGCTTGGAACGGCCCGTTTTGCTTTTGGAACGGCCCGTTCCAAGTTACCAAAACACCCCTTAAATTTTTTTAAAATTGCGAAAATGCCATCAGTAATAAAATTACAAGAATACCCCTATACCTTTATAAAATTTACGAAAATGCCATTGATAATTAATAATAAAAAAAATGGGTATTACAATTCTCTCCAACAACAAAAATTTTCGTCCTCGAAAATTCACTTACTCTAAAAGAGATATGGGTATTGATCCTTCATCCTTTCCTCCAACTCCCAAGTAGCTTCATTAGTAATCTCATCCCAAATAACTTTCACCAAATTGATAGATTTACCTCGCAACTGTTTAACTTTCTTATCTGCCACTGAAACTGGCTGTTTCTCAAAAGTTAAATTCTCCTTAACTTGTACTGCCTCTGATTCCAATACATGACTTGGATCGTGAATATATTTCCTCAGTTGTGAAACATGGAACACATCATGCAGATTAGAAAGGAATGGAGGTAATGCAATCTGATATGCCACTGGTCCAATCCTCTTGAGAATTTGATACGGCCCAATAGACTTAGGATTCAACTTCTTAGCTTTGATAGCTCTTCCCACACCTGTGGTAGGAGTTACTTTCAAAAACACATGTTCTCCTTCTGAAAACTCCAAAGGTTTCCTCCTTTTGTCTGCATAAGACTTTTGCCGACTCTGAGCAGCTCTCATTCTTTCCTGAATTTGTTTCACCTTTTCAGTAGTCTGTAAGATGATCTCTGGCCCCACCATCACTGATTCTCCCTCTTTAAACCAACACAAAGGTGTTCGACATTTCCTCCCATACAGAGCCTCAAAAGGTGCCATTCCTATACTTGCATGAAAACTGTTATTATAAGTGAACTCGACCAAAGGCAACATCTCTTCCCAATTCCCTAGATGATCCAAAATACAAGCTCTCAACAAGTCCTCCAAAGATTGGATAGTCCTCTCAGACTGCCCATCAGTTTGTGGGTGATAAGCAGAACTGAGCCTCAACTTAGTCCCTAACGCTTGATGCAAACTTTGCCAAAATCGGGATGTAAAACGAGGATCCCTATCAGAGATGATACTGGAGGGCACACCATGTAATCTAACAATCTCCTTAATATACAATTGAGTTAACTTTTCCAAGGACCACTTTATATTCATTGGAAGGAAATGAGCACACTTAGTTAATCTATCCACGATCACCCAAATAGAATCACAATTCTTAGCAGACCTTGGTAATCCAACAACAAAATCCATGGTTATACTATCCCATTTCCATTCTGGCACTTCCATCATTTGTAACAAACCTCCTGGTTTTTGATGTTCTACTTTAGCTTTTTGACACACAATGCAAGATGCAACATACTCAGCTATCTCCCTCTTCATACCATTCCACCAGAACATTTTCTTCAAATCTTGATACATTTTTGTCATACCCGGATGTACACTCAACTTACTTTTATGACCTTCCTCAAGTATCAACTTCTTCAACTCTTTATCTTGTGGAATACAAATTCTACCCTTGTACCTCAAGATTCCATCCATATCTTGTTCAAATCCTTCAGCTTTCTCAGAACCCAACAACTCTCTAACCTTATTCAATCTCGTATCCTGAACTTGTTTTTGTTTCACCATCTCCAAGAAATCACTAGTAATGGTAGTCATACCACAACTAATAAAATCTGAGGCAATCACAACATTAAGATTCATATCCCTGAATTTCTCTACTAACTCCATCTCTTTAACCATCATGTAAGACATATGAAGAGATTTTCTACTCAAAGCATCTGCCACCACATTTGCTTTACCTGGATGGTACATTAACTGAAAGTCATAATCTTTCAAAAACTCAATCCACCTCCTTTGCCTCATATTTAACTCTTTCTGATCAAACAAATATTTCAAACTCTTATGATCACTAAACACATCAAACTTTGCTCCATAGAGATAATGTCTCCAAATCTTCAAAGCAAAAACCACCGCAGCCAACTCTAGATCATGCGTAGGATAATTTCGTTCATGAGTCTTTAACTGCCTAGATGCATAAGCCACAACCTGTCTATCTTGCATAAGAACACATCCTAAACCTTGATGAGATGCATCACAATAAACCTCAAAAGATTTATTAGGATCTGGCAGAATCAACACTGGAGACGAAGTCAACTTTTCCTTTAACTCTTGAAAACTCCTTTCACACTCCTCCGTCCATATAAAAGGATGATCCTTCCTGGTCAGCTGTGTCAAAGGCATAACTATTTTAGAAAATCCTTCTATAAATCTTCTATAATAGCCAGCCAATCCCACAAAACCTCTAACTTCAATAACTGATTTTGGACGCTCCCACCTCAAAATCGCTTCCACCTTAGTAGGATCAACTGCAATTCCTTGTGCAGAAATCACATGACCCAAGAACTTAACTTCAGATAACCAAAACTCACATTTTGACAACTTTGCAAATAATTGTTTCTCCTTCAATACCTGCAAAACTATCCTCAGATGTTCTCTATGTTCTTCCATAGATTTAGAATAAACCAGAATATCATCAATGAACACCACCACAAACTTATCCAGAAAGGGTCTGAAAATCCTATTCATATAATCCATGAAAATAGCTGGAGCATTCGTCACTCCAAAAGGCATGACAACATACTCATAATGGCCATACCGAGTCCTGAAAGCAGTCTTTGGTATGTCCTCTTCCTTTACCCGAATCTGGTGATATCCAGATCTCAAATCAATCTTGGAGAAAACAGTAGCTCCCCTTAACTGATCCATCAAATCATCTATTCTTGGCAATGGATATTTATTCTTGATTGTCAATTTATTTAACTGCCTGTAATCCACACATAACCTCACACCACCATCCTTCTTCTTTACCAATAACACTGGTGCTCCCCACGGAGATACACTAGGTCTGATCATCTGCTTCTCCAAAAGTTCTTCAACCTGCTTCTTCAATTCAGATAACTCCGCTGGTGCCATTCTATAAGGAGAAATGGACACTGGTCCCGCCCCTGGTATAAGATCAATACTAAACTCTAACTCTCGCTTTGGTGGTAATCCCGGAACATCATCCGGAAAAACCTCTGGAAATTCTCTAACAACATCAATACTATTCAACAACTTTTCATTCTCTACACTAATAAAAGATAAGATCATAAACCCAAGAGCTCCATCCTTCAACAATCCATCTACCTGTCTATTAGAAATAAATCTCTCCTGTTCATCAGTAGGAAAGATTAATTTCTTCTCTGAACAATCTATCAAAATCCTATTGGCAGAAAGCCAATCCATCCCTAAAATCACATCCAAATCGGATAGAGGTAAACAAAATAAATTCACTTTATAACAACGCCCTTCCACCTCCACTGGACATCTCAAACAAACCTCAGAAGTCAAAACAGACCCTGAAGCTGGGGTAGAAACAACTAGATCCACACACAAAGAACTCACAACTAAATTTAACCTTGCCACGCATTCATAAGAAATAAAAGAATGTGAAGCACCAGAATCAAATAAATTAGAAATATCATTACCATCAGCTTTGCCCTTTCCTTTTACCAGCTCAGATGTCGTTTCAGCTTCAGCACCTGTTAAAGCAAAGACACGACCTGCTGCAGTAGGCCGATCCACTTTCTGGTTCTCTCTAGCTGGAATATTTTTGACAATGCAATCTTTAGCCATGTGACCCACCTTGCCACATTTAAAACACGTATAGTTCTTTGTAGGACAGTCCTTCATCATATGTGGGCCTCCACAGATATAACATCTAATACTCTGAACATCTCTTGTGGTAGTAGTCCCCATCGGTTTCTTATTAGCATTTCCAATTTGAAACTGAGATGGTCTCTTTTGAGGATGTTTCCCCCTCCCAAATCCAGATGATCCCTCTAGACCCTTTGCCACTCTATTTCCTCCTTCAAATCTCTCAACTGTTTTTGCCTTTTCAACTAGAACTGGGAACTCCATAATCCCCATAGGGACAATAGTCTTTTTCAGCTCAAATCTTAGACCCTCACTAAACTTCCTGCATCTCCAGGCTTCAGTGATAGCTTGAGAATAATACCTAGCCAAGTGTTCAAACTTGACCACATACTCTTGTACTGACATATTTCCTTGTTGCAATCTCAAAAATTCAGCTTCCTTAGCATATCTGGCGCTATCTGGAAAATATTTCTCTAGGAATACCTTTTTGAAATTTTCCCAATTTATCACCTCCCCTCTAGCTTCCATCATAGCTTGAGCACCTTTCCACCAGAAACTAGCCTCACCCACCAACATATAAACAGCATAAACTAGCTTCCTCTCCTCGGGGCAATGCATCACCATGAAAATTTTCTCCATCTCCTCAATCCATTGATCAGCAATTTCAGGTCCATTAACACCTGTAAATTGAGGAGGATTCCCTTTTCTGAACTCTGACAAGGCCCTATACTCATCAGGTATCTCAGTCCTAGCTGCTTCAGCTGCAGCCCGGTTGGTCTCCATCTGAGCCAACAAAGTATTCTGTTGTCCAATAGCAGCAGCAATTAGCTCCATAGCCTGAGCAATCTGCCGCTCATCTACACCTGAAGAAGGATGAGAATGGTTTCCCCTACCAACCATCCTGATAAAGATAAAAGATCAAGGAACCCATGAGTTTACACTAAAACACATAAGAAATTCCTTTCAAAAAAATCTATTTCCACTCAACAGAAACATAATAAGACCATTTCCCACAAACCCTAAAGAGACTCGACCAGCTCTGATACCAAAATTGTAACGACCCACCCTAGGTCGTCACATTAATAACCAGCCAAAATAAAATAATATAAAATAAAGAAAATAGAGCAAAAGCCAGCTACGCTAGAGTGTAAAAATTGTTTCATAATATCAAACATAATTATATCAGAGTCATTCTTAGTAAAATTATACAGTAATCCAATAGTAACATCATGAAATATAAGTTAGACACCCTAGGTGCTGGTCAAGCTCTACGTCTAGCCACTTCTCAAAGCAGCTACCCCAAAAGACTCCTTGCTATCCCAAGGCCTCACACCTGATCTGCTCCCCCACATAGTGAGATCATCACAGTCCAAACCACATGGAAACACAAGGGTTAGCACATATAAAACCAACCATAGTATATCATAATAAAATATCATTAAACAAATATTTATCCACAGTATTTATCCAGACCAACAAGTCATTTTCCATTCTAAATATAGACCAACCCAAAATATAATGTATACACGTCCATGCCAATATATACATATTTTATGATAATAAAATAATCCATAACCAATGTATACAATCCATACCATATGTATACAGATTCCATATCCAAAACAAAGTCACACCACTGTATAATCCATGATGTAACCAACACATCCAAACCAAATGTTGGCCTCAACACCATCCAAACCAAGTGTTGATACGGTGAAACATGTCAGCAACCCATGTCCCACACCTAACCTCTCATGGAAAATATACAGTTGGATTACGTCGTCACGTAACCCTGATGATCATGGCCACTTCATCCATCGGTATGACTCGGCCTTGCCCCCATACCGGTAGCAAATAGAATACTTAGAGGAGTACTTCAGAATCCACCTAACATCTGAAGTGGTTTATTATATAACCTTTGGAAAAGTTCCACATTGGAATCCTCACCATGGGATTCCCAAATTTCATATTTTTCCAAAGATTATATCCTGATCTCACCAAGAGATCTAATCCATACCATAACCTTACTCCTTTAAGTCCTATTTACTTTTCCAAACCACATACATAGCATATTCCATAATTAAACATAACCATAACCATGCCAATTTGTCAATATAATAATAATATAAATATCCAAAACAACCATCAATTGATCCAAATTCTACTATATGAAATGAAAATCTCCACATAAAATAGCATATTAAAATTATACTATTCCTATCATGCTCATATATACTAGATTAATTTTATAAGCACTACCCTTACTTGGATAAACCTGAACTGAAACTCGGGCAGAACCTCCTCCTCTCTCTTGCTTAAACAAGAACCGAAACTCGGGCAGAACCTCCACCTCTCTCCTTAAGCAAGGACCGAAACTCGGGCAGAATCTCCACCTCTCCCTCCTCTTTTCTCTCCCCTGGCAGAACCTCCTCTACTGGATTCCTCTTTCTCTCTCCTCTTTTCTTTTCTCCTCCCCTCTTTTTCTTTCTCTCTCTCTCCTCTTTCTCTCTCTAGGATTCTCTTTTCTCAGTATATTTTTTTTCACCCCCCCTGGCCCCTATTTATAGGCAACCAGAGTCACCCGGAACGGCCCGTATTGAATTCGGAACGGCCCGTTCCGAATCTTTCAAATGTACGCAAATTTTTAAACTGGAACGGCCCGTTCCAAAATCGGAACGGCCGTTCCCAAAAAGCAGAACGGCCCGTTCTAAAATCAGAACGGCCCGTTCCGAGACTCATCCAGAACGGCCCGTTCTCCTTCCGAAACGGCCCGTTCTCCCTCCAGAACGGCCCGTACTCCCAGTTGGAACGGCCCGTTCTGGGCCCGTTCTCACTAAAAAAATTTAGTATAATTTTTAAGCTTGGAACGGCCCGTTTTGCTTTTGGAACGGCCCGTTCCAAGTTACCAAAACACCCCTTAAATTTTTTTAAAATTGCGAAAATGCCATCAGTAATAAAATTACAAGAATACCCCTATACCTTTATAAAATTTACGAAAATGCCATTGATAATTAATAATAAAAAAAATGGGTATTACAATCGTCGCGAATGCCAAGGTCCGTTTCGGCGGGTGGCGACAGATGGCGACTCCGCTGGGGAAGCCTCGAGAGTCAGTCCCATTTAGTGATGGATTGTTTCTAAAATAATAGTTTAAAATTACTTCATTACCCCTCGCTTATATGATAACATGCTTTATCTATTTGGCTTTAATAACTGTTGTATGTTTAAATTCTCGCAATTGTTTGAAATACAAACTACACACAAACCTTTGCACACAACAGTTCCCTCTATACCCGGGGGCATGAGTGGAAAGCCATAGGGAGTGGATGTTAGTACGGCCGGTTGTCGAATGGGTCTAGGTGCCCGTAGACCGTTGTCGGAAAACATCACTCAAGGTGATAACCATGAACTCGAGTCCGACAGTGCGTTGGAGCTTTCCATCGACTTACGACGAGAGGAATTGGGTCCCTATAATGGGGGCACCTTGGGGGCCTCAGACCAGTGAGAACAGTTAGAACCACCTTGAATATGCACTTTTCTGCAGGATACCCCTACCTCGTGATTCGCTCGTGACTGTTCGTGGATGAGTGAATTGTCTGTGCATTGTTTATGTGACATTGTTTGAGCATACATTGCATTCTTTAAACATTCAACATTCTCCTTTTAAAAATAAGAATAAATAGGAATAAAAATCTTCCATTACATGGTGTTAACATCTACCTTCATCACATTCATATAGGTAGTTTCCCTTTTCACCCAAAAAAATACAAAAAAAAAAACAAAATACCCAAAGAAAAAATAATAAAAAAGGTTATTTATCCAAACCAAGCAATATCATGCATCATCTTAGGAATATCCCGAAAACATGATAATGCTTAGTTGAATAAACACAATGCATGCATATTCAACGCCATCATCTCATATCATGCATTCTTATCAAAGATCATGGAGGGATCTAGGTTTACATTTCATACATCCCTCCTAGTAATTCATTAATAAACATTAATAAAAAGAAAGGATTAGTCAATGCGTATGTTCAGAATGGATCGCATGCCGTTTGTTATTAAAAGCAAGCCAACAACCGCACCAAGCGAACGCACATCAACTCCGTTGTTGGTAATCAAGACGAATAAAGGGGAAGGTCCGACACCGTTAAGGATCACTGCTCCAAGACCTTTTAAGGCTGTGCCATGGATATACGACATCCATTCTTCTGCCAACAGCGATATCTCTAACATCGCTGGACTTGGGGGCATGACTAGGAGTGGCAGGATCTACACTCCCGGAGATCTTCATGATAAAGCTCCCAAGAATAAAGAAAAAGAAAAAACCGAGGAAAATAAAGAATCCGAGGATAAAGATCAAAGGACGAAGAGGAACCAAGATCCTTCTCGACGTTCTTTAAGCCAGATCTTTAGGAAGGCCGGTTCACAAGCGTCAAGGCCGGTCGTCGTCATCAAGTGCTCTTCTCCTTCCGATAGGGATGTATAGACCTGATGACTGTTAGAGATTACTCCTCGGGGACAGCCCGACCCCCGAGCCTCGATAGGGCACATGTTTCCTCTAGAATTATAATAAAATCATTCTTTATTATTTCTTATTGCTTCTTTTCTTGCTTGCAATAAATTTCTAGACCACATTATTTTAACCCTGTTTGAATAAGCATGAATGAGGTTAAAATTGTCTTAAACCCGCATCATTTTTATGTGGAAGTGTGTATGACAACTTGGAGCACCTTTCCTTGGCCTCGACAAGTGCCATCATGGATAAAAAAAAAAAAAATCCTAAAAACAAAAAGCTCGGCAGGAAACCCAAAAAGGGGGCTGCGCAAAAATAAGAGCAAAGAACCCGCTAGGAATCCCACGAAAGGGTGACCTAGGCAAAAGTTAGGGTTGCAAAAATAAACAAAAACAAAGGTCCGCTAAGACGCCACAAAGGGGTGTTTTAGGCAAAAATAAGGACAATCAAAAAAGCAAAAGAAACCCATGATGGTACCATGAACCGAATTCAAAAAGAAAGGTTCAAGGAAAGCTATCTAAGTTGTCAAATCACAACATCAATAACAAGACTTTCTTAACTTCATAAGTGTTTAATCAAACAAGCCTAAACACATGAGCCTACCTTGGCCAGCCATTCTTACAAAAACCATTTTCGAAAAAATAACCCCCTCTAAAACACAAACTTCTGAACAAAAAATATCTTTCCTTTCTTTTCTCTCTTGTCCCAAACGATTTTAGAATAATCTAGTGGAAACATGGAGATATATGGGTCAATAGGAGGGTTGACATGTCTTCTAAAGGAAGGGAAGGATCACTTGGTTGATGACACCAATCTCGATATAACACGCATCATTCCTCGGTTACAGAAATCGGCAGCGCACAGCCCGTCTAGAGGAATGGCAAAATCCAAGCAAAGAAACGCATCGGTTAATTCTTTTGAAAAAATAAAATCAAATAGAATTAGGTGCATCATACCGCATACATGCATACAGATGATAGGTGTACTGGAAGATCACTTATTCTCTGTTTATTGAAAAAACCAAAAATCAAAAAAAATCAAACTTCAGAAAAAACAATGCGCCCGTACCATGTTCAGTACGCCCGTACTAAAATTAGGGTTATGAACAAATTTTCAACTCAATACGGGCGTATTGAAATGAATACGGCCGTATTGGCCATAAATGTCCACACCAATACAGGCATATTGAATTCAATACGGCCCGTATTGGCCCATTCTTTTGTACATCAACAACATCTTCATTCCTCTGCATACTTTATCGGTGAGTGTGTTTGAGATCCCTCTGTACAGAAAAAGCCGAAAATCGACAAAAAAGGCAAAAATACAGAAAAAGCCAAAAATCGAAAAAAGGCAAAATTCAGAAAATCAACCGCATCATACAGAATAACTGAGCCTGGAGAGGCTTGCCGAAATAATACTCCCTCATCATACAGAATAACTGAGCCTGGAGAGGCTTGCCGAAATAATACTCCCCAATCGTACAGAATAACTGAGCCTGGAGAGGCTTGCCGAAATAATACTCCCCAGAGACTTCTCAGCTCACACTCTTGGACCAAATTCCCAGTAAGAGCTATCAAAGCAAGATCAGCAAGATTCCCCAATGGAAGCATGATCATCCGAACAGAATATCCGAGTCAAAGGACTTTGACTTCCTCAGTGGAAGATAGCTTTCCAACTCGAGCGACGAGTGAAGTTAAGCTTGAAGAGGCTTTCTAAATAATACTCTGGGATACATAAGATCTTCAATCCCCATTCGCCTACTCAGAGGCACTCCTTCAAAAAGAGAAAAATCAAAAAGATCAATAACCATTCCCCAAGCGGAATCCGGCACTCAGCCGAACACCGAACATCAAGATCATTCGCCTACTCAGAGGCACCCCTTCAAAAAGAGAAAAATCGAAAAGATCAATAACCATTCCCCAAGCGGAATCCGGCACTCAGCCGAACACTGAACATCAAGATCATTCGCCTACTCAGAGGCACTCCTTCAAAAAGAGAAAATCAAAAAAAAGATCAATAATCATTCCCCAAGCGGAATTCGGCATTGAGCCAATCATTGTACGTCAAGATGATCCGCCTAACAGAAGAGGCTAATCAAAATCAACGACAGAATCCCCCAGCGGATAACAGCCTACGCAGAGGCAACAAAACCAAGAAATCAAAAGAGACACCCGAATAAGGATAACCGGGATACTCCACCAACGTCGAAAGGACGTCAGCCAATCATAAGGCATCGCTCACCTCAGGAAGAGCATCTTTGTGTCTGCATCCCCACGGAATCAGAATTTCCCAGTGGGCACCAACTACGCAATGGAAAGTTGGGGCACAAGAACCTATGAGTAACTGCACATCCCCTAGACAGATCCCTGTGTTATCCAGCCCTCAGCGGCACCAAAATCAAAAAACAACCTTCGAAGCAGCATCGTGGACTGTGGAGACAAAATTAACGACAGAATCCCCCAGCGGATAACAGCCTACGCAGAGGCAACAAAACCAAGAAAATCAAAAAGAGTCACCCGAATAAGGATAACCGGGATACTCCACCAACGTCGAAAGGACGTCAGCCAATCATAAGGCATCGCTCACATCAGAAAGAGCATCTTTGTGTCTGCACCCCCAAGGAATCAGAAATTCCCCAGTGGGCACCAACTACGCAATGGAAAGTTGGGACACAAGAACTTATGAGTAACTGCACATCCCCTAGACGGATCCCTGCGTTATCCAGCCCTCAGCGGCATCAAAATCAAAAACAACCGTCGAAGCAGCATCGTGGACTGTGGAGACAAAATCATCACAATAGAATCCCCCAGCGGATAACAGCCTACGCAGAGGCAATAAAACCAGAAAATCAAAAAGAGTCACCCGAATAAGGATAACCGGGATACTCCACCACCGTCAAAAGGACGTCAGCCAACCATAAGGCACCGCTCACATCAGAAAGAGCATCTTTGTGTCTACACCCCCAAGGAATCAGAAATTCCCCAGTGGGCACCAACTACGCAATGGAAAGTTGGGACACAAGAACCTATGAGTAACTGCACATCCCCTAGACGGATCCCTGCGTTATCCAGCCCTCAGTGGCACAAAAATCAAAAACAATCGTCGAAGCAGCATCGTGGACTGTGGAGACAAAATCATCACAAATCCCTAGAGAGGGCAAACTCACACTGCCAACGTCGTCAGAAACACGGAGGCAGACCCTGGGGAGGGCAAACCGCAGACCCTGGAGAGGGCAAACTCACGCTACCAAAGTGACCAGAAGCACGGAGGTACGCAACCCTGGGGAGGGCAAACCGCAGACCCTGGAGAGGGCAAACTCACGCTACCAAAGTGACCAGAAGCACGGAGGTACGCAACCCTGGGGAGGGCAAACCGCAGACCCTGGAGAGGGCAAACTCAAGCTACCAAAGTGATCAGAAACACGGAGGTATGCAACCCTGGAGAGGGCAAACCGCAGACCCTGGAGAGGGCAAACTCAGCTACCGAGGTTGTCAGAAACACCAAGGTAGAGCCTGGAGAGGCGGTACTCACGCTACCCCCGTCGTCAGAAACACGGAGGTATGCAGCTTCCAGCTCGAGCGACGAGTGAAGCTAACCCTGGAGAGGGCAAACTCACGCTACCAAAGTGATCAGAAACACGGAGGTATGCAACCCTGGGGAGGGCAAACCGCAGACCCTGGAGAGGGCATACTCAGCTACCGAGGTTGTCAGAAACACCAAGGTAGAGCCTGGAGAGGCGGTACTCACGCTACCCCCGTCGTCAGAAACACGGAGGTATTCAGCTTCCAGCTCGAGCGACGAGTGAAGCTAAGCTTGGAGAGGCGGTACTCAGCTACCGAGGTTGTCAGAAACACCGAGGTATGCACGAGCCTGGAGAGGCGACGACTAATACTCAACCTGGAGAGGCTACTCAACAATTTTCCACTGGAAGACACTACAAGTCAGAAGGATGGCTCATTCCCCGGACAATTGGGTCAACTCCTTTACTTGTCAACCGGTACACCAAAAGGCCGTTTGACTAAGTAAAGGGGGGCAGCTGTAGACCCCTAAAATTGTCCGGGTCGGAAATAAGACTCGAAGACTCTCAAAGACCAAAGGAAAGTCAGCCGGAAGGACTCCTGGAAGACCCTAGGATGATTATTCGTAGGTTTAGAAGTCTTAGAGTAGCTTAAAATAAAGATGTGGGAGGATTGAAGCTCAATACGGCCTCCTAGAAGTTCAGTACGGCCGTACTGAACAATTTGAACTACAATACGGCCGTACTGAAACCAATACGGCCATACTGAAGTTTTTGAACTTCAGTACGACCGTACTCAAACCAATACGGCCGTACTGAAGTTTTTGAAACTTCAGTACGGCCGTACTGAATTCAATACGGCCGTACTGTAGTTCAAATCTTCAGTACGGGCCGTATTGATGTCAGAGGCCGTACTGCGCCTCACTCCTATATATAGGACGTCATTTGGACGTCATTCCACACATTTGGAGCATTTCTCCACCCTCTGGCTGAGTATTCTAGGGTTTTTGAGCAGTGTTCTGCCCTAGAAATCTCTCCGAGAGCCGATCCGACGAAGTTCTTGAGTTCTGAGCATTTAGCTTGAGGATTCGAACTAGTCGAAGGGAAATCTTTTTGATTTCCATAGTAAAAATTAATCTTTAGGAAAGGAGCGAGCGAGCGTGTAGTGGGAAGGAGCGCCAAAAAGCCTCCTAACGTCTATTTGAATATATAAAAGCACGCTTCAAAGGTTTCTTTTTCAAATCCTTCCTTTTATTGCTTTCTGATTGTTGCATTGCATTTTTCATCATGTAGATATCTCGTTTATAGTCGTTTCTAATAAATAGGGGTAATTTAGTTATTTTACACTGTTATTTATGAAATAATCCGTCATAGGGAACCCGAAAGGGGCGTTGTGGGGTGCTAATACCTTCCCCGCACGTAACCGACTCCCTTACCCGACTCTGGTTGTAATGGCCAAAGTTGATTTATGAAATCAATTGCCTTATATCTTTTTCCAATGTTTTGAGTAAAACATTGGTGGCGACTCCAAGAACCCTTCTTTTGCGAAAACCACTAATCCATGGAGGGTCCCGCTTGGGATTAACATGGATTGGTGAATCATTTAATAAAATTGTTAGTTCGATGAGGTCTCAGTTTGAGAATAAGTCATTCTAACAATCCATCATTTTTCAAAACTTAAAAAGAGTCCGACCATCGTCGCGAATGCCAAGGTCCGTTTTGGCGGGTGGCGACAAGGGTTGATGGATGAGGCCTAGAGTGAATATTTAGAAGGAGAAGAGAAACGAAAGAATGTTATGGCATTTAAAACAGTACTTTCAATTTACACGTGCCCCTTTAGCAAAGCTCGGAGGCCCGGGCATGCCCCGAGTTCGTGATTCGTACACAAAGAGATTAACTGAGATTGCCCCCTAGAGAGGCATGGTTGACAATTGGTTGAACTACATTAGGAACACATTCCCACTTGCTTGAATGTTGGTGTGTCGGCTTCGGAGTGAAACCTTTATGAATTCTTGCTTTCTAAAAGGAATACTCAAGCTGCCTTTCGGTTTTCAACTCGAGCAGACATTGCTTTATATATATATATATATATATATATATATATATATATATCCCTGACTTTTGCATAGGATGTATCCTATCAGGATTTTGATTCTTTTTCTTTACCCTAATTTTTGCCTAGGATGCCCTTTACGGGTTTTCATCCTAACGGGTTTTTGTCATGCAATGTCTTTATTCTTCAATTGGGTTTTGTTGTAATTCCCTAGAAGCAAGGATTCATTCATTCTTGAGCATTCCTCGTATCCCAATAGTTGTCATTTCTGCATGGGGAACTCTCGGTGTTTGAATCGTCAATTTAGGCGTGTTATGCCCCCCAGTCTTCTTGCACAATTACTGGTTTTTTAAGTGCTTCCGATTTGATGTATCGAGTTTGCACTTGATTACCAGTGATCTCATTATTTGATTAACACGCACAGGTTATGTTTCCCTTTTTATTCTTATTTATTATTTACAAGGAAGACATTTTATCTATATGAAGTGAAAAATAGAATGCAAAGGTGATTGAGAATTTCAACAAATATCATTCTCATTGATTTGTTTGTTTAGAGAACATTCTTTGTACAAATCTTTTGGTGCACTTTGACGATGTTGTAACAGGCTACAGAAGCTAATGCTTGAATGATGTCCCTATAGACATGCTTGCTCGTGCGTTGATTTGCAATTAGTCTTCGTTTCTTCTCAGATTCTCTTCTTGCTATTCCCATCAGAAGTAACTGTCAATAGGATCTTCGGGTTCACCACTATTTTGGTGATTGCAAAAATTTTCATCTTTATTGACGAGGTTGATGAGTCATAGAAGAAAGATGCAGTTTGGAGTGACTTGATAACAAATTGGAGGTGTAAGGGAGCTTATCATCAATTTATTATTTTTTTATTTTTTATTTTTTGACTCCCTAGGCTCATGATTTCTCGTTCATTAGCGAAGTTTTCTTTAGCTTCCCAAACTATGTTCTTTTGAAGCAAATTCTTGTTCTCTTATTTTTTGCTTCAATTTCCTTTTTTGCGTGCCTCCTTTTCGAAATTTCAAATAATCTCCTATTTGAGTTGAGGAATGACATCTTTCTAAATCGAAAGAAGTCTGAGAAGATGTGGACTTTGCCTTCTGTTGAAAGGATGACTAGAGTCCAAAGCCTAGTAGGCCTCCTTAGTATGGCACACGATTCTTGTACTTTAGAATGTTCTCCTTTCTCAAAAATCTTTACATACTATGTGTCTTCCATTTTCTAATTAATGTATATGCTAAACTAAAAGATGCATGATATTTGTTTTCTGCCTAAATTTTATCATTTTTTTTACTAAAAGGAAATGATGCATGATTTTTTCTATATATTTATCTTTTTTTTTATAAATAAACTATCCTATATGATGCTTTGAAGTTTGGGTATATAGAAGGGAGTTAAAATGTTATCATATTTTTTATTAAATTGTTTGTAATTCTTATCCATTTTAAATAAATAAACACAAACAAATGCAACACACATATGTTCAAACAAATGTACACCCGCGAACAATCACGTTTAAATCCTTGGTCTGTGGTCCCTGCAAGAAAATTGCATTGTATAGGATAGTTCTAATCTCACTGGTCTTAAGGCCCCCAAGGTGCCCCCATTATAGGGACCCAGTATCTCTGTCGCCGTCACCTGGCAAACTCTAAGGTCTGTCGCAGTATTTCAGGCTAGAGTAACCGGTTATCACCTTGAGTGTGATTCCCGACAAGGCTCGCAGGCTCCAAGGCCAAACTTCGGCCGGTCGTATGTCAACCACTCCCTATGTTTATTACCCTTATGCCCCCGAGTGTAGAGGGAACTATTGTGTGCAAAGGATTGTGTACAATTTTTATTTCAAACAAATGCTGAATTTAAACAGGCAAACAAATATTAAAGCCAAACAAATAAAACAAACAAAGTAAAGGGGAAAAATATATAAATTATTATTTTTATTTTATTAACTTCATCAATTAAATGGGCCTGACCCTCTTAAAACGTCTCCAGTGGAGTCGCCATCTGTCGCAACCCGAATTTTTCCGAACTTGCGACGTATGATTTAGACATCCTTTTAAAAGTCTCATCAATTAAGGAATTCCCGGACACCAGACTAATCCTTAATTAATAGTTTTTGAAAAATGAGTTCATGGAGTCACCACCAATGTTTTACTCAAAAACATTGGAAAAAGAAAAGGTTTTTAAAAATCCAATAATGGCCTTGATAACCAGAATTGGGTTCGGGGGTCGGTTACGTGTAGGGAAGGTATTAAGCACCCCTACAACACCCATAATTGGTACCCTATGATGAAGTTAACATTATAAATGATAATAATATAAATATTAAATCCCCTTTTATTAATAATTATTTACATGCTTGAAATTTAAATTATACAATTAACCCTAAAATGTCTACATGATTATTTTTATTATAACAATATTTATTATAGAGAAGAAATAAAATAAAAAAAAAGGAGAAAGAGATTGACTGAAATACCTCTTGAATGAGCTCTATTGAATCTTCAAAACAGGAAGATTTTAGGTGCTTTGTGGCAACCTTTCACACTACAATGCCTCACAAAATCTCAAGAAATACAACAGAGAGAAAAAGAGAGAAGAAGAGAGAAATTTCGTGCTCTAGGGAGTCTGGACGAAATTTTGGAGTCCCCCTAACTGTTGGTCGAGATTTTCTATTTATAGGCATCAGATATGGGCCGGAACGGCCCGTTCTGGATGCGGAACGGCCCGTTCCGGATCCGAACGTTATGTTGTATATTTGTACCCTAGAACGGCCTGTTCTGGTCTAGAACGGCCCATTCCAATTCGAGAACAGCCTGTTCCAGACTTGGGAACGGCCCATTCCGATTTTGGAACGGCCCGTTCCAGGCCACTAAAAAAAGTTAACTTGGGTTTTTGGGCCCTCTGATGTCCTATCTTGTTTGTATGCCCCCCGGACGAAATTGGGTGTCTACAATAAGAGTATGATTCTCCCTAATTTTTCTTGAAAGAAAATTCCAAATACACATGCCTAAACACTTTATTGAAATACACACTTAATTCTTGTGCAAAATTGTTATTTGTAAGAAAAGTATAGAAGGGCTTAGTTATTTTTACTTGAAAAGGCTTGGTTATTAAGTGATTCTTAGTAGTCCACCTCCCTTGAAAGTTCACTTTGTACACTTAAGCCTTTGTACCACTCTTACACCTTAAAACTTTTTGTTAAAACCTTTTATCACTCACTCTTTGTGAAAACTTTTAGTGCCAACCTTTTGCAAAAACATTTGTGAAAACCTTTTCTTGATCAAAGATGAGTGATCATTCTAGTGTACATGGTCAAAATTCTTGCGGTAGTAGACCTAGTATTAGGGATGAACTTAGGGAATTAAAAGAGTACATAAGAAAAAAAGAAGAGGAAAACACAACAAGGGAAGAAGAGCTTAGGAGAAGAGAAAAAGAAAATGCAAAGAATAATGAGGAAATAAGAAATTTACTTGCAAAATTGGTTGTAGAAACTAGTGGATCCAAACCTAGGGTTGTTCCAGCTAGGTCTCAAATAGGCAAAGGGGTTAGAATCCCTAAGAGTATGCATGAGGAAGGAAATATAAAAAGAGAGGAAGAACTTAGGAGAGAGAAAAAAGAAAAGAAAATACAAATAAAGAAAGAAAAAAAGAAGAAAAATATATAGAGAGTTCAAGAGTGGTTAGAAAAATAGAAATAACAAACAATACTCTTAGAGAAGAGTAAGGAGGATAACATTTCTTCCAAAGGGCTTATGCTTAAAGAAAGTCACTTTACCATTGAAAATGATTTTAAAAAGACTCTCTTTATTCATCAAGACCTTAACTTTTTCTCTCATGTTACCACTAGTCATGAAGTGGAGATTCAAAAACAAATCCCTTTTCAAGAAAAAGAATCTCAACTTCAAGAATTAGTGAAGAAGAATTGGACTTCACTTAGTCCCACTTCTTGTGCTACATCCTTGGTGGTGCCCAAGGTAGATAAGCCTTCTTTCTTTAAGACTCTTTCTACTTTAGTTCTCTTGATAAAGCACCCAACTTTTGGTTTGTATGGTTTGTTGGATACATCTCATGGTGTCATATTTTCTATTTTTGATCTTGAGGGAAGTTCAAACTTATTTGAACTTAACTTGGCTATTTCCCTACAAGACAAACTTATTAGATTATATGAGTCTTCTAGACTCCTCTTAACACCTTTTTCTCATATTTATCTAACAAATAATGCAACACGAACTTGTTTAGGTAATTTTTTTGTTAAGTTTTCTTTATATTCCAAGACATACCTCGGTCACTACATTAGGTACCTCCAACAAGATATTTTAGTTCTTAGGACTAATGCTTTAGTGTGCTATAGTTTTAGTCTTTTTACCTTTTTAGGCTTTAGTTATACACCTAGACTTCATCATGGGGAGGATCTTATCCTTATCATTAGAGAGTCTAGTCCTTTTAGTTTAGAAAGTCTTTTTAGCATTTTTAGTAGAACTCCTCTTAGGATGCACCTTCCATTTATATCATATACAATTGCCTCTAATGCTTATTTTTATGTTTTTGTTGGTCATGACGTCCACCATAAAGAACCTCTTGATTTGATGTCAAATCCTTTTCAAAAGGGAGGGAATGATGGAATCACACTAAGGCCAAGAAGACCAAGAGGTGATATATTGAAGGATGCAAGAGGAATGGGTTAGTTTTGAAAACCATATGAGGAGTGGGCCTACTTTTGGGCCTTAGCTCCTACGTTTTTTTTTTATTAGTATAGGAATTATTCCTATTTTACCCTTGTCTTTAATTTCCTATTTTACCCTTGTATTTTGGGTACCTTAGACTTAGGATTTATTTTTCTTGTATTTCCTATTTTACCCTTGTATTTTGGGGTGTCTTAATTATAGGATTTATTTTTACTTGTATTTCCCATTTTACCTTGTATTATGGGGTGCCTTAGATTATAGGATTTTATTTTATAGCTAGGGTATTTTATTAGGGTAAGAAAATAAGGCCTAGACATGTTTTTTCGTAGCCTTGGATTTATTTTTGGACTTGGCAAGGTTTAGGCCCAAGTGGAGGGCACCTAGGTTGCATGATCTTATCATGCACCTAGATGTAGCTTAACCAAACCCAAAGATTTCATCCTTGGTCACCAAGTAGCATCTAGGGTTAATTTAGATTTCATTTGAAGTGCATTTGGCTTGCATTACTTGGCCATGCACTCTCAAATGTAACCCTAAATGCATCCTCCCTTATATAAATACCGTAGGCTAGCCTCCTTGTAAATACTTTGGAATTTATGATATTGAGAGTACCTTTGAGCCTTAATATCCTTCCTTAGTCACCTTGGTCAATTCGGCCACCTATCTTCCTCATCTTCACCGTGAGTGTTCTCACCTTTAGGAGTGGCCTTCATCCATCAATGAAGTGAGCCAAAAACCCTAGAGTACCATTCTATCATTTCATCAAACACCTAGCCTCCATAAACACCATTTGCCCATCTCCATCACCAAGGCTAGAAACCTTGAGTTCCATGATCCAAGGGAGTTCGATCTTCCCTCTTTGATGCTCCTAACTCAATCCATGCAAGGAGGGTTGCCATCAATGCACCTCCTTGCAACTTTAGTTTCACTTCCTTCCCCTATAAATACCCTAGACCGTGCACCTTGTAAATACTTTGGATTATATATGATATTGAGTGAGCATTTCATGCCTCAACATCTCATCCTTAGTCCCTAGGCTAGTTTCGGCTATCCTTGCTCCTATCTTCACCTTTGGAGAGTGAAAACCCTAGAGTGGCCTCCACCTTTCATCCTGGATTGAGCCAACTATCCATGAGCTTCCATCATTACACCTATTCCTTTTTCCACTTTGACGCCCCACTTCACCCTTGAAAGCTAGTTTCTCTTGGTGTGCCAAGATCTTTAGGCAAAGGAGACTCTCCCCATTGACCCTTTCTTCATCAATTGAAGGGAGGTTTCCATCATGTGGTATTTAGAGCCATGGTTCATCAAGGGTAATTTCTAGTCTTGGTTATTCTTCTTTCTGGTCATGTCAATGTGTTCTTGGTTCTCCGTGGATCTAGATCATCAAAATATGCTCATAAGATCTAAGTGTCTTGTCTTGCATCTTGGTTCATTTTGTGCATTCTTGTGAACCTTCCTTGTGTGTGCTTTAGGTTTCCTTATTAAGTGGTATCTTTCCTTTTCATTTTTAGGCCTTGAGTTGCATATGAATGTGGAAGAAAATATGCACAAATGTTTTGATGATGCCAAAGTAATTATAAAAACATTGAAGAAGAATCAAGGTTGAGCTAAAGCAAGTTGATGCAAGAACAAGATCTCAAGTGTTACATACATAAGTCTTGTCAACTTAGCTAAGAATGTAAAATAATCTTTTAGAATTGCAAGTATGCTTGGCCTTGAGAATAAGTTTTCAAAAATCTCAAATTAATCTCTTTAAATTTAAGCAAGTTTTAAATCTTTTGAAAATAAGTAAAAAAGTTTTCAAAAGGCTTAACAAAAGCTTTAAAGAATACATTAAATCATTTCTTAAAAGAGATTTGTGAAAGAAATTATTGATATGAAGTTTTCTACATAAAAGTTTTTGAAACAATGCAAAAATATGTTCTGGTAATCCATTACCAGACCTTGTAATCCATTACCAGAACATGAAACTTCAAAGTTCAAATTATGAATACAAAATGTGTTCTGGTAATCCATTACCAGACCTTGTAATCGATTACTAGAAGATGAAACTTTAAAATTTGAATTTAAATGATACAACGTTTCAAACATTTTTGAACTTAAACCATTGTAATTGATTACCAAGTCTTGTAATCGATTACCAAAGTCTATTTTCTGAAAAATTATAGAGAGTTACAACTCTTCATGAAAAGACATAACCTAAGAAATAATTGTCTATAAATACCTATAATTTTTCAGAGAAAGGTTACGAACTCTAATGTGAAAATCTATTTACAAAAACTACTTGGCCAAAATCATTTGCAAAAATCTCTAAAGAGTTCATCAAGTTCTTAGAAAGTGTAATATCTACTCTTCAAAGAGAGTCATTTTGTAATACCCAATTGATCATTGGATCTGTGAAGGAGAAAGGGTTTTTCTCCTTGTTGGTTTTTGAATCTCAACACAAGGAAAGGGAGTTCCGAGGTCTTGGAGGATTCAAGTCTTGTAAGGTTTACAAGAATAGTGGAAATCTCAAATGGGAGACTTGAGGACTGGATGTAGGCAGGATTGGTCGAACCAGTATAAAATTGAGTTTGCAATTCTTCTTTCCCTACACTTTTAATTAATTATTATTAATTGTGGTTGAGTAGTTTGCATCATCATTCATTCTTTACATATAAATTTATCTAAGGAATTGAATTTGTAAGAAAGTAATTCGGAAAAGTTTTATAAGAGGAAAATTTAGAAAATTTAATTCACCCCCTCTTAAGTTATACGAGGCTATTTGACTAACATTGAAAATGAAGACCATGCTATGAACTTTCTTTTTGATTTTTAAATCCACACAAGTTTTGTCGAAGTCTTATTATTTCATCTTGTCTACAAAAATTCCATGTATGTTTGCCAAACACCTTGCTTGAATACATGAAAAAAAATACTATGGTGCATAACATGAAGTGGGTGTGACATTTAGGAACCTTTTAGGAGTCATTCTTGCATGCTATTTAGTCCTAGCATGTCCCATGTGATTTAAAGCATCCATGTGTAAATTGATTCCTTACACATGCATTTAAGTTGCAGCCCACTTTTTCCTTACATTTCCACTTGAAATGGTCAATATTTGTGTTTGATAACCCTAAAAGAATCTAAGAGGTGTGCTAGAAAAATTTTGCAAAACAACTTGTACTAGATAGTACAAGACCATTTCCACTCAAAAGATACCTAAACACCTGTAAAAAATTGCCACTTGTCTCCTTCTCCTTTCTCCTAAAACTTGACCTAAAATTCTTCCCACAACAAGTGAAAAACCTAAGCAACAAAAGGGGGCTAAAGCATTCAAAAAAATCTGGACCCAAAAAGAAAAAATTAAAAATTGACATGAAAAAAAAGGGAAAGAAAAAAGAACAAAAAAAAAAATTGACCAAAAAGGACTTGTTGCTGGACTTGTGGACTTGGATCTCTATCTATGCTTTTGGAGTTGGAATTATGACCCTATTGAACTTAATTTGAGACCTTAAAAGTGGCTGGATTGAATCTTATAAAGGACCAAATCAAGTGGATTAAAATAACTAATCTATTCTAGTGTCATTCTAAGACTACTCTTTTGTGTGCTTCCTTTTAAATGTGCCTTAATTTTAGTTTTTCATTTCTTGACCTCTTATGTTTTGTCATTGTAGACACCCAATTTCGTCCGGGGTCATACAAACAAGGAAATAGACCTCTGTTATGAAGGAAAGGAACTCATGAAGCATGCAAACAACAGGACAGGACATCAGAAGGCCTAAAGCCCAAATAAATTGGTTTTAGTGGCCTAGAAGGGGTTGTTCCAAAATCAGAACGGGTCATTCCAAGCCACAAAAAAGGCCTAAAAAAACTAGTTTGGAACGGCCCGTTCTAGTTTTGGAACGTCCCGTTCCAAACCAGGCAAAAGGCCTAAAAATCTTAGGCTAGAACGGGCTGCTAAAAAAGCCTAAAAACTTTGTTTGGAACGGGTAGTTCTAGCAAGGCATTTTTGTGTTAATCTCAACTCTAGAACGGGCCGTTCTAATTTCAGAACGGGTCGTTCCATGATAAGAATTTAACACATAACGTTCAGATCCAGAACGGGCAGTTCTGGAACCCTTTTGATGTCTATAAATAGACAGCTCTAACACAGTTCTCTGGGCCTCAAAATTTCGTCCAAGACTCCTTAGAGCTCGAAATTTCTCTCTCTCTCCCTCCTATTGTATTTCTTGAGATTTGTGAGGCATTTGAGTAGTGTGAAAGGTTACCACAAAGCACCTGGAATTTCCATATTGAAAGATCTAACAAAGCTTGCTATGAGGTATTTCAATCAATCTTTCTCTCTTTCATTTATTTCTTATCTTCGATTAGTATTGTTATAATAAAAGCAATCATGTAGATATTTTAGAGTCAATTGTTTAATTTAAATTTCAAGCATGTAAATAGTCACCAATAAAAAGGGATTTAATATTTATATTATTATTGTTTATAATGTTAACTTCGTCATAGGGTACCGATTAAGGGCGTTGTAGGGGTACTTAATACCTTCCTTACACATAACCGATCCCCGAATCCAATTCTGGTTATCAAGGCCATTATTGGACTTTAAAAAACCTTTTCTTTTTCCAATGTTTTGAGTAAAACATTGGTGGCGACTCCATAGAACCTATTTTCAAAACCACCGATCAAGGATTAGTCTGGTATCTGGACATTCCTTAATTGATGAGACTTTCAAAAGGATGTCTAAACCATAGTTCGCAAGATCGGAAATTTTCGGGTTACGACAGATGGCGACTTCACTGGGGACGTTTAAAGAGGGTCAAGGCCATTTAATTGATGAAGTTAATAAAATAAAAATAATAATTTAAATATTTTTCCCTTTACTTTGTTTGCTTTATTTGTTTGGCTTTAATATTTGTTTGCCTGTTTAAATTCTTGTAGACCCCTAAAATTGTCCGGGTCGGAAATAAGACTCGAAGACTCTCGAAGATCAAAGGAAAGTCAGCCAAAGGGACTCTTAGAAGACCGTGGGATGACAATCTGTAGGTTTAGAGGTCTTAGAGTAGCAAAAAATAAGAAAGTGGAGGGAATGAAGCCCAATACGGCCTCCCAAAAGTTCAGTACGGCCGTATTGAACATTTTAAACTACAATACGGCCGCACTGAACTCAATACGGCCGTATTGAAGTTTCTGAACTTCAATACGGCTGCACTGAACTCAATACGGCTGCACTGAACTTCAATACGGCTGCACTGAACTCAATACGGCCGTATTGAGGTTTTTTGAACTTCAATACGGCCGTACTGAATTCAATACGGCCGTATTGTAGTTCAAAACTTCAATACGGACCGTATTGACCCCCAGAGGCCGTATTGCGCCTCATCCCTATAAATATGACGTCAATTGGACGTCATTCTACACTTTTACACTGAGTTTTAACCCTCTTCTTGAGTATTCTGGGTTTTTTTGAGCAGTGCTCTACCTAGAAATCACTCGGAGAGTTGATCCGACAAAGTTCTCGAGTTCTGAGCTTTTTGCTTGAGTCTCGAACTGAGTCGAAGGGAAATCCGCCGGATTTCCATAGTTAAAATTTTCTAGGAGGGAGCGAGCGGGCTTGTAGAGCGAGGGAACGCCAAAAAGCTTCCCAGTTTTACTTGAATATAAAAGCACGCTTCAAAGGTTTCTTCTTAAGACCTTCCTTTTACTGCTTTCTGTGTGTATATTTAACTGTCATCATGTAGATAGTTAAGTTATAATTGTTTAGAATAAATAGGGGTAATTTAGTAATTTCGCACTATTATTTTTAGAAATAATCTGTCATAGGGAACCCGAAAGGGGCGCTGTGGGGTGCTAACACCTTCCCCACGCGTAACCGACTCCCTTACCCGACTCTGGTTGTCATGGCCGAAGTCGATTTTTGAATCGATTGCCTTAAACTTCTTTTTCCAATGTTTTGAGTAAAACATTGGTGGCGACTCCATGAACCCTTCCTTTTTATGAAAACCGCTAATCCATGGAGGGTCCCGCTTGGGATTAACATGGATTGGTGAGCCTTTTAATAAAATTGCTCGTTTGACAAGGTCTCAGTTTGAGAATAAGTCATTCTAGCAATCCATATTTTTAAACAAATAAAAGAGTCCAACCATCCTTCGCGAATGCCGAAAGCCCATTTCGGGCCAGTGGCGACAGATGGCGACTCCGCTGGGGAAGCCTCGAGAGTCAGTCCCATTTAGTGACAGATTATTTTTAACAAATAATAGTTAAAATTACTTCATTACCCCTTGTTTGTATGATAACATGCTTTATTTATATGGCTTTAATAACTGTTGTATGTTTAACTTTTCGCAAATGTTTGAAATAAAAACTGCACACAAACCTTTGCACACAACAGTTCCCTCTATACCCGGGGGCATGAGTGGTAAGCCATAGGGAGTGGATGTTAGTACGGCCGGTTGTCGAATGGGTCTATAGGTGCCCGTAGACCGTTGTCGGAAAGCATCACTCAAGGTGATAACCATGAACTCGAGTCCGACAGTGCGTTGGAGCTTTCCATCGACTTACGACGAGAGGAATTGGGTCCCTATAATGGGGGCACCTTGGGGGCCTCAGACCGGTGAGAACAGTTAGAACCACCTTGAATATGCACCTTTCTGCAGGAAACCCCTACCTCGTGATTCGCTCCTGACTGTTCGTGGATGAGTGAATTGTTTGTGTAAATGCTTATGTGCAATTGTTTGTGCATTAATAAATAACCTCGTGATAAGGTCTAAGAATAAATCCCCATGCATGAAAAAAAAAAAAAAAAACCATGACATGAGAGGAAAGACCATGTGCGAAAATATAATAAAAGTGAGGAGCATGTGCATCATTACCAATAAGACATCATGCATCCTCATAAACCATGCATTTTAGGTTCACCAATACCTCTTGACATGAATAAAAGAGACCCATAATTATCGAGATTCTCCGTTGAGGAGAGATCATAAGTCAAGGAGGGTAGTAACACTCTGTTTTAAAAAGGCAGCGCCTTAAAAATGGAGGGTTATCAAGCTCATGTCAAGAGCGTATTCATTCCATAAATTAATTAGATTAAATATTCATTTTTAGAAAGTGGCTGGTCATCTCTCTGTCCTCACACGCGCGCAGAAAATCAAGAAAATGGAGGCATTGGAGGAGCAAAATAAGAAGCTCACAACCGAGCTTTCACAGCTTAAAGAGCAGATGGCGCAAATGATGGAACTCATGCGTCAACATAACTTCCATGGATCAAGCCACAATGACCATGGGTCCCATCATGAGGAAGAGGAGGTGCATGAAGAAGAGCCTCCGCACGCCATACCTATTGGGGCTGGAATTATGATTAAAGAGCCCAAAGTTTCAAAGGAACAATTCCACGCCCTAGAGGATCGGCTAAGGGCTATGGAGGGGCATGATTTCGATATTAAAGATGCCGCCGACATGTGCTTAGTGAGGGATATTCAATTTCCTCCTAAATTTAAAGTGCCAGATTTCCAGAGATACGTGGGATCGACTTGCCCCAAGAGTCATCTCACCATGTACTGCCGAAAGATGGCTGCATATGCCACAAACGAAAAGCTCTTGATCCACTGCTTCCAAGAGAGCTTGGCTGATACCGCGCTCAACTGGTATATGCAGCTAGATGGAAATCTAGTACACACATGGAGGCAGTTGGCCGACGCCTTTCTCAAGCGCTACAAATACAACATTGACCTAACACCCGATAGGTCAGATCTTCAAGCCTTGAGTAAAAAGAACGATGAATCCTTCAAGGCGTATGCCCAACGATGGAGGGAGTTGGCGGCACAAATAGAGCCCCCGCTGTCGGATAAGGAGACGGTGTCCTTATTCATCAACTCGTTGACTGGTCCCTATTACGATAAAATGATAGGGAACACAACGACACTCTTCTCGGACATCATCACCATTGGGGAGAGAGTGGAACAAGGACTTAAAAGTGGGAAGCTGGCTAAGCCTTCCCAATCATATGAAGCTAAGAAGGCCTTCGGGAAGAAGAAAGAGGGAGGAGTCAATGCTATAACCATACCCTCGGCTACTTCCACTTCGAAGTCGGGAAAGTCGCAATACAACCCTGTGAGGAAGTTTGATAAACTTCCGACCACATATAGCGACCTCCTGCCGAAGCTAGTAGAAGCGCGTCTTCTAGCTTATGTTCCACCGAGGAAATTTGATCCACCATACCCCGATTGGTACAAACCACAAGACAAATGTCTATACCATTCGGGGGCATCGGGGCATTCAACGGAGAACTGTAAAGTTCTCAAATATAAGGTCCAAGACCTTATTGATGCTGGGTGGGTCACCTTCGATTCGACAGCGCCCGACGTGAGCAAGAATCCTCTACCAAAGCAGGAGTAGAGAATGGCAAGCCACGATAGGGCCCCTTCATATTTTTCTTTTCTTTTAGGGACTCATGATCAGTACCCGAGATCATGAGAACCTTTTCATGTAAATAAGGGTCTTTGTACAAATTTTAATACATATCAATAAAGAGGCATTTTTCACACATTACTCTCTCTTTTGTTCTTTTCTCTCTTTCCCCATTAACATTAATAATTCTAAACCTAAACAGAACCAATAAAATAATTATGTCTGTAATTGTTCGCTCTGACCGGGATCCAAAAGTTGAGGATGAATGGGTTGAGTTGGACAGTGATGAGGAGACCATCTCTCCGGATCTGCAAAGACTGCTAGATCAAGAAACTCGTCTACTCCAACCGTGTCAAGAGAAATTGGAGACCGTGAATTTGGGGCAGGGCCGAGAGATAAAAGAGGTCAACATTGGGACCCATATCAGTGATGAAATAAGGACACATGTTTCCGCTATGATTATGATAAAATCATTCTTTATTCTTTCTCATTGCTTCTTTTCTTGCTTATAATAAAATTCTAAACCACATTATTTTTAACCCTGTTTGAATAAACACGAATGAGGTTAAAATCATAAACCCGCATCATTTTTTTATGTGGAAGTGTGTGTGACAACTTGGAGCACCTTCCCTTGGCCTCGACAAGTGCCATCATGGATAAAAATAAATCCTTTAAAATAAAAGAAGCTCGGCAGAAAACCCAAAAAGGGGGATGCGCAAAAATAAGAGCAAAGAACCCGCTAGGAATCCCACGAAAGGGTGATCTAGGCAAAAATTAGGGTTGCAAAATAAACAAAAAAACAAAAGTCCGCTAAAACACCACAAAAGGGTGTTTCAGGCAAAAATAAGGACAATAAAAAAAAAAAAAAAGAAATCCATGATGGTACCACGAGCCGAATTCAAGAAAGGTTCAAGGGAAGCTATCCAAGTTGTCGAATCACAACACGACTTTTTAACTTCATAAGTGTTTAATCAAACAAGCCTAAACACATAAGCCTACCTTGGCCATCCATTCTTACAAAAACCATTTTTGAAAAATAAATCCCCTCTAAAACACAAACTTCAGAATAAAAAGTATATTTCCCTTCTTTTCTCTCTTGTCCCAAATGATTTTAGAATAATCTAGTGGAAGCATGGAGAAATAAATCATCACTGATAATGGATCTAATCTGAACAACAAAATGGTGGAAGAACTGTGCCAAGAATTCAAGATCCAACACCATGACTCTTCCCCATATCGGCCAAAGATGAATGGGGCAGTCGAGGCAACCAATAAGAACATCAAGAAAATAGTGCAAAAGATGGTTGTCTCATTTAAAGACTGGCACGAGATGTTACCTTTCGCTCCTCATGGCTATAGGACTTCAGTACGTACATCTACAGGAGCTACTCCATTCTCCCTCGTTTATGGGATGGAGGCAGTTCTACCCGTCGAAGTCGAGATACCTTCTCTAAGGGTAATCATGGAAACAAAACTTTCCGAGGTAGAATGGTTTCAAAGCCGATACGACCAGTTGAACCTTATCAAAAAGAAACGGCTGAACGCCATATGCCATGGTCAAGCCTATCAAAGGAAGACCAAAAAGGCTTTTGGCAAGAAAGTCCACCCTCGAGTCTACCATGAGGGAGAGTTGGTAATGAAGAAATTACTACCAACTCGAAAGGACAAAACCGGAAAGTGGGCCCCAAATCACGGAGGACCATACGTGGTAAAACGAGCCTTCTCA
Source organism: Cajanus cajan (assembly GCF_000230855.2). Lineage (NCBI taxonomy): Eukaryota > Viridiplantae > Streptophyta > Magnoliopsida > Fabales > Fabaceae > Cajanus > Cajanus cajan. Next base: position 15,313,024 of record NC_138522.1, on the reverse strand, counting down.
GGAGGAGCATTGATCCTCACAGACATGGATGGAAAAGAACTTCGATACCCAGTCAACGCTGACGTGGTAAAGAAGTACTATGCTTGAAGACGTTGCTTGCATAGGCCCGCTAGGATGAAAACCCAAAAAGGGCGTCCTAGGCAAAAGTTAGGGCAAAATAAAAAGCCCGCCAGTACAAGGGTACTAGGCAAAACAAAGGCGAATTTATCCCCGCTAGGATATGTCCTAGGCAAAAATTAGGGGGAAAAGAATAAGATACAAAAACAAAGCAAGCAACGATCACTTGAATCGAAAACCGAAAGGCGGCTCAAGTGATTATCTTCTAGAAGCAAGCGTCTTGCAGCATCTACACTCCTGGCTCAGGCATCTCACCCAAAGCAACTAGGGGAATGTAAAGAGCAACAATTACAGATATAATTGTTAAGCCCAATGTATATAGCCTACCCTGGCCAGCCATTCTTCAGAAATTCCTTCTGTATATCTTTCTGTAAAAAACACTTGTGAATATCAATAAAATATCTATTCATTTCTCTTCTCTCTTGACCATGTGATTATGCCTCTAAATTGGTATTTCTAAAAATTGTATGAAATTCCTTAATAATCGGTCAATAAAGAAAATTGGAGGGGTTCCTATAAAATCCATAATCTCCTGCATAAAAGGCTCACAAAAATATTTCCTCACGTCGATGACAGAAATTCCTCCAAGAAAAGGAGGATAGGGAGAGCCATTCATTTTTCTAAAAACATTAAATAATAAAACTTGCATTTGTGCATCACACACATTAGTTGCACATTCAAAGACCTTATCATGAGGCAATTGCATAAAATAGAAAATAGAAAAAATTGCTTGTGTATGGCAGCGGTCAACAGAAAAGGCCGCAAATCAACAGAAAAGGCAAAAATACAGAAAAAGCCAAAAAAAAATGACAAAAAAGGCAAAAAATACAGAAAAAGCCAAAAATGACAAAAAAGAGGCAAAAGATTTAGAAAATCAATCGCCTCGTGCGGAATAACTGAGCCTGGAGAGGCTTGCCGAAATAATACTCTCGCAGAATAACCGAGCCTGGAGAGGCTTGCCGAAATAATACTCTCTCACAGAATAACTGAGCCTGGAGAGGCTTGCCGAAATAATACTCTCACAGAATAACTGAGCCTGGAGAGGCTTGCCGAAATAATACTCCCCAATTGTACAGAATAACTGAGCCTGGAGAGGCTCGCCGAAATAATACTCCCCAGAGATATTTCAAGCTTGCACTCACGGGCCAAATTCCCCAGTGAAAGCTATCAGAATACGATCAGCAAAATTCCTCAAAGGAGGTCTGATCATCCAAACAGAATATCCAAGTCGAAAGGATTTAAACTTCCTCAGTGGGAGATAGCTTTCCAACTCAAGCAGTGAAGCTAAGCCTGAAGAGGCTTTCTAAATAATACTCTGGGATACATAAGAACTTCAAATCCCCTGTCGCCTACCAAGAAGCACCCTTTCAAAAAAGCAAAATCACAAAAGATCAATAAACCATTCCCCAAGTGGAATTCGGCTCTCAGCCAAACATCAAGCGTCAAGATGATCTGCCTAACAGAAGAGGCTAATCACAATCAACGACAAAATCCCCCAGCGGATAACAGCCTACACAGAGGCAACAAAAATCAAAAAAATCAAAAAAGAGTCACCCGAATAAGGATAACTGGGATACTCCACAACGTCAAAAGGACGACAGCCAATCATAAGGCATCGCTCACATCAGAAAGAGCATCTTTGTGTCTGCGCCCCCAAGGAATCAGAAATTCCCCAATGGGCACCAACTACCCAATGGAAAGTTGGGACACAAGAACCTATGAGTAACTGCACATCCCCTAGACGGATCCCTACGTTATCCAGCCCTCAGTGGCACAAAAATCAAAAACAATCGTCGAAGCAGCATCGTGGACTGTGGAGACAAAATCATCTCAAAGCCTAAGAGGCGCTACTCAGCTACCCAGTTGTCGAGAGCACCGAGGTATGCACAAGCCTGGAGAGGCGGTACTCAGCTACCCAGTTGTCGAGAGCACCGAGGTATGCACAAGCCTGGAGAGGCGGTACTCAGCTACCCAGTTGTCGAGAGCACCGAGGTATACACAAACCTAAGAGGCAATACTCAGCTACCCAGTTGTCGAGAGCACCGAGGTATGCACAAGCCTAAGAGGCAATACTTAGCTACCCAGTTGTCGAGAGCACCGAGGTATGCACAAGCCTGGAGAGGCGGTACTCAGCTACCCAGTTGTCGAGAGCACCGAGGTATGCACAAGCCTAAGAGGCAATACTCAGCTACCCAGTTGTCGAGAGCACCGAGGTATGCACAAGCCTGGAGAGGCGGTACTCAGCTACCCAGTTGTCGAGAGCACCGAGGTATGCACAAGCCTGGAGAGGCAATACTCAGCTACCCAGTTGTCGAGAGCACCGAGGTATGCACAAGCCTGGAGAGGCGGTACTCAGCTACCCCGAGGTTGTCAAGAACACGGAGGTATGCAACTACCACGAGGTTGTCAAGAACATGTTGGTATAGCCTGGAGAGGCGGTACTCGGCTACCCCGAGGTTGTCAAGAACACGGAGGTATGCAACTACCACGAGGTTGTCAAGAACACGTTGGTATAGCCTGGAGAGGCGGTACTCGGCTACCCCGAGGTTGTCAAGAACACGGAGGTATGCAACTACCACGAGGTTGTCAAGAACACGTTGGTATAGCCTGGAGAGGCGGTACTCAGCTACCCCGCGGTTGTCAAGAACACGGAGGTATGCATGAGCCTGGAGAGGCGACGACTAATACTCACCCTGGAGAGGGCAAACTCAACCTGGAGAGGCTACTCAACAATTTTCCCACCTGAAGACACTACAAGTCGGAAGGATGGCCTTATTCCCCGGACAATTGGGTCAACTCCTTTACTTATCAACCGGTACACTAAAAGGCCGTTTGACTAAGTAAAGGGGGGGGCAGCTGTAGACCCCTAAAATTATCCGGGTCGGAAATAAGACTCGAAGACTCTCGAAGATCAAAGGAAAGTCAGCCAAAGGGACTCTTAGAAGACCGTGGGATGACAATCTGTAGGTTTAGAGGTCTTAGAGTAGCAAAAAATAAGAAAGTGGAGGGAATGAAGCCCAATACGGCCTCCCAAAAGTTCAGTACGGCCGTATTGAACATTTTAAACTACAATACGGCCGCACTGAACTCAATACGGCCGTATTGAAGTTTCTGAACTTCAATACGGCTGCACTGAACTCAATACGGCTGCACTGAACTTCAATACGGCTGCACTGAACTCAATACGGCCGTATTGAGGTTTTTTGAACTTCAATACAGCCGTACTGAATTCAATACGGCCGTATTGTAGTTCAAAACTTCAATACGGACCGTATTGACCCCCAAAGGCCGTATTGCGGCTCATCCCTATAAATATGACGTCAATTGGACGTCATTCTACACTTTTACACTGAGTTTTAACCCTCTTCTTGAGTATTCTGGGTTTTTTTGAGCAGTGCTCTACCTAGAAATCACTCGGAGAGTTGATCCAACAAAGTTCTCGAGTTCTGAGCTTTTTGCTTGAGTCTCGAACTGAGTCGAAGGGAAATCCGCCGGATTTCCATAGTTAAAATTTTCTAGGAGGGAGCGAGCGGGCTTGTAGAGCGAGGGAACGCCAAAAAGCTTCCCAGTTTTACTTGAATATAAAAGCACGCTTCAAAGGTTTCTTCTTAAGACCTTCCTTTTACTGCTTTCTGTGTGTATATTTAACTGTCATCATGTAGATAGTTAAGTTATAATTGTTTAGAATAAATAGGGGTAATTTAGTAATTTCGCACTATTATTTTTAGAAATAATCTGTCATAGGGAACCCGAAAGGGGCGCTGTGGGGTGCTAACACCTTCCCCACGCATAACCAACTCCCTTACCCGACTCTGGTTGTCATGGCCGAAGTCGATTTTTGAATCGATTGCCTTAAACTTCTTTTTCCAATGTTTTGAGTAAAACATTGGTGGCGACTCCATGAACCCTTCCTTTTTATGAAAACCGCTAATCCATGGAGGGTCCCGCTTGGGATTAACATGGATTGGTGAGCCTTTTAATAAAATTGCTCGTTTGACAAGGTCTCAGTTTGAGAATAAGTCATTCTAGCAATCCATATTTTTAAACAAATAAAAGAGTCCAACCATCCTTCGCGAATGCCGAAAGCCCGTTTCGGGCCGGTGGCGACAATTCTACATCTGTGTTGAATAAAAATTGTACACAAACCTTTGCACACAACAGTTCCCCCTACACCCGGGGGCATGAGGGTATTAAATATAGGGAGTGGTTGACGTACGACCGGCCCAAGTTTGGCCTTGGAGCTTAGAGTTTGCCAGGTGACGGTGACAGAGATACTGGATCCCTATAATGGGGCACCTTGGGGGCCTTAAGACTAGTGAGATTAGAACTGTCCTATACAATGCACTTTTCTTGCAAGGACCACATACCAAGGATTTAAACGTGACTGTTCGCGGGTGTACATTTGTTTGAGCATATGCGAGTTGCATTTGTTGTGTTCTCTTTTTGTTCATTTCAAATAAAATGTAATTTTACACAAACAAATAGATATCAATAAAAAAAAACTAACACTCTTCTGTATACCCTAGCTCTAAAGCATCATATAGGATAGTTTGCTTCAAAAAAAATAGCAAAAGAAAAATCATGCATCATAACCCTTAGTAAAAAAAACTTGATAAATTTAGGTAGAAATAAATATCATGCATTTTCCTAGGATAGTACATTAGCATGCATCCATTAGAGACGGAAGGCACATATAATAGTATGCAAAGAATGTTCTCTAAACAAAAAATCAATGAGAATGATATTCGTTGAATTTCTGAAGTGTCTTTGCATCCTATTTTACGCTTCATATAGATAAGACGCCTTCCTTGTAAATAATAAATAAGAATAAAAGGGGAAACTTAATTTGTGCATGTTAACCGGATAATGGAAATTACTGTAATTAAATGCGAACCCGACACATCAAATCGGGGAACACTTATCAGTAATTGGGGGCATCACACGCCCAAATCGATGATTCAAACACCGAGACTTTCCCATGCGAAAATGATAATTTCCGGGATAGGAGGAATGATCAAGAATGGAGGAATCCTTTCTTCTAGGGAATTACAAGACAAAACCCAATTAAAGAATAAAGGCATTGCATGACAAAAACCCGCTAGGATGAAAACCCGTAAAGGGCATCCTAGGCAAAAATTAGGGTGAAGAAAAAAGAATCAAAATCCCGATAGGATACGTCCTATGCAAAAGTTAGGGACATATAAAAATAAGAAATGTCTATCTGAGTTGGAATCAAAAGGTGGCTCGAGTATTCCCTTCGAAAGCAAGAATTCATAAAGGTTTCACTCCAAATTCAACACACCAACGTTCAAGCAAGTGGAACGATTTTTTTTTGAAATTATAGGGGGCAACCTCTGTCTATATCTCTGTGTATGAATCATGAACACGGGGCATGCTCGGGCCTTCGAGCATTGTTAAAGGGGCACGTGTAAATTGAAAGAAATGTTTTAAATGCCATCGCACTCTTTTACTTCTCTTCTCCCTCTAAATATTCACTCTAGACCTCATCCATCAACCCTTAATAAACAAAATGTATTTGCGACAAAGATGTTACTCAATAATAGCATGGAAAGAATAACAAAGGAACAATCAGGAATCCAAACTTGACTAGGGTTTAATAAAAATAAGGCGTCCCACACAACCGCTGCAAAAATGAAAGCCTGGCAGAAACCCATTAAGGGGGCTGCACAAAATTAGGGAAAGATCCGTTAGGGGACCCACAATCAGAAAGGGTAACCTAGGAAAAACTAAGGATCGAAAGAAAAATGTCTGTTAGGAAACACATCCCAAGTGACCTAGGCAAAAGTTAAGACGTTAAAACAGCAACCTGAGTTGAAAACCAAAAGGCAGCTCTGGGGAATCATTTAATTAGAGCACGACCCCAAGTCATCCCTCCACTTTCCAAAAAGGCTAAAACACAATGATAGCTTCCTTGTAGCAAATATGTTTTGTTTGATAACCCTAAACACGAAAGACAGCCTTGGCCAGCCATTCTTCTAAAAACCCCTTTTGAAAAAAAAATCCCTTCTAACAACCCTTTTGAAAAAAAAATGCAAACATCCCTTCTTTCTTTTCTCTTGACCCTTATGGCATTAAAATGGTACCAAAAAGATACACGAAAAATGCACAGTGAATACTCGCAGAGAGAAGGCCGAGACGTCCCTGAAAGGAGTTTGAAGACGCTTGACTATACATCGACTAGATAATCAAGGAGCCACTAAAAGCTTGAGTTCAAAAGAACATATCTCGGCGATAATCACAAACGGCATGGATTAAAAGGAATCTTCAACATTAACCTTAACGCGCACAGGTTAATTTCCCGACATTAAAAAAAATTGAATTTGCATGTTTAGGACTAAACACATGAGCATAAACTACATCGCATGCATATGAGGTAGGGGCATATGGAAGGGTGTTACACAAAAAAATGGAATAAATAAAAGAATAATTCCTGTCTTGCATTTTCATTACATTCATGCACCCATGCATTCTACTTGTTATGGGTCAGAAGGAGTCATCAGGACAAAGCACTCGTAAAATCAAAATAGCCGAGCATGAGCCAAAGCGGTGTCAAACAACAACCCTAAGTATTCTATGTGCCCACTAAGCAAAGACATATCAATAGTGGAATAGAATGGAATCAACCAAATGAGCAAGCCCATAAGCAGAAAGAGGCCATCGCGCCTCGCTCCTCAACCGAATGAAGGATGATCCAAGAGAATGGCAAGACCACGAATGGTTTCCTCACCAAAGTCAGGAGTGGCTTCCAAAATAATACTCATCAATAAAGATTCGACAAATAACATCATAAGAATGGATCCCTCTACCAATGATGACAATAAAGAGCAAAAGCAACAACATGAGAAAAAGGCAAGCTTGGTAAATGGTGAAAAAAAGCTGAAGCATTTAGAAAAATATCAAAAAAGGCAAGTTTCAAACATGAAAAAGCCGAAGCTAAAAAATGAAATTCAGAAAGAAAAAAAAAAAAAAAAAAAAAAACCCTACCATAAGTAGTACTAGAACCCCTGTCACCCATTTACTTTTTTGCCCACCATCACAAGGGCACCACCAACCAGCAATCCTCGTCTTCATCAGACGTCCTCCAAAAGAAAGGGGGAAATCACATCATCAGCATCAGCAGGCAGCTTGGAAGGCCAGGCATAATAATACTCAGCATTTACTCCTTTGCCCACCATCTCAAGGGCACCACCTACTAGGAATCCTCATCTTCATCAGACGTCCTCCCAAAGAAAAGGGGCAATCACATTATCAGCATCAGCAGGCAGCCTGGAGAGGCCAGGCATAATAATACTCAGCATTCAGCAGGCATCCTGGAGAGGCCAGGCATAATAATACTCAGCATTCAGCAGGCAGCCTAAAGAGGCCAAGCATAATAATACTCACAATTCAGCAGGTAGCCTGGAGAGGCCAGGCATACCAATACTCATCGTTTAGTAGGCAGCCTGGGGAGGCCAACCATAACAATACTCCCTCTTCAACAAGCTATGAATCAAACAATGCACTATCACAAGAGAAACTATGAAGCTTTTACTCGAAGACTAAAGATCAGGTGTACAGTTTGTCAATCTTGTTACCCAATAGAGTATGCAACCAACATGCAACTGCTCTATAGGGCGAGGATACAAGCAAATACACATATCCAAGGGAAACAACGCAAAAGCATCAACACCAAAGAGACGAGGAGAAGACCCGAACGAAATGTCTATGTCCTTACTTGCCTTTGGAAAAAGCAACACATAGCTATTTCAAAGGACAAGTAAAGAGGAGCAGCTGTAGACACCCAATTTTGTCTAGGGGCATACAAACAAGGAAATGGACCTTTGTTATGAAGGGAAGGAGCTCCCGAAGCATGCAAACAACAGGACAGGACATCAGAAGGCTGAAAGCCCAAATAAATTGGTTTTAGTGGCCCGGAACGGGATGTTCCAAAATTAGAACGGGTCGTTCTAAGCCACAAAAAAGGCCTAAAAACCTAGTCTGGAACGGGCCGTTCCAAAACCAGAACGGGTCGTTCCAAACCAGGCAAAAGCCCTAAACATCTTAGGCTAGAACGGGTCGTTCCTAAACTATAATGGTTGTTCCTAAACCAGAACGGGCCATTACAAACTGCTAAAAAAACCTAAAAACTTAGTTTGGAACGGGCCGTTCTAGCAAGGCATTTTTGTGTTAATCTCAACTCCAAAACGGGCCGTTCTAGGGTAAGAATTTAACACATAACATTCGGATCCAGAACGGGCCATTCCATATTTGGAATGGGCTGTTCTGGCACCCTTTTGATGTCTATAAATAGTTAGCTTGGGAACAGTTCTCTGGGCCACAAAATTTTGTCCAAGACTCCTTACATGTAACCGATCCCCGAACCCAATTCTGGTTATCAAGGCCATTATTGGACTTTAAAAAACCTTTTCTTTTTCCAATGTTTTGAATAAAACATTGGTGGCGACTCCATAGGACCTATTTTCAAAACCATCGATTAAGGATTAGTCTGGTGTCCAGGCATTCCTTAATTGATGAGACTTTCAAAAGGATGTCTAAACCATAGGTCACAAGATCAGAAATTTTCGGGTTGCGACAGTCATAATTAATTGTCTCTGAGTTTAACCTTTCTTTAATTGTCCCTTTTCAGTTTTTATTTCTTGGACTCTTGCTCTTGGGTGGTTTCATTTTGAGTGTAGGTGAAGAATACTTCTAGACAACTAGCAATCCTTTGGTGGATTGAGTGGAGAAGCCATCTGAAACTCTATCTAGGCCTTTGGAGGGATTTCCACTACCAAAAAGAGTGCTTAAACACTTGGAGAGGCTGACCCAAGTTTGCTCATTGATGCAAGACTTAAAGAGAAGACAAGGTAGACAAGAATTAGTGACCGATTTGGTGACCGATTTGTCACTAAATTCTTCCACCAAGTTTCTTTGTTACTTTGTTTTGATTCTTTCCATTTTTCTTTTGACTTTGTAAAAGGCCTTTTAAGGGGTGTCTTGGGAAGCCTTTGGTGTGATCCCATCTCCCCATGGTTGATTATTTTACTTGTAGTAATTTTCTACTAGGGGGTTGTGCACACATACACTTAATTCTTGTGCAAAACAAAAAAATTGTTTTTGTAAGAAAGTGTAAAAGGGGTTGATAGTTCAATTTGTACACTTAGGCCTTTTTATACCAATCTTACACCTTAAAAAATTTTGTGAAAACTTTTTATCATTCACTCTTTGTGAAAACTTTTTAGTGCTAACCTTTTTGAAACATATTTTTGAAAACCTTGTGTTGATCAAAGATGAGTGATCATTCTAGTGTACATGGTCATAATTCTTGTAGTAGTAGACCTAGTGTTAGGGGTGAACTTAGGGAGTTAAAAGAATATTTGAGAAAAAAAGAAGAGGAAAATATAAAAAGAGAGGAAGAACTTAGAAAAAGAGAAAAAGAGAATGCAAGAAATAATGATGAAATAAGGCAACTGCTTGCAAAATTAGTTGTGGGGGAAGCTAGTGGATCTAGACCAAAAGTCCCTCCCCCTAAGTCCTCAAAAGGAAAAAGGGTTAGGATACCTACAAGCATACATGAGGAAGAAGGGCTTCATACCTAACCTCCAAGTAATAGCTTTTATAGTAGTCATCACAATGATGATTACTATCAAAGACCCACAAAACAACATAGGCCTAGGGAGTCTTCCAATAAGGAACCCAACATTACTCTTCCCTCATTTCATGGAAAAGACAATGTTGGAACATATTTAGATTGGGATATAAAAGTTGAACAACTTTTCTCTTACCATGGAATAAGTGAAGAAAGGAAGGTTTCTTTGGAAACCCTTAGCTTTCAAGGGCATGCCATGTATTGGTGGACCTCCTTAGAAAAAGAAAGAAGAATAAATCATGAGCCCCCAGTCCAATATTTGAATGAGCTCTGTAGTGCCTTTAGAATGAGGCATATTCCTCCATACTATGACCGAGAACTCATGGATAAACTTCAAAGATTAAAACAAGGGTCATCTAGTGTGGAAGAATATAGGCACGCTATAGAGTTACTAATTATGAGGGCTTGCATAAGGGAAGAAGAGAGGACCATCATCTCAAGGTTTCAAAGTGGTCTTAACCTTGAAATAAGACACAAAGTTGAACTGCTACCATATAGGGATTTGAATGAACTTGTTCAACTTTGGTCTAGAGTGGAACATCAACTTAAGAGAAAATATTTTAGAAAAGACTCCACTCTCTCTTATTCTAAGAGTTTTAAGAAGGAGGGCCTCTCTTCCAAACCTTTTCCTAAAGAAAAAGAAAAAGAAAAAGAAATAGCTTCTCTCAAGGCACCTCCCAAGGAAACTAAAACAAGTGACATCAAGTGTTTTAAGTGTCTTGGCTGTGGGCACATTGCTTCACAATGCCCCACCAAGAAAACCATGATTTTAATGGGCCAAGATCACTATAGTAGCCTTGATGAAGCTAATTCTTCATCTTCAAGTGACGAAGAAGAAGTTTTAGAATCTGAGGAAAAAACTTACCCATGTGAAGGAGACTTATTCATACAAGATGCAAGGTTCTAGAAAACACTTGTTCTCTCATTATGGATAGTGGATCTCGTTGTAATTGTTGTAGTACTAGATTGGTTAACAAGTTAGCCTTGACTACTTTACCTCATCCTAAACCTTACAAGTTACAATAGATCAATGAGGAGGGAGGTATTGTAGTCAACCAACAAGTGAATGTACTTATCTCCATTGGCAAGTATAAAGATGAAGTCTTATGTGATATAGTGCCATTGGATGCTAGGCATATTCTACTTGGGAAGCCTTGGCAATTTGACAAGAAAGCCATTCATGAAGGTCTCACTAATAAGATAAGTTTCAATCATTTGGGCAAGAAAATTATTTTGTGTCCTCTATCACCTTCACAAGTGAGTCAAGACCAAATCAAGATGAAAGCCAAAAGAGAAGAAGAAAAAGAAAAATCAAAGAAAAACCTTCCCTTGAATAACAAAGGAAGGGAGGAGAAGGTATCAAGCTTAGAGGATAGTGTCTCCTCTAAGGAAGTTGTACCCAAAAGTCATTTGTCCCTTAAGAATGATATCAATAAAACCTTTTTGTGCGAGCAACCTTTATACCTTCTCTATTTCAAAGAGACACTAGCTACCACTAGTTATGAACTTGATTTTCTACCTCATGAGGTTCAAAAACTTTTAAAAGAATTTGATGATTTATTTCCTCAAGAAGTGCTAAGTGGGCTTCCACCTTTAAGAGGAATAGAACATCAAATAAAACTCATATTGGGTGCTAATCTTCCCAATAGGCCCGCCTATAGGACTAACTCTCAAGAAACCAAAGAGATAGAATCTCAACTTGATGACTTATTGAATAAGGGTTGGGTTCAAAAGAGCCTTAGCCCTTATGCCATCCCTTTTCGCTTGGTGCCCAAGAAATATGGAAAATGGAGGATGTGCACTGATTATAGGGCCATCAATAACATTACAATAAAATATAGGTACCCAATCCCTAGGCTAGATGATTAAAGTTAGCGAAAAAACACATAGAAGGCCGGGTTGAATATGTGTGTGTATGTGCATAAAGGAGTTTTAATACATTTTTGCAATAAGGCTTTCTTTTGTCCACTGAAAGTATTATTGATGAATGGTTGAATTGAAACAGCCCAAGATTAGTTTATCAAAATCATTTTGTGTCTGGGAGTTTCATCGTCTGCAAAGAGAAAATTACTACTTAAACGAAAACTGTTCTTTTAGAATAATCAATTGGGCAAGCATAGTTTTTGTCTAAGGATAGATTTAATAGAAGATAATTATTGGATGAAGTTTTTAGTGAATTAGATCGACCAAATAAAGTGCATTTGAAACATTAAACCGTAGAGCAAATTTTATACTGGTTCACTCAAACTTAGCTACGTCCAATCTCTTCCAAACGAAGGGTTCCACTAGATAAACAATTAACTACAAGTATTGTTTATTCAGCCTTTTTAGGCTAGCAGTGAGTATTATAGACCACCCAGGTCACGACCACTCCTGGTCCCAAGTATTATCAACCACTTTTACCTCGTCTCCTTCACTCACAGATGCTAGTATTCTTAAACCACTTCTGGTTGCCTAAGTATTCTCAACCACTCCTGGTTCGTCAACTTCACTTGTTGATGCTAGTATTCTTTGATCAGCCACTTATGGCTCCTAGTGAGTATTATCAAACACCTCCTAGCCCGTTGACTTCACTCATCAACGCTAGTATTCTTTATTCAACCACTTCTGGCTCGCAGTGAGTATTCTTTGACTAGCCTCTCCAGGCTTTACAAGTATTCTTTCCCTAGCCTCTTCAGGATTTACATATGATGACTAAATAGATTGGGTTTGAGTGTTTGGGCTACTCTCATAAAGAGGATACATAGGTTTCTACACTCCCTAAGGTATGTAACCTTAGTCTTTACAACGATTGAGTGTTTGGTCTGCTCTCACAAAGAGGATACATAAATTGATACACTCACTAAGGTTTGTTCCTAAGATACACATGTTTGGAACTCCTTAGTTTATAGAGATGAATACACTATTGGTACATTCGACTCTCTATGCTCTATCTCTGGTTTCGTTGTTTCATGGGCTTGATATCACTTGGTTAAGAATGCAAACATGGAAGCCAACCTTCCAAGATTTGAGATAGTGATATATATATTTTCTTGTAGAATCTGCCCGTTGCAAGTGTCCGTTGAAGCAAATATAGTCGTTTATGACTGGTTTGATCTTCTCATTTAATGCTCAAATCCTTGCATTAAATGTTTCTTCCTGTGATAGACCTTGCGTGAAGTCTTCTTTTCCTTGTTAGTAGCAGTGTCTGAACTTAGCTGAGGCCTAGGAACCTTTTGGTCCTTTCATGGTCACAAAGCTATAGAGTGTTGTTCTTTAAGTGAAAAAGTGATGTACTTTTTCTGACACATGCATGCTTTTTCTTTTGCATGCTTTTCTTCTTCTTCTTTTCTTCTCTTTGATCACGCGTTTATGTTGAGAGCTTTTGTGTGGTTGTAGACGATGCCTTAGTTTTTCTATTGAGATTTGATTCTTTAATTGCTTGCGTGGAAGTCTTCGTCTTCGTCTATTAGTCATGTGCATCTCAATCTTGATCTTCGTCTTAGCGTATGAATTTAATGCTTTGACTTTTCTCTTGATTTGGTCAACAATGTGAATAGACATACATTGTTTCCGTCTAGAGTATCTTTCAGTCTGTGCTATCCTTCGTCTTATGCGTTGTTGACCTTCTTATCTTTGTCTCTTGCTTGGTCCATTTCTTCATGTTGCATTGGAGGTTGTTCTTGACACACATCCATCTGATATTGGACTCATAGTCATCTGGTGCACATATTTTACTTTATCTATTCAATTAGCTTGAATTGTCTGGTTCTCATGATGTGCCTTGCCTTAACTGTTCTTTTAATAAAGTTGACCAGCTAGTTTCATTTGATATTTGACATAGCTTTTCTTCTTATCCTCCAATGTCTCTTCCTTGTAGTAGGCCTCATCTAGTGTTTATTGAATATTCTTCCATCCGTGATCAGACCTAACTTTGATGCTTAACTATCCATCATCTGATTCTCTTGTTTAGTTTGCACAAGAGTCGTCGATTCTTGCATTTAATGCATTTGATCTTGCATTAAATGTTTTCTTGTTGAAATTTGTTTCACGAAGTCTTTTGTACCATTTGTTTGCTTCTATGTCTGACATTAATCATGACCTAGATATCTCTGTACTTTCCTGGTATTATAGCTACAGAGGCATTGTCCTTTGTTGATTGGTAGGTGTACTTGCTCTAACACATGCAGCTTTGATTTGTGGATAAGCGCTGGTCCATTTTTCTTTTCTCTCTTATTCTATTTTGATGACTTCATGGTTTCTTCTAAGAGTGTGGATGCTAGGTAGTTCTTCTTGTCGTGAATCCAGCATTCTTGGTTTTTTTCTATGTGTTTGAGTCTCTGTCTGATCAGCTGTGCAAGATCATGACTCTGTCTAGGATGCTTTGACTTAGTTTTGCCTTCGTCCATGGTCTTGTATCATCTGAGGCTTCATTATTTTTTATGGAAGCACTTGGTGAAGATTGATGTTCATCCAAGCTTCCATGCAAGGACTGAAAATGCTCCATGAGGTTATCACGTTTTGACCTTGGAATTCTCCTTTGAAGAAGCTTCAATGGAGGAGAAGCACCTTTGAGGAGGTTCGGTTACCTCTTAGAGAGGTGAAGAAACTTGAGGAACCAAGCTTCTAGGAGAAGGAACTTTGAGAGAGAACCTAGGAGAAGGTTTCTCACGAAATTCACTCTTGAAAATGAGAGAGAAATCTGATTTCTAATTCTCATAAATGTCCAAAAGTGATTACAAGAGAGGGATTTACAAATATATAGGGTAAGGTAGCTTCTAGGAGAGGCTAACCTTAACCATGGTTTACTAGGAACCATGGTAAGGTGTAGCTAACCATCCATGGTTTCTAAAAGTTGTTGGAGAAGCTAACCTTGACCATGGTTCACTTAAGAACCATGGTAAAGTCAGCCCAACCTCCCAAGGTTTAGAAACTTGGAGGAGAAGCTTTAAAAACTAAGAAGAGAGCTTACAAATTTCGGCCAAGGAGAAAGCACATGAGCTAGGCGGCCAAGGCTCCAATTTCTCCTTTGAATTATTTCAAAAATTGTTGATTTGGTTTAGTTAGGTTCATCAAATGATGATGAGACCTAGCTAAATCAAATCTATGAAAAATTAGGAGAAAAATGAGTCTAATATGCAAAAATTTGCCTAGGCTCATCTCAGGCCCAATTTCTAAGCACACTCCCTAGCTTTGCTAAATGTCACCCCCCTTTCTCTACTAAAAAAATACAAAATGAATGTATCAACTAGGGAGGTTAAATGGAGTCAAAATCTCCAAGTAACCTACCCCAAAATCAATATACAAACACTAGTTAAAAGTAAGTAAAGTGCCTCACAAATACAAAGGCAAAAAGTGAACCTATACAAAGAAACTATGTACAAACATATGAAAAGGTCTTTAAGATCATCCCATTCCTCTTGGTTCTTTTAGGATATCACCTCTTGGATTCCTTGGCCTTGGCCATAGTCTATCAATTTTCCTTCTTGTGCTAGGCTTTATTTTGTTTGATCATTTGATCTCCTCATCTGTCGTCTTGTTAGCTTTTTCCCTTCATCTTGGTTGCTCGTGCTCTATTCTTTGTTTCCTTTGTGTTTGTGTTTGTGGGTGTCTTTGTTTGATGTATTTCCTTCTTATGATCAGCCTTTATCCGATGCTTAGCTCATATCTCTTGGTTTTGGTGTAGACGGAAATACATGTGTATTCTTTGTTCTTCAGCTAGCTTGCCTGTACTTATGTCGTTATCTGAAACACTATTACACTTGTTAGAAATAACAATATCATTATATTTGTCTCATTCAAAACCTTACTAGGAATTTCTTCGTTTGACTTAACAATCTCCCCCTTTTTGATGATGACAAATATAATTGATCAAAAGGTTTCAGATAAACTAAATCAGAAAGTGTTTATACGGTATGACAAGTTCATTGTATTTCTCCCCTTTAGTATGTGCTCTCCCCCGTACTAAATTGTCTCTTTGTCGTGTTTGATTGTTTTTTTTTATTTAGATAGCTTATTTGATTAACTATTTTCTATTTCTCCCCCTTTAAGATCATCAAAAAGGAATTGATACCAGGGAGCATAATCAAGACAGAGCGATAGTCTTTTAATCAAACCTATATTCCAAAGTAGGTAATATGATAATTAATACTTCATGCAAGATTGTGTATCATGACTTTGATCGGCATAGATATCAAAACACAAATCGAAGCATTTCATTTATCAAGATGGTAACTCTGAATGTAGCATTTATACTTAGTTAGATTAGATTGAGTTAAACTGTAGACGTACACAAGAAGAAAAAAAATGTGTACGACAAGCGAATCACACTATCACTTTTCTCATTTGTAGTCATCAAGATAAATGAGTTTCTAAGCTTATCCAGACATCAAAAAAAATTATGCAGTAAGGGAGATGCTTAGGAAGTAAGAAAATATGTAGTCATGAGAAGATCAATTTATGCACCAAACGAAGGTTCTAAGGACGAATGCATTTATCTGAATTAGAAATATGTGCCACATGAAGAGTCTGTATAATCAAACGAAAACTCTTTTTCTATTAT
The DNA here is from genome assembly GCF_000230855.2 of Cajanus cajan. Classification (NCBI taxonomy): domain Eukaryota; kingdom Viridiplantae; phylum Streptophyta; class Magnoliopsida; order Fabales; family Fabaceae; genus Cajanus; species Cajanus cajan. The sequence goes on along the minus strand of NC_138522.1, from coordinate 15,296,717 downwards.
GGTTATTTTTATTATTCAATCTTTCTTACTATGATCATTCAGACGGAATGGATAAGTTTTAAGAAGCAATTTGATACCAGAAGAGTTATTATGACCAACAAGAATAGTGTTAGACAATTATTCTATATGTCAACCAATAATCCTAGACAACAAAATGCATATATATTATTGACTTGACTTAGAATTATGTACACCATGAGAAATTTACACATAGAAGTTTTTTAGCGCTGTTATCCCTATTTTCCTATTTCTCCTACAATGATCATAGACGGAAGTGGATCTTTGAGAGGTTGTGACGTCATCAAGTTGAATAGATGATTCAACTTCTTTTCTTGGTCTGTTCTGAACTTGTTATATGTCCAATGATATCATATTGCTTTCTAGGTTTAGATGTAGAAGGAAGGAGTTTAGAATAGGTAGACAACACTATATATATATATATATATATATGTATTTTTAGAAATGAATTTTAAGAGGTAAGGAGAAATTCTTGGTAGAGGAGATGAAGGATGGAGCCGGACGAATAAGTTGATCATTTTGGCTTTGCCCTTCACTCTTCAACCTAATTAGTTCCTTCTCCTACCATTAGCGTATTGTCTAGCTTCGAGTTCTTGCTTTTTCGGCGATGCTCGTTCCTCTTTTGCTTCTTCAATGCCACTTTTGAAGCAATTGTTTTCACTTCTTCATTCAACTCATGTTGTAGCCTTTTTTGTGACTCCTTGATGTTGAAATACCCAATGATTCCACAGTTGGCCAAACCCTCATAGATGGTTATTCCCCATTCATTCATCTGGCTTATGTTGAAATGATGCTTCAGATACCTTACTGGCTTTACCTTTGAGGTGAAGGTATAGGCACAATTGATGACTTCGCGCATTTCAGCAGGGATGATCACTGGTGCAACGTTTTCCACTTGTTCATCCATTGTAGTGTATGATGAACATATTGGAAAGAATGAAGTGTGGGAATTCAGAAAGGCTTTTGAGGTCTTGGGCGTTCAAGTGTGTGAAGTAGGATACTAAGTTCGAGAGATTTTATAGAGATTTTTTTTGATGTAGAAGAGTTTTTGTTTTAATTATTATCATTATGACGTGGCGCCCCTTGTTCTCCTCAGTCAGCGAAACGTGCAACTTGCATTTAATTTTGGATAAGAGAAACGTCTATTCCAAGAGGATCCCCGAGTGACGGTCATGATACTCATTAATTTAAAGATTTTATCCCCTTTATTATTTTTTAAGAATTACATTATTGTCACGACTGATTTGACTGATGCATCTTTTGATGATGACGATCATTTATTAGGTATATGGTGGAATGAATTTTTAGACGTGAGAACATAATGTTTAGATGCAGGGACAATTTCCTAGACGCCTTATAAAGATTTTTCAGACGCAATAATTTCTTACTACACTCTGAGGAATATTTAAATGTAGTGATTAACTACGCTGATTTTATTGTTGTGTTTCAGACAAAATTGGATATGCACATATAACATCCTAGTCTAGCAGAAGTAATCTGTTCTTATAACATCCTAGTCTAGCAGGAGTAATCTGTTCTTATCAAATTGGATACGTTGATTTTATTGTTGTGTTTCAGACGTCATTTGGTCTCACTAATTCCCCTAGCACCTTCATGCATCTAATGAATCATATTCTTAGGGATTGCATAGGAAAGTTTGTAGTTGTCTACTTTGATGACATTTTAGTGTATAGAGAAACCTTAGATGAGCATCTTGGGCATCTAAGGCAAGTCTTAATAATTCTTAGGGAAAACCACCTCTATGAAAACCTTGAGAAATGCACATTTTGTAAGGATCAAGCCAACTTTTTGCGATTCATAATTGGCAAAGAGGGAGTTCATGTTGACCTTGAGAAAATAAAAGCCATCTAAGATTGACCCACCCGAAAAAGTCTTGGAGATGTTAGGAGCTTTCATGGTTTAGCAAGCTTCTATAGGAGATTTGTGAAAGACTTCTCCACACTTGCATCCCCTCTTAATGAGCTTGTTAAGAAGGTGTACCCTTCATTTGGGGTGAAGCCCAAGAAAAAGCCTTCAAAAATCTTAAAGAAAAACTTACCAATGCACCCATTCTAGCTCTTCCAAATTTTGAGCAAACCTTTGAGCTAAAATGTGATGCATCCAGTTTTGGCATAGGTGCTATGCTATATCAAGGAGGCCAACCCATTGCTTATTTTAGTGAAAAACTACATAGGGCCACCTTGAACTATCCCACCTATGACAAAGAACTCTATGCCCTTATAAAAACCCTTCAAGTTTGGGAGAATTACTTAGTGACTAGGGAATTCATCATAAATATCGATCATAAGTTTCTTAAGTACATTAGAGGGAAAGTGAAATTGAATAAAAGGCATGCAAAGTAGGTAGAATATCTTGAGCAATTTCCTTATATTATCAAACATAAAAAGGGAAAGAATAATGTAGTGGTCGATGCTCTCACTAGAAGGCATATGTTACTCTTTACCTTAGGTTCTCAAATATTAGGATTTGATAATATCAAGGAATTCTATGAACTTGACTTGGATTTCCAACCCACTTATGCCAAGTGCCTACAAAAGCCTTTTGAGGGATTCTATCTTCTTGAGGGATATCTGATGGAGGGCCACCCTTGGAGCTTCATGTTGGACCCATTACTAAGTCCATGGCTAGGAGAATGGAGGAATATGAAGGAGATACCATGCCTAAAGCCATACTCATCATGAGTGTGGAGTATTGATCCATCTCCTAGGCCAATTTTGAGTAGTATAGGATTTTATTACTATATTTCCTTTTTTACCCTTGTATTTTGGGGTACTTTAGATAATAGGATTTTATTATGTATTTTCATTTAGCCTTTGTATTATGGGACAAATTAGTTTAGGATTTATTTTAGGGCTTAAACCTTGACTTGTGAGGTCAAAGTGCCCTTTTTCTATTTTTTAGGTCAAAGGGTATTTTGGTCTTTTGGTAGGAAAGATCCCACACATCATCTAGGGTTCATTTAGGTTGCATCTGGCTTGCATTTGGGCTGCATTACATGGCCCATGCAACCCTAAATGCAACCCTAGATGTCTTCCCACTCCTATAAGTACCCTTAGCCTAACACCTTGTACACACTTTGGAATATATGAATTTGAGTGAGCATTTTTGCCTCAAATCCTCTCCTTAGTCACCTAGGTCATCACGGCCTAGACCTCCCGTCTCCTCCCTTTAGTGAGTTTAGGATTTATTGAGTTTCCTTCATCTCCACTTGGTGAAGTGAGCCAACCTAGAACCACCTAGACACCTTTCTCCTCCATTTTCTCATATTTGCCCATTCCAAACCCCATACGCCCATTCTCCTTTTCCTCCACCCTTGAAGAAAAGTCCAACCCTAAAGCCATCATGAGCTTTGGTTATCTTCAAGGGTAACTAGTCTTCTTTTCATGTATTTGAGTCTTTATATCTTTTGAGTCATGATTTGTATCTTCTTTGATGTCTTGTGTCATCCATGAAATCCTTGCTATAAAGTCTTCTTTTATTGTTCTATGGTTCACTACTTGTTCATGAACCTTTCTTTGGTGCTTTAGGGTTTTTCTTGAGTCTTAGGTTTTTGTAAGCTAATTTTGGTGGGAATGGAAGAAGGATAGGAGGCTGATGTAGATCACCACTGTGTGCACTAGAAGGTCCACCTATATGAAATTTTTTGCCATTACCTGCAGGGGCCTTTTTCTCAAGTTTAGGCTCAGGTGCAAGTGTAGGTGCAACTATAGGTGTTGGTATGTCAATTTGTTTTCCAGACCTCAAGGTGATGGCACTCACGTTTTTTGGATTCTGCACAGTTTGTGAAGGTAACTTGTCTGAATTTTGGGACTGTGCCTGATTGAGTTTAGTGGCCATCTGACCCATTTGATTTGTCAAACTCTGAATGGAAGCTCTGGTCTCTTACTAGAACTTCATGTTTTGGATGGTCATTTGCCTCACTAGCTCCTCCAATGAAGGCTTAGAAGAAGTAGAAGGATGAGCTGGTTGGGCTACAGGTTCATGAAGAGGTCTCTATTGAGGAGGCTGGTATGAAGAACTTGAGGGATGGTTCTGGAAAGGTGCTTGATTTTGCTGTTGTTGAGAATTTCCCCACCTCAAGTTAAGATTATTCCTCCAACCAGGATTGTATCTATTGGAAGACAGGTCATAATTCTGTTGTTGCTAGTGTGGAGATCTATTGTTGTAAATTTTGGCAGCATATGCTTGTGGGGCATCAAGACCAGCAGAAGAGTCTTGCAAGGAGGGACAAGCGTCTGTTGGATGATTAATTGAAGTGTAGATGTCACATATTTTTGCTGGTGCAACAGATTTCTGACTTGTAGCAAGTTGGGAGACTAAGGTGGTGAGGGCATCAATCTTACTCTCTAGCTTCTTATGTTCTATTGACTCAGAGGCTCCCACATCATGGACACCTCTCATAACTATAGCATCATTCCTCATATTGAACTGTTGTGAATTGGATGCCATTTTTTCAATCAGCCCCCTAGCAGAAGCAGGTGTCATATCTCTGAGAGCTCCTCCACTAGCTGCATCAATCATGCTTCGGTCCATTATGTTCAACCTCTCATAGAAATACTGCAATAATAGTTGCTCAAAATTTGATGGTGAGCGCAGCTAGCACACAACCTCTTGAATCTCTCCCAGTACTCGTATAAGCTCTCCCCCATGAGTTTCCTAATTCCAGATATATCTTTTTGGATTGTAGTGGTCCTGGATGCAGGGAAGAATTTTTCAAGGAACACTCTCTTCAAGTCATCTTAGCTTGTTATTGAACCAGGAGCCAGATAGTACAACCAGTCCTTGGCAAGATCCTCCAATGAAAAAGGGAATGCCTTCAAGTAGATGTGATCTTCAGGGACATTATGTGGCCTCATGGTTGAATAAACTATGTGGAACTCCTTGAGATGCTTATGTTGATCCTCACCTGCACGACCATGAAACTTATGCAACAAATGGATTAGTCCAGTTTTAAGCACAAAAGGCACATCTTCCTCAGGGTATTGAATGCATAAACTCTTATATGTGAAATCAGGTGTAGCCATCTCCCTAAGGGTTCTCTCTCGAGGTGTAGGTTGGTCACCCATGTTTTTAGTTGAGTCAACTTCAGATGCTACACTTACACTATGGTTATCACTCTTAGGAGGTGGGACTATCTGCTCTATAACTAATCTAAGGAAGGTCCTATCTATTTTAGGATCAAATCGATGCAAAATGCCTGGATTATTCCTAGTCATGCACTACATGCAATCACATGCAACTACCACGTGAACAGTAGGGGCAAAATGGGAATTTTCATGCAAAATTGGAAACCATAAAAAACAATGCACCAATATCATCCTAAAATCATTAGAAACTACCACAAAAAATTTCAAAGCAAAATTCAAAGTCTAACTATATGAACTACCTATGAAAAGTTTGGAAAAATAGGGAAATAAAACTTAAAAATTAGAAGAAAAAAAATAGAAAACATCATTTTTTGAAAATCTAGCTGGGGCCAAATGGCTTAGTGTCTAGGTTTGATAGATCTCATTTTTCTACACAAATTGAAAAAACAATTGTCCAATTCTGATAACCAGAGCAAAAGTTATGGCCGTTTGAAGTTTTGGAAAAATCTAGTCTAAAAAATTTTTGTATCTCCAAATCTGGACCACCTTGAAGGCCTCTGGTATTTTTCACACAAAATATGGGTTGAAATAAGTTATCACGCAAAATTTGAGGCAAAAATAACAAGTCTAGCTATCAAAACCAAAAATCACAATTAATTGGAAAATTTAGCTACTATTTAGCACTATTCACGTGCACTAGAATTGCACCAGATTTGCAACATTTTGACACCATTTCCCACAATTTTAGAACCCGAACAGAGGCATAGTAGGGACAGAAAACTGAGTGTACGGATTGAAAATAGAGCACAAACACGCACAAAAATAAAAGTTACCCTACACACACTACTAACTCACTACACTTGATAATGAACACACTAAATGAAGAAAGGAAAGTTTCTTTGGCAGCCCTTAGCTTCCAAGGGCATGCCATGTATTGGTGGCCCTCCTTAGAAAAAGAAAGGAGAATAAATCATGAGCCCCCAATCCAATATTGGAATGAGCTCCGTAGTGCCTTAAGAAGGAGGCATATTCCTTCATACTATGACCGAGAACTCATGGATAAACTTCAAAGACTAAAACAAGGGTCATCTAGTGTAGAGGAATATAGCAAATCTGTGGAGTTACTAATAATGAGGGCTGGGATAAGGGAAGAAGAGAGGACTACCATCTCAAGGTTTCAAAGTGGTCATAACCTTGAAATAAGAGACAAAGTTGAACTTTTACCATATAGAGACTTGAATGATCTTGTTCAACTTTGTTCTAGAGTGGAACATCAAAGAGTTTCATGAAGGAGGGCCCCTCTTCCAAACCTTGTTCTAATGAAAAAGAAAAAGAAAATGATAAACCCTCTCCTAGGACATCTTCCAAAAACACTAAGACAAGTGACATCAAGTGTTTTAAGTGTCTTGGTCGAGGGCACATTGCCTCTCAATGCCCAACAAAGAAAACCATGATTTTAAGGGGCCAAGATGACTATAGTAGCCTTGATGAAGCTACTTCTTCTTCAAGTGATAAGGAAGAAATCCTAGAGTCCGAGGAAGAAACTTACCCTTGTGAAGGAGACTTGTTAATGGTTAGAAGGCTTCCTGGAAACCAATATAGTGATTTAGATCAATCCTGTAGACCCCTAAAATTGTCCGGGTCGGAAATAAGACTCAAAGACTCTCGAAGACCAAAGGAAAGTCAGCCGGAAGGACTCCTGGAAGACCCTAGGATGATTCTTTGTAGGTCCAGAAGTCTTAGAGTAGCTTAGAATAAGAGTGTGTGAGGATTAGAGCTCAATACGCCCTCCTAGAGGTTCAGTACGGCCGTACTGAGCCATTTGAACTACAATACGGCCATAATGAAATCAATACGGCCGTACTGAAGTTTTTGAACTTCAGTACGGCCGTACTGAATTCAGTACGGCCGTACTGTAGTTCAAAAACTCAGTACGGGCCGTATTGACTCCTTAGGCCGTACTGCGCCTCAATCCTATAAATAGGACGTCATTGGCTCGTCCTTCCACACATTTGGAGCATTTCTCCACCCTCTGGCTGAGTATTCTTGGGTTTTTGAGCTATTCTCTGCCCTAGAAATCTCTCCGAGAGCTGATCCGACTAAGTTCTTGAGTTCACGAACCTTTAGCTTGAGACTCGAACAAGTCGAAGGGAAATCTCTTTGATTTCCATAGTTAATATTTATTTTTAGGGAAAGGAGCGAGCGAACGTGTAGTGGGAAGGAGCGCCAAAAAGCCTCCTAACTCCTTTTTGAATATATAAAAGCCCGCTTCGAAGGTTTCTTTCCAAATCCTTTCTTTTACCGCTTTCATTTATCGCTTTTTGATTGTTGCATTGCACGTTTAAAGCTTTCATCATGTAGATAGTTTACTTATAATCGTTCTAATAAATAGGGGTAGTTTAGTAATTTTACGCTATTATTTATGAAATAATCCGTCATAGGGAACCCGAAAGGGGCGTTGTGGGGTGCTAACACCTTCCCCACACGTAATCGACTCCCTTACCCAACTCTGGTTGTAATGGCCAAAGTTGATTTGCAAAAATCAATTGCCTTATGTCTTTTTCCAATGTTTTGAGTAAAACATTGGTGGCGACTCCAAGAACCCCTTTTTGCGAAAACCACTAATCCATGGAGGGTCCCGTTTGGGATTAACACGGATTGGTGAGAATCATTTAACAAAATTGTTAGTTCGATGAGGTCTCAGTTTGAGAATAAGTCGTTCTAACAATCCATCATTTTTCAAAACTAAAAAAAAGAGTACAACCATCGTCGCGAATGCCAATGTCCGTTTCGGCGGGTGGCGACAGATGGCGACTCCACTGGGGAAGCCTCGAGAGTCAGTCCCATTTAGTGATGGATTATTTCTAAAATGATAGTTTAAAATTACTTCATTACCCCTCGCTTGTATGATAATATGTTTTACCTAATTGGCTTTAATAACTGTTGGGTGTTTAAATTTTCGCAATTGTTTGAAATATAAACTGCACACGAACCTTTGCACACAACAGTTCCCTCTATACCCGGGGGCATGAGTGGAAAGCCATAGGGAGTGGATGTTAGTACGGCCGGTTGTCAAATGGGTCTATAGGTGCCCGTAGACCGTTGTCGGAAAGCATCACTCAAGGTGAAAACCATGAACTCAAGTCCGACAGTGCGTTGGAGCTTTCCATCGACTTACGACGAGAGGGATTGGGTCCCTATAATGGGGGCACCTTGGGGGCCTTAGACCGGTGAGAACAGTTAGAACCTCCTTGAATATGCACTTGTCTGCAGGATACCCCTACCTCGTGATTCGCTCGTGACTGTTCGTGGATGAGTGAATTGTTTGTGCATTGTTTATGTGACATTGTTTGAGCATGCATTGCATTCTTTAAACATACAACATTCCCCTTTTAGAATAAGAATAAATAGGAATAAGAATCTTCCATTACATGGTGTTAACATCTACCTTCATCACATTCATGTAGGTAGTTTCCCTTTTCACCCAAAAAAATACAAAAAACAAAATACCCAAAAAAAAAAAAGTTATTTATCCAAACCAAGCAATATCATGCATCATCTTAGGAGCATCCTGAAAACATGATAATGCTTAGTTGAATAAACACAATGCATGCATATTCAACGCCATCATCTCATATCATGCATTCTTATCGAAGATCATGGAGGGATCTAGGGGAGTGCAAGGGCAGTTGAAGAAAGTGGACTTCTTGTTATACCGTGCCGAGAGGTTGGACCACCTCTGTTCTTTGATGCCGCATTGTATAATGAGTTGTACACTTTCTTTGATTAATAAATCGAATTTTTGAGATCTATGAAATCTTTCAATTGCCTTTGCATTTCATAGTCATTCATTTGCATACATCTCTCCTAGTAATTCATTAATAACATTAATAAAAAGAAAGGATTAATCGATGCGTATGTTCAGAATGGATCGCACGCCGTTTGTTATTAAGTGTAAGCCAACAACCGCGCCAAGCGAACGCACATCAACTCCGTTGTTGGTAATCAAGACGAATAAAGGGGAAGGTCCGACACCGTTGAAGATTACTGTTCCAAGACCTTTTCCCTACGAATCGAATAAGGCTGTGCCATGGATATACGACATCCATTCTTCTGCCGACAGCGATATCTCTAACATCGCTGGACTTGGGGGCATGACTAGGAGTGGCAGGATCTACACTCCCGAAGATCTTCATGATAAAGCTCCCAAGAATAAAGGAAAGGAAAAAGAAAAAGAGAAAACCGAGGAAAATAAAGAATTCGAGGAGGAGACTGACGAGCTGTTAAAATATATCCGACAGAGCGAGTACTCCATCGTGGATCAACTTCATAGGACGCCAGCAAAGATTACTCTGTTGTCGTTGATCCTACGCTCCGAACCGCATCGGCAAGCTCTGTTGAAAGTCTTGAACGAGGCATACGTGTCGCACACTATCTCCCAAGACAAATTTGAGGGGATTGTTAGTCACATCACGGCTAATGATCACCTCACTTTCACCGATGAAGAAATCCCCGCTGAGGGACCGAACCACAACAAGCCCTTGCACATCTCTGTAAAGTGCAAGGAATATCACATCGCTAAAGTCTTGGTGGATAATGGATCTTCCTTGAATGTGATGCCAAAAAGAACGTTTGATCAAGTGGCAATCAAGGGAATCCAAATGCGCCCGAGCAACATGATCGTCCGAGCTTTCGACGGTTCTAAAAGAGAAGTGGTGGGAGAAATTAATATTCCAATCCAAATTGGACCCACCATCTTTAATGTCGAATTTCAAGTGATGGACATTACTCCCGCGTACAGCTGTCTCCTCGGCCGACCTTGGATTCATGATGCGAAAGCTGTTCCCTCTACGCTCCACCAGAAAGTCAAATTCATAGTGGGTGACAAGCTGGTGACCGTACAAGCCGAAGATGACATACTCATCAGCAAGCCATCTGCCATACCTTACGTGGATGCAGCAGAGGAAGCTCTAGAGACCGCCTTCCAAGCATTGGAGATTGCCAATGTCGAAACGTTTCCCCGAGAAATGAAGAAGGTAGCCTACATGCTCACCAAGAACGGATACTTGCCTGGACAAGGACTTGGCAAGGATTCCCAAGGAATTCCCGAGCTACCCATTATTAAGGATAATCCGGGGAAACAAGGGTTAGGATACAACCCTAATAAAGATCAAAGGACGAAGAGGAACCAAGATCCTTCTCGACGTTCTTTAAGCCAGATCTTTAGGAAGGTCGGTTCACAAGCGTCAAGGCCGGTCGTCGTCATCAAGTGCTCTTCTTCTTCCGATAGGGATGTATAGACCTGATGACTGTTAGAGATCACTCCTCGGGGACAGCCCGACCCCCGAGCCTCGATAGGGCACATGTTTCCGCTAGAATTATAATAAAATCGTTCTTTATTAGTTCTTATTGCTTCTTTTCTTGCTTGCAATAAATTTCTAGACCACATTATTTTTAACCCTATTTGAATAAGCATGAATGAGGTTAAAATCGTCTTAATAACAATAAACCCGCATCATTTTTATGTGGAAGTGTGTGTGACAACTTGGAGCACCTTTCCTTGGCCTCGATAAGTGCCATCATGGATAAAAAAGAAATCCTTTAAGGACAAAATCCTAAAAACAAAAAAGCTCGACAGGAAACCCAAAAAGGGGGCTGCGCAAAAATAAGAGCAAAGAACCCGCTAGGAATCCCACAAAAGGGTGACCTAGGCAAAAATTAGGGTTGCAAAAATGAAACAAAGGTCCGCTGAGACGCCACAAAGGGGTGTTTTAGGCAAAAATAAGGACAATAAAAAAAAGCAAAAGAAATCCATGATGGTACCATGAGCTGAATTCAAAAAGAAAGGTTCAAAGGAAGCTATCTAAGTTGTCGAATCACAACGTCAATAACAAGACTTTCTTAACTTCATAAGTGTTTAATCAAACAAGCCTAAACACATGAGCCTACCTTGGCCAGCCATTCTTACAAAAACCGTTTTCAAAACAATAATAATCCCCTCTAAAACACAAACTTTTGAACAAAAATATTTTTCCTTTCTTTTCTCTTGTCCCAAACGATTTTAGAATAATCTAGTGGAAACATGGAGACATAGTGGTCAATAGGAGGGTTGATACGTCTTCTAAAGGAAGGGAAGGATCACTGGGTTGATGACACCAATCTCGATATAACACGCATCATTCCTCGGTTACAGAAATCGGCAGCGCACAGCCCGTCTAGAGGAATGGCAAAATCCAAGCAAAGAAACGCATCGGTTAATTCTTTTGAAAAATAAATCAAATAGAATTAGGTGCATCCTACCGCATACATGCATACAGATGATAGGTGTACTGGAAGATCACTTATTCTCTGTTTATTTCCAAAAAAAAAAAAAAAAAAAAAAAAACAAAACAATGCGCCCGTACCATGTTCAGTACGCCCGTACTAAAATTAGGGTTACGAACAAATTTTCAACTCAATACGGGCGTACTGAAATGAATACGGCCGTATTGGCCATAACGTCCACACCAATACGGGCGTATTGATTTCAATACGGCCCGTATTGGCCCATTCTTTTGTACATCAACAGTAAGGTCAGTACGGCCGTACTGAATTCAATACGGGCCGTACTGACCTAATTTTTTCTATAAATACGTCCCTCCTCCTCTCATTCATCACAACATCTTCATTCCTCTGCATACTTTATCTGTGAGTGTGTTTGAGATCCCTCCGATGCCGAAAAAAGCCGAAATCGACAAAAAAGGCAAAAATTCAGAAAATCCAACAATCGTACAGAATAACTGAGCCTGGAGAGGCTTGTCGAAATAATACTCCCCAGAGACATCTCAGCTTGCACTCTTGGGCCGAATTCCCAGTGAAAGCTATCAGAGCAAGATCAGCAAGATTCCCCAATGGAAGCATGATCATCCAAACAAAATATCCGAGTCAAAGGACTTAGACTTCCTCAGTGGAAGATAGCTTTCCAACTCGAGCGACAAGTGAAGCTAAGCCTGAAGAGGCTTTCTAAATAATACTCTGGGATACATAAGATCCTCAATCCCCATTCGCCTACTCAGAGGCACTCCTTCAAAAAGAGAAAATCCGAAAAGATCAATAACCATTCCCCAAGCGGAATTCGATATTCAGCCAAACACCGAACGTCAAGATAATCCGCCTAACAGAAGAGGCCAATCAAGTTCAATACGACAGAATCCCCCAGCGGATAACAGCCTACGCAGAGGCAACAAAACCAGAAAATCAAAAAAGTCACCCGAATAAGGATAACCGGGATACTCCACCAACGTCGAAATGACGTCAGCCAATCATAAGGCATCGCTCACCTCAGAAAGAGCATCTTTGTGTCTGCATCCCCAAGGAATCAGAATTTCCCCAGTGGGCACCAACTACGCAATGGAAAGTTGGGACACAAGAACCTATGAGTAACTGCACATCCCCTAGACGGATCCCTGCGTTATCTAGCCCTCAGCGGCACCAAAATCAAAAACAACCGTCGAAGCAGCATCGTGGACTGTGGAGACAAAATCATCACAAATCCCTGGAGAGGGCAAACTCACGCTACCAAAGTGACCAGAAGCACGGAGGTATGCAACCCTGGGGAGGGCAAACCGCAGACCCTAGAGAGGGCAAACTCACGCTACCGAGGTCGTCAGAAACACCGAGGTATGCACGAGCCTGGAGAGGCGACGACTAATACTCAGCTACCGACGTCGTCAGAAACACGGAGGTATGCAGCTGCCAACGTCGTTAGAAACACGGAGGCATGCAGACCCTGGAGAGGGCAAACTCACGCTACCGAGGTCGTCAGAAACACCAAGGTATGCACGAGCCTGGAGAGGCAACGACTAATACTCAGCTACCGACGTCGTCAGAAACACGGAGGTATGCAGGTGCCAACGTCGTCAGAAACACGGAGGCATGCAGACCCTGGAGAGGGCAAACTCACGCTACCGAGGTCGTCAAAAACACCGAGGTATGCACGAGCCTGGAGAGGCGACGACTAATACTCAGCTACCGACGTCGTCAAAAACACGGAGGTATGCAGCTGCCAACGTCGTCAGAAACACGGAGGCATGCAGACCCTGGAGAGGGCAAACTCACGCTACCGAGGTCGTCAGAAACACCGAGGTATGCACGAGCTTGGAGAGGCGACGACTAATACTCAGCTACCGACGTCGTCAGAAACACGGAGGTATGCAGCTGCCAACGTCGTCAGAAACACGGAGGCATGCAGACCCTGGAGAGGGCAAACTCACGCTACCGAGGTCGTCAGAAACACCGAGGTATGCACGAGCCTGGAGAGGCGACGACTAATACTCACCCTGGAGAGGGCAAACTCAACCTGGAGAGGCTACTCAACAATTTTCCCACCTGAAGACACTACAAGTCGGAAAGATGGCTTACTCCCCGGACAATTGGGTCAACTCCTTTACTTGTCAACTGGTACACCAAAAAAAGCCGTTCGACTAAGTAAAGGGGGGGTAGCCGTAGACCCCTAAAATTGTCCGGGTCGGAAATAAGACTCAAAGACTCTCGAAGACCAAAGGAAAGTCAGCCGGAAGGACTCCTGGAAGACCCTAGGATGATTCTTTGTAGGTCCAGAAGTCTTAGAGTAGCTTAGAATAAGGGTGTGTGAGGATTGGAGCTCAATACGCCCTCCTAGAGGTTCAGTACGGCCGTACTGAGCCATTTGAACTACAATACGGCCATAATGAAATCAATACGGCCGTACTGAAGTTTTTGAACTTCAGTACGGCCGTACTGAATTCAGTACGGCCGTATTGTAGTTCAAAAACTCAGTACGGGCCGTATTGAACTCTTTAGGCCGTACTGCGCCTCAATCCTATAAATAGGACGTCATTGGCTCGTCCTTCCACACATTTGGAGCTATTCTCTGCCCTAGAAATCTCTCCGAGAGCTGATCCGACTAAGTTCTTGAGTTCACGAGCCTTTAGCTTGAGACTCGAACAAGTCGAAGGGAAATCTCTTTGATTTCCATAGTTAATATTTATTTTTAGGGAAAGGAGCGAGCGAACGTGTAGTGGGAAGGAGCGCCAAAAAGCCTTCTAACTCCTTTTTGAATATATAAAAGCCCGCTTCGAAGGTTTCTTTCCAAATCCTTTCTTTTACCGCTTTCATTTATCGCTTTTTGATTGTTGCATTGCACGTTTAAAGCTTTCATCATGTAGATAGTTTACTTATAATCGTTCTAATAAATAGGGGTAGTTTAGTAATTTTACGCTATTATTTATGAAATAATCCGTCATAGGGAACCCGAAAGGGGCGTTGTGGGGTGCTAACACCTTCCCCACACGTAATCGACTCCCTTACCCAACTCAGGTTGTAATGGCCAAAGTTGATTTGCGAAAATCAATTGCCTTATGTCTTTTTCCAATGTTTTGAGTAAAACATTGGTGGCGACTCCAAGAACCACTTTTTGCGAAAACCACTAATCCATGGAGGGTCCCGTTTGGGATTAACACGGATTGGTGAGAATCATTTAACAAAATTGTTAGTTCGATGAGGTCTCAGTTTGAGAATAAGTCGTTCTAACAATCCATCATTTTTCAAAACTAAAAAAAAGAGTCCAACCATCGTCGCGAATGCCAATGTCCGTTTGGCGGGTGGCGACAAATCCCAAAGAGATAACTTGTTTCATACAAGGTGCAAGGTTTTAGAAAATACTTGTTCTCTCATTGTGGATAGTGGACCTAGTTGCAATTGTTGTAGCACTAAATTAGTGGATAAGTTAGTCTTAACTACTATACCTCATCTAAAGCCTTACAAATTACAATAGATCAATGAGGAGGGAGGTATTGTAGTTAATCAACAAGTGAATATACCTATCTCCATTGGCAAATACAAATATGAATTTTTATGTGACATAATGCCATTGGATGCTAGTCATATTCTACTTGGAAGGCCTTGACAATTTGACAAAAAGACTATTCATGATGGCCTTACCAACAAAATAAGTTTTCATCACTTAGGCAAGAAGATTGTGTTGTGTCCTCTATTACCTTCTCAACTGAGTGAGGACCAACTCAAAACGAAAGTCAAAAGAGAGGATGAAGAAAAGAAAAGGAGAAAACAAAATAAAGAAAAGAAAAGATCTTCCCCTAAAGAATAAAGAAGGGGAAGAGAAGGTACCAAGTTTAGAGGCAAGTGTCCCCTCTAAAGAAGTTATTGACAAAAGTAATTTATCCCTTAAAAATGACATTAAGAAAACACTTTTGATTGAATAACCTTTGTACCTTCTCTACTTCAAAGAGACACTAGCTGCCACTAGTCATGAGCTTGAGTCTCTACCTCAAGAGGTTCAAAAACTTTTGAAAGAATTTGATGACCTATTTCCTCAAGAAGTTCCAAGTGGATTTCAACCTTTAAGAAGGGTAGAACATCAAAAGCCCTCATACCGGGTGCTAGTCTTCCAAATAGGCCCGCCTATAGGACTAACCATCAAGAGACCAAAGAGATAGACTCTCAAGTTGATGACTTGTTGAAGAAGGGTTGGGTTCAAAAGAGCCTTAGCCCTTGTGTCGTCCCCGTTCTTTTGGTAGAACTAATAGCAAATCATGAACTCAAATATGTAAATCAAAAGAACATGTAAGTAGGCACAAGAATAATAAGCAAAAACCACATCAAAAGATTTGACTCAAGCAACAAAAAAAATTGGCCAAACAAGCTAGTCTAGGATTCAACAGCATACAAAGGACTACACATGACTTCTAAGAAAAAACAAGTGATTCAAAAACAAAATCAATGCTAAATGAATGTTGTCCAATCAAGGACACATGTTATAGAATGGAGAGGACTCAAGCAAAATTAAAAACGCACAAGTATAGGAAACCTAGGCGCACACAACAATTGATTCAAGGAAAAATAGGAACAAGCGAAAACATGAATCAATTAATTCACATGTGACATATAGGATCCATCAAAATGTTTAGAAAAACTAGATCCATGCAGCAACACAAACATTTGACATAGAAAAGAAAGGAACAAGACGGATTCAAGAACAAAAGTTAGAAAACATAACGTCAAGAGCACTAGGCTTTAGATACCAAAAATGACAGAGTGAACTTGAAGAGATTGATGTTCTTTCAAGCCATTCCATCCAAGACCGTTTTAACTCTTGAGGTTGACCACGCCTAAGGTTGCAGAACTCCTTCGGAGAAACTTCAATGGAGGTTGTGATAGACTATGGCCAAGGCCAAGGAATCCAAGAGGTGATACATTGAAGGAACCAAGAGGAATGGGATGATGGACCATGGGCCAAGGGCCCAATCTCTAGAGCTATGGCCACCTTGAAGACCAGTGGACACCTTGAAGACCAGTGGGCTTTCAAAGCCCAAGGTACTCTTCAATTTGGACCACTCTATCATGAAAAGAAGGAATAGTTCTAGTTGTAAATATCTTGTACATAGTTCTCTTGTATAGGCTTATTTTTGCCTTTGTATTTCTGAGGCACTTCAGTTTCTTTTATTAGTCATTGTATATTGATTCTAGGGTGGGTTACTTGGAGTGTTTGACTCCATTTAACCTCCTTTGTTGATACACTCATTTTCTATTTTTTCAGTAGGAAAAGAGAGGTGGCATTTAGCAATGCTTTAGGGTGTGACTAGTAATTGGGCTAGAATTGGGTCTAGGCAAAATTTTACATATTGGACTCATTTTGCTCCTAATTTTTCATAGATTTGATTTAGTTAGGTTTCATCATCATTGGATGAACCTAACTAAACCAAATCAAACATTTTTGAAATTAATTCAAGGAGCCAAAAGAGACCAAATCCGCCCACCTTGCCTAGTCTAACTGAATTGCTTCTCTAACCTTCAAGGAGATGAGAAGCTTGTGCTTCTCCTTAGCTTGCTTCCCAAGCAACCTAAGTGAGAAGCTTGCTCCACAAGTTTCTAAACTCACCTAGAAGGTCAACTAACCTTACCATGGTTCCTAGTGAACCATGGTTAAGGTTAGCTTGCTCCTTAAGCTACCTACCTCTATATATTTGTAATTTCTACTCTTGTAATCACTTTTGACATATTTTGAGAAATACAATTCAAAATTCTCTCTCATTTTCAAGAGTCTAATTTCGTGGAGAATCTCCTTCTCCTAGAAGCTTCACAAAGGAACTTCTTCTTTGTGCTTGGTTCCTCAAGTTTCTCTCCTTCTAGAGAAACCGAACCACCATTGTTACTTCTTCAAGCTTTATGAAGCTTGAAACTCCTTCATTCTTACCTTTCCATGAAGAACCTCAAGAGAAGAAGTGATTTATTTGGTTCAACTTAAAGAAACATCAACCATCTCCAAGTAGTTCCATGAGTTTTGGTATCTAGAGCCTTGGTGCTCTTGAGGTTATGTGTTCCTAAACTTTGTTTGAATCCGTGTTGTCTCTTCCATATTTTACATGTCACTTCTTGTGTTTGCTGTATGGATCTAGGTTAATACATATTTTGATGGATCCTATATGTCACATGAGAATTGATTGATTCACATTTTGCTTGTTCCATTAATCTTGAATCAATCCGGTTTTGGTGCCTTAGGTTTTTATGAACTTGTGCGTTTTTTATTTTGTTGAGTCTTCTCTTATTCCTTATTAACTGAATCTGTGATTGGATTATGATAATGAATAACATGTGTTTTTGGTTTATAATCTTGTGTTTTGTCTAGAGTCATGCGTAGTCCTTGTAGACCCCTAAAATTGTCCGGGTCGGAAATAAAGCTTGAAGACTCTTGAGGACTGAAGGAAAGTCAGCCAGAAGGACTCATGGAAGGCCCTAGGAGGATTCTCTGTAGGTCTAGAGGTCTTGTAATAAGCTCAAAATAAGGAAGTGGAGGGAATGAAGCCCAATACGGCCTCCCAAAAGTTCAGTACGGCCGTATTGAACATTTTGAACTACAATACGGCCGCACTGAACTCAATACGGCCGGATTGAAGTTCACTACGGCCGCACTGAACTCAATACGGCCGTATTGAGGTTTTTTGAACTTCAATACGGCCGTACTGAATTCAATACGGCCGTATTGTAGTTCAAAAACTCAATACGGGCCGTATTGACCCCCAGAGGCCGTACTGCGCCTCATCCCTATAAATATGACGTCAATTGGACGTCATTTGACACTTTTCCACTGAGTTTTAACCCTCTTCTTGAGTATTCTGGGTTTTTTTGAGCAGTGCTCTGCCTAGAAATCACTCGGAGAGTTGATCCGACAAAGTTCTCGAGTTCTGAGCTTTTTTGCTTGAGTCTCGAACTGAGTCGAAGGGAAATCCTCCGGATTTCCATAGTTAAAATTTTCTAGGAGGGAGCGAGCGGGCTTGTAGAGCGAGAGAACGCCAAAAAGCTTCCCAGTTTTACTTGAATATAAAAGCACGCTTCAAAGGTTTCTTCTTAAGACCTTCCTTTTACTGCTTTCTGTGTGTATATTTAACTGTCATCATGTAGATAGTTAAGTTATAATTGTTTAGAATAAATAGGGGTAATTTAGTAATTTCGCACTATTATTTTTAGAAATAATCTGTCATAGGGAACCCGAAAGGGGCGCTGTGGGGTGCTAACACCTTCCCCACGCGTAACCGACTCCCTTACCCGACTCTGGTTGTCATGGCCGAAGTCGATTTTTGAATCGATTGCCTTAAACTTCTTTTTCCAATGTTTTGAGTAAAACATTGGTGGCGACTCCATGAACCCTTCCTTTTTATGAAAACCGCTAATCCATGGAGGGTCCCGCTTGGGATTAACATGGATTGGTGAGCCTTTTAATAAAATTGCTCGTTTGACAAGGTCTCAGTTTGAGAATAAGTCATTCTAGCAATCCATATTTTTAAACAAATAAAAGAGTCCAACCATCCTTCGCGAATGCCGAAAGCCCGTTTCGGGCCGGTGGCGACAGTCCTTTACATGTCATTAATTCCTAGACTAGCTTGTTTAACCTTTGCTTTTGTGTTGTTTTTGGTCAATTCGTTTTGTGCAATTTATATACTCTTTGTACCTGACCTATATGTGCTTTTGTTTTACATATTTGAGTTCCTAATTTGCTATTAATTCTAGCAAATTTCTTAGAGTTAGGTTTCCATTATGTTTCCTTAAAATGTTTGTCAAGAAAATTTCAAAAACACTTTCCTAGTAGGTTTTCCTTGAATTTCTTGTGTGGCTGAAACTTGTGCTTATTTTTGAAGCTTTAAAAACAGAGAAAACAGAGGTTTTAAGTGTTCTAAAAGTGTGAGAAAAATTAAAGAAAAGTGTGCCTAAAAAATTACTCAAAAATTGTGCAAAAGTGTGAGCACTTCTAACACACATACTTGAATACCTCTTGTTGATTGTTGAAATGTTTGGCAACAATTTTCTTTATTAAATCCGAGTCTCTTGCAATTTTTAAAAGGCATTAACTCCTAGTTGTGTGAAATAAAAAGAAAAGAAAAATTATACAAAAGAAAATTGCAAAAGAAAGAACCAAAGAAAGAAAAAGCCAAAAGGAGTGAAAATTTTGTGTTGTTTTGCTCTCGATTTTTGCTTATTGTTGCATGTTTCAAAAACTGTCCAGCCCTATACACTTGAGATTAGTGTATTGTTTTCATTTCTTAATCTTAGATTTTAATTTTGTAATCCATTCTAGAGCCATTGTTACGTTTTCCTTTGTGTGCTAGCCTTTCATTTGTGCCTTAATTTTTGCTTGTAAATTTTTGGAACTCTTTCTAGTCTTGTCTCTTTAATTCTACCATTTGGTGTAGCCTTTCTAAATTGTGCTTTTTTAGTTTTGCCTATATAACTTCAGCAACTTAAGGTGTGTTGAGTGCCTCTTTGAAGGTGTGGAAGGCCATGTACAAGGGTAGCATCTTGAAGTGTTTGTGGAAGCCTAGGAGATTGATATTCTCTTTGGTGGAAAGCTCTTGGTGGGAGTCAAACACCTAGGAATAACCAACATCAAGGTTATTCCTAAGAGAGGAGAGATACACTTGGAGAGGTTGCTGCAACAAGGAGAAGCTTGGAAGAACACAATAAAATTTTTGTGAAAATTTTGTGAAAATTTAGTAACCAATTTAGCGACAGAATTTCATTTCAAAAAATTTTTCAACACCAAATCCGTCTCTAAATTTGTCACCAACTTAGTGGCTGAATTTTGGTTTCTTAAAATTAGGTGCAGCCACTACATTCATTTAGTGTGAATTTGCATTTCATTTGGTGTGAATTTACACTTCATTTGGTGTAAATTTTCATTTCATTTGGTGTAAATTTGCATTTCATTTCTTGTAAATTTTCATTTCTTGTACAAGGCCTTTTTAGGAGTGTCTTGGAGTGCCTTTGGTGCATTTCCATCTCTCCTTAGAGTTTTCAAACTAGGGTAATACGTTTAGTACTAGTGAGAGTGGTCCTTGGAAGTCCTTGGTACTTTACAAACTCTCACATAGGTTTACTTGCTTAAAACGCCTATTTTATGTTTTCTTGTCTTTATGTTTTCTTGTCATTTATGTTTTAAGCAATTTATGTTTTCATGCAATTTATGTTTTCAAGCAATTTATGTTTTCAAGTCTTTAAGTTTTGACTGCATTGCTTAATTGTACACATTAGACACTTGATTGTTATTTTTCTTTTTGAAAAAGAAATTTGTGAAAACATTTTGGTACAAGGCAAAGTACAAGGGGGTTTAGAGATTTTTACTTAAAGAAGCTTGGTTATTAATTGGCTCTTTAGTAGCTCACCTCCCTTCATAGTTCAATTTGTACTCTTAGACCTCTAAGTTCCAAGTCTAAGCACTTCAAAAATATTATTTTCTTAAAATCTATTTTTGTGTGAAGAGAAAAATCTTGTTGTTTAAAATGCCTCAACAATCCAACTATAGTGGAAGTGATAGCTCCCTTAAAAGCATTTCTTACTTAACAAAAGAGCTAAAATCACTTAAACTATGGAAGAAGCAAAAGACCTTTCAAAAAGAGAAGGATAAAATTGAAAGAGTGGCCAAACTTGCTATCTTAGAAGAGAAGTTGAGAATTCTTAAACAAGAAGAAGAAAATTGAAAGAATACATGAGAAAACACAAAAGAAGAAGACAAATGAAAATCAAAAGAAAAGAAGAAATAGAAAAAAAGAAAAAACTTTGTGTAGAGAAGAGTAAAGAGGAAGAAATATCCTCTAAAGGATTTGTGACTAAAGAGAATTGTTTTAGTACTAAAAATCCTATGAAAAAATTCTCTTTATTCATAAAGATCTTAACTCTTGCCCTCATTCTGCCACTAGTCTTGAGGAGGAGATTCATAAATCCATTATTTTAAAGAAAAAAGAGTCTCAACTTCAAGATTTGGTGAAGGAGAAGTGGGCTTCACTTAGTTCCACTTCTCATGCTACTTCCTTGGTGGTGCCCAAGGTAGATAGCCTTCCTTTGTGTAGGACTTTTCCTACCTTAGTTGTTTCAATAATGCACCCAATTTATGGAATATATTATTTGTTGGATATAACATATGAACCTTCAAGGTTCCTTGTGACAAATTCTTTTCATAACTATCCAACAAATAATATAATCCAAAATTGTTTAGGGAATTTCTTAGTAGTATTTTCCTTATTTTCAAGGAAATGCCTAGGATACCACATATGGTACTTTAGGCAAGATGTTCTAATTTTTAGGATTAAGTCTTTAGTGCGCTATAGTTTTATTTTTAGCACATTTTTAGGATTTAGTAATATATCTAGTATATGTTTAGGAGAGGATCCTATTCAATATATTAGAAAGTCTAGTATCATTGATTTCTTTAGGTTCCATGAAAGGATTCCTTCTAGGATATACCTTTCACATTTATTTGTTGAGAATATGACCTTTAATGCATTATATTATATATTTGTAGGTGTGGCCGACCATCATGAAGACCCTTGAGATTTGGGGTCAAATCCCTTTTAAGATGGAGGGGATGATAGACTATGGCCAAGGCCAAGGAATCCAAAAAGTAATACATTGAAGGAACCAAGAGGAATGGGATGATGGACCATGGGACAAGGGCCCATTCTCTAGAGCTATGGCCACCTTGAAGACTAGTGGACACCTTGAAGACCAGTGGGCTTTCCAAGCCCAAGGTACTCTTCAATTTGGACCACTCTATTATGAAGAGAAGGCATAGTTCTAGTTTTAAATATCTTGTACATAGTTCTCTTGTATAGGCTTATTTTTGCCTTTGTATTTGTGAGGCACTTTAGAACTAGGTCTTCTCTTCATGATAGAGTAGTCCAAGTGAAGAATACCTTGAGCTTGAGAAGCCCACTAGTCTTCAAGAGGTCTAACACTTCTTGTATTCTCCTAGCCATAGCTCTAGTGATTGGGCCCTTGGCCCATGGTCTATCAAAAGTGGTTATCACCAAATTCGAATTAAAGAAGGTGATGAGTGGAAAACTGCTTTTAAAACCAAATTTGGTTTGTATGAAAGGCTAGTGATGCCCTTTGGCCTCACTAATGCCCCTAACACTTTCATGCGTCTAATGAATCATCTTCTTAGGGATTGCACAGGAAATTTTGTAGTAGTTTACTTTGATGACATTCTTATATATAGCAAGACCTTAGATGAGCATCTTGGACATCTAAGGGAAGTCTTAATAATTCTTAGGGACAACAACCTCTATGCCAACTTTGAGAAGTATACCTTTTGCCAAAATCAAGTCAATTTCTTGGGCTTCATAGTTGGTAAAGAGGGAGTGCATGTTGGCCCCGAGAAAATAAAGGCCATCCAAGATGGTAATGGAAGTGACAACTCTCTAGAAAGCATTTCATACTTAACTAAAGAGCTTAAGTCACTTAAACTATGCAGGAAGCAAGAGGCTATATAAAAAGAGAAGGATAAAATTGAAAGGGAGGCCCAACTTGTTATCCTATAGGAGGAATTGAGACTTGTTAAACAAGAAGAAGAAAAATTAAAAGAAGATATGAGAAAACAAAAGAGGAGAAGTAGAAGCTCACATTCCGAATACTCTTCTCCCAATGAGAGCTTGAATATAAGTGACCACTATCAACCTACACCTAGAAGAGTCTCTAGGCTAAGGGAAGTGGAAACTTACTTGGATTGGGAGATGAATAGTGAGCAACTCTTTGCTTGCCACAAGGTAAGTGAAGAGAGGAAAGTCCCTCTAGCTACCCTTAGCTTTCAAGGGCATGCCATGTACCGGTGGACGATCTTAGAAAGAGAAAGGCGCCTCCATAATGACCCTCCTATCCAATATTGGAATGATCTTAGGAGTGCATTAAGGAGGAGACACATTCCCATCTACTATGGAAGGGAGCTTATGAATAAGCTCCAAAGGCTCCAACAAAGGGACATGTCTGTAGAATAGTATATGCAACAAATGGAGCTTTACATGATGAGGGCTTGCATTAGGGAAGAGAAAGCTACTATTGTTGTTAGATTCTTAAGTGGTCTTAATTTAGAGATAAGAGACCAAGTGTAGCTACTACCCTACAGGGACCTAAATGACTTGGTTCAACTTTGTGTGAGGGTAGAACAACAAAAGTTGAGAAAATCCTCTTTTAAAAAAGAAAACTCACTACAAGAAAAATGATGAATTGCGACAGACAAATTGTGACGGTTATCCTGAAACTGTCATCGCTTTGATATTGTGACCCTTCATACGACAGTTTCTTCCAACCGTTGCAAAATTTTTCAACATTGCGACGGTTTTTCCCAAAACCGTCGCAAAATTTTATAACATTGCGACTGTTTCTCCCAATCGTCGCAAAATTTTTCAACATTACGACGGTTTCTCCAACCGTCGCAAAATTTTCAAACATTGCGACGGTTTCTCGCAAGCATTGCAAAATTTTCCAACATTGCGAACATTCCTCCCAACCGTCACAATTTACAAGACAAAAATTGAAATAAAAATTCACACAAAGTCATGCACACTCCAAAATTATATAATTTTACTTTCAATAAAAAATAGAAAAATAAAATAACAATGACACGTAATTACATTTAGAAAGGTTAAAAAGGAAAAAATACTTTAATATAGTTTTTATTTCTCTATCTTTTAAATTATTTTAGAATAAAAAAGTTTTATGTTAATCTTAGGAAGCTAAAAATTAAAAAAAATATATATATGTTACATTTTTTTATGTGATAGTGAAATTAATAATACATCTTAATTGTGGATTAAATCAAGAATATTGAGAAATAATAAATAATTTATGAAATTTATTATTTTAATGGTTAATTAAATATGAGATATTTGATAAATTAATTATCTTTTCACAAATAATAACTTAAAAATCACTTCTAGGTTTAAATATAATACACACACACACATATATATATCCCTTATTTCTAACAAGGGTGATAGTTGTCGCCACCCGGCCCGAACGGGCTTTCGGCATTCGCGAAGGATGGTTGGACTCGTCTATTTGTTTAAAAATGTGGATTGCTAGAATGACTTATTCTCAAACTGAGACCTCGTCAAACGAGCAATTTTATTAAAAGGCTCACCAATCCATATTAATCCCAAGCGGGACCCTCCATGGATTAGTGGTTTTCGCAAAAGGAGGGTTCGTGGAGTCGCCACCAATGTTTTACTCAAAACATTGGAAAAAGGGATAAGGCAATTGATTTTAAAAATCAACTTTGGCCATTACAACCAGAGTTGGGTAAGGGAGTCGGTTACGCGTGGGGAAGGTGTTAGCACCCCACAGCGCCCCTTTCGGGTTCCCTATGACAGATTATTTTCTAAAATAACAGCGTAAAATTACTAAATTACCCCTATTTATTCTAAGCAATTATAAATTAACTATCTACATGATGACAGTTTAAATATGCACACAGAAAGCAGTAAAAGGAAGGATTTAAGAAGAAACCTCTTGAAGCGTGCTTTATATATTGAGTAAAACTGGGAAGCTTTTTGGCGTTCCCTCGCTCTACAAGCTCGCTCGCTCCTTCCTAAAAAACTTTTAACTATGGAAATCCGGAGGATTTCCCTTCGACTAGGTTCGATCCTCAAGCAAAATGGCTCGGGGCTCAAGAACTTCGTCGGATCAACTCTCCGAGTGATTTCTAGGGCAGAACACTGCTCAAAAACCCCAGAATACTCAAGGAGAGGGTTAAAACTATCTCAAAAAGTGTGGAATGACGTCCAATTGACGTCATATTTATAGGGAATAGGCGCAATACGGCCTACAGGAGCAATACGGCCGTATTGAGTTCAATACGGCCGTATTGAAATTCAGAAATTTCAATGCGCCCGTATTGAGTTCACTGCGGCTGTATTGAAGCTTCAATACGGGCGTATTGATTTCAATACGGCCGTATTGAAGTTTTCAGAAACTTCAATACACCGTATTGAGTTCACTGCGGCCGTATTGAAGCTTCAATACGGCCGTATTAAGTTCAGTACGGCCGTATTGGGCTTCATTCCCTCCACTTCCTGATTTTGAGCTATTCTAAGACCTCTAGACCTACAGAGAACCCTCCTAGGGCCTTCCAGGGGTCCTTCTGGCTGATCTTCCTTCAGTCTTCGAGAGTCTTCAAGCTTTATTTCCGACCCGGACAATTTTAGGGGTCTACAATAGTGTTTCAAATAAAAGACATAAATACAGAAAAGCTAGCTGAAGAACAAAGAATATACATGTATTACCATCTACACCAGAACCAAGAGATATGAGCTAAGCACCAGATAAAGGCTAATCAAAAGAAGGAAATACATCAGACAAAGACACCCAAAAAACACAAACACAAAGGAAATAAAGAACAGTGCACAACTAACCAAGACAAAGGGAAAAAGCTAACAAGACGTCTAATGAGGAGATCAAACGAAATCAAGTCCAGCACAAGAAAGAAAATAATGAAACATCAGATGATACAAGACCACGAATGATGGAAAAACTAACTCAAAGCATCCTAGGCGGAGTGAAGAACTTGCACAACTGACCAGATGAAGACTCAAATACATAGACAAAAACCAAGAATGTTGGATTGCGTCTGATGTCACAATGAGAAGAACTGCCTAGCATCCACACTCTCAGAAGAACACATGAAGTCATTAAAATAGAAGAAGAAAGCAAAGAAAAATGGACTAGCGCTTATTCATAAATCAAAGTTACATGTGTCAAAGCAAGTACACCTACCAGTCAGCAAGCCTCTGTAGCTATAGTACCAGAAAAGTACAGAGATATCTAGGTCATGATTAATGTCAGACATAGAAGCAAACAAATGGTACAAAAGACTTCGTGAAACATAGATTCAGCAAGCAAACATTTAATGCAAGATCAAATGCATTAAATGCAAGAATCCGCGAAACCTGTTCAAACTAAACAAGAGAATCAGATGATGGCTAGTCAAGCATCAAAATTAGATCTGATCACTAACAGAAGAACATTCAAAAAATAATAGATGAAGCCTACTACAAGTAAGAGACATTAGAGGACCAAAAGAAAAGCCAAAACAAAACCAAACCTGGAATAAGAAAAGTTGTGTCAAACATCAGATGAAACTAGATGGTCAACTTTGTTAAAAGAACAGTTAAGGCAAGGCACATCATGAGAACCAGACAATTCAGGCTAATTGAACAGACAAAGTACAATATGTGCACCAGATGACTATGAGTCTAATATCAGATGGATATGTGTTAAGAACAACCTCCAGTGCAACATGAAGAAATGGACCAAGCAAGAGACAAAGATAAGAAGAAAGTTAATAACGCATAAAACAAACGATAGCACAGACTGAAAGACACTCCAAAAAGAAACAATGTCTGATATTCACATTGTTGACCATATCAAAAGAAAAGTCAAAGCATTAAATTTAGATGCTAAGACGAAGATCAAGATTGAGATGCACAGGACCAACAGACGAAGACGAAGACTTCCACACAAGCAATAAAAGAATCAAGTCTCAAGAGACAAACCAAGGCATCATCTACGACCACACAAAAGCTCTCAACGTAAACGCATGATCAAAGAGAAGAAAAGAAGAAGAAGAAGAAAAGCACCCAAAAGCAAAAGCATGCATGTGTCAGATAAAGTACATCACTTTTTTAGTTAAAGAACAACATTCTACAGCTATGTGACCAGAAAAAGACAAAAAGGTTCCTTGGTTTCTGCTAAATTCAGACACTACTGCTAACAAGGCAAAGAAGACTTCACGTAAGGTCTATCACAAGAAACAACATTTAATGCAATAAATCAAGCATTAAATGAGTAGATTAAACTAGTCATAAACGACTATATCTGCTTCAACGGACACTTGCACTGGGCAGATTCTACAAGACAATATATACATCACTATCTCAAACCTTGGAAGGTTGGCTTCCATGTTTGTATTCTTAACCAAGTGATATCAAGCCTATGAAACAACGAAACCAAAGATAGAGCGTATAGAGTCGAATGTACTAATAGTGTATTCATCTCTGTAAACTAAGGAGTTCCAAACATGTGTATCTTAGGAACAAAACCTTAGTGAGTGAATCAATTATGTATCCTCTCTATGAGAGCAAACCAAACACTCAGTCATTATAAAGACTAAGGTTACATACCTCACTACTAGAAAAATTAATATTTGTGACGAATTTTGTGACGGAAAAAATAGCATCGCTAATAGTGACGCATTTTGTGAGGGAATTTTAAGTTTTGTGACGGACTAGAATTTATTGACTTTTGTGACGGAATATATTCCGTCTCTAAAAATCCGTCACAAATTTCGTCACTGAATCAAAAAAAAAAAATTTGTGACGGAAAAATTTTCGTCTCTAAAAATCCGTCACAAATTTCATCACTAAATAAAAAAAATGTTAGTGAAGGATTGTTCCCTCTCAAAATTCCGTCACAAATAGGTTAAAATATTTTTTGTTAAAAAATTTGTGACAAATTGTTCCCTCTCAAAATATTAAATTTTATTTATGAAACTTTTATATTTAAGAATTATGCATAATTAAAGAAAATATGTTAAATTTTTTTAAAAAAAATAATAAAATTAAAAATATTTTATTTCATTAAAGGACTGAAAAAATTATGAAATTCATTTAACTAAATAAAAAATTGTCAATTTTGAACATAAGAAACTAAGACATTCATTAAAAATATTTAAAAAAAACTTGTGAAATTAAAAAAAATATATTAATTTAATTTTGGCTTAATTACATTTTTGATCCCTCAAGTATTGTAATTGTGCAATTTTGATCCCTAAGATTTTAATTGGATAATTTTAGTCCCTAAAGAATCGTAATTCTGCAATTTTAGTCCTTTAATTTTTAATTGAACAATTTTAGTCCCTCAAAAATCATAATTGTGCAATTTGAATCTCTCCCATTAAAAATTTAATAATTTTAAATTTTTAATATATATATATAATAATAATTTAAAATTATACAATTATTTGCTTATTTAAGTTAACATATACTATAATTTTTATTAATGTAACAAATGATATATATTTATTATTACTAAATAAATAAAATTTATATATTATTAATAATTTAATATTGCTAATAAATTAATATCAATAATATTTTTAGTATATTTATAGATAAATTGATAATTTGATAAATATAACTTAGTATATATTAATATACTTTTACAAAAATATAAATATAGTAGATAAGATATGTATATTTATATTTTTGTAAAAGTATATTAATATATAATAAGTTATATTTATCAAATTACTAGTTTATGTATAAATATACTAATAATATTATTGATATTAATTTATGAATAATATTATAAAAATATAATATATATATATATATATATATATATATTTTATGTATTTATTAATAATAAATATATATCATTTGTGTGACACCCTCTACCCCACATACCATAACACAAATAACAAAAATTGAATGACATAATCTTTTTCATAATTGAAATACCAAACATGTTTCATTCAAATCAAAACTCATGTATTTGTGGAATTAAATAGATATTCATACATCTCACGCAACAAGGAATACAACAGAACAATCAAAAAGCAAAATATAAACTTGCATAGTTTATTTGTTTCTCTTAGGGTTCTCTTAATTAAGTATTTTTAAAACTAAATATTTCTTTTTTATTCAATTATTTTTACCTAATTAATTAATTTTTAAATTAAACAAATTTTATCTTATTTTTAAATATTATTATTTTTTAAAAAATTAATGAAATAAAAATAATTTAGAGAAGATATTGAACTGAACCATTGAAAAAGTATAAAAAAATGTTCAACAAAAGTAATATTTTTTAGAAAATATATAGTTTATGTAATTAAAATAGTGTATGAAAAGTATAAGAAAATATTTAACAAAAATAATATTTTTTAGAAAATATATAGTTTATGTAATTAAAATAGTGTATGAAAAGGAGCTATATAAAGACGGAAGGAAGTAGTATTTTTTTCTTTAAAGAAGATATAGTTAACTGTAATCGATAATTAACAAGAATTTGTGATTAAATAAAAATATTTTCAAGAACATATAATTAATATATTTAAATTATTTTTTAAAATTAATATTTTTATTTTATTTAATTATTTTCTATTTAATAAAATAAATTTTTTAAAAATAACGTTTCCTTTTCACTGAATTATTTTTTAAAAAATTAACATTTTTTATTTATTTATTTTTTCTCTTTTCATTTAATTATTTTTAACTTAATTAATTAATCTTTAGAACAGAAATATATATGTCTCTGCATATTCAGAAAATGGGAACATCCATTATTAGAGCTTATATATTACTTTAAAATGTAATTAAAATACATTGATTATATATATATATATATATATATATATATATATTCTCAATTTAATAATTATTATGTATAATAATAATATAATATATAATTTAATTATTAGTTTTTTTTTATAATATTTAATCATATATCTAAATTAATTTTAATTAATTAACTTTTAAATAAAGTTAAACTCGTCATAAGTTTATGTTGTGTATCTTTTGTAAGTTAAATTTTTTTTGACACTGTTTAATTTATTATTATTCATTTTTATTTAAATAGATCAATATTTTAAGTGTAATATAAGTTTATTTTTTTAAATAACTTGTAGCCTATGCTTTTAAACTAAATAGATTATAGTAAAACTTTTAATTTAATTTATTTTAAGAGTTTTTTTGAAAATAAGTAAAATTAATGTCTTTATATATTAATGATGAATATTTATGCATTCAATAAGAATTTATATATTCAAGTATAAAATTTATCTATATATAATTTATTATAAATTTTAATTATTTATAATAAATATTCAGCCTAAATATATTTTGAAATACTAAATTATATATATTATCTATATATAATTTCATGAAGACGAGGGTTTAAAAATACTAAAAATATTAAGATTTAAAAATAATAAAAATAAATTATAGAAATATGATTAAAAATAATAAATATGATAGGTGAAAAAACGAAGGTTAAAAAAATATATTTAGTAATATGTTTTAAAAAAGAATAAAGGGAATGTACTTAATAAAAAAGGTGCAATTAACAACTAGAAAGACAAATAAAACGGGTTATGGGTTGGGTCCTACGAAATATAAAGGGATTTAGAATTAGGGTTTTCAGATTTTGTCTTCCGAATTCACTGCCACCGCGAGTAGCAAGCCAGAGATGTGGCACAAAGGTTTGGAGGGTTTCGTCGCTGACAGTTTCGAGTGGGTTCCGAATTCTCTGTCGATCCCACTGTCTGGGAGGAGGAGAGGGGGGATTCGAGGTTTATTGTTCTTCCACAGATTGAGATTTGGTAAGGTTTGAGATTATGGCAGCACTTTTTGTTCACTCTTTTCAAAAAATGTAACACATTATTGCTGTAAAGAAATTATAGTTTGATCTATGCTGCTCAAAATGTGTTAATACTATATCATTCAGCTATATAATTTTCTATTATATATAATTTTTCTTTTAGGATTTATTACTTTTTACTCATGAAATAAAAAACAACCCAACTTTTTGTTAATTTTTTTTGTTTTTTCTCCAGAAGAACTTGTCTAATGATTTTTTGAATTATAAAAACACAAAGAAATGGATCCTTATTTTGTCTTTTTTGGATTTATTCACATAGGGTTACATTGCTAGCATCTTGGCCATCTTTTGTCTTTGTTTATAACCTCTATTAATTAAATATTATTTTTCCAGTTTTTGTCTCAAAAAAAATTTCCCTCTAAAACAAATTCCAAAATCTGGAATTTCCCTCTCCAACTTTACAGGTTACCTCTCCAAATAAATAAATAAAATTGTGATTTCCCTCCCTAAAAAATCACAAACCCCACAACTTTACAGAGGCTTGGGGTTTCGGCGGAAGAAGGGCCAGAGGGGCTGGCAGCGGTAGGAGTTGGGGTTTCGGATGGAGCAGCAGTTGCGGGGCGTGTCGCGCTTGGTTGGGGGCTGTTTGGAGGAGCGCCTGACTCGGACTTGGCCCATGCAGGTGACCTTGGGGGAGGAGGGCTCCTGGGTTTCGATGGTGGTGGCGTTTCTCCTGCGGACGAACATGGGGCTGGACCTGGACCTTCTGCTCCTGCTTCCTGCATTGCTCCTCAGGAACCGCATCAATGGGGGAGGGAACTTGTCGCTCTGACCCGGACTCGATATGGCTTTGCCGGAGAGCTTCATCTCTATCTCTCAGACTCACTTTGCTTCGAGAGTGTGAGGGTGTGAAAAGCAATCCAGATGGGGGTGCTCGCTTGCTTTCTGCAAAATGTTTTTCCCATTTTTGTTTCTTTGCTGTGGACTTTTTTAATTTTATTGCATCTTCGCAGTTCGCACGGATGGCTGAATCTCAATCCTCTTTACTGTCAAGATCTTTTTTATTATTATTATTATTATTATAGCAGTTTTATTGAGTTCATAACTATACATGATTTGCTTAATAATGTGTACCCCTGAATTGATGAAATTCGAAACTATAATCTTGTCATTGAAAGGGCTTACAAAAAGCTTGCACTTGATGCTCTGGTGATTCAGCAAGGGCGTTTAGCTGAAAAGAAGAGTAAGGGTTTTCAGGTTTTATTTATTTCTTTGTTGCAAGATTTATGGATTATTTAATATGGTATAATGCTTTTATGTATGCAGCTGTTAATAAAGAGTGAAGGAAGCAAGGCTTGGAAGCAGGGATTGGGGTTCTGTGATACTCCATCCATCTTCGTGGTCCTCATCCAATGATTCAACCTATCTTCAACCTTGGTATTGGAATGCTGGGCTTGTCATGAAATCTGATAGTACAGTAGATCAGCTCAAAAGGTATCCAGCATTAAGCCAATCGCTAGTGGAAGGTAGTGACAAGTTATACAAGCATCGAATTTTAAGTTAAGCCTGTTTTAAATTCTGGAAAATACTATTACATCATTATATGCAAAAAAATAATTAGCTTGCTTCAGGTTGCTCACATTTTTGCTTGGAATTCAAAATTCCGAGCCCGAAGAGTTTATTTGGAAAATAACATAAATTTATGTAAAATATGTAAAATAAAATAAAATGGTTTGATTGTGAGAATTTTGTCCCGAATTTTAGTTCTATAAGTGCCCTCAATTTTAGCTGTCTGCGCATTAATTAGAGTGGAAGGAACTTAGGTCATTCAAATATGTAATCTTAGATTTCATGCTTAGATTCACGTATATATAAAAAAACATTATTAATTAAAAAGTCTTCTATATAAAGTCTAACATAATATAAAACAAATAGTTTTTTTCTTTATATATAATATATATAGTATTATATATGAAGAAGAATGAACTTTGATTTATTTTCCCGAGTTTTAGCCTTTAATTTGGTGTAGCAGAGTCAACAGTGTTGTTATATGTTCATGATTCAATAATAATGGATAGATATGATAACAAGTATCTAGCCTCCTCTTTTTAAAGACACGTGTAACCTAAAATTAGGCATAATAATATAATAATAAAGTTTTCATTACTAAGTAAATAAATTTATCTGAGACATGCATGACATGGTCATAGAGCAATGCCCCTAAGGAGCAACAATTCAAAACCACTCATTCACTATAGTTCCAAAAACAACAAGGAATACGTGACTCTCAACAAATTTTAACCAAATTCAAAGGTAAACGATGCAAAAGGTGATGCTGGATTCATGCATTGATTTGTGATGATTTTATCTGAATTATTGGTTGTTCAATGAATCTCCTTAAATACATGGTTATATACATTTTGTTTTATTGTTTTTCGTAGGTATAGTTTTATAACTTTAAATATATTAATGGTTCTATTGCAAAGTCAGATTAAGAATTTTTTTTGTATTAGTTCTGGAACGCCCATACATGGGCTTGCTTGAACTCTGTTGAAACAGGCTCGCAGGTGTGCGCTTTGCTGTTGAACAAGAATGAGCGTGAGTTGCTTAGCTCGCATGGTTTCACCCACAACCAGCTCTCTCTTTGGAAATACACTTCAATGGTGAAGATGGCAGAGCTCAAGGGTCATACCTCTAGAGCGTGAGTTTACTTATTAATTATAAATCAATTTTTCTCCCTTGACAATCACTTCCAATTTCAGTTTTATTAGACATATGTTCATCATAAGTTTATAGGAGTTTTCATTCCTGAATTACTATTTGCTTTACTACCTTGTCATTGTATTGTCACTTAGTTATTTTCTGATATCTAATACAGAACATATTTCAAAATTCAAATCCTCATCTTATAATCTATGATATTAACTTTTGATATGAAATATTGTTAAACAGTGAAAAATTGAAGGTAGATTTTGAGGGATGAAATATTGAGAATCATTTCCAATTCCTTATGAAAAAAAATGCAATATACTTCATCATTGGTACTGATTTTTGTGCATTTAAGTCTCATCAAATTATACAAATGGGAAAGTTACATATCATTTTGATTGGTTGCTTAGCATTATATTTTCACTGCAATGTATACACCATTTTCATTTGAGTAGAAATATTTGTGAAGGGTATGATGAAATATTTTCACTGCAATGTATACACCATTTTATCTCTACTATATTTTAATGTATAAAGGAAATTATTAAGAACATCTAAACATGCCTAATTCTACCCAAAGTATACTCTAACTATAACATTTTTGCTCCAGATATTGTCATGCACTCAGCTACAAAATTTATTGTTGGTCATAGTGACATTATGGCTGGTGTGCTTGCTGTGAAGGGTGAAAGGTAGTTGCTGTTTTAATGTTTTTCTCAATTTTTCAGATATTAAAAATATGAATTTGTTGTTGTTGTTGTCATTTGAACTTGTCAGTCAATATTTCATTTACAGTGATGCTGTGATTTCAATTTAATTGAACAACATCTTTTTATTTATATTTTATGAATAGATGATTTTGTCTGTTAATATTTTATGATTGATGCATATTTGAATTGTTTGAATAAATTGTTTTTGTAAGATATTTTGTGAAAAATTCCATTAACTTGATTTGTTATTAATTTCTTTGATTCTTTTTCTTTCTTTTAATATATAAGTACTTGTTGTTAAGTTTATTAAAAATAGTTATTATTCTTTATTTTTTTGAAGAAAAGAACATAGACCACTATTACAGTTACAATGTCCCCTATTTTGGATCTTAATTTTGTAACTTTATTTTTGTCCTATGCTGATTTTTCATATTTGACAACATAAAAGCTGGAAGCTTGAAAGAAAGTTTAAACGGTAAATTTAGAAATATAAAAAAGAAAGTTTAAACGGTGAATTTAGAACACTGACTTGCATGGCCATTTGATTCCAGCCATGATTCCTGGTGTTGATCCTAGCACTCAAGTTGATTTTGATCTAAGAGAGGCTACTGATCCTGGTGCTACAATAGTCATTGATAAACCTGAATCTTGAAATCAATTTTGTTATTAAAGAATTAAAAAAAATGAGTGGTGTTTAAATCTTGTTATTATATTCATAGGTTTTGAGTAGTCAATTAGATTGTTTTTATTATTTTTCTAATGTTGTAACCAATTGAAACTAGTTTTTGCATAATAATTTCTTATGGTCTTTTGCTTGTACCAATCATAAAGAGAAAACCTTTTTCATTTTTTCCTCTTTTTTAATTATTTTTCACTATTAAGTATATTAAGTCTTGCATTGTGTTTAAATTATAATGTTATATTGTTTAAATGATGTTAGTTTTTATCAAACTGTGAATCCTAATGTGGCAAACCTTTTCCTTATTGATCCAGAAGTCAAACGCCCAACTTTAATCCTTATTTGAACTACCAAGAAAAAATCAAGTGGTGCAAGGACCCTGTTTGGAAATCAAAACTAGCTTGGAACTCCTTTACAACAAATTCATTCCACTGTTGAAAAAGGTAAATTCAGTTTTATTTGGAAGTGTTTAATGACTATATCTTAATTCCTCTGTGTTTTGCATTTCTAGTGCTAGGAATGAAATAGAACTGTTGAAATGTTTATGCAATCATAGAAATTGAACAGCTGCTTGAAAAAAGAAATCCTCACAGAAATTGGAAACTTGTATTGTAGTTTTGGGGTACCATCCCAAATCTGCTCAACTTACTAGTAACTACCCACACCAGTCAATTTTGTAGCACACTATTTTAATGATTCAGTTTTATTCCATGTACTGCTTTGTTGATGAAAATACTAACTTATTTGTGTTTTACCTCTGAAAAGCCTTTCATATGTTGTTTGTGACCAGATTATAAGGTATTTAGGACTGACCAAAAAATATTGGCCACATTTCTTTTTAATTCCAGTGGCTCCTGCCTTCTTTCATCATCACATTAAATGTGATAGTGGATGTTAATCTTGCTGGATGTATTTTGGCAATGTTTGAACAGATTTAATGCATGTCTGGTGATGCTTAAATTTAGACAAATAGACCCTTAGTACTTCTCTTAGAAAGCTAATATAAATAAGCAATCATTTCTTCAAAATGAGTTAAACCAAGCATGCTCTTCACATGATTAGTTAGCTTGGTAATGAAGAAATAATACGAATATGTGGTGCAGAATTTTATGGTTGAAGCTGCAAGAGAGCTTGTGTTTTTTTATCTCCTTATAATTTACTTGATCAACATGAATCGCAGGGAAAATAACTTAATAGCAACCACATTGGCTTTCTCAAAGGCAAATTAGTCAATCATGCCATAAACAGATTGAGTTTCTCTTTCAAAGTGTACACTATTTAGTATAGTATATATTTTTTCAAGATCTATAATTCAAAAATTATTTTTTTATATTTTTAAGAATTCACTTTAAAAGATCCATCTTTCTTTAAAAAAAATATATAAATATAAATATTTTTTCAAAACACTTCTCTAAAATATTTGTTTTTTTATCAAAACACATTATTATTAATTTTTTAAAAATCTCACTTAATTTTTTTTTTTAAAACTTGTCAATATGTTGAGTTAACCATTCCATCATAATATATAAACAAAAATATTTTTAAGCTTATAGAACTAAATTGAGTGCGAACAGTCTTATGTTGTTGTAATTATATATGATATAATTTTATTTTAGTTTATTGCCCCTGTTAGCGTGTGTGCTGTATGTACATGAATCAAGGTTATCAAATCAAGCTAATTTTTTTCACGAGACTTAGTGAAAAGACCATGATCATAGAGCAAAATGGCTTATTTCTTAATTGCTATTTTCTAATAGCTGGTTGATATTAATATGGTTCATTGTTGTTTTATAGTACTTGCCTCTCGTCTGCCTCGTCTATTTATATATACTTGCAATAATTTATATATATTGTTCCTAGAATTTATTAAGTTTTACTTTCAGGTGTAATGTGTTGAAAGAACAATTGTAAAGCCATGCAGATTTGATTCGTGCTTCACAGGAAGAGTCTCGGTTGGTTCGTCAGCAGCTGAAGCAATTTATGGAGATGTTTTCTCAATCTTCTCGTCCTCCCCAACCTCCTCCTACACATGATGCTGACACTGTACAATCTGATGATAATGAGTTAGATGATGACCATGATATAGATGTTTAGGGATGCATTATCTTTTATTATTATGTTTACTATGCTTTAAACTTATAATTTGTTATGTTTAAGTTTTACTATAGTACTTATCATACATTAGGGATACTTTGTTATATTTGGTGTTATGTATGCTTGACTTTCTTGTATTTGTGTTTAGTTACATGTTTTTATAGAATTGAGAAATTTTTCTTAATTATTTATTTTGTTAATTTTTTAAACAATTACACAATAAATTCAACTTCTTTGATTAATTAATAAATTATTTGTTAATCACAATTATAGGAGAAAAATATATTCTTTACAAATTTACGAAAAATAATTTGTAATTTGTGACGGATTTTATTTATCACCGATGGATTTCATTCAGTACAACAGTTTGTGACAGATTTCGCAGTTATTCATCACAAATTTACTCATCAAAGATGCCCAGTTTGTGAGGGATTCAACCCAGTTAGTGACGGATTTTATCCGTCGCAAATTGTGACGGATTTTGTGACGGACTCACATACCTCTAAATCCCTCTCAAATAGCGAGGGATTTAATCCCTCTCAAATAGCGAGGGAAATAGCGAGGGATTCTTTCATCACAATTTGTGAGGGATTTTGTGTCATCACAATTTGTGACGGACTCACATACCTCTCAATCCCTCGCAATTTGTGAGGGATTAAATCCCTCACAAATTGCGAGGGATTTAATCCCTCACAAATTGCGAGGGATTTAATCCCTCACAAATTACGACGGATTTTTATTAATTTCTAAACATGTATTGTTACAAATTAGTGACGGAAATTATATTGTTTGTGATGCCTTAATTCCGTCACTAATTGTGATGGAGAAAATAATTTGTCACTAAATATTTTGTGACGCCAAATTTTGTGACGGAATCATTTCCGTCACAAATTCCGTCAATAACTTATTTGTGACGGATTTTATGAAGATTAGTGACAGATTTTTTCCCTCTCTAATTTTATTTTTTCTAGTAGTGCCTTAGTGAGTGTAGAAACATATGTATCCTCTCTGAGAGTAACCCATACACTCAAACCAAATCTATTTAGTCATCATATCCTTCGACCTTCAAATGCGGGAGAGGAAGACAGAAGTGACGTAGAATCTTCAAGCAAGCAAGCCAAGGAATGGCATGCACAACCTGATGGAGCTAGGATGAAGAGGATTGAAGTTCTCCATTAGTTCCATGCTTAGGACCGTGAACTCTTGAGGTGTTCATAGAGACTTTGAAGCTCCACGAAGAAACCTTCCATGGAGGAGAAGTCTTCAAGGTAATTCGGTTACTCCTAGCTTTGTATAGAAGCTTGAGGAACCAAAGTGAAGGTTGAAAACCTTGGATAGAAAACCTAGGAGAGATCTCTCTACGGTTTTATGACTCTTGAGTGGGAGCGAAATTCAGATTTTATTTCTCAAATTTTTCAAAAGTGATTACAAGAGTATAGAAAACAAATATATAGGGAGAGGTAGCTTGTAGGAGAAGCTAACCTTAACCATGGTTCACTAGGAACCATGGTAGGATTAACTTAAACTCCCACGGTTTAGCTAGCTTGTAGGAGAAGCTAACCTTGACCATGGTTCACTTAAGAACCATGGTAAGGTGAGCTAACCTTACTTGAGTTTAGAAGCTTGCAAGACAAGCTTCAAAACTCAAGAAGGAATACTTAGAAAATTCGGCCAAAGGAGAACAAGAGAGCTAGGCGACCTTGAACCAAAAATGCTCCATGAATTAATTTGAAAATCCTTGATTTGGTTTAATTAGGTTCATCATATGATGATGAGACCTAGCTAAATCAAATCTATGAAAAATTAGGAGCAAAATGAGTCCAATATGCAAAATTTTGCCTAGGCCCAACTCAGGCCCAATTTCTAAGCACACCCTCAAGCATTGCTAAATGTCACCCCTTTTCCCTACTGAAAAAATACAAGATGAAAGTATCAACTAGGGAGGTTAAATGGAGTTAAACTCTCCAAGTAACCTACCTCAAAATCAATATACAAACACTAAGAAAAGCAAGTAAAGTGTCTCACAAATACAAAGGCAAAAATAACCTATACAAAAGACTATGTATAAACTGTACAATATAAACAATTAGAACTAGGCCTTCTCTTCATGATAGAGCATTCCAAATGAAGATTACCTTGGGCTTGACAAGCCCACTAGTCTTCACAAGGTCTAACTCTTCCTGTATTCTTCTAGCCATAGCTCTGGTTACTAGGCCCTTGGCCCATGGTCTATCATCCCCTCCTTCTTGAGAAGGATTTGTCCTCATCATAACCTGCAAAGGGAATAAGATCACTCACATTAAAAGTGTTGCTTACTCCATAATCACTGGGAAGATCTAACCTGTAAGCATTATCATTGATTCTTTGGAAGACTTGGAAGGAACCATCTCCTCTTGGGTTGAGTTTAGACTTCCTTTGAGAATGAAACCTTTCCTTTCTCAAATGAAGCCAAACCCAATCCCCTTCCTTAAAAATGAGGGTTTTCTTTCCCTTGCTTCTATCTAAAGCAGTTCTCTCATTTTGTTGTTGTATATGAGTTTTAACCTTCTCATGTAATCTTTTAACAAATTCAGCCCTAAATACCCCTTCTTTATGAAAATAATGAGAAGAATCTGGTAGGGGTATTAGGTCCAAAGGAGTAAGAGGGTTAAAACCATACACAACCTCAAAAGGTGAGATTTTGGTAGTCTTATGGACTACCCTGTTGTAAGCAAATTCAATGTGGGGCAAGTACTCATCCCAAGACTTATGGTTACCCTTAAGGACTGCCCTTAACATTGTAGATATGGATCTATTAACTACTTCTGTTTGCCCATCAGTTTGTGGGTGACAAGTAGTAGAGAAAATCAATTTAGTTCCTAGCCTACTCCAGAGAGTTTTCCAGAAATGGCTAAGGAACTTAGTATCCCTATCTGAGACAATGGTTTTGGGTAGACCATGAAGTCTAACCACTTCCTTGAAGAAGAGTCTTGCTATGTTGCTTGCATCATCTATTTTGTGGCAGGGTATAAAGTGGGCCATTTTACTAAATCTGTCCACCACCACAAAAATAGAATCCATGCCTCTCTGGGTCTTGGGCAAGTCCAAAATAAAGTCCATACTGATATCAACCCATGGAGAGTTAGCAACAGGTAAGGGTGTATAGATGCCATGAGGCATTACTTTAGACTTTGCTTGTAAACAAGCTATACATCTAGAGCAAAAGCTCTCAACATCCCTTCTCATATGGGGCCAAAAGAATTTTTCTTTTAAAAAGCTTAGAGTCTTTTCAACTCCAAAGTGCCCCATGAGACCACCCTCATGACTTTCTCTAACAAGGAGTTTTCTTATAGATCCTTGGGGTATACAAATTCTTCCTTCTTTATACAAATACCCCTCAGAAATATAGAAACCTCCTTGAGGCTTTGCTAAGCATTGGGTATAATTTTCTTTGAATTCGAGATCACTAGTATACAACTCCTTAATGTGATTAAATCCCAAGATTTGAGATCCAAGGGAGACTAACAAAGTGTGTCTCCTAGAAAGGGCATCAGCCACAACATTATTTTTCCCTTTCTTGTATTTAATCACATATGGGAATTGTTCTAAGAACTCTACCCACTTAGCATGCCTTTTGTTTAGCTTGCCTTGGCCCCTCAAATATTTAAGTGACTCATGGTCACTATGAATGACAAACTCTTTGGGAATAAGATAATGTTCCCAAGTTTGAAGGGCCCTAACCAAAGCATAGAGTTATTTGTCATAGGTGGGATAGTTAAGGGAAGCACCTTTGAGTTTTTCACTGAAATATGCAATAGGGTGCCCACCCTGTAACAAAACCGCCCCTATGCCAACTCCAGAGGCATCACATTCTAACTCAAAAGTTTTTGAAAAATCTGGTAGAGCTAGAAGTGATGCATGGGTAAGCTTATGCTTCAAGGTTGTGAACGCATTTTCTTGTTTCTCTCCCCATATAAATTCCACATTTTTCTTGACTAGATCATTTAATGGGGAGGCTAGT
Organism: Cajanus cajan; assembly: GCF_000230855.2. Lineage (NCBI taxonomy): Eukaryota > Viridiplantae > Streptophyta > Magnoliopsida > Fabales > Fabaceae > Cajanus > Cajanus cajan. The sequence goes on along the minus strand of NC_138522.1, from coordinate 15,255,719 downwards.
GTGGAGAAATTAGGAACAAACCTTCTATAGAAGCTTGCCAAACCATGGAAGCTCCTAATATCTCCAACACTTTTAGGAGTGGGCCATTGTGGACCCCTTTTTTACTAATGATAAACCCTAAGAAAACAACACTATCTACACAAAAAGTACATTTTTCTAAGTTTCCAAAAAGTTGATTTTTCTTAAGAATATCAAAAACTTGCCTTAAGTGTCCTATGTGATCACTTAGGCACCTACTATATATGAGAATATCATCAAAATAAACTACAACAAACTTACCTATACAATCCCTAAGGACATGATTCATGAGACGCATGAATGTACTAGGAGCATTGGTGAGCCCAAAGGGCATCACTAACCACTCATATAATCCAAACTTGGTGAGCCCATAGCGATGCCAACATGAAAACCTTGATTTATCAACTCTTTTAATTGACAAAATCTTAAAATAATTGAATTTTGGAAAATTTGTATAATCAAACTATTTTATTAATTTCCAATCAAATTAAATTATTTTTGTGTGTTTATGTTTTATTTTTAAAATAAATCTTTCATAATCAATTTTGATTTTTATTGAAATATAGTCTGTTAGATTCCTACAATCGTAGGATTGTCAACAATTTTATAAGTAAAATTAGGGACATTATTTTATAATTTATGAATTTTATCTTAGGGTTGATTGGAAACAATAAGTCACAACTCTAAAGTTTTTCTCTAAATTTAAATAACAAATCTTTTGTTTAAAGTTTTAAACTAATATTTTCTCAAATCAAATTCTATTTTCTCAAAATTGCTAAAAATCACAATTAAGTTGGCAATTTCTTGAATCCAATTCTTTGCGTTTGATATTTAAATTTTATCCATTGCTACTATTGTGATAAGATACACCGATGGAAAACTTCTTGAAGAACTGGATTGAGGTTGGTTTCTTTTCCAAGCTCCTCCCTAGATCTTTAGCTCCTTGGATCTCCTTAAACTTTCTCAAAGCCTGCAATGGTGGATGAGACCTTAGATTTCATCAAAGAAGGTGAAGAACACTCTTCAAGAGGCGCCACTCCTTGGAAGCAGATGAGTCACTTCAATTCTCACCACACTCTTGTATGAAGAGGATAAGAGAATTGGATGAATATCAAAGAGGTTTAAGACTTTTAGAAGAGTGAAAGTTCAAAAGTCAAATCCGAAATCTCTCATAAATGAATCAAAAGTGTTTACAAAGTTTAAGAAAAGACTTAGGGAAGAGGTGGCTTATGGTGCAAGCTAGTCTAACTATGGTTCAAGGAGAACTATGGTTAGCCTTCTTGCACTCAAGTTAACCTTCCTAGTCACTTGGAAGCTTGTGGAACAAGCTTAGCTTTGAAGGTTGTGGAGCAAGCCAAGCTAGAAGCTTGTAACAGAAGCTAACCAAGTTTGTGGGAGAAGCTAAGGTAAGGAATCTGGCCATAATGAGCTTAGGCGGCCAAGCTTGTTTTCCTTCACTTAATCCAATCCAAAAATGTTGGAATTGGTTTAGCTAGGTTCACCTAATGAGGGTGAGACCTAGCTAAATCAATTCCTTGGATTCAATGGAGGAAAACAAGACTAATATGTAAAAATTAGCCAGGGCCCACTATAGGCCCAATTGCTAGCTTCACCTACACACTTTACTATTTGTCACCTCACTTCTACTACTAAAAATATGAAAATCAATGACCCTTAATACAAGGTTAAATGTAGCAAAAGTCTCCAAACAACATACCCTAGAATCTTAAAAGGATGACCTATAAGAAAAGGAAAAGGGTGCCTTACAAATACAAAGGCAAAATACACCTATACAAGTACTACTATGTATAAATATTTATGATGTATTTACAATGGAAGCTTAGGGACTAATAAGAGGAATTATTCTTAATGCTCATGAATAGCATAGGTCTATGAAGCACCTCCTCTGTAGAAGTCTCCTCTAGCCTCTTAACCATGGACCTAGTTAAAGGCCCAACGGTCTTCAAGTGTGTGATCTCCTTTGATGGGCCTCCATCATACATTAACCTTTATGAGTATTTTAGACGCAATATTCTACTTGAGAGATTAGGGTTGTGTGAGCTTGCTTTTTGAAGGATCCTCTAGTCCTTTATGTCCTTTTCATCATCAATTACTTGATTGTCTAGGTGATGCATCTTCATTTACTAGCTAGTTGCCTCTAGAAGTCTCAAGTTTTCCTTCGTCCACTGAATCATTCACTGTCTTGTTGGACAATGATGTTTTCCTTGAATCATTAATTTGCTAAACATGAAAAGCTTCTCTTAGCTCTAATAATTCCTTGTCAGGCATATTGCCATTAAACCTCACATGAATGGCTTCTTCTATGACTAAGGTTCTAGAATAATAAACTTCAGATGTCTTGAATGTTTCTAAATAGCCTAACAATGTTCCAACATCAAACTTAGAATCAAAGATTTCCATCTTATCCTTAGTGTTCAAAATGAAAAATTGACATTCAAATGGATGGAAAAATGATATATTGGTTTTGCAGCCTTTGCATAATTCACCAGGAGTCTTGCCCAAAATCATTCTTATATGCATTTTGTTTTGTAAATAAAAGATTGTATTCATGACTTCTGTCCAAAAGTTCTTTGGGTTGAACACTACAAGAAAAATCAAGATTATCTACGGAAGAAATCTGTAGATAAGCATGAAAATTCGTAGATAAGTGTTAATTATCTACGAAAAATATCCGTAGGTAACGTTATCTACGAATTTTATCTACGAATAAGATTTAAAAGACTTACCTACGAAATTTATCAACGGGTGAGGTTATCTACGGATATTTCCATAGATAACTTATCTACGGATATTAGGAGAAAGAGAGAAAAAATGGATGATTTAGAGAGAAAACCAGCAAAGGTCTGTCACAACCCGAAAATTTTCGATCTCGCGACTAATGGTTTAGACATCCTTTTGAAAATCTCATCAATTAAGGAATGCTCGGACACCAGACTAATCCTTAATTAATGGTTTTGAAAATAGGTTTATGGAGTCGCCACCAATGTTTTACTCAAAATATTGGAAAAAGAAATGGTTTTTAAAAAGTCCAATAATGGCCTTGATAACCAGAATTGGGTTCGGAGGTCAATTAGGTGTAGGGAAGGTATTAAGCACCCCTACAACGTCCTTAATCGATACCCTATGATGAAGTTATCATTATAGAAGGGCGTATATCCTCCGACAAGGTGGCTGAATTAATTGGATTACCCTCTCACTTGTCCATTCTAGAAGGCAATGGAGTAGTCAAAGGATGGAAGCTTTCCATTTTGGAAGAACATTTTTCCCTTCTGGGTCACCAAAAGAATTGGATAACCTTCAACAAGACCGTAGCCTTAATCTTGTTTGGGATAATCCTCTTCCCCTTTCATGAGAGGGTGGTAGCTCATGCTGCAATCGACGCCTTCCTTGCTTGGGACGCCCACTTCAACAGCCTTGTACCTGCTATCCTCGCTGATACCTTGCTCGCAATCAACCTCTACTGTCAAAAATCAAGAAAATAGATGAGATACTGCAATCCACTCCTTTATGTGTGGGCGTACACTCATTTCTTCGCCAAGAACCATATGGGAAAATTTCCTGACCCATTAAGAAGTTTCCCTAGGATTCCATCATCGAGGAAGTACGCCATGGCGTGGAAAGCTGAAATGGAGGGATACACTGAAGGCACTTTCACATGGATGTGCCCCTGGTTTAGATCGAGTCACGTGTTAGTACGGTGTGGCCAGTTCTATAACCTACCTTTGATGGGTGTAAGAGGATGCATAGCCTACTCTCCAAAGCTAGTGTTAAGACAACTTGGAAGGACACAAACTCTACTAAATCAAGAAGACTTCGGCGACATTTGCTTCCTATACACCTCAAGGCAGCAATCGCAAGTTGACACCATACGAGAGGCTTAGAAGAGGCCACTTTATTTTGGAGATAGTGAGCTCGATAAACCCAAGTTGACACCATTTCAGCTTTCCACGCCATGGCATACTTCCTTGATGATGGAATCCTAGGGAAACTTCTTAATGGGTCAGGAAATTTTCCCATATGGTTTTTGGCGAAGAAATGAGTGTATGGCCACACATAAAGGAGTGGATTGCAGCATCTCATCTGTTTTCTTGAATTTTGACGGCAAAGGTTGATTTTGAGCAAGGTATCAGCAAGGATGGCAGGTATAGGGCTGTTGGAGTGGGCGTCCCAAGCAAGGAAGGCGTCGATTGCGACATGATCTACCACCCTCTCATGAAAGGGGAAGAGGATTATCCTAAACAAGATTAAGGCTACGATCTTGTTGAAGGTTATCCAATTCTTTTGGTGACCTAGAAAGGAAAGATGTTCTTCCAAAATGGAAAGCTTCCATTGCCTTCTAGAATGGACAAGTGAGAGGGTAATCCAATTAATTCAGCAACCTTGTCGGAGGATATACGCCCTTCTTAAACAAAGAAAACTCCTCCCAACTTGGGCCACTTAGTCATTAGGTCATACTCCTCTATAGTGGGCACTATATCAAAGTGTGGGAATCAAAAGCAACGGAACTCTAGCTCTCAAAAGTGTATCAAAGCTCTCATGAAAGCAGGGTCGACAGGTATTCTAAACAAGTCGAGGATTCTGTCATAACGTTTTTCAAATTCTGTTTTGGCTTCTTTTGGCATCGAGGCACATATCTCATTTACTCGAGGCATTGCAGAATTTGGAATGTTCACCTTCCTCAACGGTCCATGCATGCTACTATCTATAACTTCCATATCTATGAAAAATGGTTTATCATCCTAAAAGAAATGAATTGGGGTTTGTCTACCTACTTTTATCATGTTTCCTTCTAAGATTTATGATGCGAAAGGAAAAATAGAACACATGGAAAGACATTCTCTTTTTTTTTTTTTTAGTTATTGCCCTCTTAATGTCATTCATTTGGAAAATGATATGACAAATGAAACAAACGTATGCTCATGCAGATGTACACCCGCGAACAGTCACATTCAAATCCTTAGTCTATGGTCCTTGTAAGAAAAGTGTGTTGTATAGGACAGTTATAATCTCAATGGTCTTAAGGCCCCCAAGGTGGCCCCATTATAAGGACCTAGTATCTCTGTCGCCGTCACCTGGCAAACTCTAAGGTCTGTCGTAGTATTTCGGGTTAGAATAACCGGTTATCACCTTAAGTGTGATTTCCGACAAGGCTCACAGGCTCCAAGGCCAAACTTAGGCCGGTCGTACGTCAACCACTCCTTATGTTTAAGACCCTCATGCCCCCGGGTGTAGGGGAAACTGTTGTGCGCAAAGGTTTTGTACAATTTTTATTTCAAACAAGTGCTGAATTTAAACAGGCAAACAGATATGAAAGCCAAGCAAATAAAACAAACAAAATAAAAGGGGAAAAATATTTAAATTATTATTTTTTATAATGCTAATTTCATCATATGTTATAGACCTGACCCTCTTATAACGTCCCCATTGAAGTCACCATCTGTCGCAACACGAAAACTTTCGATCTCGCGACTAATAGTTTAGACATCCTTTTGAAAATCTCATCAATTAAGGAATGACCGGACACCAGACTAATCCTTAATTAATGGTTTTGAAAATAGGTTTATGGAGTCGTCACCAATGTTTTACTCAAAACATTGGAAAAAGAAAAGGTTTTTAAAAAGTCCAATAATGGCCTTGATAACCAGAATTGGGTTCGGGGGTCGGTTACGTGTAGGAAGGTATTAAGCACCCCTACAACACCCTTAATTGGTATCCTATAATGAAGTTAGCATTATAAATGATAATAATAGAAATATTAAATCCCCTTTTATTAATAACTATTTACATGCTTGAAATTTAAATTATACAATTAATCCTAAAATGTATACATGATTATTTTTATTATAACAATATTGATTATAAATAAGAAATAAAAAAGAGAGAAAGAGATTAACTGAAATACCTCTTGAATGAGTTGTATTGAATCTTCAAAATAGGAAGATTTTAGGTGCTTTATGGCAACCTTTTACATTACAATGTATCAAAGAGAGAGAGAAAAAGAGAGAAATTTCGTGCTCTAAGGAGTCTAGATAAAATTTGGAGCCCCGAGAACTATGCCCAAGTTGTTTATTTATAGACATCAGAAGGGTTTCCAGAACGGCTCGTTCCAAAACTGGAACGACCCGTTCTGGATTCAAACGTTGTGTGTTAATCTTGTGACTGGAACGGCCCGTTCTGAAACTAGAACGGCCCATTCCAGAGGTGAGGTTAACACATAATTGCCTAGACTGGAACGGCCGTTCCAAACAAAAGTTTGTAGGTCATTTTAATAACTTGGAACAGCCCGTTCCAATTTAGGAACGGCCCGTTCCAGTTAAGGTTTTAGCCCTTTTTTGAGGAGTTTGGAACAGCCCGTTCCAATTTAGGAACAACCCATTCCAAACTAGGGTTTTAGGCCTTTTTAGGAACTTGGAACGGCCTGTTCGGAATTGGGAACAGCTCGTTCTGGTTTTGCAATAGTCCATTCTAGCTTGTTTGGGCTTTTGGGCCTTCTAATGTCCTGTCCTGTTGTTTGCATGTTTTAGAAGTTCATTCCCTTCATAACAGAAGTCTATTTCCTTATTTGTATGCTCCCGGATGAAATTGAGTGTCTACAAGGTCCCATCAAGAAGAAATTGTTATATGCAAGATAGCCTACTAAATAGATGTAGATGAAGACCAAGAAAGAAAACAATCAACAGACGGTACATAGTACATACTAAGGATTACAAATAATTACCATTTACCAACTTAAGCACTTGAGTGTTCAACTGAATATAAAATGTACAAGTTACAAGAGAGAAAGTGAAACCCTTGCAAGAAATTCTTGTAATTAAGAAGCAAAGATAGTTAAAGTAATCTAATAACATTTATATTTTGGATAGGTATTTGATATTCACAAAAATCTAAAATTTCAAAATCAACAACATATGTAATTCTTCTTCAGTGCTACCATAAGCAACAAACATTGAAACTGTAAGTATACAAACAAATCACCCAAAAGGTTAAATTTATTGGTTGTATGTTCAAAATAAGATGTTGGCATAACAGTATCATTGATTTTAGGATTCATTGCAAAACTTAGGTGTTATTCTTTAGGTGTTGGTGTTGTTCTCTAATTAAATTGAAGTTTCAACTCACTAACCCAAGCCAACCTTTACTGCTTCATTTGTGAAGGTAAAGCTTCAATTTTGATTATGGAAAAGCACCACAAGCACCTAAAAAACAACATCCAAGTTTTATCTAGTCAGACTATGTTAGATTTACATGATTCTGTACATTATCCAATCTTGTTACTCCACGCTCAGGTCAAGTTGTAACTATATCCAGACTTTTAAAAAAGTCATGTTGAAGATGATTTCTGATTGGTTGACATTGTCCCTAATTGGTTAGACGTGTCAATAAGCAATTATAGAAGATGAAAATAAGGTGAATGTGAACTATGCATCTCCAATAAGTTAAAATTAGGTTACACATGAACTATGCTTCTCCAAAAGCTTATTCTAGCGTATACATAAGCTAGCTTTAACTTCAAAAGAAACTTATTTTTTACCTTCTTATTTCCTTTTTTCTGAAAATGTTTCGGGAGAAGTCTATTAACTAATTATAAAAATCTCTACACAAACCATACATTACAATTAAAGTCTTATTTGAAAGCTACATAAATAAATATGAATCATGGAAAGTTGCTCGAAGAAGATCCAATTAAACCAATCATGGATGATCCTAACTAGTTCAAATTCAAAATAGCAATAAAAAAGGAACTAGAGAAATACCTCGAGGAAGCGTATATAGTAGACGGGACGCTTGTCTGCAGGGTCCCTTGGCAAAGCAAGAAGCGTTGGATGCAACATAACGTCTTTAGCTCTGTCGATATTAACATCGAGTCCGTAACTAAAACAACAGCAAGAGACTATTACACGCTTCGTTCAACAAGTCGAATCCAAAAATAGTAAGAAAAGAGTGAAATAACGGAACCTCGTGTTCGCGAAACTCGCGATTAGAAATGGCTTGGTCGTGGCCGGTTTCGAGCAAGCGGTTGTATACGTCATTCTTGACGTCGCGGAAGCAATGGAACAATGATTTTCTCGGCGAAGAAGAGGTCGTAGGAGTCGCAGAGCTTGCGCTTCGCCTCGAAGGGGCGATAATCGGAGGCGAGCTTCGAGAGCTTAAGGACCTTCGCGACGGGGATGGAGTCGGCCTGGATCTTTGCCTGGACCTGGGCCTTTGTCACGCGGGCCTTGTTGGGCTTGTCGTCGAGGATCAGGCACTGCTCCGAGAGCGGAGAGATTAGCGAGTGCGGGAGAGGGACCTTGTGAGGGTTCATGCGAGACTTCGCCGGAATCTTCTTCATCGTAGGATTAGGTACATGAATTCCTCGTCCTCGTCGAATAGCTTCGGTTTTTGAGTCTCCGATTGGGAGCGACGCCATTTCAGGAGAGCGTCGACGGATTTCGCCATCATCTCGGTACTTACCCTCCCGGAAGCCATGATAGAGGGTTAGGGTTTAAGGTTTTGATGAATAAGAAACGAGAGCGAGAAGAAGAATAAGAAGATTAGGGTTTAGTTTGTCAGAGCTGGGCTGTTAGGGTTTAGACTTTTGGGCCGTCCCATATACCAATGTTTCTGGGCTTTCGGTGTCGTTGCACTATTCATGGCCCAAATCTAATCGCAATAACACAGCAAAAGTAGATATATAATGGATTTCGTTTCTATAAATTACTATCAAAATTATAAAGTTTTGTACATTGAAAAATATATTTAATTATTTTTTTTCTTATATTCTTATGAGAGAGAGACATACCAGTCATTGCGAGGGAGCTACTCGGAAGGAGAAAGCACAACAGTTAACGATGCGACTTGCGACTGGCTAGTGCGGTGCTAGAGTGGCACGGCAGGTACAACCTTGATCCCTTGGAGGCTGGAGTGGTGCGGTGTGACTGGAGAGTGGCGAGTCTCAACTTTTAACCCTAACTCTCAAATGCATATGGGCAAAGATTTTGAAATGTGGTACTCGTAGTCATAAGACATCCTTAACATTAATTTTGAAATGTTAAATACTTTTAAAATAATTAAACCGGGGATGGGTATTAATTTTTTTAAAAGATTTATTATATATTAAAATTAATTAAATATTTGTATCAAATAAATTGATACAGATTTTAGATTTTATTTACTATGTTTTAAAATCAAAAGAAATTCAATATTAAATCAAAAGATTATAAAAATTATAACTAAAATCATAATAAATATTCTGATACTAAATTTTTAAAATATATTTTTGGTGAATATGATGGTTAAAAGTATTTTTTATGAATAATTATATTAAAAATAAATTTTAAAATCTTATAATGGTTTTTTTTAATGATGTTAACTTAAATATTCTAAAGATTTTAGAATAAATTAAAATGAAAAGATAATAAAATATGTTAATCTGTGTTTGGATTTTATTTCAACACGAAACTTTAAAATAAATGTGCGAATAAGAAAAACTCCATTAAAATGGTCAAGTATCCTGTTTGATATAGAGAAAAAAGCAAAGAAACGTATTATGATGTATTAAAAACCGATCAAAAAGAACAAGTGGGTGGTTTGCCCAATTAGTTAAGGGGGAAGACTTAAGATTTTCTCCACATAATATGTGTGTCGATTTGAGCTCTACTGTCAACAATTTTAGCCTTTTAAAACAAAGAAGGTGTAATTATAATAAAAAGGAGGCTTATATATCATAAGTTAAATACTATGAACATCTTTGAGTAAATTAAAATCAAAAGATAATAATTTTTTTAAATTACTAAAAAATATTCTGTTTTATAATTGTTTCACAAATTCTTACTAATTTTTTATAAGTCAATTGCTTTTAAGACAATGAAACTAACACGATTATATCAATTGAATTGAATAGTTAAGTGTAACGTTTAAAATAATAATTGAAATAAAATAAGATTCATGAAAATAAATTCAAAATATATTAGGTAAATAATTTTTATATATAATAAAATTAAAGACAAGGATTAAAATAATCAATGGAGTTAATGTAATATTCATTTATAAATATTTAAATAAATTATAAATATTGTACTTATTTTTAAATTAAATGTTATTAAATATTTTTTATATTATTATAAAAATTACTATGTTATTTTTTATTATCATTAATTTATAAAATAAAAAATTAAAAATGAAAAATTTTAATAATATTTATTTTTTACAAAATATTCTTTACATCACTTAGAGCATAAAAAAAAAATTTGCCTTGCATCCCGCCAAGGTTAACTACGAAAAATTCGTAAGTAATCTGAATTTTTTCGTTACCCACCCACCATATGTTATTTACTAAAAATTTTCATAGGTAACTAAAAATTATCTACAGAAAAAATTTCATAGGTAATATTTCGTAGATAACTAACGTTATCTACAGGAAAAATTCCATAGATAACTAAACATTATCTACAGAAAAAATTTCGTAGGTAATATTCCGTAGATAACTAAACATTATCTGTGGAAAAAATTTCATAGGTAATATTTTGTAGATAATTAAACATTATCTACAGAAAAAATTTCGTAGGTAATATTTTGTAGATAACTAAATATTATCTACGGAAAAAATTCCATAGATAATATTCCATAGATAACTAAACATTATCTACGAAAAAAATTTTGTTGGTAACATTCCGTAGATAATAACAATTTTTCTTGTAGTGGAATTATCATTGAACATGGGTGAAGCCATTTCTTATAATGACCTATTATTTCTCTCAATTACACCATTTTATTGTAGTGTTCGTGTTGTAAAGAAATTGTGGAGAATTTCATTCACCTCATAGAACCTGTGAAAACTTTCATTTTTGAATTCACTTGCATGATGATGGAGGACCATCTATGGAGCTTCATGTGGGAACCATCACTAGGCCAATGGCTAGGAGATTGGAAGAGGTTAGGGAAGTCAAAACCCTAGAAGACATGTTTCTCAAGATTAAAATACACTAATCACTCTCTTAAGCTTTGGTAGCCTAGAATTTATTTTTATGCCTAGAACTTGTTTCAAACAAAATGTAAGGTCTTAGACAAAACTTGTTCTCTCATTGTAGATAGTGGGTCAACTTCCAATTATTGTAGCACTAGATTGGCTGATAAGTTAGCCTTGACTACAAAACCTCATCCTAAACCTTATACAATGCAATGGATCAATGAGGAGAGAGGTATTGTAGTTAACCAACAAGCAAGCATACCGATTTCCATTTGCAATTATCAAGAAGAAGTTTTGTATGACATAGTGCCATTGGAGGTTAGTCATGTCTTTCTTGGGAGGCCATGGCAATTTAACAAGCAAACAATCCATGATGGCCTCACAAATAAAATAAGTTTCCAACACTTAGGTAAGAAGTTTGTCTGGTGTCCTCTATCACCCTCTCAAGTGAATGAGGACCAACTCAAATTAAAAGCTAAGAAAGATGAAGAAGAGAAAAGAAAAAACAAAAACAAAAAGAAAAGAAAAGAAAAAAAGAATTTTTCCTTTGAAGAAAAAGGGTTAGGTTCAAGAGAACCTTAACCCTTGTGTCATCCTCATTCTTTTGGTGCCAAAGAAAGATGGTAATAGAGGATGTGCACCAATTTAGAAAGCCATAAATAAAGTCTAGGCACCCAATCCCTAAGATAGACGATTTGATGAATGAATTACATGGGGTCACCACAACTTTTGAAAATTTTCTTATATGGTTATGCCTTTTGACTTTCTCAATGACCCTAACACTTTCATTCAACAAATTTTGTCCTTAAGGATTGCATAGCTAAGTTTTTAAGTAGTTTCTTTCCCTAATTGTGGTTTCACATCTCTTGAAGGTACTAATGGAATGATTGAGCTTGAAGATTTGTGGTCAAATCCTTCTCAAGAAGGAGGGGATGATGGAGGACCATCCATGGAGCTTCATGTGAGAACCATCACTAGGCTAATGGCTAGGAGATTGGAAGAGGTTAGGGAAGTCAAAACCCTAGAAGACATACTTCTCAAGATTAAAATGCACTAATCACACTCCTAAGCTTTGGTAGCCTAGAATTTATTTTTATGCCTATTTTTCCCTTGTCTTTGATTTTCCATTTTTACCCTTGTATTTTGGGATATTTTAGTCATAGGGTTTATTTTCTTTGTATTTCCCATTTTACCCTTGTATTATGGGGTGCTTTAGATCATAGGTTTTTATTTTTGGGCTAAGGTATTTGATTAGGGTGGGAACAAAAACCGGGTTAATTTGCATTTCATTTAGTGTGCATTTGGCTTGTGAATTTCGGCCATGCACTCTCCAAATGCAACCCTAGATGCCTCCCACTCCTATAAATACCCTAAGCTATGCATCATGTAAATACTTTGGAAATTGAATATAAAGAGAGCATTTTTGCCTCTATATCATCCTTAGTCACCCTTGGCTAAATCCGGCCACCACCCATCATATCTCTACCTTGAGAGAAAAACCCTAGAAGTGGCCTTCATCTACCTTGAAGTGAGCCAAACCCTAGAGTTCCCTCTCAAACCTTTCATCAAACACTTCACCCACACTCTCCATTTTCGTCCAACCCACCTTATTCCTTTTCTAAATCACGTATCACCCTTGGAGGACTTGATCCTTGGAGTAGGCGTCCTCTCCCTTGCTCATCATCTCAAGTTCATGCAAGCTAGGATGCCATCACATGGTCACCTCTAGTATACAATGAATATACCTTTGTCATTTGAATTATTTTATAGAAAATACAAAAAACCTTGAAAGACTTATCCTTGTGGGTTATGAACAAAACTCATGTCCATCTATTGTAGTCGTCCACTATGATGAGTCTTTATCTCTTAGCACTAACAAATGCAATCTTGATTGGACTAAACAAGTCAATATGTAAAAGCTTCAAGGGTCTTCAAGTAGAAACATTTTTGGATTCAAAATAAGTTTTTACTTATTTCCCTTTCTGGCATGCTTGGCAAAGCTCACTGGAGAGGTAAAAAAATATTTGGAGGCCCTCTTACGAGGTTATGATTTTTTAGCTTTGATTTTAATCTCAAACTTGCATGTCTAAGTTTCTTGTGCAATGTCTAGTGGTTTTCAATTGAAACCAAACAACCTACATTTTTCCTTGTTAATTTGCTCAATTGAATCACATACATACATATATACATACGTATATATATATATATATATAGTTTTGTCTATTAGTGGTGAAGATTTGCATCGATACTATTTCAGAATATGGACACATCATTGTTGAATGACACATCAAACCCAATATCACACAATTGACTTATGTTAAGTAGGTTGTGTTTGAGTCCATCAACCAATAGCACATTATTAATAGATAATGAGGAGGATATACCTATCTTACATGTTCTTGTGATCTTGCCTTTCTAATTTCCTCCAAGGCGGCCTAATCACCACTCTTTGGCCTCATATTTTGGAACTTAGACTCTTCTCCAAGCATGTTACATGAACAGTCACTGTCTACGTACTGTCACTATACTATTTTTCCTGATATCTACAATAGGAATAATTTTTGTTTTAGGTACCCAAATAGACCTATTTTACATATTCCTTTTATTTTTCCTTTCTGATTTCCTCCAAAAGTGATTTGACCACCACTATTTGGCCTTAGGCTTTGGAACATTAATTATTCTCCCATCATGTGACATGAACATCCATTATCTAGGTGCCATGACTATTTTTCTTTCTATCAAGGATATATGCAACATGAAAATTTTTTGTTCTAGATACCCTAATGGTTCACATTAGCATTGAAAACTTTAGATTTCCTTTTAAGTAGGTGATTGTACTTAGGTGTAACATGTCCATGTTTTACTACAAAAATAACATATAGATACGAATACATCATGGATGTATTTCTTGCCTTAGTAGAAGTAGTTCAACTAACAAAATATTATTTAAATAATTCATTGCCTTAATGTAAATTTAAAAACTTCACATATATATTGAGGTACAATTATTGAAATTAAAACAACATTCTTTTTCTTAATTAAAAGGGAATAATATTGATTTTCTTAAACAAAAATAATTAGGTAATATATATGTTTAATATTTAGGTACTTAGATTCATGATGAAGAAGTGCTAAATATTTGTATTAAAATATTAAAAATAAATAAATTGACTTTCTATATAATTAGAATAATTTAAATTTAATATTTCAGAATTTACAATCATTTATAGTTATGTAGTCAATATGTGAGTTTCTTTTTTGGTAAAAATGTGGGAAAATAAATTAAAATGACCTGTTCAACTAAATTTATATAATCAACTCAATATATGGCGTTTGACTTGATCAAATTAAAATACATCTACTAAAATTAAATCAACTTTTTTTAATTTATAATTTTTTAAGAAAAGTATAATGATAGATTTTTAGTGATGAAGAAAAATTGGAAGTTTATAACAGAATCAAAACAAACCTTCAACACAATTTATAAGGAAAGATATATTTAGATAAAATTTGATATTTGACTTAATGAAGTTAAAATACATCTACAAAAATTAAATCAACTTTTTCGCAGTATATTACTCTTTGGAAAATATAATGATAGGTTTTAATTGAGTGATGCAAAAAGTTTATAATTGAATCAAAAAGTTCATCCACAAAATTAAAAAGGAAAGATATATTTAGATAAAATTAGTTTACAATATGTATGGCCTTCAAGCATCACTACTCCAATATAAATAGAGCCTAATCATGTTTTGAAATCAATTCATTCAAGTGTAAACAGAGTACTACAAACAAAATGGAAAACAACATGAAATTTTTTATAATCACAATTGTTTTATCATTATTTCAAACAAACCTTGTTTTAGGTCAAGCTGGGAATCTTGACATATCAAGATTTGGTGGAAAACCAAATACAGATATAGCCAAGGTACGTCGTCGTATGACTTTATTGAAAAAAGTGAAAATAATTTTCCCATTTGTCGAGTAATTTTAAGGGTAATATCAAGGAGTAGTGTCTTTTATATTATTGTTAATATTATTATCATTATTATTATTATTATTATTAACTCATTGTTTATAACTTATTTATGGTATACATATTAATTATGAAGGCTATTGTAAGTGCATTTACTCAAGCATGTGCAGCAACAACTCCTTCAAAAATTGTGATTCCAGCCGG
This sequence comes from Cajanus cajan, assembly GCF_000230855.2. Lineage (NCBI taxonomy): Eukaryota > Viridiplantae > Streptophyta > Magnoliopsida > Fabales > Fabaceae > Cajanus > Cajanus cajan. The sequence continues at coordinate 15,240,552 of NC_138522.1, read as the reverse complement.
TAAATACATAATGGGTTCAGTAGATTTAAAAGGTCCATGTAAGGCTCCTATTGAACTTCAAGTTGATGGAACAGTTAGTGCACCTACAGACGCAGCTGCACTTAAAGGGGTTGAATATTGGTTCAAGATTAGCCATGTCAACTCTTTCACCCTATCAGGTGTCGGAGTTTTTGATGGTCTAGGTCCAACTTCTTGGAAACAAAATGATTGTACAAAAAATAAGGATTGCAAGATGCTTTGCATGGTAACAAAATATTATTCCTTGAATTTAAATAAAAATGTAACATCATGTGCCTTTATCGAACAAAAATTTAATTGGCTTCTATTGTTTTAATACTTAACAGAATTTTGGTTTTCACTTCTTGAACGATTCAACTATTCGAGATGTTACTTCCAAGGATAGCAAAAACTTCCATGCCAATGTTTTGGAGTGTGGTAATGTCACATTTGATGGGTTTAAAATTATTGCCCCAGCCGAGAGCCCCAACACTGATGGGATCCACATTGGAAGATCAAATGGTGTGAAGATTCTCAATACCAACATTGGTACTGGAGATGATTGTATCTCAATAGGTGATGGCACCTCAAATGTAGTTGTCCAAAATGTGAATTGTGGACCTGGTCATGGCATTAGTGTTGGAAGTCTTGGCAGGTACGAAAATGAAGAGCCTGTTGAAGGTCTTTTAGTTAAGAATTGCACTTTGAAAAATACTGACAATGGTGTGAGGATTAAGACTTGGCCTAGCGATCTAGGAGCTACTGTTACTGATATGAATTTTGAAGATATTACCATGATTAATGTTAGCAACCCTATCATAGTAGACCAAGAATATTGTCCATGGAACCAGTGCACCAAAGAGGTATGTAATTTCTTATCAATTAAATGTAAGATGGTGATATTATTTTTTTTACAACATTCAATAGACTAAGGTGATTTAAAAAGACTAATTTTTATTTCATTTTTTCACTTTTAATGGCTTAGAAACCATCCAAAATCAAGATAAGCAAGGTTTCTTTCAAGAACATTAAGGGCACTTCAGGAACAAAAGAAGGAATGAGTCTTATTTGTAGTAAGGGTGTACCATGTGAAGAAGTACAAATTGCTAACGTTGATCTCACATTCAATGGAGCTGAAACAAGTGCTAAATGTGCTAATGTCAAGCCTATAATAACTGGAAAAGCTCCTGTTTGTGCAGCATAAAAGGACTTGTTGAAATGATGTCTATACAATTTTTTAATCTATTTTTTTGTGCATTTTTCCTATTCAAAGTTGATAAGTCATCCCCATAAAATGAGGAGATGTCAAGTAGTTGTAATACTATGTAAATAAAAGCTTCATTATGAAGGAGGTAGACAAGCATCACATGTGTAATGCTTCTTGATTAAGAAATGAAGTTGTCTTTGTTGGTAAAATAACAAGCTTTTATTTCGTCCAATGACATACTAATGTTGAATATTTAAGCATATTTTCTGCATTGATATAAAACATAGATACAAATGATAAATATATTTTGACTTCATTTCTTTCTATTGATATGATACATTAATCATTCTTATTAGAATAGTGGATGGACTTGTTTCACAAAAAAAATGATTCAAGTAATAAATTAGATCAGTAACACAACTAAACTCATGTGAATATACAATAAATGAGATCAAATCACTAAAAATCTATGATTAAGAATCTTTTACTTAATAATATTCTATTAACCTACTCTATACTACGACTATTTCCATTTCATTTCTTTCACTTTTAATGGCTTAAAATCCACCCAAATTCAAGATAAGCGATTTCTTTCAAATACATTAAGAGTGCTTAATGAACTTAATAAGGAATGGTTTTTGTTTGTAGTAGGTTGTACCATGTGAGTATTTACAAATTGTTGATGTTGATCTCACATTCAATGGAGATGCAACAATGGCTAAATATGCTAATGTCATGCCTATAACAACTAGAAAAGCTCATATTTGCGAAGCTTAAAATGACTTGTTGAAATGATGCCTATATTATTTTTTAATATAATTTTTTTGTGCAATTTTTCTATTCAAAGTTATAAGTGATCCCCATAAAAATTGAGGAGATGACAAGTAGTTGTAGTCCTATGAAAATAAAATCTTCACCAAGAATGAGGTCGCACAAGAATAACACGTGTAATGCTTCTTGATTAAGAAATGAAGTTGTCTTTGTTGGTAAGAATAATAAGTTTTTATTTGGTCCAACAACATACTAATGTTCAATATTTAAGCATGTTTTGTACATTGGTATAAAATGTAGATACAAATGATAAATATATTTTGAGTTCATTTCTTTTATTGATATGTAACATTAATCATTGTTGTTAGAATAGTGGATGGACTTGTTTTATAGAAAAATTTGATTCAAGTAATATGTTAGATTAGTAACACAACTAAATTAATGTGAATGTACAATAAATGAGATCAAATCAATAAATAATCTATGACTAAGAATCTTTTACATAATAATATTCAATTAACTTACTATACTACAACTATTTCCATTTCATTTCTTGCACTTTTAATGACTTAAAATTTACCCAAATTCAAGATAAGCGGTTTCTTTCAAAAACATTAAAAGTGCTTAAATAACTAAATAAGGAATGGTTTATGTTTGTAGTAGGTTGTACCATGTGAGGATTTACAAATTGTTGATGTTGATCTCACGTTCAATTGAGATGCAAAAATGGCTAAATATGGTAATGCAAGCCTATAACAACTGGAAAAGATCATACTTAGAAAGCCTAAAATGACTTGTTGAAATGATGCCTATATTATTTTTAATCTAATTTTTTTTGTGCAATTTTGTTATTCAAAGTTGATAAGTCATCCCCATAAAATGAGGAGATGTTAAGTAGTTGTAGTCCTATGCAAATAAAAACTTCATCATGAATGAGGTCACACAAGAATAACACGTGTAATGCTTCTTTATTAAGAAATGAAGTTTTATTTGTTTGTTTATGTTGCTGAAAAAAAATGCATTTTACAGGCAAGTGTATTTTACCTCAGTAGTAACAATCTATAAATTATGAGATATCTCATGTCTAAAAAGTCCATAAGCTTCTAGATAACTAACTAGACTTGAAGAAAGTTAACTAGGGTTGGTTAGCTTAAGTGCAAGATAGCTAACCATGGTTACACTTAACCATGGTTAGTCTAGCTTGCACCATAAGCCAACAAAAAATATAGGATTTCCTTGTATTGACTGAACTTTAACTTTGATTTTTATATGAATTGGATGAATTTCCTCTAATTCTCTCTCTCAAAGCTTGTTTCTCTCCTTGAAACTTATTCCATTTCTCTTATTCTCTCTTGAGTGTGGTGAGATTCGAAAGGACTTATCACTCCATAAGTGAGGCGTCTCCAAGGGGACTATTTAACTTTTCATGTGTGTTTAAAGATAGCTACTAACACCTTTGGAAGCCATTGAAAAGCTGGAAGGAGACCAAGAAGGAAAATATCCATTCTAGGAACTTGGAGGAGAAACTACATCAATCTAGTCTCTCCAAAGGGTTTTCCATCATTTGAGCTACTATTCTAACTTCTAATTATCGTTAAGGCCATGGATCTTCCCTCACGCTAGAGATTGGTAGATCTTGAAGCTAGAGGAAGATTATAGAGTTGAGACTTTTGATGATCAAAGTTATGGGAGTTGTGGTGAGAGTTTACAAGGAGTTTTCTTCTACATTGATTATTGCTTATAAGGAGCTCAAATTAGATAAGGTGATGGAATCATGCCCAAGGTTCTTATTCAAAAGGAGCCTAGAGGAGTAGGCTAGTCTAGTAGTTAGAATTCAAGATTATTGAAACCATGTTGAAGTGAGTAAGCCTAAGCCCATCTTGGCTATAAGGTACTATATATATGAGTCCAATACCTCTTGTGCACTTTCATACAGTTTTCTTATTTTTGGGCCAAGTATCCGAGGAAATATTGTTCATGTATTTTTTGATAAGTAAATAATGGACTTAGGAGGTGAATCTAATATTTGAGTCATGTACTAATTTGAATAAATTCAATAACACTTGCGATGTCCCATTTAGAGTTAGAGCACATGGTTAGCTAGAATAATTCCAAATTAACTACATGGATTATAAACTAGTCACACCACCTTTATTTGCCACATGGAACCTTCCTATTGGTTAGTTTAGATCCAGAGCACATGGCTTTTAGAGTCAAAAGTTTTTCATTCTAAATATTTGAATTTAAATTTTAAATATTTGGCTAACTAACTCTAGCTAAGCCAACATGGTTCTAACTTGATCATTCTTAGCCTAGGTTGCCCCATAAGGAACCTAGCTTTATATAACCTTGTTACCTACATATATTCATCACTTTTAAGATTTATATGAGAATCATTTTCAAAAATATCTCTCATTCTCTCTAAAGTCTTGTTGGAGAATTCTTCTCCTAAGTTTTTTCATCAAGAAAAACTCTCCTTGTGACAATAACATCACCTTTTGCTCATCCTTTCCTTGGAAAGGTGTAATGCCACTCGTCGGAACCCAAAATTTTTTGATCTTGCCGATAGATGATTTGGACCTCCATTATGAATATCTCATCGATTAGGGAATGCCCAAAAATTAGACTAATCTTTAATCAATGGTTTTTGGGTTTGAAGGAGTTGGCACCAATATTTTACTCAAAACATCGAAAAAAGAAAAGTTTATTGAAAAGTCAATTGTGGCCTTCATAGCCAGAACTGAGTTCGAGTGTCATTTACGTGTGATAGAGGTGTTAAGCACCCTACTGTTGGGATTCATGGAGTAGTGAATCAACTAAGCTCTGAAGTATGAGAGAGCATGAGAGTTTTGATGATAACAAAGGGTGGATTCTGAGAGTTGAAGCTGACCAAGGACATAAACTAAGTCAAGAAGAAGATATGAATATCATAATGTGTAATGGGAGTAGTTTATAAGTTCTTATGAGTTGTGTTGTTTTGATTAGCTTATTTTGCATGTGTATGCTTTGTGCATAAGTTAATTTTAATCTAAATTGACTGAGAGTGAGTATGATGATGATGTAAATACTTGAAAAGATTTTTGAAGTATAAAATTGAGTTTTTTCAAAACTAACTCAAAATAATCGATTATCATTGAGTGTAATAGATTATTCCAGCAATAGGTGAAAAGAGCCTTGCTGTAATAATCGATTATTTGTGAAATAATCGATTATTCTAGGAAGCACTCTCTAGAGTAATCGATTATCTTGCAAAATAATCGATTATTCTGTTCTTGAGTGATTTCCAGAAATCATGAAGAGCAAAATAATCAATTATCCTTTAAAATAATCGATTATCCTTTAAAATAATCGATTATCTGGTTCTGAAATTTTTATAAATAGCTTTCTCACTTTGAAACTTTAGAACAGAGAATGAATTGAGAATCAACGAGAGAAAAACTATATTGTGAAGTCTTTGTGACCTTCTTGGAGTGTTTTCTTTGTGAAACGAAGAAGAAAAACATTTTGTGAAATGCTTTGAAAAAGATCATCATCATCACTACATTCTTGGGAGAGGAAGATTAAGATTTGCTTTTGGAATTCACAGTATGATTTCTTCAGCTTCCAGGTGAATTCGTTCCTTTAATTCTTTGTGTAAAGTGTAGCAAGTGGTAAGGAATTCTTGTAGTGGCTTTCTACAAGAAGTGCTTTCTTGGGGGCAAGAAAGTGGTTATCTTGAATGTAGGAGTATATGCATGTGTGGTATGCTTGTAAAACTTCTTCATTAAGATAGTGGAACAAATCTTGATCAGGTTATGATTGAGGACTGGATGTAGGTAACATGTGGAGTGGGTGAACCAAAATAAAATACTTGTACATTCTTCTCTTTCACTCTTATCTTTTACATTGAGAAAAATCTTGGTTGAGTGTTAAATTGGCTGGTCTTGATTAATATGTTTGTATGCATAACATTGCTTTAAACTGAATCAAAGTATTGCATATTAGTTGTTCTTAACATTGAACTTAATCAAGATTAATCAAGAAAGCATATAGGACTCATTCCCATTGGCAAGTCTTTCAAGGAACTTTTTTTGAGAATTCATATTAGAAAAGTTTAAGTTGAAATAAAGATCCTTAGAACTCTAAAATTTTTTAAGTGTCATAGAATCCAATTCACCCCCCTCTTAGATTGAGCCATTCTTTTTTAACAATTGATATCTAGAGCAAGGTTCTTGAGTGTTAATCAAGATTTCAAAAATGGCCAACAACAACCTATACCCTATGGTGAGGGTGTGTCGATTCATAGACCTCCTGTTTTCAATGGTGAAAACTATGTTTATTGGAAAATTAGGATGAGAATTTTCATTGAAGCAATTGATATTGTTGTGTGGGATGCAATAGAAAATGGACCCTATATCCCTATGACCAAAGATGGTGATGGAAAGAAAGAAAAACATTGGAGTGAGTGGAGTGATGATGAGAAAAAGAGAGCTCAATATGACTATAGAGCAAAGAACATAATAACATCTGCATTGTCTATTGATGAGTTTTTTTTAGAATTTCTCAATGCAAGTCAGCTAAAGAAATGTGGGACACATTTCAAGTTACTCATGAAGCAACAAGTGATGTAAAAAGATCTAGAAAGCATACTCTTATAAGAGAATATGAATTGTTGAGAATGAATCATGGTGAATCAATTTCTGATTTTCAAAAACGGTTTACACACTTGATAAATCACCTTGTTAATCTTGGCAGGAAATTTGAAGAAGAAGAATTAAATTTGAAAGTGCTACAATGCTTGGATAGATCTTGGCAAGCAAAGGTTACTGCAATAGAAAAATCAAAGGAATTAACTTCATTGACCCTTGCAAATCTCTTTGGAAAGTTAAGAGAGCATGAGCAAAAGCTACACATTTTTTAGGAAATTGAATAGTAAGACAAAAAGGGAAAAGTTCTGATTCAGAGAACTTCAACTTGCTGGTGAAGAAGTTTAAAAAATTCTTAAGAAAGAAGAGGAGTTCCCCCTAGAAGTTCAACAAGAAGGCCAACAAGAAAGAGGAAGGAAGCACATCCTCTTACAATTGTTTTGAATGTGGAAAACCAGGTCACATAAAAGTTGAATGCCTCAACCTTCTAAAGAAGGAACAAGAGGAAAAGAAAGGGAAGAAAAATTACAAAGGAAAAAGAGCCTACATAGCTTGGGAAGATAATGACTCAAGCACAACAAGTGATGAATCTGAAATTGAGGAAAACAACTTATGTTTAATGGCTGGAGCTGATCAAGACACAATAGTAAGTGATTCTGATCTTGAATCTAATTTGGACTATGATCAAATTCAAGAAGCTTTCATTCAAATTCACAAAGAGGTTGTGAAATTAGATGCTTTAAATTCAAAGCTTAAAAACAAGTTGCCATGGTATGAAAATTCTTTAATTAGAGCTAAAGAAGAGCTTGAAAATTTGAAAAATGAACATGAAAATCTTCAAACAATTTTAAACTTCAATGACGCTCATTGTGAAACCTCCCTTTTTTCAAAAGTTGATTGTGAAAGTTGCAATGTTTTGGAAAAAGAAAGTGCTAGTTTGAAAAACTCTCTTGCAAAATTCACAAATGGAAATGCAAATTTGAATATCATTTCGGGAAAGCAAAGACATGATTTTGATAGAAGTGGACTTGGTTTTAATCAAAGCATGAACATGCCATTAAAATCAAAGGAAAGAGTTTTTGATAGAAAACAATCTTTTAGAAATTTCAAAAGCAATCTCATAAAACAAACTACTTGCTTTTATTGTTGTAAGAAAGGACATACAATAAGGAATTGCTATTCTAAGAAATATGGTGTTCCAAATGGAGAAATGATTTGGATTAAAAAGAGCCAAAGGCTGAGAACTAACCATCAAGGACCCTTCACATGGGTACCTAAATCAATTTTCTGAGTTTGTTGCATAAATGCTTGAGAGCCAAAAGCTTATTATGGTATCTTGATAGTGACTGTTCAAGGCATATGACTGTTGATCCTTCAAAATTCTCAAGTCTTAAATTAAAGAATGAAGGATTTGTTACATATTGTGACAACAACAAAGGGAAGATTCTTGGTCATGGAAACATTGGTAACTCTTCCTCCTCAGCATTGATTGAAAATGTTTTGCTTGTTGAAGGGCTGAAACATAACTTGCTTAGTATAAGCCAACTTAGTGACAAAGGATTTAAAATTGAATTTGATAATACTTGTTGTTTAATTTGTGATAAATTGTCAAAAGAAATTAGATTCATTGGAAAAAGAATTGACAACATTTACATGCTAGACTTAGAACATTCAATTACAATTTCTGACACCAAGTGTTTAATAACCAAATAATACAATATTTGGCTTTGGCATAGAAGAGCTGCACATATTCACATGGATCACTTGAACAAACTTAGTAGAAAGGAGTTAGTAATTCGATTACCTAAACTCAAGTTCAGCAAGGACAAACTATGTTATGCTTGTCAAAGAGGCAAGCAAGTGAATGACTCAAAGAATATGAGAAAGAATTTTAAACTTTAATGAAATTAAAGAATGAAGGGTTTGTTACATATGGTGACAACAACAAAGGGAAGATCCTTGGTTATGGAAATGTTGGTAACTCTTCTTCCTCAATATTGATTGAAAATGTATTGCTTGTTGAAGGGCTGAAACATAACTTGCTTAGTATAAGCCAACTTAGTGATAAAGGATTTAAAATTGAATTTGATAATACTTGTTGTTTAATCTGTGATAAATTGACAAAAGAAATTAGATTCATTGGAAAAAGGATTGATAACATTTACATGCTAGACTTAGAACATTCAATTACAATTTCTAACATCAAGTGTTTGATCACTAAAGAAGAAAATATTTGGCTTTGGCATTAGAAGAGTTGCACATATACACATGGATCATTTAAACAAAATTAAGTAGAAAGGAGCTAGTAATAGGATTACCTAAACTCAAGTTCAACAAGGACAAATTATGTGATGCTTGTAAAAAAGGCAAGCAAGTGAAGGCTAGCTTTAAAAGCAAAAATCTGATCTCAACTTCTAGACCTTTACAATTAATTCACATGAATTTGTTGGTCCTTCAAGAACCATGAGTCTAGGAGGGAATTACTATGGGTTGGTTATGGTAGATGATTATTCAAGATTCACATGGGTTATGTTTCCTGCAAATAAGAGTGAAGCTTTCAATGTTTTTAAGAAATTTGCTAAGCTTGTTCAAAATGAGAAAAACAAAAATATTACCTCAATTAGAAGTGATCATGGAGGTGAATTCCAAATTGTTTTGTTCCAAAAATTTTGTGAGGAACATGGCATTGATCACAATTTTTCAGCACCTAGGACACCTCAACAAAATAGGGTTGTGGAAAGGAAAAATAGGTCTCTTGAGGAATTAGCTAGAACTATGTTGAATGAGACTAAACTACCTAAATACTTTTGGGTTGATGCAATTAACACAACATGTCATGTGTTAAATAAGGTTCTAAATAGGCCTATTCTAAAAAGAACACCTTATGAGATTTATAAAGGAAGGAAGCCTAATATCTCACACTTTAGAGTATTTGGTTGTAAATGTTTTGTGCTGAACAATGGTAAAGAACAACTTGTCAAATTTGATGCTAAAGATGATGAAGCAATTTTCTTGGGTTACTCTACAAATAGCAAAGCCTATAGAGTATATAATAAGAGAACTCTAGTAGTTGAAGAATCAGTACATGTTGTGTTTGATGAAACTAACAAGAAAGAAACAAAGAAAACTGAAATAGAGGACTTAATTGATTTGCTTGAACAACCTCCCTTAGAAAATGAACAAAGTGAAATGCCTAACGAGAGTGAATCAATTGACACCATTGAAAAGACAAGTGAACAATTGCCTAAGGAATGGAAAACCTCTAAGGATTTATCAATTGAAAATATAATTGGAAACATTGGTAAATGAGTGTCAACTAGAAGATCCATCAAGAATATTTGTAACACTATGGCTTTTGTTTCACAAGTTGAACCCAAAACAGTAGGTGAAGCACTACATGATAAACATTGGTTAATGTCTACGCAAGAGGAACTAAACCAATTTGAAAGGAATGAAGTTTGGGATTTAGTGTCATTACCAAGTGATTATCCAATTATTGGAACTAAATGGGTATTTAGGAATAAGCTTGATGAATCTGGAATCATTATAAGAAATAAGGCAAGGTTAGTGGCTAAAGGGTATAATCAAGAAGAGGGAATTGATTATGATGAGACTTTTGCCCCAGTAGCAAGGATAAAAGCCATTAGATTACTACTTTCTTATGCTTCAATAATGAATTTCAAGCTATACCAAATGGATGTAAAGAGTGCTTTTCTAAATGGTTTCATACAAGAAAAAGTTTATGTCGAGCAACCACCTGGTTTTATTGATTTTAGATATCCAAATCATGTGTACAAACTAAAAAAGGCACTTTATGGTTTGAAACAAGCTCAAGATCATGGTATGATAGGCTGAGAAAGTTTTTGATTGAGAATGACTATGTTAGAGGTAAAGTAGATAATACATTGTTTGTGAAGAAATTTAAGAATGATACAATGTATGTTCAAATCTATGTGGATGACATTGTCTTTGGATCTACTAATCTATCTCTATGTAAAGAATTTGCTAAGACCATGCAAGGTGAATTTGAGATGTCCATTATGGGAGAACTTACATTTTTCTTGGGGTTACAAATTAAGCAAATGAGTGATGGAATCTTTATAAGTCAAAGCAAGTATTGCAATGAACTATTAAAAAAGTTTGGTATGGAAGGGTGTAAGGAGGATGCAACACCAATATCAAACTCATGCAATCTTGACTTGGATGAGAAAAGGACAACTGTTGACAACTCAAAATACAGAGGTATTATTGGATCACTTTTATATTTGACAGCTAGTAGACCTAATATAATGTTTGTTGTGTGCTTGTGTGCAATATTTAAGGAAAATCCAAAAAAGTCTCATCTGAAATCTGTTAAAAGAATTCTTAAATATCTAAGAGGAGCAACAGATGTAGGACTATGGTATCCAAAAGGAGTCTCACTAAGTCTGATAGGATATTTAGATTCAGACTATGCTGGGTGTAGACTTGATAGGAAGAGTACAAGTGGTACTTGTCACCTACTTGGAAGTGCACTTGTCTCATGGCATAACAAAAAGCAAGCATGTGTTGCTTTAAGTACAATTGAGGCTGAATACATAGCTGCTGGCAACTGTTGTGCACAAATCCTCTGGATGAAACAACAACTAAAATATTATGGAACTGAATTGAACAAAATTCCTTTAAGATATGATAACACAAGTGCAATCAATCTCACAAAAAATCCAATCTTACACTCTAGGACAAAGCATATAGAAATAAGACATCATTTTTTAAGAGATCATGTCCAAAAAAATGATTGTATAGTAGAGTTTGTTGAAACAAATAAATAATTAGCTGATATATTTACAAAACCTCTACTAAAAGAAAGATTTAATCAATTGAGAATTGAAATTTGAATTATCAATTAGTCTTGTTTGAATTGATTGTGAATGTGCACTTGAGTGTGATTGCTTGAATAAAACTTGATTGATATGTGTATAAAACATTGAAGTGTGGTTTATAAAAGAGTGTTTTTAAGAGTTGAAATGGATGAGGAAAGTTTTATAAGGTTTAAAATAGTGAAACCAAACTTTTCTAAAATAATCGATTATTGTAAAATTTAATCGATTATTTTAAGTAAGATGAGGCAAATAATCGATTATTCTACAAATAATCGATTATCTGGGAAGTATTTGAATTCTAGAAGTCTTTAGAATAATCAATTATTTGGCAAATAATCGATTATCTAGGAAGGTTAGAAAGAGTTAATCTTTGGAATAATCGATTATTCTGAAAATAATTGATTATTTAGTGCAGATAGGGTTTTCAAACTGATTTTACAAAGACAAATAATCGATTATCTGAAAGCCTTTTTAAAAAAAAATAAAAGTAAGAAGAGGATAGGGGAACTTCTGCTTGATTTCTAGGGCAGAAGGTCATTTTTATGGAGCAGGAACATACGAGAGTTTTTCTTGCAGATGAACTTGCTTCTCCCTTCTTCTCCGCCAAAGCCCACTCCTCATTCTTCTTGTGCTTCTTCAGCACCGAATTTGAAATAACTATTTTCACTTGTCTATCCATTCTAGGTTGCATCTTCTTCTATCTGTTTTGACGTAGAACACTTGCTTTGAGAAGGTGTGTGTGCACCAGACACCATTCCTTCCAGGAATCTTTGAGGAACATTCGAGAAGACGTAGTGCAACAACACCAAGTTCGTGTAGATGATACTTCTAGTATGGATACACCAGAGTATCCCACTTTCCTTCATCTGGTTGATATTATGGTGATGCTTCCACATGTGTTACAGACCAAGTCTTTAAAAGAGTAAGAACGGGGTGTGATTGATGTGTGTACAGAGGAGATGATCTTGTTTTGAGACAATGAGTTTTTTTTATATAAAAGAAACATCAGAAGAAAGGATTGGAAGATGAAGTATGTGAAAGATTGAGTCGTGTTGTGAATCCTAAGAGCCCTATGGGTTTTTATAGCCAGAGAGAGCTTGGAATTTTATGATTATTTTTGATACATGTATTACGTGGCACCTATTTGTCTTCCTCGTGCAGAGTAATGTGCGGCTACATTTAATTGGAGATAAGGGAGTCGTCTTTTCCAACAGATACACAAGTGATAGTCCTACTACCTATTGATTGAAGAGCATATGTATTGATAATGGGGAATACTTGATTACACATTACAGACATGCCTTTCGATGATGATTGTTATCAATTCGGAGTACAATCAATAGAGTTTCTCAATGCAAGAGTTAGATGATCATATGAAAATTACCTTGGTGTAGCATCAAACTACGATTTTCAGATGCAGTGGTTTCTTACTGCATTCTGAGGAGTTCATGGACATAATTACTTCCGTACGCTTAAGGGTTAGACAGTATATATATTAATATGCTAGCAAGTTTAACATGTTCATTTTTTTTGTAGTAACTGGTTCATACAAAAAAAAATGATACTTGCTTTACCTATTCTGACTGTCTTGTTCTCCTTGCTTTTCTGACTTCTCATTGTCCCTCGTTCCTTCATGGATTGATATATCCTGTGCATTGTTAGATACTCAACCTAAGGGGTCAAGCTTTGATACCAATTGAATTTAGTCATGAAGCACATAGAAGGGGGGGTTGAATATGTGTGTGTGTGTAAGAAGGAATTTTAAACCATTTTCTCAAGAATAATGTTCTACGTCCAATGCACTTTTAGATACCAGACGGTTATGCAGAATTTGCTTAATACAATATCATTTTGTCTGAAGGATTTATCGTCTACTAAAGGAAAATGTTTCATATAACAATTATGATTAAAGTTCTTGCATTTTCCTCTTCAAGATATTTTCATTTAAAGATAAGCAGTAGATAAAACTCTTCACTGTATTAAATATATATATTAAACAAAGTTTGCATTTGTGTCTGAAAAAAAATAATTTCAATAAGAGATTCAAGGTGGACGAAGTTTTTCACAAAGGTTTAACTAGTAATGAAGATATGCGTCTAAAAGAAATATGAATTAGCAGTGCAAGTTATTTTATACTGGTTCACTCAGACTGAGCTACGTCCAGTCTCCTTCAACTGAAAGGTTCCACTAAATATGCAATTAAGTACATAAGCATTATCGACCACTACTGGCCCATTGACTTTATTCATCAATGCTAGTATTTTCTTATCAGCCTCTTCAGGCTAGTAATGAGTATTATGGACCACCCAGGTTAGAACCACTCCTGGTCCAATTATTCTCGACCTCACCAGGCCATGAGTATTCTAGACCATCCCGATCATGGCCACTCCTGGTCATGAGTATTCTCAACCATTCTTGGTTGGCTAGCTTCACTCACCAGCTCTAGTATTCTTAAACCACTTCTAGTTCCCCAAGTATTCTTAACCACTCCTGGCCCGCCAGCTTCACTCACCAACGCTAGTATATTCTTATCAGCCACTTCTTGCTATCAGTGAGTATTATGGACCCTCTAGGTCAGAACCACTCCTGGGCCAAGTATTCTCGACCACTCCTGGTCGCAAGCTTCACTCACTAGCACTAGTACTCTTTAATCAACCTCTTTAGGCTCGCAATGAGTATTCTTTGACAAGCCCCTCCGAACTTTACAAGTATTCTTTACCTAGCCTCTTCAGGCTTTACAACTATCAACTAGGCAGGTTTGGTTTGAGTGTATGGGTTACTCTCACAGAGAGGATACATATATGATCTACACCCTCTAAGGTTTCACTACCTTAGTCCTACAAAGATTCTGAGTGTGTGGATTACTCTTTACAAAGAGGATAAATAAGGTTACAACACTCACTAAGGTTTCCTTCCTAAAACACACTTGGAACACCTTAGACTACAAAGACGAATACAATGATACATTGTAGATTTGACTATGAAGAATTGATCTCTAATTTCTCTATTTTTCTTTTGGGCTTAATTTTACTTTTGGTACTTAATGTTCAGAGCCTAGGGTAATGCCTATAGCTATTCTTTCGTTGCTTCTTGCCAGCCTCTTCCGGTTTGATGTTATTGCATACTTATAGGCTTGTAAGATTTGCCCATTGCAAGTGTCCGTTGAAGTAGATATATTCATTCACAACTAGTTTGATCCTTTCATTTGATGCATTTGGTCTTGCATTAAATGTTGCTTCTTGTTCTAAGACATTGCGTGTATTCTTCTCTTGTCTTGTTGCCAGTAGTGTTTGACTTTATCTAGGACCTAGAAATTATTTGTCATTTTCTAGTTATGCAGTAATATAGCCATTGTCCTTTTCTAAAAAAGTAACGCACTTTTTTTGACACATGTATGTTCTACTTTTGCGTGCTTCTCTTTTTCTTTGTTCCTTTAGATCATGCATTTTACGTTGAAAGCTTTTATGTGGTTATCGATGATGTCTTGGCTTGTTTCTCGAGACGTAATTCTTTAATTGCTTGCATGGCAGTCTCCATCTTCGTCTGTTGGTTCTGTGCACTTCAATCTTGACTTTCGTCTCAACGTCTAAGTTTAATGCTTTGATTTTTCTTTGATCTGGTCAATAGTGTGAGTAGACAATTATTATTTTTGGAGTGTCTCTTAGTCTGTGTTGTCCTTGTCTGATGCATGATTGACTTTCTTCTTATCTTTCTTCTAACGTTTGGTCTATTTCTTCACTTGTTCTTGACATACATCCATCTGGCTTCTTCTAATGTTTGACACCGCTTTCCTTGTTCCAGGTTTGATCTTGCTTTGGCTTTTCTTCTGATACTCCAATGTCTCTTTCTGGTAGTAGTCCTCATCTGATGTCTGTTGAGTGTTCTTTCGTCTATGAGCAGACCTCATTTTGATGCTTGACTAACCATCATCTGATTCTCTTGTTTAGTTTGCACAGGCTCCATTAATTCTTGCATTTAATGCATCTGATCTTGCATTAAATGTTTTGCTTGCTGAATCTGTGTTTCATGGAGTCTTTTTGTATTGTTTGTTTGCTTTTATGTCTGGCATTAATCATGACCTAGATATCTCTATACTTTCCTGGTGTTGTAGCTATAGAGGCATTGTCCTTTGCTGACTAGTAAGTGTACTTTCTCTAACACACGCAGTTTTGATATGTGGATAAGCACTCATCCATTTTTCTTATCTTTCTTCTTCTATTTTGATGTCTTCATGTGTTGTTCAAAGAGTATGGATGCCAGGTAGTTTGTCTCATTATTTCTACAGATGTAATCCAACATTCTTGATCTTCGTCTGTGTTATTTGAGTCTCCGTCTGGTTGGCTGGGACTCAGTTTTGTCCCACGTCCATGGTCTTGTATCATTTGAGGCTTTATTATTTTCCTTCTTGTGTTGGACTTGATTTCGTTTGATCGTGTTGTTAGCTTTTCCCCTTCAACTTGGTTGCTCATGTCCTTTTTCTTTATTTCTTTCGTGTCTATGTTTGTGGGTATCTTCGTTTGATGTATTTCCCTCTATTTGATCAGCCTTTCTCTAGTGCTTGGCTTATCTCTTGGTTCTGATATGGACAGTAACTCATGCATATTCTCTATTCTTTAACTTTCCTGTACTTATATCTGAAACACTAACACACTTTGTAGAAATAACAACATGTATTATATTTGTCTCATTCAAAACCTTGTTGGGAATTGTTTTCTTCTTCGTCTGACTTAACAAAAATCACTTAACCCTCTTATTTTCTATAAAACCCATTCATTCTCTCAAGACAAACACACAAACCCTAACCCTAAGCATTCATCTTCATCTTCTATTCTCCAAACCAAGAACTCATCTTTAAGCACAAAATGACCTCATCTTCCAAGAGAACCAAGAAGCTTGAAGTCAGGGGGAGCAAAATACCTCTGCCCACAGGAGTTGAGCAACTGATCTCCAAATGGTTTGCTAACAAAGAAACCCAAGACTACTACTTTGAGTGGTATGCAGGTAGGAGAATCATTCCTCCAAAGACTTTGAAGTTGGAGTGGTTCAAGAGTAAAGGTTTCAATTTTCCTCCTTTCTTGGAGCATCAAGAGCTTGGAAAGTTCTTGGAACTGGAAAGTCCATATTACCTGGAGCTTATTAGGCTATTTTTGTGTTTCACCTCGAGCAACGAAGGAATAATACAATCAGTCGTGAAAGGAAAGCTCATAAAGCTTGATGGACCAACTTTGAAAGAAGTGGCTGGGCTGAGTGGAACAGGAAGTATGAAGTCCCAACCTTTCAATTTTGGTGACTTTGAAGAACTGAGAACTTTTAGGGATTGTCAAAGAAATTCGGAGACCACAAATTACAACAAATTTCTAGCTGGAGGTATGAAGAAAAACTCTAGGTTAATTTCTTTTATAATTATCTGGATGCTTAAAGCTAGGCTTCAGAATCATGCTCAGATGTCTAGAGATGATATTTTGTTAATGCATGTAATTAAGAAAAAGGAAAAGATAGACTGGATATCTGTTGTGAATGATTGTATCTGGAAGGCTAGGAGAAAGGAAGATGGTTCTATACCCTATGCTTTATTGCTGTCAAGAATATTTGAGAAGGCTGGAGTAGATCTTCAAGGGGAGAAAAAGATAATTCTCCATGCCTCAAATAAGATTGAAAAATCTTCTTTGCATCATATGGGGATGCTAAAACAAGAAGATAAATGGGTATTCAAGGGTGATGTTCCTTCAACACCAGAACTAGCAACGGATGAAGATGGAGTTCCATCTCATGATGAGGAACTGCCACCCCAAGTGGAGCCTGAACCGGTACAAGAGCAACAATCAGAACCTAAGGTGTTTTCTCTATTTGAACAAATTATGATAAATAAGTTAGATGCTATCATGTAAATGAAAAGGAAGCATGAATCATATTATTCTGGCATTCTTGATCGGTTTGGTAACCTTGATCATGAAATTGTAAGGATTAAGGCTCAACTTGGAAGCATGAATCATATTATGCTGTGATGGATCGATGAAATTCAACATACACCATGAGTTATTGAGTGGAGTAACTTTACTAAGAGTTACTTTGTGAGTCATTTGATTCATCCTCCTCTTGTCTCTCTCTCTCTCTCTTTCTCTTATATATATATATATATATATATTTAAAATTTTATTGATGATCTTTATGATTGTCAATTTTTGTCAAAAATTCTTATAAGCAAATCACATGCTGGTAGAAGTAAATCCTATGCTAGAGGATGCACTGTTAGTGATACAGGTAGTGCTGGAGAGTTTATTTCTACTCCCACGGACCGATGCAAGAAGTGTGGACGGTGTGGCCACATTAGCTATGAATGTTCTGACAAAGATGTCACGTGCTTCAACTATAATGGAAAGGGTCATATCAGCACCTAATTTTTGAGATTCATAGGGTAATGAATAAACTTAGCCCTAGAGTCTGAGAATTTTGATGATAACAAAGGATGGATTCTGAGGGTTTTGATGATAACAAAGGAGTTGAGGCTGACCAAGGACACAAATCAGCAAGAAAGGAAGATATGAATATCATGATGTGTAATAGAAGTAGCTCATGAGTTCTTATGTGTTGTATTATTTTGATTAGTTTATTTTGCATGTGTATGCTTTGTGCAGGAGTTATTCTTAATCTAAATTGACTGAGAGTGAGTGTGATGATGATTTAAAATGCTTGGAAATATTTTTGAAGTATAAAATTGAGTTTTTGAAAGCTAACTCAAAATAATCGATTATCATTAAGTGTAACCAATTATTCCAGCAACAGGTGTGATGGAATCACACTAAGGCCAATAAGACCAAGAAGTGATATATTGAAGGAGGCAAGACGAATGGGTTAGTTTTGAAAACGATAAGAGCAGTGAGACTAATTTTGGGCCTTAGCTCCTAAGTTTTTATTAGTATAAGATTTATTCCTATTTTTGCCCTTATCTTTTGATCAAAGCCGTATCCGGTCAAATAAATACAAGTAAATGTAGTACTAGGAAGTGACTCCTAGGTCGTCTCCCAAGGACCGTCTTTTACTGTTAAAGGCTTAAACACACAAAATGGGGGGTTTGGTTCAGAAATTTAGTTTGTAACACAATAAATGCAGATAACACAGTAAGTAAAATGGATTGGCTCCTTGTTCGGATTATAACTCTCTTATCCCTGGTTTCTCAAAAGATTACTCTATTAACCACTTAATCCTTGTTCCATCCGAGTTAACCAACTAAGCGAAGATTAACTCAAGATTTCCCTACACAAATTAAGCAAACGTATACAACATCAACCTCCTCTTCACAGATTAAGCAACTGTGGCATTTATACAGAGGTTGACTGGAGAAGAACAAGCAGAATAGAGATGAACACACATACGCAACCTCAAACAGAGATTACAATCCACAACAAGAAGCCAACCCAGTGGTTTTTAGCCTTCCATTAAATCAAAATGCAGTACAGAAACGAAAATGCAAGGAGAAGAACGAAAACAAAATTGCAAGGCAGAGAATGAGAATGAGAACGAAAGTAATCTGTATTTAAACGTAAATGGAGTCTCACATTACAACCAGTAAAACTTAAAGGAAGCAGAACAGGAAGCAAAACGTGAATAACAATGGAGTTTTTGAGCAGAGAAAGAAAAACAAAACGTTTTTGCACCTCCAGAGACCAAAACGTAAAAACTCAAAGAAGAAGAAGCTAAAACGTCCAGAATAATGAAGGGGGCTACTGTTCACGTGGTCACATCAGACCCCTCCCCTAGTGGCTGCCAAGTCAGCCCTAACCTAAACCTAAAAATGACCTAAAATGAGATTGGGCCCCAAAAAATACAAGTCTGACCCAATAACAATAAAATAGCCTAAAAACTAAAAATGACTGCTGAGGTGGAAAATGGTGCAGTAGTGACATGGCAGATGACGTGGAAGATGATGTGGCAGATGATGTGGCAGCGCTACTTGAAGTCCAGAAATTAATTCCAAGCCCTGATAATTATTAAACTGCCCTGAAAATGAAATTTGGAATAATTAGACTCAGAAAATTCAAATTAATTAAAATATGAATTACCGGTCCAATTAAAACCTAAATAGAAAACAGTACAAAATATAAACAATTAAGCACAAATCAGAGATTAAAATAAGTACAGAAAGGTAAGAAAGTAAGGGAAAATAATGACTCATCAAATTCCCCCACACTTAGCCTTTTGCACTCCTGGGCAAAATCAAAAAGCAGAGCAAGGAACAATTCCAAAGACAACAAAGAGAGTGACACAACATGAAGAAAGAAAAACAAGAATACACACAAGAAAACAAACAGATTTACACAATCCTCAATGAATCCTAGGAAAAGAAAATGAGTAGACATCATCCAACACAAAAAGAGTCAGAGGAACCAGATACTTATGGAAATCATCCAAGCATTTCAAAACATTGCAAAACAATCAATCAGCTCAAGAGGTGAATCAAAAGCAACAGAGCCTCACTAGATGCACTGTATCACTGTATCTCTCAAGTGTCTAGGCAACTCTATACTCTCAAAGCACTCATGAAAACAAGCAACAGATAGACTTGGCAAGCCTCTAAAATCAACATCCAACAAACATGCACATAAGGATCAAAAGGTCTTTTCAGGGTTGTAATGAGGCCGAGGACAGGGTAGAGGATAATATATGGGATAAGTAACTACAAACCAGAGGAACTAGAGGAGCAATGGGGAATAAGTTAAGAATACGCACAAGAAACAAACCCAAAAACCTCTAATGACCTCTATGATGATGAATCCTCTTTCTCTTGCCTCAAACAACTTCTCTTTTTCATTTTTTTCACTTTTTTTAAACATGAACAGTACATAGTGAACAGTACACATGAAAATTTGAAATGAGATAACATGCAGAGAAGAAAAGTGTACAGCATAAGGAATCAACTAGCCAACATACATCATCCAATGAAACATACACACACCCCCACACTTATTCAAGAACTTATTCCCAAAACAATTCCAAAGCTCCAAAACTCCCTAAGGTTAAGGTAATCATGGTTTTTCGCTTAAGGCTTGTAATGAGCTTCAAACAAAGAAGGGGGAAATAGGCTCAACAGGGGTTATCAGAGGAGTTAAATCAAGGTAGGCTTATTTGGCCAGAGGCTTATCAGAATAAAAATGCCTTAATCATATCCAAACATGCATGTGAATCAAGAAGTATCAAACAGAGTCAAGACAAGGCAACTGTGCAAGCAATCAAGAGGTATAACACACAAGTAAGAACAGAGAGTGGCTCAAATCCTCAGACAGGGTATATCTGTCACAATTAAAACAACCTCTCAAACCTCAAAATCATCTTTCCAAGCAGAGAAAAACTGGGATTTCAAACCATATAGTATCAAGAAACTCCTATCCAAGAATGAAGTAAGTGCCTACAAACAATCAAAACCCAAAAATCACAGAGAAACATGCAAAGCTGTACAGAACACCTAAACATAAAACCTAAAATAAAAAATAAACCGTAAAAGCATGTAATCAAACCAAAATAGTTCCCCCCCACACTTAAATCACACATTGTCCCAATGTGGCCCAAACAGAAGATCAGAGCAATCAGAACAATCAATAAATCTGGACAAGTGCAATAAAAGTAAAGAAGGAGAGGGGGAAAGAAAACTCCCTAAGTCATGGTGGGAGAGTAGCAGGGTCGAGCAGAGACATCTCCTTTTCAACTACATTCAACAGGGATGGATTGCTGAGGAAGGGCTTCAGACGGTGCCCATTAACTTTGAAGCTCTTGTCTATGGATTCACTTTTGATCTCAACTGTACCATAAGGAAAAACATTAGTAACAACAAAAGGTCCAATCCACTTAGAACGTAACTTACCACCCATGAGTCCGAGCCGAGAATTGTACAAGAGAACTTTCTGGCCAACCACAAAGTCCTTCCTAGCTATCAATCGGTCATGGAACTTCTTGGTTTTCTCCTTGTAGAACTTAGAGTTCTCATAAGCTTCAAGGCGGATCGCATCAAGCTCACTCAGTTGCAACTTCCTTTCCTCTCCAGCCTGATCAATAGAGAAGTTGCAAGTCTTCACAGCCCAGTAGGCTCGGTGCTCTATCTCCACAGGTAAATGACATGCCTTACCAAAGACAACCCGATAAGGAGACATCCCTATAGGTGCCTTGTAGGCAGTCCTATGCGCCCAAAGAGCATCCTCTAGCCTATTGCTCCAATCTTTCCTATTGGGCTGGACAATCTTCTCTAAGATTCTCTTGATCTCCCTGTTTGAAATTTCTGCTTGCCCATTAGTTTGGGGATGGTAGGGTGTAGAAATTATGTGCACTACCCGATACTTCTTTGTAGACCCCTAAAATTGTCCGGGTCGGAAATAAAGCTTGAAGACTCTCGAAGACTAAAGGAAAGTCAGCTGGAAGGACTCCTGGAAGACCCTGGAAGACCCTAGGATGATTATCTGTAGGTTTAGAGGTCTTAGAGTAGCAAAAAATAAGAAAGTGGAGGGAATGAAGCCCAATACGGCCTCCCAAGAGTTCAGTACGGCCGTATTGAACATTTTAAACTACAATACGGCCGCACTGAACTCAATACGGCCGTATTGAAGTTCAATACGGCTGCATTGAACTCAATACGGCTGCACTGAACTTCAATACGGCCGTATTGAGGTTTTTGAACTTCAATACGGCCGTATTGAATTCAATACGGCCGTATTGTAGTTCAAAACTTCAATACGGACCGTATTGACCCCCAGAAACCGTATTGAGCCTCTTCCCTATAAATATGACGTCAATGGGACGTCATTTCACACCTTCACACTGAGTTTTAACCCTCTTCTTGAGTATTCTGGGTTTTTTTGAGCAGTGCTCTGCCTAGAAATCACTCGGAGAGTTGATCCGACGAAGTTTTTGAGTCACGAGCCATTTGCTTGAGTCTCGAACCTAGTCGAAGGGAAATCCTCCGGATTTCCATAGTTAAAATTTTATAGGAGGGAGCGAGCGGTCTTGTAGAGGGAGGGAACGCCAAAACGCTTCCCAATTTCTGTCAAGATATATAAGAAAGCACGCTTCAAAGGTTTATATCTTTAAAGTCCTTTCTTTTACCGCTTTCTGTGTGTACATATTTAAACTGTCATCATGTAGATAGTTAATTTATAATTGCTTAGAATAAATAGGGGTAATTTAGTAATTTCGCACTATTATTTTTAAATAATCTGTCATAGGGAACCCGAAAGGGGCGCTGTGGGGTGCTAACACCTTCCCCACGCGTAACCGACTCCCTTACCCGACTCTGGTTGTAATGGCCGAAGTCGATTTTTGAATCGATTGCCTTAAACTTCTTTTTCCAATGTTTTGAGTAAAACATTGGTGGCGACTCCATGAACCCTTCCTTTTTATGAAAACCGCTAATCCATGGAGGGTCCCGCTTGGGATTAACATGGATTAGTGAGCCTTTTAATAAAATTGCTTGTTTGACGAGGTCTCAGTTTGAGAATAAGTCATTCTAGCAATCCATATTTTTAAACAAACAAAAGAGTCCAACCATCCTTCGCGAATGCCGAAAGCCCGTTTCGGGCCGGTGGCGACAGATGGCGACTCTGCTGGGGAAGCCTCGAGAGTCAGTCCCATTTAGTGACAGATTATTTTTAACAAAAAATAGTTAAATTACTTTATTACCCCTTGTTTGTATGATAATATGTTTTATATATATGGCTTTAATAACTGTTGTATGTTTAAATTTTCGCAAATGTTTGAAATAAAAACTGCACACAAACCTTTGCACACAACAGTTCCCTCTATACCCGGGGGCATGAGTGGTAAGCCATAGGGAGTGGATGTTAGTACGGCCGGTTGTCGAATGGGTCTATAGGTGCCCGTAGACCGTTGTCGGAAAGCATCACTCAAGGTGATAACCATGAACTTGAGTCCGACAGTGCGTTGGAGCTTTCCATCGACTTACGACGAGAGGAATTGGGTCCCTATAATGGGGGCACCTTGGGGGCCTCAGACCGGTGAGAACAGTTAGAACCACCTTGAATATGCACCTTTCTGCAGGAAACCCCTACCTCGTGATTCGCTCGTGACTGTTCGTGGATGAGTGAATTGTTTGTGTAAATGCTTATGTGCAATTGTTTGTGCATTAACAAATAACCTCGTGATAAGGTCTAAGAATAAATCCCCATGCATGAAAAAAACCATGACATGAGAGGAAAGACCATGTGCGAAAATATAATAAAAGTGAGGAGCATGTGCATCATTACCAATAAGACATCATGCATCCTCATAAACCATGCATTTTAGGTTCACCAATACCTCTTGACATGAGTAAAAGAGACCCATAATTATCGAGTTTCTCCGTTGAGGAGAGATCATAAGTCAAGGAGGGTAGTAACACTCTGTTTTAAAAAGGCAGCGCCTTAAAAATGGAGGGTTATCAAGCTCATGTCAAGAGCGTATTCATCCCATAAATAAACTAATTAAAATATTCATTTTAGAAAGTGGCTGGTCATCTCTCTGTCCTCACACGCGCGCAGAAAATCAAGAAGATGGAAGCACTGGAGGACCAAAATAAGAAGCTTACAGCCGAACTCTCACAGCTCAAGGAGCAAATGGCGCAAATGATGGAACTCATGCGTCACCACAACATACACGGGGCTGAGCACAGTGACCATGAGTCCCACCATGTTGGAGGAAAAGTGGAACAAGAGCTGAAAAGTGGGAAGCTAGCTAAGCCTTCCCAATCATTTAAAGCTAAGAAGACCTTTGAGAAGAAGAAGAAGAGAGGAGTCAGCGTCATAACCATTTCCTCGTCTTCCTCCACTTCGAAGTCAGGAAAGTCGCAATACAACTCTGTGAAGAAGTTTGATAAACTTCCGACCACATATAGCGACCTCCTGCCAAAGCTAGTGGAAGCACGTCTCCTAGCTTACGTTCCACTAAAGAAGATTGATCCACCTCATCCCTATTGGTACAAACCGCAAGACAAATGTCTATACCATTCGGGGGCATCGGGGCATTCAACGGAGAACTGTAGAGCTCTCAAATATAAGGTCCAAAACCTTATCGATGCTGGGTGGATCACTTTTGATTCAACAGCGCCCGACGCGAGCAAGAATCCTCGGCCAAAGCAGGATTAGAGAGAAGAACAAGCCACGATAGGGCCCCTCCTTAATTTTCTTTTTCTTTTTGGGACTCATGATCAGTACCCGAGATCATGAGGACCTTTCATATAAATAAGGGTTTTTGTACAGTTTTAATACATATCAATAAAGAGGCATTTTTCGCACATTACTCTCTCTTTTGTTCTTTTCTCTCTTTCCCCATTAATAATTCTAAACCTAAACAGAACCAATAAAATAATTATGTCTATAATTGTTCGCTCTGACCGGGATCCGAAGGTGAATGGGTTGAGTTGGACAGTGATGAGGAGACCATCTCTCCGGATCTGCAAAGACTGCTAGATCAAGAAGCTCGTCTACTCCGACCGTGTCAAGAGAAATTGGAGACTGTGAATTTGGGGCAGGGCCGAGCGATAAAAGAGGTCAATATTGGGACCCATATCAGTGATGAAATAAGGACACATGTTTCCGCTATGATTATCATAAAATCATTCTTCATTGCTTCTTTTCTTGCTTATAATAAAATTCTAAACCACATTATTTTTAACCCTGTTTGAATAAACATGAATGAGGTTAAAATCATCTTAATAATAATAAACCCACATCATTTTTATGTGGAGGTGTGTGTGACAATTTGGAGCACCTTCCCTTGGCCTTGACAAGTGCCATCATGGGTAAAAAGAAATCTTTCAAAATAAAAGAAGCTCGGCAGGAAACTCAAAAAGGGGAATGCGCAAAAATAAGAGCAAAAGACCCGCTAGGAATCCCACGAAAGGGTGACCTAGGCAAAAGTTAGGGTTACAAAAATAAACAAAAACAAAGGTCCGCTAAAACGCCACAAAAGGGTGTTTTAGGCAAAAATAAGGACAAATCAAAAAACAAAAATAAATCCATGATGGTACCACGAGCCGAATTCAAAAAGAAAGGTTCAAGGGAAGTTATCTAAGTTGTCAAATCACAACGTCAATAAACAAAGATTTTCTTAACTTCATAAGTGTTTAATCAAACAAAGCCTAAACACATAAGCCTACCTTGGTGATGTGTGGAAAAACCGCAAGTGTACGGTTGTCGTCAAGTAATAAATATCGAATCACAGGGACTACGTGTTTGACCTAGAATTACTAGTATTTTAATTTGAATTTTAAAACAGATAGAATGTTTGTTTTGAGATGATAAGATCAGATTCGCTGGTAAAAGAGATAGTAATGCAATTAATGAATAAGATAAAACTTTAAGATAAGATAAGGAGATTTCCGGGAATCTAGGGTTCGCACAAAGAGTTCCAACAATATTGAATTATTATTTTCATTAATTAATTCTATTCCATCTTGAAGGTAGTCTTAACCTAATTTAATCCTTGCACCTTCTCAGGCTACGAGGACGTGTTTAATTAAAATTAATCCCTACTCTCGTGGTAATTACGTTCAATTAAACCCATTAAGATATTTGTTAATCTATTGCTCCTCGAAAGCTTAAATCAACTCTCGTGATTTAACACTCAAGTCTGTTCCTTTAGGTTCCGATAATTAGGTTCTCCTCTCAGTTCATCCCTAATTATCTATGATTATGAAAATTAAGATTAATTGTTTATCATAATTATAATCAAGTTCTCCTCTCAGTTCATCCTTAATTAATGTTATTATGAAAACAATAATGTTAAAGTTCATATATAAAATATAAAAGAACAAATCAAGAATTGGAATAAAATTAAGAAACTGAATAATGCATTAATATAGAGGTTCTCAGAGGCTAAGCCCTGATCCCAGAAAAAGGGAAACTACTCACAGGAGTTCATAGTAGTTCTCCAGGAAAAGAAGAATAAAAGAAAAGCAAACCTTAGAGTCGATGGCACAGGCGCCCAACCTTCTCCAAGTGTCAAAAACTAAATAAAACTGTCTCCGAAACCCAAAAGTCCTGTTCTAGGCTAACCTCATCTAATTTATAACCTAAAAGGGTAAAAAGGTAAAACTACCAAGATAAAAATTACAAAAATAAAAATAAAACATAAAACTTAAAAAGCTGGGACGCGAAGTGAATCACGGCCGTGACTGAGAATCACGACCGTGATCTTCTCTGGAGCACATTCATTCACCAAATCGACGCGAAGTGAATCACGGCCGTGACTGAGAATCACGACCGTGATCTTCTCTGGAGCACATCTATGAAGGGTCAGTGGCGTTCACGGGTGTGATTGGGAGTCACGGCCGTGATTTTCTCTGGTGAATCACGGGCGTGATTTAGAATCACGGCCGTGATTTTCCCTGTAGCTCAGCATTTCCTCTTTAATTCTTAAATCTTGATCCTGCTCAGAGAAAACACAACACATACCAAGAAAAGCATAAAATAGGAAAATGATATAAAAATTTATTAAAAACATGAAAGATATGCATGATTATGCTATGAATTCTTGTGAATTAAAGTGCTAAAATACGAGTAAAATACACAACATCAAATAACCCCAAACTTGAACTTTTGTTTGTCCTCAAACAATAATTAGCACTTTGAAAAAAAAGAATCATCAAGAATTAACTGAGCATTTAAAATCTTCACTCTTAGTCTCACAAGGTCCAATTAGAATCTTAATCTTTCATTACTAGCGCCAACTCTTAGTTTCTAAGAGTTTCATGATGTCAAATCTTGTAAAGCTCATTAGTCAAACGAAGATAATTTAACAGAAATAATTTTTCAATGCTTGTGACACAAATAGGGGTAATATTTTTATTTTTGTTTTTGTCTCACCTAAAACATTTCCCCAGTAGCCAATCAGTGTAGAGAGGATGATAATTTCAAGAACACGTAGCCTCAAAGGGGGTCTAGCTATTTTACTAAACAATTCCCCAGTAGCTAATTAGTTCCCTTAGTTTTCTAAGGTTAAGAATATTCTCCCTCTAACCTATGACCTCAAAGGGGTGCTAGGTGATTTTTTTTTTTTTTTTTTTTTTTTTTTTTTTTTTTTATTACCCCCCAAAAGCTTTTAAGCACGAATTAAAAAGAATTTATCTTCAAGAGACTATTTTTATAATTCTCGATCATTTCAAGTCTCAATACTAAGAACCAAGTGCTAGCCACAAAACCAGCTAATTTTTCAACCTTTTGTTCTGAGACTTCAAGATTCAATTCATCACATTCAGTGTTTTCAAAGACGAACAATTTCATTAAAAATATTTACTTTTCAAACACAAATTCAAGCTGGGATTAACTGAATATGTATATATGCATGATTTTTTTTTTTTTTTTTTTTTTTTTTTTACTTTGCATGAATGAATGAAATGCGTACATCCTCCTAACCCCAAACTTAAAGATTTGCTTGTCCCGAAGCAAAGAGCTAATGAATGCATGATAGATTATTTTGACAAAATTATAAAATGCATGAATATGCAACCAACCCACAACAGAAAGGAATGCTTGTCCCTAAGCATCAGAGTAAAATAAGGAATAAGAAAGATCTCACTGTGGTGGAAAATCATCTGGATACCGTTGAATGTGCCATTGATACATTTGATCAACCATGTAATTATAATGCTGCTGGCGTTCATCCATTTGTTTCAGCCGGTTATCCATTGATTGAATAGCTGCCAGGATAGCAGCATTGTCCACCTCAGGTCCAGGATGTAGAGGGGGTTGTTCAGGAGCTGCTTCCTCATCTGCAGGAGCCGCTTCCTCAGCTGCTGGAGGTAGGTCCTCTAATGGCTCCAGTGGAAACTGCCGTGTAGCCCGGTTCTTCACGGTGTATGTTGGATTTGGTAACTGGTGGTGCACTCCCGACTGGGTTACTACAAAGTAGTATTTATCATCTTCATCTTTCGCAATGCAGTTCATAGAAGAGCAGGTAGCAAAATTAATAGTACGGCTTCCAGGGAGTGGTTCTAACTGGTCCAGCCAAGCGTGATAGCCAAGGTGTTTGGCTATAGTGGTAATGAGGCCGCCATTCACAATCGCACCGTGGCTGGTATTGGAAATACTCTGGAACTGTCGTGCCAAATGACTGCCAGAATCAATAGGCTCCTCTCTGTTTTCCATCATACCCCATAAAAGTAAAAGGTCGCTCAAACGAACCTTTCCTTCAGAATCACCTCGGGCCAAAACAGTAGAGGCAATAAAGCGGTGCATAATACGGATGGCGGGATGGCGGAAAGCAGAGGAATTACATTTTCCAGCGACCCAATTACTTGTACCTGTCAAACTATACCAAAAAGAACCAGGGTTGAAAGAACTTGGGGTTCTCGTGCTCCCTCCAGTGGGAAATCCAAAAATATTATTGAACTGAGCCAGGGTTAATTCGTGTTCTTGGTTAAACATACGGAAAGAAATCAAACCTTCAGAACAATTTGGCCCAGATAATATTTCCGTGTGGAGAGAGCTCAAGAACTCAAGAACTAGTCGAGGATAAACAACATCATTATGCATGGTAGCAAAGGTTGTCCACCCAATGTTAGTTAACATGAAATTGATATCAACACGTAAACCCAACTTACGAATAAATGGGAAGTCGAGATACCTGGTAGGATGGATAGTGCGGAAGCGTAATACCTCGTTCCGCTCACGCTGTTCATCGTTCCGATAGAACCTCGGAGGAAGGTGCGGAATTTCACTTGCTTCTTCCTCGTAACTGTGGGTATCGGAAGCGGTGGAGGACGAACCAACGGTACGGGTGCGCTTGGGAGCCATGGATGAACGGAAGGAGTGAATGTGGGAGGAAGAGGGAAGAAGAGGAAGAAGAAGTGAGAAGCTAGGGTTTGGGAGAGAAGAAAAGAGAGAATGGGCAGAGTTCGTAAGTTTGAGAGAAGTGAGAATGTAAAAGGAGGGGGGAAAATATATAAGGGAAAAAGGGAATTTCAAAAAATCATGGGTTGTATCTGTTGAGCGTCAGCAGGGAATCACGGGCGTGATTGGAAATCACGGCCGTGATTCTCTCTGGAGTTTTCCAAAAAATTTTCCAGAGAAGATCACGCCCGTGATTTAGAGTCACGGTCGTGATTCTCTCTGGAGTTTTCCAAAAAATTTTCCAGAGAAGGTCACGCCCGTGATTTAGAATCACGGTCGTGATTCTCTCTAGAACTCTGAAATTTTATTTTATTATTATTTTTTATTTTTTTATTTTTTTATTTTTTTATTTTTATTTATTTTTATTTTTTATTATTTTATTTATTTATTTATTTATTTATTTTTTTTTAAGAAACTTGAGTAGGTTCCTGAAGAACCATAGAGTATAATTTTTCTAAGTGTTCCCCATGGAAATATAACTTCAATCTCTGTGCATTGACCTTGAATATGTCGCCTTTATCGTTTCTGATTTCTACAGCTCCATAGGGATATACTTTTTGAACTGTAAAAGGCCCTGACCATCTTGACTTCAATTTTCCAGGAAACAATCTGAGTCTGGAATTAAATAATAGCACCGAGTCCCCTTGCTTGAATTCTCTTCTATGTATATGCTTGTCATGCCACCTCTTTGTTCTTTCTTTGTAAATCTTAGCATTTTCATATGAGTCTAATCTGATTTCATCAAGCTCATTGAGTTCCAATTTCCTTTTTTCTCCAGCATCCTTTAGGTCATAGTTGAAGTATTTTATTGCCCACAAAGCCTTGTGTTCTAGCTCTACAGGAAGATGGCAAGATTTGCCATAAATCAGCCTAAATGGAGACATGCCTGTAGACCCCTAAAATTGTCCGGGTCGGAAATAAAGCTTGAAGACTCTCGAAGACTGAAGGATAATCAGCCAGAAGGACTCCTCGAAGGCCCTAGGAGGGTTCTCTGTAGGTCCAGAGGTCTTAGAATAGCTCAAAATAAAGAAGTGGAGGGAAAAAGCCCAATACGGCCGTACTGAACTTAATACGGCCGTATTGAAGCTTCAATACGGCCATACTGAAGTCAGTACGACCGTATTGACACTTCAATACAACCGCAGCGAACTCAATACGGGCGTATTGAAATTTCTGAACTTCAATACGACCGTATTGAACTTCAATACGACCGTATTGAAGTTCAAAAATTTCAATACGGCCGTATTGCCCCTGTAGGCCGTATTGCGCCTATTCCCTATAAATATGACGTCAATTGGACGTCATTCCACACTTTTTCACTCAGTTTTGACTCCCTCCTTGAGTATTCTGGGGTTTTTGAGCAGTGTTCTGCCCTAGAAATCTCTCTGGGAGTCGATCCGACGAAGTTCTGGAATTCCGAGCACTTAGCTTGGAGATTCGAACTTAGTCGAAGGGAAATCCTCCGGATTTCCATAGTCAAAATTTTATAGGAGAGAGCGAGCGAGCTTGTAGAGCGAAGGAACGCCAAAAAGCTTCCCAGTTTTACTCAATATATAAAAGCACGCTTCAAGAGGTTTCTTCTTAAATCCTTCCTTTTACTGCTTTCTGTGTGCATATTTAAACTGTCATCATGTAGATAGTTAATTTATAATCGCTTATAATAAATAGGGGTAATTTAGTAATTTTACGCTATTATTTTAGAAATAATCTGTCATAGGGAACCCGAAAGGGGCGCTGTGGGGTGCTAACACCTTCCCCACGCGTAACCGACTCCCTTACCCGACTCTGGTTGTAATGGCCAAAGTTGATTTATAAAATCAATTGCCTTATCCCTTTTTCCAATGTTTTGAGTAAAACATTGGTGGCGACTCCACGAACCCTCCTTTTGCGAAAACCACTAATCCATGGAGGGTCCCGCTTGGGATTAATATGGATTAGTGAGACTTTTAATAAATAAATTGGATAAGATCGACAAGGTCTCAGTTTGAGAACAAGTCGTTCTAATAATCCAATACATTTTCAAAACTAAAATAATAAGCGAGCTCGACCGTCTTCGCGACCGCCGAGGCCCGTTTCGGGCCGGTGGCGACAGATGGCGACTTCACTGGGGAAGCCTCGAGAGTCAGTCCCATTTAGTGACAGATTATTTTTAACAAATAATAGTTAAAATTACTTTATTACCCCTCACTTGTATGATAACATGTTTATCTATTTGGCCTTAATAACTGTTGTATGTTTAATTTTCCGCAATTGTTTGAAATAAAATTGCACACAAACCTTTGCACACAACAGTTCCCTCTATACCCGGGGGCATGAGTGATTAACCATAGGGAGTGGATGTTAGTACGGCCGGTTGTCGAATGGGTCTATAGGTGCCCGTAGACCGTTGTCGGAAAACATCACTCAAGGTGATAACCATGAACTTGAGTCCGACGGTGCGTTGGAACTTTCCATCGACCTACGACGAGAGGAATTGGGTCCCTATAATGGGGGCACCTTGGGGGCCTCAGACCAAGTGAGAACAGTTAGAACCTCCTTGAATATGCACTTTTCTGCAGGAGACCCCTACCTCGTGATTCGCTCGTGACTGTTCGTGGATGAGTGAATTGTTTGTGCATTGTTTATGTGAAATTGTTTGAGCATACATTGCATTTCTTTAAACATACAACATTCCTTTTTTTTAAAAATAAGAATAAATGGGAATAAGAATCTTCCATTACATGGTGTTAACATCTACCTTCATTACATTCATATAGGTAGTTTCCCTTTTCACCCAAAAATACAAAAAATATAATAAATAAAAATACCCAAAAAAAAGAAAAAAGGGTTATTTATCCAAACCAAGCAATATCATGCATCATCTTAGGGACATCCCGAAAACATGATAATGCTTAGTTCAATAAACACAATGCATGCATATTCATCGCCATCATCTCATATCATGCATATAGATCATGGAGGGATCTAGGAGTCATTCATACATCTCTCCTAGTAATCCATTAATAAACATTAATAAAAAGAAAGGATTAGTCGATGCGTATGTTCAAAGAATGGATCGCACGCCGTTCGTAAGCCAACAACCGTGCCAATCGAGCGCACATCAACTCCGTTGTTGGTAATCAAGACGAATAAAGGGGAAGGTCCGACACCATTAAGGATCACAGTCCCAAGGCCTTTCCCTTACAAATCAAATAAGGCTGTGCCGTGGATATACGACATCCACCTTTCTGCCGACAGCGATATCTCTAACATCGCTGGACTTGGGGGCATGACTAGGAGTGGCAGGATCTACACTCCCGAAGATCTACAAGAAAAAGCTCCCAAGAATAAAGAAAAAGGAAAAGATAAAACCGAGGAAAAAGAATCCGAGGAGGAGACAGACGAGCTGTTAAAGTTTATCCGACAGAGCGAGTACTCCATCATGGATCAACTTCATAAGACGCCAGCAAAGATTACTCTGTTGTCGTTGATCCTATGCTCCGAACCGCATCGGCAAGCTCTGTTGAAAGTCTTGAACGAGGCATACGTGTCGCACACTATCTCCCAAGACAAGTTTGAGGGGATTGTTAGTCACATCACGGCTAATGATCACCTCACCTTCATCGATGAAGAAATCCCCACCGAGGGATCAAACCACAACAAGCCCTTGCACATCTCTATAAAGTGCAAGGAGTATCACATCGCTAAAAGTCTCGGTAGATAATGGATCTTCCTTGAACGTAATGCCAAAAAGAACGCTCAAGCAATTGGCAACCAAGGGAGTCCAAATGCGCCCGAGCAACATGATCGTCCGAGCTTTCGACGGTTCTAAAAGAGAAGTGGTGGGAGAGATCAATCTTCCAATCCAAATTGGACCCACTATCTTCAACGTCGAATTTCAAATGATGGACATTACTCCAACATACAGCTGTCTCCTTGGCCGACCTTGGATTCATGATGCAAAAGCTATTCCTTCTACGCTCCACCAGAAAGTCAAGTTCATAGTGGGTGACAAACTGGTGACTGTACAAGCTGAAGATGACATACTCATCAGCAAGCCATCCAACATACCTTATGTGGATGCAGCAGAGGAAGCTTTAGAAACCGCCTTCCAAGCATTGGAAATTGCCAATGTTGAAACGTTTCCCCAAGAAATG
Source organism: Cajanus cajan (assembly GCF_000230855.2). Lineage (NCBI taxonomy): Eukaryota > Viridiplantae > Streptophyta > Magnoliopsida > Fabales > Fabaceae > Cajanus > Cajanus cajan. The sequence goes on along the minus strand of NC_138522.1, from coordinate 15,207,087 downwards.
AAGAAGGTAGCTCCATACTTGCCAGAACAAGGATTGGGCAAGTACTCCCAAGGAATCCCGGAGCTACCTATTATCAAGGACAATCCGGGGAAACAAGGGTTAGGATACAACCCTAACAAAGATCAAAGAACGAAGAGGAATCAAGATCCTTCTCGACGTTCTTTAAGCCAGATCTTTAGGAAGGCCGGTTCACAAGCGTCTAGGCCGGTCGTCGTCGTCAAAATGTTTTTTTTTTCCTTTTAATAGGGATGTGTAAATTCAGTGACTATTAGAGATCACTCCTCGGGGACAGCCCGACCCCCGAGCCTCGATAGGGCACATGTTTCCATTATGATTATAATAAAATCATTCTTCATTAATTGCTTCTTTTCTCGCTTGCAATAAAATTCTAGACCACACTATTTAACCCTGTTTGAATGAACATAAGTGAGGTTAAAATCGTCTTAATAATCAATAAACCCGCATCATTTTTATGTGGAAGTGTGCATGACAGCTTGGAGCACCTTTTCTTGGCATCAATAAGTGCCATCATGGATAAAAGAAATCCTAAAGATAATAAGCTCGGCAGGAAACCCAAAAAGGGGACTGCGCAAAAATAAGAGCAAAAGACCCGCTAGGAATCCAACAAAAGGGTGACCTAGGCAAAAGTTAGGGTTACAAAATGAAGACAAAAACCCGCTAGGAATCCCACGAAAAGGGTGACCTAGGCAAAAATTAGGGTTACAAAATAATGAACAAAAACAAAAGCCCGCTAAGACATCACAAATGGGTGTTTTAGGCAAAAGTTAGGGCCGTCAAAAAAGAAAAACAAAATAAATCCATGATGGTACCATCAATTGAATTCAACAAGGGGCTCAAGAAAAGCTATCCAAGTTGTCAAAACACAATCATTAATAACAAAGATGTGCTTAACCTCATAAGTGTTTAATCGAACAAGCCTAAACACATAAGCCTACCATGGCCAGCCATTCTTACAAAATCCATTTTTCAAAAATAAAATAATCCCCTCTAAAACACAAACTTTTGAAAATATATATCCTTTCCTTCTTTTCTCTCTTGTCCCAACGATTTTTGAATAATCTAGTGGAAACATGGAGATATAGTGGTCAATAGGAGGGTTGACACATCTTCTAAAGAAAGGGAAGAATCATTTGGTTGATGACACCAAAATCAAATATGCATCATTCCTCGGTAACAGAAATCGGCAGAGCACAGTCCGTCTGGAGGAATGGCAAAATCCAAACACAAAAACGCATCGGTTAATTCTTTTGAAAAAAGAATCAAATAGAATTAGGTGCATCATACTGCATACATGCATACAGATGATAGGTGTACTGGAAGATCACTTATTCTCTGTTTATTGAAAAAACAAAAAATATATAAACTTCAGAAAAAACAATACGCCCGTATCATGTTCAGTACGCCCGTACCAAAATTAGGGTTATGAACAAATTTTCAATTCAATACGGGCATACTGAAATGGATGCGGCCGTATTGGCCATAAAGAAATTTTCAAAGACCTCGTCATGAGGCAACTACATAAATTAGAAAAAATAGGAAAAATTGCTTGTGTATGACAGCAGCAAACAAAATGCAAAGATTCAGAAAATCAACAGCGTCATACAAAATAACTGAGCCTGGAGAGGCTTGCCGAAAGAATACTCTCAAAATAACTGAGCCTGGAGAGGCTTGCCGAAAGAATACTCTCAAAATAACTGAGCCTGGAGAGGCTTGCCGAAAGAATACTCTCAGAATAACTGAGCCTGGAGAGGCTTGCCGAAAGAATACTCTCTCAAAATAACTGAGCCTGGAGAGGCTCGCCGAAATAATACTCTCTCTCAGAATAACTGAGCCTGGAGAGGCTTGCCGAAAGAATACTCTCTCAAAATAACTGAGCCTGGAGAGGCTCGCCGAAATAATACTCTCTCACAGAATAATTGAGCCTGGAGAGGCTTGTCGAAATAATACTCCTTCAGAATAATTGAGCCTGGAGAGGCTTGCCGAAATAATACTCCTACAAAATAACTGAGCCTGGAGAGGCTTGCCGAAATAATACTCTCTCATAATAACTGAATTTAATTTCTTTAGCACTTTTAATTTCTGTACAGCAAAAGCCAAAAACATAAAAAAGGCAAAATACAGAAAAAGCCAAATCAGAAGAAAAGGCAAAATACAGAAAAAGCCGAAAATAAAAAAGGCAAGGATATAGAAAATCCAACAAACAATTTGTACCGAATAACTAAGCCTGGAGAGGCTTACCAAAATAATACTCCACATCCTCCACAGTATGCAGAATAACTGAGCCTGGAGAGGCTCGCAGAAATAATACTCCCCAGAGGGAACCTCAGCTCAAGCTCACGGAAAAATCCCCAGTGAGAGCTATCAAAGCAAAATCGACGCAATCCCCAATGGAAGTGCGATCATCCAAACAGTATATACAAGTCAAAGGACTTAACACTTCCTCAGTGAAGATAGCTCTCCAACTCAAGTGTTGAGTGAGGCTAAGCCTGCAGAGGCTTCCTAAATAATACTCTGGGATACATAAGATCCCTCATTCCCCAATCGCCTACTCAGAGGCATCCCTGCAAAAAGAGAAAAATCAAAAATATCAATAAGTATTCCCCAAGCGGAATCTGGCACTCAGCCGAACACTGAACTTCAAACCCCCAGTCGCCTACACAAGAGGCACTCCTTCAAAAAAGAAAAAAAAAAAAAAAAAAAAAAAAAAAAAAAAGAAAAAAAATCAATAACAATTCCCCAAGTGGAATTTGGCTTTTTAGCCAATCATTGAACGTCGAGCTGATACGCCTAACAGAAGAGGCTAATCAAAATCAACGACAGAATCCCCAGCGGATAACAGCCTACACAGAGGCGACAAAAATCAGAAAACCCAAAAGAGATACCCGAATAAAGATAACCGGGATACTCCACCAACGTCAAAGGACGTCAGCCAAACATAAGGCATCGCTCAATTCAAGAAGAGCATCTGTGTCTACACCCCAAGGAAACAGAAATTCCTCAATGGGTACCAACAATGCAATGCAAGTTGGGGCACAGGAACCTATGAATGACTGCACATCCCCTAGACGGATCCCTGCGTTATCCAGCCCTCAGTGGCACCGAAATCAAACCGTCGAAGCAGCATCGTGGACTGTGGAGACAAAAATCATCTCAAATCCCTGGAGAGGGCAAACTCACATTGCCAATGTCGTCAAGAACACGGAGGCAGACCCTGGAGAGGGCAAACTCACCCTGGAGAGGGCAAGACTCACGCACAAGTCTGGAGAGGCGACGACTAATACTCACCCCGGAGAGGGCAAACTCACCCTGGAGAGGGCAAACTCACCCTGGAGAGGGCAAGACTCACGCACAAGTCTGGAGAGGCGACGACTAATACTCACCCCGGAGAGGGCAAACTCACCCTGGAGAGGGCAAACTCACCCTGGAGAGGGCGAACTCAGCCACCCTGGAGAGGGCAAACTCACCCTGGAGAGGGCAAGGCTCACGCTACCAAAGTGACTAGAAGCGCGGAGGTATGCACCACCCTGGAGAGGGCAAACTCACCCTGGAGAGGGCAAGACCCACGCTACCAAAGTGACTAGAAGCGCGGAGGTATGCACGAGCCTGGAGAGGCGACGACTAATACTCACCCTGGAGAGGGCAAGACTCACGCTACCAAAGTGACTAGAAGCGCGGAGGTATGCACGAGCCTGGAGAGGCGACGACTAATACTCACCCTGGAGAGGGCAAACTCAACCTGGAGAGGCTACTCAACAATTTTCCCACCTGAAGATACTACAAGTCGGAAGGATGGCTTATTCCCCGGACAATTGGGTCAACTCCTTTACTTATCAAACGGTACACCAAAAGGCCGTTTGACTAAGTAAAGGGGGGGCAGCTGTAGACCCCTAAAATTGTCCGGGTCGGAAATAAAGCTTGAAGACTCTCGAAGACTGAAGGATAATCAGCCAGAAGGACTCCTCGAAGGCCCTAGGAGGGTTCTCTGTAGGTCCAGAGGTCTTAGAATAGCTCAAAATAAAGAAGTGGAGGGAAAAAGCCCAATACGGCCGTACTGAACTTAATACGGCCGTATTGAAGCTTCAATACGGCCATACTGAAGTCAGTACGACCGTATTGACACTTCAATACAACCGCAGCGAACTCAATACGGGCGTATTGAAATTTCTGAACTTCAATACGACCGTATTGAACTTCAATACGACCGTATTGAAGTTCAAAAATTTCAATACGGCCGTATTGCCCCTGTAGGCCGTATTGCGCCTATTCCCTATAAATATGACGTCAATTGGACGTCATTCCACACTTTTTCACTCAGTTTTGACTCCCTCCTTGAGTATTCTGGGGTTTTTGAGCAGTGTTCTGCCCTAGAAATCTCTCTGGGAGTCGATCCGACGAAGTTCTGGAATTCCGAGCACTTAGCTTGGAGATTCGAACTTAGTCGAAGGGAAATCCTCCGGATTTCCATAGTCAAAATTTTATAGGAGAGAGCGAGCGAGCTTGTAGAGCGAAGGAACGCCAAAAAGCTTCCCAGTTTTACTCAATATATAAAAGCACGCTTCAAGAGGTTTCTTCTTAAATCCTTCCTTTTACTGCTTTCTGTGTGCATATTTAAACTGTCATCATGTAGATAGTTAATTTATAATCGCTTATAATAAATAGGGGTAATTTAGTAATTTTACGCTATTATTTTAGAAATAATCTGTCATAGGGAACCCGAAAGGGGCGCTGTGGGGTGCTAACACCTTCCCCACGCGTAACCGACTCCCTTACCCGACTCTGGTTGTAATGGCCAAAGTTGATTTATAAAATCAATTGCCTTATCCCTTTTTCCAATGTTTTGAGTAAAACATTGGTGGCGACTCCACGAACCCTCCTTTTGCGAAAACCACTAATCCATGGAGGGTCCCGCTTGGGATTAATATGGATTAGTGAGACTTTTAATAAATAAATTGGATAAGATCGACAAGGTCTCAGTTTGAGAACAAGTCGTTCTAATAATCCAATACATTTTCAAAACTAAAATAATAAGCGAGCTCGACCGTCTTCGCGACCGCCGAGGCCCGTTTCGGGCCGGTGGCGACAATGCCAATAGGTGTTTTGTAAGCAGTCCGGTAGGCCCAAAGAGCTTCATCTAATCTTAAAGACCAGTCCTTTCTTGTTGTAGATACAGTCTTCTCAAGAATCTTTTTGATTTCTCTGTTGGATATTTCTACCTGTCCACTTGTTTGAGGGTGATAAGGTGTACCAACCTTGTGAGTGACTCTATACTTTTTTAAGAGAGATTCAAACTTTCTTTCAATAAAATGTGAGCCTCCATCACTGATCACAGCTCTTGGGACCCCAAATCTTGGAAATATAATTCTTTTGAAGAGTTTAATGACAGTATTTGAATCACTCGTTTGAGCGGGAATCGCTTCTACCCACTTGGACACATAATCAACTGCAACTAATATGAACTTGTAACCTTTAGAACTTGGGAATGGTCCCATGTAATCTACTCCCCATACATAAAAAATTTCCACTTCTAAAATCCCATTTAATGGCATTTCATGTTTCCTGGATATATTCCCTGATCTTTGGCATTGGTCACAAGAATTTACCATCTTCCAAGTATCCTTAAATAAGTTTGGCCAGTAAAAACCAGATTGTAGAATTTTAGCTGCAGTTTTTGACGTACTAGCATGCCCTCCATATGCGGAAGAATGACATGAGTGAATGATGTGAGGAGCTGCTTCTTCTGAGATACACCTTCTGTAGATACCATCTCTACACCTCTTATATAGGTAAGGTTCATCCCAAATAAAGCTGTTAAGGTCACTAAAGAATTTCTTCTTTTGTTGATAATTAAAGTCTTCAGGAAGGACTCCACATGCTAAGTAATTCGCATAATCTGCATACCAGGGACTGTTTTTCACAACAACTGCTAAAAGCTTTTCGTCTGGGAAGCTGTCATTAATAGGGAGTTCCTCCTTTGTTGCTTGGTCTTGTGGAAGTCGAGAGAGATGATCAGCTACTACATTTTCTACTCCCTTTCTGTCCACAATCTCTAAATCAAATTCTTGTAAAAGGAGAATCCATCTGAGGAGCCTAGGTTTAGCATCCTTTTTATTAAAAAGATACTTTAGGGCAGAGTGATCTGTGTAAACAATAACCTTAGACCCGACAAGGTAAGATCTGAACTTTTCAAAAGCATAGACGACTGCTAACAATTCTTTTTCTGTTGTTGCATAATTGGCTTGGGCTTCATCAAGAGTCTTGCTGGCATAGTATATAGCATGAACCTTCTTGTCCTTTCTTTGTCCCAATACAGCTCCTATAGCATAGTCACTTGCATCACACATGATTTCAAAAGGAAGGCTCCAGTCAGGAGTTTGCAGAATAGGAGCTGTAGTGAGAGCTTCTTTCAACCTGTAGAATGCATTCTTACAAGAAACATCAAAGTTAAAAGGTACCTCTTTCACAAGTAGATTAGATAATGGTTTAGAGATTTTTGAAAAATCTTTAATAAACCTTCGGTAGAAACCGGCATGCCCTAAGAAACTTCTAACACCTTTAACATCAATTGGAAGAGGCAATTTATCAATTACTTCTATTTTTGCTCTATCTACCTCAATTCCTCTCCCAGATATTAGGTGTCCTAAGACAATTCCTTCTTGTACCATAAAATGACATTTTTCCCAATTTAAGACTAAATTCACTTCAGAGCAACGCTGCAATACTTTAGTTAGATTGAATAGACAGTCATCAAAGGAAATACCATAAACTGAAAAGTCATCCATGAAAACTTCCATCTCTTTTTCTAATAAATCACTAAAGATTGCAGTCATACATCTTTGAAAGGTAGCGGGTGCATTACATAGGCCAAAAGGCATTCTCCTATAAGCAAAAGTACCATAGGGACATGTAAAAGTAGTTTTCTCTTGGTCTAATGGATGAATAGGGATTTGATGAAAACCGGAGTATCCGTCCAAATAACAAAAGTATGAATGCATTGCTAACCTTTCAAGCATTTGATCAATAAAAGGTAAGGGAAAGTGATCCTTTCTAGTGGCATTATTTAATTTTCTATAATCAACACACATACGCCACCCAGTCACAGTTCTTGTGGGAATTAATTCATTATTATCATTTTTAACTACTGTCATCCCACCTTTCTTAGGAACCACATGAACTGGACTTACCCAAGGACTATCAGATATAGCATAAATTACCTTAGCATCCAATAATTTCAAAATTTCTTTCTTTACCTCTTCTTTCATCTTGGGATTTAGTCTTCTTTGAGCTTCAACAGAAGGTTTGGATCTTTCCTCCAAGAAGATGCGATGCATACAAAATGAAGAACTTAAAGATGAAGGAAGTGGTTTAAGTTCTAACTTTGGAGAGTGTAGACCCCTAAAATTGTCCGGGTCGGAAATAAAGCTTGAAGACTCTCGAAGACTGAAGGATAATCAGCCAGAAGGACTCCTCGAAGGCCCTAGGAGGGTTCTCTGTAGGTCCAGAGGTCTTAGAATAGCTCAAAATAAAGAAGTGGAGGGAAAAAGCCCAATACGGCCGTACTGAACTCAATACGGCCGTATTGAAGCTTCAATACGGCCATACTGAAGTCAGTACGACCGTATTGACACTTCAATACGACCGCTGCGAACTCAATACGGGCGTATTGAAATTTCTGACTTTCAATACGACCGTATTGAACTCCAATACGACCGTATTGAAGTTCAAAAATTTCAATACGGCCGTATTGGCCCTGTAGGCCGTACTGCGCCTATTCCCTATAAATATGACGTCAATTGGACGTCATTCGACACTTTTCAACAGAGTTTGAACCCTCTCCTTGAGTATTCTGGGGTTTTTGAGCAGTGTTCTGCCCTAGAAATCACTCGGAGAGTTGATCCGACGAAGTTCTTGAGCCCCGAGCCATTTTGCTTGAGGATCGAACCTAGTCGAGGGGAAATCTTTTTGATTCCCTTAGTTAAAATTTTGTTCTAGGAGAGCGAGGAGCGGGCTTGTAGAGCGTGGGAACGCCAAAACGCTTCCCAGTTCTTTACAATATATAAAAGCACGCTTCAAGAGGTTTCCTTTCAATCCTTCCTTTTACTGCTTTCTGTGTGTATATTAAAACTGTCATCATGTAGATAGTCAATTCATAATTGTTTAGAATAAATAGGGGTAATTTAGTAATCTTATACTGTTCTGTTAAAAATAATCTGTCATAGGGAACCCGAAAGGGGCGCTGTGGGGTGCTAACACCTTCCCCACGCGTAACCGACTCCCTTACCCAATTCTGGTTGTAGTGGCCAAAGTTGATTTTTAAATCAATTGCCTTATCCCTTTTTCCAATGTTTTGAGTAAAACATTGGTGGCGACTCCACGAACCCTCCTTTTATGAAAACCACTAATCCATGGAGGGTCCCGCTTGGGATTAATATGGATTAGTGAGCCTTTTAATAAAATTGCTCGTTTGACGAGGTCTCAGTTTGAGAATAAGTCATTCTAGCAATCCACTATTTTTAAACAAATAAACGAGTCCAACCATCCTTCGCGAATGCCGAAAGCCCGTTTCGGGCCGGTGGCGACAGATGGCGACTCCACTGGGGAAGCCTCGAGAGTCAGTCCCATTTAGTGACAGATTATTTTTAACAAATAATAGTTAAAATTACTTTATTACCCCTCACTTGTATGATAACATGTTTATCTATTTGGCTTTAATAACTGTTGTATTTTTAAATTTACGCAATTGTTTGAAATAAAAACTGCACACAAACCTTTGCACACAACAGTTCCCTCTATACCCGGGGGCATGAGTGATTAACCATAGGGAGTGGATGTTAGTACGGCCGGTTGTCGAATGGGTCTATAGGTGCCCGTAGACCGTTGTCGGAAAACATCACTCAAGGTGATAACCATGAACTTGAGTCCGACGGTGCGTTGGAACTTTCCATCGACCCACGACGAGAGGAATTGGGTCCCTATAATGGGGGCACCTTGGGGGCCTTTGACCAAGTGAGAACAGTTAGATCCTCCTTGAATATGCACTTTTCTGCAGGAGACCCCTACCTCGTGATTCGCTCGTGACTGTTCGTGGATGAGTGAATTGTCTGTGCATTGACTATGTGACATTGTATGAGCATACATTTGCATTCTTTAAACATACAACATTCCTAGTAAAATAAAAATAAATAGAAATAAGGATCTTCTAGTGCATGGTGTTGACATCTACCCTCATCACATTCATGTAGGCAGTTTCCCTTTTCACCCAAAAAAAAAAAAAATATACAAAATACAAAAAATAATATTTACCCAAACCAAGCAATATCATGCATCATGTTAGGAAAATCCCAAGAAACATGATAATGCCTAGTTAAATAAACACTATGCATGCATATTCATCTCCATCATCTCATATCATGCATTTTACTGTAGATCATGGAGGGATCTAGGGGAGTGCAAGGGCAATTGAAGAAAGTGGACTTCTTATTATACCGTGCCGAGAGGTTGGATCACCTCTGTACCTTGATGCCACGAGAGGCTCGTTTGGAGTTTGAAAAATCCTATGGACGAGTTCTCGACTTGATGAAGATTTGTGTAGATCCATCCTTTCTGAGAGCATTGGTCCACTTTTGGAGTCTCGATCTACATTGTTTCGAGTTCCCCCAGTTTGACTTAGTTCCTACTCTCGAGGAGTACGAACTCATGCTTCGATGGCCCAAATCAACAGGGGTCTATATTTTCCATGGAAATCATGTGGCCGTAGAGAGAGTTGCCACTCAAGTCAAACTACCGCCACGATTATCTGCTTTAGTGGGGAACGGCAGTATCAAGGGTTGGAAGCTTGCTATGATTGAAAACCACCTTTCTTCTTTGGCTGATGAGGGAGATTGGTTAGCTTTCAACAAGACTCTAGCGTTAGCCGTGTTTGGGATGATCTTATTCCCCTTTCACGCTAACACAGTGGACCATGCTGCCATGGACGCCTTCTTCGCTTGGGACGCACATACGAAGAGTCCCGTGCCTGCCATTCTTGCCGACACCTTGCTTTCTGTCAACTTATCTCAACAGAAGCAAGGGAAAACTATCCGATGCTGTACCTCCTTGTTGTATGTGTGGGGCATCACACACTTTTATGCCTCTAGTCATATGGGGACTTTGCCCGACCCTTTAAGAAGTTTTTCGAAGATCCCCGCACGCCGCCGGTATGCTTCTGAGTGGAAGGAAGAGATGGAACAGTGGAGTATTGAGCACTTCACGTGGGTTTGTCCTTGGTTCCGTCCAAGCAATGTATTGACAAAATGCGGCAATTATCCAAGCGTACCATTAATGGGCCTCAGAGGTTGCATAGCTTATTCACCTAGATTGGCTATGAGGCAACTCATGAGGACTCAAATTGTTCTTACCAAAGAGGAGCTTGGAGGGTTGTGTTTCTCCTTTGATCCCGAACATCAGAGGGACATGCATGCTGTCATTAGAGCATGGGAGAAACCAATCTATGTGGGAGATCGCGAGCTTGGAAAGCCTCGGGTATCCGCCTCTACCGACTACGAGATATGGAGGAACGAGAGAGGGGTGCCTCAACCATCCACCTCTTGCGCAACCACAACCACAAGGAGGTTAATGCAAGAACAAGTCGATGCCTTGACCAAAAAGCTGGAAAGTATGGAAGCTCAAATGAGGTTTCTTGAAGAAAAAAATGAAGAATCCAGTTTTACTATTGATGGTCTTCAAAGGCAATGCAAGAAGAAAGACCACGAGATAGAGCGGCTCAAGGATGAGTGTGCTAACCTCAATGAGGAGACTACTCGGGCATCCAAAATGCCAAAGGTTGAACCGAGTAGTCAACTCCAAGAAGTCAATGCAAAGATAGCACACCTGGAAGCCGAACATGCAAGGCAGGCTCAGTTGATCAAGAACATGCAAGAAGATCTGCTCTTGACTCGATCCGATGCACAACAATGGCGGGAAGTTGCTCAACAACAAGCCGCAAACCTTTCCGATTTCCGCAAAAAGGAAAGGGAGGGACTAGCACAAATGGCTAGACTCCGAGAGGAGAAGGATCGAGCCGAAGACGAGCTTAATGAGCTACAGGCCATGATCAACTACTATACTCAGAAAGCGAAGGAGGCTCAGAAAATCAGTGACGATATGAGCCAAGCGGTCCATACACAGATTAAAGCAATGGGTCGTCACATCGAGGAAGCCGAAGATGAGTGGCAAAGAAACATGAACCCGCCTGTGGGTTTTTACCGGCTTTTCTCTTATTGTAAAAAATTACTTCAAAGCATTGTATAAAAAGTTGTACACTTTCTTCAATGAATAAAGTCGAATTCTTGAGATTTATCGCCTTTGCATCTCATAGTCATTCATTTGCATTTATCTCTCCCGGTAATTTGATAATAAATGTTAATAAAAAGAAAGAAATAATCAATGCGTATGTTCAGAATGGATCGCACGCCGTTGGTCATTAAATGTAAACCAACAACTGCGCAAAGCGAACACACGACGACGCCGTTGTTGGTAATCAAGACAGACGAAAGGGAAGGTCCGACACCGTTAAGGATCATCGCTCCGAGGCCTTTCCCCTACAAAACAAATAAGGCTGTGCCGTGGATATACGACATCCACTCTTCTGCCAACAGCGATATCTCCAACATCGCTGGACTTGGGGGCATGACTAGGAGTGGCAGGATCTACACTCCCGAAGATCTGCACGATAAAGCTCCCAAGAATAAAGGAAAAGAAAAGGAGAAAACCGAGGAAGATAGAGAATCCGAGGAGGAGACTGATGAGTTGTTAAAATTCATCAAACAAAGCGAGTACTCCATTGTGGATCAACTTCACAAGACACCAGCAAAGATCACTTTGTTGTCGTTGATCCTAAGCTCCGAACCGCATCGGCAAGCTCTGTTGAAGGTCTTGAACGAGGCGTATGTGTCGCATACCATCTCCCAAGACAAGTTTGAGGGAATTGTTAGCCATATCACGGCTAATGATCACCTTACTTTCACCGATGAAGAAATCCCCGCCGAGGGACTTAATCACAATAAGCCCTTGCACATCTCCGTAAAGTGCAAGGAATACCACATCGCAAAAGTCTTGGTGGATAACGGATCTTCCTTGAATGTGATGCCCAAAAGAACTCTTGATCAAGTGGCAATCAAGGGAGTCCAAATGCGCCCGAGCAACATGATCGTTCGAGCTTTCGACGGTTCTAAAAGAGAAGTGGTGGGAGAAGTCAATCTTCCAATCCAAATTGGACCCACCATCTTCAACGTCGAATTCCAAGTGATGGATATTACTCCTGCATACAGCTGTCTCCTAGGCCGACCTTGGATTCATGATGCGAAAGCTGTACCCTCTACGCTCCACCAAAAAGTCAAATTCATCGTGGGTGACAAACTGGTGACCGTGCAAGCTGAAGATGACATACTCATCAGTAAGCCATCCAACATACCTTATGTGGATGCAGCAGAGGAAGCTTTGGAAACCGCCTTCCAAGCATTGGAAATTGCCAATGTTGAAACGTTTCCCCGAGAAATGAAGAAGGTAGCCCATATGCTCACAAAGAACGGATACTTGCCAGGACAAGGATTGGGCAAGTACTCCCAAGGAATCCCGGAGCTACCTATTATCAAGGACAATCCGGGGAAGCAAGGGTTAGGATACAACCCTGTTAAAGATCAAAGAACGAAGAGGAATCAAAATCCTTCTCGACGTTCTTTAAGCCAGATCTTTAGGAAGGCTGGTTCACAAATGTCGAGGCCAGCTGTTGTTATCAAGTGTCCTTCTCCTTCCGATAGGGATGTATAGACTCAGTGACTATTAGAGATCACTCCTCGGGGACAGCCCGACCCCCGAGCCTCGATAGGGCACATGTTTCCATCATGATTATAATAAAATCATTCTTCATTATTTCTTATTGCTTCTTTTCTCGCTTGCAATAAAATTCTAAACCACATTATTTTAACCCTGTTTGAATAAGCATAAATGAGGTTAAAATCATCTTGATAACAATAAACCCGCATCATTTTTATGTGGAAGTGTGCATGATAGCCTGGAGCACCTTTTCTTGGCATCAATAAGTGCCATCATGGATAAAAGAAATCCTAAAGATAATAAGCTCGGCAGGAAACCCAAAAAGGGGACTGCGCAAAAATAAGAGCAAAAGACCCGCTAGGAATCCCACAAAAGGGTGACCTAGGCAAAAATTAGGGTTACAAAAATGAACAAAAAACAAAGGTCCGCTAAAACGCCACAAAAGGGGGTTTTAGGCAAAAATAAGGACAAACAGAAAAACAAAATAAATCCATGATGGTACCATCAAATGAATTCAACAAGGGGCTCAAGAAAAGCTATCCAAGTTGTCAAAGCACAATCATTAATAACAAAGATGTGCTTAACTTCATAAGTGTTTAATCAAACAAACCTAAACACAATAAGCCTACCAATGGCCAGCCATTCTTACAAAAACAATTTTTCAAAAATAAAACAATCCCCTCTAAAACACAAACTTTTGAAAAATATACCTCTTCCTTCTTTTCTCTCTTGTCCCCAACGATTTTTGAATAATCTAGTGGAAACATGGAGATATAGTGGTCAATAGGAGGGTTGACACATCTTCTAAAGGAAGGGAGAATCATTTGGTTGATAACACCAAAAAACAAATACGCATCATTCCTCGGTTACAGAAATCGGCAAAGCACAGTCTGTCTGGAGGAATGGCAAGATCCAAACAAAGAACGCATCGATTAATTCTTTTGAAAAACTGAATCAAATAGAATTAGGTGCATCTCATTCGCATACATACATACAGATGATAGGTGTACTAGAAGACCACTTATTCTCTGTTTATCAAAAAAAAAAAAAAAAAAAAAAAAAAAAAAAAAAAAAAAAAAAAAAAAAAAAAAACCATAAAATCAGAAAAAAATCCAATACGCCCGTATTGGTATTAATACGGTCGTATTGGAGTTAACGTTAAGCACAACGTTTCAACTCCAATACGGGCGTATTAAAATCCAGTACGATCGTATTGAATCCCAATACGATCGTATTGAATCCAATACGGTCCGTATTGGATGTAAATTTTGTACATCAACGGAAAGGCCAATACGGCCGTATTGAATCCAATACGGGCCGTATTGGCGGAATTTTGCCTATAAATAAAGGCTTCCCCTCCCTCATTTTGCATACCTTTCTTCATTCTCCACATTCCTTGCTTGTGAGTGCATTCCTAGAGAGATTATCGGAAATGGCAGAATCTTCTCGCAAAAGGCAGAGAGCCCCAGCCAGACGTGTAATGACAGACCGACACCGAGACCGGCTGCAGCTCATAGAGACGTTCACCATCGAGCCGTCAAGAGTGCTCGACTTTGAGCTTCTCCAAGCGGTGGGCTTGGAGAATGATGTCAGGAACTACTTCGACGCCATAGGATGGGGATTTGTCCTTAATCCACCATCCCAGCTATATTTGACGGCCACGAAGGAGTTCTTGGCCACAGTCGGCGTCACGGAGTCGACTAACAGCTATGGGGAAGATGTTTGCGCGGTGGATTTCTGGATGAATGAAGGATACCGCACGCTGACGTTGGACGAGTTCAACGTCCAGGCAGGGTTTTTCAGCCGCACTGATCAGCTGGCCTTCCGAGATGCCATATGCGAGTGGCCTGATCAGTGGACTCCGGTTGAGATGTGGAGTTTGCTCACTGGCCGACGGGATTATCATTCAGGGGTGAAGGGCTCCCGGCTCCCGACTGCTCTTAGGATCTGTCACAAGATCCTCACCAGTACCATTCATGGCAGGTCCAAGAGTCAGGAGTCGATTACACGACCGGATCTGCTGGCCTTATATTGCATGGCCACCGGCCGGAAGGCCAACCCTGGATATTTCTTCCTTGAGCACGTGAAGAAGTTTGGGATACGAGAGGGAGGAGAGTCCAGACAGGGGTACATCTTGGTTGCCCCACTCCTCTCACAGCTGGCGGAGACATGGGGATGTCCCGATGGTGCGGAGCCAGGGGCGTTGGCGCCAAAATTGATTGGTGCCTCCACCCTGATCAACATGAAGATCATCGCTAGATCGCCAGGAGGGGGGTTTGTGCGAGTAGATGGCCTCGAGACCTTCGACGACCTCCTCAACAATCTCGACTTTGAGGGAGGCGACACCCCGCAGCCAGAGGCTAGCACATCACGGTCGGACAGGGGATACTTTGACGCCCGCTTCGACACACTACAGCAGAGCATTGACACGCGATTCGATGCTTTTCAGCAGAGCATCGACACGCGATTCGATGCTTTTCAGCATAGTGTCGGTACATGGCAGCAGAGTACCGATGCTCGACTAGATACCTTGGTGCAGGGGTTCGACAACCTCTCCGTCTGGATGCATCGCCGCTTCCCTGACTCGCCACAGGACCCGCCAGCAGAGGAGTGAAGACTGGCTTCTGTTTTAGTGCTTTTTCATGTACTAATTTGGTTGGGCTTAGCCCCATTTCCCAAATTTTTCTTGTACAAATTCATTTTTAATGAAATTTGCCACTTTTGAATTCAAAATTCTCTAGCAATTTAAAATTCTGTACAGTAAAAGCCAAAAAACATAAAAAAGGGCAAAATACAGAAAAAGCCAAAAAAATAAAAAAGGCAAAGGTACAGAAAATCCAACAACCAGTTTGCACAGAATAACTGAGCCTGGAGAGGCTTGCCGAAACAATACTCCTCATCCCCCACATCTCAAAATAATTGAGCCTGGAGAGGCTTGCCGAAAGAATACTCTCAAAATAACCGAGCCTGGAGAGGCTCACCGAAATAATACTCCCTCATAAATAACTGAGCCTGGAGAGGCTCGCAGAAATAATACTCCCCAGAGAAACCTCAACTCACGCTCTTGGACTCAAAATCCCCAACAAGAGCTGTCAAAGCAAGATCGACGACATTCCCAATGGAAGTACGATCACCCAAGCAGAATATCCAAGTCAAAGGACTTAAACTTCCTCAGTGAAGATAGCTCTCCAACTCAAGTGTCGAGTGAGGCTAAGCCTGTAGAGGCTTCCTAAATAATACTCTGGGATACATAAGATCCCCAAATCCCCAGTCGCCTACTCAAGAGGCATCCCTGCAAAAGGAGAAAGAAAATAAAAATCAATAATCATTCCCCAAGTGGAATCTGGCTCTCAGCCAATCATTGAACGTCAAGCTGATATGCCTAACAGAAGAGGCTAATCAAAATCAACGACAATATCCCCCAGTGGGTAACAGCCTACACAGAGGCAGCAAAATCAGAAAACAAAAAGAGTTACCCGAACAAGGATAACCGGGATACTCCACCAACGTCGAAAGGACGTCAGCCAATCATAAGGCACCGCTCACATCAGAAAGAGCATCTTTGTGTCTGCACCCAAAGGAATCAGAAATTCCCCAGTGGGAACCAGCTACGCAATGGAAAGTTGGGACACAAGAACCTATGAGTAACTGCACATCCCCTAGACGGATCCCTGCGTTATCCAGCCCTTAGTGGCACAAAATCAAAAAAACAACCGTCGAAGGAGCATAGTGGACTGTGGAGACAAAATCATCATGAATCCCTGGAAAGGAGATATTCACGCTACCCCGTCGTCACAAACACGGAGGTATGCAGCTTCCGGCTCGGACAATGAGCGAAGCTATCTCTGAAAAAGGGTACTCACCGCCTACCGTTGTCATAAAGGTACTTAGCTTCCGGCTCGAACAAAGAGTGAAGCTAAGCCTGGAGAGACGGTACTTACAGCTTCCAGCTTGGACAACAAGCAAAGCAAGGCCTGGAGAGGCAAAACTCATACTGCTCACCGTCGTCACAAAGGTGTTTAGCTTCCGGCTCAAACAAAGAGTGAAGCTAAGCCTGGAGAGACGGTACTCACAGCTTCCAGCTTGGGCAACAAGCAAAGCAAGGCCTGGAGAGGCAAAACTCACACTGTTCACCGTCGTCGCAAAGGTGCTTGGTTTCCGGCTCAAACAAAGAGTGAAGCTAAGCCTGGAGAGGCGGTACTCAACCATCAGCGTCATCAGAGGTGCGTTGATGTCCAACTTCCGGCTCGAGCGTCGAGTGAAGTTGACCTTGGAGAAGGTAAACTCAGCTACCGAGGATGTCAAAAGCGCCGAGGTATGCACCCACCTGGAGAGGCTACTCAACATTTTCCCACCGGAAGACGCTACAAGTCAGAAGGTCGGCACAATACCCGGACAATTGGGTCAACTCCTTTACTTGTCAGCCGGTATACCAAAAGGCCGTCCGACTAAGTAAAGGGGGGGCAGCTGTAGACCCCTAAAATTGTCCGGGTCGGAAATAAAGCTTGAAGACTCTCGAAGACTGAAGGATAATCAGCCAGAAGGACTCCTCGAAGGCCCTAGGAGGGTTCTCTGTAGGTCCAGAGGTCTTAGAATAGCTCAAAATAAAGAAGTGGAGGGAAAAAGCCCAATACGGCCGTACTGAACTCAATACGGCCGTATTGAAGCTTCAATACGGCCATACTGAAGTCAGTACGACCGTATTGACACTTCAATACGACCGCTGCGAACTCAATACGGGCGTATTGAAATTTCTGACTTTCAATACGACCGTATTGAACTCCAATACGACCGTATTGAAGTTCAAAAATTTCAATACGGCCGTATTGGCCCTGTAGGCCGTACTGCGCCTATTCCCTATAAATATGACGTCAATTGGACGTCATTCGACACTTTTCAACAGAGTTTGAACCCTCTCCTTGAGTATTCTGGGGTTTTTGAGCAGTGTTCTGCCCTAGAAATCACTCGGAGAGTTGATCCGACGAAGTTCTTGAGCCCCGAGCCATTTTGCTTGAGGATCGAACCTAGTCGAGGGGAAATCTTTTTGATTCCCTTAGTTAAAATTTTGTTCTAGGAGAGCGAGGAGCGGGCTTGTAGAGCGTGGGAACGCCAAAACGCTTCCCAGTTCTTTACAATATATAAAAGCACGCTTCAAGAGGTTTCCTTTCAATCCTTCCTTTTACTGCTTTCTGTGTGTATATTAAAACTGTCATCATGTAGATAGTCAATTCATAATTGTTTAGAATAAATAGGGGTAATTTAGTAATCTTATACTGTTCTGTTAAAAATAATCTGTCATAGGGAACCCGAAAGGGGCGCTGTGGGGTGCTAACACCTTCCCCACGCGTAACCGACTCCCTTACCCAATTCTGGTTGTAGTGGCCAAAGTTGATTTTTAAATCAATTGCCTTATCCCTTTTTCCAATGTTTTGAGTAAAACATTGGTGGCGACTCCACGAACCCTCCTTTTATGAAAACCACTAATCCATGGAGGGTCCCGCTTGGGATTAATATGGATTAGTGAGCCTTTTAATAAAATTGCTCGTTTGACGAGGTCTCAGTTTGAGAATAAGTCATTCTAGCAATCCACTATTTTTAAACAAATAAACGAGTCCAACCATCCTTCGCGAATGCCGAAAGCCCGTTTCGGGCCGGTGGCGACAGAGAGTTTTCTTCTTGCCAATCTGTTGAAGACTCAAGAAGACTTTCTACTAGAGGATCTTTTTCTTTACACGGGGGACTTGAATCGATCAAGCAAGCATAATTAGGTTGAATCCCCTCAAGATCTATGTGCTTTCCTCCAACTAGAAAATTCTCCAAGGGATCCCTCAAAATAGATCTCATGACTTCTTCCTCCATGTCTTTAGGCAATATATCAACCCTGCAGCAAATATTTTCAAGAGAAGGTTGTCTAACAGATTTAGCAATATTAAATTCCATTGTTTCATCATTAATGGATAAGGACAATTTTCCATGTTTGACATCTACTATCACGCCTGCTGTAGCCAAAAATGGTCTACCTAATATGATTGGTATTTGTTTGTCCTCTTCCATTTCTAAAACAACAAAATCTCCCGGAATTAAAAATTTACCTATCTTAACTGGAACATCTTCTAAAATTCCTATTGGATATTTTATAGATCTATCTGCTAACTGGATTGACATTGCTGTAGGCTTTAATTCTCCCATATCTAATTTCTTGCAAATTGATAAAGGCATTAAACTGATACTTGCCCCAAGGTCACATAAGGCTTTTTCAAACCTTAGATTTCCAATGAGACAAGGTATAGAGAAACTACCAGGATCCTTAAGTTTTTTGGGCAAATTATGATGGATCAATGTAACAGTCTCTCTATCATCCAATTTCCTTCGGTTAGCTAAAAGATCCTTAAGAAATTTAGCATATGTAGGCATCTGTTGTAGAGCTTCTACAAATGGAATGTTTACATACACTTGTTTGATCATATTTAAAAATTTTTCAAATTGTCTATCAAGTTTAGTCCTTGCTAACCTTTGAGGAAAAGGAATTGGAGGGTGATAAACAGTTTGAGGCTTTGATGAAGATACTTTTTCTTTTTCTAATCTCTCTTTTTCAGGTTTTTCAACCATAGGAGAAGCGTCTTCATCAATCTCAATATTATCATTTTGATTAGACACAGGTCCGTCTAATTTCTTCCCACTCCTTAAAGTAACAGCATTAACATTTTCAGCTGGGTTTGCAACTGTTTTACCTGGGAACTTACCTGGAGAATTGTTTGAACTAGGCATCAACTGTGCAATTTGATTTTCCAGCATCTTGTTGTGGAGAGTAATATTCTCAACCTTGACAGCAAGGTTTTGAATAGAATTTGCCATTGAATCATTGGTCTGTTTTTGATTAGTGACAAAATTCTCCATAAGGTTTTCTAATCTTGAAACACTTTGTTGAATTGAGGGTGTCTGTACTGGATTTCCTTCCCCATTAATGAAGTGATTGGACGGACGGAAATTAGGTTGCTGATTGCTAGTTCCTTGAACTGGGTTATTCTTCCAAGAAAAGTTAGGATGATTCTTCCAACCAGGGTTGTATGTGTTGGAATATGGATTACTCTTCTCTCTTCGAGGAGTGTCATAGAAATTATGAGAAGCTGCCACTTGTTCAGTAGTATCTTCTTTTTCTCCAGTAAAAATTGAGGTACAATCTACTGCAGTGTGCCCTTGTTCCCTACAAAGGTCACATACTTGATTTGTAGCCACTGAATTAACCTTAGCTTTTTCCATCTTGTCTAATCTTTGATTAAGAGTATCAAATTTTGCTAAGAGTAACTCAATATTGTTCACTTCATATCGCCCCGGAGTTCCTTTCCTTGTTGTGACTTCTCTTTCACTGTATTGGCTGTGATTTGAGGCTACATTTTCCAAAATAATCATGCAGTCATTAATAGGTTTCCCCATGAAAGATCCTCCAGCTGCTGAGTCTAATATCATGGTGCTTTGTTGGTCCAATCCTTCAAAGAAAAATTGGATGGTAAGCCAACGGTTGAAGCCATGTTGTGGGCATGCTTGAAGATATCCTTTGAACCGCTCCCATGCTTCATAAATAGTCTCTCCAGTGCCTTGTTGGAAATTAGTGATTTTCTTCCTCAATTCTTTAGTTTTAGAAGGAGGAAAGAATTTCTCTAGAAAAGCTCTTTCACATAATTCCCAAGTTGCTATCTTTTCTCTAGGCACTGTTCTTAGCCACACCTTTGCCTTATCTCTCAAGGTGAGTGAGAATAAGCGGAGTCGCATTCCATCAGAAACTTCATCATCAAATTGCTGGGTCTCACAGATTTCCAAGAACCCCTCTAAGTGGTCATTAGGATCTTCTGATGGTAGTCCTCCAAAGGTGTTCTGTTTGAGCATATTCACCAGAGAAGCTGGTACAGTAGCTCCAGTTTGCATCTCCCCTCCAGGTATCCCACGAGCTACGGGTGCAGAGTAATCCCGAAGCGGTAAATTATCTCGTTGTGCAGCCATGTCAAATTCTCTAAAAAGGTTTCTTTTCCTTCTCAGGAGAGTTCTTTCAATCTCAGGATCAAGTGGTGTTGGTTTCCCAAGACGTAGAGATCTCTTTTGCATTAACCCTAAGGCACTGCAAAAAAAAAAGAAAGTGACCCGTGAAATCTGAATTGGAGAATTAAACACTAAAAAAAAAATTATTTATTTATTTAATTTTTTTTTTTTTTTGTTTTAAAAATTCGAATTAAAATAATTGTAATTTAAATCAAGAGACGTAGTCCCCGGCAACGGCGCCAAAAACTTGATGTGTGGAAAAACCGCAAGTGTACGGTTGTCGTCAAGTAATAAATATCGAATCACAGGGACTACGTGTTTGACCTAGAATTACTAGTATTTTAATTTGAATTTTAAAACAGATAGAATGTTTGTTTTGAGATGATAAGATCAGATTCGCTGGTAAAAGAGATAGTAATGCAATTAATGAATAAGATAAAACTTTAAGATAAGATAAGGAGATTTCCGGGAATCTAGGGTTCGCACAAAGAGTTCCAACAATATTGAATTATTATTTTCATTAATTAATTCTATTCCATCTTGAAGGTAGTCTTAACCTAATTTAATCCTTGCACCTTCTCAGGCTACGAGGACGTGTTTAATTAAAATTAATCCCTACTCTCGTGGTAATTACGTTCAATTAAACCCATTAAGATCTTTGTTAATCTATTGCTCCTCGAAAGCTTAAATCAACTCTCGTGATTTAACACTCAAGTCTGTTCCTTTAGGTTCCGATAATTAGGTTCTCCTCTCAGTTCATCCCTAATTATCTATGATTATGAAAATTAAGATTAATTGTTTATCATAATTATAATCAAGTTCTCCTCTCAGTTCATCCTTAATTAATGTTATTATGAAAACAATAATGTTAAAGTTCATATATAAAATATAAAAGAACAAATCAAGAATTGGAATAAAATTAAGAAACTGAATAATGCATTAATATAGAGGTTCTCAGAGGCTAAGCCCTGATCCCAGAAAAAGGGAAACTACTCACAGGAGTTCATAGTAGTTCTCCAGGAAAAGAAGAATAAAAGAAAAGCAAACCTTAGAGTCGATGGCACAGGCGCCCAACCTTCTCCAAGTGTCAAAAACTAAATAAAACTGTCTCCGAAACCCAAAAGTCCTGTTCTAGGCTAACCTCATCTAATTTATAACCTAAAAGGGTAAAAAGGTAAAACTACCAAGATAAAAATTACAAAAATAAAAATAAAACATAAAACTTAAAAAGCTGGGACGCGAAGTGCATCACGGCCGTGACTGAGAATCACGACCGTGATCTTCTCTGGAGCACATTCATTCACCAAATCGACGCGAAGTGAATCACGGCCGTGACTGAGAATCACGACCGTGATCTTCTCTGGAGCACATCTATGAAGGGTCAGTGGCGTTCACGGGTGTGATTGGGAGTCACGGCCGTGATTTTCTCTGGTGAATCACGGGCGTGATTTAGAATCACGGCCGTGATTTTCCCTATAGCTCAGCATTTCCTCTTTAATTCTTAAATCTTGATCCTGCTCAGAGAAAACACAACACATACCAAGAAAAGCATAAAATAGGAAAATGATATAAAAATTTATTAAAAACATGAAAGATATGCATGATTATGCTATGAATTCTTGTGAATTAAAGTGCTAAAATACGAGTAAAATACACAACATCACTTGGCCATCCATTCTTACAAAAATCATTTTTGAAAAAATAAATCCCCTCTAAAACACAAACTTCAGAACAAAAATATCTTTCCTTTCTTTTCTCTCTTGTCCCAAAAGATTTTAGAATAATCTAGTGGAAGCATGGAGAAATAAATCATCACTGATAATGGATCTAATCTGAACAACAAAATGGTGGAAGAACTGTGCCAAGAATTCAAGATCCAACACCATAACTCTTCCCCATATCGGCCGAAGATGAATGGGGCAGTCGAGGCAACCAATAAGAACATCAAGAAAATAGTGCAAAAGATGGTTGTCTCATTTAAAGACTGGCACGAGATGTTACCCTTCGCTCCTCATGGCTATAGGACTTCAGTACATACATCTACAGGAGCTACTCCATTCTCCCTCGTTTATGGGATGGAGGCAGTTCTACCCATCGAAGTCGAGATACCTTCTCTAAGGGTAATCATGGAAACAAAACTTTCCGAGGTAGAATGGGTTCAAAGCCGATACGACCAGTTGAACCTTATCAAAAAGAAACGGCTGAACGGCATATGCCATGGTCAAGCCTATCAGAGGAAGATCAAAAAAGGCTTTTGACAAGAAAGTCCACCCTCGAGTCTACCATGAGGGAGAGTTGGTAATGAAGAAATTGCTACCAACTCAAAAGGACAAAATCGGAAAGTATGCCCCAAATCACGGAGGACCATACGTGGAAAAACGAGTCTTCTCAGGAGGAGCATTGATCCTCACAGACATGGATGGAAAAGAACTTCGATACCCAGTCAACGCTGACGAGGTAAAGAAGTATTATGCTTGAAGACGTTGCTTGCATAAGCCCGCTAGGATGAAAACCCGAAAAAGGGCATCCTAGGCAAAAGTTAGGGCAAAACAAAAAGCCCGCCAGTACAAGGGTACTAGGCAAAACAAAGGCAAAATTATCCCCGCTAGGATACGTCCTAGGCAAAAGTTAGGGGCAAAAGAATAAGACATAAAAATAAAGCAAGCGACGATCACTTGAATCGAAAACCGAAAGGCGATTCATGTGATTATCTTCTAGAAGCAAGCGTCTTGCAGTGTCTACACTCCTGACTCAGGCATATCACCCAAAACAACTAGGAGAACGTACGGAGCAACAATTACAGATATAATTGTTAAGCCCAATGTAAATAGCCTACCCAGGCCAGCCATTCTTTAGAAAACCCTTCTGTATATCTTTCTGTAAAAACACTTGTGAATATCAATAAAATATCTATTCATTTTCTCTTCTCTCTTGACCATGTGATTATGCCTCTAAAATTGGTATTTCATAAAAATTGTACGAAATTCCTTTAATAATCGGTCAATAAAGAAAATTGGAGGGGTTCCTATAAAATCCATAATCTCCTGCATAAAAGGCTCACAAAAATATTCCCTCACGTCAACGACAGAAATTCCTCCAAGAAAAGGAGGATAGGGAGAGCCATTCATTTTTCTAAAAACATTAAATAATAAAACTTGCATTTGTGCATCACACACATTAGTTGCACATTCAAAGACCTTATCATGAGGCAATTACATAAAATAGAAAATAGAAAAATTGCTTGTGTATGACAACAGTCAACAGAAAAAGCCGCAAATCAACAGAAAAGGCAAAAATACAGAAAAAGCCAAAAAAAATGACAAAAAAGGCAAAAAAATACAGAAAAAGCCAAAAACGACAAAAAAGGCAAAAGATTTAGAAAATCAATCGCCTCCCACAGAATAATTGAGCCTGGAGAGGCTTGCCAAAATAATACTCGTACAGAATAATTGAGCCTGGAGAGGCTTGCCGAAACAATACTCCCACAGAATAACTAAGCCTGGAGAGGCTCGCCGAAATAAAACTCAACAAATTGTACAGAATAATTGAGCCTGGAGAGGCTCGCCGAAATAATACTCCCCAGAGATATCTCAGCTTCCACTCACGGGCCAAATTCCCCAGTGAAAGCTATCAAAGCGAGATCAGCAAAATTCCCCAACGGAAGCATGATCCAAACAAAATATCCAAGTCAAAGGACTTAGACTTCCTCAGTGGAAGATAGCTTTCCAACTCAAACGAAGAGTGAAGCTAATCCTGAAGAGGCTTTCTAAATAATACTCTGGGATACATAAGAACTTCAAATCCCCAGTCGCCTACACAGAGACATTCCTACAAAAAGAGAAAAAATCAAAAGATCAATAATCATTCCCCAAGTGGAATCCGGCTCTTAGCCAAACATCAAACATCAAGATGATTTGCCTAACAGAAGAGGTCAATCAAAAAATCAACATCCAGAATCCCCAGCGGATAACAGCCTACACAGAGGCAGCAAAAATCAGAAAATCAAAAAGAGTCACCCGAATAAGGATAACCGGGATACTCCACCACCGTCAAAAGGACGTCAGCCAATCATAAGGCACCGCTCATCTCAGAAAGAGCATCTTCGTGTCTACAACCCAAGGAAACAGAAATTCCTCAATGGGCACCAACTACGCAATGGAAAGTTGGGACACAAGAACCTATGAGTAACTGCACATCCCCTAGACGGATCCCTGCGTTATCCAGCCCTCAGTGGCACAAAAATAAAAAACAATCGTCGAAGCAGCATCGTGGACTGTGGAGACAAAATCATCACAAATCCCTGGAGAGGAAAAACTCACGCTACCCCGAGGTTGTCAAGAACACGGAGGTATGCAACTACCACGAGGTTGTCAAGAACACGTTGGTATACCCTGGAGAGGGAAAACTTACGCTACCCCGAGGTTGTCAAGAACACGGAGGTATGCAACTACCACGAGGTTGTCAAGAACACGTTGGTATACCCTGGAGAGGGAAAACTCACGCTACCCCGAGGTTGTCAAGAACACGGAGGTATGCAACTACCACGAGGTTGTCAAGAACACGTTGGTATAGCCTGGAGAGGGAAAACTCACGCTACCCCGAGGTTGTCAAGAACACGGAGGTATGCAACTACCACGAGGTTGTCAAGAACACGTTGGTATACCCTGGAGAGGGAAAACTCACACTACCCCGAGGTTGTCAAGAACACGGAGGTATGCATGAGCCTGGAGAGGCGACGACTAATACTCACCCTGGAGAGGGCAAACTCAACCTGGAGAGGCTACTCAACAATTTTCCACCGGAAGACACTACAAGTCGGAAGGATGGCCTTATTCCCCGGACAATTGGGTCAACTCCTTTACTTATCAACCGGTACACTAAAAGGCCGTTTGACTAAGTAAAGGGGGGGCAGCTGTAGACCCCTAAAATTGTCCGGGTCGGAAATAAAGCTTGAAGACTCTCGAAGACTAAAGGAAAGTCAGCCGGAAGGACTCCTGGAAGACCCTGGAAGACCCTAGGATGATTATCTGTAGGTTTAGAGGTCTTAGAGTAGCAAAAAATAAGAAAGTGGAGGGAATGAAGCCCAATACGGCCTCCCAAGAGTTCAGTACGGCCGTATTGAACATTTTAAACTACAATACGGCCGCACTGAACTCAATACGGCCGTATTGAAGTTCAATACGGCTGCATTGAACTCAATACGGCTGCACTGAACTTCAATACGGCCGTATTGAGGTTTTTGAACTTCAATACGGCCGTATTGAATTCAATACGGCCGTATTGTAGTTCAAAACTTCAATACGGACCGTATTGACCCCCAGAAACCGTATTGAGCCTCTTCACTATAAATATGACGTCAATGGGACGTCATTTCACACCTTCACACTGAGTTTTAACCCTCTTCTTGAGTATTCTGGGTTTTTTTGAGCAGTGCTCTGCCTAGAAATCACTCGGAGAGTTGATCCGACGAAGTTTTTGAGTCACGAGCCATTTGCTTGAGTCTCGAACCTAGTCGAAGGGAAATCCTCCGGATTTCCATAGTTAAAATTTTATAGGAGGGAGCGAGCGGTCTTGTAGAGGGAGGGAACGCCAAAACGCTTCCCAATTTCTGTCGAGATATATAAGAAAGCACGCTTCAAAGGTTTATATCTTTAAAGTCCTTTCTTTTACCGCTTTCTGTGTGTACATATTTAAACTGTCATCATGTAGATAGTTAATTTATAATTGCTTAGAATAAATAGGGGTAATTTAGTAATTTCGCACTATTATTTTTAAATAATCTGTCATAGGGAACCCGAAAGGGGCGCTGTGGGGTGCTAACACCTTCCCCACGCGTAACCGACTCCCTTACCCGACTCTGGTTGTAATGGCCGAAGTCGATTTTTGAATCGATTGCCTTAAACTTCTTTTTCCAATGTTTTGAGTAAAACATTGGTGGCGACTCCATGAACCCTTCCTTTTTATGAAAACCGCTAATCCATGGAGGGTCCCGCTTGGGATTAACATGGATTAGTGAGCCTTTTAATAAAATTGCTTGTTTGACGAGGTCTCAGTTTGAGAATAAGTCATTCTAGCAATCCATATTTTTAAACAAACAAAAGAGTCCAACCATCCTTCGCGAATGCCGAAAGCCCGTTTCGGGCCGGTGGCGACATTCTTGAGCAAAGCCTGCATAGATCTGTTACAAAAATGGGTGCCCTGATCACTAACAATAGCTCTGGGTACTCCAAACCTGCAAAATATGTTAGATCTGACAAAATCCACAACAACCCGAGCATCATTAGTTCTGGTGGCTTTGGCTTCCACCCATTTTGAAACATAATCAACAGCTAGGAGAATATATGAAAAACCAAAAGAAACAGGAAAGGGACCCATGAAATCAATACCCCAGACATCAAACACCTCACAAAATAGAATGGGCTGCTGAGGCATCTGCTGTCTCCATGTAAGGGATCCTCCTACTCTTTGACACTGCTCACAAGTGCTGCAAATCTTCCACGCATCCTTGAAGATGGTGGGCCAGTAAAAACCACAGTCAAGCACCCTGCGAGCTGTCCTCTGAATGCCAAGATGACCACCAGATGCAGAAGAATGACAGAATTGCAGGACGGAGTCAATCTCATGGTCCGGCAAGCATCTCCTGATTACCTGATCACTGCAAAACTTCCACAAATAGGGGTCATCCCAAACATAATGTTTAGCATCACTCTTGAGTTTATCAATCTGAGCTCTAGATGCTAAAGGAGGAAAAATAGAAGCAACTAAATAATTAACAATGTTCGCAAACCAAGGGGTGGGGGAAGGAACAGAAACAGAAGAAACAATCAACAAATTTTCATCAGGAAAGTTATCCTGGATGGGCAAGACATCAGCACTATTCTCAGCTCTCTCAATCCTGCTGAGATGGTCTGCCACTAAGTTTTGTGCTTCGCTCCTGTCACGGATGTCCAAGTCAAACTCTTGAAGCCAGAGCATCCATCTAATCAACCTAGGCTTTGAGTCAGCCTTCTTCAATAGGTACTTTAGAGATGCATGATCTGTAAAAACAACGACATGAGAACCAAGCAAATATGATCGAAATTTATCAAGTGCAAAAACAATAGCTAAAAGTTCCTTTTCCGTGGTTGTGTAATTTGCTTGAGCAGCATCCAGTGTCCTGGAAGCATAGTATATCACCCTAGGTGATCTCTCAACCCTCTGTGCTAGGATAGCCCCTAGTGCATAATTTGAAGCATCACACATCAGCTCAAAGGGAACTGTCCAGTCTAGTGCCTGAATGATAGGCGTGGTGGTCAAGGCTCTCTTGAGGCAATCAAACGCCTCCTTGCACCTGTCATCAAAATCAAATTCAATATCCTTCTGAAGCAAGCTGGACAGTGGAAGGGCTTTCTTGCTGAAGTCCTTAATGAAACGCCTGTAGAAACCTGCATGGCCAAGAAAAGATCGCACCTCTCGCACGCAAGAGGGGTAAGGAAATTGTGCAATGATAGATATCTTTGCAGGGTCTACCTGAATGCCCCGACTAGAAATGATATGCCCTAAAACTATACCCTGTTATACCATGAAATGACATTTCTCAAAATTAAGAACAAGGTTAGTCTCAATGCATCTATTCAGAACTCTATCCAAACATGCATCGAAAGAGGATCCATAAACAGTAAAATCATCCATAAACACCTCTATGCAATTTTCCAAAAAATCACTAAAAATACTGAGCATGCACCACTGGAATGTGCCAGGGGCATTGCATAGGCCAAAAGGCATCCTCCTATAGGCAAAAGTACCAAAAGGGCAGGTGAATGTGGTCTTTTCCTGATCCACAGGAGCAATATGAATCTGAAAATAACCAGAGAACCCATCAAGAAAACAGTAATGAGATTTACCTGCCAGACGCTCAAGCATCTGATCAATGAAGGGCAGAGGAAAATGATCCTTCCTTGTTGCTTGGTTGAGCCTCCGATAGTCAATACAGACCCTCCAACTATTTTTCACTCTAGTGGAGATGAGCTCATCCCTCTCACTTTTCACAACAGTGAGGCCTGTCTTCTTGGGGACCACCTGGACCGGACTCACCCACTGACTATCTGATATAGGATAAATGATCCCAGCTTGAAGAAGCTTGGTCGCCTCCTTCTTCACTACATCTAAAATGACGGGGTTGAGTCGCCTCTGGGGCTGTCTCACTGGTTTAGCTCCATCCTCCAGTAATATCCTGTGCATGCATGTGGATGGACTGATACCAGGAATGTCCGCCAGGGTCCAATCGATGGCTTTCTTATACTTTTTTAGAACCTGGAACAATTTCTCCTCTTCAACAGCATCAAGGGAGGTGGAAATGATCACTGGAAACTTCTCATTATCCTCCAAGTAAGCATACTTGAGGTTCTCTAGAAGAGGCTTCAACTCTGGTGTGGGTGCTGGCTGAACATCAGAAGGAACCAAAAAAGGGAGAAGTGGCTCCGCAGCCTGTACCTCAACCTGCAAGTCAGATTCTTTTGTACTTCCTGCAACATGGTTAGTGCATTCTGACTGTATAAAATCAAGAGCAAGAGGTACAACACCCAAAGTGTAAAATTCAGATGCCTCATAATTAGTTTCACATTCAGATTGATATTCAGATTCAGACTCAGACTCAATGCATGGAAGACAGCTATGCAAATCAAGTGAAAATGAATGCTTCTTAGCATGAGAAGAATCAAAATCACGAATATGCTCATCAACTAGATCATCAATCAAATCAGCACGAAAAACAGAATGAGCTTCAGAAGGAAATTTCATGGCATCCAAAATATTAAAATGAACAACAATATCACCAAATTCCATAGACAAGGTGCAAGCATAAACATCAATCTTGGTCCGGGCTGTTTTCAAAAATGGTCTACCCAAAATGATTGGGGCAGAACCATGGGAGAATCCCTCCTCCATATCAAGAACATAAAAATCAGCGGGAAAAATTAGTTCACCAACCCGAACCAAGACATCCTCTATAAAACTTGTGGGGTGGGCAACACTCCTATTGGCCAACTGAATGACCACACCCGTAGGTTGCAAAGTACCAAGAGACAAAGAATTGAAAATAGACAGAGGCATGACATTAATTGAAGCTTCTAAATCAAGCATGGCATTTTCAAATTTATTGTTACCAATAATGCACGGTACACAAAATGTACCTGGGTCCTTACACTTCTCAGGAATGTGTGGAACAGATTTACCTATGAGTGCTGAGACGTTTCTGCCCATGCTGATTCGCTCATTGCCCTTCAGCTTCATCTTGTGGGTGCACAAGTCTTTCAGAAATTTAACATATTTGGGAATTTGCTTGATGGCATCCAGCAAAGGTATGTTCACCTTCACCTTCCTGAAAGTCTCCAAGATCTCCTTATCCACCTCTTCCATCTTTTTGCTTGGAATTGATTTTGGTGGAAATGGAAGAGGGATAGGAGGCTGATGTAGGTCATTGTAGACCCCTAAAATTGTCCGGGTCGGAAATAAAGCTTGAAGACTCTCGAAGACCAAAGGAAAGTCAGCCGGAAGGACTCCTAGAAGACCCTGGAAGACCCTAGGATGACAATCTGTAGGTTTAGAGGTCTTAGAGTAGAAAAAATAAGAAAGTGGAGGGAATGAAGCTCAATACGGCCTCCCAAAAGTTCAGTACGGCCGTATTGAACATTTTAAACTACAATACGGCCGCACTGAACTCAATACGGCCGTATTGAAGTTTCTGAACTTCAATACGGCTGCATTGAATTCAATACGGCTGCACTGAACTTCAATACGGCTGCACTGAACTTCAATACGGCCGTATTGAGGTTTTTTGAACTTCAATACGGCCGTATTGAATTCAATACGGCCGTATTGAATTCAATACGGCCGTATTGTAGTTCAAAACTTCAATACGGACCGTATTGACCCCCAGAGGCCGTATTGCGCCTCATCCCTATAAATATGACGTCAATTGGACGTCATTCTACACTTTTACACTGAGTTTTAACCCTCTTCTTGAGTATTCTGGGTTTTTTTGAGCAGTGCTCTGCCTAGAAATCACTCGGAGAGTTGATCCGACGAAGTTCTTGAGTCACGAGCCATTTGCTTGAGTCTCGAACCTAGTCGAAGGGAAATCCTCTGGATTTCCATAGTTAAAATTTTATAGGAGGGAGCGAGCGGTCTTGTAGAGGGAGGGAACGCCAAAACGCTTCCCAATTTCTGTCAAGATATATAAGAAAGCACGCTTCAAAGGTTTATCTCTTTAAAGTCCCTTCTTTTACCGCTTTCTGTGTGTACATATTTAAACTGTCATCATGTAGATAGTTAATTTATAATTGCTTAGAATAAATAGGGGTAATTTAGTAATTTCGCACTATTATTTTTAAATAATCTGTTATAGGGAACCCGAAAGGGGCGCTGTGGGGTGCTAACACCTTCCCCACGCGTAACCGACTTCCTTACCCGACTCTGGTTGTCATGGCCGAAGTCGATTTTTGAATCGATTGCCTTAAACTTCTTTTTCCAATGTTTTGAGTAAAACATTGGTGGCGACTCCACGAACCCTTCCTTTTTATGAAAACCGCTAATCCATGGAGGGTCCCGCTTGGGATTAACATGGATTGGTGAGCCTTTTAATAAAATTGCTCGTTTGACAAGGTCTCAGTTTGAGAATAAGTCATTCTAGCAATCCATATTTTTAAACAAATAAAAGAGTCCAACCATCCTTCGCGAATGCCGAAAGCCCGTTTCGGGCCGGTGGCGACACATGGCGACTCCACTGGGGAAGCCTCGAGAGTCAGTCCCATTTAGTGACAGATTATTTTTAACAAATAATAGTTAAAATTACTTCATTACCCCTTTGTTTGTATGATAACATGCTTTATTTATATGGCTTTAATAACTGTTGTATGTTTAAATTTTCGCAAATGTTTGAAATAAAAACTGCACACGAACCTTTGCACACAACAGTTCCCTCTATACCCGGGGGCATGAGTGGTAAGCCATAGGGAGTGGATGTTAGTACGGCCGGTTGTCGAATGGGTCTATAGGTGCCCGTAGACCGTTGTCGGAAAGCATCACTCAAGGTGATAACCATGAACTCGAGTCCGACAGTGCGTTGGAGCTTTCCATCGACTTACGACGAGAGGAATTGGGTCCCTATAATGGGGGCACCTTGGGGGCCTCAGACCGGTGAGAACAGTTAGAACCACCTTGAATATGCACCTTTCTGCAGGAAACCCCTACCTCGTGATTCGCTCGTGACTGTTCGTGGATGAGTGAATTGTTTGTGTAAATGCTTATGTGCAATTGTTTGTGCATTAATAAATAACCTCGTGATAAGGTCTAAAGAATAATCCCCATGCATGAAAATGTCATGACATGAGAGGAAAAACCAATGTGTGAAAATATAATAAAAGTAAGGAGCATAAGCATCATTATCAATAATACCTCATGCATCCTCATCAATTATTCATTTTAGGATCACCAATACCCTCTCGATGTGAGTAAAAGGGACCCATGACTATTGAGATTCTCCGTTGGGGAGAGATCATAGGCTAGGGAGGGTGATAAACCTTCATCTTAAAAAGGCAGCGCCTTAAAGATGGAGTCTTATCAAGCTCACATCGAGAGTGTATTCATACCATGAATAAACTAATTAGAATAAAACATTCATTTTAGAAAGTGGCTGGTCATCTCCCTGTCCTCACACGCGCGCAGAAAATCAAGAAGATGGAAGCGCTGGAGGACCAAAATAAGAAGCTTACAGCCGAGCTCTCACAGCTCAAAGAACAAATGGCGCAAATGATGGAACTCATGCGTCACCATAATGTACATGGGTCTCACCACAGTGACCATGAGTCCCATCATCATGAGGAGGAGGAACATGAGGAAGAACCTCCACGAGCTGTACCCCTTGGGGCGGGGATCATGATTAAAGAGCCCGAGGTTTCAAAGGAACAATTCCATGCTCTTGAGGATCGGCTAAGGGTTATGGAGGGGCATGATTTTGACATCAAAGATGCCGCCGACATGTGCTTGGTGAGGGACATCCAATTCCCTCCCAAATTTAAAGTGCCAGATTTCCCAAAATATGTGGGATCGACTTGCCCTAAGAGTCATCTCACCATGTACTGTCGCAAAATGGCTGCATATGCCACAAATGAAAAGCTCTTGATCCATTACTTCCAAGAGAGCTTAGCCGATACTGCGCTCAATTGGTATATGCAGCTAGATGGAAATCTAGTACATACATGGAGGCAGTTGGCCGACGCCTTTCTCAAGCGCTATAAATACAACATCGACCTAACACCCGATAGGTCAGATCTTCAAGCCTTGAGTAAGAAAAGTGACGAATCTTTCAAGGCGTACGCCCAACGATGGAGGGAGTTGGCGGCACAGATAGAGCCCCCGCTGTCGGATAAGGAGACGGTGTCCTTATTCATCAACTCGTTGACTGGTCCCTATTACGATAAAATGATAGGGAACACAACGACACTCTTCTCGGACATCATCACCATTGGGGAGAGAGTGGAACAAGGACTCAAAAGTGGGAAGCTGGCTAAGCCTTCCCAATCATATGAAGCTAAGAAGACCTTCGGGAAGAAGAAAGAGGGAGGAGTCAATGCTATAACCATACCCTCGGCTACTTTCACTTCGAAGTCGGGAAGATCGCAATTCACCCCTGTGAAGAAGTTTGATAAACTTCCGACCACTTATAGCGATCTCCTGCCGAAGCTAGTAGAAGCTAAACTTCTAGCTCATGTTCCACCAAGGAAGATCGACCCACCTTACCCCGATTGGTACAAGCCACAAGACAAATGTTTATACCATTCGGGGGCACCAGGGCATTCAACAGAGAAATGCCTAGCTCTCAAATACAAGGTCCAAAACCTTGTTGATGCCGGGTGGGTCACCTTCGATTCGACAGCGCCCGACGTGAGCAAGAATCCTCTGCCAAAGCAGGAGTAGAGAGAAGAACAAGCCACGATAGGGCCCCTTCATTTTTCTCTTTTAGGGACTCATGATCAGTACCCGAGATCATGAGAACCTTTTCATGTAAATAAGGGTTTTTGTACAGTTTTAATACATATCAATAAAGAGGCATTTTTCGCACATTACTCTCTTTTTTGTTCTTTTCTCTCTTTCCTCATTAACATTAATAATTCTAAACCTAAACAGAACCAATAAAATAATTATGTCTGTAATTGTTCGCTCTGACCGGGATCCGAAGGTGAATGGGTTGAGTTGGACAGTGATGAGGAGACCATCTCTCCGGATCTGCAAAGACTGCTAGAACGAGAAGCTCGCCTACTCCAACTCGTCAAGAGAAATTGGAGACTGTGAATTTGGGGCATGGCCGAGAGATATAAGAGGTCAACATTGGGACCCATATCAGTGATGAAATAAGGACACATGTTTCCGCTATGATTATAATAAAATCATTCTTCATTGCTTCTTTTCTTGCTTATAATAAAATTCTAAACCACATCATTTTTAACCCTGTTTGAATAAACATGAATGAGGTTAAAATCATCTTAATAATAATAAACCCACATCATTTTCATGTGGAGGTGTGTGTGACAACTTGGAGCACCTTCCCTTGGCCTTGACAAGTGCCATCATGGGTAAAAAGAAATCTTTCAAAATAAAAGAAGCTCGGCAGGAAACTCAAAAAGGGGACTGCGCAAAAATAAGAGCAAAAGACCCGCTAGGAATCCCACGAAAGGGTAACCTAGGCAAAAGTTAGGGTTACAAAAATAAACAAAAACAAAGGTCCGCTAAAACGCCACAAAAGGGTGTTTTAGGCAAAAATAAGGACAATCAAAAAACAAAAATAAATCCATGATGGTACCATGAACCGAATTCAAAAAGAAAGGTTCAAGGGAAGCTATCCAAGTTGTCGAATCACAACACGACTTTTTAACTTCATAAGTGTTTAATCAAACAAGCCTAAACACATAAGCCTACCTCGGCCATCCATTCTTATAAAAACCATTTTTGAAAAATAAATCCCCTCTAAAACACAAACTTCAGAATAAAAGTATCTTTCCCTTCTTTTCTCTCTTGTCCCAAATGATTTTAGAATAATCTAGTGGAAGCACGGAGAAATAAATCATCACTGATAATGGATCTAATCTGAACAACAAAATGGTGGAAGAACTGTGCCAAGAATTCAAGATCCAACACCATAACTCTTCCCCATATCGGCCAAAGATGAATGGGGCAGTCGAGGCAACCAATAAGAACATAAAGAAAATAGTGCAAAAGATGGTTGTCTCATTTAAAGACTGGCACGAGATGTTACCCTTCGCTTTCATGGTTATAGGACTTCTGTACGCACATCTATAAGAGCTACTCCATTCTCCCTCGTCTATGGGATGGAGGCAGTGCTACCCGTCGAAGTCGAAATACTTTCCCTAAGGGTAATCATGGAAGCAAAACTTTCCGAAGCAGAACGGGTTCAAAGCCGGTATGACCAGTTGAACCTCATTGAAGAAAAACGGCTGAACGCCATATGCCATGGTCAAGCCTATCAGAGGAAGATCAAAAAGGCTTTTGACAAGAAAGTCCACCCTCGAGTCTACCATGAGGGAGAGTTGGTAATGAAGAAATTGCTACCAACTCGAAAGGACAAAACCGGAAAGTGGGCCCCAAATCACGGAGGACCATACGTGGTAAAACGAGCCTTCTCAGGAGGAGCATTGATCCTCACAGACATGGATGGAAAAGAACTTCGATACCCAGTCAACGCTGACGTGGTAAAGAAGTACTATGCTTGAAGACGTTGCTTGCATAGGCCCGCTAGGATGAAAACCCAAAAAGGGCGTCCTAGGCAAAAGTTAGGGCAAAACAAAAAGCCCGCCAGTACAAGGGTACTAGGCAAAACAAAGGCAAAATTATCCCCGCTAGGATACGTCCTAGGCAAAAGATAGGGGCAAAAGAATAAGATGTAAAAGCAAAGCAAGCAACGGTCACTTGAATCGAAAACCGAAAGGCGGTTCAAGTGATTATCTTCTAGAAGCAAGCGTCTTGCAGCATCTACGCTCCTGGCTCAGGCATCTCACCCGAAGCAACTAGGGGAATGTAAAGAGCAACAATTACAGATATAATTGTTAAGCCCAATGTATATAGCCTACCCTGGCCAGCCATTCTTCAGAAAATCCTTCTGTATATCTTTCTGTAAAAACACTTGTGAATATCAATAAAATATCTATTCATTTTCTCTTCTCTCTTGACCATGTGATTATGCCTCTAAAATTGGTATTTCTAAAAAATTGTATGAAATTCCTTAATAATCGGTCAATAAAGAAAATTGGAGGGGTTCCTATAAAATCCATAATCTCCTGCATAAAAGGCTCACAAAAATATTCCCTCACGTCGATGACAGAAATTCCTCCAAGAAAAGGAGGATAGGGAGAGCCATTCATTTTTCTAAAAACATTAAATAATAAAACTTGCATTTATGCATCACACACATTAGTTGCACATTCAAAGACCTTATCATGAGGCAATTGCATAAAATAGAAAATAGGAAAAATTGCTTGTGTATGGCAGCGGTCAACAGAAAAAGCCGCAAATCAACAGAAAAGGCAAAAATACAGAAAAAGCCAAAAACGACAAAAAAGGCAAAAGATTTAGAAAATCGATCGCCTCGTACAGAATAACTGAGCCTGGAGAGGCTTGCCGAAACAATACTCATGCAGAATAACTGAGCCTGGAGAGGCTTGCCGAAACAATACTCATGCAGAATAACTGAGCCTGGAGAGGCTTGCCGAAACAATACTCCCACAGAATAACTGAGCCTGGAGAGGCTTGCCGAAATAATACTCCCACAGAATAATTGAGCCTGGAGAGGCTTGCTGAAAAAATACTCCCACAAAATAATTAAGCCTGGAGAGGTTTGCCAAAATAATACTCTCCAAAAGACATCTCAGCTCGCATTCTCGGGCTGAACAAAAAACAATACTCATGCAGAATAACTGAGCCTGGAGAGGCTTGCCGAAACAATACTCCTACAGAATAACTGAGCCTGGAGAGGCTTGCCGAAATAATACTCTCTCAGAATAACTGAGCCTGGAGAGGCTCGCCGAAATAATACTCCCCAGAGATATCTCAGCTTCCACTCACGGGCCAAATTCCCCAGTGAAAGCTATCAAAGCGAGATCAGCAAAATTCCCCAACGGAAGCATGATCCAGACAAAATATCCAAGTCAAAGGACTTAGACTTCCTCAGTGGAAGATAGCTTTCCAACTCAAACGAAGAGTGAAGCTAAGCCTGAAGAGGCTTTCTAAATAATACTCTGGGATACATAAGAACTTCAAATCCCCAGTCGCCTACACAGAGGCATTCCTACAAAAAGCAAAAATCCAAAAGATCAATAACAATTCCCCAAGCGGAATCTGGCTTTTCAGCCAAACATCAAGCGTCAAGATGATCTGCCTAACAGAAGAGGCTAATCACAATCAATGACAAAATCCCCCAGCGGATAATAGCCTACACAGAGGCGACAAAAATAAAAAAAACCCAAAAGAGATACCCGAATAAGGATAACCGGGATACTCCACAACGTCGAAAGGACGACAGCCAAACATAAGGCATCGCTCAACTCAGAGAGAGAGCATCTGTGTCTACACCTCAAGGAGTCAGAAATTCTCCATGGGTACCAACTAAGCAATGCAAGTTGGGGCACAAAAACCTATGAATGACTGCACATCCCCTAGACGGATCCCTGCGTTATCCAGCCCTCAGTGGCATCAAAATCAAAAACAACTGTCGAAGCAGCATAGTGGACTGTGGAGACAAAAAATCATCTCAGATCCCTGGAGAGGGTAAACTCGCATTACCGAAGTGATCAGAAGACACGGACGCAGACCCTGGAGAGGGCAAACTCAGTTGCCTAGGTCGTCAGAGACAAAGCAAAGTCTGGAGAGACGGTACTCAAAGAAAGTCTGGAGAGACGGTACTCAAAGAAAGTCTGGAGAGGCGGTACTCAAACAAAGTCTGGAGAGACGGTACTCAAAGAAAGTCTGGAGAGACGGTACTCAAAGAAAGTCTGGAGAGACGGTACTCAAAGAAAGTCTGGAGAGACGGTACTCAAAGTCTGGAGAGACGGTACTCAAAGTCTGGAGAGACGGTACTCAAAGTCTGGAGAGACGGTACTCAAAGTCTGGAGAGACGGTACTCAAAGTCTGGAGAGACGGTACTCAAAGTCTGGAGAGACGGTACTCAAAGTCTGGAGAGACGGTACTCAGAGTCTGGAGAGACGGTACTCAAGGTCTGGAGAGACAGTACTCAACCATCAGCGTCGTCAGAGGCACGTTGGTGTTCAGCTTCCGGCTCGGGCGTCGAGTGAAGTTGACCCTGGAGAGGGTAAACTTAGCTACCGAGGTTGTCAGAAGCGCCGAGGTATGCAAACAACCTGGAGAGGCTACTCAACAATTTTCCACCGGAAGACACTACAAGTCAGAAGGTTGGCACATCACCCGGACAATCGGGTCAACTCCTTTACTTGTCAGCCGGTACACCAAAAGGCCGTCCGACTAAGTAAAGGGGGGGCAGCTGTAGACCCCTAAAATTGTCCGGGTCGGAAATAAAGCTTGAAGACTCTCGAAGACCAAAGGAAAGTCAGCCGGAAGGACTCCTGGAAGACCCTGGAAGACCTTAGGATGACAATCTGTAGGTTTAGAGGTCTTAGAGTAGCAAAAAATAAGAAAGTGGAGGGAATGAAGCCCAATACGGCCTCCCAAAAGTTCAGTACGGCCGTATTGAACATTTTAAACTACAATACGGCCGCACTGAACTCAATACGGCCGTATTGAAGTTTCTGAACTTCAATACGACTGCATTGAATTCAATACGGCTGCACTGAACTTCAATACGGCTGCACTGAACTTCAATACGGCCGTATTGAGGTTTTTTGAACTTCAATACGGCCGTATTGAATTCAATACGGCCGTATTGTAGTTCAAAACTTCAATACGGACCGTATTGACCCCCAGAGGCCGTATTGCGCCTCATCCCTATAAATATGACGTCAATTGGACGTCATTCTACACTTTTACACTGAGTTTTAACCCTCTTCTTGAGTATTCTGGGTTTTTTTGAGCAGTGCTCTGCCTAGAAATCACTCGGAGAGTTGATCCGACGAAGTTCTTGAGTCACGAGCCATTTGCTTGAGTCTCGAACCTAGTCGAAGGGAAATCCTCCGGATTTCCATAGTTAAAATTTTATAGGAGGGAGCGAGCGGTCTTGTAGAGGGAGGGAACGCCAAAACGCTTCCCAATTTCTGTCAAGATATATAAGAAAGCAC
The DNA here is from genome assembly GCF_000230855.2 of Cajanus cajan. Taxonomy (NCBI): domain Eukaryota; kingdom Viridiplantae; phylum Streptophyta; class Magnoliopsida; order Fabales; family Fabaceae; genus Cajanus; species Cajanus cajan. Next base: position 15,167,926 of record NC_138522.1, on the reverse strand, counting down.
GCTTCAAAGGTTTATCTCTTTAAAGTCCCTTCTTTTACCGCTTTCTGTGTGTACATATTTAAACTGTCATCATGTAGATAGTTAATTTATAATTGCTTAGAATAAATAGGGGTAATTTAGTAATTTCGCACTATTATTTTTAAATAATCTGTCATAGGGAACCCGAAAGGGGCGCTGTGGGGTGCTAACACCTTCCCCACGCGTAACCGACTTCCTTACCCGACTCTGGTTGTCATGGCCGAAGTCGATTTTTGAATCGATTGCCTTAAACTTCTTTTTCCAATGTTTTGAGTAAAACATTGGTGGCGACTCCACGAACCCTTCCTTTATATGAAAACCGCTAATCCATGGAGGGTCCCGCTTGGGATTAACATGGATTGGTGAGCCTTTTAATAAAATTGCTCGTTTGACAAGGTCTCAGTTTGAGAATAAGTCATTCTAGCAATCCATATTTTTAAACAAATAAAAGAGTCCAACCATCCTTCGCGAATGCCGAAAGCCCGTTTCGGGCCGGTGGCGACAGTCATCACTGTGTGCACTGGAAGAAGGTCCACCTGCATGAAAATTTTTGCTACTACCTGTAGGGCCTTCTTTCTCAAGTGTAGGCTCAGGTGAAGGTGTAGGTGTAGGTATAGCTGGGGTTGCGTCAATTTTGTTTGCCAGACCTCAAGGTGATGGCACTCACATTCTTCGGATTTTGCACAGTCTGTGATGGCAACTTGTCTAAATTTTGAGACTGTGCCTGATTCAGCTGAGTAGCCATCTGACCCATTTGATTTGTCAGACTCTGAATGGAAGCTCTGGTCTGTTGTTGGAACTGCATGTTTTGAAGAGTCATCTGCCTCACCAGCTCCTCCAATGAAGGTTCAGAAGTAGAAGGTTGAGGAGCTGGTTGGGCTGCAGTTGCAGGAGGAGGTCTCTGTTGAGGAGGCTGATATGTAGAACTTGAGGGATTATTCTGGAAAGGTGGTGGATTTTGCTGCTGTTGAGGGTTTCCCCACCTCAAGTTAGGATGATTCCTCCAACCAGGATTGTATTTATTGGAAGACAGATTATAATTATGTTGTTGCTGGTGTGGAGGTCTGTTGTTGTAAATGTTGGCAGCATATGCTTGTGGGGCATCAGGACCTGTAGAAGATTCTTGCAAGGAGGGACAAGCATATGTTGGATGACTAATTGCAGTGCAGATGCCACATACTCTTGCTGGTGGTGGAGATGATTTTTGATTTGCAGCCAGTTGTGAAACCAAGTTGGTGAGAGCATCAATCTTACTCTCCAGCTTTTTTTGTTCAGTGGAATCTGGGGCTACCACATCATGCACACCCCTCACAACTATGGCATCACTCCTCATATTGAATTGTTGTGAGTTGGATGCCATTTTTTCAATCAGCCCTCTAGCAGAAGCAGGTGTCATATCTCCTAAAGCTCCTCCACTAGCTGCATCAATCATGCTTCTATCCATCATGTTCAACCCCTCATAGAAATATTGCAATAATAACTGCTCAGAAATTTGATGGTGAGGGCAGCTAGCACACAGCCTCCTGAATCTTTCCTAGTATTCGTATAAGCTTGCCCCCATGAGTTGCCTAATTCCAGATATGTCTTTCTGGATTGCAGTGGTCCTGGATGCAGGGAAGAATTTTTCGAGGAATACTCTCTTCAAGTCATCCCAACCTGTTATTGAACCAGGAGCCAGATAGTACAACCAGTCCTTGGCAAGATCCTCCAATGAAAAAGGGAATGCCTTCAGGTAGATGTGATCTTCAGGGACATTAGGTGGCCTCATGGTGGAACAAACTATGTGGAACTCCTTGAGATGCTTGTGTGGATCCTCACCTGCACGACCATGAAACTTAGGCAACAAATGGATTAGTCCAGTTTTAAGCACAAAAGGAACATCTTCCTCAGGATATTGAATGCATAGACTCTCATATGTAAAATCAGGTGCAACCATCTCCCTAAGAGTCCTCTCATGAGGTCCATTATGTTCACCCATGTTTTGTGGTTGACTTGAATCAAGTTCAGATGCAACACTTACACTAAGACTATCACTAACACTATCACTATGGCTATGACTAAAACTATCTAAAGATGGAATGATATGCTCTCTAATTAATCTATGGAATGTCCTATCAATCTCATGATCAAATGGATGCAAAAAATCAGGACTGCTCCTAGTCATGCACTACATGCAACACATTGATCAGGACACGTGAATGTAGACCCCTAAAATTGTCCGGGTCGGAAATAAAACTCGAAGACCCTCAAAGATCGAAGGAAAGTCAGCCAGAAGGACTCCTAGAAGACCATAGGATGGCTATCTGTAGGTTTAGAGGTCTTAGAGTAGCTTAAAATAAGGAAGTGGAGGGAATGAAGCCCAATACGGCCGTACTAAACTTAATACGGCCGTATTGAAGCTTCAACACAGCCGCAGTGAACTCAACACGGGCGCATTGAAATTTCTGAATTTCAATACGGCCGTATTGAACTCAATACGGCCGTATTGAAGTTCAAAAATTTCAATACGGCCGTATTGATTCCATAGCCCGTATTGCGCCTGTTCCCTATAAATATGGCGTCATTTTGACGTCATAGGACACTTTTGAACACAGTTTTGACTCCCTCCTTGAGTATTCTGGGGTTTTTGAGAAGTGTTCTGCCCTAGAAATCTCTCTGGGAGTCGATCCGACGAAGTTCTGGAATTCCGAGCATTTAGCTTGGAGATTCGAACTTAGTCGAAGGGAAATCCTCCGGATTTCCAAGTCAAAAATTATTTTTAGGAAGGAGTGAGCGGGCTTGTAGAGCGAGGGAACGCCAAAAAGCTTCCCAGTTTTACTTGATATATAAAAAGCACGCTTCAAGAGGTTTCTTTTCTAAAAATCCCTTCTTTTACCGCTTTCTGTGTGTACATATTTAAACTGTCATCATGTAGATAGTTAATTTATAATTGCTTAGAATAAATAGGGGTAATTTAGTAATTTTGCACTATTATTTTTAAATAATCTGTCATAGGGAACCCGAAAGGGGCGCTGTGGGGTGCTAACACCTTCCCCACGCGTAACCGACTCCCTTACCCGACTCTGGTTGTAATGGCCGAAGTCGATTTTTGAGTCGATTGCCTTAAACCTCTTTTTCCAATGTTTTGAGTAAAACATTGGTGGCGACTCCATGAACCCTTCTTTTTACGAAAACCACTAATCCATAGAGGGTCCCGCGTGGGATTAACATGGATTGGTGAGCCTTTTAATAAAATTGCTCGTTTGACAAGGTCTCAGTTTGAGAATAAGTCATTCTAGCAATCCATATTTTTAAACAAATAAAAGAGTCCAACCATCCTTCGCGAATGCCGAAAGCCCGTTTCGGGCCGGTGGCGACAGTGAACAGTAGGGGTAAAAAGGGAATTTCCATGAAAACTCAGAAAACATCCAATCTAATGCACCAATATCATCCTAAAATCATAAGACACTACCACAAAAATTTTGAAAACAAAATTCAAAACCTAACTATTTTAAAAAAAATATAAAAGTTTGGAAAAATAGTGAAATAAAACTTCAAAAATAAAAAAGAAATAGTAAATGAAGTTTTTTTGAAGATCTGGCTGGGGCCACACTGCATAGATGTGTGGGTTGGATAGATCTTTTTTTTTCTACACAAAATGAAAAAAAAGTTTGCCTAATTCCGATAACCAGAGCAAAAGTTATGGCCCTTTGAAGTTTTGCTGAAAACAATTTTCAAAAATTTTGTTATCTTCAAATCTTGACCAAACTAAGTGCCCTAGCTATTTTTTACACAAAATATAGGTTGAAAGAAGTTACCTAAAAAAAAATCAGACAAAAATAACAAGTCTAGCTATAAAAACCAAAAATCACAATTAATTGGAAAATTCTGGCACTATTCAGAACTTTTCATGCGCCACATTTTGCACCAGATTTGTGCACCAAAATTGGACCAACTCCGCACCAATTTCCCCCAATTTTAGAACCCGAACAGAGGAGTAGTAGGGAGAGAAAACAGAGCATGCCCAAACCGAAACAGAGCATGCACCAAACTGGACCAAAAAAATGCATCAAAACAGGGGAAAAACGCACCAGATTTTGAGCCAAAATGCACCAGATTTTGAGCCAAAATGCACCAGAATTTGAGCCAAAAAAAACGCATTAGATTTTGATGTCTACACTTATGGACGAATTGAAGCTCAACACAACACAACACAACAATGATTTAGCACACCAAATGGAATCAATATAATTGGACAATGAGCTATGAAATGCAATAAAGATCAGTTATCACAAACACATAAAACAACAACAAATGCACCAAAATTCGAGTTACCGTTCCATTGGTTTACTAATACACTAACACTGATATACTAATACACTAAAACACACTACACCAAAAACACATAGAGCATAACAAAGACTCTAAAACACTAAACACACAACAAAAACAAATAACACACAACCTTTAACAGGAACCGATGGTCCCCAGCAACGGCGCCAAATTTGATCGAAGCCGTATCCGGTCAAATAAATACAAGTAAATGTAGTACTAGGAAGTGACTCCTAGGTCGTCTCCCAAGGATCGTCTTTTACTGTTAAAGGCTTAAACACACAAAATGGGGGGTTTGGTTCAGAAATTCAGTTTGTAACACAATAAATGCAGATAACACAGTAAGTAAAATGGATTGGCTCCTTGTTCGGATTATAACTCTCTTATCCCTGGTTTCTCAAAAGATTACTCTATTAACCACTTAATCCTTGTTCCATCCGAGTTAACCAACTAAGCGAAGATTAACTCAAGATTTCCCTACACGAATTAAGCAAACGTATACAACATCAACCTCCTTTTCACAGATTAAGCAACTGTGGCATTTATACAGAGGTTTACTGGAGAAGAACAAGAAGAACAGAGATGAACACACATACACAACCTCAAACAGAGATTACAATCCACAACAAGAAGCCAACCCAGTGGTTTTTAGTCTTCCATTAAATCAAAATGCAGCACATAAACGAAAATGCAAGGAGAAGAACGAAAACGAAATTGCAAGGCAGAGAATGAGAATGAGAACGAAAGTAATCTGTATTCAAACGTAAATGGAGTCTCACATTACAACCAGTAAAACTTAAAGGAAGCAGAACAGGAAGAAAAACGTGAATAATAATGGAGTTTTTGAGCAGAGAAAGAAAAACAAAACGTTTTTGCACCTCCAGAGACCAAAACGTAAAAACTCAAAGAAGAAGAAGCTAAAACGTCCAGAATAATGAAGGGGGCTACTGTTCACGTGGTCACATCAGACCCCTCCCCTAGTGGTAGCCAAGTCAGCCCTAACCTAAACCTAAAAATGACCTAAAATGAGATTGGGCCCCAAAAAATACAAGTCTGACCCAATAATAATAAAATAGCCTAAAACACTAAAAATGACTGCTGAGGTGGAAAATGGTGCAGCAGTGACATGGCAGATGACGTGGAAGATGACGTGGCAGATGACGTGGCAGCTCTACTTGAACTCCAGAAATTAATTCCAAGCCCAGATAATTATTAAACTGCCCTGAAAATGAAATTTGGAATAATTAGATTCAGAAAATTCAAATTAATTAAAATATGAATTACCGGTCGAATTAAAACCCAAATAGAAAACAGTACAGAATATAAACAATTAAGCACAAATTAGAGATTAAAATAAGTACAGAAAGGTAAGAAAGTAAGGGAAAATAATGACTCATCATCTTTAATTTCCTATTTTACCCTTGTATTTCGGCTGCCTAGACATAAGATTTATTTTTCTAGTATTTCCTATTTTACCCTTGTATTTTGGGGTATCTTAGTCATAGGATTTATTTTTACTTGTATTTCCCATTTTACCCTTCTATTATGGGGTGTCTTAGATTATAGGATTTTATTTTATAGATAGGATATTTTATTAAGGTTGGAAACTAGGCCTAGACATGTTTTTTGGTGACATTGGATTTATTTTTGGACTTGGCAAGGCTTAGGCCCAAGTGAAGGGCACCTAGGTTGCATGGTCTTATCATGCACCTAGATGTAGCTTAACCAAACCTAAAGATTCCATACTTGGCCACCGAGTAGCATCTAGGGTTAATTTAGGTTTCATTTGAAGTGCATTTGGATTGCATTACTTGGCCATGCACTCTCAAATGTAACCCTAAATGCATCCTCCCTTTTATAAATACCCTAGGCTAGCCTCCTTGTAAATACTTTGGAAATTAATATAGAGTGAGCCTTTTGTGCCTTTATATTTTCCTTAGTCTCTCTTGATCATTTTCGACCAAGAACCCTACCTATCTCCACCTTGAGTAACAACCCTAGGAGTGGCCTTCATCTACATTGGAGTGAGCCAAACCCTAGAGTACCTCTCAAGCATTCCATCAAATACCTAATATCCAACCTCCATTTTCATCATTTCCTCCATTAAAGACGTTAATCTTGAAGAACTTGATCCAAGGAGTCAAGGGTCCCTTCACATTGGTCATCATGTCTCCACCAATGCTAGTAACGATGCCATCAAGGTGAAAAGAGCCTTGCTGTTGTCGCAACCCGAAAATGTCCGATCTCGCGACTAATGATTTAGACATCCTTTTGAAAGTCTCATCAATTAAGGAATGCCCGGACACCAGACTAATCCTTAATTAATGGTTTTGAAAAATGATTTCATGGAGTCGCCACCAATGTTTTACTCAAAACATTGGAAAAAAGAAAAGGTTTTTTAAACAATCCAATAATAGCCTTGATAACCAGAATTGGGTTCAGGGGTTGGTTACGTGTAGGGAAGGTATTAAGCACCCCTACAACGCCCTTAATTGGTACCCTATGATGAAGTTAGCATTATAAATGATAATAATAGAAATATTAAATCCCCTTTTATTAATAATTATTTACATGCTTGAAATTTAAATTATACAATTAACCCTAAAATGTCTACATGATTATTTTAATTATAACAATATTTATTATAGATAAGAAATAAAAAAGAGAGAAAGAGATTAACTGAAATACCTCTTGAATGAGCTCTATTGTATCTTCAAAATATGAAGATTTTAGGTGCTTTGTGGCAACGTTTCACACTACAATGTCCCTCACAAAATCTCAAGAAATACAAAAGAGAGAGAGAGAGAAAAAAGAGAGAAATTTCAAGCTCTAAGGAGTCTGGACGAAATTTGGAGTCTTGAGAACAATGCCCGAGTTGTCTATTTATAGGCATCAGAAAGTGGCCAGAACGACACGTTCCAAAACCGGAACGACCTGTTTTGGAGCAGAACGTTGTGTGTTAATCACGCACCTGGGAACGGCCCATTCCAGAGTTGAGATTAACACTATGTTACCATGCTTAGAACTGCCCGTTCCAAACTAGGTTTTTAGGCCTTTTTAACAGTTTGGAACGGCCCGTTCTGGTGTAGGAACGGCCCGTTCTGGTGTAGGAACGGCCCGTTCCAGACCAAGGTTTTAGGCCTTTTGATTAGTTTGGAACGACCCGTTCAGGTCTAGAACGGCCTGTTCCAACCAAGAGTCTTTAAGCCTTTTAGCTGGCTCGGAACGGCCCGTTCCAATTTAGGAACGACCGGTTCCAGTTTTGGGACAACCCGTTCCGGGCCACTAAAACTAGTTATTTTTGGGCTTTCAGCCGTCTGATGTCCTGTCTTGTTGTTTTCTTGCTTTTTGAGTTCCTTTCCTTGATAATAGACGTCCATTTCTTTGTTTGTATGACCCCCAGACGAAATTGGGTGTCTACAACTGCCCCTCTTTACTTGTCCTTTGGAATAACATTGTGTTTCTTTTCTAAAGGCAAGTAAAGACGTAGACATTTCGTCCGTGTCTTCTCTTTGTCTCTTTGTGTGACGCTTCTACGTTGCTTCCCTTGGATAGGTGTATTTGCTCATATCATTACCTTTTAGAGTGTAGACCCCTAAAATTGTCCGGGTCGGAAATAAAACTCGAAGACCCTCAAAGATCGAAGGAAAGTCAGCCAGAAGGACTCCTAGAAGACCATAGGATGGCTATCTGTAGGTTTAGAGGTCTTAGAGTAGCTTAAAATAAGGAAGTGGAGGGAATGAAGTCCAATACGGCCGTACTAAACTTAATACGGCCGTATTGAAGCTTCAACACGGCCGCAGTGAACTCAATACGGCGTATTAAAGTTTCTGAAACTTCAATACGGCCGTACTGAAATCAATACGGCCGTATTGAAGCTTCAATACAGCCGCAGTGAACTCAACACGGGCGCATTGAAATTTCTGAATTTCAATACGGCCGTATTGAACTCAATACGGCCGTATTGAACTCAATACGGCCGTATTGAAGTTCAAAAATTTCAATACGACCGTATTGATTCCATAGCCCGTATTGCGCCTGTTCCCTATAAATATGGCGTCATTTTGACGTCATAGGACACTTTTACACACAGTTTTAACCCTCTTCTTGAGTATTCTGGGTTTTTTTGAGCAGTGCTCTGCCTAGAAATCACTCGGAGAGTTGATCCGACGAAGTTTTTGAGTTCTGAGCATTTTGCTTGAGTCTCGAACTAAGTCGAAGGGAAATCCATCGGATTTCCAAGTCAAAAATTATTTTTTAGGAAGGAGTGAGCGGGCTTGTAGAGCGAGGGAACGCCAAAAAGCTTCCCAGTTTTACTCGAAATATATAAAAGCACGCTTCAAGAGGTTTCTTTTCTAAAAATCCCTTCTTTTACTGCTTTCTGTGTGCATATTAAATTGTCATCATGTAGATAGTTAATTTATAATTGCTTAGAATAAATAGGGGTAATTTAGTAATTTTGCACTATTATTTTTAGAAATAATCTGTCATAGGGAACCCGAAAGGGGCGTTGTGGGGTGCTAACACCTTCCCCACACGTAACCGACTCCCTTACCCGACTCTGGTTATAATGGCCGAAGTCGATTTTTGAACCGATTGCCTTAAGCTTCTTTTTCCAATGTTTTGAGTAAAACATTGGTGGCGACTCCATGAACCCTTTTACTACGAAAACCACTAATCCATGGAGGGTCCCGCTTGGGATTAACATGGATTGGTGAGCCTTTTAATAAAGTTGCTCGTTTGACGAGATCTCAGTTTGAGAATAAGTCATTCTAGCAATCCATATTTTTAAACAAATAAAAGAGTCCAACCATCCTTCGCGAATGCCGAAAGCCCGTTTCGGGCCGGTGGCGACAGATGGCGACTCCGCTGGGGAAGCTTCGAGAGTCAGTCCCATTTAGTGACAGATTGTTTTTAACAAATAATAGTTAAAAATTACTTCGTTACCCCTTGCTTGTATGATAACATGATTTATTATATGGCTTTAAATAACTGTTGTATGTTTAAATTCCGCAATTGTTTGAAATACAAACTGCACACAAACCTTTGCACACAACAGTTCCCTCTATACCCGGGGGCATGAGTGATTAACCATAGGGAGTGGATGTTAGTACGGCCGGTTGTCGAATGGGTCTATAGGTGCCCGTAGACCGTTGTCGGAAAACATCACTCAAGGTGATAACCATGAACTTGAGTCCGACGGTGCGTTGGAGCTTTCCATCGACCTACGATGAGAGGAATTGGGTCCCTATAATGGGGGCACCTTGGGGGCCTTGGACTGGTGAGAACAGTTAGAACCACCTTGAATATGCACCCTTTCTGCAGGATACCCCTACCTCGTGATTCGCTCGTGACTGTTCGTGGATGAGTGAATTGTTTGTGCATTGATTATGTGAAATTGTTTGAGCATACATTGCACCTTTTAAACATACAACATTCCTTTTTAAAATAAGAATAAATAGGAATAAGAATCTTCCATTGCATGGTGTTAACATCTACCTTCATCACATTCATATAGGTAGTTTCCCTTTTCACCCAAAAAAAATAATAATACAAAATACCCAAAAAAAAAAAAGGAAAAAAGGGTTATTTATCCAAACCAAGCAATATCATGCATCATCTTAGGGACATCCTAAAAACATGATAATGCTTAGTTGAATAAACACAATGCATGCATATTCATCGTCATCATCTCATATCATGCATTCTTATCAAAGATCATGGAGGGATCTAGGTTTACATTTCATACATCCCTCCTAGTAAATCATTAATAAACATTAATAAAAAGAAAGAATTAATCGATGCGTATGTTCAAAGAATGGATCGCACGCCGTTCGTTATCAAGTGTAAGCCAACAACCGCGCCAAGCGAACACACGTCAACTCCGTTGTTGGTAATTAAGACGAATAAAGGGGAAGGTCCGACACCGTTAAGGATCACTACTCCAAGGCCTTTTCCCTACGAATCGAATAAGGCTGTGCCGTGGATATACGACATCCACTTTTCTGCCGACAGCGATATCTCTAACATCGCTGGACTTGGGGGCATGACTAGGAGTGGCAGGATCTACACTCCCGAAGATCTTCATGATAAAGCCCCCAAGAATAAAGAAAAAAAAAAAAAAAAAAAAAAAAAAAAAAAAAAAGAAAAGAAAACCGAGGAAAAAGAATCCGAGGAGGAGACAGACGAGCTGTTAAAGTTTATCCGACAGAGCGAGTACTCCATCGTGGATCAACTTCATAGGACGCCAGCAAAGATTACGCTGTTGTCGTTGATCCTAAGTTCCGAACCGCATCGGCAAGCTCTGTCGAAAGTCTTGAACGAGGCATATGTGTCGCACACTATCTCCCAAGACAAGTTTGAGGGGATTGTTAGTCACATCACGGCTAGTGATCACCTCACCTTCACCGATGAAGAAATCCCCGCTGGGGGACCGAATCATAACAAGCCCTTGCACATCTCTGTAAAGTGCAAGGAGTATCACATCGCTAAAGTCTTGGTAGATAATGGATCTTCCTTGAATGTGATGCCAAAAAGAACGCTCAAGCAAATGGCAATCAAGGGAGTCCAAATGCGCCCGAGCAACATGATCGTTCGAGCTTTCGACGGCTCTAAAAGAGAAGTGGTGGGAGAAGTCAATCTTCCAATCCAAATCGGACCCACTATCTTTAACGTCGAATTTCAAATAATGGACATTACTCCTGCATACAGCTGTCTCCTCGGCCGACCTTGGATTCATGATGCGAAAGCTGTACCCTCTACGCTCCACCAGAAAGTCAAATTCATTGTGGGTGACAAGCTGGTGACTGTACAAGCTGAAGATGATATACTCATCAGTAAGCCATCCAACATACCTTATGTGGATGCAGCAGAGGAAGCTTTGGAAACCGCCTTCCAAGCATTGGAAATCGCCAATGTTGAGATATTTCCCCGAGAAATGAAGAAGGTAGCTCATATGCTCACAAAGAACGGATACTTGCCAGGACAAGGATTAGGCAAGGACTCCCAAGGGATCCCGGAGCTACCTATTATCAAGGACAATCCGGGGAAACAAGGGTTAGGATACAACCCTGTTAAAGATCAAAGAACGAAGAGGAATCAAGATCCTTCTCGACGTTCTTTAAGCCAGATCTTTAGGAAGGCTGGTTCACAAACGTCAAGGCCAGCTGTCGTCATCAAGTGTCCTTTTCCTTCTAATAGGGATGTGTAAATTCAGTGACTATTAGAGATCACTCCTCGGGGACAGCCCGACCCCCGAGCCTCGATAGGGCACATGTTTCCATTATGATAAAATCATTCTTCATTATTTCTTTATTGCTTCTTTTCTTGCTCGCAATAAAAATCTAAACCACGTTATTTAACCCTGTTTGAATAAACATGAATGAGGTTAAAATCATCTTGATAATAATAAACCCGCATCATTTTTATGTGAAAATGTGCATAACGACTTGGAGCACCTTTTCTTGGCCTCAATAAGTGCCGTCATGGATAAAAGAAATCCATTCAGGACAAAAATCCTAAAAAACAAAAAGCTCGGCAGGAAACCCAAAAAGGGGGCTGCACAAAAATAAGAGCAAAAGACCCGCTAGGAATCCCACAAAAGGGTGACCTAGGCAAAAATTAGGGTTACAAAATAATGAACAAAAACAAAAGCCCGCTAAGACATCACAAATGGGTGTTTTAGGCAAAAGTTAGGGCCGTCAAAAAAAGAAAAACAAAATAAATCCATGATGGTACCATCAATTGAATTCAACAAGGGGCTCAAGAAAAGCTATCCAAGTTGTCAAAACACAATCATTAATAACAAAGATGTGCTTAACCTCATAAGTGTTTAATCGAACAAGCCTAAACACATAAGCCTACCATGGCCAGCCATTCTTACAAAAACCATTTTTCAAAAATAAAATAATCCCCTCTAAAACACAAACCTTTGAAAATATATCCTTTCCTTCTTTTCTCTCTTGTCCCAAACGATTTTTGAATAATCTTGTGGAAACATGGAGATATAGTGGTCAATAGGAGGGTTGACACATCTTCTAAAGAAAGGGAAGAATCATTTGGTTGATGACACCAAAATCAAATATGCATCATTCCTCGGTAACAGAAATCGGCAGAGCACAGTCCGTCTGGAGGAATGGCAAAATCCAAACACAAAAACGCATCGGTTAATTCTTTTGAAAAAAGAATCAAATAGAATTAGGTGCATCATACTACATACATGCATACAGATGATAGGTGTACTAGAAGATCACTTATTCTCTGTTTATTGAAAAAACAAAAAAAATAAAAAATATAAATTTCAGAAAAAACAATGCGCCCGTACCATGTTCAGTACACCCGTACTAAAATCAGGGTTATGAACAAAATTTCAACTCAATACGGGCGTACTGAAATGGATGCGGCCGTATTGGCCATAAAGAAATTTTCAAAGACCTCGTCATGAGGCAACTACATAAATTAGAAAAAATAGGAAAAATTGCTTGTGTATGACAGCAGCAAACAAAATGCAAAGATTCAGAAAATCAACAGCGTCATACAGAATAACTAAGCCTGGAGAGGCTTGCCGAAAGAATACTCTCAGAATAACTGAGCCTGGAGAGGCTTGCCGAAAGAATACTCTCAGAATAACTGAGCCTGGAGAGGCTTGCCGAAAGAATACTCTCAGAATAACTGAGCCTGGAGAGGCTTGCCGAAATAATACTCTCAGAATAACTGAGCCTGGAGAGGCTCGCCGAAATAATACTCTTTCAGAATAATTGAGCCTGGAGAGGCTCGCCGAAATAATACTCTCTCAGAATAACTGAGACATTTCTGTACAGAAAAAACCGAAATCAACAAAAAGGCAAAAACACAGAAAAAGCCGAAATCAACAAAAAAGGCAAAAACACAGAAAAAGCCAAAATCAATAAAAAAGGCAAAAACACAGAAAAAGCCAAAATCGACAAAAAAGGCAAAATACAGAAAATCCAACAAATCATACAGAATAATTGAGCCTGGAGAGGCTTGCCGAAACAATACTCATGCAGAATAACTGAGCCTGGAGAGGCTTGCCGAAATAATACTCATACAAAATAACTGAGCCTGGAGAGGCTCACCGAAATAATACTCGACAAATTGTACAGAATAAATGAGCCTGGAGAGGCTCGCAGAAATAATACTCCCCAGAGGAAACCTCAACTCACGCTCTTGGACTCAAAATCCCCAGCAAGAGCTATCAAGCAAGATCGTCAAAATCCCTAATGGAAACACGATCGCCCAAGAAGAATATCTAAGTCAAAGGACTTTAAAACTTCCTCAGTGAAGATAGCTCTCCAACTCAGGCGTTGAGTGAGGCTAAGCCTGCAGAGGCTTCCTAAATAATACTCTGGGATACATAAGATCCCCCATTCCCCAGTCGCCAACTCAGAGGCATCCCTGTAAAAGGAGAAAAAATCAAAAAAAATATCAATAAATATTTCCCAAGCGGAATTCGGCATTCAGCCAATCATCAAACATCAAGATAATTCGCCTACTCAGAGGCACTCTTACAAAAAAAAAAAAAGGAAAAAAAATCAAAAGATCAATAATCATTCCCCAAGTGGAATCCGGCTCTTGGCCAAACATCAAGCGTCAAGATGATCTGCCTAACAGAAGAGGCTAATCACAATCAATGACAAAATCCCCCAGCGGATAACAGCCTACACAGAGGCGACAAAACCAGAAAAACAAAAAGAGACACCCGAATAAGGATAATCGGGATACTCCACCAACGTCAAAGGACGTCAGCCAAACATAAGGCATCGCTCAATTCAAGAAGAGCATCTGTGTCTACACCCCAAGGAGTCAGAAATTCCCCATGGGTACCAACTATGCAAATGCAAGTTGGGGCACAAGAACCTATGAATGACTGCACATCCCCTAGACGGATCCCTGCGTTATCCAGCCCTCAGTGGCACAAAATCAGAAAAACGTCGAAGCAGCATAGTGGACTGTGGAGACAAAAAAATCATCTCAGATCCCTGGAGAGGGTAAACTCGCATTGCCGAAGTGATCAGAAGACACGGACGCAGACCCTGGAGAGGGCAAACTCAATCACCGAAGTGTTCAGAAAACATGGAGGTGTGCAACTTCCGGCTCGGGCGTCGAGTGAAGTTGTGTCTGGAGAGACCGTACTCGCAGCTTCCGGCTAGGGCATCTAGTGAAGCTAACCCTGGAGAGGGCAAACTCAATCACCGAAGTGTTCAGAAAACATGGAGGTGTGCAACTTCCGGCTCGGACGTCGAGTGAGGTTGTGTCTGGAGAGACCGTACTCGCAGCTTCCGGCTAGGGCGTCTAGTGAAGCTAACCCTGGAGAGGGCAAACTCAAGTACCGAAGTGTTCAGAAAACATGGAGGTATGCAACTTCCGGCTCGGGCGTCGAGTGAAGTTGTATCTGGAGAGACCGTACTCGCAGCTTCCGGCTAGGGCGTCTAGTGAAGCTAACCCTGGAGAGGGCAAACTCAAGTACCGAAGTGTTCAGAAAACATGGAGGTATGCAACTTCCGGCTCGGGCGTCGAGTGAAGTTGTATCTGGAGAGACCGTACTCGCAGCTTCCGGCTAGGGCGTCTAGTGAAGCTAACCCTGGAGAGGGCAAACTCAAGTACCGAAGTGTTCAGAAAACATGGAGGTATGCAACTTCCGGCTCGGGCGTCGAGTGAAGTTGTATCTGGAGAGACCGTACTCGCAGCTTCCGGCTAGGGCGTCTAGTGAAGCTAACCCTGGAGAGGGCAAACTCAATCACCGAAGTGTTCAGAAAACATGGAGGTGTCCAACTTCCGGCTCGGGCGGCGAGTGAGGTTGGGCCTGGAGAGGCAATACTCAATCATCAGTGATGTTAAAACACTGGTGTCTAGCTTCCGGCTCGGGCGTCGAGTGAGGCTAGGTCTGGAGAGACGGTACTCAATCACCAGCGTCGCTAGAGGCACGTCGGTGTTCAACTTCCGGCTCGGGCGTCGAGTGAAGTTGACCCTGGAGAGGGTAAACTCAGCTACCGAGGATGTCAGAAGCGCCGAGGTATGCACCCACCTGGAGAGGCTACTCAACAATTTTCCACCGGAAGACATTACAAGTCAGAAGGTCGGCACATCACCCGGACAATTGGGTCAACTCCTTTACTTGTCAGCCGGTACACCAAAAGGCCGTCCGACTAAGTAAAGGGGGGGCAGCTGTAGACCCCTAAAACGACCGGTTCCAGTTTTGGGACAACCCGTTCCGGGCCACTAAAACTAGTTATTTTTGGGCTTTCAGCCGTCTGATGTCCTGTCTTGTTGTTTTCTTGCTTTTTGAGTTCCTTTCCTTGATAATAGACGTCCATTTCTTTGTTTGTATGACCCCCAGACGAAATTGGGTGTCTACAACTGCCCTTCTTTACTTGTCCTTTGGAATAACATTGTGTTTCTTTTCTAAAGGCAAGTAAAGACGTAGACATTTCGTCCGTGTCTTCTCTTTGTCTCTTTGTGTGACGCTTCTACGTTGCTTCCCTTGGATAGGTGTATTTGCTCATATCATTACCTTTTAGAGTGTAGACCCCTAAAATTGTCCGGGTCGGAAATAAAACTCGAAGACCCTCAAAGATCGAAGGAAAGTCAGCCAGAAGGACTCCTAGAAGACCATAGGATGGCTATTTGTAGGTTTAGAGGTCTTAGAGTAGCTTAAAATAAGGAAGTGGAGGGAATGAAGCCCAATACGGCCGTACTAAACTTAATACGGCCGTATTGAAGCTTCAACACGGCCGCAGTGAACTCAATACGGCGTATTAAAGTTTCTGAAACTTCAATACGGCCGTACTGAAATCAATACGGCCGTATTGAAGCTTCAATACAGCCGCAGTGAACTCAACACGGGCGCATTGAAATTTCTGAATTTCAATACGGCCGTATTGAACTCAATACGGCCGTATTGAACTCAATACGGCCGTATTGAAGTTCAAAAATTTCAATACGACCGTATTGATTCCATAGCCCGTATTGCGCCTGTTCCCTATAAATATGGCATCATTTTGACGTCATAGGACACTTTTACACACAGTTTTAACCCTCTTCTTGAGTATTCTGGGTTTTTTTGAGCAGTGCTCTGCCTAGAAATCACTCGGAGAGTTGATCCGACGAAGTTTTTGAGTTCTGAGCATTTTGCTTGAGTCTCGAACTAAGTCGAAGGGAAATCCATCGGATTTCCAAGTCAAAAATTATTTTTTAGGAAGGAGTGAGCGGGCTTGTAGAGCGAGGGAACGCCAAAAAGCTTCCCAGTTTTACTCGAAATATATAAAAGCACGCTTCAAGAGGTTTCTTTTCTAAAAATCCCTTCTTTTACTGCTTTCTGTGTGCATATTAAATTGTCATCATGTAGATAGTTAATTTATAATTGCTTAGAATAAATAGGGGTAATTTAGTAATTTTGCACTATTATTTTTAGAAATAATCTGTCATAGGGAACCCGAAAGGGGCGTTGTGGGGTGCTAACACCTTCCCCACACGTAACCGACTCCCTTACCCGACTCTGGTTATAATGGCCGAAGTCGATTTTTTAATCGATTGCCTTAAGCTTCTTTTTCCAATGTTTTGAGTAAAACATTGGTGGCGACTCCATGAACCCTTTTACTACGAAAACCACTAATCCATGGAGGGTCCCGCTTGGGATTAACATGGATTGGTGAGCCTTTTAATAAAGTTGCTCGTTTGACGAGATCTCAGTTTGAGAATAAGTCATTCTAGCAATCCATATTTTTAAACAAATAAAAGAGTCCAACCATCCTTCGCGAATGCCGAAAGCCCGTTTCGGGCCGGTGGCGACATAGAGCACTTGAGTGTTTGGTTGCATACTCTATGGGGTAACAAGGGTGACAAACTATACACCTGATCTTCAGTCTTCGAGTAGGTGCTCCATTGTTTTTCTTGTGATAGTGAGGCAAAAATTCGAAACATCTAGGCTTCTGGTCTTGATGTAGATGCTTCTTGTTGCTTATGCTTGTCTCATGTAGTGAATTCTTTTATTTGTGAGCTTGTTAAAGAGGGAGTATATTCCGAGCTCAGCCTCTCCAAGCTGGACTGACATTTAGGGCTTTAGTCGGCCCACTCTAAGGTCAGATAACCCTCTTTGTTGTTGAAGTAGTTTCGTAGCTCAGCCTCTCCAAGCTGGACTGATATCTTAAGGCTTCAGTTGGCCCACTCTAAGGTCAGGTAACCCTCTTTTTTGTTGAAGTAGTTTCGTAGCTCAGTCTCTCCAAGCTGGACTGATATTTTAAGGCTTTAGCCGACCCACTCTAAGGTCAGGTAACCCTCTTTGTTGTTGAAGTAGTTTCGTAGCTCAGCCTCTCCAAGCTGGACTGATATTTTAAGGCTTCAGCCAGCCCACTGCTAAGGTCAGGTAACCCTCTTTGTTGTTGAAGTAGTTTTGTAGCTCAGCCTCTCCAAGCTGAACTGATATTTTAAGGCTTCAGCCAGCCCATGGTGGGAGCTCAACGGAAATCCCGATTTTGACTTCAAAGAACTCGGCAGTACCCTCGTTGTCATTCACTGATTTGAGAGGCTAGACAGCGGCTCTCGATCAAGGCTTCAGCCGGCCTATGGTAGGAGCTCGACGATAGTCCTGATTTTGACTTCGAGGAACTCGGCGGTACCCTCGTTGTGGTTCATTGATTTGAGAGGCTCGACGGCAGCTCTCAACCAAGTTGGATTGATTTTAAGGCTTCAGCCAGCCTATACTGGGAGCTCGATGGCAGTCCCGATTTTGACTTCAAAAAACTCGGCAGTATCCTCGTTGTCATTCATTGATTTGAGAGGCTCGACGGCAGTTCTCGATCAAGCTGAACTGATTTTAAGGCTTTAACCGGCCTATGGTGGGGGCTCGACGGCAATCCCTGTTTTTTACTTCAAGGAACTCGGCGATATCCTCGTTGTTGATTAATGATTTGAGAGGCTCGACGGAAACTCTCAATCAAGCTGTGCTAATTTTTAAGGCTTTAGCGAACCTATGGTGGGAGCTCGACGGCAGTCCCGATTTTGACTTCGAGGAACTTGGCGGTACCCTCGTTGTCGTTCGCTGATTTGAGAGGCTCGATAACGGCTCTCATTCAAGTTTGACTAATTTTAAGGCTTCAGCTAGCCTATTGTGGGAGCTCGACGGCAGTCCCAATTTTTACTTCGAGGAACTCGGCGGTACCCTCGTTGTCGATTAATGATTTGAGAGGCTCGACGGCAGCTCTTGACTTGGATGATTGTTGATATCCTTTGAAGGATGACCTTTGAAATCTTGGGTGGATACTTGATGGTGATTCTTTTTCGATTTGAGGTACTCGACGGTACCCTCGTTGTTGACTTGTGATGAAAAATGCCCCAAGGAGGATGGGCATGATGTACTTGATGTGCCCCTGTGTTGATGGGCGATAGATGGGTGACAGGGATTCTGGTGTTGCCCCTGCCATGTGAGTATTGTGATGCCTCTCCAAGCGTCTTTATTGTGGGATGGTTGGTAAGAGTTTGGTGTTGTTCTTGTCAAGGTGAGTATTGTGATGCGTCTCCAGACGTTGATCTTGTGGTAGAAATATTTTTCTGAACTTTATTTTCTTAGCTTTGGCTTTTTCATGATTAAAGCTTGCCTTTTTTTCTCTCTCTCTATATATATATATATATATATTTTTTTTAAATGCTTCGGCTTTTTCAACATTTACGAAGCTTTCCTTTTTCTCATGTTGTTGCTTTTGCTCTTTATTGTCATCATTGGTGGAGGGATCTATTCCATGATGATGTTATTTGCTGAATCTTTATTGATGAGTATTATTTTGGAAGCCACTCCTGACTTTGGTTAGGAAGTCATTCCTGGTCTCGACATTCTCTTAGATCATCCTTCATTCAGTTGAGGAGTAGGGCGCGATGGCCTCCTCATGCTTATGGGCTTGCTTATTCGGTCGATTCCTGTTCTATCCCGTCTTGCTATTGATGTGTCTTCCTTTTCTTGGTAGCTATATGAAACCACTTGTATGGAACGCCCTTGTTGGGGCTATGCTTTTTGACACGATCTTGGCTCTTAAGGCACTGTCTAGCTGTTGATCTTTTTTAGAGTGCTTCGGCCTCTTGATTCCTCTGACAAGTGATGGATTGACACACACAAAGAATGCAAGAATGTAAAAGAAAATGAAAAGCAGGAATGGATTGGATTTTTTTAAAATTTATTTTTTTAGTGAACTTATACCCTTTTGTGCACACTTGTGCCATATGCATATTATGCTTGCTTCTATGCTAATGCTTAAAGTGCAAATTTATTTTTACTTTCAAGAAATTAATCTATGCGCATTGATCAATGACATGGATTGGTAGCCTTTAGCCTTGTCGAATTCAGTGTTGCTTCTTGAACCTAAGGTTTGTGTAGTTCAACCCTCTCGCTTGTACCGGATATGATATGTTAGCCCTTAGATCAAGTGTACCTAGACTCTGTTCTAGGACACCTCCATCTTTTCCTTGTGAGTTTTCACTGTGCATATTCCGTGTATCTCTCAAATTTATCTTAATGCCATGTAGGTCAAGAGGAATGAGAGGAAGGGGATATATACATATATATTTTTTGTAAAAGTTTTGGTAGAAAGGATTTTTTTTCAAAAATGGTTTATAAAAGAATGGCTGGCCGAGGTAGGCTAGTGGTTTAGGCTGATGAACAAACACATTCAAAGTGAGGAAATCATTTTCCGCGTTAGCTTATTATTTCCTTCAAAGTTAAGCGATGACTTGGGATTGCATATTGATTAAATGATCTTCTCGAGCTGACTTTCAGTTTTCAACTCGGGATGCTGCTTTCTCCTAACTTTTGCCTAGGTTACTTGAGATGTGTTCCCTAGTGGACATTTTCTTTTGATCCTCACTTTTTCCTAGGCTACCCTTTTTGTTTGTGAGTCTCCTAGCGGACCTTGCCCTAATTTTTGTGCAGCCCCCTTAATGGGTTTCCTGTCAGGCTTTTGTCTTTGCAGCATTTGTGATCATCTTTCATTACTTCATTAAAGGGGGATGCCCCTTGTACTGATTTCATTTGGACTTTTATCCACAAGTCATGCCCAATTTGATTGATCTTTATGTGTTTTTTATTGTGTATTAAGCCATTGTTTCTAATGACGTCCTTATTTCAAATGTACTTGTTCATTTAAGGTTTGTTGACGAGGCTTAGATAAAAGGGAGAAGAGAAATGAAGTAGAAAAGTGTGTGGCATTAAAATAGAATTTTCAATTTACACGTGCCCATTTAATGTAGCTTGAGGGCCCAGGCATGCCCCAAGTTCGTGATTCATACACAAAGAAAAAGAAAGAGGTTGCCCCTTAGAGAGGCCTAAGTCATTTAACCGTAGAGCTAGTCCTCCACTTGCATGGATGTGGCTCTTCAGAAGATCTCGTGTAGAGGGAGGTCCTTTGGCTTCTTCTCTTGTAAAGGTATTTTCAACCCATATCCTGAGCCTTTCCTAAGAAGTAGGAATGGGTAGAAGCGATGATAGAGATTTCCATGGAGTCTTGCTTCTTAAGAGGAACATTCAAGCAGTCTCTCGATTTTCAGCTCAAACAAACATTGCTTCTCGATTTTTTTTTCCTAGAATGCCCTTTGAAAGTTTTCATTCTAGCAGCTTCTTAACAAGCAATGTTTGAGGGATTCGTCTTTCGCAGGTTCTCTTTATTAGCTTGCAACTTGTTAGGAGTGTGGATCCATCCATTTATAGTCGTTTCTCCTATTCCGCTTGGATTTCACGGTTGCACGACACAACTTTATCCTTTTTGGGCAAGAGTTGGCGTCTTAATGATTGTGGAGTTCTTTACCTTAAACTCTTTATGCATGGCTTACTTTCCATTATTTTCGACTAACGCACATAGTTTAATTTCCCTTTTTACTCTCATTTATTCTTTTACAAGGAGGAATATTTTCTAAATGAATTTAATGCAAAATGTAGAGAAATTTGAGAATAATAAATATCAGTCTTATTGATTTGTTTATTTGTGAATGCTCAAATAGATTTTGACAGTATTAAGCGAGAATCTATATTAGATTCTAAGAAGACTTACTTTAACAAACATATCAAAGCAAGGGTCAAACCATAGTATTTTAAAGATGCTTTGGGTTTTTCTTTAAAGTGCAAATACTGTTGTATATTAGAGCATTCACTTTTCTTAACTTTCTATACATACGACAACCTAATCCTCCTTAGCTAATAAAATAAAATGAATGAAATTAATGAGCTAATCTAGAATGCATGTCATTTTTTTTTGCCTAATCTTTATCATGTTTCTATTATCTAAAGGGGAATGATGCATGGTAAAGATGAGATTTCTTTTATTGATTTCTTTTTTACAAAAAGGAAACTACCTATATGATGTTAATGGAATGCTGACCTAAGAATGCACAAAGGGATATAAAATTTTTATTATTATTTTTATATTTTTTATTATCTGTTTGCTTATTTTAAAATTCCAATCCATCATATTAGAACAAAATAATACAAATAAATCCACACACACATGCTCAATCAACGTACACCCACGAACGATCGTGTTCAAATCCTTGGTCTGTGGTCCTTGTCAAGAAAAGTGCATTGTATAGGATGGTTCTAATCTCACTGGTTCTCAAGGCTCCCAAGGTACCCCCATTATAGGGACCTAGTATCTCTGTCCCTGTCACCTGGCAAACTCTAAGGTCTGTCGCAGTATTTCGGGCTAGAGTAACTATGATGGAAATCTAATCCCCAAGGATCCCTTTGGAAGAGGTAAGACCAAGAAGGATGAAGGTTGATCCAAGGAGGCTCACACTTGAAGACCATTGGGCCTTTAACTAGGTCCATGGTTAGGAGGCTAGAGGAGGCTTCTAGAGAGGAGATGCTTCTTAGACCTATGCTCAATATGAGTATTGAGTATGATTCCTTTTTTTAGTCTCATAGTCTCTATTGTACATACATTGTATAGTTTGATTTCTTGTACCTTGTATATAGTAGATACTTGTATAGGTGTATTTTTGCCTTTGTATTTGAGAGGCACTTTATTTCCTTTTAGTAGCTATTGTATATTGTTTCTAGGGTAGGTTAATTGGGCACTTTGACTCCATTTAACCTAACCTAGAAATACACTCTTTTCTTAGTTTTCTAGTAGTAGGATTGGGAGTGGCATTAGCGAGCTAGAGAGTGCTACTAGCAATTTAGCCAAGAGGTGGTCCTAGGCTAAATTTTACATTGGATGAACCTAACTAAACCAAATTAACATTTTCAAAACCGGTTGGAGTAAATTAAGTCCAAAAAGCCGCCCACCTTAGTTGTGTTCACATTGGCTGGATTGCTTGGCTCTTCTCAAGCTTAGAAGCTTGAAGCACAAGCTTTTCCTTAGCTAGCTTACCAAGCAAGCTAAGTGAGAAGCTTGCTCTCCAAGCCTTTAGACCATGGACGGATTAGCTAGACCTTACCATGGTTCCCAGTGAACCATGGTTAAGGCTAGCTTGCTCTCTAAGCTTCCTACTCCTATATACTTGTATTCCTTTCATTGTAAGACACTTTTGGAGATATTGAGATTTCATTTCTGAAGAATTGTTCAGATTTCTCTCTTTTAAAAGTCGCTAAACCTCTTTGATATTCATCCAATTCTCTTATCCCTTCACTAGAAGAGTGTGGTGAGAATTGAAGAGACTTATCTCTTCATCAAGGAGTGACATCTCTTGGGAGATTTCTCCACCAAACCGTGGTGTTTCTAAGGTCTCCTCCTCCATTGGAGACCTTAGCAAAGCTTAGGAAGAATCAAGGAGCCAAAGATCTAGGGAGGAACTTGAAGAGGATTCACATCAATCCGGATTCTCCAACAAGTTTTCCATCATTTGGTATCAAGAGCTAGGTCTCCTTGGTAAATTCGTTCTTAAGATTTCTTGTCTTGTTTTGTTCGGTTAAAATCATGTAAAAGTGTGTCTAAACTGTTCCTACATGTATTTCCTTTTATTGTCTTGTGTTTGTGTGCCTTGAGTGGTTCTTGTGTCACATCCATAAATCTATAGAACACACTCACTTTGTCTTGTTTGTTTTTGGTTCATGTTCTAAATTCTTGTGAATCAATCTTTTTGTGTGCCTTAGGTATTCTTTGTATGTATTTTTAAATGTTTTAGGATTGCTTTTATCTTCCGTTGAACTCCTATAAATTCGGACTAAAAAGAAACTCCTAAAAAGAAACAAGAATACAAGCATTTTACATTTCTTAATCTACTAGTTTTGTCTTAGAGTCATGTGTAGTTGTTTTACTTGTCATTAAATCCTTGTTTTGCCTTTTTATTTTTGAATCTAAATGTGTTAACCTCTGTTCATATATGGTGTCATTTCTGGTTGAACATTATTAAATCTTAGTGTGCTCATAAAATGATTCCAATGCATGTTATTAGACCTAACATGTTCTAGAGTCAATTTTTTGTGAACTTCAATTGCTATTTGTTTCTTAGCAATTTGTGACCATAAATTCCTTGTGTGTCTTGTGCTTGTTTTGAAAAAAGAAAACAGAGTTATAAGTGTATTAAAAACGAAAATCAAAGTGTACAAAAGATAAGAACAAACTAGTATCAAAACTAGTAACATTTTTGTGTTGAAAATTTTGACTAGTACACTTACACTTCTACTCTTCTTACTTCTCTTTTCTCCACCACTTGGAAACCTCTTTATTAATTGTGTGGCCTCTGTTTTAAGTGCTTAATCTCTGTATTCAAAGAAAATAAAGAAAGAAAAGAGACAAAAATATAAGAAAAAGAAAAGAAAACAAAAGAGAAAAACCTAGAAAAAGCAAAGTGAAAACAAAACATTATTAGTAGCACTTGGCCTTGAAAATTTGTGTGATTTTTCTTGAGGTTTGCTTGCTGTCTAGTGGTTGGAAAAATACTTTGAAACACTCAAAAAAATTGCACAAATTTTGTTTTGGTTTTTGTAATCCATTCTAGTGCCATTCCTAGGACTAATCTTTTGTGTGCTAGCTTTTGAAATTAGCCTTTAATTGTTGCTTTGTGTCTTCTTGGCTCTCTTTGTTTTGTCACATAAATTCCTACAAGAGTGTAGCCTTCTTCTAATTGTGCTTTTCAGTTTTCATTTCTTGGCCTCTACTCTCTCTTGATTGATTGTTAAGCCTTGGTGAGATATAATACTTTTCAAGCCATTACACTTGGAAGGAAGGGCTAATTGAGACATGTTGGGTTAATCTCGAAGGGGTCTACACTTGAAGGAGATTGAGGTACAAATAACTTTAGTGAAACACCTTGGAAAGGCTCACTTGTTTGTTATTTTTGAATCCAAGACTTGTTTTGATTTTTAAGTCAAAGTTAGAGACGGATTTTGGAAGCAAATTAGTGACGGATTTGAAGAACTTGTGACGGATTTGGAACACTTAGAGAAGGATTGGTGGAGACCAATTTGGGACGTTTCACTTGACTCCAAGGCTGTCCAAGCTTGCTTCCAAACACCCTTGGTGGAAGTTCTTCAAGCATTCTTGATTAGTTTTGTTTCCATTGTTTTGTAACTCCTTAACCCTACCTTGGGTTAACTTTTAGTTTCCTTTGTTAAAACAAACCTACATTTAGGAGTGGTTGTTTGGGAAATTGTTTAAGTCCCACCACTTCCAAAATAGTATTAAATAAAGGTTCCTAGACACGTTTAGTACTTGTGGAAGGGTCCCCAAAGGCTTCAAGTGCCATTTGGGCTTCCACTAGGATACGCCTAGTTTTACTTGTTTTTCATACTACCTTTAGAACTTGTGGAAGTGTCCCAAAAAACTTCAAGTGTCACTTGGACTTCCACCCTAGGACCCTACGACTAGTGTATGCTTTACTTGCTTTCTTTTTACTTGTTTAATTTCTAAGTTCGTTTAGAAGGCTTCCTTTGCCTATTAGGGGTTTCGTGCACACACACACAACTACTTTACTTGCTTGTGTGAAAAAAATTTTTTGTAAGAAAGGTATAAGGGGGTTTAGTAATTTCCACTTGAAAAGGCTTGGTTATTAAATGGCTCCTTGTAGCTCACCTCCCTTGATAGTGCAACTTGTATACTTAGACCTCCAAGTACTTAGTATTGCACCAAAAAGAGAAAATCTTTTGTGAAACTCTTTATCACTCAATTTGCAAAATTCTTTAAGATTTGTGAAAACCTTTCTCTTGCAAAAATGAGTGATCATTCTCATGAAAGTAGTGTGCATGGTCATCATTCTCCTAAGAGTCATAAAAGCACTAAAGATGAACTTAGAGAACTTAGGAATTATATAAGGAAAAAAGAGATAGAAAATGAAAAAAATAATGAAACTATAAGAGAGTTGTTAAGTAAGCTTGTGGTGGGGGGTGAGACTAGCAAACCCCATGCCAATGAGGGTCATGGGCCTTCTAAGCCCAAAAGACATGATGGTGAAGGGCCTTCTAGGTCCCATAGACATAAACATGAAGAAGGATCATCTAGGTCCAATAGTCACCATTCACACACTCACTTATCCTCAAGTGAAGGGTTTTATAGTAGTCACCATGATGATGGATAATATCAAAAACCCCCTAGGCAACATAGGCCTAGGCATGAAACAACCTCTCTTAGAGAACCTAGAGATGACCTTCCTCCCTTTCATGGAAAAGACAATGTTGATGATTACTTGGATTGGGAGGTGAAGGTTGAACAACTCTTCACTTGCCACAATGTGAGTGAAGAGAAAAGAGTTCCTATGTGTCGCCACCCGCCGAAACGGACCTTGGCATTCGCGACGATGGTCGGACTCGTTTTAATGGTTCGAAAAGTGGTGGATTGTTAGAACGACTTATTCTCAAACTGAGACCTCATCGAACTAACAATTTTATTAAATGATTCACCAATCCATGTTAATCCCAAGCGGGACCCTCCATGGATTAGTGGTTTTCGCAAAAAGAAGGGTTCTTGGAGTCGCCACCAATGTTTTACTCAAAACATTGGAAAAAGATATAAGGCAATTGATTTCATAAATCAACTTTGGCCATTACAACCAGAGTCGGGTAAGGGAGTCGGTTACGTGCGGGGAAGGTGTTAGCACCCCACAACGCCCCTTTCGGGTTCCCTATGACGGATATTTCATAAATAACAGTGTAAAATTACTAAATTACCCCTATTTATTATAAACGGCTATGAATAAGATATCTACATGATGAATAAATTAAACATGCGATGCAACAATCAGAAAGCAGTAAAAGGAAGGATTTTGAAGAAGAAACCTTTGAAGCGTGCTTTTATATATTCAAATGTTAGGAGGCTTTTTGGCGCTCCCTCCCACTACACTCTCGCTCGCTCCTTCCCTAAAAATTAATCTTTACTATGGAAATCAAAAAGATTTCCCTTCGACTAGTTCGAATTCTCAAGCTAAATGCTTAGAACTCAAGAACTTCGTCGGATCGGCTCTCGGAGAGAATTCTAGGGCAGAACACTGCTCAAAAACCCCAGAAAACTCAAGAAGAGAGTCCAAGAAGTGTGGAAAAGTGTGGAATGACGTCCAAATGACGTCCTATATATAGGAGTGAGGCGCAGTACGGCCTCTGACATCAATACGGCCCGTACTGAAGTTTTGAACTACAGTACGTCCGTATTGAATTCAGTACGGCCGTACTGAAGTTTCAAAAACTTCAGTACGGCCGTATTGGTTTCAGTACGGCTGTCGCCACCGGCCCAAACGGGCCTCGGCAGTCGCGAAGACGGTCGAGCTCGCTTTTTATTTTTAGTTTTGAAAATGTATTGGATTATTAGAACGACTTGTTCTCAAACTGAGACCTTGTCGATCTTATCCAATTTATTTATTAAAAGTCTCACCAATCCATATTAATCCCAAGCGGGACCCTCCATGGATTAGTGGTTTTCGCAAAAGGAGGGTTCGTGGAGTCGCCACCAATGTTTTACTCAAAACATTGGAAAAAGGGATAAGGCAATTGATTTTATAAATCAACTTTGGCCATTACAACCAGAGTCGGGTAAGGGAGTCGGTTACGCGTGAGGAAGGTGTTAGCACCCCACAGCGCCCCTTTCGGGTTCCCTATGACAGATTATTTCTAAAATAATAGCGTAAAATTACTAAATTACCCCTATTTATTATAAGCGATTATAAATTAACTATCTACATGATGACAGTTTAAATATGCACACAGAAAGCAGTAAAAGGAAGGATTTAAGAAGAAACCTCTTGAAGCGTGCTTTTATATATTGAGTAAAACTGGGAAGCTTTTTGGCGTTCCCTCGCTCTACAAGCTCGCTCGCTCTCTCCTATAAAATTTTGACTATGGAAATCCGGAGGATTTCCCTTCGACTAGGTTCGAATCTCCAAGCTAAGTGCTCGGAATTCCAGAACTTCGTCGGATCGACTCCCAGAGAGATTTCTAGGGCAGAACACTGCTCAAAAACCCCAGAATACTCAAGGAGGGAGTCAAAACTGAGTGTGAAAGTGTCAAATGACGTCCAATTGACGTCATATTTATAGGGAATAGGCCCAATACGGGCTACAGAACCAATACGGCCGTATTGAAATTTTTGAACTTCAATACGGCCGTATTGAGTTCAATACGGCCGTATTGAAATTCAGAAATTTCAATACGGCCGTATTGAGTTCAATACGGCTGTATTGAAGCTTCAATACGGTCGTATTGATTTCAGTACGGCCGTATTGAAGTTTCAGAAACTTCAATACGCCGTATTGAGTTCACTGCGGCCGTATTGAAGCTTCAATACGGCCGTATTAAGTTCAGTACGGCCGTATTGGGCTTCATTCCCTCCACTTCCTTATTTTGAGCTATTCTAAGACCTCTAGACCTACAGAGAACCCTCCTAGGGCCTTCCAGGAGTCCTTCTGGCTGATCTTCCTTCAGTCTTCGAGAGTCTTCAAGCTTTATTTCCGACCCGGACAATTTTAGGGGTCTACAGCTGCCCCCCCTTTACTTAGTCGGACGGTCTTTTGGTGTACCGGCTGACAAGTAAAGGAGTTGACCCAATTGTCCGGGTGATGTGCCAACCTTCTGACTTGTAGCGTCTTCCGGTGGAAAATTGTTGAGTAGCCTCTCCAGGTTGTTGCATACCTCGGCGCTTCTGACAACCTCGGTAGCTAAGTTTAACACCAACGTGCCTCTGACGACGTTGATGGCTGAGTATTGTCTCTCCAGACCTTGAGTATTGTCTCTCCAGACCTTGAGTACTGTCTCTCCAGACCTAGCCTCACTCGACGCCCGAGCCGGAAGCTAGACACCAGTGTTTTAACATCACTGATGATTGAGTATTGCCCCTCCAGGCCCAACCTCACTCGCCGCCCGAGCCGGAAGTTGGACACCTCCATGTTTTCTGAACACTTCGGTGATTGAGTTTGCCCTCTCCAGGGTTAGCTTCACTAGACGCCCTAGCCGGAAGCTGCGAGTACGGTCTCTCCAGATACAACTTCACTCGACGCCCGAGCCGGAAGTTGCATACCTCCATGTTTTCTGAACACTTCGGTACTTGAGTTTGCCCTCTCCAGGGTTAGCTTCACTAGACGCCCTAGCCGGAAGCTGCGAGTACGGTCTCTCCAGATACAACTTCACTCGACGCCCGAGCCGGAAGTTGCATACCTCCATGTCTTCTGAACACTTCGGTACTTGAGTTTGCCCTCTCCAGGGTTAGCTTCACTAGACGCCCTAGCCGGAAGCTGCGAGTACGGTCTCTCCAGACACAACTTCACTCGACGCCCGAGCCGGAAGTTGCACACCTCCATGTTTTCTGAACACTTCGGTGATTGAGTTTGCCCTCTCCAGGGTCTGCATCCGTGTCTTCTGATCACTTCGGCAATGCGAGTTTACCCTCTCCAGGGATCTGAGATGATTTTTTTTGTCTCCACAGTCCACTATGCTGCTTCGACGTTTTTCTGATTTTGTGCCACTGAGGGCTGGATAACGCAGGGATCCATCTAGGGGATGTGCAGTCATTCATAGGTTCTTGTGCCCCAACTTGCATTTGCATAGTTGGTACCCATGGGGAATTTCTGACTCCTTGGGGTGTAGACACAGATGCTCTTCTTGAATTGAGCGATGCCTTATGTTTGGCTGACGTCCTTTGACGTTGGTGGAGTATCCCGGTTCATCCTTATTCGGGTATCTCTTTTTGATTTTCTGATTTTTGCTGCCTCTGTGTAGGCTGTTATCCACTGGGGGTTCTGGATGTTGATTTTGATTTTGTCTCCACAGTCCACGATGCTGCTTTGACAATTGTTTTTGATTTTGATGCCACTGAGGGCTGGATAATGCAGGGATCCGTCTAAGGGATGTGCAGTCATTCACAGGTTCCTGTGCCCCAACTTGCATTGCATTGTTGGTACCCATGGGGAATTTCTGACTCCTTGGGGTGTAGACACAGATGCTCTTTCTCTCTGAGTTGAGCGATGCCTTATGTTTGGCTGACGTCCTTTGACGTTGGTGGAGTATCCCGGTTCATCCTTATTCGGGTATCTCTTTTTGATTTTCTGATTTTTGCTGCCTCTGTGTAGGCTGTTATCCGCTGGGGATTCTGGATGTTGATTTTGTCTCCACAGTCCACGATGCTGTTTCGACGATTGTTTTTGATTTTTGTGCCACTGAGGGCTGGATAACGCAGGGATCCGTCTAGGGGATGTGCAGTTACTCATAGGTTCTTGTGTCCCAACTTTCCATTGAGTAGTTGGCGCCCATTGAGGAATTTCTGTTTCCTTGGGGTGTAGACACGAAGATGCTCTTTCTGAGATGAGCAGTGCCTTATGATTGGCTGACGTCCTTTGGACGTTGGTGGAGTATCCCGGTTATCCTTATTCGGGTAACTCTTTTTAATTTTTGGATTTTGTTGCCTCTGTGTAGGCTGTTATCCGCCAGGGGATTTTGTCATTGGTTGTGATTGGCCTCTTCTGTTAGGCAGATCATCTTGATGTTCAATGATAGGCTGAGAGCCGGATTCCGCTTGGGGAATGATTATTGATCTTTTCGATTTTTTCTCTTTTTTGAAAGAGTGCCTCTGAATAGGCGAATTATCTTGATGTTTGATGATTGGCTGAATGCCGAATTCCTTTTGTGGAATGGTTATTGATCTTTTTGATTTTTTCTCTTTTTGAAGGGGTGCCTCTTGAGTAGGCGACTGGGGATTTGAAGTTCAGTGTTCGGCTGAGTGCCAAATTCCGCTTGGGGAATGGTTATTGATATTTTTGATTTTTCTCTTTTTGCAGGGATGCCTCTGAGTAGGCGATTGGGGAATGAGGGATCTTATGTATCCCAGAGTATTATTTAGGAAGCCTCTACAGGCTTAGACTCACTCAACGCCTGAGTTGGAGAGCTATCTTTCACTGAGGAAGTTTTAAGTCCTTTGACTAGATATACTGCTTGGGCGATCGTGCTTCCATTGGGAATTTTGTCGATCTTGCTTGATAGCTCTTGCTGGGGATTTTGAATCCAAGAGCATGAGTTGAGGTTCCTCTAGGGAGTATTATTTCTGCGAGCCTCTCCAGGCTCTAGTTATTCTGAGGAAGTATTATTTCTGCAAGCCTCTCCAGGCTCAATTATTCTGAAAGAGTATTATTTCAGCAAGCCTCTCCAGGCTCAATTATTCTGAGAGTATTATTTCGGCGAGCCTCTCCAGGCTCAGTTATTCCGAAAGATGTGAAATCTTTGTCTTTTTTTTGTCGACTTTTGACTTTTTCTGTATATTTGCCTTTTTTGTCATTTTTTGGCTTTTTCTGTATTTTTGCCTTTTTTGTCATTTTTTGGCTTTTTCTGTATTTTTGCCTTTTCTGTTGTTTTTCGGCTTTTTCTGTACAGAAATGTCTCAGTTATTATGAGAGAGTATTATTTCAGCGAGCCTCTCCAGGCTCAATTATTTTGAGAGTATTATTTCGGCGAGCCTCTCCAGGCTCAGTTATTTTGTACAATTTGTCGAGTATTATTTCGGCGAGCCTCTCCAGGCTCAGTTATTCTGAAAGAGTATTATTTCGGCAAGCCTCTCCAGGCTCAGTTATTTTGAGAGTATTATTTCGGCGAGCCTCTCCAGGCTCAGTTATTCTGAGAGTATTTTTTCGGCAAGCCTCTCCAGGCTCAGTTATTCTGAGAGTATTCTTTCGGCAAGCCTCTCCAGGCTTAGTTATTCTGTATGACGCTGTTGATTTTCTGAATCTTTGCATTTTGTTTGCTGCTGTCATACACAAGCAATTTTTCCTATTTTTTCTAATTTATGTAGTTGCCTCATGACGAGGTCTTTGAAAATTTCTTTATGGCCAATACGGCCGCATCCATTTCAGTACGCCTGTATTGAGTTGAAATTTTGTTCATAACCCTGATTTTAGTACGGGTGTACTGAACATGGTACGGGCGCATTGTTTTTTCTGAAATTTATATTTTTTATTTTTTTGTTTTTTCAATAAACAGAGAATAAGTGATCTTCCAGTACACCTATCATCTGTATGCATGTATGCAGTATGATGCACCTAATTCTATTTGATTCTTTTTTCAAAAGAATTAACCGATGCGTTTTTGTGTTTAGATTTTGCCATTCCTCCAGACGGACTGTGCTCTGCCGATTTCTGTTACCGAGGAATGATGCATATTTGATTTTGGTGTCATCAACCAAATGATTCTTCCCTTTCTTTAGAAGATGTGTCAACCCTCCTATTGACCACTATATCTCCATGTTTCCACTAGATTATTCAAAAATCGTTGGGACAAGAGAGAAAAGAAGGAAATGATATATTTTCAAAGGTTTGTGTTTTAGAGGGGATTATTTTATTTTTGAAAAATGGTTTTTGTAAGAATGGCTGGCCATGGTAGGCTTATGTGTTTAGGCTTGTTCGATTAAACACTTATGAGGTTAAGCACATCTTTGTTATTAATGATTGTGCTTTGACAACTTGGATAGCTTTTCTTGAGCCCCTTGTTGAATTCGATTGATGGTACCATCATGGATTTATTTTGTTTTTCTTTTTTGACGGCCCTAACTTTTGCCTAAAACACCCATTTGTGATGTCTTAGCGGGCTTTTGTTTTTGTTCATTATTTTGTAACCCTAATTTTTGCCTAGGTCACCCTTTTGTGGGATTCCTAGCGGGTCTTTTGCTCTTATTTTTGTGCAGCCCCCTTTTTGGGTTTCCTGCCGAGCTTTTTGTTTTTTTAGGATTTTTGTCCTGAATGGATTTCTTTTATCCATGACGGCACTTATTGAGGCCAAGAAAAGGTGCTCCAAGTTGACACACACACTTCCACATAAAAATGATGTGGGTTTATTATTATTAAGATGATTTTAACCTCATTCATGTTTATTCAAACAGGGTTAAAATAATGTGGTCTAGAATTTTATTGCAAGCGAGAAAAGAAGCAATAAAGAATTAATGAAGAATGATTTTATTATAATCGCAGCGGAAACATGTGCCCTATCGAGGCTCGGGGGTCGGGCTGTCCCCGAGGAGTGATCTCTAATAGTCACTGAATTTACACATCCCTATTAGAAGGAGAAAAACATTTTGACGACGACGACCGGCCTTGACGCTTGTGAACCGGCCTTCCTAAAGATCTGGCTTAAAGAACGTCGAGAAGGATCTTGATTCCTCTTCGTTCTTTGATCTTTATAAGGGTTGTATCCTAACCCTTGTTTCCCCGGATTATCCTTGATAATGGGTAGCTCCGGGATTCCTTGGGAGTCCTTGCCTAATCCTTGTCCTGGCAAGTATCCGTTCTTGGTGAGCATGGAGGCTACCTTCTTCATTTCTCGGGGAAACGTTTCGACATTGGCGATTTCCAATGCTTGGAAGGCGGTTTCTAAAGCTTCCTCCGTTGCATCCACGTAAGGTATGGTGGATGGCTAACTGATGAGTATATCATCTTCAGCTTGTACAGTCACCAGCTTGTCACCCACAATGAATTTGACTTTCTGGTGGAGCGTAGAAGGTACAGCTTTCGCATCATGAATCCAAGGTCGGCCGAGGAGACAACTGTATGCGGGAGTAATGTCCATCACTTGGAATTCGACATTAAAGATAATGGGTCCAATTTGGATTGGAAGATTGATCTCTCCCACCACTTCTCTTTTAGAACCATCGAAGGCTCGAACGATCATGTTGCTCGGGCGCATTTGGACTCCCTTGATTGCCAATTGCTTGAGCGTTCTTTTTGGCATCATATTCAAGGAAGATCCATTATCTACCAAGACTTTAGCGATGTGATACTCCTTGCACTTTATAGAGATGTGCAAGGGCTTGTTGTGGTTTGATCCCTCGGCGGGGATTTCTTCATCGATGAAGGTGAGGTGATCATTAGCCTTGATGTGACTAACAATCCCCTCAAACTTGTCTTGGGAGATACTGTGCGACACCTATGCCTCGTTCAAGACTTTCAACAGAGCTTGCCGATGCGGTTCGGAGCATAGGATCAACGACAACAGAATAATCTTTGCTGGCGTCTTATGAAGTTGATCCATGATGGAGTACTCGCTCTGTCGGATAAATTTTAACAGCTAGTCTATCTCCTCCTCGGATTCTTTTTCCTCGGTTTTCTCCTTTACTTTTCCTTTATTCTTGGGAGCTTTATCGTGAAGATCTTCGGGAGTGTAGATCCTGCCACTCCTAGTCATGCCCCCAAGTCCAGCGATGTTGGAGATATCGCTGTCGGCAGAAGAGTGGATGTCGTATATCCACGGCACAGCCTTATTTGATTCGTAAGGGAAAGGTCTTGGAGCGGTGATCCTTAATGGTGTCGGACCTTCCCCTTTATTCGTCTTGATTACCAACAACGGAGTTGATGTGCGCTCGCTTGGCGCGGTTGTTGGCTTACACTTGATGACGAACGGCGTGCGATCCATTTTTGAACATACGCATCGATTTAATCCTTTCTTTTTATTTATGTTTATTACTGAATTACTAGGAGGGATGTATGAAATGAATGATTCCTAGATCCCTCCATGATCTATATGCATGAGATGATGATGTTGAATATGCATGCATTGTGTTTATTGAACTAAGCATTAGCATGTTTTTAGGATTTTCCTAAGATGATGCATGATATTGCTTGGTTTGGGTAAATATTTATTTTTCTTTTGAATATTTTGTATCTTTTTTGTATTTTTTGGGTGAAAAGGGAAACTACCTATATGAATGCAATGAAGGTAGATGTTAACACCATGTACTAGAAGATCTTTATTTCTATTTATTCTTTTTATTTAAAAAAAGAATGTTGTATGTTTAAAAGGTGCAAATGTATGCTCATACAATGTCACATAAAAATGCACAAACAATTCACTCATCCACGAACAGTCACGAGCGAATCACGAGGTAGGGGTCTCCTGCAGAAAAGTGCATATTCAAGGAGGATCTAACTGTTCTCACTTGGTCAAAGGCCCCCAAGGTGCCCCCATTATAGGGACCCAATTCCTCTCGTCGTAAGTCGATGGAAAGCTCCAACGCACTGTCGGACTCGAGTTCATGGTTATCACCTTGAGTGATGTTTTTCCGACAACGGTCTCGTAGGCTCCTATAGACCCATTCAACCGGCCGTACTAACATCCACTCCCTATGGTTAATCACTCATGCCCCCGGGTATAGAGGGAACTGTTGTGTGCAAAGGTTTGTGTACAGTTTGTATTTCAAACAATTGCGGAATTTAAACATACAACAGTTATTTAAAGCCATATAATAAATCATGTTATCATACAAGCAAGGGGTAATAAAGTAATTTTTAACTATTATTTGTTAAAAACAATCTGTCACTAAATGGGACTGACTCTCGAAGCTTCCCCAGTGAAGTCGCCATCTGTCGCCACCGGCCCAAACGGGCCTCGGCGATCGCGAAGACGGTCGAGCTCGCTTTTTATTTTTAGTTTTGAAAATGTATTGGATTATTAGAACGACTTGTTCTCAAACTGAGACCTTGTCGATCTTATCCAATTTATTTATTAAAAGTCTCACCAATCCATATTAATCCCAAGCGGGACCCTCCATGGATTAGTGGTTTTCGCAAAAGGAGGGTTCGTGGAGTCGCCACCAATGTTTTACTCAAAACATTGGAAAAAGGGATAAGGCAATTGATTTTATAAATCAACTTTGGCCATTACAACCAGAGTCGGGTAAGGGAGTCGGTTACGCGTGAGGAAGGTGTTAGCACCCCACAGCGCCCCTTTCGGGTTCCCTATGACAGATTATTTCTAAAATAATAGCGTAAAATTACTAAATTACCCCTATTTATTATAAGCGATTATAAATTAACTATCTACATGATGACAGTTTAAATATGCACACAGAAAGCAGTAAAAGGAAGGATTTAAGAAGAAACCTCTTGAAGCGTGCTTTTATATATTGAGTAAAACTGGGAAGCTTTTTGGCGTTCCCTCGCTCTACAAGCTCGCTCGCTCTCTCCTATAAAATTTTGACTATGGAAATCCGGAGGATTTCCCTTCGACTAGGTTCGAATCTCCAAGCTAAGTGCTCGGAATTCCAGAACTTCGTCGGATCGACTCCCAGAGAGATTTCTAGGGCAGAACACTGCTCAAAAACCCCAGAATACTCAAGGAGGGAGTCAAAACTGAGTGTGAAAGTGTCAAATGACGTCCAATTGACGTCATATTTATAGGGAACAGGCCCAATACGGGCTACAGAACCAATACGGCCGTATTGAAATTTTTGAACTTCAATACGGCCGTATTGAGTTCAATACGGCCGTATTGAAATTCAGAAATTTCAATACGGCCGTATTGAGTTCAATACGGCCGTATTGAAATTCAGAAATTTCAATACGGCCGTATTGAGTTCAATACGGCTGTATTGAAGCTTCAATACGGCCGTATTGATTTCAGTACGGCCGTATTGAAGTTTCAGAAACTTCAATACGCCGTATTGAGTTCACTGCGGCCGTATTGAAGCTTCAATACGGCCGTATTAAGTTCAGTACGGCCGTATTGGGCTTCATTCCCTCCACTTCCTTATTTTGAGCTATTCTAAGACCTCTAGACCTACAGAGAACCCTCCTAGGGCCTTCCAGGAGTCCTTCTGGCTGATCTTCCTTCAGTCTTCGAGAGTCTTCAAGCTTTATTTCCGACCCGGACAATTTTAGGGGTCTACAACGGCCGTACTGAAGTTCAAAAACTTCAGTATGGCCGTATTGGCTTCAGTATGGCCGTATTGTAGTTCAAATTGTTCAGTACGGCCGTACTGAACTTCTAGGAGGCCGTATTGAGCTTCAATCCTTCCACAACCTTATTTTAAGCTACTCTAAGACTTCTAAACCTACGAATAATCATCCTAGGGTCCTCTAGGAGTCCTTCCGGCTGACTTTCCTTTGGTCTTCGAGAGTCTTCGAGTCTTATTTCTGACCCGGACAATTTAAGGGGTCTACAGTTGCCCCCCCTTTACTTAGTCAAACGTTTTTTTGGTGTACCGGTTGACAAGTAAATGAGTTGACCCAATTGTCCGGGGAGTAGGCCATCCTTCTGACTTGTAGTGTCTTCCGGTGGAAAATTGTTGAGTAACCTCTCCAGGTTGAGTATTAGTCGTTGCCTCTCCAGGCTCGTGCATACCTCGGTGCTTCTGACAACCTTGGTAGCGTGAGTTTACCCTCTCCAGGGTTAGCTTCGCTCGACACCCGAGCCGGAAGCTGCATACCTCCGTGTTTTTGACGACGGGGGTAGTGTGAGTACCGCCTCTCCAGGCTTAGCTTCGCTCGACACCCGAGCCGGAAGCTGCATACCTCCGTGTTTTTGAAGACGGGGTAGCGTGAGTACCGCCTCTCCAGGCTTAGCTTCGCTCGACACCCGAGCCGGAAGCTGCATACCTCCGTGTTTTTGACGACGGGGGTAGCGTGAGTACCGCCTCTCCAGGCTTAGCTTCGCTCGACACCCGAGCCGGAAGCTGCATACCTCCGTGTTTGTGACGACGGTGGCAGTGTGAGTTTGCCCTTTCCAGGGATTTGCAATGACTTTGTCTCCACAGTCCACGATGCTGCTTCGACGGTTGTTTTTGCTTTTGATGCCGCTGAGGGCTGGATAACGCAGGGATCCGTCTGGGGGATGTGCAGTTACTCATAGGTTCTTGTGTCCCAACTTTCCATTGCGTAGTTGGTACCCATTGGGGAATTTCTGATTCCTTGGGGTGTAGACACAAAGATGCTCTTTTCTGATGTGAGCGATGCCTTATGATTGGCTGACGTCCTTTCGACGTTGGTGGAGTATCCCGGTTATCCTTATTCGGGTGACTCTTTTGATTTTCCAGTTTTTGTTGCCTCTGTGTAGGCTGTTATCCACTGAGGGATTTTGTCGTTGATTTTGATTGGCCTCTTCTGTTAGGCGGATCATCTTGATGTTCGGTATGTGGTTGAATACCAAATTCCGCTTGGGGAATGATTATTGATCTTTTTTGGATTTTCCTTTTTTTGGAGGAGTGCCTCTGAGTAGGTGAATTATCTTGATGTTTGGTGTTCGGCTGAGTGCCGGATTCCGCTTGGGGAATGGTTATTGATCTTTTTGATTTTTCTCTTTTTGAAGGGGTGCCTCTGAGTAGGCGAATGGGGATTGAAGATCTTATGTATCCCAGAGTATTATTTAGAAAGCCTCTTCAGGCTTAGCTTCACTCGTCGCTCGAGTTGGAAAGCTATCTTCCACTGAGGAAGTCTGAGTCCTTTGACTCGGATATTTCGTTTGGATGATCATTGCTTCCATTGGGGGATCTTACCGATCTTGCTTTGATAGCTCTTACTGGGGATTTGGTCCAAGAGTGTGAGCTGAGAAGTCTCTGGGGAGTATTATTTCAGCAAGCCTCTCCAGGCTCAGTTATTCTGTATGATGAGGGAGTATTATTTCGGCAAGCCTCTCCAGGCTCAGTTATTCTGTACAATTTGTTGATTTTCTGTTCAGCCCAAGAATGCAAGCTGAGATGTTTCTTGGGGAGTATTATTTCAGCAAGCCTCTCCAGGCTCAGTTATTCTGTATGATGCGGGAGTATTATTTCGGCAAGCCTCTCCAGGCTCAATTATTCTGTATATTTGTTGGATTTTCTGAATTTTGCCTTTTTTCGTTGATTTCGGCTTTTTATGTTGGAGGGATCTCAAACACACTCACAGATGAAGCATGCAGAGGAATGAAGATGTTGTGATGAATGAGAATGGGCCAATACGGGCCGTATTGAATTCAATACGTCCGTATTGGTGTGGACGTTATGGCCAATGCTGCCGTATTCATTTCGGTACGCCCGTATTGAGTTGAAAATTTGTTCATAACCCTGATTTTAGTACGGGTGTACTGAACATGATACGGGCACATTGTTTTTTTTTTTTTCTGAAGTTTATATTTTTTGTTTTTTTGTTTTTTTTGTTTTTTTTTGTTTTTTTTTGTTTTTTTTTGTTTGTTTTTTCAATAAACAGAGAATAAGTGATCTTCCAGTACACCTATCATCTGTATGCATGTATGCGGTATGATGCACCTAA
The DNA here is from genome assembly GCF_000230855.2 of Cajanus cajan. NCBI lineage: Eukaryota > Viridiplantae > Streptophyta > Magnoliopsida > Fabales > Fabaceae > Cajanus > Cajanus cajan. Next base: position 15,129,190 of record NC_138522.1, on the reverse strand, counting down.
TTCTATTTGATTCATTTTTCAAAAGAATTAACCGATGCGTTTCTCTGTTTGAATTTTGCCATTCCTCCAGACGGGCTGTGCGATGCCGATTTCTGTAACCGAGGAATGATGCGTGTTATATCGAGATTGGTGTCATCAACCAAGTGATCCTTCCCTTCCTTTAGAAGACATGTCAACCCTCCTATTGACCACTATATCTCCATGTTTCCACTAGATTATTCTAAAATCGTTTGGGACAAGAGAGAAAAGAAAGGAAAGATATTTTTTGATCAAAAGTTTGTGTTTTAGAGGGGATTATTATTATTTTGAAAATGGTTTTTGTAAGAATAGCTGGCCAAGGTAGGCTCATGTGTTTAGGCTTGTTTGATTAAACACTTATGAAGTTAAGAAAGTCTTGTTATTTGACGTTGTGATTTGACAACTTAGATAGCTTCCCTTGAACCTTTTTTGAATTCGGCTCATGGTACCATCATAGATTTATTTTCGCTTTTTGATTGTCCTTATTTTTGCCTAAAACGCCCCTTTGTGGCGTCTTAGCGGACCTTTGTTTTTGTTTATTTTTGCAACCCTAACTTTTGCCTAGGTCACCCTTTCGTGGGATTCCTAGCGGGTCTTTTGCTCTTATTTTTGCGCAGCCCCCTTTTTGGGTTTCCTGCCGAGCTTCTTTTACTTTAAAAGATTTCTTTTTACCCATGATGGCACTTGTCGAGGCCAAGGGAAGGTGCTCCAAGTTTTCACACACTTCCACATAAAAATGATGTGGGTTTATTGTTATTAAGATGATTTTAACCTCATTCATGTTTATTCAAACAGGGTTAAAAATAATGCGGTTTAGAAATTTATTATAAGAAAGAAGAGAAGCAGTAAGAAATGATAAAGAATGATTTTATTATAATCATAATGGAAACATGTGCCCTATCGAGGCTCGGGGGTCGGGCTGTCCTCGAGGAGTAATCTCTAATAGTCATCAGGTCTATACATCCCTATCGGAAGGAGAAGAGCACTTGATGACGACGACCGGCCTTGACGCTTGTGAACCGGCCTTCCTAAAGATCTGGCTTAAAGAACGTCGAGAAGGATCTTGGTTCCTCTTCGTCCTTTGATCTTTATTAGGGTTGTATCCTAACCCTTGTTTCCCTGGATTATCCTTAATAATGGGTAGCTCGGGAATTCCTTGGGAATCCTTGCCAAGTCCTTGTCCAGGCAAGTATCCGTTCTTGGTGAGCATGTAGGCTACCTTCTTCATTTCTCGGGGAAATATTTTGACATTGGCAATCTCCAATGCTTGGAAGGCGGTTTCTAGAGCTTCCTCTGCTGCATCCACGTAAGGTATGGCAGATGGCTTGCTGATGAGTATGTCATCTTCAGCTTGTACAGTCACCAGCTTGTCACCCACTATGAATTTGACTTTCTGGTGGAGCGTAGAGGGAACAGCTTTCGCATCATGAATCCAAGGTCGGCCGAGGAGACAACTGTATGCGGGAGTAATATCCATCACTTGAAATTCGACATTGAAGATGGTGGGTCCAATTTGGATTGGAAGATTGATTTCTCCCACCACTTCTCTTTTAGAACCGTCGAAAGCTCGGACGATCATGTTGCTCGGGCGCATTTGGACTCCCTTGATTGCCACTTGATCAAACGTTCTTTTTGGCATCACATTCAAGGAAGATCCATTATCCACCAAGACTTTAGCGATGTGATATCCCTTGCACTTTACAGAGATGTGTAAGGGCTTGTTGTTGTTCGGTCCCTCAACGGGGATTTCTTCATCGGTGAAAGTGAGGTGATCGTTAGCCGTGATGTGACTAACAATCCCCTCGAATTTGTCTTGGGAGATAGTGTGCGACACGTATGCCTCGTTCAAGACTTTCAACAGAGCTTGTCGATGCGGTTCGGAGCATAGGATCAACGACAACAGAGTAATCTTTGCTGGCATCTTATGAAGTTGATCCACGATGGAGTACTCGCTCTGTCGGATATATTTTAACAGCTCATCAGTCTCCTCCTCGGATTCTTTATTTTCCTCGGTTTTCTCTTCTTTTTTCTTTCCCTTTATTCTTGGGAGCTTTGTCATGAAGATCTTCGGGAGTGTAGATCCTGCCACTCCTAGTCATGCCCCCAAGTCCAGCGATGTTAGAGATATCGCTGTCGGCAGAAGAATGGATGTCGTATATCCATGGCACAGCCTTATTTGATTCGTAGGGAAAAGGTCTTGGAGCAGTGATCCTTAACGGTGTCGGACCTTCCCCTTTGTTTGTCTTGATTACCAACAACGGAGTTGACGTGTGTTCGCTTGACGCGGTTGTTGGCTTGCATTTAATCACGAACGGCGTGCGATCCATTCTTTGAACATACGCATCGATTAATTCTTTTTTATTATTAATGTTTATTAATGAATTACTAGGAGGGATGTATGAAATGCAAACCTAGATCCCTCCATGATCTTTGATAAGAATGCATGATATGAGATGATGGCGATGAATATGCATGCATTGTGTTTATTCAACTAAGCATTATCATGTTTTTAGGATGTCCCTAAGATGATGCATGATATTGCTTGGTTTGGATAAATAACCCTTTTTTCTTTTTTTGGGTATTTTGTTTTTTGTATTTATTTTTTTTGGGTGAAAAGGGAATCTACCTATATGAATGTGATGAAGGTAGATGTTAACACCATGTAACGGAAGATTCTTATTCCTATTTATTCTTATTTTAAAAAGGAATGTTGTATGTTTAAAGAATGCAATGTATGCTCAAACAATGTCACATAAACAATGCACAAACAATTCACTCATCCACGAACAGTCACGAGCGAATCACGAGGTAGGGGTATCCTGCAGAAAAGTGCATATTCAAGGAGGTTCTAACTGTTCTCACTGGTCTGAGGCCCCCAAGTTGCCCCCATTATAGGGACCCAATCCCTCTCGTCGTAAGTCGATGGAAAGTTCCAACGCACTGTCGGACTTGAGTTCATGGTTATCACCTTGAGTGATGCTTTCCGACAACGGTCTACGGGCACCTATAGACCCATTCGACAACCGGCCGTACTAACATCCACTCCCTATGGCTTTCCACTCATGCCCCCGGGTATAGAGGGAACTGTTGTGTGCAAAGGTTTGTGTGCAGTTTTTATTTCAAACAATTGCGAAAATTTAAACATACAACAGTTATTAAAAGCCACATAAATAAAGCATGTTATCATACAAGTGAGGGGTAATGAAGTAATTTTAAACTATTATTTTAGAAATAATCCATCACTAAATGGGACTGACTCTCGAGGCTTCCCCAGTGGAGTCGCCATCTGTCGCCACCCGCCGAAACGGACCTTGGCATTCGCGACGATGGTCGGACTCATTTTAATGGTTCGAAAAGTGGTGGATTGTTAGAACGACTTATTCTCAAACTGAGACCTCATCGAACTAACAATTTTATTAAATGATTCACCAATCCATGTTAATCCCAAGCGGGACCCTCCATGGATTAGTGGTTTTCGCAAAAAGAAGGGTTCTTGGAGTCGCCACCAATGTTTTACTCAAAACATTGGAAAAAGATATAAGGCAATTGATTTCATAAATCAACTTTGGCCATTACAACCAGAGTCGGGTAAGGGAGTCGGTTACGTGCGGGGAAGGTGTTAGCACCCCACAACGCCCCTTTCGGGTTCCCTATGACGGATTATTTCATAAATAACAGTGTAAAATTACTAAATTACCCCTATTTATTATAAACGGCTATGAATAAGATATCTACATGATGAATAAATTAAACATGCGATGCAACAATCAGAAAGCAGTAAAAGGAAGGATTTTGAAGAAGAAACCTTTGAAGCGTGCTTTTATATATTCAAATGTTAGGAGGCTTTTTGGCGCTCCCTCCCACTACACTCTCGCTCGCTCCTTCCCTAAAAATTAATCTTTACTATGGAAATCAAAAAGATTTCCCTTCGACTAGTTCGAATTCTCAAGCTAAATGCTCAGAACTCAACAACTTCGTCGGATCGGCTCTCGGAGAGAATTCTAGGGCAGAACACTGCTCAAAAACCCCAGAATACTCAATAAGAGAGTCCAAGAAGTGTGGAAAAGTGTGGAATGACGTCCAAATGACGTCCTATATATAGGAGTGAGGCGCAGTACGGCCTCTGACATCAATACGGCCCGTACTGAAGTTTTGAACTACAGTACGGCCGTATTGAATTCAGTACGGCCGTACTGAAGTTTCAAAAACTTCAGTACGGCCGTATTGGTTTCAGTACGGCCGTACTGAAGTTCAAAAACTTCAGTATGGCCGTATTGGCTTCAGTACGGCCGTATTGTAGTTCAAATTGTTCAGTACGGCCGTACTGAACTTCTAGGAGGCCGTATTGAGCTTCAATCCTTCCACAGCCTTATTTTAAGCTACTCTAAGACTTCTAAACCTACGAATAATCATCCTAGGGTCTTCCAGGGTCCTCCAGGAGTCCTTCCGGCTGACTTTCCTTTGGTCTTCGAGAGTCTTCGAGTCTTATTTCCGACCCGGACAATTTTAGGGGTCTACACTATGGCCACCCTTAGTTTTCAAGGGAGTGCCATGCATTGGTGGACTTCCCTAATGAGAGAAAAACAAATTATGAGAGAGCCCTCCATTAAATATTGGAATGAACTTAGGAGTGCCTTAAGGAGAAGGCACATTCCTCCTTATTTTGAGAGGGAGTTAATGGACAAGCTCCAAAGACTCCAACAAAGGAACCTTAGTGTGGAGGAATATAGGCAAAAAATGGAGTTGCTTATGCTAAGGGCTGGAATTAAGGAAGAAGAGAGAACCACCATTGCTAGGTTTCAAAGTGTCTAAACCTAGAAATTAGGGACAAGGTTGAACTACTACCCTATAGAGACCTAAATGAACTAGTTCAACTTTGTGTGAGGGTAGAACAACAACTTAGGAGAAATCCTAGCCTTAGGAAGGAATCTACCTCATACCCTAGGAAGGACTTCAAGAAGGAGGGTCAATCCTCCTATTCAAAGGATAGACCACTAGAAAAAGAAAAACAAAAACAAAAACCTTCCGATGAGCCTAGAACTAGTTCTATTAAGTGCTTTAAATGCTTAGGGAGGGGACACATAGCTTCCCAATGCCCCACAAAAAAGACCATGATCATTAGGGGCAATGAGATCTTAAGTGAGGAAAGCACTTCATCTTCTTCATCATCCTCAAGTGAAGAAGATGCTAGTCTTAGTTCTAGTGAGGAAGCACCATGTGAAGGTGACCTATTCATTGCTCAAAGGTTACTTACCAACCAACCCAATGATCAAGACCAATCAAAAAGAGAGAACCTTTTCCATTCTAGATGCAAAATTTTTAAGAAAACTTGTTCTCTCATTGTTGATAGTGGATCTTGTAATAACTTTGTAACCCAAAGGTTGGTTGATAAGCTTAACCTAACTACTATAGCCCATCCTAAATCTTATAAACTTCAATGGCTTAATGAGGATGGACCTATAGTAGTTAAGGATCAAGTAAATGTTCCTTTCTCCATTGGAAAATATAAAGATGAAATTTTATGTGATATAATTCCAATGGATGCAAGCCACATTTTACTTGGAAGGCCTTGGCAACATGATAGGAAGGCCATTCATGATGGTGTTACAAACAAAATTTGCCTAGTCCACCTAGGCAAGAAACACACCTTGACTCCTCTTTCACCTTCACAAGTGTTGGAGGATCAAGTATTTATGAAATCAAAAAAAAAGAGGAAAAAAAGAAGAAGGTTCTAGAGTTGGAGGGTAGTGTCTCCTCCAAGGAAGTTGTTCCTAGAAGTCAATTTTTAATAAAAAATTCTATCAAGAAATTTCTTCTAGTTGAACAACCTCTTCACCTTCTTAATACTAAAAAGACACTACTCTTGGAAAAGAGTAAGGAGGATAGTGTCTCCTCCAAAAATCTTGTGCAAAAGGAAAGTCACTTTTTAATTCAAAATGATTGCAAAAAGACTTTTCTTCTTCACAAAGATTTTAGCTCTTTTTCTATTGCTGCCACAACCTTAGATCTTAAGATCCACAACCTAAACATTTTTGAAAATAAAGGATCTCAAGTTCTTAGTCTTGTGAAGAAGGAGTGGACTTCACCTAGTTCTACTTCTTATGCTACTACTTTGGTGGTGCCCAAAGTAGACAGCCATTGTCTATTTAGGACTTCTCTTTCTTTAGTTATTCTAATAAAGCACCCAACCTTTGGTTTATATTGTTTATTAGATACATCTTATGGTGTCTTATTATCTATTTTTGATCTTAAGGGAAGTTCAAACTGTTGAGCTTAGGAGAGCTTGAAGCCTAAAGAAGTTTTGATGATCACAACACAAGTGTACAACAACAACTTACAACTTGGAAGCACAAAAACAAAGTCAAAGAAAAGTCAAGAACATGCAATGTAATAGAGTTTAGAAATTAAGTTGTTTTGAATGAGATTTTATATTGTGTGTGCTTAGTATGCTTTGTGCATAATCAAATCTATATCTAAACTAAGTAGAGAGTATATGATGATGAGTTAAAACATTGAAAAGTTATTTTGAGACTTAAAATGAAGTTTTAAGTACTAACTCAAAATAATCGATTATTGTTAAATATAATCGATTATTCCAGCAAAAGGCAAAATGGGATGCCTTGCTGCAATAATCGATTATTTGCCAAAATAATCGATTATCCCAGGAACAACTTTATGGAATAATCGATTATCCAGCGGTTTTCATAAAAAGGAAGGGTTCGTGGAGTCGCCACCAATGTTTTACTCAAAACATTGGAAAAAGAAGTTTAAGGCAATCGATTCAAAAATCGACTTCGGCCATGACAACCAGAGTCGGGTAAGGGAGTCGGTTACGCGTGGGGAAGGTGTTAGCACCCCACAGCGCCCCTTTCGGGTTCCCTATGACAGATTATTTAAAAAAATAATAGTGCGAAATTACTAAATTACCCCTATTTATTCTAAGCAATTGTAAATTAACTATCTACATGATGACAATATGTACACACAGAAAGCGGTAAAAGAAGGGACTTTAAAGATATAAACCTTTGAAGCGTGCTTTCTTATATATCTTGACAGAAATTGGGAAGCGTTTTGGCGTTCCCTCCCTCTACAAGACCGCTCGCTCCCTCCTAAAAAATAATTTTTGACTTGGAAATCCGATGGATTTCCCTTCGACTTAGTTTGATACTCAAGCAAAATGCTCAGAACTCAAAAACTTCGTCGGATCAACTCTCCGAGTGATTTCTAGGCAGAGCACTGCTCAAAAAAAACCCAGAATACTCAAGAAGAGGGTTAAAACTCAGTCCAAAAGTGTGAAATCACGTCCCATTGACGTCATATTTATAGGGAAAAGGCTCAATACGGTCTCTGGGGGTCAATACGGTCAACATTGAAATTTTGAACTACAATACGGCCGTATTGAATTCAATACGGCCGTATTGAAGTTCAAAAAACCTCAATACGGCCGCATTGAAGTTCAGTGCAGCCGTATTGAAGTTCAGTGCAGCCGTATTGAATTCAATGCAGCCGTATTAAAGTTCAGTGCAGCCGTATTGAATTCAATGCAGCCGTATTGAAGTTCAGAAACTTCAATACGGCCGTATTGAGTTCAGTGCGGCCGTATTGAAGTTCAAAATGTTCAATACGGCCGTACTGAACCTCTGGGAGGCCGTATTGGGCTTCATTCCTCCACTTTTCTTATTTTAGCTATTCTAAGACCTCTAAACCTACAGATAGTCATCCTATGATCTTCTGGGAGTCCTTCCAGCTGACTTTCCTTTGGTCTTCGAGAGTCTTCCAGCCTTATTTCCGACCCGGACAATTTTAGGGGTCTACAGCTGCCCCCCCTTTACTTAGTCGTACGGCCTTTTGGTGTACCGGCTGACAAGTAAAGGAGTTGACCCAATTGTCCGGGTGATGTGCCAACCTTCTGACTTGTAGCGTCTTCCGGTGGAAAATTGTTGAGTAGCCTCTCCAGGTTGTTGCATACCTCGGCGTTTCTGACAACCTCGGTAGCTAAGTTTACCCTCTCCAGGGTCAACTTCACTCGACGCCCGAGCCGGAAGTTGAACACCAACGTGCCTCTGACAACGCTGATGGTTGAGTACCGCCTCTCCAGGCCTAGCCTCACTCGACGCCCGAGCCGGAAGCTAGACACCAGTGTTAACATCACCGATGATTGAGTACTGCCTCTCCAGGCTCTGCTTCAGTTGTTTCTGACGACCTAGGCAGCTAAGTTTACCCTCTCCAGGGTCAACTTCACTCGACGCCCGAGCCGGAAGTTGAACACCAACGTGCCTTTGACGACGCTGATGGTTGAGTACTGCCTCTCCAGGCCCTGCCTCTCAACATGAGGTAGTTTGAGTATCGCCTCTCCAGGCCCTGCCTCTTAACATTCAGCAGTTGAGTATTGCCTCTCCAGGCCCTGCCTCTTAACATTCAGCAGTTGAGTATTGCCTCTCCAGGCCCTACCTCTTAACATTCAGCAGTTGAGTACCGCCTCTCCAGGCCCTGCCTCTTAACATTCGGCAGTTGAGTATCGCCTCTCCAGGCCCTGCCTCTTAACATTCGGCAGTGTGAGTTTACCCTCTCCAGGGTTTTGAGATGATTTTTGTCTCCACAGTCCACGATGCTGCTTCGACGGTTTTTCTGATTTTGTGCCGCTGAGGGCTGGATAACGCAGGGATCCGTCTAGGGGATGTGCAGTCATTCATAGGTTCCTGTGCCCCAACTTGCATTGCATTGTTGGTACCCATGGGGAATTTCTGACTCCTTGGGGTGTAGACACAGATGCTCTCTCTCTGAGTTGAGCGATGCCTTATGTTTAGCTGACGTCCTTTGACGTTGTGGAGTATCCCGGTTATCTTTATTCGGGTGTCTCTCTTTGATTTTTCTGATTTTTGTAGCCTCTGTGTAGGCTATTATCCACTGAGGGTATTCTGGATGTTGATTTTGATTTTGTCTCCACAGTCCACGATGCTGCTTTGACGATTATTTTTGTGCCACTGAGGGCTGGATAACGCAGGGATCCGTCTAGGGGATGTGCAGTTACTCATAGGTTCTTGTGTCCCAACTTTCCTTTGCATAGTTGGTGCCCATTGAGGAATTTCTGTTTCCCTGGGGTGTAGACACGAAGATGCTCTTTCTGAGATGAGCGGTGCCTTATGATTGGCTGACGTCCTTTCGACGATGGTGGAGTATCCCGGTTATCCTTATTCGGGTGACTCTTTTTGTTTTTCTGGTTTTGTCGCCTCTGTGTAGGCTGTTATCCGCTGGGGGATTTTGTCATTGATTGTGATTAGCCTCTTCTGTTAGGCAGATCATCTTGACGCTTGATGTTTGGCCAAGAGCCGGATTCCACTTGGGGAATGATTATTGATCTTTTGATTTTTTTTCTTTTTGTAGGAATGCCTCTTGAGTAGGCGACTGGGGATTTGGGGATCTTATGTATCTCAGAGTATTATTTAGGAAGCCTCTACAGGCTTAGCCTCACTCAACGCCTGAGTTGGAGAGCTATCTTCCACTGAGGAAGTTTTAAGTCCTTTGACTAGATATACTGCTTGGGTGATCGTGTTTCCATTGGGAATTTTGTCGATCTTGCTTTGATAGCTCTCGCTGGGGATTTGTTCCGTGAGCTTGAGTTGGGGTTTCTCTGGGGAGTATTATTTCTGCGAGCCTCTCCAGGCTCAATTATTCTGTATGATGAATTGGTTTTTTTTTTTTTTTTTTTTTTTTTTTTTTTTTTTTTGTTCAGCCCGAGAATGCGAGCTGAGACGTCTTTTGGAGAGTATTATTTCGGCAAGCCTCTCCAGGCTCAATTATTCTGTACGAGGCGATCGATTTTCTAAATCTTTTGCCCTTTTTTGTCGTTTTTGGCTTTTTTTGTATTTTTTGCCTTTTTTGTCATTTTTTGGCTTTTTCTGTATTTTTGCCTTTTCTGTTGATTTGCGGCTTTTTCTGTTGACCGCTGCCATACACAAGCAATTTTTCCTATTTTCTATTTTATGCAATTGCCTCATGATAAGGTCTTTGAATGTGCAACTAATGTGTGTGATGCACAAATGCAAGTTTTATTATTTAATGTTTTTAGAAAAATGAATGGCTCTCCCTATCCTCCTTTTCTTGGAGGAATTTCTGTCATCGACGTGAGGGAATATTTTTGTGAGCCTTTTATGCAGGAGATTATGGATTTTATAGGAACCCCTCCAATTTTCTTTATTGACCGATTATTAAGAGAGTTTCGTACAATTTTTGAAACATCAATTTAGAGGCATAATCACATGGTCAAGAGAGAAAAGAAACAAATGGATATTTTATTTGATATTCAAAAATGTTTTTACAGAAAGATTTGCAAAGGGAATTTCTGAAGAATGGCTGGCCAAGGTGGGCTATTTATACATTTGGCTTAAACAATCATATCTGTAATTGTCGCTCTTCCCGTTCCCCTAGCCGCTTCGGGTGAGATGCCTGAGCCAGGAGTGTAGATGCTGCAAGACGCTTGCTTCTAGAAGATTATCACTTGAACCGCCTTTCGGTTTTCGATTCAAGTGATCGTTGCTTGCTTTGTTTTTACATCTTATTCTTTTGCCCCTAACTTTTGCCTAGGACGTATCCTAGCGGGGATAATTTTGCCTTTGTTTTGCCTAGTACCCTTGTACTGGCGGGCTTTTCGTTTTGCCCTAACTTTTGCCTAGGATGCCCTTTTTGGGTTTTCATCCTAGCGGGCTTGTGCAAGCAACGTCTTCAAGCATAATACTTCTTTACCACGTCAGCGTTGACTGGGTATCGCAGTTCTTCTCCGTCCATGTTTGTGAGGATTAGTGCTCCTCCGGAGAAGGATCGCTTCACCACGTATGGTCCTTCGTAATTTGGGGCCCACTTTCCAATTTTGTCCTTTTGAGATGGTAGCAATTTCTTCATCACCAGCTCTCCCTCATGGTAGATTCGAGGGTGGACTTTCTTGTCAAAAGCCTTTTTGATCTTCCTTTGGTAGGCTTGACCATGACATATGGCGTTCAGTCGTTTTTCTTCGATAAGGTTCAATTGGTCGTATCGGCTTTGAACCCATTCTGCCTCGGAAAGTTTTGCTTCCATGATTACTCTCAGAGAAGGTATCTCGACTTCAACAGGCAGAACTGCCTCCATTCCATAAACAAGGGAAAATGGAGTAGCTCCTGTGGATGTGCGCACTGAAGTCCTGTATCCATGGAGAGCGAAGGGTAACATCTCATGCCAGTCTTTGAATGAGACAACCATCTTCTGTACTATTTTCTTGATATTCTTATTGGCTGCCTCGACTGCCCCATTCATCTTTGGTCGATATGGGGAAGAGTTGTGGTGTTGGATCTTGAACTCTTGGCACAGTTCTTCCATCATCTTGTTATTTAGATTGGATCCATTATCAGTGATGATCTTATCGGGAATACCGTATCTGCATATAATGTTTTTTCTGATGAAGGATGTTACCACCTTTCGGGTCACATGAGCATACGATGCCGCTTCTACCCATTTGGTGAAATAATCAATGGCCACCAGGATGAATCTATGTCCATTGGATGCCTTTGGTTCGATGGGTCCAATAACATCCATGCCCCACATTGCAAATGGCCAAGGTGAAGCCAATACATTGAGTGGCGTTGGTGGGACATGAATATTGTCGGCATATGCTTGACATTTGTGGCATTTCCGAACGTATTGGTAACAATCCCTTTCCATGGTCGACCAATAGTACCCTGCCCTAAGGATTTTCTTAGCCATTGCAGGTCCGGGAATGTGGGTACCGAAAACCCCCTCATGTATTTCTTTGATTACATTTTGAGCTTCGACTTGGTCTACACACCTCAACAAAACCGAGTCATAATTCTTTTTGTAGAGGGTTTCTCCTATCAGCAGAAATCCCATGGCCCTTCTTCGGATATGCTTTTTGTCATTATCGTTGGCCATATCAGGATATTCCCCTTTTTTCAGATATTGTTTGATATCGTGGAACCATGGACAATCGTCGATAACTTCATCTATCAGAAGGCAGAACGCTTGCTTATCATGCCGTCGGATATTAATGATGGGCATTTCATGCTCTTTATCCAAGGTGAACATCGACGAGAGTGTAGCAAGAGCGTCGGCAAACTGATTCTCCTCCCTCGGAATATACTCAAAGACGACACTTTGAAAAAGATGTGTCAAGTCTTTGATATGCTCAACATATGGTATTAGTTTAGGATTTCGGACTTCCCAGTCACCTCGTAGCTGATGAATGACTAAAGCCGAATCTCCAAACACTTTGAGCTTTAGGATACCATTGTTGATAGCTGCTTGGATTCCTAGCGCGCAAGCTTCGTATTCGGCCATGTTGTTTGTACAGTCGAAATTGAGTCTTGCTGTTAGGGGGATATGCCTTCCTTGTGGGGAGATTAACACTGTTCCAATCCCCTGTCCAAGCATGTTGGAGGCTCCATCAAAATACATGGTCCACGCATCATCTTTGCGCTCTTCATGTTGTAAGTTCATGATATCCTCATCGGGGAAATCATCCTGAAGGGATTGATAGTCATTGGTCGGCCCGTGTGCTAGGTAATCAGCTAGGGTACTGCCCTTGATGGCCTTTTGGGTGACATGTATGATGTCAAATTCTGATAATTGCACTTGCCATCGGGCAATCTTCCCAGTGATTATGGGTTTGTCGAACACATACTTAATTGGGTCCATTTTGGAAACCAACCAAGTAGTATGCCTAATCATATACTGCCTGAGCCTTTGTGTTGCCCATGCTAACGCGCAGCACGTCTTTTCTAGCGGCGTGTAGCGGGTTTCATAATCAAGAAACTTTTTGCTCAGGTAGTAGATGGCTTGTTCTTTCTTCCTTGTTTCATCTTGTTGTCCTAGCACAGCTCCCATGGACTCATCAAGTACCGTTAGATAGAGGATTAATGGTCTTCCCTCGACAGGTGGCACCAACACTGGTGGATTGGCCAAGCACTGTTTGATCTTATCGAAAGCTTTTTGACAATTCTCATCCCAAGTTTCGGAATGATTCTTGCGCAACAACTTGAATATCGGTTTGCACGTGTCAGTCAATTGTGCGATGAACCTCGCGACGTAGTTCACCCTGCCGAGGAATCCTCTTATTTCTTTCTCGGTTCTAGGATGAGGCATTTCCATTATTGCCTTTACTTTTTCGGGGTCCACCTCTATGCCTTTTTCACTGACGATGAACCCGAGAAGTTTACCCGACCGAACTCCGAAAGTACACTTAGCCGGGTTTAGCTTAAGCTGATACTTACGAAGCCGATTGAATAATTTTCTCAAATATTGGATGTGGTTCATCTCGTCCTTCGACTTTGCGATCATGTCATCCACGTATACTTCAATTTCTTTGTGGATCATATCGTGGAATAGCGTCACCATCGCTCGTTGGTAGGTGGCACCCGCATTTTTAAGTCCAAAAGGCATCACCCTGTAGCAGAAAGTGCCCCAAGGTGTAATGAAAGAAGTTTTCTCGCCGTCTTCTATATTCATCTTTATTTGATTATACCCCGAGTATCCATCCATAAAGGAATAGAGTGTGTTTGTGGCAGTGTGATCCACAAGTGTATCGATGTGGGGCAAGGGAAAATCGTCCTTTGGACTGGCACGATTCAAATCCCTATAATCAACACACACTCTAACCTTCCCATTCTTTTTTATGACTGGCACAATGTTAGCCAGCCATTCGGGATACTGGGATACAACCAAGAATCCCACGTCTAATTGTTTTTCTACCTCCTCCTTAATCTTTAAGGACCATTCGGGCTTGATTCGTCGAAGCTTTTGCTTAATGGGTCGAAACCCCTCTTTTAATGGCAACTTGTGTTCGACGATGTTGGAGTCCAAACCGGGCATATCATGGTACGACCATGCAAATACGTCTTTGTATTCCGTCAACAATTGAATCAATTGCGTTTTTATTTCATCACTGATATGGGTCCCAATATTGACTTCTTGTAACTCTTGACCCTGCCCCAAATTCACGGTCTCCAATTTCTCTTGATATGGCTGGAGTAGACGAGCTTCTTGATCTAGCAGTCTTTGCAGATCCGGAGAGATAGTCTCCTCATCACTGTCCGACTCAACCCATTCATCCTTGGCTTTCGGATCCCGATCAGAGCGAACAATCACAGACATAATTATTTACTGGTTCTGTTTAGGTTTAGAATTATTAATATTGATGAGAGAGAGAGAATAGAACAAAATGAGAGAATAATGTATGAAAAATGCCTCTTTATTGATATATGCATGTAAAACTGTACAAAACCCTTATTTACATGAAAAGGTCCTCATGATCTCGGGTACTGATCATGAGTCCCTAAAAGAAAAATATGGAGGGGCCCTATCATGGCTTGCCCTTCTCTCTACTCCTGTTTTGGCAGAGGGTTCTTGCTCACGTCGGGCGCTGTCGAATTGAAAGTGACCCAACCAGCGTCAATAAGGCTTTGGACCTTGTGCTTGAGAGCTAGGCAGTTCTCCGTTGAATGCCCCGGCGCTCCCGAATGGTATAGACATTTGTCTTGTGGTTTGTACCAATCGGGGTAAGGTGGGTCGATCTTTCTCGGTGGAACATAAGCTAGAAGTTGGGCTTCTACTAGCTTCGGCAGGAGATCGCTATAAGTGGTCGGAAGTTTGTCAAACTTCTTCACAGAGTTGTATTGCGATTTGCCTGACTTCGAAGTGGAAGAAGATGGAGAAATGGTTACAGCGTTGACTCCTCCTTCTTTCTTCTTCCCGAAGGCCTTCTTAGCTTCATATGGTTGGGAAGGCTTAGCCAGCTTCCCACTTTTGAGTCCTTGTTCCACCCTTTCTCCAATGGTGATGATGTCCGAGAAGAGTGTTGTCGTGTTCCCTATCATCTTGTCATAATAGGGACCAGTCAACGAATTGATGAATAAGCACACCGTCTCCTTATCCGACAGCGGGGGCTCTATCTGTGCCGCCAACTCCCTCCAACGTTCGGCGTACGTCTTGAAGGATTCATCGTTCTTTTTACTCAAGGCTTGAAGATCTGACCTATCGGGTGTTAGGTCGATGTTGTATTTGTAGCGCTTGAGAAAGGCGTCGGCCAACTGCCTCCATGTATGTACTAGATTTCCATCTAGCTGCATATACCAGTTGAGCGCGGTATCAGCCAAGCTCTCTTGGAAGCAGTGGATCAAGAGCTTTTCGTTTGTGGCATATGCAGCCATCTTTCGGCAGTACATGGTGAGATGACTCTTAGGGCAAGTCGATCCCACATATTTTGGGAAATCCGGCACTTTAAATTTAGGAGGGAATTGGATGTCCCTCACTAAACACATGTCGGCGGCATCTTTGATGTCAAAATCATGCCCCTCCATAGCCCTCAACCGATCCTCTAGGGCGTGGAATTGTTCCTTTGAAACCTCGGGCTCTTTGATTACAATTCCAGCCCCTATAGGTATAGCGTGTGGAGGCTCTTCCTCGTGTTCTTCTTCCTCTCCATGATGGGACTCATGGTCATTGTGGTGTGATCCATGCACATTGTGGTGACGCATGAGCTCCATCATTTGCGCCATCTGTTCTTTGAGCTGAGAGAGCTCGATTGTGAGCTTCTTATTTTGCTCTTCCAGCGCTTCCATTTTCTTGATTTTCTGCGCGCGCGTGAGGACAGAGAGATGACCAGCCACTTTCTAAAATGAATGTTTATTCTAATTAGCTTATTTATGATATGAATACACTCTTGATGTGAGCTTGATAATCTTTCATCTTTAAGGCGCTGCCTTTTTAAGATGAAAGTTTATCACCCTCCCTAGCCTATGACCTCTCCACAACGGAGAATCTCAATAGTTACGGGTCTCTTTCACTCACATCGAGAGGGTATTAGTGAACTTATAAATGATGATGAGGATGCATGAGGTATTATTAATAATGATGCCTATGCTTCTTACTTTTATTATATTTTCACACATTGGTTTTTCCTCTCATGTCATGACATTTTCATGCATGGGGATTTATTCTTTGACCTTATCACGAGGTTATTTATTAATGCACAAACAATTGCACATAAGCATTTACACAAACAATTCACTCATCCACGAACAGTCACGAGCGAATCACGAGGTAGGGGTATCCTGCAGAAAAGTGCATATTCAAGGTGGTTCTAACTGTTCTCACCGGTCTGAGGCCCCCAAGGTGCCCCCATTATAGGGACCCAATTCCTCTCGTCGTAAGCCGATGGAAAGCTCCAACGCACTGTCGGACTCGAGTTCATGGTTATCACCTTGAGTGATGCTTTCCGACAACGGTCTACGGGCACCTATAGACCCATTCGACAACCGGCCGTACTAACATCCACTCCCTATGGCTTACCACTCATGCCCCCGGGTATAGAGGGATCTGTTGTGTGCAAAGGTTTGTGTGCAGTTTTTATTTCAAACAATTGCGGAAAATTAAATATACAACAATTACTAAAGCCAAATAGATAAACATGTTATCATACAAGCAAGGGGTAATAAAGTAATTTTAACTATTATTTGTTAAAAATAATCTGTCACTAAATGGGACTGACTCTCGAGGCTTCCCCAGTGGAGTCGCCATCTGTCGCCACCGGCCCGAAACGGGCTTTCGGCATTCGCGAAGGATGGTTGGACTCTTTTATTTGTTTGAAAATATGGATTGCTAGAATGACTTATTCTCAAACTGAGACCTTGTCAGACGAGCAATTTTATTAAAAGGCTCACCAATCCATGTTAATCCCAAGCGGGACCCTCCATGGATTAGCGGTTTTCATAAAAAGGAAGGGTTCGTGGAGTCGCCACCAATGTTTTACTCAAAACATTGGAAAAAGAAGTTTAAGGCAATCGATTCAAAAATCGACTTCGGCCATGACAACCAGAGTCGGGTAAGGGAGTCGGTTACGCGTGGGGAAGGTGTTAGCACCCCACAGCGCCCCTTTCGGGTTCCCTATGACAGATTATTTAAAAAAATAATAGTGCGAAATTACTAAATTACCCCTATTTATTCTAAGCAATTGTAAATTAACTATCTACATGATGACAATATGTACACACAGAAAGCGGTAAAAGAAGGGACTTTAAAGATATAAACCTTTGAAGCGTGCTTTCTTATATATCTTGACAGAAATTGGGAAGCGTTTTGGCGTTCCCTCCCTCTACAAGACCGCTCGCTCCCTCCTAAAAAATAATTTTTGACTTGGAAATCCGATGGATTTCCCTTCGACTTAGTTTGAGACTCAAGCAAAATGCTCAGAACTCAAAAACTTCGTCGGATCAACTCTCCGAGTGATTTCTAGGCAGAGCACTGCTCAAAAAAACCCAGAATACTCAAGAAGAGGGTTAAAACTCAGTCCAAAAGTGTGAAATGACGTCCCATTGACGTCATATTTATAGGGAAAAGGCTCAATACGGTCTCTGGGGGTCAATACGGTCAACATTGAAATTTTGAACTACAATACGGCCGTATTGAATTCAATACGGCCGTATTGAAGTTCAAAAAACCTCAATACGGCCGCATTGAAGTTCAGTGCAGCCGTATTGAAGTTCAGTGCAGCCGTATTGAATTCAATGCAGCCGTATTAAAGTTCAGTGCAGCCGTATTGAATTCAATGCAGCCGTATTGAAGTTCAGAAACTTCAATACGGCCGTATTGAGTTCAGTGCGGCCGTATTGAAGTTCAAAATGTTCAATACGGCCGTACTGAACCTCTGGGAGGCCGTATTGGGCTTCATTCCTCCACTTTTCTTATTTTAGCTATTCTAAGACCTCTAAACCTACAGATAGTCATCCTATGGTCTTCTGGGAGTCCTTCCGGCTGACTTTCCTTTGGTCTTCGAGAGTCTTCAAGCCTTATTTCCGACCCGGACAATTTTAGGGGTCTACAAAGGGAAATCTTTTTGATTTCCATAGTAAAGATTAATTTTTAGGGAAGGAGCGAGTGAGCGTGTAGTGGGAGGGAGCGCCAAAAAGCCTCCTAACATCTGTTTAGATATATAAAAGCACGCTTCAAGAGGTTTTCCTTAAAATCCCTTCTTTTATTGCTTTCTGATTGTCGCATATTTAATTTTGTCATCATGTAGATATTTAATTTATAATCGTTTATAATAAATAGGGGTAATTTAGTAATTTTGCACTGTTATTTAGGAAATAATCCGTCATAGGGAACCCGAAAGGGGCGTTGTGGGGTGCTAACACCTTCCCCGCACGTAACCGACTCGCTTACCCGACTCTGGTTGTAATGACCAAGGTTGATTTATGAAATCAATTGCCTTATCCCTTTTTCCAATGTTTTGAGTAAAACATTGGTGGCGACTCCAAGAACCCTACCTTTTGCGAAAACCACTAATCCATGGAGGGTCCCGCTTGGGGTTAACATGGATTGGTGAACCATTTTAATAAAATTGTTAGTTCGACAAGGTCTCAGTTTGAGAATAAGTCGTTCTAACAATCCACCACTTTTCAAAACATTAAAACGAGTCCGACCATCGTCGCGAATGCCAAGGTCCGTTTCGGCGGGTGGCGACAGATGGCGACTCCACTGGGGAAGCCTCGAGAGTCAGTCCCATTTAGTGATGGATTATTTCTAAAATAATAGTTTAAAATTACTTCATTACCCCTCGCTTGTATGATAATATGTTTTATCTATGTGGCTTTTAATAACTGTTGAATGTTTAAATTTTTGCAATTGTTTGAAATAAAAACTGCACACAAACCTTTGCACACAACAGTTCCCTCTATACCCGGAGGCATGAGTGGTAAGCCATAGGGAGTGGATGTTAGTACGGCCGGTTGTCGAATGGGTCTATAGGTGCCCGTAGACCGTTGTCGGAAAGCATCACTCAAGGTGATAACCATGAACTCAAGTCCGACAGTGCGTTGGAACTTTCCATCGACTTACGACGAGAGGAATTGGGTCCCTATAATGGGGGCACCTTGGGGGCCTCAGACCAGTGAGAACAGTTAGAACCTCCTTGAATATGCACTTTTCTGCAGGATACCCCTACCTCGTGATTCGCTCGTGACTGATCGTGGATGAGTGAATTGTGTGTGCATTGTTTATGTGACATTGTTTGAGCATACATTGCATTATTTAAACATACAACATTCCTTTTAAATAAGAATAAATAGGAATAAGAATCTTCCATTACATGGTGTTAACATCTACCTTCATCACATTCATGTAGGTAGTTTCCATTTTTTCACCAAAAAATAATAATAATAATACAAAAAAAAAATACTCAAAGAAAAAAAGAAAAATATATTTATCCAAACCAAGCAATATCATGCATCATCTTAGGAGCATCCCGAAAGCATGATAATGCTTAGTTGAATAAACACAATGCATGCATATTCAACGCCATCATCTCATATCATGCATTCTTATCAAAGATCATGGAGGGATCTAGGTTTGCATTTCATACATCCCTCCTAGTAATTCATTAATAAACATAAAAAGAAAGGATTAAATCGATGCGTATGTTCAGAATGGATCGCACGCCATTTGTTATTAAGTGTAAGCCAACAACCGCGCCAAGCGAACGCACATCAACTCCGTTGTTGGTAATCAAGACGAACAAAGGGGAAGGTCCAACACCGTTAAGGATCACTGCTCCAAGACCTTTCCCCTACGAATCGAATAAGGCTGTGCCATGGATATACGACATCCATTCTTTTGCCGACAGCGATATCTCTAACATCGCTGGACTTGGGGGCATGACTAGGAGTGGCAGGATCTACACTCCCGAAGATCTTCATGATAAAGCTCCCAAGAATAAAGGGAAAGAAAAAGAAGAAAAAACCAAGGAAAATAAAGAATCCGAGGAGGAGACTGATGAGCTGTTAAAATATATCCGACAGAGCGAGTACTCCATCGTGGATCAACTTCATAAGACGCCAACAAAGATTACTCTGTTGTCGTTGATCCTATGCTCCGAACCGCATCAACAAGCTCTGTTGAAAGTCTTGAACGAGGCATATGTGTCGCACACTATCTCCCAAGACAAGTTTGAGGGGATTGTTAGTCACATCAAGGCTAATGATCACCTCACTTTCACCGATGAAGAAATCCCTGCTGAGGGACCGAACCATAACTAGCCCTTGCACATCTCTGTAAAGTGCAAGGAGTATCACATCGCTAAAGTCTTGGTGGATAATGGATCTTCCTTGAATGTGATGCCAAAAAGAACGCTCGATCAAGTGGCAATCAAGGGAATCCAAATGCGCCCGAGCAACATGATCGTTCGAGCTTTCGACGGTTCTAAAAGAGAAGTGGTGGGAGAAGTCAATCTCCCAATCCAAATTGGACCCACCATCTTCAACGTCGAATTTCAAGTGATGGACATTACTCCCGCATACAGTTGTCTCCTCGGCCGACCTTGGATTCATGATGCAAAAGCTGTTCCTTCTACGCTCCACCAGAAAATCAAATTCATTGTGGGTGACAAGCTGGTGACTGTACAAGCTGAAGACGATATACTCATCAGCAAGCCATCCACCATACTTTACGTGGATGCAGCGGAGGAAGCTTTAGAAACTGCCTTCCAAGCATTGGAGATTGCCAATGTTGAAACGTTTCCCCGAGAAATGAAGAAGGTAGCCTACATGCTCACCAAGAACGGATACTTGCCGGGACAAGGACTTGGCAAGGATTCCCAAGGAATTTCTCGAGCTACCCACTATCAAAGATAATCCGGGAAAACAAGGGTTAGGATATGACCCTAATAAAGATCAAAGAACGAAGAGGAACAAAGATCCTTCTCGACGTTCTTTAAGCCAGATCTTTAGGAAGGCCGGTTCACAAGCGTCAAGGCCGGTCGTCATCATCAAGTGCTCTTTTCCTTCCGATAGGGATGTATAGACCTGATGACTATTAGAGATTACTCCTCGGGGACAGCCCGACCCCCGAGCCTCGATAGGGCACATGTTTCCATTATGATTATAATAAAATCATTCTTTATTCATTTCTTATTGCTTCTTTTCTCGCTTACAATAAATTTCTAGGCCGCATTATTTAACCCTGTTTGAATAAGCATAAATGAGGTTAAAATTGTCTTAATAACAATAAACCCGCATCATTTTTATGTGGAAGTGTGTGTGACAACTTGGAGCACCTTCCCTTGGCCTCGACAAGTGCCATCATGGATAAAAAGAAATCTTTTAAAATAAAAGAAAGCTCGGCAGGAAACCCAAAAAGGGGGCTGCGCAAAAATAAGAGCAAAAGACCCGCTAGGAATCCCACGAAAGGGTGACCTAGGCAAAAATTAGGGTTGCAAAAATAAACAAAAACAAAGGTCCGCTAAGACGCCATAAAAGGGTGTTTTAGGCAAAAAATAAGGACAATCAAAAAATGAAAATAAATCCATGATGGTACCATAAACTGAATTCAAAAAGAAAGGTTCAAGGGAAGCTATCTAAGTTGTCAAAATCACAACGTCAATAACAAGATTTTCTTAACTTCATAAATGCTTAAACAAACAAGCCTAAACACAATAAGCCTACCTTGGCCAGCCATTCTTACAAAAACCATTTTTCAAAATGAAAATAAAAACCCCTCTAAAACACAAACTTTCGAAAAATATATACCTTTCCTTTCTTTTCTCTCTTGTCCCAAGCGATTTTAGGATAATCTAGTGGAAACATGGAGATATAGTGGTCAATAGGAGGGTTGACATGTCTTCTAAAGGAAGGGGAGGATCACTGGGTTGATGACGCCCATCTCAATATAACACGCATCATTCCTCGGTTACAGAAATCGGCAACGCACAGCCCGTCTAGAGGAATGGCAAAAATCCAAACACAAAAACGCATCGGTTAATTATTTTGAAAAATGAATCAAATAGAATTAGGTGCATCATACCGCATACAAGCATACAGATGATAGGTGTACTGGAAGATCACTTATCCTCTGTTTATTCAAAAAAAAAAACAAAAAAAACAAACAAAAAAAAAACAAACAAAAAAAACAAAATAAAATCAAACTTCAGAAAAAACAATGCGCCCGTACCATGTTCAGTACACCCGTACTAAAATCAGGGTTATGAACAAATTTTCAACTCAATACGGGCGTACCGAAATGAATACGGCAGCATTGGCCATAACGTCCACACCAATACGGGCGTATTGAATTCAATACGGCCCGTATTGGCCATTCTCATTCATCACAACATCTTCATTCCTCTGCATACTTCATCTGTGAGTGTGTTTGAGATCCTTCCGTACAGAAAAAGCCAAAAATCAACAAAAAAGGCAAAAATACAGAAAAAGCCAAAAATCGACAGAAAAAGGCAAAATTCAGATAATCCAACAAATATACAGAATAATTGAGCCTGGAGAGGCTTGCCGAAATAATACTCCCGCATCATACAGAATAACTGAGCCTGGAGAGGCTTGCCGAAATAATACTCCCCAAGAAACATCTCAGCTTGCATTCTTGGGCTGAACAGAAAATCAACAAATTGTACAGAATAACTGAGCCTGGAGAGGCTTGCCGAAATAATACTCCCACAGAATAATTGAGCCTGGAGAGGCTTGCCGAAATAATACTCTCTCATTGTACAGAATAACTGAGCCTGGAGAGGCTTGCCGAAATAATACTCCCTCATCAGAATAATTGAGCCTGGAGAGGCTTGCCGAAATAATACTCCCCAGAGATATCTCATCCTCCACTCACGGGCCAAATTCCCCAGTGAGAGCTATCAAACCAAGATCAGCAAGATTCCCCAAGGAAGGCTTGATCATCCAAACAGAATATCCAAGTCGAAAGGACTCATACTTCCTCAGTGGAGGATAGCTTTCCAACTCAAGCGATGAGTGAAGCTAAGCCTGAAGAGGCTTTCTAAATAATACTCTGGGATATATAAGAACTTCAAATCCCCAGTCGCCTACTAAGAGGCATCCCTTCAAAAAGCAAAAAATCAAAAACATCAATAACCATTCCCCAAGCGGAATCCGGCACTCAGCCGAACACTGAACATCAAGATCATTCGCCTACTCAGAGGCACCCCTTCAAAAAGAGAAAAATCACAAAAGACAAATAATCATTCCCCAAGTGGAATCCGGCTCTCAGCCAAACATCAAGCGTCAAGATGATCTGCCTAACAGAAGAGGCTAATCACAATCAATGACAAAATCTCCAGCGGATAATAGCCTACACAGAGGCAACAAAACCAGAAAAACAAAAAGAGTCGCCCGAATAAGGATAACCGGGATACTCCACCACCGTCAAAAGGACGTCAGCCAACCATAAGGCACCGCTCATCTCAGAAAGAGCATCTTCGTGTCTACACCCCAAGGAAACAAAAATTCCTCAATGGGCACCAATTACGCAATGCAAAATTGGGACACAAGAACCTATGAGTAACTGCACATCCCCTAGACGGATCCCTGCGTTATCCAGCCCTCAGCGGCACCAAAATCAAAAACAAATCGTCGAAGCAGCATCGTGGACTGTGGAGACAAAACCATCACAGATCCCTGGAGAGGGCAAACTCACATTGCTAACGTCGTCAAGAACACGGAGGCAGACCCTGGGGAGGGTAAACCGCAGACCCTGGAGAGGGCAAACTCAACTGCGTAGGTTGCCAGAAACACCGAAGCAGAGCCTGGAGAGGCGGTACTCGGCTACCCCGAGGTTGTCAAGAACACAGAGGTATGCAACTGCCAGTGTCGTCAAGAACACGCTGGTATAGCCTGGAGAGGCGGTACTCGGCTACCCCGAGGTTGTCAAGAACACGGAGGTATGCAACTACCACGAGGTTGTCAAGAACACGTTGGTATAGCCTGGAGAGGCGGTACTCGGCTACCCCGAGGTTGTCAAGAACACGGAGGTATGCAACTACCACGAGGTTGTCAAGAACACGTTGGTATAGCCTGGAGAGGCGGTACTCGGCTACCCCGAGGTTGTCAAGAATACGGAGGTATGCAACTACCACGAGGTTGTCAAGAACACGTTGGTATAGCCTGGAGAGGCGGTACTCGGCTACCCCGAGGTTGTCAAGAACACGGAGGTATGCAACTACCACGAGGTTGTCAAGAACACGGAGGTATGTAGCTTCCAGCTCGGGTGTCGAGTGAAGCTAAGCCTGGAGAGGCGGTACTCAACCTGGAGAGGCTACTCAGCAATTTTCCACCGGAAGACACTACAAGTCGGAAGGATGGCTTATTCCCCGGACAATTGGGTCAACTCCTTCACTTGTCAACCGGTACGCTAAAAGGCCGTTTGACTAAGTAAAGGGGGGGCAGCTGTAGACCCCTAAAATTGTCCGGGTCGGAAATAAGACTCGAAGACTCTCGAAGACCAAAGGAAAGTCAGCCGGAAGGACTCCTGGAAAACCCTGGAAGACCCTAGGATGACTATCTGTAGGTTTAGAGGTCTTAGAGTAGCTAAAAATAAGAAAGTGAGAGGAGTGGAGCTCAATACGGCCTCTTTGGAGCTCAGTACGGCCCGTATTGCATTTTTGAACTGCAATACGGCCGTACTGAAACCAATACGGCCGTATTGATGTTTTTGAACCTCAATACGGCCGTATTGAATTAAATACGGCCGTATTGAATTAAATACGGCCGTATTGAAGTTCAAAACTTCAATACGGGCCGTATTGAAACCAGGGGCCGTACTGCGCCTCACCCCTATAAATAAGACGTCATTTGGACGTCATTTGACACTTTTTCACACTTCTTGGACTCTCTTCTTGAGTATTCTGGGGTTTTTGAGCAGTGTTCTGCCCTAGAATTCTCTCCGAGAGCCGATCCGACGAAGTTCTTGAGTTCTAAGCATTTAGCTTGAGAATTCGAACTAGTCGAAGGGAAATCTTTTTGATTTCCATAGTAAAGATTAATTTTTAGGGAAGGAGCGAGCGAGCGTGTAGTGGGAGGGAGCGCCAAAAAGCCTCCTAACATCTGTTTAGATATATAAAAGCACGCTTCAAGAGGTTTTCCTTAAAATCCCTTCTTTTATTGCTGTCTGATTGTCGCATATTTAATTTTGTCATCATGTAGATATTTAATTTATAATCGTTTATAATAAATAGGGGTAATTTAGTAATTTTGCACTGTTATTTAGGAAATAATCCGTCATAGGGAACCCGAAAGGGGCGTTGTGGGGTGCTAACACCTTCCCCGCACGTAACCGACTCCCTTACCCGACTCTGGTTGTAATGACCAAGGTTGATTTATGAAATCAATTGCCTTATCCCTTTTTCCAATGTTTTGAGTAAAACATTGGTGGCGACTCCAAGAACCCTACCTTTTGCGAAAACCACTAATCCATGGAGGGTCCCACTTGGGGTTAACATGGATTGGTGAACCATTTTAATAAAATTGTTAGTTCGACAAGGTCTCAGTTTGAGAATAAGTCGTTCTAACAATCCACCACTTTTCAAAACATTAAAACGAGTCCGACCATCGTCGCGAATGCCAAGGTCCGTTTCGGCGGGTGGCGACAGTTAGGAGGCTCGAGGAGGCTTCTAGAGAGGAGATGCTTCTTAGACCTATGCTCAATATGAGTATTGAGTATGATTCCTCTTTTTAGTCTCATAGTCTCTATTGTTCATACATTGTATAGTTTGATTTCTTGTACCTTGTATATAGTAGATACTTGTATAGGTGTATTTTTGCCTTTGTATTTGAGAGGCACTTTATTTCCTTTTAGTAGCTATTGTATATTGTTTCTAGGGTAGGTTACTTGGGCACTTTGACTCCATTTAACCTAACCTAGAAATACACTCTTTTCTTAGTTTTCTAGTAGTAGGATTGGGAGTGGCATTAGCGAGCTAGAGAGTGTCACTAGCAAGCTAGAAAGTGCTACTAGCAATTTAGCCAAGAGGTGGTCCTAGGCTAAATTTTACATATTGGACTCATTTTACTCCTAATTTTTCATATATTTGATTTAGCTAGGTTCCATTCACATTGGATGAACCTAACTAAACCAAATTAACATTTTCAAAACCGGTTGGAGTAAATTAAGTCCAAAAAGCCGCCCACCTTAGTTGTGTTCACATTGGCCGGATTGCTTGGCTCTTCTCAAGCTTAGAAGCTTGAAGCACAAGCTTCTCCTTAGCTAGCTTACCAAGCAAGCTAAGTGAGAAGCTTGCTCTCCAAGCCTTTAGACCATGGACGGAATTGCTAGACCTTACCATGGTTCTTAGTGAACCATGGTTAAGGCTAGCTTGCTCTCTAAGCTTCCTACTCCTATATAGTTGTATTCCTTTCATTGTAAGACACTTTTGGAGATATTGAGATTTCATTTATGAAGAATTGTTCAGATTTCTCTCTTCTAAAAGTCCCTAAACCTCTTTGATATTCATCCAATTCTCTTATCCCTTCACTAGAAGAGTGTGGTGAGAATTGAAGAGACTTATCTCTTCATCAAGGAGTGGCATCTCTTGGGAGATTTCTCCACCAAACCGTGGTGGTTCTAAGGTCTCCTCCTCCATTGGAAACCTTAGCAAAGCTTAGGAAGAATCAAGGAGCCAAAGATCTAGGGAGGAACTTGAAGAGGATTCACATCAATCCGGATTCTCCAACAAGTTTTCCATCAAACTAGTTACCACCTTGAGTGTGATTTCTGACAAGGCTCGCAGGCTCTAAGGCCAAACTTGGGCCGGTCGTACGTCAACCACTCCCTATGTTTAATACCCTCATGCCCCCGAGTGTAGGGGGAACTGTGTGTGCAAAGGTTTGTGTACAATTTTTATTCAAACAAATGCAGAATTTAAACAGGCAAATAGATATTAAAGCTAAACAAATAAAACAAACAAAGTAAAGGGGAAAAATATTTAAATTATAATTTTTATTTTATTAACTTTATCATTTATATGGGCTTGACCCTCTTAAAACGTCCCTAGTGGAGTCACCATTTGTCGCAACCTGAAAATTTCCGATCTCGGGACTAATGGTTTAGACATCCTTTTGAAAGTCTTATCAATTAAGGAATGTCCGGACACCAGACTAATCCTTAATTAATGGTTTTGAAAAATGAGTTCATGGAGTCGCCACCAATGTTTTACTCAAAACATTGGAAAAAGAAAATGATTTTTAAAAAATCCAATAATGGCCTTGATAACCAGAATTGGGTTCGGGGGTCAGTTACGTGTAGGGAAGGTATTAAGCACCCCTACAACGCCCTTAATTGGTACCCTATGATGAAGTTAGCATTATAAATGATAATAATAGAAATATTAAATCCCCTTTTATTAATAATTATTTACATGCTTGAAATTTAAATTATACAATTAGCCCTAAAATGTTACATGATTATTTTAATTATAACAATATTTATTATAGATAAGAAATAAAAAAGAGAGAAAGAGATTAACTGAAATACCTATTGAATGAGCTCTATTGAATCTTCAAAATAGGAAGATTTTAGGTGCTTTGTGGCAACCTTTCACACTACAATGTGCCTCACAAAATCTCAAGAAATACAAAAGAGAGAGAGAGAGAAAAAAAAAAGAGAGAAATTTCGAGATCTAAGGAGTCTGGACAAAATTTGGAGTCCTGAGAACAATGCCCGAGTTGTCTACTTATAGGCATCAAAAAGTGGCCAGAACGGCTCGTTCCAAAACTGGAACGGCCCGTTCTGGATCCGATCGTTGTGTGTTAATCACGTACCTGGGAACGGCCCGTTCTAAACTGAGAACGACCCATTCCGGAGTTGAGATTAACACTATGTTCCCTTGCTTAGAACGGCCCGTTCCAAACTAGGTTTTTAGGCCTTTTTAACAGTTTGGAACGGCCCGTTCTGGTTTAGGAATGGCCCATTGCAGACCAATTTTTTAGGCCTTTTGATGGTTTGGAACGACCCGTTCTGGTATGGAACGGCCTGTTCCAACCAAGAGTCTTTAAGCTTTTTAGGTGGCTCGGAACGGCCCGTTCCAATTTAGGAACGACCATTCCAGATTCAGGAACAGCCTGTTCCGGTTTTGGAACAGCCCGTTCCGGGCCATTAAAACTAGTTGTTTAGGGCTTTCGGCCCTCTGATGTCCTGTCTTGTTGTTTTCCTGCTTTGGGAGTTCCTTTCCTTGATAATAGACGTCCATTTCTTTGTTTGTTTGCCCCCCCGGACAAAATTGGGTGTCTATAGCTGTAATAATCGATTATCTATGAAATAATCGATTATTCCAGGAAGTACTCTATGGAATAATCAATTATCCTACAAAATAATCGATTATTCTATTCTTGAGTGGTTTCTAGAAGTCATG
The DNA here is from genome assembly GCF_000230855.2 of Cajanus cajan. NCBI lineage: Eukaryota > Viridiplantae > Streptophyta > Magnoliopsida > Fabales > Fabaceae > Cajanus > Cajanus cajan. Next base: position 15,100,992 of record NC_138522.1, on the reverse strand, counting down.
AAGAACAAAATAATCGATTATCCTAAGAAATAATTGATTATCAGGATCTGAAAACTTTATAAATATCTTTCACACTTTGAAACTTTAACAAGTGAGATGAAATGAAAACAAAAGAGAGAAAAACTTATATTGTGAAGTCTTGGTGACCTTCTTGAAGTGTTTTCTTTGTGAAACCAAGAAGAAAAACATTTTGTTAAATGCTTTGAAAGAGATCATCATCATCATTACATTCTTGGGAGAGAAAGATTAAGATTTGTTTGGAATTCACAGTCTAATTTGTTTAGCTTCCAGGTGAATTCGTTCCTTTAATTCTTTGTGTAATGTGTAAGGAAAATCTTGAGTAGGTGTCTCAAGTGGTAAGGAATTCTTGTAGTCGGTTTCTACAAGAAGTGCTTTCTTGGGGGAAAGAAAGTGGTTATCCTGAATGTAGGAGTATATGCATGTGTGATATGCTTGTAAAAAATTTTCATTAAGATAGTGGAACAAATCTTGATCAGGTTATGATTGAGGACTGGATGTTGGTCACATGTGGAGTGGATGAACTAGGATAAAACACTTGTGCATTCTTCTCTCACCCTTATCTCTTTTATTGAGCAAAATCTTAATTGAGTGATAAAATGGCTGATCTTGATTAATATATTTGTATGCTTAACATTGCTTTAAACTGAATCAAAGTATTGCATATTAACTGTTCTTAAAACTGGACTTAATGAAGATTAATCAAGAAAGCATATAGGACTCATTCCCATTGGCAAGTCTTTCAAGAAGCTTTTTTGAGAATTCATATTAGAAAAGTTTAAGTTGAAATAAAGATCCTTAAAACTCTGATAAATTTTGAAGTGTCATAGAATCCAATTCACCCCCCTCTTGGATTGAGCCATTCTTTTCTAACACCAGTCTCCACAACCGCCAAGACCACGTGTTACTGAATTGGGTTCTCAAGTTGAGCATCTGAAGGCTACTGGGAGAGTATTTGCTCTTAGCGGTGCTGAAGCTGCTCAATTTGAAAATCTAATATAAGCTACTTGTTTCATATCTGAGACTCTTTTTGTTGTACTATTTGATTCTGGTGCAACTCATTCCTTCATTTATATTTCTTGTGTCCAAAGTTTGAAATTGCACGTGTCCTATTTAAATTTTGATTTGATTGTTGAAACCGCTACTGATGGCCCTGTAATTATATCCTAAGTTTGTTTGAAGTGTCCTTTGGTTATTTCTGATAAGCAGTTTCTAGTTGACTTTATTTGTTTACCTCTTAGTCAATTAGATGTTATCCTTCGTATGAACTTGTTATCGTCCAATCATGTCCTCTTAAACTGCTTTGCTAAATCTATTTCTTTTGGTGAATGTAAGAAGACATAATTTATTAGTGCTGCTAATATAAAACTTGTTTAAAAGAAAATGAAAGAGCGGTGTACATGATCTTAGCTTCCTTAACACTTGAGATTGGTAGTAAGCTAGATGAGATTCCCTTAGTGAGGGAATTCCCAGAAGTATTCCTTAAGGATGTGTCTAGTTTAACACCTGAGAGAGACTGAGTTTAGCATAGACTTAGTGCCAAGTACCTCACCTATATCTATAGCACCCTATAGGATGTCTCTTAAGGAGTTAGCTGAGCTTAAAAAATAGATAGTGTGACACCCTTACTACCCCAACACATATATTGTAATAATGAAAACTTAACAAAAACAATTTTCAATTTCGGTAAAAGGGTTCACATGAGAATCTTCAAAATTGTTCTTCAATAACCACAACGATAAAAATGAAACGTGAGAGTTTACAAATGATTTTTCAAAAATAATATTTACAATTCTAATTTCATATAACAATCTGTCCTAAACAAAATCCTCTGCCCCGATGTCACAATATCAGAGCATAACCACAACTCAACCGTTAGCATTCTAGATGTCACTTGTAGCCGGATCTTCCTCACCTAAAATATCCACAAATCGCACGGTGAGAAAAGAAAACATCTATATATATAGCACATAAGAAAACACAACATATTATCTCATTATAACTTAATATTCATAAATATTTCAACATATCGTATTTCAATCAATCATACATCGTCATCACGTCATAATTCTCAATCACACCAATCATCACAAATCTTGCACTTCACACTATGCCAAGGTCACGCTACCCATTTAACAATCTCAGGCCGTGCTCACCCCTGATATAACACTGTGCCAAGGTCACGTTATCCCTATCACAGGGTCGTGCTCACCCTTGACATGTTAACCAAGGTCACGATACCCACGTAACAATCCAGAGCCGTGCTCACCCCTGATATAACACTGTGCCAAGGTCACGTTATCCCTATTCCAGGGCCGTGCTCACCCCTGACATGTTAACCAAGGTCACGATACTCATGTAACAATCCAGAGCCGTGCTCACCCCTGATATAACACTGTGCCAAGGTCACGTTATCCCTAACCTAGGGCCGTGCTCACCCCTGACATGTTAACCAAGGTCACGATACTCATGTAACAATCCAGAGCTGTGCTCACCCCTGATATAACACTGTGCCAAGGTCACGTTAACCCTAACCTAGGGCCGTGCTCACCCCTGACATGTTAACCAAGGTCACGATACTCATGTAACAATCTCGGGCCGTGCTCACCCCTGGTCATAGGTGTGAAGAACCACAATCACATCTCATTCACATTCACATCCACATCCACATCCACGTCCACATACACATCCACATCCACATCCACATCCACATCCACATCTCAATTCCACAATACACACACAATCCACACAAAATGGTGATTCACATACCCCTCAAGTAATTCATCATCTAGATCATCATCAAATAATATAACAATAACATTCATAAACTAATATAACAAACAACAAAATTATCAATTTAATATAATTTTAACGTAAACAGTAAAATCCCCAATTGTTCCAAAACCTAACTCACAGGCACTTTTCTACAATTTCGTTCTCCCTCTTAGATCATCATTCTTACAAATTATTAGCATATCTATAATCCTCAACACATACAGAATCTAATGGGATCCTCAATTTCTCAAACAGAAATCATCCAATTTTTCACAACCTAACTTACAGGCACTTTTCTATAATTTCGTTCTCTCTGCCAGAGCATCATTTTTACAAGTTAAACATATATTCATAATCTTAAATATATATAGAATCACATAAGATAATTAATTCTCCAAACAGAAATAATTATAAAATTATTCATAACCCTAAGGGCTCTTCCTCTACCCAATTCCCTCATGTAACTCTACATATAAATAATCTCCTTTTCCCCCGTACCTGGATAAATAGGAACTCGGGCAGAACCTCCTCCTCTTTTTCCTTAAACAAGGATCGGAACTAAATCTGGGACAGAACCTCATCCTCTGAGTTCCTCTTGGTCTTCAGAGAGAAGAAGAGGAACGAAAGAGAGAACAGAAGAGAAGAGAGAGTGAGAATGAGAGGTATGTAGAAATGAGAGGATTTGAGGCCTATTTATAGGATTTTTCGCCCACCTACCACTACGGCCCGTTCCAAAATCGGAACGGCCCGTTCTGGGCCCTTCAAACCTACGCAAATTTTTGAACTAGAACGGCCCGTTCCAAAACCAGAACGGCCCGTTCCCAATCCCAGCAAAATGGCCCGTTCTCCCTCCGGAACGACCCGTTCTCCAAACCAGAACGGCCCGTTCTTCCTCTGGAACGGCCTGTTCTCCAAACCAGAACGGCCCGTTCTCCCTCCAGAACAGCCCGTTCTGATTCTCAAATTTTGGGCCTTTAACTTATTCCAGAACGGGCCGTTTCACTTTTGAAACGGCCCGTTCTGGGCAACGAATTGGGCCTACGGCCCATTGAAAATTGGGCTGTTACAATACTTCCCTCCTTTATGAAATTTCGTCCTCGAAATTTTTGTAATGGTAGACTCCTCGATTCTTACTTTCTAATTATTATGCGACCTCACTACCTTAATGAGATACAACTTTATCAAAAGATATCTAAGGACAAAACAAGTAAACCTGGCAAGCCTATCCACTAAAACACAAATAGAATCAACTTCTTAAGCATCTCAGACAAACCTACAATTAAGGCCTATCCACCCATCATCTCACTTCCACAATGGGACGTCTGAGTGCTACAAAATTCCTAAAGACTTCTAGCATACTAAACACAAGTATACAATTTCTCTACTCCTTTCTTCACCTTAGGTCACTTCACTTCCGCTGCGCTATTAAGATACATCCTCCTAAGGTCCCGATACATCTCATTAGCTCCTAAATATATATATTAAGAGTACTGTTATGTCCTTCCTCTAAAATCATCTTCCTTAATTCAAGGTTACTATGCACCCAAGTTTGTTCTTGCACCTCAAAACAATGTCGATTTCTACTCATAAATGGTTATCTATACTTCTACCAATCTTCTCCACTTGGTTCTCTAAGAAAGGATCTGACTCCTAGGCTTCTCTAATCTCATCCATTAATTCACTAGTCACTTTTAACACAATCAATTCAATGCTCCTAAGGATAATCTCACACACAAAGCATAAGTCTCTAAATTCTTCAATCAAATCCAACCTTTAAATCATCATAAACGATATACTAGAGGTCATCATAATCAAGGCATTTGCCACAATATTGGTTTTACTTCTGTGATCATCTTTAAAGATTAAGCACCTAAGCGTAAGTTCACTAGGTATACATATCAGATCTCTAATTTCACCAGTCCATCTACACCAAAGTCAAACTCTTATTCATCACCTTATCCTATAGTCTCATATCTTGTCACCAAAATTAATCAATTAATTATACGTCTCCAATTTCCTTCAACAATTCACTCGTTACTCAAGTTATACCTAGTTTCATACTACTCGGAGTAATCTCATAAGTCAAACTTAAATCTTTAATTTCAGCCAAAAAGATCCATCTCTCTAATCATAAGAAAAAAATAATGTAGAGGGTTCCTACTCAAAGCATCAACCATCACATTGACTTTATGCAAATAACAACTAAGATTGAAATCCTAGTCCACAAAATTCCAACTATCTCTTTTGTCCCATATTCAAGTCCTTCGGGTCAACCAAAATTTGAGGCTCTAATGATCACTAAATACCTCCAACTTAGAATCATATAGATAGTGTCTCCAAATCTTAGTGTAAATATCACGATTGCTTACTCAATGTCATGGGTAAGGTAATTCCTCTCATAAATTTTCAATTGCTTAGAAACATAAGTTATTACCCTTCCTCCTTGCATCTACACTACCTCCAAATTCATCTTAGAAGCATCACGGTATACCACATAAGACTTACTAAAATCCGGTAACATTATCCAATCTTTCCTTAAGAGTTTGAAACATACTCTCACATTTATTATCCCATACAAAGGCAAGTCTTTCCTAGTCAATCTAGTCAAATAGTAAGCAACCTAGAGAAGTAAGCGACGAAATGCTTTGGGGAGTTGAAAATAAGCATAGGTCCGGGGATCCTCGATATAGGTTAACCTTTTGAACTACTGTTGAATTCATGAGTAGGCAAAAGACAACTTAGTGAACTGAAACATCTTAGTAGCTAGAAGAAAAGAAAGCAAAAGCAATTCCTATAGTAGCGACGAGATAAACGAGAGCAGCCTAAACCGTGAACGGCTATCTTAAAAATTTACTCAATAAATTTCCTATAAACTATCTCAATAAAACTTCTAACCTCACAAATTGACTTTTGATATCTCCCACTTAAGCAAAACTTCTACCATAGGTAGATTTATGTTATATCCGCGCAAGAAATTACAAGGCCTAAATCTATCTTGGATATATCTTCAAAATTAACTCTAAATATGATGATATCACATCTTAAGGTCAATCTCACTAAACACACAACCATTCACTAATTAATCCCTAAGGTCATCTATCCTCATATCCACATACATGGATATCATATTAGAATACCTATTTAAACCTTCATATATACATCCTTCCCAATCATATATATAAATCTATCACTATTTCACACCATATAACATGTGCATGAACTTAACTTTACCACATAGCATCATAAAACCTTGAATAACCTTACAATCCACATGACAACACCTCAAAACATCATAACAAAATCATTTTTATCCTTGCATTGCCTAGTAACTCAAAAACATCATGATAGCATACATATCCCATCAATAACTGTCAAGGAAAATGATACCTAGAGAGTTACACTTGTCCAACGATCTCAATCCTATCTCAAAAGAAAGATAAAAGAATAAGCTATAACTCTTATGAAGACATGAGATTCTGAATAGATCCTCTTCTCAGCTAACAATTCAAAATCACAACAGATATATTTAACGCTTATAACTAGCCTCTGATTACCAAAACAACTATAACTGGAGTTCTAAACCTTCATTTTACCTCATTCCAGTGCCATTGAAAAGATCACATCCAAGACTACAACTTCCATGAAGACCACAAAATCCAAATCTATCAATACGGTACTCCTACTAGCATAACAAAACTACAGTGAAAACATCTCCTACACTAGACAACAATAGTGCACTAACATCCCACAGAATACCTCAACCCTTCCAAACTTACTTCTTTCTACCTTAAACTCATATCCAAGCTTCCAACTACAATCCCTAAACGAAAATAATTCACCTATTCCACAAAAGACTTAGAGCTGAAATCAAATCCTCATGCAACCTAACCCCTAGCAAGATTAATATGCAAGCATCAAAACTTAAGGAAATCACCAACACTTTGACCTTTCATCAAGAACACTCAAAGTTCTAATGCTCGACACATAACCTCTTGGATTCAATCATTACCACTATAACTTTCAGAAACGCCACCAATCGTAAACTCTTAATATATTCGATAAGTCAATTTCTTACCCACATCCAAGCTTCCACTAGTTCTAGTTGGTGTAGACCCCTAAAATTGTCCGGGTCGGAAATAAGACTCAAAGACTCTTGACGACCGAAGGAAAGTCAGCCGGAAGGACTCCTGGAAGACCCTAGGATGATTCTTTGCAGGTCTAGAAGTCTTAGAGTAGCTTAGAATAAGGGTATGTGAGGATTGGAGCTCAATACGCCCTCCTAGAGGTTCAGTACGGCCGTACTGAGCCATTTGAACTACAATACGGCCATAATGAAATCAATACGGCCGTACTGAAGTTTTTGAACTTCAGTACGGCCGTAATGAATTCAGTACGCCCATACTGTAGTTCAAAAACTCAGTACGGGCCGTATTGACTCCTTAGGCCATACTGCACCTCAATCCTATAAATAGGACGTCATTGGCTCGTCCTTCCAGACATTTGGAGCATTTCTCCACCCTCTGGCTGAGTATTCTTGGGTTTTTGAGCTATTCTCTGCCCTAGAAATCTCTCCGAGAGCTGATCCGACTAAGTTCTTGAGTTCACGAGCCTTTAGCTTGAGACTCGAACAAGTCGAAGGGAAATCTCTTTGATTTCCATAGTTAATATTTATTTTTAGGGAAAGGAGCGAGCGAACGTGTAGTGGGAAGGAGCGCCAAAAAGCCTCCTAATTCCTTTTTTATATAAAAGCCCGCTTCGAAGGTTTCTTTCCAAATCCTTTCTTTTACCGCTTTCATTTATCGCTTTTTGATTGTTGCATTGCACGTTTAAAGCTTTCATCATGTAGATAGTTTACTTATAATCGTTCTAATAAATAGGGGTAGTTTAGTAATTTTACGCTATTATTTATGAAATAATCCGTCATAGGGAACCCGAAAGGGGCGTTGTGGGGTGCTAACACCTTCCCCACACGTAATCGACTCCCTTACCCAACTCTGGTTGTAATGGCCAAAGTTGATTTGCGAAAATCAATTGCCTTATGTCTTTTTCCAATGTTTTAAGTAAAACATTGGTGGCGACTCCAAGAACCCCTTTTTGCGAAAACCACTAATCCATGGAGGGTCCCATTTGGGATTAACACGGATTGGTGAGAATCATTTAACAAAATTGTTAGTGCGATGAGGTCTCAGTTTGAGAATAAGTCGTTCTAACAATCCATCATTTTTCAAAACTAAAAAAAAGAGTCCAACCATCGTCGCGAATGCCAATGTCCGTTTCGGCGGGTGGCAACAGATGGCGACTCCGCTGGGGAAGCCTCGAGAGTCAGTCCCATTTAGTGATGGATTATTTCTAAAATGATAGTTTAAAATTACTTCATTACTCCTCGCTTGTATGATAATATGTTTTACCTAATTGGCTTTAATAACTGTTGGGTGTTTAAATTTTCGCAATTGTTTGAAATATAAACTGCACACGAACCTTTGCACACAACAGTTCCCTCTATACCCGGGGGCATGAGTGGAAAGCCATAGGGAGTGGATGCTAGTACGGCCGGTTGTCGAATGGGTCTATAGGTGCCCGTAGACCGTTGTCGGAAAGCATCACTCAAGGTGAAAACCATGAACTCAAGTCCGACAGTGCGTTGGAGCTTTCCATCGACTTACGACGAAAGGGATTGGGTCCCTATAATGGGGGCACCTTGGGGGCCTTAGACCGGTGAGAACAGTTAGAACCTCCTTGAATATGCACTTGTCTGCAGGATACCCCTACCTCGTGATTCGCTCGTGACTGTTCGTGGATGAGTGAATTGTTTGTGCATTGTTTATGTGACATTGTTTGAGCATACATTGCATTCTTTAAACATACAACATTCCCCTTTTAGAATAAGAATAAATAGGAATAAGAATCTTCCATTACATGGTGTTAACATCTACCCTCATCACATTCATGTAGGTAGTTTCCCTTTTCACCCAAAAAATACAAAAAACAAAATACCCAAAAAAAAAAAAAAAGTTATTTATCCAAACCAAGCAATATCATGCATCATCTTAGGAGCATCCTGAAAACATGATAATGCTTAGTTGAATAAACACAATGCATGCATATTCAACGCCATCATCTCATATCATGCATTCTTATCGAAGATCATGGAGGGATCTAGGGGAGTGCAAGGGCAGTTGAAGAAAGTGGACTTCTTGTTATACCGTGCCGAGAGGTTGGACCACCTCTGTTCTTTGATGCCACATGAGGCTCGTGTTGAGTTCGAGAAATCATATGGACGAGTTCTCGATTTGATGAAGATATGTGTGGATCCGACCTTTCTGAGAGCATTGGTTCACTTTTGGAGTCTCGATCTGCATTGCTTCGAGTTCCCCTAGTTTGACTTAGTTCCTACTCTCGAGGAGTACGAGCTCATGCTGCGATGGCCCAAATCAGCAGGAGTCTATGTTTTTCATGGTAATTATGTGGCCGTGGAGAGGGTCGCTACTCAAGTCAAACTACCATCACGATCATCTGCCTTAGTGGGGAACGACAGTATCAAAGGTTGGAAGCTCGCTATGATTGAGGATCACCTTTCATCCTTAGCTGGTGAGGGAGATTGGTTAGCTTTCAACAAGACTCTAGCGTTAGCCGTGTTTGGGACAGTCCTATTCCCCTTTCACGCTAACACAGTGGACCATGCCGCTATGGATGCTTTCTTCGCATGGGACGTGCACATGAAGAGTCCCGTGCCTGCCATTCTTGCCGACACCTTGCTTTCTGTCAACATATCTCAGCAGAAGCAAGGGAAGATTATCCGATGCTGCACCTCCTTGTTATATGTGTGGAGCATCACACACTTCTACGCCTCTAGTCACATGGGGACTTTCCCCAATCCGTTGAGGAGCTTTTCGAAGATCCCCGTATGCCGCCGTTATGCTTCCGAATGGAAGGAAGAGATGGAACAGTGGAGCATCGAGCACTTCACATGGGTTTGTCCTTGGTTCCGTCCGAGCAACGTATTGATGAGATGCGGCAGTTACCCAAGCGTACCTTTGATGGGCCTCAGAGGTTGCATAGCTTATTCACCTAGATTGGCTATGAGGCAACTTATGAGGACTCAGATTGTTCCTACTAAAGAGGAGCTTGGAGGATTGTATTTCTCCTTTGATTCCGAGCATCAAAGGGACATGCACGCTGTCGTTAGAACATGGGAGAGACCAATCTACGAGGGAGATCGAGAGCTTGGAAAGCCTCGGGTATCCGTCTCCACCGACTACGAGACTTGGAGGAGCGAGAGGGGAGTGCCCCAACCATCCACCTCTTGCGCAACTGCAGTCACGAGGAGGTTGCTGCAAGAACAAGTCGATGCCTTGACCAAGAAGCTGGAAATCATGGGAGCTCAGATGAGAGTTCTTGAGGAGAAAAGCGAAGAATCCAGTTTCGCCATTGACGGTATACAAAGGCAGTGCAAGAAAAAAGACCATGAGATAGAGCGGCTCAAGGACGAGTGTGCTAACCTTAATGAGAAGGCTATTCGGGCATCCAAAATGCCAAAGGTCGAACCGAGTAGTCAACTCTGAGATGTCGACGCAAAGATAGCACGCCTTGAAGCCGAGTACGCAAGGCAGGCACAGTTGATCAAGGATATGCAAGATGATCTACTCTTGACTCGATCCGATGCGCAGCAATGGCGGGAAGTTGCTCAACAACAAACCGAAAGCCTTTCCGATTTTCGCAAGAAGGAAAGGGAAGGATTAGCACATATGGCTAAGCTCTGAGAGGAGAAGGATCGAGCCGAAGACGAGCTTAATGAGCTGCAAGCCATGATCAACTACTATATTCAAAAGGCGAAGGACGCTCAAAATATTAGTGATAATATGAGCCAAGCGGTCCATACGCAAGCCGAAGCAATGGCCCGTCATGTAGAGGAAGCCGAAGTTGAATGGAGAAGAAACATGAACCCACCTGTGGGTTTCTATCGGCTTTTCTCATTTTGTAAAAATTTGCTTCGAAGCATTGTATAATGAGTTGAAAATTTTGTTTGATTAATAAATCGAATTTTTGAGATCTATGAAGTCTTTCAATTGCCTTTGCATTTCATAGTCATTCATTTGCATACATCTCTCCTAGTAATTCATTAATAACATTAATAAAAAGAAAGGATTAATCGATGCGTATGTTCAGAATGGATCGCACGCCATTTTTTATTAAGTGTAAGCCAACAACCGCGCCAAGCGAACGCACATCAACTCCGTTGTTGGTAATCAAGACGAATAAAGGGGAAGGTCCGACACCGTTGAAGATCACTGCTCCAAGACCTTTTCCCTACGAATCGAATAAAGTTGTGCCATGGATATACGACATCCATTCTTCTGCCGACAGCGATATCTCTAACATCGCTGGACTTGGGGGCATGACTAGGAGTGGCAGGATCTACACTCCCGAAGATCTTCATGATAAAGCTCCCAAGAATAAAGGAAAGGAAAAAGAAAAAGAGAAAACCGAGGAAAATAAAGAATCCGAGTGACGAGCTGTTAAAATATATCCGACAGAGCGAGTACTCCATCGTGGATCAACTTCATAGGACGCCAGCAAAGATTACTCTGTTGTCGTTGATCCTAAGCTCCGAACCGCATCGGCAAGCTCTGTTGAAAGTCTTGAACGAGGCGTACGTGTCGCACACTATCTCCCAAGACAAGTTTGAGGAGATTGTTAGTCACATCACGGCTAATGATCACCTCACTTTCACCGATGAAGAAATCCCCGCTGAGGGACCGAATCACAACAAGCCCTTTGATAGACCATGGGCCAAGGGCCCAGTGACCAGAGCTATGGCTAGGAGGATACAGGAAGACCTGGATCTAGAGAAGACTAATGGGCTTGTCAGGCCCAAGATAATCTTCACTTGGAATGCTCTATCATGAAGAGAAGGCCTTAGTTCTACTTGTTTATATTGTACAGTTTATACATAGTCTTGTGTATAGGTTATTTTTGCCTTTGTATTTGTGAGGCACTTTACTAGCTTTTTCTAGTGTTTGTATATTGATTTTGAGGTAGGTTACTTGGAGAGTTTAACTCCATTTAACCTCCCTAGTTGACACACTCATTCTTTATTTTTTTAGTAGGAAAAAAGGGGTGACATTTAGCAAAGTTAGGGAGTGTGCTTAGAAATTGGGCCAGAGTTGGGCCTAGGCAAAATTTTACATATTGGACTCATTTTGCTCCTAATTTTTCATAGATTTGATTTAGCTAGGTTTCATCATCATATGATGAACCTAACTAAACCAAATCAAAGAATTTCAAATTAAATCAAGGAGCAATTTGAACCATGGGCCGCCTAGCTTACTTCCTTCTCCTTGGCCGAATTTTTTCAAGCATTCTTGCTTGAGTTTGAAGCTTGTCTTGCAAGCTTCTAAACTCAAGCAAGGTTAGCTTAACCTTACCTTGGTTCCTAAAAGAACCATGGTCAAGGTTTAGCTTCTCCTAGAAGCTAGCTAAACCGTAGGAGTTTAAGTTAATCCTACCATGGTTCTTAATGAACCATGGTTAAGGATAACTTCTCCTACAAGCTACTATTCCCTATATATTTGATTTTCCTACACTTGTACTCACTTTTGTCATATTTGAGAAATAAACTCTGAATTTTCTCTCTCAAACAAGAGTCACCAAAACCGTGAGCACCTCCACTCTAGGTTTCCCTCAAAGGTTCTTCAACCTTTGTTTTGGTTCCTCAATCTTCTACCCTAACTAGAAGTGGCCGAACCATCTCTTCAAGGCTTCTCCTCCATGGAAGCTTCTTTCATGGAGATTCAAGCTTCTCCAAAGGATTAACCTCAAGAACATTCGGTCCAAGCATGGAGGAGTTGAAGTTCATCAATCTTCTTCAACTTAGCTCCATCATTTTTGGTATCTAGAGCCTAGTGCTCTTGAGGTTTTTGTCTCTAACTTTTTCTAATAGAATCCGTGTTGTATCTTCCTCATATTACATGTCTTGTTGTGTTTTCTGTATGGATCTAGGTTTTCTAAAATTTTTGATGGATCCTATATGTCAAGTTTGAAGTAAATGATTCATGTTTGCTTGTTCCTATTCCTTTGAATCATTTTCGGTTTGTGCTTTAGGTTCATGAACTTGTGCTTTTAATTTTTGCTTGAGTCTTCTCCATTCCTATAACATGAGTCCGTGATTGGACATTGATAATGTTTAGTGTATATTTTGTTTTTGAATCATATGTTTTGTCTAGAGTCATGTGTAGTCCTTTGAATGTCATTGATTCCTAGACTAGCTTGTTTTGACCTAGTTTTTGTGTTGTGTTGATTGAGTCCGAAATTTGTTGTGTATTTTCTTATTAAATCTGAACCTTCCTATATGTGCTTTTGCTTTACATGTTTGAGTTCTTAATTTGCTATTAGTTCTAGCAAATTTCCTAGAGTTAGGTTTCTATTATGTCTTGTTAAAAGTTTTGTCAAAAAAAAATTGTTAAACACTTCTCCTATTAGGTTTCCTTGTGTCTTGTGTTGTGGCTGAAACTTTGTGCAATTTTTTTAGCCTTAAAACAGAGCCAAAACAGAGGTGTGAGTGTCTTAAATGCATGAGAAAAACAAAGGAAAAAGTGCTTAAAAATTTGACCTAAAATACTACAAAATTGTGAAGCACTAGAAAAGAAACATGCATGTGAACACCTTTGTTTTGTGTAGAAATTTTGCTGCAGTTTTTCTACATTAAATCCGAGACTTATAAGTTTTTAAAAGGCATTGAAACTCCTGAATATCAAAATAAAAATAAGAGAAAAATATTTTGCAAAAGAAAAAGAAAGAAAATAGCAAAAGAAAAAGCCATAGGAGTGAAAATTTGGTGTTGTGTACTCTCGGATTTGGAAAATTTTTGTGACTTGTTTGCTTTGGTCCAGCCATATCTTTGAGTCTTATTTTGTTTTCTAATCTTAGCTTTTGATTTGTTAATCCATTCTAGTACCATTCCTAGGTTATTCTTTTGTGTGCTAGCTTTCTAAAATTTGCCTTAATTTTTGCTTGTCAAATTTTGTGGAACTCTTTCTAGTCTTGTCTCATTTCTTTTCTACCAATTGGTGTAGCTTTCCTAAATTGTTCATTTCCAGTTTTAGCACTAATATTCAGTCTTGAAGGTGGTTGAGTGCTTCTTGAAAGGTGTAGGAGGCCAAGGCAAAGGACATCCACTTGAAGGCTTTGGTATTCTAGTACCATTCCTAGGTTATTCTTTTGTGTGCTAGCTTTCTAAAATTTGCCTTAATTTTTGCTTGTCAAATTTTGTGGAACTCTTTCTAGTCTTGTCTCATTTCTTTTCTACCAATTGGTGTAGCTTTCCTAAATTGTTCATTTCCAGTTTTAGCACTAATATTCAGTCTTGAAGGTGGTTGAGTGCTTCTTGAAAGGTGTAGGAGGCCAAGGCAAAGGACATCCACTTGAAGGCTTTGGTGGTTGCTTAGGGAGTTTGTTCTCTCTTGGTGGCTAGGCTCTTGGAAACACCTAGAAGTGACTAACACCAAGGTTGCTTCTAAGAAGAGTGAAACACCTTGTGAGGCTGCAGTTTGGAGGCTGAATTGGAGCAAGGAAGAACAAAGCAAATTGTGAAAATTTTTGTGAAAATTAGAGATTAATTTAGTGACGGAATTTTTTGGTCTCTAAACTAGTTTTTCTTTACAAATCCGTGACTAAATTTGTCTCTAACTTAGTGGCTGATTTGTTTTCTTGAAATTAATTGCAGCCACTAACTTCAATTGAATGTGAATTTACATTTCATTTGAAGTGTGAATTTGCATTTCATTGAGGAAAATTTGAATTTCATTTGTCTTGCAATTTTTAATTTCCAACCTTTTGTACAAGGCCTTTATTAAGGAGTGTCTTGGAGTACCTTTGGTGTAACTCCATCTCTCCTTAAGAGTTTCCATAGTAAAATCACGTGTAGTGCTTGTGAGAGTGGTCCTTGAAGGTCTTTGGTACCTCTCAAGCTCTCACTTAGGTTTTATTGCTTTAAACGTCTAGTTTAAGTTTTCTTGTCTTTAAGTTTTCAAGCACTTTATGTTTTAAGCAATTTATGTTTTCAGTCATTTAAGTTTTCAAGCAATTTATGTTTTCATGCTCTTTATGTTTTCAAGCATTTTATAAATTGTACACATAGGCACTTGCTTGTTATTTTCTTTAGAAAAGTTCTTTGTGAAAATTGTTTTGTGCAAGACAAAAGTACAAAGGGGTTTAGAGATTTTTACTTGAAGAGGCTTGGTTATTAAGTGGCTCTTTAGTAGCTCACCTCCCTCCAAAGTTCAATTTGTACTCTTAGACCTCTAAGTGCCAAGTCTAAAGCACTCCAAAACCTTATTTTCATAAAAACTATTTTTGTGTGAAAAATATCTCTTGAATTAAAATGTCTCAAGATTCCTCCCATATTGAAAGTGATGGCTCTCCAAAAAGTCTTTCTTACATTACTAAAGAGCTCAAATCACTTAAACTATGGAAAAAGCAAGAGTCCATTCAAAGAGAGAAGGAAAGAATTGAAAGAGAAGGACAACTTGCTTATCTTGAGGAAGAGTTGAGAATTTTAAGACAAGAGGAGGAAAAATTGAAAGAAGATATGAAGAAACATAAGAAAAAGAGTAGGAGCTCACATTCCCAATACACATCCCCTAATGAAAGCATGAATCAAGGGGATCACTACCAACATACTCCTAGGAGAACTACTAGGCCAAGGGAAGTCAAGGTTGACCTCCCACAATTCTTTGGCAAAGATGATGTGGAGTCTTATTTAGATTGGGAAATGAAGGTTGAGCAACTCTTTGCTTGCCATAGGGTAAGTGAAGAGAGGAAAGTACCTTTGGCTGCCCTTAGCTTCCAAGGGCATGCCATGTATTGGTGGACAGCCCTAGAGAGAGAGAGACGCCTCCACAATGATCCTCCAATTCAATATTGGAATGATCTTAAAAGTGCAATGAGGAGGAGGCACATTCCCACCTACTATGGGAGGGAGCTTATGAATAAGCTCTGTCGCCACCGGCCCGAAACGGGCCTCGGCGGTCGCGAAGACGGTCGAGCTCGCTTATTATTTTAGTTTTGAAAATGTATTGGATTATTAGAACGACTTGTTCTCAAACTGAGACCTTGTCGATCTTATCCAATTTATTTATTAAAAGTCTCACTAATCCATATTAATCCCAAGCGGGACCCTCCATGGATTAGTGGTTTTCGCAAAAGGAGGGTTCGTGGAGTCGCCACCAATGTTTTACTCAAAACATTGGAAAAAGGGATAAGGCAATTGATTTTATAAATCAACTTTGGCCATTACAACCAGAGTCGGGTAAGGGAGTCGGTTACGCGTGGGGAAGGTGTTAGCACCCCACAGCGCCCCTTTCGGGTTCCCTATGACAGATTATTTCTAAAATAATAGCGTAAAATTACTAAATTACCCCTATTTATTATAAGCGATTATAAATTAACTATCTACATGATGACAGTTTAAATATGCACACAGAAAGCAGTAAAAGGAAGGATTTAAGAAGAAACCTCTTGAAGCGTGCTTTTATATATTGAGTAAAACTGGGAAGCTTTTTGGCGTTCCCTCGCTCTACAAGCTCGCTCGCTCTCTCCTATAAAATTTTGACTATGGAAATCCGGAGGATTTCCCTTCGACTAGGTTCGAATCTCCAAGCTAAGTGCTCGGAATTCCAGAACTTCGTCGGATCGACTCCCAGAGAGATTTCTAGGGCAGAACACTGCTCAAAAACCCCAGAATACTCAAGGAGGGAGTCAAAACTGAGTGTGAAAGTGTGGAATGACGTCCAATTGACGTCATATTTATAGGGAATAGGCGCAATACGGCCTACAGGGGCAATACGGCCGTATTGAAATTTTTGAACTTCAATACGGTCGTATTGAAGTTCAATACGGTCGTATTGAAATTCAGAAATTTCAATGCGCCCGTATTGAGTTCGCTGCGGTTGTATTGAAGTGTCAATACGGTCGTATTGACTTCAGTACGACCGTATTGAAGTGTCAATACGGTCGTATTGACTTCAGTACGGCCGTATTGAAGTTTCAGAAACTTCAATACGCCGTATTGAGTTTCGCTGCGGCCGTATTGAAGCTTCAATACGGCCGTATTAAGTTCAGTACGGCCGTATTGGGCTTTTTCCCTCCACTTCCTTATTTTGAGCTATTCTAAGACCTCTAGACCTACAGAGAACCCTCCTAGGGCCTTCGAGGAGTCCTTCTGGCTGATTATCCTTCAGTCTTCGAGAGTCTTCAAGCTTTATTTCCGACCCGGACAATTTTAGGGGTCTACAGCTGCCCCCCCTTTACTTAGTCGGACGGTCTTTTGGTGTACCGGCTGACAAGTAAAGGAGTTGACCCAATTGTCCGGGTGATGTGCCAACCTTCTGACTTGTAGCGTCTTCCGGTGGAAAATTATAGAGTAGCCTCTCCAGGTTGTTGCATACCTCGGCGCTTCTGACAACCTCGGTAGCTAAGTTTAACACCAACGTGCCTCTGACGACGCTGATGGCTGAGTATTGTCTCTCCAGACCTTGAGTATTGTCTCTCCAGACCTTGAGTACTGTCTCTCCAGACCTTGAGTACTGTCTCTCCAGACTTTGAGTACCGTCTCTCCAGACTTTGTTTGAGTACCGTCTCCCTAGACCTTGTTTGAGTATTGTCTCTCCAGACCTCGTTTGAGTATTGTCTCTCCAGACCTTGTTTGAGTACCGTCTCTCCAGACCTTGTTTGAGTACCGTCTCTCCAGACCTTGTTTGAGTATCGTCTCTCCAGACCTTGTTTGAGTATTGTCTCTCCAGACCTCGTTTGAGTATTGTCTCTCCAGACCTTGTTTGAGTATTGTCTCTCCAGACCTTGTTTGAGTACTGTCTCTCCAGACTTCGTTTGAGTATCGTCTCTCCAGACTTTGCCTCTCAAAGATGAGGTAGTTGAGTATAGTTTGTCTCCACAGTCCACAATGCTGCTTCGACGGTTTGTTTTTCTGATTTTGTGCCGCTGAGGGCTGGATAACGCAGGGATCCGTCTAGGGGATGTGCAGTCATTCATAGGTTCTTGTGTCCCAACTTGCATTGCTTAGTTGGTACCCATGGGAATTTTTGACTCCTTGGGGTGTAGACACAGATGCTCTCTCTCTGAGTTGAGCGATGCCTTATGTTTGGCTGACGTCCTTTTGACGTGAGTGGAGTATCCCGGTTGTCCTTATTCGGGTGTCTCTCTTTGATTTTCTGATTGTGTTGCCTCTGTGTAGGCTATTATCCGCTGGGGGATTTCGTCGTTGATTTTGATTAGCCTCTTCTGTTAGGCGTATCGGCTTGACGTTCGATGTTTGGCTAAGAGCCGGATTCCACTTGGGGAATACTTATTGATATTTTTGATTTTCTTCTCCTTTTTGCAGGGATGCCTCTTGAGTAGGCGATTGGGGATTTGGGGATCTTATTGTATCCCAGAGTATTATTTAGGAAGCCTCTACAGGCTTAGCCTCGCTCAGCGCTTTGAGTCGGAGAGCTATCTTCCACTGAGGAAGTGTTAAGTCCTTTGACTTGTATATACTGTTTGGATGATCGCACTTCCATTGGGGATTTGCGTCGATTTTGCTTTGATAGCTCTCGCTGGGGATTTTTCCGTGAGCTTGAGCTGAGGTTCCCTCTGGGGAGTATTATTTCTGCGAGCCTCTCCAGGCTCAGTTATTCTGCACAGTTGGGGGAGTATTATTTCTGTAAGCCTCTCCAGGCTTTAGTTATTCTGAGGAAGTATTATTTCTGCAAGCCTCTCCAGGCTCAATTATACTGAAGGAGTATTATTTCAGCAAGCCTCTCCAGGCTCAATTATTCTGAATGAGTATTGTTTCGGCAAGCCTCTCCAGGCTCAGTTATTCTGAAAGATGTGAAATCTTTGTCTTTT
Organism: Cajanus cajan; assembly: GCF_000230855.2. Lineage (NCBI taxonomy): Eukaryota > Viridiplantae > Streptophyta > Magnoliopsida > Fabales > Fabaceae > Cajanus > Cajanus cajan. The sequence continues at coordinate 15,082,299 of NC_138522.1, read as the reverse complement.
TTTGTCGACTTTTGACTTTTTCTGTATGTTTGCCTTTTTTGTCATTTTTTTTGGCTTTTTCTGTATTTTTGCCTTTTTTGTCATTTTTTGGCTTTTTCTGTATTTTTGCCTTTTCTGTTGTTTTTCGGCTTTTTCTGTACAGAAATGTCTCAGTTATTATGAGAGAGTATTATTTCGGCGAGCCTCTCCAGGCTCAGTTATTTTGTAGGAGTATTATTTCGGCAAGCCTCTCCAGGCTCAATTATTCTGAAGGAGTATTATTTCGACAAGCCTCTCCAGGCTCAATTATTCTGTGGGAGTATTGTTTCGGCAAGCCTCTCCAGGCTCAATTATTCTGTACGAGTATTATTTCGGCAAGCCTCTCCAGGCTCAATTATTCTGAGAGAGTATTATTTCGGCGAGCCTCTCCAGGCTCAGTTATTTTGAGAGTATTCTTTCGGCAAGCCTCTCCAGGCTCAGTTATTCTGAGAGTATTCTTTCGGCAAGCCTCTCCAGGCTCAGTTATTCTGTATGACGCTGTTGATTTTTTGAATCTTTGCATTTTGTTTGCTGTTGTCATACACAAGCAATTTTCTATTTTTCTATTTTATGCGGTTGCCTCATGATAAGGTCTTTGAATGTGCAACTAATTGTCGCCACCGGCCCGAAACGGGCTTTCGGCATTCGCGAAGGATGGTTGGACTCGTTTATTTGTTTAAAAATAGTGGATTGCTAGAATGACTTATTCTCAAACTGAGACCTCGTCAAACGAGCAATTTTATTAAAAGGCTCACTAATCCATATTAATCCCAAGCGGGACCCTCCATGGATTAGTGGTTTTCGCAAAAGGAGGGTTCGTGGAGTCGCCACCAATGTTTTACTCAAAACATTGGAAAAAGGGATAAGGCAATTGATTTAAAAATCAACTTTGGCCACTACAACCAGAGTTGGGTAAGGGAGTCGGTTACGCGTGGGGAAGGTGTTAGCACCCCACAGCGCCCCTTTCGGGTTCCCTATGACAGATTATTTTCTAAAAAACAATAGTGCGAAATTACTAAATTACCCCTATTTATTCTAAACAATTATGAATTGACTATCTACATGATGACAGTTTAAATATGCACACAGAAAGCAGTAAAAGGAAGGATTGAAGGGAAACCTCTTGAAGCGTGCTTTTTATAAAAAATGAACTGGGAAGCGTTTTGGCATTCCCTCGCTCTACAAGCCCGCTCCTCGCTCTCCTAGAACAAAATTTTAACTAAGGGAATCAAAAAGATTTCCCCTCGACTAGGTTCGATCCTCAAGCAAAATGGCTCGGGGCTCAAGAACTTCGTCGGATCAACTCTCCGAGTGATTTCTAGGGCAGAACACTGCTCAAAAACCCCAGAATACTCAAGGAGAGGGTTCAAACTATGTTGAAAAGTGTGGTAGGACGTCCAAATGGCCTCCTATTTATAGGAATGGGCCTCAATACGGCCTACAGGGGCAATACGGCCGTATTGAAATTTTTGAACTTCAATACGGTCGTATTGAAGTTCAATACGGCCGTATTGAAGTTCAGAAATTTCAATACGGCCGTATTGAATTCAATACGGCTGTATTGAAGCTTCAATACGGCCGTATTGATTCCAGTACGGCCGTATTGAAGTTTCAGAAACTTCAATACGCCGTATTGAGTTCACTGTGGCCATATTGAAGCTTCAATACGGCCGTATTGGGGTTCATTACGGCCGTATTGGGCTTTTTCCCTCCACTTCTTTATTTTGAGCTATTCTAAGACCTCTAGACCTACAGAGAACCCTCCTAGGGCCTTCGAGGAGTCCTTCTGGCTGATTATCCTTCAGTCTTCGAGAGTCTTCAAGCTTTATTTCCGACCCGGACAATTTTAGGGGTCTACAGCTGCCCCCCCTTTACTTAGTCAAACGGTCTTTTGGTGTACCGGCTGACAAGTAAAGGAGTTGACCCAATTGTCCGGGTGATGTGCCGACCTTCTGACTTGTAATGTCTTCCGGTGGAAAATTGTTGAGTAGCCTCTCCAGGTTGTTGCATACCTTGGCGCTTCTGACAACCTCGGTAGCTAAGTTTAACACCAACGTGCCTCTGACGACGCTGATGGCTGAGTATTGTCTCTCCAGACCTTGAGTATTGTCTCTCCAGACCTCGAGTACTGTCTCTCCAGACTTTGTTTGAGTATTGTCTCTCCAGACTTTATTTGAGTATCGTCTCTCCAGACTCTGAGTACTGTCTCTCCAGACTTCGAGTACTGTCTCTCCAGACTTCGAGTACTGTCTCTCCAGACTTTGTTTGAGTACTGTCTCTCCAGACCTTGTTTGAGTATTGTCTCTCCAGACCTTGTTTGAGTATTGTCTCTCCAGACCTTGTTTGAGTATTGTCTCTCCAGACTTTGTTTGAGTATTGTCTCTCCAGACCTTGTTTGAGTATTGTCTCTCCAGACCTTGTTTGAGTATTGTCTCTCCAGACCTTGTTTGAGTATTGTCTCTCCAGACTTTGTTTGAGTATTGTCTCTCCAGACCTTGTTTGAGTATTGTCTCTCCAGACCTTGTTTGAGTATTGTCTCTCCAGACCTTGTTTGAGTACCGTCTCTCCAGACTTCGTTTGAGTATCGTCTCTCCAGACTTTGCCTCTCAAAGATGAGGTAGTTGAGTATAGTTTGTCTCCACAGTCCATAATGCTGCTTCGACGGTTTGTTTTTCTGATTTTGTGCCGCTGAGGGCTGGATAACGCAGGGATCCGTCTAGGGGATGTGCAGTCATTCATATGTTCTTGTGTCCCAACTTGCATTGCTTAGTTGGTACCCATGGGAATTTTTGACTCCTTGGGGTGTAGACACAGATGCTCTCTGAGTTGAGCGATGCCTTATGTTTGGCTAACGTCCTTTTGACGTGAGTGGAGTATCCCGGTTATCCTTATTCGGGTGTCTCTCTTTGATTTTCTGATTGTGTTGCCTCTGTGTAGGCTGTTATCCACTGGGGGATTTTGTCGTTGATTTTGATTAGCCTCTTCTGTTAGGCGTATCGGCTTGACGTTCGATGTTTGGCTAAGAGCCGGATTCCACTTGGGGAATACTTATTGATATTTTTGATTTTCTTCTCCTTTTTGCAGGGATGCCTCTTGAGTAGGCGATTGGGGATTTGGGGATCTTATTGTGTCCCAGAGTATTATTTAGGAAGCCTCTACAGGCTTAGCCTCGCTCAGTGCTTTGAGTCGGAGAGCTATCTTCCACCGAGGAAGTGTTAAGTCCTTTGACTTGTATATACTGTTTGGATGATCGCACTTCCATTGGGGATTGCGTCGATTTTGCTTTGATAGCTCTCGCTGGGGGATTTTTCCGTGAGCTTGAGCTGAGGTTCCCTCTGGGGAGTATTATTTCTGCGAGCCTCTCCAGGCTCAGTTATTCTGCATACTGTGGAGGATATGGAGTATTATTTTGGTAAGCCTCTCCAGGCTTAGTTATTTGGTACAGATTGTTTGTTGGATTTTCTATATCCTTGCCTTTTTTATTTTCGGCTTATTCTGTATTTTGCCTTTTCTTCTGATTTTGGCTTTTTCTGTATTTTGCCTTTTTTATGTTTTTGGCTTTTGCTGTACAGAAATTAAAAGTGTTAAAGAAATTAGATTTATGAGAGAGTATTATTTCGGCAAGCCTCTCCAGGCTCAGTTATTTTGTAGGAGTATTATTTCGGCAAGCCTCTCCAGGCTCAATTATTCTGTGGGAGTATTGTTTCGGCAAGCCTCTCCAGGCTCAATTATTCTGAGAGTATTATTTCGGCGAGCCTCTCCAGGCTCAGTTATTTTGAGAGAGTATTATTTCGGCGAGCCTCTCCAGGCTCAGTTATTTTGAGAGTATTCTTTCGGCAAGCCTCTCCAGGCTCAGTTATTCTGTATGATGCTGTTGATTTTCTGAATCTTTGTATTTTGCTTGCTGCTGTCATACACAAGCAATTTTCTATTTTTCTATTTTATGCGGTTGCCTCATGATAAGGTCTTTGAATGTGCAACTAATGTGTGTGTGATGCACAAATGAAATACAATTTTTTACTTTTGTTCATTTATTTAGAAAAGTGAGTGGCTCTCCCTATCCTCTTCTTCTTGGAGGACTTTCTGTCATTGACGCGAGGGAGTATTTTTGTGAGCCTTTATGCAGGAGATTATGGATTTTACAGGAACCCCTCCAATTTTCTTTTATTGACCGATTATTAATGGAATTTCGTACAATTTTATGAAAAACCAATTCAGAGGCATAATCACATGGTCAAGAAAGAAAAGAAACAAATGGATATTTTTATTGATATTCACAAGTGTTTTTACAGAAAGATATACAGAAGGAAATTTCTGAAGAATGGCTGGCCAGGGTAGGCTATATACATTGGGCTTAACAATTATATCTGTAATTGTTGCTCTTTACGTTCCCCTAATTGCTTCGGCCTGAGCCAGGAGCGTAGATGCTGCAAGATGCTTGCTTCTAGAAGATAATCACTTGAACCGCCTTTCGGTTTTCGGTTTAAGCGATCGTTGCTTGCTTTGCTTTTACATCTTATTCTTTTGCCCCTAACTTTTGCTTAGGACGTATCCTAACGGGGTAAATTTGCCTTTGTTTTGCCTAGTACCCTTGTACTGGCAGGCTTTTTATTTTGCCCTAACTTTTGCCTAGGACGCCCTTTTTGGGTTTTCATCCTAGCGGGCCCATGCAAGCAACGTCTTCAAGCATAGTACTTCTTTACCACGTCAGTGTTGACTAAGTATCGAAGTTCTTCTCCATCCATGTTTGTGAGGATCAATGCTCCTCCTGAGAAGGCTCGTTTTCCCACGTATGGTCCTCCGTGATTCGGGGCATACTTTCCGATTTTGTCCTTTTGAGTTGGTAGTAATTTCTTCATTACCAACTCTCCCTCATGGTAGACTCGAGGGTGGACTTTCTTGTTAAAAGCCTTTTTGATCTTCCTCTGATAGGCTTGACCATGGCATATGGCGTTCAGCCGTTTCTTTTTGATAGGGTTCAACTGGTCATATTGGCTTTGAACCCATTCTGCCTCGGAAAGTTTTGTTTCCATGATTACCCTTAGATAGAATATCTCGACTTCGATGGGTAGAACTACCTCCACCCCATAAACGAGTGAGAATGGAGTAGCTCCTGTAAATGGACGTACTGAAGTCCTATAGCCATGAGGAGCGAAGGGTAACATCTCGTGTCAGTCTTTAAATGAGACAACCGTCTTTTGCACTATTTTTGATGTTCTTATTGGTTTCCTCGACTGCCCCATTCATCTTTGGCCGATATGGGGAAGAGTTGTGGTGTTGGATCTTGAATTCTTGGCACAGTTCTTCCACCATTTTGTTGTTCAGATTAGATCCATTATCAGTGATGATTTATTTCTCCATGCTTCCACTAGATTATTCTAAAATCGTTGGGACAAGAGAGAAAAGAAGGAAAGGGTATATTTTTCAAAAGTTTGTGTTTTAGAGGGGATTATTTTTCAAAAATGGTTTTTGTAAGAATGGGTGGCCAAGGTAGGCTTAAGTGTTTAGGCTTGTTTGATTAAACACTTATGAAGTTAAAAAATCTTTGTTTATTGACGTTGTGATTTTGACAACTTGGATAGCTGCTCTTGAACCTTTCTTTTTGAATTCGGTTCATGTTACCATCATGGATTTCTTTTGTTTTTTGATTGTCCTTATTTTTGCCTAAAACACCCTTTTGTGGCGTTTTAGCGGACCTTTGTTTTTGTTTATTATTGTAACCCTAACTTTTGCCTAGGTCACCCTTTTGTGGGATTCCTAGCGGGTCTTTTTATCTTTAGGATTTCTTTATCCATGATGGCACTTATTGAGGCCAAGAAAAGGTGCTCCAAGTTGACACACACACTTCCACATAAAAATGATGTGGGTTTATTATTATTAAGATGATTTTAACCTCATTCATGTTTATTCAAACAGGGTTAAAAAAAATGTGGTTTAGAATTTTATTATAAGCAAGAAAAGAAGCAATGAGAAAGAATGATTTTATTATAATCATAGTGGAAGCATGTGTCCTTATTTCATCACTGATATGGGTCCCAATGTTGACCTCTTTTATCTTTCGGCCATGCCCCAAATTCACGGTTTCGAATTTCTCTTGACGAGCTTCTTGATCTAGCAATCTTTGCAGATCCGGAGAAATGGTCTCCTCATCACTGTCCAACTCAACCCTTTCACCTTCGGATCCCGGTTAGAGCGAACAATTACAGACACAATTATTTTATTGGTTCTGTTTAGGTTTAGAATTTATTAATATTGATGAGGAAAGAGAGAAAAGAACAAAAGAGAGTGATGTGTGAAATGCCTCTTTATTGATATATGTAAAATGTACAAAAACCCTTATTTACATGAAAAGGTTCTCATGATCTCGGGTACTGATCATGAGTCCCTAAAAGAGAAGAAAAATATGAAGGGGCCCTATCGTGGCTTGTTCTTCTCTCTATTCCTGCTTTGGCCGAAGATTCTTGCTCACGTTGGGCGCTGTTGAATCAAAAGTGATCCACCCGGCATCAATAAGGCTTTGGACCTTATATTTGAGAGCTCTACAGTTCTCCGTTGAATGCCCCGATGCCCCCGAGTGGTATAGGCATTTATCTTGTGGTTTGTACCACTCGGGATAAGGTGGATCAATCTTCTTTAGTGGAACGTAAGCTAGAAGACGTGCTTCCAATAGCTTCGGCAGGAGGTCGCTATATGTGGTCGGAAGTTTATCAAACTTCTTCACAGGGTTGAATTGCGACTTTCCTGACTTCGAAGTGGAAGAAGATGAGGAAATGGTTATAGCATTGACTCCTCCTTCCCTCTTCTTCCCAAAGGTCTTCTTAGCTTTAAATGATTGGGAAGGTTTAACTAGCTTCCCACTTTTCAGCTCTTGTTCCACTTTTCCTTCAACATGATGGGACTCATGGTCACTGTGCTCAGCCCCTTGTATGTTGTGGTGACTCATGAGTTCCATCATTTGCGCCATTTGCTCTTTGAGCTGTGAGAGCTCGGCTGTAAGCTCCTTATTTCGTTCCTCCAACGCGTCCATTTTCTTGTTGAGCTGAGAGAGCTCGGTTGTGAGCTTCTTATTTTGTTCCTCTAGCACTTCCATTTTCTTGATTTTCCGTGCGCGCGTAAGGATAGAGAGATGACCAGCCACTTTCTAAAATGAATGTTTAGTTAGTTTATTTTATGGAATGAATACACTTTTTAACATGAGCTTGATAAACCTCCATCTTTAAGGCGCTGCCTTTTTAAGACGGAAGTTTACCACCCTTCTTTATCTATGATTTCTCCCCAACGGAGAATCTCTATAGTCATGGGTCTCTTTCACTCATGTCAAGAGGTATTGGTGATCCTAAAATGTATGTTTTCATGAGGATGCATGATGTCTTATTGGTAATGATGTACATGCTCCTCACTTTTATTATATTTTCACACATGGTCTTTCCTCTCATGTCATGGTTTTTTATGCATGGGGATTATTTTTAGACCTTATCACGAGGTTATTTATTAATGCACAAACAATGTCACATAACGAATGTACAAACAATTCACTCATCCACGAACAGTCACGAGCGAATTACGAGGTAGGGGTCTCCTGCAGAAAAGTGCATATTCAAGGAGGATCTAACTGTTCTCACTTGGTCAAAGGCCCCCAAGGTGCCCCCATTATAGGGACCCAATTCCTCTTGTCGTAGGTCGATGGAAAGCTCCAACGCACCGTCGGACTCAAGTTCATGGTTATCACCTTGAGTGATGCTTTTCGACAACGGTCTCATAGGCTCCTATAAACCCATCAACCGGCCGTACTAACATCCACTCCCTATGGATTACCACTCATGCCCCCGGGTATAGAGGGAACTGTTGTGTGCAAAGGTTTGTGTGCAATTTATTTCAAACAATTGCGGAAATTTAAACAAACAACAGTTATTTAAAGCCAAATATATAAAACATATTATCATACAAGTGAGGGGTAATAAAGTAATTTTAACTATTATTTGTTAAAAATAATCTGTCACTAAATGGGACTGACTCTCAAGGCTTCCCCAGTGGAGTCGCCATCTGTCGCCACCGGCCCGAAACGGGCTTTCGGCATTCGCGAAGGATGGTTGGACTCGTTTATTTGTTTAAAAATAGTGGATTGCTAGAATGACTTATTCTCAAACTGAGACCTCGTCAAACGAGCAATTTTATTAAAAGGCTCACTAATCCATATTAATCCCAAGCGGGACCCTCCATGGATTAGTGGTTTTCGCAAAAGGAGGGTTCGTGGAGTCGCCACCAATGTTTTACTCAAAACATTGGAAAAAGGGATAAGGCAATTGATTTAAAAATCAACTTTGGCCACTACAACCAGAGTTGGGTAAGGGAGTCGGTTACGCGTGGGGAAGGTGTTAGCACCCCACAGCGCCCCTTTCGGGTTCCCTATGACAGATTATTTTCTAAAAAACAATAGTGCGAAATTACTAAATTACCCCTATTTATTCTAAACAATTATGAATTGACTATCTACATGATGACAGTTTAAATATGCACACAGAAAGCAGTAAAAGGAAGGATTGAAGGGAAACCTCTTGAAGCGTGCTTTTTATAAAAAATGAACTGGGAAGCGTTTTGGCATTCCCTCGCTCTACAAGCCCGCTCCTCGCTCTCCTAGAACAAAATTTTAACTAAGGGAATCAAAAAGATTTCCCCTCGACTAGGTTCGATCCTCAAGCAAAATGGCTCGGGGCTCAAGAACTTCGTCGGATCAACTCTCCGAGTGATTTCTAGGGCAGAACACTGCTCAAAAACCCCAGAATACTCAAGGAGAGGGTTCAAACTATGTTGAAAAGTGTGGTAGGACGTCCAAATGGCCTCCTATTTATAGGAATGGGCCTCAATACGGCCTACAGGGGCAATACGGCCGTATTGAAATTTTTGAACTTCAATACGGTCGTATTGAAGTTCAATACGGCCGTATTGAAGTTCAGAAATTTCAATACGGCCGTATTGAATTCAATACGGCTGTATTGAAGCTTCAATACGGCCGTATTGATTCCAGTACGGCCGTATTGAAGTTTCAGAAACTTCAATACGCCGTATTGAGTTCACTGTGGCCATATTGAAGCTTCAATACGGCCGTATTGGGGTTCATTACGGCCGTATTGGGCTTTTTCCCTCCACTTCTTTATTTTGAGCTATTCTAAGACCTCTAGACCTACAGAGAACCCTCCTAGGGCCTTCGAGGAGTCCTTCTGGCTGATTATCCTTCAGTCTTCGAGAGTCTTCAAGCTTTATTTCCGACCCGGACAATTTTAGGGGTCTACACTAATGTGTGTGTGATGCACAAATGCAATACAATTTTTTTATTTTTGTTCATTTATTTAGAAAAGTGAGTGGCTCTCCCTATCCTCTTCTTCTTGGAGGACTTTCTGTCATTGACGCGAGGGAGTATTTTTGTGAGCCTTTATGCAGGAGATTATGGATTTTACAGGAACCCCTCCAATTTTTCTTTTATTGACCGATTATTAATGGAATTTCGTACAATTTTTATGAAAAACCAATTCAGAGGCATAATCACATGGTCAAGAAAGAAAAGAAACAAATGGATATTTTTATTGATATTCACAAGTGTTTTTACAGAGAGATATACAGAAGGAAATTTCTGAAGAATGGCTGGCCAAGGTAGGCTATACATTTTTGGCTTAAACAATTATATCTGTAATTGTCGCTCTTCCCGTTCCCCTAATCGTTTCGGGTGAGATGCCTGAGCCAGGAGTGTAGATACTGCAAGACGCTTGCTTCTAGAAGATTATCACTTGAACCGCCTTTCGGTTTTCGGTTCAAGTGATCGTTGCTTGCTTTGTTTTTATATCTTATTCTTTTGCCCCTAACTTTTGCTTAGGACGTATCCTAACGGGGTAATTTTGCCGTTATTTTGCCTAGTACCCTTGTACTGGCGGGCTTTTTATTTTGCCTTAACTTTTGCCTAGGACGCCTTTTTTGGGTTTTCATCCTAGCAGGCCTATGCAAGCAACGTCTTCAAGCATAGTACTTCTTTACCACGTCAATGTTGACTGGGTATCGAAGTTCTTCTCCGTCCCTGTTTGTGAGAATCAATGCTTCTCCTGAGAAGGCTCGTTTTACCACGTATGGTCCTCCGTGATTTGGGGCACACTTTCCGATTTTGCCCTTTTTGAGTTGGTAGTAATTTCTTCATTACCAACTTTCCCTCATGGTAGACTCGAGGGTGGACTTTCTTGTCAAAAGCCTTTTTGATCTTCCTCTGATAGGCTTGACCATGGCATATGGCGTTCAGCCGTTTCTTTTTGATAGGGTTCAACTGGTCATATTGGCTTTGAACCCATTCTGCCTCGGAAAGTTTTGTTTCCATGATTACCCTTAGATAGAGTATCTCGACTTCGATGGGTAGAACTGCCTCCACCCCATAAACGAGTGAGAATGGAGTAGCTCCTGTAAATGGACGTACTGAAGTCCTGTAGCCATGAGGAGCGAAGGATAACATCTCGTGTCAGTCTTTAAATGAGACAACCATCTTTTGCACTATTTTTTGATGTTCTTATTGGTTGCCTCGACTGCCCCATTCATCTTTGGCCGATATGGGGAAGAATTGTGGTGTTGGATCTTGAATTCTTGGCATAGTTCTTCCACCATTTTGTTGTTCAGATCAGTGATGATTTATTTCTCCATGCTTCCACTAGATTATTCTAAAATCTTTTGGGACAAGAGAGAAAAGAAGAGAAAGATATTTTTTATTCTGAAGTTTGTGTTTTAGAGGGGATTATTTTATTTTTGAAAAAATGGTTTTTGTAAGAATGGTTAGCCGAGGTAGGCTTATGTGTTTAGGCTTGTTCGATTAAACACTTTATGAAGTTAAGCACATCTTTGTTATTAATGATTGTGCTTTGACAACTTGGATAGCTTTTCTTGAGCCCCTTGTTGAATTCAATTGATGGTACCATCATGGATTTATTTTGTTTTTCTTTTGCCCTAACTTTTGCCTAAAACATCCATTTGTGGAGTTTTAGCGGGCTTTTGTTTTTGTTCATTATTTTGTAACCCTAACTTTTGCCTAGGTCACCCTTTTGTGGGATTCCTAGCGGGTCTTTTTATCTTTAGGATTTCTTTATCCATGATGGCACTTATTGAGGCCAAGAAAAGGTGCTCCAAGTTGACACACACACTTCCACATAAAAATGATGTGGGTTTATTATTATTAAGATGATTTTAACCTCATTCATGTTTATTCAAACAGGGTTAAAAAATGTGGTTTAGAATTTTATTATAAGCAAGAAAAGAAGCAATGAGAAAGAATGATTTTATTATAATCATAGTGGAAGCATGTGTCCTTATTTCATCACTGATATGGGTCCCAATGTTGACCTCTTTTATCTCTCGGCCATGCCCCAAATTTATAGTCTCCAATTTCTCTTGACGAGCTTCTTGATCTAGCAATCTTTGCAGATCCGGAGAAGTGGTTTCCTCATCACTGTCCAACTCAACTCTTTCACCTTCGGATCCCGGTCAGAGCGAACAATTACAGACATAATTATTTTATTGGTTCTGTTTAGGTTTAGAATTATTAATGTTAATGAGGAAAGAAAGAAAAGAACAAAAAAAGAGAATAATGTGAAAAATGCCTCTTTATTGATATGTATTAAAACTGTACAAAAACCCTTATTTACATGAAAAGGTTCTCATGATCTCGGGTACTGATCATGAGTCCCTAAAAGAGAAATATGAAGGGGCCCTATCGTGGCTTGTTCTTCTCTTTACTCCTGCTTTGGCAGAGGATTCTTGCTCACGTCGGGCGCTGTCGAATCGAAGGTGACCCACCCGGCATCAATAAGGTTTTGGACCTTGTATTTGAGAGCTAAGCATCTCTCTGTTGAATGCCCTGGTGCCCCCGAATGGTATAAACATTTGTCTTGTGGCTTGTACCAATCGGGGTAAGGTGGGTCGATCTTCCTTGGTGGAACATGAGCTAGAAGTTTGGCTTCTACTAGCTTCGGCAGGAGATCGCTATAAGTGGTCGGAAGTTTATCAAACTTCTTCACAGGGATGAATTGCGATCTTCCTGACTTCGAAGTGGAAGAAGATGAAGAAATGGTTATGGCGTTGACTCCTTCCTCCTTCTTCTTCCCAAAGGTCTTCTTAGCTTCGAATGATTGGGAGGGCTTTGCTAGCTTCCCACTTTTAAGTCCTTGTTCCACTCTCTCCCCAATGGTGATGATGTCCGAGAAGAGTGTCGTTGTGTTCCCTATCATTTTATCGTAATAGGGACCAGTCAACGAGTTGATGAATAAGGACACCGTCTCCTTATCCGACAGCGGGGGCTCTATCTGTGCCGCCAACTCCCTCCATCGTTGGGCGTACGCCTTGAAAGATTCATCATTTTTCTTACTCAAGGCTTGAAGATCTGACCTATCGGGTGTTAGGTCGATGTTGTATTTGTAGCGCTTGAGAAAGGCGTCGGCCAACTGCCTCCATGTACATACTTGATTTCCATCTAGCTGCATATACCAGTTGAGCGCGGTATCAGCCAAGCTCTCTTGGAAGCAGTGGATCAAGAGCTTTTCGTTTGTGGCATATGCAGCCATCTTTCGGCAGTACATGGTGAGATGACTCTTGGGGCAAGTCGACCCCACGTATCTCGGGAAATCTGGCACTTTAAATTTGGGAGGGAATTGAATATCCCTCACTAAACACATGTCGGCGGCATCTTTAATATCGAAGTCATGCCCCTCCATAGCCCTCAACCGATCCTCTAGGGCGTGGAATTGTTCTTTTGAAACCTCGGGCTCTTTGATCATAATTCCAGCCCCAAGAGGTATGGCATGTGGAGGATCTTCTTCATGCTCCTCCTCCTCTCCCTCATGATGGGACCCATGGTCACTGTGATGAGATCCATGAATGTTATGGTGACGCATGAGTTCCAACATTTGCGCCATCTGCTCTTTGAGCTGTGAAAGCTCGGTCGTGAGCTTCTTGTTTTGTTCCTCTAGCGCTTCCATTTTCTTGATTTTCTTTGCGCGTGTGAGGACAGAGAGATGACTAGCCACTTTCTAAAATGAATGTTTATTCTAATTAGCTTATTTATGATATGAATACACTCTTGATGTGAGCTTGATAATCTTTCATCTTTGAGGCGCTGCCTTTTTAAGATGAAAGTTTATCACCCTCCCTAGGCTATTATCTCTCCACAACGGAGAATCTCAATAGTCACGGGTCTCTTTCACTCACATCGAGAGGGTATTAGTGAACCTATAAATGATGATGAGGATGCATGAGGTATTATTGATAATGATGCCTATGCTCCTTACTTTTATTATATTTTCACACATTGGTTTTTCCTCTCATGTCATGACATTTTCATGCATGGGGATTATTCTTTAGACCTTATCACGAGGTTATTTATTAATGCACAAACAATTGCACATAAGCATTTACACAAACAATTCACTCATCCACGAACAGTCACGAGCGAATCACGAGGTAGGGGTCTCCTGCAGAAAAGTGCATATTCAAGGAGGATCTAACTGTTCTCACTTGGTCAAAGGCCCCCAAGGTGCCCCCATTATAGGGACCCAATTCCTCTCGTCGTGGGTCGATGGAAAGTTCCAACGCACCGTCGGACTCAAGTTCATGGTTATCACCTTGAGTGATGTTTTCCGACAACGGTCTACGGGCACCTATAGACCCATTCGACAACCGGCCGTACTAACATCCACTCCCTATGGTTAATCACTCATGCCCCCGGGTATAGAGGGAACTGTTGTGTGCAAAGGTTTGTGTGCAGTTTTTATTTCAAACAATTGCGTAAATTTTAAAAATACAACAGTTATTTAAAAGCCACATAGATAAACATGTTATCATACAAACAAGGGGTAATAAAGTAATTTTAACTATTATTTGTTAAAAATAATCTGTCACTAAATGGGACTGACTCTCGAGGCTTCCCCAGCAGAGTCGCCATCTGTCGCCACCGGCCCGAAACGGGCCTCGGCGGTCGCGAAGACGGTCGAGCTCGCTTATTATTTTAGTTTTGAAAATGTATTGGATTATTAGAACGACTTGTTCTCAAACTGAGACCTTGTCGATCTTATCCAATTTATTTATTAAAAGTCTCACTAATCCATATTAATCCCAAGCGGGACCCTCCATGGATTAGTGGTTTTCGCAAAAGGAGGGTTCGTGGAGTCGCCACCAATGTTTTACTCAAAACATTGGAAAAAGGGATAAGGCAATTGATTTTATAAATCAACTTTGGCCATTACAACCAGAGTCGGGTAAGGGAGTCGGTTACGCGTGGGGAAGGTGTTAGCACCCCACAGCGCCCCTTTCGGGTTCCCTATGACAGATTATTTCTAAAATAATAGCGTAAAATTACTAAATTACCCCTATTTATTATAAGCGATTATAAATTAACTATCTACATGATGACAGTTTAAATATGCACACAGAAAGCAGTAAAAGGAAGGATTTAAGAAGAAACCTCTTGAAGCGTGCTTTTATATATTGAGTAAAACTGGGAAGCTTTTTGGCGTTCCCTCGCTCTACAAGCTCGCTCGCTCTCTCCTATAAAATTTTGACTATGGAAATCCGGAGGATTTCCCTTCGACTAGGTTCGAATCTCCAAGCTAAGTGCTCGGAATTCCAGAACTTCGTCGGATCGACTCCCAGAGAGATTTCTAGGGCAGAACACTGCTCAAAAACCCCAGAATACTCAAGGAGGGAGTCAAAACTGAGTGTGAAAGTGTGGAATGACGTCCAATTGACGTCATATTTATAGGGAATAGGCGCAATACGGCCTACAGGGGCAATACGGCCGTATTGAAATTTTTGAACTTCAATACGGTCGTATTGAAGTTCAATACGGTCGTATTGAAATTCAGAAATTTCAATGCGCCCGTATTGAGTTCGCTGCGGTTGTATTGAAGTGTCAATACGGTCGTATTGACTTCAGTACGACCGTATTGAAGTGTCAATACGGTCGTATTGACTTCAGTACGGCCGTATTGAAGTTTCAGAAACTTCAATACGCCGTATTGAGTTTCGCTGCGGCCGTATTGAAGCTTCAATACGGCCGTATTAAGTTCAGTACGGCCGTATTGGGCTTTTTCCCTCCACTTCCTTATTTTGAGCTATTCTAAGACCTCTAGACCTACAGAGAACCCTCCTAGGGCCTTCGAGGAGTCCTTCTGGCTGATTATCCTTCAGTCTTCGAGAGTCTTCAAGCTTTATTTCCGACCCGGACAATTTTAGGGGTCTACAAGCTCCAAAGGCTCCAACAAAGAGACATGTCTGTAGAACAGTACAGGCAACAAATGGAGCTATTAATGATGAGGGCTTGTATTAGGGAAGAGGAAGCTACTACTGTAGCTAGATTTTTGAGTGGTCTTAATTTAGAAATAAGAGACCAAGTGGAGCTACTACCCTACAGGGACCTAAATGACTTGGTCCAACTTTGTGTAAGGGTAGAACAACAAAGAATGAGGAAATCTTATAAAAATAGCTCCAACTCTTCATTTCTAAAGAAAGATTCCAAGAAGGAGGGAAAAACTTTTGAAAAGAAGAAAACTTTTGAACCCTCCAAAAATCTAGCCACAGAAAAAGATAAGGGAAAGGGAAAGGACACTACACACACTAGTTCTAGGACTAGTGATATTAAGTGCTTTAAATGTTTAGGGAGAGGCCACATTGCCTCCCAATGCCCCACAAAGAAGGTAATGATCATGAGGGGGCATGACATTTATAATAGCCAAGATGAGGTTACTACTTCCTCTAGTAATAGTGAGGAAGAAGCAAGTGATCAAGAGAAAGGTGTAGAGTCTACTTTTCCTTATGAAGGGGAGCTCTTAATGATTAGGAGACTCCTCAACAACCAACCTAGTGATACTCTATCACAAAGAGAGAACATATTTCATACTAGATGCAAAGTTTCAAACAATGCATGTTCTCTCATTGTTGATAGTGGCTCATGGTGTAATTGTTGTAGCACTAGGCTGGTTGAGAAGTTGGGTTTAACTACTAATTCCCATCCTAAACCTTATCAACTCCATTGGATTAATGAGGATGGTGATTTAGCAGTTGACCAACAAGTAAAGGTCAAAATTTCCATTGGGAACTATGAAGATGAGGTGCTATGTGATGTAGTACCAATGGAAGCTTGTCACATCTTATTAGGAAGGCCATGGCAATTTGATAAGAAAACCATGCACAATGGCCTTACTAACGAGATTACCTTTACTCATAAGGAAAGAAAGTTTGTGCTTCATCCTCTTTCTCCTCAACAGGTGGCTGAGGATCAAGCACAAATGAAACTCAAAAGAGATAGTGAAAAGAGATTTATAAAAAAAGAAGAAAAGAGAGAAAAAAAAAAGTCTGTGAAACTTAAGGATAGAGAGGAATCTAGGGAGAAAGGAGTTCCCTCCCTAGAGGTCGTTAATCAAGAGAATAAAATTTCCAAACAAACCCTCTTGATTCAACAACCCTCTTATTTCCTTCTCTGTAAAGGAACTCTTTCTTGCACTGCCACATCTAGTGGACATGAGACTTTACCTAAGGGGGTAAAAACACTTTTAAAAGAATTTGATGATCTATTTCCTCCCGAGGGTCCAATGGGCCTTCCTCCTTCTAGAGGAATAGAACATCAAATTGATTTGGTGCCTGGAGCTAGCCTACCTAATAGGCCTGCCTATAGGACCAACCCCCAAGAAACTAAAGAAATTGAGTCTCAGGTCCAAGATTTGTTGGAGAAGGGCTGGGTTCGAAAGAGCTTAAGTCCTTGTGCTGTTCCAGTGTTGTTGGTTCCAAAAAAAGATGGCAAGTGGAGAATGTGTTGTGATAGTAGAGCCATCAACAACATCACTGTGAAATATAGACACCCCATCCCTAGGCTTGATGACATGTTAGATGAGCTTCATGGAGCCATTATATTTTCTAAAGTTGATCTTAAAAGCGGATACAATCAAATTAGAATCAAAGAAGGAGATGAATGGAAAACCGCTTTCAAGACCAAGTTTGGATTATATGAATGGTTAGTGATGCCTTTTGGGCTCACCAATGCTCCTAGTACATTCATGCGTCTCATGAATCATGTCCTTAGGGATTGTATAGGTAGATTTGTAGTAGTTTATTTTGATGATATTCTCATATACAGTAGGAGTCTAAGTGATCATATAGGACACTTAAGGCAAGTTTTTGATATTCTTAGGAAAAATCAACTTTTTGGAAATTTAGAAAAATGTACCTTTTGTGTAGATAGTGTAGTTTTTCTAGGGTTTATAATTAGTAAAAAAGGGGTTCATGTGGACCCCGAGAAAATCAAGGCCATCCAAGAATGGCCCACTCCTAAAAGTGTTGGAGATATTAGGAGCTTCCATGGTTTGGCAAGCTTCTATAGGAGGTTTGTTCCTAATTTCTCCACACTTGCCTCCCCATTAAATGATTTAGTCAAGAAAAATGTGGAATTTATATGGGGAGAGAAACAAGAAAATGCCGTCATAACTTTAAAGCATAAGCTTACTCATGCACCACTTCTAGCTCTCCCAGATTTTTCAAAAACTTTTGAGTTAGAATGTGATGCTTCTGGAGTTGGCATAGGTGCGGTTTTGTTACAGGGTGGGCACCCTATTGCATATTTCAGTGAAAAACTCAAAGGTGCCTCTCTTAACTACCCTACCTATGACAAGGAGCTTTATGCTTTAGTTAGGGCCCTTCAAACTTGGGAACATTACCTTATTCCCAAAGAATTTGTCATTCATAGTGACCATGAGTCACTTAAATATTTGAGGGGCCAAGGCAAGCTAAACAAAAGGCATGCTAAGTGGGTAGAGTTCTTAGAACAATTTCCATATGTGATTAAATACAAGAAAGGGAAAAATAATGTTGTGGCTGATGCCCTTTCTAGGAGATACACTTTGTTAATCTCCCTTGGATCTCAAATCTTGGGATTTAATCACATTAAGGAATTGTATACTAATGATCTCGAATTCAAAGAAAATTATACCCAATGCTTAGCAAAGCCTCAAGGAGGTTTCTATATTTCTGAGGGGTACTTATATAAAGAGGGAAGAATTTGTATACCCCAAGGATCTATAAGAAAACTCCTTGTTCAAGAAAGTCATGAGGGTGGTCTCATGGGGCACTTTGGAGTTGAAAAGACTCTAAGTTTTCTAAAAGAAAAATTCTTTTGGCCCCATATGAGAAGGGATGTTGAGAGGTTTTGCTCTAGATGTATAGCTTGTTTACAAGCAAAGTCTAAAGTAATGCCTCATGGCATCTATACACCCTTGCCTGTTGCTAACTCTCCATGGGTTGATATCAGTATGGATTTTATTTTGGGCTTGCCCAAGACCCAGAGAGGCATGGATTCTATTTTTGTGGTAGTGGACAGATTTAGTAAAATGGCCCATTTTATACCCTGCCACAAAATAGATGATGCAAGCAACATAGCAAGACTCTTCTTCAAGGAAGTGGTTAGACTTCATGGTCTACCCAAAACTATTGTCTCAGATAGGGATACTAAGTTCCTTAGTCATTTCTGGAAAACTCTTTGGAGTAGGCTAGGAACTAAATTACTTTTCTCTACTACTTGTCACCCACAAACTGATGGGCAAACGGAAGTAGTTAATAGATCCCTATCTACAATGTTAAGGGCAGTCCTTAAGGGTAACCATAAATCTTGGGATGAGTACTTGCCCCACATTGAATTTGCTTACAACAGGGTAGTCCATAAGACTACCAAAATCTCACCTTTTGAGGTTGTATATGGTTTTAACCCTCTTACTCCTTTAGACCTAATACCCCTACCAGATTCTTCTCATTGTCGCCACCGGCCCGAAACGGGCTTTCGGCATTCGCGAAGGATGGTTGGACTCTTTTATTTGTTTAAAAATATGGATTGCTAGAATGACTTATTCTCAAACTGAGACCTCGTCAAACGAGCAATTTTATTAAAAGGCTCACCAATCCATGTTAATCCCAAGCGGGACCCTCCATGGATTAGCGATTTTCATAAAAAGGAAGGGTTCATGGAGTCGCCACCAATGTTTTACTCAAAACATTGGAAAAAGAAGTTTAAGGCAATCGATTCAAAAATCGACTTCGGCCATGACAACCAGAGTCGGGTAAGGGAGTCGGTTACGCGTGGGGAAGGTGTTAGCACCCCACAGCGCCCCTTTCGGGTTCCCTATGACAGATTATTTAAAAATAATAGTGCAAAATTCCTAAATTACCCCTATTTATTCTAAGCAATTATAAATTAACTATCTACATGATGACAGTTTAAATATGTACACACAGAAAGCGGTAAAAGAAGGGACTTTAAAGATATAAACCTTTGAAGCGTGCTTTCTTATATATATCTTGACAGAAATTGGGAAGCGTTTTGGCGTTCCCTCCCTCTACAAGACCGCTCGCTCCCTCCTATAAAATTTTAACTACGGAAATCCGGAGGATTTCCCTTCGACTAGGTTCGAGACTCAAGCAAATGGCTCGTGACTCAAGAACTTCGTCGGATCAACTCTCCGAGTGATTTCTAGGCAGAGCACTGCTCAAAAAAACCCAGAATACTCAAGAAGAGGGTTAAAACTCAGTGTAAAAGTGTCAAATGACGTCCAATTGACGTCATATTTATAGGGATGAGGCGCAATACGGCCTCTGGGGGTCAATACGGTCCGTATTGAAGTTTTGAACTACAATACGGCCGTATTGAATTCAATACGGCCGTATTGAAGTTCAAAAAACCTCAATACGGCCGTATTGAAGTTCAGTGCAGCCGTATTGAAGTTCAGTGCAGCCGTATTGAATTCAATGCAGCCGTATTGAAGTTCAGTGCAGCGTATTGAATTCAATGCAGCCGTATTGAAGTTCAGAAACTTCAATACGGCCGTATTGAGTTCAGTGCGGCCGTATTGTAGTTTAAAATGTTCAATACGGCCGTACTGAACTTCTGGGAGGCCGTATTGGGCTTCATTCCCTCCACTTTCTTATTTTTTGCTACTCTAAGACCTCTAAACCTACAGATTGTCGTCCTAGGGTCTTCCAGGGTCTTCCAGGAGTCCTTCCGGCTGACTTTCCTTTGGTCTTCGAGAGTCTTCGAGTCTTATTTCCGACCCGCACAATTTTAGGGGTCTACAGCTGCCCCCCCTTTACTTAGTCAAACGGCCTTTTGGTGTACCGTTTGATAAGTAAAGGAGTTGACCCAATTGTCCGGGGAATAAGCCATCCTTCCGACTTGTAGTGTCTTCAGGTGGGAAAATTGTTGAGTAGCCTCTCCAGGTTGAGTTTGCCCTCTCCAGGGTGAGTATTAGTCGTCGCCTCTCCAGGCTCATGCATACCTCGGTGCTCTCGACAACTGGGTAGCTGAGTACCGCCTCTCCAGGCTTGTGCATACCTCGGTGTTCTCGACAACTGGGTAGCTGAGTACCGCCTCTCCAGGCTTGTGCATACCTCGGTGCTCTCGACAACTGGGTAGCTGAGTACCGCCTCTCCAGGCTTGTGCATACCTCGGTGCTCTCGACAACTGGGTAGCTGAGTATTGCCTCTCCAGGCTTGTGCATACCTCGGTGCTCTCGACAACTGGGTAGCTGAGTACCGCCTCTCCAGGCTTATGCATACCTCGGTGCTCTCGACAACTGGGTAGCTGAGTATTGCCTCTTAGGCTTGTGCATACCTCGGTGCTCTCGACAACTGGGTAGCTGAGTACCGCCTCTCCAGGCTTGTGCATACCTCGGTGCTCTCGACAACTGGGTAGCTAAGTATTGCCTCTTAGGCTTGTGCATACCTCGGTGCTCTCGACAACTGGGTAGCTGAGTATTGCCTCTTAGGCTTGTGCATACCTCGGTGCTCTCGTCAACTGGGTAGCTGAGTACCGCCTCTCCAGGCTTGTGCATACCTCGGTGCTCTCGACAACTGGGTAGCTAAGTATTGCCTCTTAGGCTTGTGCATACCTCGGTGCTCTCGACAACTGGGTAGCTGAGTACCGCCTCTCCAGGCATGTGCATACCTCGGTGCTCTCGACAACTGGGTAGCTGAGTATTGCCTCTCCAGGCTTGTGCATACCTCGGTGCTCTCGACAACTGGGTAGCTGAGTATTGCCTCTCCAGGCTTGTGCATACCTCGGTGCTCTCGACAACTGGGTAGCTGAGTACCGCCTCTCCAGGCTTGTGCATACCTCGGTGTTCTCGACAACTGGGTAGCTGAGTATTGCCTCTCTAGGCTTGTGCATACCTCGGTGCTCTCGACAACTGGGTAGCTGAGTATTGCCTCTCCAGGTTTGTGCATACCTCGGTGCTCTCGACAACTGGGTAGCTGAGTATTGCCTCTCCAGGCTTGTGCATACCTCGGTGCTCTGGACATCTGGGTAGCTGAGTATTGCCTCTCCAGGCTTGTGCATACCTCGGTGCTCTGGACATCTGGGTAGCTAAGTATTGCCTCTCCAGGCTTTGTGCATACCTCGGTGCTCTGGACATCTGGGTAGCGTGAGTTTGCCCTCTCCAGGGATTTGTGATAGTTTTGTCTCCACAGTCCATGATGCTGCTTCGACGGTTGTTTTTGATTTTGGTGCCGCTGAGGGCTGGATAACGCAGGATCCGTCTAGGGGATGTGCAGTTACTCATTGGCTGACGTCCTTTCGACGATGGTGGAGTATCCCGGTTATCCTTATTCGGGTGACTCTTTTTGTTTTTCTGGTTTTGTCGCCTCTGTGTAGGCTGTTATCCGCTGGGGGATTTTGTCATTGATTGTGATTAGCCTCTTCTGTTAGGCAGATCATCTTGACGCTTGATGTTTGGCCAAGAGCCGGATTCCATTTGGGGAATGATTATTGATCTTTTGATTTTTTTTCCTTTTTGTAGGAATGCCTCTTGAGTAGGCGACTGGGGATTTGGGGATCTTATGTATCCTAGAGTATTATTTAGGAAGCCTCTACAGGCTTAGACTCACTCAACGCCTGAGTTGGAGAGCTATCTTCCACTGAGGAAGTTTTAAGTCCTTTGACTAGATATACTGCTTGGGTGATCGTGCTTCCATTGGGAATTTTGTCGATCTTGCTTTGATAGCTCTCGCTGGGGATTTGTTCCGTGAGCTTGAGTTGGGGTTTCTCTGGGGAGTATTATTTCTGCGAGCCTCTCCAGGCTCAATTATTCTGATGAGAGTATTATTTCGGCAAGCCTCTCCAGGCTCAGTTATTCTACGAGAGTATTATTTCGGCAAGCCTCTCCAGGCTCAATTATTCTGAGAGAGTATTATTTCGGCGAGCCTCTCCAGGCTCAATTATTCTGAGAGAGTATTGTTTCGGCAAGCCTCTCCAGGCTCAATTATTCTGTATGATGAATTGGTTTTTTGTTCAGCCCAAGAATGCAAGCTGAGATGTCTTTTGGAGAGTATTATTTTGGCAAGCCTCTCCAGGCTCAGTTATTCTGTATAATTTGTTGGATTTTCTGTATTTTGCCTTTTTGTTGATTTTGGCTTTTTCTGTGTTTTTGCCTTTTTTGTTGATTTTGGCTTTTTCTGTGTTTTTGCCTTTTTTGTTGATTTCGGCTTTTTCTGTATTTTTTGTTGATTTTGGCTTTTTCTGTATTTTTGCCTATTTTGTTGTTTTTGGCTTTTTCTGTACAGAAATGTCTCTGAGGAGTATTATTTTGGCAAGCCTCTTCAGGCTCAGTTATTCTGAGAGAGTATTATTTCGGCGAGCCTCTCCAGGCTCAATTATTCTGAGAGAGTATTATTTCGGCGAGCCTCTCCAGGCTCAGTTATTCTGAGAGAGTATTATTTCGGCGAGCCTCTCCAGGCTCAATTATTCTGAGAGAGTATTATTTCGGCAAGCCTCTCCAGGCTCAGTTATTCTGAGAGTATTATTTCGGCAAGCCTCTCCAGGCTCAGTTATTCTGTACGTTTTATTGATTTTCTGAATTTCTGCATTTTGTTTGCTGCTGTCATACACAAGCAATTTTTCTATTTTTTCTATTTTATGCGACTGCCTCATGATGAGGTCTTTGAATGTGCAATTAATGTGCGTGATGCACAAAATGCAAGTTTAATTATTTTATTAATTTGTTTTTTTTTAGAAATGAATGGCTCCCCCTATCCTCTTCTTCTTGGAGGAATTTTTGTCATCGACGTGAGGGAGGATTTCTGTTATTGCCAATACGGCCGTTATTCATTTCAGTATGCCCGTATTGAATTGAAAATTTGTTCATAACCCTAATTTTGGTACGGGCGTACTGAACATGATACGGGCGTATTGTTTTTCTGAAGTTTATATTTTTTTGTTTTTTTCAATAAACAGAGAATAAGTGATCTTCCATTACACCTATCATCTGTATGCATGTATGCAGTATGATGCACCTAATTCTATTTGATTCACTTTTCAAAAGAATTAACCGATGCGTTTCTCTGTTTGGATTTTTGCCATTCCTCTAGACGGGCTGTGTGCTGCCGATTTCTGTAACCGAGGAATGATGCATGTTATATTGAGATTTGGTGTCATCAACCAAATGATTTTCCTTTCCTTTAGAAGATGTGTCAACCCTCCTATTGACTACTACATCTCCATGTTTCCACTAGATTATTCAAAAATCGTTTGGGACAAGAGAGAAAAGAAGGAAAGGATATTTTTTTCGAAAGTTTGTGTTTTAGAGGGGATTATTTATTTTTTGAAAAATGGATTTTGTAAGAATGGCTTGGCCAATGGTAGGCTTAAGTGTTTAGGCTTGTTTGATTAAACACTTATGAAGTTAAGCACGTCTTGGTTATTAACGTTTGTGATTTGACAACTTGGATAGCTTTTCTTGAGCCCCTTTGTTGAATTCAGTTGGTGGTACCATCATGGATTTATTCTGTTTTTCGATTGCCCTAACTTTTGCCTAAAACACCCATTTGTGGAGTTTTAGCGGGCTTTTGTTTTTGTTCATTATTTTGTAACCCTAATTTTTGCCTAGGTCACCCTTTTGTGGGATTCTTAGCGGGTCTTTTGCTCTTATTTTTGCGCAGCCCCCTTTTTGGGTTTCCTGCCGAGCTTCTTTTATTTTAAAGGATTTATTTTTATCCATGATGGCACTTGTCGAGGCCAAGGAAAGGTGCTCCAAGTTGTCGTGCACACTTCCACACAAAATGATGTGGGTTTATTGATTATTAAGACGATTTTAACCTCACTTATGTTCATTCAAACAGGGTTAAATAATGTGGTTTAGAATTTTATTGCAAGCAAGAAAAGAAGCAATAAGAAATAATGATGAATGATTTTATTATAATCATAGTGGAAAAAATGTGCCCTATCGAGGCTCGGGGGTCGGGCTGTCCCCGAGGAGTAATCTCTAATAGTCATCAGGCCTATACATCTCTATCGGAAGGAGAAGAGCACTTGATGACGACGACCGGCCTTGACGCTTGTGAACCGGTCTTCCTGAAGATCTGGCTTAAAGAACGTCGAGAAGGATCTTGATTCCTCTTCGTTCTTTGATCTTTGTTAGGGTTGTATCCTAACCCCTGTTTCCCCGGATTATCCTTGATAATAGGTAGCTCGGGAATTCCTTGGGAATCCTTGCCAAGTCCTTGTCCCGGCAAGTATCCATTCTTGGTGAGCATATGGGCTACCTTCTTCATTTCTCGGGGAAATGTTTCAACATTGGCGATCTCCAATGCTTGGAAGGCGGTTTCTAAAGCTTCCTCTGCTGCATCCACGTAAGGTATGGTGGATGGCTTGCTGATGAGTATGTCATCTTCAGCTTGTACGGTCACCAGTTTGTCATCCACTATGAATTTGACTTTCTGGTGGAGCGTAGAGGGAACAGCTTTCGCATCATGAATCCAAGGTCGGCCGAGGAGACAGCTATATGCGGGAGAAATGTCCATCACTTGAAATTCGACGTTGAAGATGGTGGGTCCAATTTGGATTGGGAGATTGACTTCTCCCACCACTTCTCTTTTAGAACCGTCGAAAGCTCGAACGATCATGTTGCTCGGGCGCATTTGGATTCCCTTGATTGCCACTTGCTCGAGCGTTCTTTTTGGCATCACATTCAAGGAAGATCCATTGTCTACCAAGACTTTAGCGATGTGATACTCCTTGCACTTTACAGAGATGTGCAAGGGCTTGTTGTGGTTCGGTCCCTCAGCGGGGATTTCTTCATCGGTGAAAGTGAGGTGATCATTAGCCGTGATGTGACTAACAATCCCCTCAAACTTGTCTTGGGAGATAGTGTGCGACACGTATGCCTCGTTCAAGACTTTCAACAGAGCTTGTCGATGCGGTTCGGAGCATAGGATCAACGACAACAGAGTGATCTTTGCTGGCGTCTTATGAAGTTGATCCACGATGGAGTACTTGCTCTGTCGGATATATTTTAACAGCTTATCTGTCTCCTCCTCGGATTCTTTGTTTTTCTCGATTTTCTCTTCTTTTTCTTTCCTTTTATTCTTGGGAGCTTCATCATGAAGATCTTCGGGAGTGTAGATCCTGCCACTCCTAGTTATGCCCCCAAGTCCAGCGATGTTAGAGATATCGCTGTCGGCAGAAGAATGGATGTCGTATATCCATGGCACAGCCTTATTTGATTTGTAGGGAAAAGATCTTGGAGTAGTGATCCTTAACGGTGTTGGACCTTCCCCTTTGTTCGTCTTGATTACCAACAACGGAGTTGACGTGTGTTCGCTTGGCACGGTTGTTGGCTTACACTTGATAACGAACGGCGTGCGATCCATTCTTTGAACATACGCATCGATTAATTCTTTCTTTTTATTAATGTTTATTAATGATTTACTAGGAGGGATGTATGAAATGTAAACCTAGATCCCTCCATGATCTTTGATAAGAATGCATGATATGAGATGATGACGTTGAATATGCATGCATTGTGTTTATTCAACTAAGCATTATCATGTTTTTAGGATGTCCCTAAGATGATGCATGATATTGCTTGGTTTGGATAAATAATATTTTTCTTTATTTTTCTTTTGGGTATTTTTTGTATTTTTTGGGTGAAAAGGGAAACTACCTATATGAATGTGATGAAGGTAGATGTTAACACCATATAATGGAAGATTCTTATTCCTATTTATTCTTATTTTTTAAAAAGAATAGGAATGTTGTATGTTTAAAGAAATGCAATGTATGCTCAAACAATTTCACATAATCAATGCACAAACAATTCACTCATCCACGAACAGTCACGAGCGAATCACGAGGTAGGGGTATCCTGCAGAAAAGTGCATATTCAAGGTGGATCTAACTGTTCTCACCGGTCTGAGGCCCCCAAGGTGCCCCCATTATAGGGATTCAATTCCTCTCGTCGTAAGCCGATGGAAAGCTCCAACGCACTGTCGGACTCGAGTTTATGGTTATCACCTTGAGTGATGCTTTCCGACAACGGTCTACGGGCACCTATAGACCCATTCGACAACCGGCCGTACTAACATCCACTCCCTATGGCTTACCACTCATGCCCCTGGGTATAGAGGGAACTGTTGTGTGCAAAGGTTTGTGTGCAATTTATATTTCAAACAATTGCAGAAAATTAAACAAACAACAGTTATTAAAGCCAAATAAATAAAGCATGTTATCATACAAGCAAGGGGTAATAAAGTAATTTTAACTATTATTTGTTAAAAATAATCTGTCACTAAATGGGACTGACTCTCGAGGCTTCCCCAGTGGAGTCGCCATCTGTCGCCACCGGCCCGAAACGGGCTTTCGGCATTCGCGAAGGATGGTTGGACTCTTTTATTTGTTTAAAAATATGGATTGCTAGAATGACTTATTCTCAAACTGAGACCTCGTCAAACGAGCAATTTTATTAAAAGGCTCACCAATCCATGTTAATCCCAAGCGGGACCCTCCATGGATTAGCGGTTTTCATAAAAAGGAAGGGTTCATGGAGTCGCCACCAATGTTTTACTCAAAACATTGGAAAAAGAAGTTTAAGGCAATCGATTCAAAAATCGACTTCGGCCATGACAACCAGAGTCGGGTAAGGGAGTCGGTTACGCGTGGGGAAGGTGTTAGCACCCCACAGCGCCCCTTTCGGGTTCCCTATGACAGATTATTTAAAAATAATAGTGCAAAATTACTAAATTACCCCTATTTATTCTAAGCAATTATAAATTAACTATCTACATGATGACAGTTTAAATATGTACACACAGAAAGCGGTAAAAGAAGGGACTTTAAAGATATAAACCTTTGAAGCGTGCTTTCTTATATATATCTTGACAGAAATTGGGAAGCGTTTTGGCGTTCCCTCCCTCTACAAGACCGCTCGCTCCCTCCTATAAAATTTTAACTACGGAAATCCGGAGGATTTCCCTTCGACTAGGTTCGAGACTCAAGCAAATGGCTCGTGACTCAAGAACTTCGTCGGATCAACTCTCCGAGTGATTTCTAGGCAGAGCACTGCTCAAAAAAACCCAGAATACTCAAGAAGAGGGTTAAAACTCAGTGTAAAAGTGTCAAATGACGTCCAATTGACGTCATATTTATAGGGATGAGGCGCAATACGGCCTCTGGGGGTCAATACGGTCCGTATTGAAGTTTTGAACTACAATACGGCCGTATTGAATTCAATACGGCCGTATTGAAGTTCAAAAAACCTCAATACGGCCGTATTGAAGTTCAGTGCAGCCGTATTGAAGTTCAGTGCAGCCGTATTGAATTCAATGCAGCCGTATTGAAGTTCAGTGCAGCGTATTGAATTCAATGCAGCCGTATTGAAGTTCAGAAACTTCAATACGGCCGTATTGAGTTCAGTGCGGCCGTATTGTAGTTTAAAATGTTCAATACGGCCGTACTGAACTTCTGGGAGGCCGTATTGGGCTTCATTCCCTCCACTTTCTTATTTTTTGCTACTCTAAGACCTCTAAACCTACAGATTGTCGTCCTAGGGTCTTCCAGGGTCTTCCAGGAGTCCTTCCGGCTGACTTTCCTTTGGTCTTCGAGAGTCTTCGAGTCTTATTTCCGACCCGGACAATTTTAGGGGTCTACACTCATTATTTTCATAAAGAAGGGGTATCGAGGGCTGAATTTGTTAAGAAATTGCATGAGAAGGTTAAAACTCAAATACAACAACAAAATGAGAGAACTGCTTTAGATAGAAGCAAGGGAAAGAAAGCCCTCATTTTTGAGGAAGGGGATTGGGTTTGGCTTCATTTGAGAAAGGAAAGATTTCCTTCTCAAAGGAAGTCTAAACTCAACCCAAGAGGAGATGGTCCCTTCCAAGTCCTCCAAAGAATAAATGATAATGCTTATAGGTTAGATCTTCCCAGTGATTATGGAGTGAGTAACACTTTTAATGTGAGTGATCTTATTCCTTTTACAGGCTATGGTGAAGAAGATGAACCTACAGATTTGAGGACAAATCCTTCTCAAGAAGGAGGGGATGATAGACCATGGGCCAAGGGCCCAGTGACCAGAGCTATGGCTAGGAGGATACAGGAAGAGCTGGATCTAGAGAAGACTAATGGGCTTGTCAGGCCCAAGATAATCTTCACTTGGAATGCTCTATCATGAAGAGAAGGCCTTAGTTCTACTTGTTTATATTGTACAGTTTATACATAGTCTTGTGTATAGGTTATTTTTGCCTTTGTATTTGTGAGGCACTTTACTAGCTCTTTCTAGTGTTTGTATATTGATTTTGAGGTAGGTTACTTGGAGAGTTTAACTCCATTTAACCTCCCTAGTTGACACACTCATTCTTTATTTTTTTAGTAGGAAAAAGGGGGTGACATTTAGCAAAGTTAGGGAGTGTGCTTAGAAATTGGGCCAGAGTTGGGCCTAGGCAAAATTTTACATATTGGACTCATTTTGCTCCTAATTTTTCATAGATTTGATTTAGCTAGGTTTCATCATCATATGATGAACCTAACTAAACCAAATCAAAGAATTTCAAATTAAATCAAGGAGCAATTTGAACCATGGGCCGCCTAGCTTACTTCCTTCTCCTTGGCCGAATTTTTTCAAGCATTCTTGCTTGAGTTTGAAGCTTGTCTTGCAAGCTTCTAAACTCAAGCAAGGTTAGCTTAACCTTACCTTGGTTCCTAAAAGAACCATGGTCAAGGTTTAGCTTCTCCTAGAAGCTAGCTAAACCGTAGGAGTTTAAGTTAATCCTACCATGGTTCTTAATGAACCATGGTTAAGGATAACTTCTCCTACAAGCTACTATTCCCTATATATTTGATTTTCCTACACTTGTACTCACTTTTGTCATATTTGAGAAATAAACTCTGAATTTTCTCTCTCAAACAAGAGTCACCAAAACCGTGAGCACCTCCACTCTAGGTTTCCCTCAAAGGTTCTTTGTTTTGCCAAAAAGAACGTTTGATCAAGTGGCAATCAAGGGAATCCAAATGCGCCCGAGCAACATGATCGTCCGAGCTTTCGACGGTTCTAAAAGAGAAGTGGTGGGGGAAATCAATCTTCCAATCCAAATTGGACCCACCATCTTTAATGTCGACTTTCAAGTGATGGACATTACTCCCGCGTACAGCTGTCTCCTCGGCCGACCTTGGATTCATGATGCGAAAGCTATTCCCTCTACGCTCCACCAGAAAGTCAAATTCATAGTGGGTGACAAGCTGGTGACTGTACAAGCCGAAGATGACATACTCATCAGCAAGCCATCTGCCATACCTTACGTGGATATAGCAGAGGAAGCTCTAGAGACCGCCTTCCAAGCATTGGAGATTGCCAATGTCGAAACGTTTCCCCGAGAAATGAAGAAGGTAGCCTACATGCTCACCAAGAACGGATACTTGCCTGGACAAGGACTTGGCAAGGATTCCCAAGGAATTCCCGAGCTACCCATTATTAAGGATAATCCGGGGAAACAAGGGTTAGGATACAACCCTAATAAAGATCAAAGGACGAAGAGGAACCAAGATCCTTCTCGACGTTCTTTAAGCCAGATCTTTAGGAAGGTCGGTTCACAAGCGTCAAGGCCGGTCGTCGTCATCAAGTGCTCTTCTTCTTCCGATAGGGATGTATAGACCTGATGACTGTTAGAGATCACTCCTCGGGGACAGCCCGACCCCCGAGCCTCAATAGGGCACATGTTTCCGCTAGAATTATAATAAAATCGTTCTTTATTAGTTCTTATTGCTTCTTTTCTTGCTTGCAATAAATTTCTAGACCACATTATTTTTAACCCTGTTTGAATAAGCATGAATGAGGTTAAAATCGTCTTAATAACAATAAACCCGCATCATTTTTATGTGGAAGTGTGTGTGACAACTTGGAGCACCTTTCCTTAGCCTCGACAAGTGCCATCATGGATAAAAAAGAAATCCTTTAAGGACAAAATCCTAAAAACAAAAAAAGCTCGGCAGGAAACCCAAAAAGGGGGCTGCGCAAAAATAAGAGCAAAGAACCCGCTAGGAATCCCACGAAAGGGTGACCTAGGCAAAAATTAGGGTTGCAAAAATGAACAAAAACAAAGGTCCGCTGAGACGCCACAAAGGGGTGTTTTAGGCAAAAATAAGGACAATCAAAAAGCAAAAGAAATCCATGATGGTACCATGAGCTGAATTCAAAAAGAAAGGTTCAAGGGAAACTATCTAAGTTGTCGAATCACAACGTCAATAACAAGACTTTCTTAACTTCATAAGTGTTTAATCAAACAAGCCTAAACACATGAGCCTACCTTGGCCAGCCATTCTTACAAAAACCGTTTTCAAAACAATAATAATCCCCTCTAAAACACAAACTTTTGAACAAAAATATCTTTCCTTTCTTTTCTCTTGTCCCAAACGATTTTAGAATAATCTAGTGGAAACATGGAGATATAGTTGTCAATAGGAAGGTTGATACGTCTTCTAAAGGAAGGGAAGGATCACTGGGTTGATGACACCAATCTCGATATAACACGCATCATTCCTCGGTTACAGAAATCGGCAGCGCACAGCCCGTCTAGAGGAATGGCAAAAATCCAAGCAAAGAAACGCATCGGTTAATTCTTTTGAAAAATAAATCAAATAGAATTAGGTGCATCATACCGCATACATGCATACAGATGATAGGTGTACTGGAAGATTACTTATTCTCTGTTTATTGAAAAAAAAAAAAAATGAACTTCAGAAAAAACAATGCGCCCGTACCATGTTCAGTACGCCCGTACTAAAATTAGGGTTATGAACAAATTTTCAACTCAATACGGGCGTACTGAAATGAATACGGCCCGTATTGGCGATAACGTCCACACCAATACGGGCGTATTGAATTCAATACGGCCCGTATTGGCCCATTCTTTTGTACATCAACAGTAAGATCAGTACGGCCGTACTGAATTCAGTACGGGCCGTACTGACCTAATTTTTTCTACAAATACGTCCCTCCTCCTCTCATTCATCACAACATCTTCATTCCTCTGCATACTTTATCTGTGAGTGTGTTTGAGATCCCTCCGATTCCGAAAAAAATGGCCGAGTCTTCAAGGAAGAGGCAGAGGGTCCCTGCGCAACTTGAAATGACCGCGCGGCACCAAGAGAGGTTGGATTTCCTTGAGTCATTCGTCTTCCAGCCGTCGAGGGTGCTCGACTTCAGCATCCTTCGGGCAATGGAATGGGAAGATGAGGTCAGAGGCTACATCGATGCCATAGGATGGGGGTTCCTCCTTGATCCCCACCCTAAGATCTATCCGACCGCGACAAAGGAATTTCTGGCTACCGTCGGTGTCACAGAGTCGACGAACAGCTACGGCGCAACGGTCTACTCTGTAGACTTCTGGATGAAGGGAGGATACCGCTCCCTGACACTGGATGAATTCAACGTCCAGGCTGGTTTCTTTCGGCGAGCCGATCAGTTGGAATATCGGGACGCCGTCTGTGAGTGCCCTAATAATCTGACCCCGACCGAGATGTGGAGAGAGGTCACGGGTCAGATGGATTATCACGCTGGAGTAAAGGGTACCCGGCTCCCGACTGCGTTCCGGATTTGCCACAAGCTGATCACCGGCTCCATCCACGCCAGACTGAAGAGTCCAGAGTCAGTAACGCGGCAGGATCTGCTAGCTCTTTACTGCATGGCAACCAGGCAGAAGGCCAACCCCGGATTCTTTTTTCTCGAGCATATAAAGAATCTGGGGGCAAGAGAGGGCAGCGACGCTCGGCGAGGATACATTTTGGTCTCTACGTTTCTTTCACGACTCGCCGAGACTTGGGAGTGCCCTGATGGCGTAGATGCGGGGAGTTGGCGCCCAAGCCTATCAATGCTGCCACCCTGCTCAATATGAAGATCATTGCTAAGGCAGGGAGGCAATATGTACGTGCGACCACCCACGACACCTTCAGTGAGATTTTTCGAGAACATCGAGCTCCCGGGTGAAGGGGACCCGCAGACAGAGGCCGACACCTCGCAGCAAGACAGGGCCTACTTTGATGCTCGTTTCGACGGTTGCAGCAGAGCATCGATGCCCGATTCGGCAATGCGTAGCACAGCATTGATGCCCTGAGACAGGATTTTGACAACCTGTCAGTCTGGCTGCATCGTCGCTTCCCAGACCCTTCACAGGATCCGCCGGCAGAGGAATGAAGACCGGCCATTTGCTGTGTTTTCCTGCTTTTTGTTTATTTTGATTGATCGGGCTGTGCCCCACTCTTTTTATCATCATTGTACAAATTTCATTCCGTTTGATTAATGAAATTTTCCACTTTCGAGTTCAAAATTCTTTAGCACTTTAATTTCTGTACAGAAAAAGCCGAAAAAGCCGAAATCGACAAAAAAGGCAAAAAATTCAGAAAATCCAACAATCGTACAAAATAACTGAGCCTGGAGAGGCTTGCCGAAATAATACTCCCCAAAGACATCTCAGCTTGCACTCTTGGGCCGAATTCCCAGTGAAAGCTATCAGAGCAAAATCAGCAAGATTCCCCAATAGAAGCATGATCATCCAAACAAAATATCCGAGTCAAAGGACTTAGACTTCCTCAGTGGAAGATAGCTTTCCAACTCGAGCGACGAGTGAAGCTAAGCCTGAAGAGGCTTTCTAAATAATACTCTGGGATACATAAGATCCTCAATCCCCATTCGCCTACTCAGAGGCACTCCTTCAAAAAGAGAAAATCTGAAAAGATCAATAACCATTCCCCAAGCGAAATTTGATATTCAGCTAAACACCGAACGTCAAGATAATCCGCCTAACAGAAGAGGCCAATCAAGATCAATACAACAGAATCCCCCAGCGGATAACAGCCTACGCAGAGGCAACAAAACCAGAAAATCAAAAAAGTCACCCGAATAAGGATAACCGGGATACTCCACCAACGTCGAAAGGACGTCAGCCAATCATAAGGCATCGCTCACCTCAGAAAGAGCATCTTTGTGTCTGCATCCCCAAGGAATCAGAATTTCCCCAGTGGGCACCAACTACGCAATGGAAAGTTGGGACACAAGAACCTATGAGTAACTGCACATCCCCTAGACGGATCCCTGCGTTATCCAGCCCTCAGCGGCACCAAAATCAAAAACAACCGTCGAAGCAGCATCGTGGATTGTGGAGACAAAATCATCACAAATCCCTGGAGAGGGCAAACTCACGCTACCAAAGTGACCAGAAGCACGGAGGTATGCAACCCTGGGGAGGGCAAACCGCAGACCCTGGAGAGGGCAAACTCACGCTACCAAAGTGACCAGAAGCACGGAGGTATGCAACCCTGGGGAGGGCAAACCGCAGACCCTGGAGAGGGCAAACTCACGCTACCGAGGTCGTCAGAAACACCGAGGTATGCACGAGCCTGGAGAGGCGACGACTAATACTCAGCTACCGACGTCGTCAAAAACACGAAGGTATGCAGCTGCCAACGTCGTCAGAAACACGGAGGCATGCAGACCCTGGAGAGGGCAAACTCACGCTACCGAGGTCGTCAGAAACACCGAGGTATGCACGAGCCTGGAGAGGCGACGACTAATACTCAGCTACCGACGTCGTCAGAAACACGGAGGTATGCAGCTGCCAACGTCGTCAGAAACACGGAGGCATACAGACCCTGGAGAGGGCAAACTCACGCTACCGAGGTCGTCAGAAACACCGAGGTATGCACGAGCCTGGAGAGGCGACGACTAATACTCAGCTACCGACGTCGTCAGAAACACGGAGGTATGCAGCTGCCAACGTCGTCAGAAACACGGAGGCATGCAGACCCTGGAGAGGGCAAACTCACGCTACCGAGGTCGTCAGAAACACCGAGGTATGCACGAGCCTGGAGAGGCGACGACTAATACTCAGCTACCGACGTCGTCAGAAACACGGAGGTATGCAGCTGCCAACGTCATCAGAAACACGGAGGCATGCAGACCTTAGAGAGGGCAAACTCACGCTACCGAGGTCGTCAGAAACGCCGAGGTATGCACGAGCTTGGAGAGGCGACGACTAATACTCAGCTACCGACGTCGTCAGAAACACGGAGGTATGCAGCTGCCAACGTTGTCAGAAACACGGAGGCATGCAGACCCTGGAGAGGGCAAACTCACGCTACCGAGGTCGTCAGAAACACCGAGGTATGCACGAGCCTGGAGAGGCGACGACTAATACTCACCCTGGAGAGGGCAAACTCAACCTAGAGAGGCTACTCAACAATTTTCCCACCTGAAGACACTACAAGTCGGAAGGATGGCTTACTCCCCGGACAATTGGGTCAACTCCTTTACTTGTCAACCGGTACACCAAAAAAGTCGTTCGACTAAGTAAAGGGGGGGCAGCTGTAGACCCCTAAAATTGTCCGGGTCGGAAATAAGACTCAAAGACTCTCGACGACCGAAGGAAAGTCAGCCGGAAGGACTCCTGGAAGACCCTAGGATGATTCTTTGTAGGTCTAGAAGTCTTAGAGTAGCTTAGAATAAGGGTGTGTGAGGATTGGAGCTCAATACGCCCTCCTAGAGGTTCAGTACGGCCGTACTGAGCCATTTGAACTACAATACGGCCATAATGAAATCAATACGGCCGTACTGAAGGTTTTGAACTTCAGTACGGCCGTACTGAATTCAGTACGCCCGTACTGTAGTTCAAAAACTCAGTACGGGCCGTATTGACTCCTTAGGCCGTACTGCGCCTCAATCCTATAAATAGGACGTCATTGGCTCGTCCTTCCACACATTTGAAGCATTTCTCCACCCTCTGGCTGAGTATTCTTGGGTTGTTGAGCTATTCTCTGCCCTAGAAATCTCTTCGAGAGCTGATCCGACTAAGTTCTTGAGTTCACGAGCCTTTAGCTTGAGACTCGAACAAGTCGAAGGGAAATCTCTTTGATTTCCATAGTGAATATTTATTTTTAGGGAAAGGAGCGAGCGAACGTGTAGTGGGAAGGAGCGCCAAAAAGCCTCCTAATTCCTTTTTTATATAAAAGCCCGCTTCGAAGGTTTCTTTCCAAATCCTTTCTTTTACCGCTTTCATTTATCGCTTTTTGATTGTTGCATTGCACGTTTAAAGCTTTCATCATGTAGATAGTTTACTTATAATCGTTCTAATAAATAGGGGTAGTTTAGTAATTTTACGCTATTATTTATGAAATAATCCGTCATAGGGAACCTGAAAGGGGCGTTGTGGGGTGCTAACACCTTCCCCACACGTAATCGACTCCCTTACCCAACTCTGGTTGTAATGGCCAAAGTTGATTTGCGAAAATCAATTGCCTTATGTCTTTTTCCAATGTTTTGAGTAAAACATTGGTGGCGACTCCAAGAACCCCTTTTTGCGAAAACCACTAATCCATGGAGGGTCCCATTTGGGATTAACACGGATTGGTGAGAATCATTTAACAAAATTGTTAGTGCGATGAGGTCTCAGTTTGAGAATAAGTCGTTCTAACAATCCATCATTTTTCAAAACTAAAAAAAAGAGTCCAACCATCGTCGCGAATGCAAATGTCCGTTTCGGCAGGTGGCGACAGTTGGTTAGCAAGATACTTCGTCTACTACCACTACTTGCACCTATGCTCGCAACACGAGTGATGCCACCCAACCACTACTTCTTACATAAGAAAGAAGTATCAAAATAATTAAGCAATCATGAGATGAAGAAAGAGCAATTAAAAATAGCATCATCAAGTTATATCATGTCTAACAGACAAATCCTGAGAACACAATGCACATAAATAAATAACAACAACATAATCAATCATCACATTAGCACATCAATAAGCTTCACACTCAATGCATTCCATCATTCATCTATCGAACAAGCCTAGTAGACTCACAACTCACGGCCGATTGGATCGACCAGGCTCTGATACCACTAAATGTGACACCCTTACTACCCTAACACATATATTGTAATAATGAAAACTTAACAAAAACAATTTTCAATTTCGGTAAAAGGGTTCACATGAGAATCTTCAAAATTGTTCTTCAATAACCACAACGATAATATAACAATAACATTCATAAATTAATATAACAAACAACAGAATTATCAATTTAATATAATTTTAACGTAAACAGTAAAATCCCCAATTGTTCCAAAACCTAACTCACAGGCACTTTTCTACAATTTCGTTCTCCCTCTTAGATCATCATTCTTACAAATTATTAGCATATCTATAATCCTCAACACATACAGAATCTAATGGGATCCTCAATTTCTCAAACAGAAATCATCCAATTTTTCACAACCTAACTTACAGGCACTTTTCTATAATTTCGTTCTCTCTCCCAGAGCATCATTTTTACAAGTTAAACATATATTCGTAATCTTAAATATATATAGAATCACATAAGATAATTAATTCTCCAAACAGAAATAATTATAAAATTATTCATAACCCTAAGGGCTCTTCCTCTACCCAATTCCCTCATGTAACTCTACATATAAATAATCTCCTTTTCCCCCGTACCTGGATAAATAGGAACTCGGGCAGAACCTCCTCCTCTTTTTCCTTAAACAAGGATCGGAACTAAATCTGGGACAGAACCTCATCCTCTGAGTTCCTCTTGGTCTTCAGAGAGAAGAAGAGGAACGAAAGAGAGAACAGAAGAGAAGAGAGAGTGAGAATGAGAGGTATGTAGAAATGAGAGGATTTGAGGCCTATTTATAGGATTTTTCGCCCACCTACTGTCGCCACCGGCCCGAAACGGGCTTTCGACATTCGCGAAGGATGGTTGGACTCTTTTATTTGTTTAAAAATATGGATTGCTAGAATGACTTATTCTCAAACTGAGACCTCGTCAAACGAGCAATTTTATTAAAAGGCTCACCAATCCATGTTAATCCCAAGCGGGACCCTCCATGGATTAGTGGTTTTCATAAAAGGAAGGGTTCATGGAGTCGCCACCAATGTTTTACTCAAAACATTGGAAAAAGAGGTTTAAGGCAATCGATTCAAAAATCGACTTCGGCCATTACAACCAGAGTCGGGTAAGGGAGTCGGTTACGCGTGGGGAAGGTGTTAGCACCCCACAGCGCCCCTTTCGGGTTCCTTATGACAGATTATTTAAAAATAATAGTACGAAATTACTAAATTACCCCTATTTATTCTAAGCAATTGTAAATTAACTATCTACATGATGACAATTTAAATATGTACACACAGAAAGCAGTAAAAGAAGGGACTTTAAAGAGATAAACCTTTGAAGCGTGCTTTCTTATATATCTTGACAGAAATTGGGAAGCGTTTTGGCGTTCCTTCCCTCTACAAGACCGCTCGCTCCCTCCTAAAAAATAATTTTTGACTTGGAAATCCGATGGATTTCCCTTCGACTTAGTTTGAGACTCAAGCAAAATGCTCAGAACTCAAAAACTTCGTCGGATCAACTCTCCGAGTGATTTCTAGGCAGAGCACTGCTCAAAAAAAAACCCAGAATACTCAAGAAGAGGGTTAAAACTCAGTCTAAAAGTGTGAAATGACGTCCCATTGACGTCATATTTATAGGGAAAAGGCTCAATACGGTCTCTGGGGGTCAATACGGTCAACATTGAAATTTTGAACTACAATACGGCCGTATTGAATTCAATACGGCCGTATTGAAGTTCAAAAAACCTCAATACGGCCGCATTGAAGTTCAGTGCAGCCGTATTGAAGTTCAGTGCAGCCGTATTGAATTCAATGCAGCCGTATTAAAGTTCAGTGCAGCCGTATTGAATTCAATGCAGCCGTATTGAAGTTCAGAAACTTCAATACGGCCGTATTGAGTTCAGTGCGGCCGTATTGAAGTTCAAAATGTTCAATACGGCCGTACTGAACCTCTGGGAGGCCGTATTGGGCTTCATTCCTCCCACTTTTCTTATTTTAGCTATTCTAAGACCTCTAAACCTACAGATAGTCATCCTATGGTCTTCTGGGAGTCCTTCCGGCTGACTTTCCTTTGGTCTTCGAGAGTCTTCCAGCCTTATTTCCGACCCGGACAATTTTAGGGGTCTACAGCTGCCCCCCCCTTTACTTAGTCCTACGGCCTTTTGGTGTACCGGCTGACAAGTAAAGGAGTTGACCCAATTGTCCGGGTGATGTGCCAACCTTCTGACTTGTAGCGTCTTCCGGTGGAAAATTGTTGAGTAGCCTCTCCAGGTTGTTGCATACCTCGGCGTTTCTGACAACCTCGGTAGCTAAGTTTACCCTCTCCAGGGTCAACTTCACTCGACGCCCGAGCCGGAAGTTGAACACCAATGTGCCTCTGACAACGCTGATGGTTGAGTACCGCCTCTCCAGGCCTAGCCTCACTCGACGCCCGAGCCGGAAGCTAGACACCAGTGTTAACATCACCGATGATTGAGTACTGCCTCTCCAGGCTCTGCTTCGGTTGTTTCTGACGACCTAGGCAGCTAAGTTTACCCTCTCCAAGGTCAACTTCACTCGACGCCCGAGCCGGAAGTTGAACACCAACGTGCCTTTGACGACGCTGATGGTTGAGTACTGCCTCTCCAGGCCCTGCCTCTCAACATGAGGTAGTTTGAGTATCGCCTCTCCAGGCCCTGCCTCTTAACATTCAGCAGTTGAGTATTGCCTCTCCAGGCCCTGCCTCTTAACATTCAGCAGTTGAGTATTGCCTCTCCAGGCCCTGCCTCTTAACATTCAGCAGTTGAGTACCGCCTCTCCAGGCCCTGCCTCTTAACATTCGGCAGTTGAGTATCGCCTCTCCAGGCCCTGCCTCTTAACATTCGGCAGTTGAGTATCGCCTCTCCAGGCCCTGCCTCTTAACATTCGACAGTGTGAGTTTACCCTCTCCAGGGTTTTGAGATGATTTTTGTCTCCACAGTCCACGATGCTGCTTCGACGGTTTTTCTGATTTTGTGCCGCTGAGGGCTGGATAACGCAGGGATCCGTCTAGGGGATGTGCAGTCATTCATAGGTTCCTGTGCCCCAACTTGCATTGCATTGTTGGTACCCATGGGGAATTTCTGACTCC
This sequence comes from Cajanus cajan, assembly GCF_000230855.2. Taxonomy (NCBI): domain Eukaryota; kingdom Viridiplantae; phylum Streptophyta; class Magnoliopsida; order Fabales; family Fabaceae; genus Cajanus; species Cajanus cajan. The sequence goes on along the minus strand of NC_138522.1, from coordinate 15,042,974 downwards.
TTGGGGTGTAGACACAGATGCTCTCTCTCTGAGTTGAGCGATGCCTTATGTTTAGCTGACGTCCTTTGACGTTGTGGAGTATCCCGGTTATCTTTATTCGGGTGTCTCTCTTTGATTTTTCTGATTTTTGTAGCCTCTGTGTAGGCTATTATCCACTGAGGGTATTCTGGATGTTGATTTTGATTTTGTCTCCACAGTCCACGATGCTGCTTTGACGATTATTTTTGTGCCACTGAGGGCTGGATTACGCAGGGATCCGTCTAGGGGATGTGTAGTTACTCATAGGTTCTTGTGTCCCAACTTTCCTTTGCATAGTTGGTGCCCATTGAGGAATTTCTGTTTCCCTGGGGTGTAGACACGAAGATGCTCTTTCTGAGATGAGCGGTGCCTTATGATTGGCTGACGTCCTTTCGACGATGGTGGAGTATCCCGGTTATCCTTATTCGGGTGACTCTTTTTGTTTTTCTGGTTTTTTTGCCTCTGTGTAGGCTGTTATCCGCTGAGGGATTTTGTCATTGATTGTGATTAGCCTCTTCTGTTAGGCAGATCATCTTGACGCTTGATGTTTGGCCAAGAGCCGGATTCCACTTGGGGAATGATTATTGATCTTTTGATTTTTTTTCTTTTTGTAGGAATGCCTCTTGAGTAGGCGACTGGGGATTTGGGGATCTTATGTATCCCAGAGTATTATTTAGGAAGCCTCTACAGGCTTAGCCTCACTCAACGCCTGAGTTGGAGAGCTATCTTCCACTGAGGAAGTTTTAAGTCCTTTGACTAGATATACTGCTTGGGTGATCGTGTTTCCATTGGGAATTTTGTCGATCTTGCTTTGATAGCTCTCGCTGGGGATTTGTTCCGTGAGCTTGAGTTGGGGTTTCTCTGGGGAGTATTATTTCTGCGAGCCTCTCCAGGCTCAATTATTCTGTATGATGAATTGGTTTTTTGTTCAGCCCGAGAATGCGAGCTGAGACGTCTTTTGGAGAGTATTATTTCGGCAAGCCTCTCCAGGCTCAATTATTCTGTACGAGGCGATCGATTTTCTAAATCTTTTGCCCTTTCTTGTCGTTTTTGGCTTTTTCTGTATTTTTTTGCCTTTTTTGTCATTTTTTTTTGGCTTTTGTTGTACAGAAATAAAAGTGTTAAAAGATTTAGACTCAAAGAGTGAAAAAAAAAATTTCATTCATTAAATAAACATGAAATTTTGTACAAGGGAAATGATGGGACGCAGCCCATTCAAACAAATACATAAAAATAGGAAAAAGAAAACCGGTCTTCATTCTTCTACCGGCGGGTCCTGTGGAGGAGCGGGGAACTGGCGGTGCATCCAGACCGAGAGGTTATCGAACCCCTGCACCAAAGTGTCCAGTCGAGCATCGGTGCTCTGTTGCCATGCGCCGATACTGTGCTGAAAAGCATCGAATTGAGTATCGATGCTTTGCTGTAAAGCGTCAAAGCGGGCATCAAAGTAGGCCCTATCCGAATGTGAGGTGCCGGCCTCTGGCTGTGGGCTGCCGTCGCCCTGAAGATCAACGTCATTGAAGAGCTCGGCGAAGGCATCGGGGCCGTCCGCTCGTACATACCTCCCTCCTGACCTTGCTATGATCTTCATACTGATCAAGGTGGAGGCATTAATTGGCTTCGGTGCCAATGGCCCTGGCTCTACGCCGTCTGGGCATCCCCACGTCTCCGCAAGCCGTGAGAGGAGTGGGGCAATCAGGATGTATCCCTGCCTAGATCCTCCTTCTCGTGCCCCCAAGTTCCTAACGTGCTCGAGGAAGAAGTATCCGGGGTTGGCCCTCCGACTGGTGGCCATGCAGTATAACGCTAATAAATCCGGCCGTGTCACCGACTCGGGGCTCTTCCACCTGCCATGGATGGTGCTGGTGAGGATCTTGTGACAGATCCGAAGAGCGGTCGGGAGCCGGGTGCCCTTCACCCCGGCATGATAGTCCTCGTGGCCTGTGATCGCTCTCCACATGTCGACCGGGGTCCACTGATCAGGCCACTCGCATATAGCATCTCGATATGCGAGCTGATCAGTCCTGCTGAAAAATCCTGCCTGGACATTGAACTCGTCCAACGTCAGTGAGCGGTACCCCCTGATTTATCCAGAAGTCAACTGAGCAGACAGCCTCCCCAAAACTGTTTGTCGACTCAGTAACGCCGACAGTGGCCAAAAACTCCTTCGTCGCCGTCAAGTACAGGTGAGAAGGGGAATCAAGGAGGAATCCCCATCCTATACTGTTGAAGTAGCCTCGGACTTCATCCTCCAAGCCCACTGTACGGAGAATATCAAAGTCGAGCGCCCTCGACGGCTCGAAGGTGAATGACTCTATGAGCTGCAGCCGTTCCTGATGTCTGTCTGTCATCTCACGTCGAGCTGGGGCCCTCTGCCTCTTTCTAGATGATTCTGCCATTTCTGAGGTTTCTTCTTGAGGTTCACTCACAAGCAGGATGCAGAGCAATGAAGATTGGAATGCAAAAATGAGAAGGAAAACGCTTATTTATAGACAAATTTTCGCCAATACGTCCCGTATTGATTCAATACGGCCGTATTGGTGTAGCCGTTATTGGGCAATTTTGGTAACCAATACGGCCCGTATTGAATTTAATACGGGCGTATTGGAGGTCAATACGGGCGTATTGGATTTAATACACCCGTATTGAAGCTGAAAGGTTGCTTCAACGGTCGTCTTAATACGGCCGTATTGAATTCAATACGGGCGTATTAAATTTTTTTTTTTTTTTTTTTTTTTTTTTTTTTAAAGATAAACAGAGAATAAGTGATCTTCTAGTACACCTATCATCTGTATGCATGTATGCAGTATGATGCACCTGATTCTATTTGATTCATTTTTCAAAAGAATTAATCGATGCGTTTTTTGCTTGGATTGTGCCATTCCTCCAGACGGACTGTGTGCTGCCGACTTTTATGACCAAGGAATGATGCATATTTGTTTTTTTGTGTCATCAACCCAATGATCTTTCCCTTCCTTTAGAAGATGTGTCAACCCTCCTATTGACCACTATATCTCCATGTTTCCACTAGATTATTAAAAAAATCGCTGGGACAAGAGAGAAAAGAAGGAAAGGATATATTTTCAAAAGTTTGTGTTTTAGAGGGGATTATTTATTTTTTGAAAGATGGATTTTGTAAGAATGGCTTGGCCAATGGTAGGCTTAAGTGTTTAGGCTTGTTTGATTAAACACTTATGAAGTTAAGCACGTCTTGGTTATTAACATTTGTGATTTGACAACTTGGATAGCTTTTCTTGAGCCCCTTTGTTGAATTCAGTTGGTGGTACCATCATGGATTTATTCTGTTTTTCGATTGTCCTTATTTTTGCCTAAAACATCCTTTTGTGGCGTTTTAGCGGACCTTTATTTTTTGTTTATTTTTGCAACCCTAATTTTTGCCCAGGTTACCCTTTCGTGGGATCCCTAGCGGGTCTTTTGCTCTTATTTTTGCGCAGTCCCTTTTTGAGTTTCCTGCCGAGCTTCTTTTATTTTGAAAGATTTCTTTTTACCCATGATGGCACTTGTCAAGGCCAAGGGAAGGTGCTCCAAGTTGTCACACACACCTCCACATAAAAATGATGTGGGTTTATTATTATTAAGATGATTTTAACCTCATTCATGTTCATTCAAACAGGGTTAAACAATGTGGTTTAGAGTTTTATTGCAAGCAAGAAAAGAGGCAATAAGAAAGAATGATTTTATTATAATCATAGTGGAAAACATGTGCCCTATCGAGGCTCGGGGGTCGGGCTGTCCCCGAGGAGTGATCTCTAATAGTCACTGAATTTACACATCCCTATTAGAAGGAAAAGGACACTTGATGACGACAGTTGGCCTTGACGTTTGTGAACCAGCCTTCCTAAAGATCTGGCTTAAAGAACGTCGAGAAGGGTCTTGATTCCTCTTCGTTCTTTGATCTTTAACAGGGTTGTATCCTAACCCTTGTTTCCCCGGATTATCCTTAATGATGGGTAGCTCCGGAATTCCTTGGGAGTCCTTGCCAAGTCCTTGTCCCGGCAAGTATCCATTCTTGGTGAGCATATGAGCTGCCTTCTTCATTTCTCGGGGAAATGTCTCAACATTGGCAATTTCCAATGCTTGGAAGGCGGTTTCCAAAGCTTCCTCTGCTGCATCCACATAAGGTATGGTGGATGGCTTGCTGATGAGTATGTCATCTTCAGCTTGTACGGTCACCAGTTTGTCACCCACTATGAACTTGACTTTCTGGTGGAGCGTAGAGGGTACAGCTTTCGCATCATGAATCCAAGGTCGGCCGAGGAGACAGCTGTATGCAGGAGTAATATCCATTACTTGGAATTCGACATTAAAGATAGTGGGCCCAATTTGGATTGGGAGACTGATTTCTCCCACCACTTCTCTTTTAGAGCCGTCGAAAGCTCGAACGATCATGTTGCTCGGGCGCATTTGGACTCCCTTGATTGCCACTTGATCAAGCGTTCTTTTGGGCATCACATTCAAGGAAGATCCGTTGTCTACCAAGACTTTTGCGATGTGATACTCCTTGCACTTTACAGAGATGTGCAAGGGCTTGTTGTGATTTGATCCCTCGGCGGGGATCTCTTCATCGGTGAAAGTGAGGTGATCATTAGCCGTGATGTGACTAACAATCCCTTCAAACTTGTCTTGGGAGATGGTATGCGACACATATGCCTCGTTCAAGACTTTCAACAGAGCTTGTCGATGCGGTTCGGAGCATAGGATCAACGACAACAGAGTAATCTTTGCTGGCGTCTTATGAAGTTGATCCATGATGGAGTACTCGCTTTGTCGGATAAACTTTAACAGCTCATCAGTCTCCTCCTCGGATTCTTTTTCCTCGGTTTTCTCCTTTTCTTTTCCTTTATTCTTGGGAGCTTTATCGCGAAGATCTTCGGGAGTGTAGATCCTGCCACTCCTAGTCATGCCCCCAAGTCCAGCGATGTTAGAGATATCGCTGTCGGCAGAAGAGTGGATGTCGTATATCCATGGCACAGCCTTATTTGATTCGTAGGGGAAAGGCCTTGGAGTGATGATCCTTAACGGTGTCGGACCTTTCCCTTTGTCTGTCTTGATTACCAACAACGGAGTCGCCGTGTGCTTGCTTGGTGCAGTTGTTGGTTTGCATTTAATTACCAATGGCGTGCGATCCATTCTGAACATACGCATCGATTAATTCTTTCTTTTTATTAATATTTATTATTAAATTACCGAGAGAGATAAATGCAAATGAATGACTAATGAGATGCAAAGGCAATAATTCTCAAAAATACAATTTTTATTAATTGAAGAAAGTGTACAACTTTTATACAATGCTTTGAAGCAACTTTTTACAAAAAGAGAAAAGCCGGTAAAAACCCACAGGCGGGTTCATATGTCTTTGCCATTCATCTTCGGCTTCCTCCACATGACGGCCCATTGCTTTAATCTGAGTATGGACTGCTTGGCTCATATCATCACTGATTTTCTGAGCATCTTTCGCTTTTTGTATATGATAGTTGATCATGGCCTGCAGCTCATTAAGCTCATCCTCGGCCCGATCCTTCTCCTCTTGGAGTTTGGCCATTTGTGCCAATCCTTCCCTTTCCTTTTTGCGGAAGTCGGAAAGGTTTGCGGCTTGTCGTTGAACAACTTCCCGCCATTGTTGCGCATCGGATCGAGTCAAAAGCAGATCGTCTTGCATATCCTTGATCAACTGTGCCTGCTTTGAATACTCGGCCTCAAGGTGTGCTATCTTCATGTTGACTTCTTGGAGTTGACTACTCGGTTCAACCTTTGGCATTTTGGGTGCCCGAGTAGCCTCCTCATTGAGGTTAGCACACTCATCCTTGAGCCGCTCTATCTCGTGGTCTTTCTTCTTGCATTGCCTTTGAAGACCATCAATAGTGAAACTGGATTCTTCATTTTTTTCTTCAAGAACTCTCATCTGAGCTCCAATGATTTCCAGTTTCTTGGTCAAGGCGTCGACTTGCTCTTGCAACACCTTCCTTGTTGCTGTGGTTGCACAAGAAGTGGATGGTTGAGGCACCCCCCCTCTCGCTCCTCCATTTCTCATAATCGATGGAGACGGATACCCGAGGCTTTCCAAGCTCGAGATCTCCCTCATGGGTTGGTCTCTCCCACGCTCTCATGACAGCGTGCATGTCCTTCTGATGCTCGGAATCGAAGGAGAAACACGACCCTCCAAGCTCCTCTATAGTAGGAATGGTCTGAGTCCTCATCAGTTGCCTCATAACCAATCTAGGTGAGTAGGCTATGCAACCTCTGAGGCCCATCAATGGTATGCTTGGATAACTGCCGCATCTCATCAATACATGGCTTGGACGGAACCAAGGGCAAACCCACGTGAAGTGCTCGATACTCCACTGTTCCATCTCTTCCTTCCACTCAGAAGCATATCGGCGGCGTACGGGAATTTTCGAAAAACTCCTCAAAGGGTCGGGCAAGGTCCCCATATGACTAGAGGCATAGAAATGAGTGATGCTCCATACATACAGCAAGGAGGTGCAGCATCGGATGATTTTTCCTTGCTTCTGTTGAGACTGATGAACAGAGAGCAAGGTGTCGGCAAGAATAGCAGGCACGGGACTCTTCATGTGTACGTCCCAAGCGAAGAAAGCGTCCATCGCAGCATGGTCCACTGTGTTAGCGTGAAAGGGGAATAGGATCATCCCAAACACAGCTAACGCTAGAGTCTTGTTGAAAGCTAACCAATCTCCCTCACCAGCCAAGGAAGAAAGGTGGTCCTCAATCATAGCAAGCTTCCAACCTTTAATACTGCCGTTCCCCACTAAGGTAGCTGATCGTGATGGTAATTTGACCTGAGTGGCAACTCTCTCCACGGCCACATGGTTGTCATGAAAGATATAGACCCCGGCTGATTTGGGCCATCGTAGCATGAGCTCGTACTCCTCGAGAGTAGGAACTAGATCAAACTGGGGGAACTCGAAGCAGTGCAAATCGAGACTCCAGAAGTGAACCAGTGCTCTCAGAAATGCTGGATCCACACAGATCTTCATCAAGTCGAGGACTCGTCCATATGATTTCTCAAACTTGACGCGAGCCTCTCTTGGCATCAAAGTACAGAGGTGATCCAACCTCTCAGCACAGTATAACAAGAAGTCTACTTTCTTCAATTGCCCATGCATCTCCTTAGACCTCTCCATATTCTACAATACAATGCATGATATGAGATGATGGAGATTGTCGCCACCGGCCCGAAACGGGCTTTCGGCATTCGCGAAGGATGGTTGGACTCGTTTATTTGTTTAAAAATAGTGGATTGCTAGAATGACTTATTCTCAAACTGAGACCTCGTCAAACGAGCAATTTTATTAAAAGGCTCACTAATCCATGTTAATCCCAAGCGGGACCCTCCATGGATTAGTGGTTTTCATAAAAGGAGGGTTCGTGGAGTCGCCACCAATGTTTTACTCAAAACATTGGAAAAAGGGATAAGGCAATTGATTTAAAAATCAACTTTGGCCACTACAACCAGAGTTGGGTAAGGGAGTCGGTTACGCGTGGGGAAGGTGTTAGCACCCCACAGCGCCCCTTTCGGGTTCCCTATGACAGATTATTTTCTAAAATAACAGCGTAAAATTACTAAATTACCCCTATTTATTCTAAGCAATTATAAATTGACTATCTACATGATGACAGTTTAAATATGCACACAGAAAGCAGTAAAAGGAAGGATTGAAGGGAAACCTCTTGAAGCGTGCTTTTATATATTGCAAAGAACTGGGAAGCGTTTTGGCGTTCCCTCGCTCTACAAGCCCGCTCCTCGCTCTCCTAGAACAAAATTTTAACTAAGGGAATCAAAAAGATTTCCCCTCGACTAGGTTCGATCCTCCAGCAAAATGGCTCGGGGCTCAAGAACTTCGTCGGATCAACTCTCCGAGTGATTTCTAGGGCAGAACACTGCTCAAAAACCCCAGAATACTCAAGGAGAGGGTTGAAACTATCTAAAAAAGTGTGGAATGACGTCCAATTGACGTCATATTTATAGGGAATAGGCGCAATACGGCCTACAGGGGCAATACGGCCGTATTGAAATTTTTGAACTTCAATACGGTCGTATTGAAGTTCAATACGGTCGTATTGAAATTCAGAAATTTCAATGCGCCCGTATTGAGTTCGCTGCGGTTGTATTGAAGTGTCAATACGGTCGTATTGACTTCAGTACGACCGTATTGAAGTGTCAATACGGTCGTATTGACTTCAGTACGGCCGTATTGAAGTTTCAGAAACTTCAATACGCCGTATTGAGTTTCGCTGCGGCCGTATTGAAGCTTGAATACGGCCGTATTAAGTTCAGTACGGCCGTATTGGGCTTTTTCCCTCCACTTCCTTATTTTGAGCTATTCTAAGACCTCTAGACCTACAGAGAACCCTCCTAGGGCCTTCGAGGAGTCCTTCTGGCTGATTATCCTTCAGTCTTCGAGAGTCTTCAAGCTTTATTTCCGACCCGGACAATTTTAGGGGTCTACAGCTGCCCCCCCTTTACTTAGTCGGACGGCCTTTTGGTGTATCGGCTGACAAGTAAAGGAGTTGACCCAATTGTCCGGGTATTGTGCCGACCTTCTGACTTGTAGCGTCTTCCGGTGGAAAAATGTTGAGTAGCCTCTCCAGGTGGGTGCATACCTCGGCGCTTCTGACATCCTCGGTAGCTGAGTTTACCTTCTCCAAGGTCAACTTCACTCGACGCCCGAGCCGGAAGTTGGACATCAACGCGCCTCTGATGACGCTGATGGTTGAGTACCGCCTCTCCAGGCTTAGCTTCACTCTTTGTTCGAGCCGGAAGCTAAGTATCCTTGTGACGACGGTGAGCAGTGTGAGTTTTGCCTCTCCAGGCCTTGCTTTGCTTGTTGCCCAAGCTGGAAGCTGTAAGTACCATCTCTCCAGGCTTAGCTTCACTCTTTGTTTGAGCCGGAAGCTAAGTACCTTTGTGACAACGGTAAGCGGTGAGTATCCCTTTTCCAGAGATAGCTTCGCTCATTGCCCGAGCCGGAAGCTGCATACCTCCGTGTTTGTGACGACGGGGGTAGCGTGAATATCTCCTTTCCAGGGATTCGTGATGATTTTGTCTCCACAGTCCACGATGCTGCTTCGACGGTTGTTTTTTGATTTTGTGCCACTAAGGGCTGGATAACGCAGGGATCCGTCTAGGGGATGTGCAGTTACTCATAGGTTCTTGTGTCCCAACTTTCCATTGCGTAGTTGGTTCCCACTGGGGAATTTCTGATTCCTTTGGGTGCAGACACAAAGATGCTCTTTCTGATGTGAGCGGTGCCTTATGATTGGCTGACGTCCTTTCGACGTTGGTGGAGTATCCCGGTTATCCTTGTTCGGGTGTCTCTTTTGGTTTTCTGATTTTGCTGCCTCTGTGTTAGGCTGTTATCCACTGGGGGATTTTGTCGTTGATTTTGATTAGCCTCTTCTGTTAGGCGTATCAGCTTGACGTTCAATGATTGGCTGAGAGCCAGATTCCACTTGGGGAATGATTATTGATTTTTTTATTTTTTTCTCCTTCTGCAGGGATGCCTCTTGAGTAGGCGACTGGGGATTTGGGGATCTTATGTATCCCAGAGTATTATTTAGGAAGCCTCTACAGGCTTAGCCTCACTCGACACTTGAGTTGGAGAGCTATCTTCACTGAGGAAGTTTAAGTCCTTTGACTTGGATATTCTGCTTGGGTGATCGTGCTTCCATTGGGAATGTCGTCGATCTTGCTTTGATAGCTCTTGCTGGGGATTTTGAGTCCAAGAGCGTGAGTTGAGGTTTCTCTGGGGAGTATTATTTCTGCGAGCCTCTCCAGGCTCAATTATTCTTTGATGTGGGGGATGAGGAGTATTGTTTCGGCAAGCCTCTCCAGGCTCAGTTATTCTGTGCAAACTGATTGTTGGATTTTCTGTATCCTTGCCTTTTTTATTTTTTGGCTTTTTCTGTATTTTGCCTTTTTTTTATGTTTTTGGCTTTTGCTGTACAGAATTTAAATTGCTAAAGAAATTAAATTCAGTTATTATGAGAGAGTATTATTTCGGCGAGCCTCTCCAGGCTCAGTTATTTTGAGAGTATTCTTTCGGCAAGCCTCTCCAGGCTCAATTATTCTGTATGATGCTGCTGATTTTCTGAATCTTTGTATTTTGCTTGCTGCTGTCATACACAAGCAATTTTCTATTTTTCTATTTTATGCAGTTGCCTCATGATAAGGTCTTTGAATGTGTGTGTGTGATGCACAAATGCAATACAATTTTTTATTTTTGTTCATTTATTTAGAAAAGTGAGTGGCTCTCCCTATCCTCTTCTTCTTGGAGGACTTTCTGTCATTGACGCGAGGGAGTATTTTTGTGAGCCTTTATGCAGGAGATTATGGATTTTACAGGAACCCCTCCAATTTTCTTTTATTGACCGATTATTAATGGAATTTCGTACAATTTTATGAAAAACCAACCCAAAGGCATAATCACATGGTCGAGAGAGAAAAGAAACAAATGGATATTTTATTGATATTTACAAATGTTTATACAGAAAGATTTACAAAGGGAATTTCTGAAGAATGGCTGGCCAAGGTAGGCTATACATTTTTGGCTTAAACAATTATATCTGTAATTGTCGCTTTTCTCGTTCCCCTAATCGTTTTGGGTGAGATGCCTGAGCCAGGAGTGTAGATACTGCAAGACGCTTGCTTCTAGAAGATTATCACTTGAACCGCCTTTCGGTTTTCGGTTCAAGTGATCGTTGCTTGCTTTACTTTTTGCATCTTATTCTTTTGCCCCTAATTTTTGCCTAGGACGTGTCCTAGCGGGGATAATTTTGCCTTTGTTTTGCCTAGTACCCTTGTACTGGCGGGCTTTTTGTTTTGCCCTAACTTTTGCCTAGGATGCCCTTTTTGGGTTTTCATCCTAGCGGGCTGATGCAAGCAACGTCTTCAAGCATAATACTTCTTTACCACGTCAGCGTTGACTGGGTATCGAAGTTCTTCTCCGTCCATGTCTGTGAGAATCAATGATCCTCCGGAGAAGGCTCGCTTTACCACGTATGGTCCTTCGTAATTTGGGGCCCACTATCCGATTTTGTCCTTTTGAGCCGGTAGCAATTTCTTCATCACTAGCTCTCCCTCATGGTAGACTCTAGGATGGACTTTCTTGTCAAAAGCCTTTTTGATCTTCCTTTGGTAGGCTTGACCATGGCATATGGCGTTCAGTCGTTTTTCTTCGATAAGGTTCAATTGGTCGTGTCGACTTTGAACCCATTCTGCCTCGGAAAGTTTTGCTTCCATGATTATTCTCAGAGACGGTATCTCGACTTCAACCGGCAGAACTGCCTCCATTCCATAAACAAGGGAGAATGGAGTAGCTCCTGTGGATGTACGTACTGAAGTCCTATAACCATGGAGAGCGAAGGGTAGCATCTCATGCCAGTCTTTGAATGAGACAACCATCTTTTGTACTATCTTCTTGATATTCTTATTGGCTGCCTCGACTGCCCCATTCATCTTTGGTCGATATGGGGAAGAGTTATGGTGCTGAATTTTGAACTCTTTGCACAGTTCTTCCACCATCTTATTGTTCAAATTGGATCCATTATCAGTGATGATTTTGTCGGGAATACCGTATCTGCATATGATATTCTTTCTGATGAAGGACGTTACCACCTTTCGGGTCACATGAGCATACGATGCCGCTTCTACCCATTTGGTGAAATAGTCAATGGCCACAAGGATGAACCTATGTCCATTGGATGCTTTTGGCTCGATGGGTCCAATAACATCCATGCCCCACATTGCGAATGGCCATGGTGAAGCCAAAACATTGAGTGGCGTTGGTGGGACATGAATGTTGTCGGCATATGCTTGACACTTGTGGCATTTCCGGACGTATTGGTAACAATCCCTTTCAATGGTTGACCAATAATATCCTGCTCTGAGGATTTTCTTAGCCATTGCAGGCCCGGGAATGTGGGTACCGAAAACCCCCTCATGTATTTCTTTGATTACATTTTGAGCTTCGACTTGGTCTATACATCTCAACAAGACCGAGTCATAATTCTTTTTGTAGAGGGTTTCTCCAATCAACAGAAATCCCATGGCCCTTCTTCGGATATGCTTTTTATCATTATCGCTGGCCATATCAGGATATTCCCCTTTTGATAGATATTGTTTGATGTCATGGAACCATGGATGATCGTCAACAGCTTCATCTATCAGTAAGCAGAACGCTTGCTTATCGTGCCGCCGGATATTGATGATAGGCATTTCATGCTCCTTATCCAAGGCGAACATCGATGATAGTGTGGCAAGGGCGTCAGCGAACTGATTTTCCTCCCTTGGGATATATTCAAAGACGACAATTTGAAAGAATTGTATCAGGTCTTTGATATGCTCAACATATGGTATCAGCTTAGGATTTCGGACTTCCCATTCACCTCGCAGTTGGTGAATGACTAAAGCCGAATCTCCAAATACTTTGAGCTTTAGGATACCATTGTTGATTGCTGCTTGGATTCCTAACGCGCAAGCCTCGTATTCGGCCATGTTATTTGTACAGTCGAAGTTGAGTCTTGCCGTTAGGGGGATATGCTTTCCTTGTGGGGAGATTAGTACTGTTCCAATCCCCTGTCCAAGCATGTTGGAGGCTCCATCAAAGTACATGGTTCACGTATCATCCTTGGGATCTTCATGTTGTATACTCATTACATGCTCATCGGGGAAATCATCCTGAAGGGTTTGGTAATCATTGGTCGGCCCGTGTGCTAGGTAATCAGCTAGGGTACTACCCTTGATGGCTTTTTGTGTGACATGTATGATGTCGAATTCTGATAATTGTACTTGCCATCGGGCGATCTTCCCAGTGATTATTGGCTTGTCGAACACATACTTAATTGGATCCATTTTGGAAACCAACCAAGTAGTATGCCTTATCATATACTGCCTGAGCCTTTGTGTTGCCCATGCTAACGCACAGCAAGTTTTTTCTAATGGCGTGTAGCGGGTTTCATAATCAAGGAACTTTTTGCTCAGGTAGTAGATGGCTTGTTCTTTCTTTCCAGTTTCGTCCTGTTGCCCTAGCACGGCTCCCATGGACTCATCAAGCACTGTCAGATAGAGGATTAATGGCCTTCCCTCGACAGGTGGCACCAATACTGGTGGATTGGCCAAGCACTGTTTGACCTTGTCAAAAGCTCGTTGACAATTCTCATCCCAAGTTTCGGAATGATTCTTGCGCAACAGCTTGAATATTGGTTTGCACGTGTCAGTCAACTGTGCGATGAACCTTGCGACGTAGTTCACCCTACCGAGGAATCCTCTAATTTCTTTCTCAGTTTTAGGAGGAGGCATTTCCATTATTGCCTTTACTTTATCGGGGTCCACCTCTATGCCTTTTTCACTGACGATGAACCCAAGAAGCTTACCCGACCGGACTCCGAAAGTACACTTAGCCGGATTTAGCTTAAGCTGATACTTGCGAAGCCGATTGAATAATTTTCTCAAATATTGAATATGGTTCATCTCGTCTTTTGACTTCGCGATCATGTCATCCACGTATACTTCAATTTCTTTGTGGATCATATCGTGGAATAGTGTCACCATCGCTCGTTGGTAGGTGGCACCCGCATTTTTAAGTCCAAAAGGCATCACCCTGTAGCAGAAAGTTCCCCAGGGTGTAATGAAAGAAGTTTTTTTCGCGGTCTTCTATATTCATCTTGATTTGATTATACCCCGAGTATCCATCCATAAAGGAATAGAGTGTGTTTGTGGCGGTGTGATCCACAAGTGTATCGATGTGGGGCAAGGGAAAATCATCCTTTGGACTGGCACGATTTAAATCCCTATAATCAACACACACTCTAACCTTCCCATTCTTTTTGACGACTGGCACAATGTTAGCCAGCCATTCAGGATACTGGGATACAACCAAGAATCCCGCGTCCAGTTGTTTTTCTACCTCCTCCTTAATCTTTAAGGACCATTCGGGCTTGATTCGTCGAAGCTTTTGCTTAATGGGTCGAAACCCCTCTTTTAAGGGCAACTTGTGTTCAACGATGTTGGAGTCCAACCCGGGCATATCATGGTACGACCATGCAAATACGTCCTTGTATTCCCTCAATAATTGAATCAATTGCGTTTTTATTCCATCACTGATACGGGTCCCAATGTTGACCTCTTTCAATTCTTGATCCTGCCCCAAATTCACTGTCTCCAATTCTTCTTGATTCGGTTGGAGTAGACGAGCTTCTTGATCTAGCAGTCTTTGCAGATCCGGAGAGATGGTCTCCTCATCACTGTCCAACTCAATCCATTCACCCTCGGCTTTCGGATCCCGGTCAGAGCGAGCAATCACAGACATAATTATTTATTGGTTCTGTTTAGGTTTAGAGTTTATTAATATTAATGAGAGAGAGAGAATAGAACAAAATGAGAGAATAATGTGTGAAAAATGCCTTTTTATTGATATATGTATGTAAAACTGTACAAAACCCTTTATTTACATGAAAAGGTCCTCATGATCTCGGGTACTGATCATGAGTCCCTAAAAGAAAAAAAAATGTGGAGGGGCCCTATCATGGCTTGCCCTTCTCTCTACTCCTGCTGCGGTAGAGGATTCTTGCTCACGTCGGGCGCCGTCGAATCGAAAGTGACCCACCCAGCGTCGATAAGGTCTTGGACCTTATACTTGAGAGCTCGGCAGTTCTCCGTTGAATGCCCTTGTGCCCCCGAGTGGTATAGACATTTGTCTTGTGGATTGTACCAATCGGGGTAGGGTGGATTCACCTTCTTTGGTGGAATGTAAGCTATAAGACGCGCCTCTACTAGCTTCGGCAGGAGATCGCTGTAAGTGGTCGGAAGTCTATCAAACTTCTTCACAGAGTTGTTTTGCGATTTGCCTGACTTCGAAGCGGAAGAAGACGGAGCAATGGTTACAGCGTTGACTCCTCCTTCTTTCTTCTTCCCAAAGGCCTTCTTAGCTTCATATGATTGGGAAGGCTTAGCCAGCTTCCCACTTTTAAGTCCTTGTTCCACCCTTTCTCCTATGGTGATGATGTCCGAGAAGAGTGTCGTTGTGTTCCCTATCATTTTATCGTAATAGGGACCAGTCAACGAGTTGATGAATAAGGACACCGTCTCCTTATCCGACAGCGGGGGCTCTATCCGTGCCGCCAACTCCCTCCAACGTTGGGCGTACGCCTTGAAGGATTCATCGTTCTTTTTACTCAAGGCTTGAAGATCAGACCTATCGGGTGTTAGGTCGATATTGTATTTGTAGCGCTTGAGGAAGGCGTCGGCCAACTGCCTCCATGTGTGTACTAGATTTCCATCTAGCTGCATATACCAGTTGAGTGCAGTTTCAGCTAAGCTCTCTTGAAAGCAGTGGATCAAGAGCTTTTCATTTGTGGCATATGCAGCCATCTTGCGACAGTACATGGTGAGATGACTTTTAGGGCAAGTCGATCCCACGTACTTTGGGAAATCTGGCACTTTAAATTTAGGAGGGAATTGAATGTCCCTCACTAAACACATGTCGGCGGCATCCTTAATGTCAAAGTCATGCCCCTCCATAGCCCTTAGCCGATCCTCGAGGGCATGGAATTGTTCCTTTGAGACCTCGGGCTCTTTTATTATAATTCCTGCCCCAAGGGGTACGGCGTTTGGAGGATCTTTTTCATGCTCTTCCTCCTCTCCCTCATGATGGGACCCATGATCACTATGATGAGAATCATGGATGTTGTGATGACGCATGAGTTCCATCATTTGCGCCATCTGCTCTTTAAGCTGTGAAAGCTCGGTTGTGAGCTTCTTGTTTTGCTCCTCCAATGCTTCCATTTTCTTGATTTTCTGTGCGCGCGTAAGGACAGAGAGATGACCAGCCACTTTCTAAAATGAATGTTTAGTTAGTTTATTTTATGGAATGAATACACTCTTTAACATGAGCTTGATAAACCTCCATCTTTAAGGCGCTGCCTTTTTAAGACAGAAGTTTACCACCCTTCTTTATCTATGATTTCTCCCCAACGGAGAATCTCTATAGTCATGGGTCTCTTTCACTCATGTCAAGAGGTATTGGTGACCCTAAAATGTATGTTTTTATGAGGATGCATGATGTCTTATTGGTAATGATGTACATGCTCCTCACTTTTGTTATATTTTCGCACATGGTCTTTCCTCTCATGTCATGGTTTTTTATGCATGGGGATTATTTTTAGACCTTATCACGAGGTTATTTATTAATGCACAAACAATTGCACATAAACATTTACACAAACAATTCACTCATCCACGAACAGTCACGAGCGAATCACGAGGTAGGGGTATCCTGCAGAAATGGTGCATATTCAAGGTAGGTTCTAACTGTTCTCACCAGTCCAAGGCCCCCAAGGTGCCCCCATTATAGGGACCCAATTCCTCTCGTCGTAGGTCGATGGAAAGTTCCAACGCACCGTCGGACTCAAGTTCATGGTTATCACCTTGAGTGATGTTTTCCGACAACGGTCTACGGGCACCTATAGACCCATTCGACAACCGGCCGTACTAACATCCACTCCCTATGGTTAATCACTCATGCCCCCGGGTATAGAGGGAACTGTTGTGTGCAAAGGTTTGTGTGCAATTTTATTTCAAACAATTGCGGAAAATTAAACATACAACAGTTATTAAGGCCAAATAGATAAACATGTTATCATACAAGTGAGGGGTAATAAAGTAATTTTAACTATTATTTGTTAAAAATAATCTGTCACTAAATGGGACTGACTCTCGAGGCTTCCCCAGTGGAGTCGCCATCTGTCGCCACCGGCCCGAAACGGGCTTTCGGCATTCGCGAAGGATGGTTGGACTCGTTTATTTGTTTAAAAATAGTGGATTGCTAGAATGACTTATTCTCAAACTGAGACCTCGTCAAACGAGCAATTTTATTAAAAGGCTCACTAATCCATGTTAATCCCAAGCGGGACCCTCCATGGATTAGTGGTTTTCATAAAAGGAGGGTTCGTGGAGTCGCCACCAATGTTTTACTCAAAACATTGGAAAAAGGGATAAGGCAATTGATTTAAAAATCAACTTTGGCCACTACAACCAGAGTTGGGTAAGGGAGTCGGTTACGCGTGGGGAAGGTGTTAGCACCCCACAGCGCCCCTTTCGGGTTCCCTATGACAGATTATTTTCTAAAATAACAGCGTAAAATTACTAAATTACCCCTATTTATTCTAAGCAATTATAAATTGACTATCTACATGATGACAGTTTAAATATGCACACAGAAAGCAGTAAAAGGAAGGATTGAAGGGAAACCTCTTGAAGCGTGCTTTTATATATTGCAAAGAACTGGGAAGCGTTTTGGCGTTCCCTCGCTCTACAAGCCCGCTCCTCGCTCTCCTAGAACAAAATTTTAACTAAGGGAATCAAAAAGATTTCCCCTCGACTAGGTTCGATCCTCCAGCAAAATGGCTCGGGGCTCAAGAACTTCGTCGGATCAACTCTCCGAGTGATTTCTAGGGCAGAACACTGCTCAAAAACCCCAGAATACTCAAGGAGAGGGTTGAAACTATCTAAAAAAGTGTGGAATGACGTCCAATTGACGTCATATTTATAGGGAATAGGCGCAATACGGCCTACAGGGGCAATACGGCCGTATTGAAATTTTTGAACTTCAATACGGTCGTATTGAAGTTCAATACGGTCGTATTGAAATTCAGAAATTTCAATGCGCCCGTATTGAGTTCGCTGCGGTTGTATTGAAGTGTCAATACGGTCGTATTGACTTCAGTACGACCGTATTGAAGTGTCAATACGGTCGTATTGACTTCAGTACGGCCGTATTGAAGTTTCAGAAACTTCAATACGCCGTATTGAGTTTCGCTGCGGCCGTATTGAAGCTTGAATACGGCCGTATTAAGTTCAGTACGGCCGTATTGGGCTTTTTCCCTCCACTTCCTTATTTTGAGCTATTCTAAGACCTCTAGACCTACAGAGAACCCTCCTAGGGCCTTCGAGGAGTCCTTCTGGCTGATTATCCTTCAGTCTTCGAGAGTCTTCAAGCTTTATTTCCGACCCGGACAATTTTAGGGGTCTACAGAGATGAATATGCATGCATAGTGTTTATTCAACTAAGCATTATCATGTTTTGGGATTTTCCTAAGATGATGCATGATATTGCTTGGTTTAGATAAATATATATATATTTTTTTTGGATATTTTGTATCTTTTTGTATTTTTTGGGTGAAAAGGGAAACTACCTATATGAATGCAATGAAAGTAGATGTTAACACCATGTACTAGAAGATCTTTATTTCTATTTATTCTTTTTATTTAAAAAGGAATTTTGTATGTTTAAAAGGTGCAATGTATGCTCATACAATGTCACATAAAAATGCACAAACAATTCACTCATCCACGAACAGTCACGAGCGAATCACGAGGTAGGGGTATCCTGCAGAAAAGTGCATATTCAAGGTGGTTCTAACTGTTCTCACCGGTCTGAGGTCCCCAAGGTGCCCCCATTATAGGGACCCAATTCCTCTCGTCGTAAGTCGATGGAAAGCTCCAACGCACTGTCGGACTCGAGTTCATGGTTATCACCTTGAGTGATGCTTTCCGACAACGGTCTACGGGCACCTATAGACCCATTCGACAACCGGCCGTACTAACATCCACTCCCTATGGCTTACCACTCATGCCCCCGGGTATAGAGGGAACTGTTGTGTGCAAAGGTTTGTGTGCAATTTATATTTCAAACAATTGCGGAAAATTAAACATACAACAATTATTAAAGCCAAATAGATAAACATGTTATCATACAAGCAAGGGGTAATAAAGTAATTTTAACTATTATTTGTTAAAAATAATTTGTCACTAAATGGGACTGACTCTCGAGGCTTCCCCAGTGGAGTCGCCATCTGTCGCCACCGGCCCGAAACGGGCTTTCGGCATTCGCGAAGGATGGTTGGACTCTTTTATTTGTTTAAAAATATGGATTGCTAGAATGACTTATTCTCAAACTGAGACCTCGTCAAACGAGCAATTTTATTAAAAGGCTCACCAATCCATGTTAATCCCAAGCGGGACCCTCCATGGATTAGTGGTTTTCATAAAAGGAAGGGTTCATGGAGTCGCCACCAATGTTTTACTCAAAACATTGGAAAAAGAGGTTTAAGGCAATCGATTCAAAAATCGACTTCGGCCATTACAACCAGAGTCGGGTAAGGGAGTCGGTTACGCGTGGGGAAGGTGTTAGCACCCCACAGCGCCCCTTTCGGGTTCCTTATGACAGATTATTTAAAAATAATAGTACGAAATTACTAAATTACCCCTATTTATTCTAAGCAATTGTAAATTAACTATCTACATGATGACAATTTAAATATGTACACACAGAAAGCAGTAAAAGAAGGGACTTTAAAGAGATAAACCTTTGAAGCGTGCTTTCTTATATATCTTGACAGAAATTGGGAAGCGTTTTGGTGTTCCCTCCCTCTACAAGACCGCTCGCTCCCTCCTAAAAAATAATTTTTGACTTGGAAATCCGATGGATTTCCCTTCGACTTAGTTTGAGACTCAAGCAAAATGCTCAGAACTCAAAAACTTCGTCGGATCAACTCTCCGAGTGATTTCTAGGCAGAGCACTGCTAAAAAAAAACCCAGAATACTCAAGAAGAGGGTTAAAACTCAGTCCAAAAGTGTGAAATGACGTCCCATTGACGTCATATTTATAGGGAAAAGGCTCAATACGGTCTCTGGGGGTCAATACGGTCAACATTGAAATTTTGAACTACAATACGGCCGTATTGAATTCAATACGGCCGTATTGAAGTTCAAAAAACCTCAATACGGCCGCATTGAAGTTCAGTGCAGCCGTATTGAAGTGCAGTGCAGCCGTATTGAATTCAATTCAGCCGTATTAAAGTTCAGTGCAGCCGTATTGAATTCAATGCAGCCGTATTGAAGTTCAGAAACTTCAATACGGCCGTATTGAGTTCAGTGCGGCCGTATTGAAGTTCAAAATGTTCAATACGGTCGTACTGAACCTCTGGGAGGCCGTATTGGGCTTCATTCCTCCCACTTTTCTTATTTTAGCTATTCTAAGACCTCTAAACCTACAGATAGTCATCCTATGGTCTTCTAGGAGTCCTTCTGGCTGACTTTCCTTTGGTCTTCGAGAGTCTTCCAGCCTTATTTCCGACCCGGACAATTTTAGGGGTCTACACCTACCACTACGGCCCGTTCCAAAATCGGAACGGCCCGTTCTGGGCCCTTCAAACCTACGCAAATTTTTGAACTGGAACGGCCCGTTCCAAAACCAGAACGGCCCGTTCCCAATCCCAGCAAAACGACCCGTTCTCCCTCCGGAACGACCCGTTCTCCAAACCAGAACGGCCCGTTCTTCCTCTGGAACGGCCCGTTCTCCAAACCAGAACGGCCCGTTCTCCCTCCAGAACGGCCCGTTCTGATTCTCAAATTTTGGGCCTTTAACTTATTCCAGAACGACCCGTTTCACTTTTGAAACGGCCCGTTCTGGGCAACGAATTGGGCCTACGGCCCATTGAAAATTGGGCTGTTACAGATAGAGGAGTCGTAAGAGAAACAGTTCATTAGGCCTAGTGTCTCACCTTGGGGAGCGACTGTTTTATTGGTTAAGAAGAAAGATGGGAGCATGAGGTTGTGTGTAGACTATAGGAAACTAAATAAAGTGATCATTAAGAATAAGTATCCCTTGCCTAGGATAAATGACCTTATGGACCAACTAGTTGGGGCTTGTGTGGTCAGTAAGATAGATTTACAGTCAGGATACCACCAGATTAGAGTGAGAGTTGAAGATGTTCCTAAGACTGCCTTTAGGACCTGTTATGGACAATATGAGTATTTAGTTATGCCTTTTAGTGTGACTAATGCACCTGGTGTTTTTATGGACTACATGAATAGGATCTTTCACCCTTACTTGGATAGATTTGTAGTGGTCTTCATAGATGATATCCTAGTGTATTCTAAGACTAGGGAAGAGCATGGTGAGCACCTTAGGATTGTCCTTCAAACCCTTAAGGAGAAGCAGTTGTATGCTAAATTGTCAAAATATGAGTTTTGGTTGGATAGTGTGAACTTTCTAGGACATGTGATATCTAAGGGTGGGATAGCTGTAAATCCTGCTAAGGTAGAAGCTATGTTAGAGTGGAGTGCACCTAGATCAGTATTTGAGATTAGGAGCTTCCTAGGACTAGCGGTTATTATAGAAGGTTCATAGAGAATTTCTCTAGGCTAGCCCTTCCTTTGACTAAGTAGACTAAGAAGGACCAACCTTTTGTGGGACTCTAGGTGTGAGGAGAGTTTCTAAGAGATTAAGAGAAGATTAACTAGTGCACTTGTGTTAGTTTTTCCTGACCCTAGTAAGACCTTTGAGGTATTTAAATTGGGTTTAGGAGGAGTTCTTATGCAGGAAAGTAAGGTGGTGGCCTATGCTTCTAGACAGCTTAAAACCCATGAACAGAATTATCCTACCCATGACCTTGAGTTAGCTGCAATAGTATTTATTCTTAAGTTTTGGAGACATTACCTGTTTGGTTCTAGATTTGAGGTTTTTAGTGACCATAAAAAGCCTTATGTACTTGTTTGACCAGAAAGTGTTGAATATGAGACAAATGAAATGGTTAGAATTCCTCAAAGATTATGATTTCCAGTTGAGTTGCCATCTTGGTAAGGCTAATGTTGTAGCTGATGCTTTAAGTAGAAAATATTTGAGAGTTTCTTCTTTGATGATTAGGGAGTTGCATATGATTAAGGAGTTTAGAGGTATGAGCCTAGTGTGTGAGCTGACCCCTAAGAGTATTAAGTTGGGAGCCTTGAGAGTGACTAATAGCTTGATAAATGAGATTAGAGAAGGTCAGAAGGTAGATCCTTTCTTATTGAGTCGAGTAGAGAAGTTGAATCAAGGTGCGAAGAGTGAGTTTAGAGTTGGAATGGATGGAGTGTTGAGATTTAAGGATAGGATGTGCATTCCTAGTGTGCCTGAACTTTAGAGAGCAATCCTAGTAAAAGGTCATAGGAGTAGCCTTGGTATCCATCCAGGAGCCACTAAGATGTACCAAGACCTTAGGAAGATGTTTTGGTGGCCTAAGATGAAGAGGAAAGTAGAGGAATTTGTGTATGTTTTCCTAGTATGTTAGAAAGCTAAGGTAGAACACCAAAAACCTTCTAGTTTGTTGCAACCTTTAGATGTGCCTGTGTGGAAATGGGATAACATCTCTATGGATTTTGTAGTTGGGTTACCTAGGACAGTGAAGAACTTGGATGCCATATGGGTCATTATGGATAGATTGACTAAGTCTTCCCATTTTATTTCCATTAATATTAAGTACCCTTTAAAAAGACTAACTAAGTTATACATAGAGGAGGTTGTGAGATTGCATGGTGTCCCTACTAGTATAGTTTCTGATAGAGATCCTAGATTTACCTTTAGATTTTGGGAGAGCTTGCATAAGGCTTTAGGCACTAAGCTTAGATTGAGTTCATCCTATCATCCCCAAACAGATGCTAAACTGAGACAACCATACAGTCCTTATAAGACTTGTTGAGGGCTTGCATTTTAGAGCATGATGGTGGTTGGGATAGTTTCCTACCTTTGATAGAGTTTACTTACAATAATAGCTACCATTATAGTATTGGGATGGCACTCTATGAGGCTTTGTATGGTAGAAGATGTAGGACACCCTTATGTTGGGTAAAACCTGGAGAGAATTCCATATTAGGACATGAGATAGTTCAACAGACTACTGAACAAGTTAGGATGATCTAAGAAAGGATGAGAGCAACTCAAAGTAGGCAAAAAGGTTATAATGAAAAGAGAAGGAAAGACCTTGAGTTTAAAGAAAGTGATCATGTATTCCTTAAAGTCACTCCTTGGACTGGAGTAGGCAGAGCACTGAAATCCCGTAAGCTTACTCCACATTTCATCGGTCCTTATCAAATTCTTAAAAAGATCGGTGAAGTGGCCTATCAAATTTCCTTGCCTCCATCTCTTTCAAACCTCCATAGTGTCTTCCATGTTTCCTAACTTAGAAAGTATGTCCGTGATCCTTCCCATATCATTAAGTCTGGCAAAATTCAATTAAAGGATAATCTCACCTATGAAACGATCCCTTTGAGGATTGATGACAAGAAGTTTCTTTTTTCAAGTAAATTTCGGGGACGAAATTTCAAAAAGGGGGGGGGAGAGTTGTAACACCCCAATTTTCATAAATTATATGAAGGAATTTTAGAAATTATTTTGATTTTTAAATGTATTTTATAAATACTGTAGACACCTGATTTCGTTCGGGGCATACAAACAAGGGAATGAACTTCTATTATTAAGAAAAGGAGCTCCCAAAGCATGGAAACAACATGATATGACACTAGGACACTCAAAAAGCCTTGTAAACACTGGTTTAGTAACCTGGAACGTGGAGTGAGAAATCTCACTCGGGGGTGTAAGAATAACTGTTGGGTAGTAGGATTGGCCCCAAATCCCTTGACTAATAGGAACATGCACTTTATGAAAGTTTCTAGTTTGCTTTCTAAATGTTCTGTTGTATTCCTTGATGTTTGTTGAGTGTAAATATGTGTTTAACTTTGAAAATAAACAAGTTTTGATATGAATTAGAGTTCTCTGTAGGTTCTTGTGGAAACCCTATGAGAAATAGGAAATTTTTGAATGTTTTATGTTTTACCTTCTGAGTTTTCTGTTATGTTTCCTGATGATTACTAAGCATGAATGTATATTTAATTTTGAGTTTGAATATATTCTTATATGAATTAGAGTGCTCTGTGGAGATTATGTGAATATGATGAGACAATGTGAAAAACGAATATGAGATATGAAATATGATGAAATGTGACTGTCGCCACCGGCCCGAAACGGGCTTTCGGCATTCGCGAAGGATGGTTGGACTCTTTTATTTGTTA
Source organism: Cajanus cajan (assembly GCF_000230855.2). Lineage (NCBI taxonomy): Eukaryota > Viridiplantae > Streptophyta > Magnoliopsida > Fabales > Fabaceae > Cajanus > Cajanus cajan. Next base: position 15,019,030 of record NC_138522.1, on the reverse strand, counting down.
AAAAAATATGGATTTCTAAAATGACTTATTCTCAAACTGAGACCTCGTCAAACGAGCAATTTTATTAAAAGGCTCACCAATCCATGTTAATCCCAAGCGGGACCCTCCATGGATTAGTGGTTTTCATAAAAAGGAAGGGTTCGTGGAGTCGCCACCAATGTTTTACTCAAAACATTGGAAAAAGAGGTTTAAGGCAATCGATTCAAAAATCGACTTCGGCCATTACAACCAGAGTCGGGTAAGGGAGTCGGTTACGCGTGGGGAAGGTGTTAGCACCCCACAGCGCCCCTTTCGGGTTCCTATGACAGATTATTTAAAAATAATAGTGCGAAATTACTAAATTACCCCTATTTATTCTAAGCAATTATAAATTAACTATCTACATGATGACAGTTTAAATATGTACACACAGAAAGCGGTAAAAGAAGGGACTTTAAAGAGATAAACCTTTGAAGCGTGCTTTCTTATATATCTTGACAGAAATTGGGAAGCGTTTTGGCGTTCCCTCCCTCTACAAGACCGCTCGCTCCCTCCTATAAAATTTTAACTATGGAAATCCGGAGGATTTCCCTTCGACTAGGTTCGAGACTCAAGCAAATGGCTCGTGACTCAAGAACTTCGTGGGATCAACTCTCCGAGTGATTTCTAGGCAGAGCACTGCTCAAAAAAAACCGAGAATACTCAAGAAGAGGGTTAAAACTCAGTCCAAAAGTGTCAAATGACGTCCAATTGACGTCATATTTATAGGGATGAGGCGCAATACGGCCTCTGGGGGTCAATACGGTCCGTATTGAAGTTTTGAACTACAATACGGCCGTATTGAATTCAATACGGCCGTATTGAATTCAATACGGCCGTATTGAAGTTCAGTGCAGCCGTATTGAAGTTCAGTGCAGCCGTATTGAATTCAATGCAGCCGTATTGAAGTTCAGTGCAGCCGTATTGAATTTAATGCAGCCGTATTGAAGTTCAGAAACTTCAATAGGCCGTATTGAGTTCAGTGCGGCCGTATTGTAGTTTAAAATGTTCAATACGGCCGTACTGAACTTCTGGGAGGCCGTATTGGGCTTCATTCCCTCCACTTTCTTATTTTTTGCTACTCTAAGACCTCTAAACCTACAGATTGTCGTCCTAGGGTCTTCCAGGGTCTTCCAGGAGTCCTTCCGGCTGACTTTCCTTTGATCTTCGAGAGTCTTCGAGTCTCATTTCCGACCCGGACAATTTTAGGGGTCTACAGCTGCCCCCCCTTTACTTAGTCGGACGGCCTTTTGGTGTACCGGCTGACAAGTAAAGGAGTTGACCCAATTGTCCGGGTGATGTGCCAACCTTCTGACTTGTAGCGTCTTCCGGTGGAAAATTGTTGAGTAGCCTCTCCAGGTTGTTTGCATACCTCGGCGCTTCTGACAACCTCGGTAGCTAGGTTTACCCTCTCCAGGGTCAACTTCACTCGACGCCCGAGCCGGAAGTTGAACACCAACGTGCCTCTGACGACGCTAATGGTTGAGTACTGTCTCTCCAGACCTTGAGTACCGTCTCTCCAGACTCTGAGTACCGTCTCTCCAGACTTTGAGTACCGTCTCTCCAGACTTTGAGTACCGTCTCTCCAGACTTTTGAGTACCGTCTCTCCAGACTTTGAGTACCGTCTCTCCAGACTTTGAGTATCGTCTCTCCAGACTTTTGAGTACCGTCTCTCCAGACTTTGAGTACCGTCTCTCCAGACTTTGAGTACCGTCTCTCCAGACTTTGAGTATCGTCTCTCCAGACTTTGAGTACCGTCTCTCCAGACTTTCTTTGAGTACCGTCTCTCCAGACTTTCTTTGAGTACCGTCTCTCCAGACTTTGTTTGAGTACCGTCTCTCCAGACTTTGAGTACCGTCTCTCCAGACTTTGTTTGAGTACCGTCTCTCCAGACTTTGTTTGAGTACCGTCTCTCCAGACTTTCTTTGAGTACCGTCTCTCCAGACTTTCTTTGAGTACCGTCTCTCCAGACTTTCTTTGAGTACCGTCTCTCCAGACTTTGCTTTGTCTCTGACGACCTAGGCAACTGAGTTTGCCCTCTCCAGGGTCTGCGTCCGTGTCTTCTGATCACTTCGGCAATGCGAGTTTACCCTCTCCAGGGATCTGAGATGATTTTTTGTCTCCACAGTCCACTATGCTGCTTCGACAGTTGTTTTTGATTTTGATGCCACTGAGGGCTGGATAACGCAGGGATCCGTCTAGGGGATGTGCAGTCATTCATAGGTTTTTGTGCCCCAACTTGCATTGCTTAGTTGGTACCCATGGAGAATTTCTGACTCCTTGAGGTGTAGACACAGATGCTCTCTCTCTGAGTTGAGCGATGCCTTATGTTTGGCTGTCGTCCTTTCGACGTTGTGGAGTATCCCGGTTATCCTTATTCGGGTATCTCTTTTGGGTTTTTTTGATTTTTGTCGCCTCTGTGTAGGCTATTATCCGCTGGGGGATTTTGTCATTGATTGTGATTAGCCTCTTCTGTTAGGCAGATCATCTTGACGCTTGATGTTTGGCTGAAAAGCCAGATTCCGCTTGGGGAATTGTTATTGATCTTTTGGATTTTTGCTTTTTGTAGGAATGCCTCTGTGTAGGCGACTGGGGATTTGAAGTTCTTATGTATCCCAGAGTATTATTTAGAAAGCCTCTTCAGGCTTAGCTTCACTCTTCGTTTGAGTTGGAAAGCTATCTTCCACTGAGGAAGTCTAAGTCCTTTGACTTGGATATTTTGTTTGGATCATGCTTCCGTTGGGGAATTTTGCTGATCTCGCTTTGATAGCTTTCACTGGGGAATTTGGCCCGTGAGTGGAAGCTGAGATATCTCTGGGGAGTATTATTTCGGCGAGCCTCTCCAGGCTCAGTTATTCTGAGAGAGTATTATTTCGGCAAGCCTCTCCAGGCTCAGTTATTCTGTAGGAGTATTGTTTCGGCAAGCCTCTCCAGGCTCAGTTATTCTGCATGAGTATTGTTTTTTGTTCAGCCCGAGAATGCGAGCTGAGACGTCTTTTGGAGAGTATTATTTCGGCAAGCCTCTCCAGGCTTAATTATTTTGTGGGAGTATTTTTTCAGCAAGCCTCTCCAGGCTCAATTATTCTGTGGGAGTATTATTTCGGCAAGCCTCTCCAGGCTCAGTTATTCTGTGGGAGTATTGTTTCGGCAAGCCTCTCCAGGCTCAGTTATTCTGCATGAGTATTGTTTCGGCAAGCCTCTCCAGGCTCAGTTATTCTGTACGAGGCGATCGATTTTCTAAATCTTTTGCCTTTTTTGTCGTTTTTGGCTTTTTCTGTATTTTTTGCCTTTTTTGTCATTTTTTTGGCTTTTTCTGTATTTTTGCCTTTTCTGTTGATTTGCGGCTTTTTCTGTTGACCGCTGCCATACACAAGCAATTTTTCCTATTTTCTATTTTATGCAATTGCCTCATGATAAGGTCTTTGAATGTGCAACTAATGTGTGTGATGCACAAATGCAAGTTTTATTATTTAATGTTTTTAGAAAAATGAATGGCTCTCCCTATCCCCCTTTTCTTGGAGGAATTTCTGTCATCGACGTGAGGGAATATTTTTGTGAGCCTTTTATGCAGGAGATTATGGATTTTATAGGAACCCCTCCAATTTTCTTTATTGACCGATTATTAAGGAATTTCATACAATTTTTTAGAAATACCAATTTTAGAGGCATAATCACATGGTCAAGAGAGAAGAGAAAATGAATAGATATTTTATTGATATTCACAAGTGTTTTTACAGAAAGATATACAGAAGGATTTTTTGAAGAATGGCTGGCCAGGGTAGGCTATATACATTGGGCTTAACAATTATATCTGTAATTGTTGCTCTTTACTTTCCCCTAGTTGCTTCGGGTGAGATGCCTGAGCCAGGAGCGTAGATGCTGCAAGACGCTTGCTTCTAGAAGATAATCACTTGAACCGCCTTTCGGTTTTCGATTCAAGTGACCGTTGCTTGCTTTGCTTTTACATCTTATTCTTTTGCCCCTAACTTTTGCCTAGGACGTACCCTAGCGGGCATAATTTTGCCTTTGTTTTGCCTAGTACCCTTGTACTGGCGGGCTTTTTGTTTTGCCCTAACTTTTGCCTAGGATGCCCTTTTTCGGGTTTTCATCCTAGCGGGCTTATGCAAGCAACGTCTTCAAGCATAGTACTTCTTTACCTCGTCAGCGTTGACTGGGTATCGAAGTTCTTTTCCATCCATGTCTGTGAGGATCAATGCTCCTCCTGAGAAGGCTCGTTTTTCCACGTATGGTCCTCCGTGATTTGGGGCATACTTTTCGATTTTGTCCTTTTGAGTTGGTAGCAATTTCTTCATTACCAACTCTCCCTCATGGTAGACTCGAGGGTGGACTTTCTTGTCAAAAGCCTTTTTTGATCTTCCTCTGATAGGCTTGACCATGGCATATGGTGTTCAGCCGTTTTTCTTCAATGAGGTTCAACTGGTCATACCGGCTTTGAACCCATTCTGCTTCGGAAAGTTTTGCTTCCATGATTACCCTTAGGGAAGGTATTTTGACTTCGACGGGTAGCACTGCCTCCATCCCATAGACGAGGGAGAATGGAGTAGCTCTTGTAGATGTGCGTACAGAAGTCCTATAACCATGGAAAGCGAAGCGTAACATCTCGTGCCAGTCTTTAAATGAGACAACCATCTTTTGCACTATTTTCTTGATGTTCTTATTGGTTGCCTCGACTGCCCCATTCATCTTTGGCCGATATGGGGAAGAGTTATGGTGTTGGATCTTGAATTCTTGGCACAGTTCTTCCACCATTTTGTTGTTCAGATTAGATCCATTTTCAGTGATGATTTATTTCTCCATGCTTCCACTAGATTATTCTAAAATCTTTTGGGACAAGAGAGAAGAGAAAGGAAAGATACTTTTATTCTGAAGTTTGTGTTTTAGAGGGGATTTATTTTTCAAAAATGGTTTTTGTAAGAATGGATGGCCAATGTAGGCTTATGTGTTTAGGCTTGTTTGATTAAACACTTATGAAGTTAAAAAGTCGTGTTGTGATTCGACAACTTGGATAGCTTCCCTTGAACCTTTCTTGAATTCGGCTCGTGGTACCATCATGGATTTCTTTTGTTTTTTTTTTATTGTCCTTATTTTTGCCTGAAACACCCTTTTGTGGTGTTTTAGCGGACTTTTGTTTTTTGTTTATTTTGCAACCCTAATTTTTGCCTAGGTCACCCTTTCGTGGGATTCCTAGCGGGTTCTTTGCTCTTATTTTTGCGCAGTCCCCTTTTTGAGTTTCCTGCCGAGCTTCTTTTATTTTGAAAGATTTCTTTTTACCCATGATGGCACTTGTCAAGGCCAAGGGAAGGTGCTCCAAGTTGTCACACACACCTCCACATAAAAATGATGTGGGTTTATTATTATTAAGATGATTTTAACCTCTTTCATGTTTATTCAAACAGGGTTAAAAATAATGTGGTTTAGAATTTTATTATAAGCAAGAAAAGAAGCAATGAAGAATGATTTTATTATAATCATAGCGGAAACATGTGTCCTTATTTCATCACTGGTATGGGTCCTAATGTTGACCTCTTTTATCTCTCGGCCATGCCCCAAATTTACAGTCTCCAATTTCTCTTGACGAGCTTCTTGATCTAGCAATCTTTGCAGATCCGGAGAAATGGTCTCCTCATCACTGTCCAATTCAACCCTTTCACCTTCGGATCCCGGTCAGAGCGAACAATTACAGACATAATTATTTTATTGGTTCTGTTTAGGTTTAGAATTATTAATGTTAATGAGGAAAGAGAGAAAAGAACAAAAAAGAGAGTAATGTGAAAAATGCCTCTTTATTGATATGTATTAAAACTGTACAAAAACCCTTATTTACATGAAAAGGTTCTCATGATCTCGGGTACTGATCATGAGTCCCTAAAAGAGAAATATGAAGGAGCCCTATCGTGGCTTGTTCTTCTCTCTACTCCTGCTTTGGCAGAGGATTCTTGCTCACGTCGGGCGCTGTCGAATCGAAGGTGACCCACCCGGCATCAATAAGGTTTTGGACCTTGTATTTGAGAGCTAGGCATTTCTCTGTTGAATGCCCTGGTGCCCCCGAATGGTATAAACATTTGTCCTGTGGCTTGTACCAATCGGGGTAAGGTGGGTCGATCTTTCTTGGTGGAACATAAGCTAGAAGTTTGGCTTCTACTAGCTTCGGCAGGAGATCGCTGTAGGTGGTCGGAAGTTTATCAAACTTCTTCACAGGGGTGAATTGCGATCTTCCCGACTTCGAAGTGGAAGTAGCCGAGGGTATGGTTATAGCATTGACTCCTCCCTCTTTCTTCTTCCCGAAGGCCTTCTTAGCTTCATATGATTGGGAAGGCTTAGCCAGCTTCCCACTTTTAAGTCCTTGTTCCACTCTCTCCCCAATGGTGATGATGTCCGAGAAGAGTGTCGTTGTGTTCCCTATCATTCTATCGTAATAGGGACCAGTCAACGAGTTGATGAATAAGGACACCGTCTCCTTATCCGACAGCGGGGGCTCTATCTGTGCCGCCAACTCCCTCCATCGTTGGGCGTACGCCTTGAAAGATTCATCATTTTTCTTACTCAAGGCTTGAAGATCTGACCTATCGGGTGTTAGGTCGATGTTGTATTTATAGCGCTTGAGAAAGGCGTCGGCCAACTGCCTCCATGTATGTACTAGATTTCCATCTAGCTGCATATACCAATTGAGCGCAGTATCGGCTAAGCTCTCTTGGAAGCAATGGATCAAGAGCTTTTCATTTGTGGCATATGCAGCCATTTTGCGACAGTACATGGTGAGATGACTTTTAGGGCAAGTCGATCCCACGTACTTTGGGAAATCCGGCACTTTAAATTTAGGAGGGAATTGGATGTCCCTCACTAAACACATGTCGGCGGCATCTTTAATATCGAAGTCATGCCCCTCCATAGCCCTTAGCCGATCCTCTAGGGCGTGGAATTGTTCCTTTGAAACTTCGGGCTCTTTAATCATGATCCCCGCCCCAAGGGGTACAGCTCGTGGAGGTTCTTCCTCGTGCTCCTCCTCCTCATGATGATGGGACTCATGGTCACTGTGGTGAGACCCATGTACATTATGATGACGCATGAGCTCCATCATTTGCGCAATTTGTTCTTTGAGCTGCGAGAGCTCGGCTGTAAGCTTCTTATTTTGGTCCTCCAGCGCTTCCATCTTCTTGATTTTCTGCGCACGTGTGAGGACAGAGAGATGACCAGCCACTTTCTAAAATGAATGTTTTAATTAGTTTATTTATGGGATGAATACGCTCTTGACATGAGCTTGATAACCCTCCATTTTTAAGGCGCTGCCTTTTTAAAACGGAGTGTTATCACCCTCCTTGACTTATGATCCCTCCCCAACGGAGAATCTCGATAATTATGGGTCTCTTTTACTCATGTCAAGAGGTATTGGTTAACCTAGAATGCATGGTTTATGAGGATGCATGATATCTTATTGGTAATGATGCACATGCTCCTCACTTTTATTATATTTTCGCACATGGTCTTTCCTCTCATGTCATGGTTTTTTCATGCATGGGGATTTATTCTTAGACCTTATCACGAGGTTATTTATTAATGCACAAACAATTGCACATAAGCATTTACACAAACAATTTCACTCATCCACGAACAGTCACGAGCGAATCACGAGGTAGGGGTTTCCTGCAGAAAGGTGCATATTCAAGGTGGTTCTAACTGTTCTCACCGGTCTGAGGCCCCCAAGGTGCCCCCATTATAGGGACCCAATTCCTCTCGTCGTAAGTCGATGGAAAGCTCCAACGCACTGTCGGACTCGAGTTCATGGTTATCACCTTGAGTGACGCTTTCCGACAACGGTCTACGGGCACCTATAGACCCATTCGACAACCGGCCGTACTAACATCCACTCCCTATGGCTTACCACTCATGCCACCTTGTGTGCAGTTTGTATTTCAAACAATTGCGGAAATTTAAACAAACAACAGTTATTAAAAGCCAAATAGGTAAAACGTGTTATCATACAAGCAAGGGGTAATAAAGTAATTTTAACTATTATTTGTTAAAAATAATCTGTCACTAAATGGGACTGACTCTCGAAGCTTCCCCAGCGGAGTCGCCATCTGTCGCCACCGGCCCGAAACGGGCTTTCGGCATTCGCGAAGGATGGTTGGACTCTTTTATTTGTTAAAAAAATATGGATTGCTAGAATGACTTATTCTCAAACTGAGACCTCGTCAAACGAGCAATTTTATTAAAAGGCTCACCAATCCATGTTAATCCCAAGCGGGACCCTCCATGGATTAGTGGTTTTCATAAAAAGGAAGGGTTCGTGGAGTCGCCACCAATGTTTTACTCAAAACATTGGAAAAAGAGGTTTAAGGCAATCGATTCAAAAATCGACTTCGGCCATTACAACCAGAGTCGGGTAAGGGAGTCGGTTACGCGTGGGGAAGGTGTTAGCACCCCACAGCGCCCCTTTCGGGTTCCCTATGACAGATTATTTAAAAATAATAGTGCGAAATTACTAAATTACCCCTATTTATTCTAAGCAATTATAAATTAACTATCTACATGATGACAGTTTAAATATGTACACACAGAAAGCGGTAAAAGAAGGGACTTTAAGGAGATAAACCTTTGAAGCGTGCTTTCTTATATATCTTGACAGAAATTGGGAAGCGTTTTGGCGTTCCCTCCCTCTACAAGACCGCTCGCTCCCTCCTATAAAATTTTAACTATGGAAATCCGGAGGATTTCCCTTCGACTAGGTTCGAGACTCAAGCAAATGGCTCGTGACTCAAGAACTTCGTCGGATCAACTCTCCGAGTGATTTCTAGGCAGAGCACTGCTCAAAAAAACCCAGAATACTCAAGAAGAGGGTTAAAACTCAGTCCAAAAGTGTCAAATGACGTCCAATTGACGTCATATTTATAGGGATGAGGCGCAATACGGCCTCTGGGGGTCAATACGGTCCGTATTGAAGTTTTGAACTACAATACGGCCGTATTGAATTCAATACGGCCGTATTGAAGTTCAAAAAACCTCAATACGGCCGTATTGAAGTTCAGTGCAGCCGTATTGAAGTTTAGTGCAGCCGTATTGAATTCAATGCAGCCGTATTGAAGTTCAGTGCAGCCGTATTGAATTCAATGCAGCCGTATTGAAGTTCAGAAACTTCAATACGGCCGTATTGAGTTCAGTGCGGCCGTATTGTAGTTTAAAATGTTCAATACGGCCGTACTGAACTTCTGGGAGGCCGTATTGGGCTTCATTCCCTCCACTTTCTTATTTTTTGCTACTCTAAGACCTCTAAACCTACAGATTGTCGTCCTAGGGTCTTCCAGGGTCTTCCTGGAGTCCTTCCGGCTGACTTTCCTTTGATCTTCGAGAGTCTTCGAGTCTTATTTCCGACCCGGACAATTTTAGGGGTCTACAGTGATAATAAGACATGATATATGAGTAAGTATGACACGTGAAATGATGAGTCCATTGTTAAATCAGACGAAGAAATTCTCAGTAAGGTTTTGAATGAGATAAATATAATGCATATTGTTATTTCTAACAAGGGTGATAGTGTTTCAGATAAAAGACATAAGTACAAACAAGCTAGCTGAACAACAAAGAATATACATGTATTATCGTCTACGCCAGAACCAAGAGATATGAGCTAAGCACCGGATAAAGGATGATCAAAAGAAGGAAATACATCAGACGAAGACACCCACAAACACAGACACAGGAAATAAAGAATAGTGCACAACTAACCAAGACGAAGGGAAAAAGCTAACAAGACGTCAGATGAGGAGATCAAATGATCAAACGAAATCAAGCCCAGCACAAGAAGGAAAATAATGAAATCTCAGATGATACAAGATCATTGATGATGACAAAACTAAGTCAAATCATCCTAGACGGAGTCAAGAGCTTGCACAGCTGACTAGGCGAAGACTCAAATACACAGACGAAAACCAAGAATGTTGGATTGCATCCGAAGTCACAACAAGAAGAACTACCTAGCATCCGCACTCTTAGAATAACACATGAAGTTATTAAAATAGAAGAAGAGAGAAAATAAAAATGCACTAGTGCTTATCCACAAATCAAAGCCACATGTGTCAAAGCAAGTACACCTACCAATCAGCAAAGGACAACGCCCCTGTAGCTATAATACCAAGAAAGTACAGAGAGATCTAGGTCTTGATTAATGCCATACATAGAAGCAAACAAATGGTACAAAAGACTTCATGAAACACATATTCAGCAAGCAAACATTTAATTCAAGATCAAATGCATTAAACACAAGAATCCATGAAACTTGTGCAAACTAAACAAGAGAATCAGATGACAAGCATCAAAATTAGATCTGATCACGGATGAAAGAACATTCAAAAAACACTAGATGAGGTCTACTAAAAGTAAGAGATATTGGAGGATCAGAAGAAAAGCCAAAACAAGACCAAACCTGGAACAAGAAAAGTTGTGTCGAACATCAGATGAAACCAGATGGTCAACTCTGTGAAAAGAACAGTTAAGGCAAGGAACATAATGAGAACTAGATAATTCAAGCTAATTGAATAGAAAAAGTACAATATGTGCACTAGATGACTATGAGTCCAATATCAGATGGATGTGTGTCAAGAACAACCTCCAGTGCAACATGAAGAAATGGACCAAGCATGAGACAAAGATAAGAAGAAAGTCAACAACGCATGAGATAAATGATAACACAGACTAAAAGATACTCCAGACAGAAACAATGTCTGATATTCACATTGTTGACCAGATCAAAAGAAAAGTCAAAGCATTAAATTCAGACGCTAAGACGAAGATCAAGATTCAGATGCATAGGGCTAACAGACGAAGATAAAGACTGTCATGCAAGCAATTAAAGAATCAACTCTCAAGAGACAAACTAAGGTGTCATCTACGACCACACCAAAGCTCTCAACGTAAACGCGTAATCAAAGAGAAGAAAAGAAGAAGAAGAAAAGCACGCAAAAGAAAAAGCATGCATGTGTCAGAAAAAGTTCATCACTTTTTCAGTAAAAGAACAACACTCTACAACTATATGACTAGAAAAGGACAAAAAGGTTCCTAGGTCTCTACTAAATTCAGACACTGCTGCTAAAAAGGAAAAGAATACTTCATGCAAGGTCTATCACAAGAAGAAACATTTAATGCAAGAAGTCAAACATTAAATGTGTAGATTAAACTAGTCATAAACGATTATATCTGCTTCAATGGACACTTGCAACGGGCAGATTCTACAAGACAATATATATATCACTATCTCAAACCTTGGAAGGTTGGCTTCCATGTTTGCATTCTTAACCAAGTGATATCAAGCCCATGAAACAACGAAACCAGAGATAGAGTGTATAGAGTCGAATGTACCAATAGTGTATTGATCTCTGTAACTAAGGAGTTCCAAACATGTGTATCTTAGGAACAAAACCTTAGTGAGTGTATCAATTATGTATCCTCTCTGTGAGAGCAGACCAAACACTCAATCGTTGTAAAGACTAAGGTTACATACCTTAGTGAGTGTAGAAACATATGTATCCTCTCTATGAGAGTAACCCATACAGTCAAACTAAATCTATTTAGTCATCATATGTAAAGCCTGAAGAGGCTAGGAAAAGAATACTTGTAAAGCCTGGAGAGGCTTGTCAAAGAATACTCAGTGCGAGTCAGAAGTGGATGAATAAAGAATACTAGCATTGATGAGTAAAGTCAACGGGCCAGGAGTTGGTCGATAATACTCACTAGGAGCTAGAAGTGGTTCATCAAAGAATACTAGCGTCAGCAAGTGAAGTTGACGAACCAGGAGTGCTTGAGAATACTCAAGAAACCAGAAGTGGTTAAAGAATACTAGTGTTTGCGAGTGAAGCTGACGAACCAGAAGTGGTTGAGAATACTTGGGACCTGGAGTGGTTGTGACCTGGGTGGCCTATAATAATCACTGCTAGCCTGAAGAGGCTGAATAAACAATACTTGTATTTAATTGTTTATCTAGTGGAACCCTTTGTTTGAAGGAGACTAGACGTAGCTCAATTTGAGTGAACCAGTATAAAATGTGCTCTATGGTTTAATATTTCAAATGCACTTTATTTGGTTGATCTAATTCACCAAAAACTTCGTCCAATAATTATCGTCTATTAAAGTTATCCTTAGATGAAAACTATATTTTCTCAATTGATTATTCTAAAAGAACAATTTTTGTTTAAGTAGTAATTTTCTCTTTGTAAATGAAGAAACTCCCAGACGTAAAATGATTTTGATAAACAAATCTTGCGCAGTTTCAATTCAAGCATTCATCAATAATACTTTTAGTGGATGAAAGAGAGCCTTATTGCGAAATGTATTAAAACTCCTTTATTCACATACACACACATATTATACCCCCCCCTTCTATGTGTTTTTCTGCTAACTTCATCCATGAGTTTGTGAATGTGTGACTTGCATCATATGCATTTATATGATGGGGTACGATATGGAGTACATCGTTAGGGAAGGCCCTCCAAGTGTGAAACATCTTGAAGGAGTCCTAGGGGATAATGTGGTTTGGAAGGCCTAGTTTTTCCTGTTTGTGTGCATGGGACGTATCTTGCGCGACTTCACTATCTCGACAAGACCCTAGCAGTACATCCTTCTAGTTGAGAGTGCACGGTTGAGCCGACATGTACTCCTAGACTACTCCAGGTATGTTGCTTCGACAACATACCACGTGATATATGATTATGAGACACGTGACTGGCGCCACATGCATGCATTTATGAGTCAAGTCTATGACATCATTGCATGATAAATGAGCGTGCATGTGATACCAATTGTGTATGTATGTTGTGTATATGTAACTGGTGCTTGTGACTTGTATATTTGTTGTGTGTGTGTTGTCTAACTATTATATTTTTACACTTGAAATCGAGTAAGATGTTTCTCAGTCCCCTATTTTCTCTATGTGTATTTTAATTGTGATGCAGGTGATCATCAGCATGAGGCTGTTAGTGATGAGGCTTAGGCTTCAATTGGGAGTGCTCTGATAGTATGTGACATCGGGCATAGTTAGGACTAGTTTAGGACTTTAGTTTCTTTCTTGTTTGGAAAACCTTTAAGTTTATTTCTTTTGTTATTTCTGCAAGTGAACTATGATTATGTATGTGAATGTGAATCCTTTTCCTATTTTCTAATTGAGAAAGTTTTTATTCATTCAAATTTTATCTTACAATTATTTTCGGGGTAAAGGGTGTCACAAGCAGAAGCAGCAAGAAGCATCTAAATCAAACCAGAAGCCTAGATGGTATAGTTTATCCTCCTTGTCACCCAATAGAGCATGCAACTTGTTGGATAACACAAGACGAAGAAACATTCCAAATGGAATAAAAGTTATTCACCCTTAAGACGAGATGAAAAAGTCAAAGTTTAATCCTTAGACGGAGACTCAATTTTCCAGACGCAAATGAAGCATGATGAAAAGCTTCTAGAGTCCACTAGTCATAACAAGGAAGATAAAACATCATCTTCATTCATATGAAAAGCACACGAAGTTATCAAAGATATGAGAAAAAAGAAGAAAAATGCAAGAGCAAGAATTAATAAGTCAAAGTTGCGTGTGTTAGGGCAAGTACACCTACTTTTTAGAGAAAGGCAATGCCTCCACAGCTACAATGACAGGAAAAGGACAAACATATCTAGGTCATGATTCAAGTTAGAAATAAAAGGAGACAAATTATGCAAAGGACTTCATGTAACACAGATTAAGCAAGCAAAGCATTTAATGCAAAATCAATTGCATTAAATGAAAAAGACCTATGTAGCCATGAACGAACGTTTATTTGCACCAACGGAAAGCTCCACCTCAATAGACACATTCAAATTCAAATAACAGGAAGATCTATCACAAGGCTATAAATAGCAAGACCTAAAAAGAAAAGAAGAAAAATAGAAGCAACAAGCAATAAGCCAAAACAAGCGTCAAAACAATCTTACCTCTCTTCTTGTGCAAAAGTTGAATATCCGTGTAAAACAAAGATAGTCTACCTTAGTGAGTGTTGAAACAATTTCATTCTCTCTGTGAGAGTTACAAACACACTCAAAAAAACTATCATCTGTAAAGCCTAAAGAGGCTAACAAAAGAATACTTGTAGAACCAGAAGTGGTTTAAGAATACTAGCGTTAGTAAGTGAAGTTGATGAACCAGGAGTGGTTGAGAATACTTTGGCAACTAGAAGTGGTTTAAGAATACTAGCGTCAGCAAGTGAGGTTGACGAACCAGAAGTGGTTAAGAATACTTGTAATCCATTGTGATTAGTGGAACTTGTCAGTTGAAAGAGACTGGACGTAGCTTAGAACGAGTGAACCGGTATAAAAACTATGTTCATTGTCTTTTGATTTAGAAATGCTGCTTTACTCACATAAACTTATCACTCTGAAAAACTTCGTCTACTACCGCCTATTTTCTAAACATTATTTAGATGAACTTTTATTTGTTTGACTAAGAAAACCATTTTCGAACAGACGATAGATCTTCAGACGCAAAGTTTTTTTTAACCAATCTTGCAATTTTCTTATGTAGTTGAAATAGTATTGTCTGACAGAAAGTAGCACCTTTGCGAAAATGTTTTTTAAAATTCTTCGTTCACACACATTCAACCCCCCCTTCTGTGTGTTTTCCAGTAAACTTCACAAAGACATATGTAGACACCATCTACCCGAAAGAAACAACATAAAGGAGTCTATTTTCGAAGCAAGAGAGAAGACCCAGACGAAATGTCTACGTCTTTACTTACCCTTGGAAAAGTAAACACCTAGCTATTCCAAAGGACAAGTAAAGAGGGGTAGATGTAGACACCCAATTTTGTTCGGACCCATAAAACAATGAAGTGGACTTTTACTATGAAAAGAACGAGCTCCTAAAGCATGGAGATGGCACCATATGACAAGAAGGAAGTTTAAAGCCTAAACAAACTTGGTTTAGTCGCCCAAAACGAGCTGTTCCAAAATCAGAACGGGTCATTCCCAAGCTAGAATGGGTCATTCTTAAACTAAAATGGGTCATTCCAAGCTATTAAAAATTCCCAAAACCCCTAATTAAGAAAGGGCCAAAATGGGTCAAAATGGGCCATTCCAGTGTAGTTTGTTATGAGACACGTTCAAATCTGGAATGGGCCATTCTGTCATCAAAATGGGTCGTTCCAGGTTTAAATTTGACTCGTAATTGGATGACCCAGAAGGGGTCATTTTAAATTCAGAATGGGCCATTCTGGTCAGGTTTGACATCTATAAATAGTAGACTTAGGCACTGCTCCCAAGGTCGGAAGAATTGCTCCAGAACTTGATATAGCTCGAAATCTCTTCTCTTCTTTCTCATCTTTGTATTTCTAGAGATCTTGTGAGGCAAATTGTAGTGTGATAGGTGGCCAAAAATCACCTAAGAAGTCTCAAGTTTGAAGATCAAATAAAAGCTCAATTACGAGGTATTTTGATAAATATTTTTATTTCCTTTATATATCTCACTCTACTAAATATCACTCTAAAACAATAATCATCATGTAGACATTTCAAGAACAACCGTGTAAATTTAAATTTTGCATATGTCAGTGATCAAGGTCGTACCCGGTCAAATAAAAACAAGTAAATGTAGTACTAGGAAGCTTTCCTAGGTCATCTCCCAAGGACTAATCTTTTCTGTCAAAGGTTCAAACATGTAGTGGGGGGTTTGGTTCAGATTTAGAAAATTTTAAAATGCAATAAAATACAAAGTAGGATTGACTCCTTGTTAAGATTGTAACTCTCTTATCCCTGGTTCACAAGAGATTTCTCTTTCAACTCAATCCTTGTTCCATCTAAGTTAACCAACTAAGCGAAGATTAACTCAAGACTTCCCTACACAAATTAAGCAAACGTATACAACATTAAACTTCTCCACAAGATTAAGCAAATTGTGGCATTAAACGCAAGCAACCTAGATTCATTAAGCATGAACAGATGTTGAAAACGTATTAATACAGAAATCCAATGAGGAAGAAGAAAGTGGAACAGAGATGTATAATACGAATAAACCTCAAAGAGAGATTACAATCCTCTCAAGGAGCCGACCCCAAGGGTTTTGAGCCTTCCATTAAAATAGAAATGCAGAAACAACAAGGTAAAAGAGAGGAAAATGAAGCATTTGTATTCATTCAAATGTAAAATGCAGTCTCAAATACAAGCAGAGAGCAAAACGTGAAAGAAGAGCAAAACAGAAAAAAAAAACTAAAGGAAGAAGAAGAAGAAGAACTAAAACATAGTCACATCAGGGTCTCCATCTTGGTGGCTGCATTGTTAGCCCTAACCTAGATACCTCGGACCTAAAAATGCAAATGGGCTGAATCACATGTGTCTGGCCCAAAATTACAAAAATAGATAATACAAAAATAGGTATCTAAAAAGGGTGTTGATGTGCTGCTGATGTGGCACTGACATGGAACTTTGTCTCTTGAAGTTCGAAATATCCAAGCCCAAAAATGCTTCACAATTAACTTGAAAATAATTAATGGACAAAAATTAGACCTAGTGAATTGGAATTAATTAAATTTCGAATTACTAGCCCAATGAAGGCCAAGCAGTAAAACTGTGCAACTAATAAGCAATTAAACCCAAATCAACAATTAAAATAAGTACAAAAATATAATTAAATAAGGGAAAATAATGACTCATCAATAAGTAATTGTTAACAAAATGGGATCTAATATCTAATCAATTGATTCTTGTCATGCTAACTTCATAATAAGGGTACCAGCTTAGGGTGTTGTGGGGGTGCTTAATACCTTCCCAATACCTAACCGACCCCTGAACCCAATTCTAGTTATCAAGGCCATTATTGGATTTGGTGAAAACCTTTTCTTTTTCCAATGTTTTGAGTAAAACACTGGTGGAGACTCCATGAACTCATTTTTTTTAAAAAATCATTAATTAAGAATTAGTTTGGTCTTCGGGCATTCCCTAATTGATGAGATTTTTCAAAAAGGTAGTCTAAATCATTGGTCATGAGATAAAATTTCTTTAGGTTACGACAGATAGGGACCACACATTAAGGATTCAAACGTGACTGCTCGTAGGTCTATATTGTGTGAGCATATGTTTGTTGCATTTGTGTGTTTTACTTATTTCAAATGGATAAGGATTATAGGCAAATAAGCAAATACTAATAAAAACTAATACCCTTCTATATGCCCTAATATTAGCAACATATAGGTTAGTTTATTTCAAAAAAGTAGTAAACAAAATAAACTCATGCATCATAACCTTTAGTCGAATAAAACATAATAATAATTAGGTAGAAAATCACATGTCATGCATTTCTTTTACGTTGAAGAGCAATAAACATTTCATTTCTAGACATGTAAAGCTTGATTCACTGCTTATATAAGGAAGGTAATATAAAATCAACCTTGATTGCAAGTGATTGATTCACTGCTCATAATTTGATATTCTGCTACGTCAGTAATAAACCATGTAATCTACTATTGTTTGTTACTCGAACTGCATAAAGGTTGTATTTTAGATTTCTTGAGAAGTTAATTTTTAATAATTGTGAAAACGAGATTAATCTTAGGATATAATCTATTCAACCCCCCTTCTAGATTCTAGTACACTAGGACCAACAATTGGTATCAAGAGCTTAAAATTTGAAACTTAGCCAAATTAGATTCACTAACTCCTAAGATGGATGGTAACCAATTACCATTTACTGAAGGTGCCTCTATAAATAGACCTCCTCTCTTTTGTGGGGATAATAACCCATTTGGAAAGTGAGAATGAAAATCTTTATGGAATCTGTTCATAGAAGCATATGGCGGGATGTGGTTACTGAATACAAAATCCCTACTAAAATAGAAAATGGAAAAGAAATAGAGAAACCATTTGATAGTTGGGATCAAGGTGAGATTAAAAGAGTTGAGAATGATGCAAATACATTGAACATTATACATTCTACATTAAACTCTAATGAATTTTTTAGAATTTCAGCTTGTACAACAGGAAAAGAAGCGCGGGACTTGATTCAAGTGACACATGCATGAAGTAACTCTTGAAGTTAGACGTGCTAGAAAGAACATTGTCATCCAAGAATATGAGATGTTCAGAATGACACAAGGAGATACTATCATAGATATGCAAAAAAGGTTCACACACATTATCAACCACTTGAAAGGCCTAGGAAAAATCTTTGATGAGGAATAAGTAAATGTCAAAGTCCTAAAGTCACTAAATAGGATATGGCAACCTATTGGGACAACAATCACTGAGTCTAAGAATCTAGCTCAAATGACAAGTGTTGAGTTATTTGGGAAACTTAGAGAATACAAAATGGACATGACAAGAATAGCTGAAGAAGAACAAAAAGATAAGAAAATCAAGGGTCTTGCACTAAAGCTGGAAAAATCTTCAAGTGAAGAAGAAGAAAGCTCTAATAAGGATAAATCTTAACATGAAGAACTGAATTTAAATGTAAGGAAATTCTGGAAGTTCATGAAAAGGAAGAACAGTAAAAGGAACTTCTCAAAACAAAAGAGATTCCTTAGAAAAAGTGACAACTCATCTCCAAAATTCAAATGCTTTGAGTGTGGCAAAGTTGGACACATGAAGACTGATTGGCCAAATCTAAAGATGCAAGGACAAGAGGAAAAGAAACCAAAGTTTAGATCAACGAAAAAGAAGGCATATATAGCCTGGGAAGAAAATGATTCAACAACCTCCAGTGAGACAGACAATGAACAAAAAGCAAATCTGTGTCTCATGGCCAATCACAAAATTGAATATGAGGTAAGTGACTCTGACTCTTCTATATACTCATATGATCAATTATATCATGCTTTTTGTGACTTGCATAAAGAAGCTAAGAAGTTGAGCTTTCAAAACAGAAAATTGAAAAGCAATACTAAAGAATTGGAATTGAAAATCTCTTTTCTTGAAAGATATTCATTTGCTCCAATTTGAAAATGAGAAATTGAGATTTCCAAGTTTAGAATGCAAGAACTTATATACTATTTTGAAAAAGAGAAATGAAGCATTAATGAATAAAACAAATCCATAACTTCTCATATTTCTTGTAACTATTGGATGAAACTTGAACATAGTTCTTATAAATGCATGATAAGGAAATTTGGTGTTCCATGTGGAAAGTTTATATGGATTAAGAAATTGAATGATGAATGCACTAACACACAAGGACCCAAGATCCTTTGGGTACCAAAATAAAGGTATTCTCTTAATTATAGGTGTGCTTGAGAGCCAAGCAAACAATGTGGTATCTGGAAAGCGGCTGCTCAAGACATATGGCAAGGGATAAAAGCAAGTTTATATCCCTACGAGAAAAAGAAAGCAGAACAGTAACGTATGTAGATAACAACAAAGGCAAAATACTAGGAATGGGTATTGTTGGTAACTCTTCTAATACCCTTATTGAAGACGTTCTATATGTTGAAGGTCTGAAATATAATCTGCTTAGTATTAGTCAGCTTTGTGATAAAAAATTCAATTTCTCCTTTAATAATCAATGTTGCTTGGTATGTGATAAGACAACCAATGAAACACTATTTGTTGGTAAAAGGATTAATAATATATACATCTTAGACTTGTACAATAATGCATTCAGTATTACATGTCTTTCTTCTGTTGATGATTTAACATGGTTATGGCATAGACGCATTGCTCATATAAATGTAGATCAATTAAATAAACTTGCATCAAAGAATCTAGTTGAAGGGCTGCCTATAATCAAGTTCTTAAAAGAATGGCTATGTGATGCCTGTCAAAAGGGAAAGAAATCTAGAACATCCTTTGAAAATAAGAAAATTGTTTCTATTGCTAGATTGCTTGAATTTTTGCAGATGGATCTGTTTGGACCATCAAGAACCATGAGTTTAGGTGGAAACACATATGGCTTTGTCATGATAGATGATTTCTCTAGATTTACATGGGTTGCATTTCTATCTCATAATGACAATGTTTTCAAAACCTTCAAAATAATATCGAAAAGAATTCAAAATGAAAATGATTTTAAAATTAAATCTTTGAGAAGTGATCATGATGGAGAATTTCAAAATGAGAAATTTCAAAAATTTTGTGAAAAACATGGGATAAATCACCATTTTTCTGCTCCTAGAACTCCTCAACAAAACGCGGTTGTAGAACGGAAAATAAGATCTTTAATAGAGCTAGCAAGGGCCATGTTAAATGAAAATGATTTGCTAAAATATTTTTGGGCCGATGCAGTTAACACTGCATGTTATGTTCTAAATAGAATCGTGATAAGACCCTTTTAAAGAAAACACCATATGAGCTTTACAAAGACAGAAAGCCTAACATATCACATTTTAAAGTGTTTGGCTGTAAGTTTTTTATTCTGAATAATGGCAGAGAAACTCTTGGAAATTAAGTTTCATGCCAAGGCTGATGAAGGTATCTTTATTGGATACTCTGCAACTAGTAAAGCATATAGGGTCTTTAAAAAGAGATCTTTAGTTGTAGAATAATCTATACATGTTAAATTTGATGAAACAATCTTATCACTAACCCCCTCAAGAAGGGAAGTTTGCTTAATGATGAGGATGAGACATGTAATGAAGAAACACAACAAGAAGAGCAAAGCAAAGAGCAATCACTACAACCTACGCCAACTGCTAGAACTCCTCTACCCAAAGAATGGAAGAAACCAACAAATTTATCTCTGGACAACATCATAGGTGATATAGATAAGGGAGTCTATACTCGACATACTCTTAATCTTCTCTAGGATGATATGGCATTTGTTTCTCAAGTTGAACCTTCATGTGTTGAACATGCTTTAAAAGATGAATTTTGGTTAATGGCTATGCATGATGAACTGAATCAATTAAAGAGAAAGAATGTATGGGACTTAGTTCCCTCCAATAATAATATGAATGTCATAGGTGTTAAGTCAGATAAAGCAGTTCCCAACAAAGTTTTGAATGAGACAAATATAATACATATTGTTATTTCTAACATGTGTGTTAGTGTTTCAAAAAAACGTAAGTACAAGCAAGTTAAAGAATAGAGCATGTGCCACTTCTAACACCAGAACCAAGATAAAGGGTAAAAGCCTCAAGCATCAGATGGAAAGGTCAAACGAAGCCAAGTCTAGCACAAAAAGGAAAAAGATCAAGCTTCATACGATACAATCCACAGACAAAACTTCTTCATGAACTAGACGAAGATGAGTCAAGGCAAAGCACAACACGAGGATCAGACGAAGCAAAGTCAAATGATAGATGAAATACGACATGAGCGTTAGACGATGATAGAATAAATATCAGAAGTAGGTGTGTCAAGCACAACCTAAATTGCAACATAAGGACTCAAGCGAAGGCTGGTCAAGAATCAGACAAAAGTCAACTACACATCAAATGAAAGATAACACCGACTGAAAAAATAATCCAGACGAAAACAAAATCTATCCATCTACAATGTTGACCAGACTAAAGAAAGTCAAAACATTAACGACAAATGCTTAGACGAAGATCAATTCTTGAGATGCACACGGACTACCAAACGCAGGCGAAGACTTCCATGCAAGCATTTGAAGAATTAAGTCTCAAGGGATAATTCAGGCATCATCTACAATCAAACAAAAGCTCTTAATATGACCGTGTGATGAAAGGAAGAAACGAAAAAAGAAAGAAAGACAAAAGCAAGCCCAAAAGTAAAAGCATGCATGTGTCAGAAAAAGTTCATTACTTTTTTAAATAAAGGCAATGCCTCTATGTCGCAACTTGAAAATTTCTGATCTCGCGACCTATGGTTTAGACATCCTTTTAAAGATCTCATCAATTAAAGAATGCCTCGACACCAGAATAATCCTTAATCAATGGTTTTTAAAATAGGTTTATGGAGTCGCCACCAATATTTTACTCAAAACATTGGAAAAAGAAAAAGTTTTTTAAGGTCCAGTAATGGCCTTGATAACCAGAATTGGATTCGGGGGTCGATTACGAGTAGAGAAGGTATTAACCACCCCTACAACGCCCTAAATCGGTACCCTATAATGAAATTAACACGATATGAATTAATAAATTAAATATTGAATCCCCTTTATTAATGTTTATTTATATTCTTAAAATATAAATTAAGCGATTAACCATAAAATATCTACATTATGACATTTATTATAACAAAAAAAGAGATAAAGATGAGAAATAAAAGGAAGAGAAGTAGATTGACTGAAATACCTTTTGAACGAGCTTTATTGAATCTTCAAATATGGAGAAGATGCTTTGTGGCAACCTTTCACACTACAGTATGCCTCACAGATCTCAATAAATACAATAAGAGGGAGAGAGAAGATAGAGATGCGACACAAATCTCAAGAAATACAATAGAAAAGAGATAGATAGAGAATTTTCGTGCTCAAAAGAGTCTTATTCAAAATTTCTCTGGCCGCCCAGAGAACTGTGCCCGAGTCTTCTATTTATAGGCATCAGACGGGGGCCAGAACGGCCCATTCCAGATTTGGAACGGCCGTTCTGGGCTATCCCGTTGTGGGTAAAATAAGAAACTGGAACGGCTCGTTCCAAAAGTGGAACGGCCCGTTCTAGGTTCAAATTTTACTTACACAAACCTGTTCTAGAACGACCCGTTCCAAACTAGAGTTTTAGACCCATTTGATGATTTGGAACAGCCCGTTCCAGTTTTAGAACGGCCCGTTCTGGGCAAGTTTGTTATAGGTAAAATAAGAATCTGGAACGACCCGTTCCTAAAGTGGAATGGCCCATTCTGGTTTCAAATCTTGCTTATAACAACTTGTTTTGGAACAGGCCATTCTGTTTTGGGAACAGCCCGTTCCGGTCTTGGGAACGGCCCATTCCGGCCTTGGAATAGCCCGTTCTGGGCTACTAAAACCAGTTTATTTAGGCTTTAGGTCTTCTGATGTCCTGTCTTGTTGTTTGCCTATTTCGGGAGCTCTTTCCCTTCATAACGGAGGTTCATTTTCTTGTTTGTGTGCCCCCGAATGAAATTGGGTGTCTACAGCTGCCCCTCTTTACTTGTCCTTTGGAGTAGCTATGTGTTGCTTTTCCGAAGACAAGTAAAGACGTAGAAATTTCGTCCGGGTCTCCTCCTCGTCTCTTTGGTGTTGGCGCTTCTACGTTCCTTCTTTTGGATAGGTGCATTTGCTTGTGCCCTTTAGAGCAGTTGAGTGTTGGTTGCATACTCTATTGGGTAACAAGGTTGACGAACTGTACACCTGATCTTTGGTCTTCAAGTAGATGCTCCATTTTTTATCTTGTGATAGTGCGTTCTTTTATTTGTAACTTGTTGAAGAGGGAGTATTTTCGTAGCTCAGCTTCCCTCACGGCTTTGTCGTATACCGGATTGGGAGATGACTACAGTCTCTCTAGACCTTTCCCTCACAGCTTTGTCGTATACCGGATTGGGAGGTGAGTACAGTCTCTCCAGACCTTTCCCTCACGGCTTTGTCGTATACTGGATTGGGATGCGAGTACAGTCTTTCTAGACCTTTCCCTCACGGCTTTGTCGTATACCAGATTGGGATTTGAGTACAGTCTCTCCAGACCTTTCCCTCACAGCTTTGTCATATACCAGATTGGGATGCGAGTACAGTCTCTCCAGACCTTTCCCTCACGACTTTGTTGTATACTAGATTGGGATGCGAGTACAGTCTCTCCAGACCTTTCCCTCACGGCTTTGTTGTATACCGGATTAGGATGTGAGTACAGTCTCTCCAGACCTTTCCTTCACAGCTTTGTCGTATACCGAATTAGGAGGTGAGTACAATCTCTCCAGACCTTTCCCTCACGGCTTTTTCATATACCAGATTGAGAGGTGAGTACAGTCTCTCCAGACCTTTCCCTCACGGCTTTGTCGTATATCAGATTGGGATGTGAGTACAGTCTCTCCAGACCTTTGTTTTATTTTGAGGAAACTATCGGTGCCCTCATTGGTTTGCTTGAGTTGTGGTAGCTATGTCCCCAAGGATGTTGGGCAGGAGGTGTTTCGTGATGCCTCTAATTTGGGCTGCTTTTGTCTTTTGTTCAGATGCTGTCAATTGGAATTTGTGTTTCTCTTTTTTGGATTTTCTTGTTGGGATGCAGAAATGTTGAATGCTTATTTATGCAAGATTTATTTATTTATTTTTGAATAATCCCCCTTGGATAAAGAAAGCTTTCTAAGTGTGTGAAATGATTTTGGATGCATGCAATGCATTTTGATTTTAGTTTTTAGAAGGTGGCTTCCCTTTTCTCCTTCTCACGAATAAATTACTTTGCTTGATGCACAATATTTAGTTGTATTGACCGTTTGATGTATTGAACCGTCTTGGGGCTGTCTCTTTTCTTCTTTTTTGTTTAGACACCCTAACTTTTGCCTAGGATGTATCCTAGCCGGTATTTTTGCTCTTTTTTTTGTCCTAATTTTTGCCTAGGATGCCCTTTGCGGATTTTCATCCCCAGCGGAGTCGCCATATATCGCAACCCAAAAATCTCTGATCTTGCGACTTATGAATTAGACATCCTTTTAATGATCTCATCAATTAAACAATGCCCAGACACCAGACTAATCCTTAATCAATGGTTTTGAAAATAGGTTCATGGAGTCGCCACCAATTTTTTACTCAAAATATTGGAAAACGAAAAGGTTTTTTTAAGGTCCAGTAATGGCCTTGATAACCAGAATTGGATTCGGGGGTCGATTACGAGTAGAGAAGGTATTAAGCACCCCTACAACACCCTAAATCGGTACCCTATGATGAAATTAACACGATAAGAATTAATAAATTAAATATTGAATCCTCTTTATTAATGTTTATTTACATGCTTAAAATATAAATTACGCGATTAACCCTAAAATATCTACATTATGATGTTTATTATAACAAAAAAAACGATAAAGATGAGAAATAAAAGGAAGAGAAGAAGATTGACTGAAATACCTCTTAAACGAGCTTTATTAA
Source organism: Cajanus cajan (assembly GCF_000230855.2). Lineage (NCBI taxonomy): Eukaryota > Viridiplantae > Streptophyta > Magnoliopsida > Fabales > Fabaceae > Cajanus > Cajanus cajan. The sequence goes on along the minus strand of NC_138522.1, from coordinate 14,994,065 downwards.
ATCTTCAAATATGGAGAAGGTGCTTTGTGGCGACCTTTCACACTACAATATGCCTCACAGATCTCAAGAAATACAATAGGAGGGAGAGAGAAGATAGAGATGCGACACAAATCTCAAGAAATACAATAGAAGGGAGAGAGATAGAGAATTTTCATGCTCAAATAAGTCTTATTCAAAATTTCTCTAGCTGCCCTGAGAACTGTGCTTGAGTCTTCTATTTATAGGCATCAGAAAGGGGCCAGAACGGCCCGTTCTGGATTCGAAATGGCCAGTTCTGGGCTAGCCCGTTGTGGGTAAAATAAGAAACTGGAACGGCCCGTTCTGGGTTCGAATTTTACTTACACAAAGTTGTTCTGGAACGCCCCATTCCAAACTAGGGTTTTAGACCCATTTGATGATTTGGAACGGTCCGTTCCATTTAGAACGGCCCATTCTGGGCAAGTTTGTTATAGGTAAAATAAGAATCTGGAACGGCCCGTTCCTAAAGTGAAACGGCCCGTTCTAGGTTCAAATCTTGCTTATATCAACCTGTTTTGGAACGGGCCGTTCCGTTTAGGAACAGCCTGTTCTGGTCTTGGGAATGGCCCGTTCCGGTCTTGGAACAGCCCGTTCTGGGCTATTAAAACCAACTTATGTAGTCTTTAGGTCTTCTGATGTCCTGTCTTGTTTTCCTGTTTCAGGAGCTCCTTCCCTTCATAACAGAGGTCCATTTCCTTGTTTGTGTGCCCCCGAACGAAATTGGGTGTCTACACTCTACAATTACGATTGTAGACCCCTAAAATTGTCCGGGTCGGAAATAAGACTCGAAGACTCTCAAAGATCAAAGGAAAGTCAGCCAGAAGGACTCCCAGAAGACCATAGGATGACTATCTGTAGGTTTAGAGGTCTTAGAGTAGCCAAAAATAAGAAAGTGGGAGGTTTGGAGCTCAATACGGCCTCCTTGGAGTTCAGTACGGCCGTACTGCACATTTTATACTACAATACGGCCGTACTGAAACCAATACGGCCGTATTGAAGTTTCTGTATTTCAATACGGCCGTACTGAATTCAATACGGCCGTATTGAAGTACAAAAACTCAATACGGGCCGTATTGATCCCAGGGGCCGTACTGCGCCTCATCCCTATAAATAGGACGTCATTTGGACGTCATTTGACACTTTTACACACTTCTTGGACTCTCTTCTTGAGTATTCTGGGGTTTTTGAGCAGTGTTCTGCCCTAGAATTCTCTTCGAGAGCCGATCCGACGAAGTTCTTGAGTTCTAAGCATTTAGCTTGAGAATTCGAACTAGTCGAAGGGAAATCTTTTTGATTTCCATAGTAAAGATTAATTTTTAGGGAAGGAGCGAGCGAGCGTGTAGTGGGAGGGAGCGCCAAAAAGCCTCCTAACATCTGTTTAGATATATAAAAGCACGCTTCAAGAGGTTTTTCTTAAAATCCCTTCTTTTATTGCTTTCTGATTGTCGCATATTTAATATTGTCATCATGTAGATATTTAATTTATAATCGTTTATAATAAATAGGGGTAATTTAGTAATTTTACACTGTTATTTATGAAATAATCCGTCATAGGGAACCCGAAAGGGGCGTTGTGGGGTGCTAACACCTTCCCCGCACGTAACCGACTCCCTTACCCAACTCTGGTTGTAATGGCCAAGGTTGATTTATAAAATCAATTGCCTTAAATCTTTTTCCAATGTTTTGAGTAAAACATTGGTGGCGACTCCAAGAACCCTACCTTTTGCGAAAACCACTAATCTATGGAGGGTCCCGCTTGGGATTAACATGGATTGGTGAATCATTTAATAAAATTGTTAGCTCGACAAGGTCTCAGTTTGAGAATAATTCGTTCTAGCAATCCATCATTTTCCAAAACTTAAAAACAGTCCGACCATCGTCGCGAATGCCAAGGTCCGTTTCGGCGGGTGGCGACAGATGGCGACTCCACTGGGGAAGCCTCGAGAGTCAGTCCCATTTAGTGATGGATTCTTTTCAAAATAATAGTTTAAAATTACTTCATTACCCCTTACTTGTATGATAACACGTTTTATCTATTTGGCTTTAATAACTGTTGTATGTTTAAATTTTCGCAATTGTTTGAAATAAAAACTGCACACAAACCTTTGCACACAACAGTTCCCTCTATACCCGGGGGCATGAGTGGAAAGCCATAGGGAGTGGATGTTAGTACGGCCGGTTGTCGAATGGGTCTATAGGTGCCCGTAGACCGTTGTCGGAAAACATCACTCAAGGTGATAACCATGAACTCAAGTCCGACAGTGCGTTGGAACTTTCCATCGACTTACGACGAGAGGAATTGGGTCCCTGTAATGGGGGCACCTTGGGGGCCTCAGACCGGTGAGAACAGTTAGAACCACCTTGAATATGCACTTTTCTGCAGGATACCCCTACCTCGTGATTCGCTCGTGACTGTTCGTGGATGAGTGAATTGTTTGTGCATTGATTATGTGAAATTGTTTGAGCATACATTGCATTTCTTTAAACATACAACATTCCTATTCTTTTAAAAATAAGAATAAATAGGAATAAGAATCTTCCATTATACGGTGTTAACATCTACCTTCATCACATTCATATAGGTAGTTTCCCTTTTCACCCAAAAAATACAAAAAATACCCAAAAGAAAAATAAAGAAAAAATATTATTTATCCCAAACCAAGCAATATCATGCATCATCTTAGGAACATCCCAAAAACATGATAATGCTTAGGTGAATAAACACTATGCATGCATATTCAACGCCATCATCTCATGCATTCTTATTATAGATCATGGAGGGATCTAGGAGTCATTCATTTGCATACATCCCTCCTAGTAAATTCATTAAAAAGAAAGGATTAATCGATGCGTATGTTCAAGATGGATCGCATGCCATTTGTTATTAAATGCAAGCCAACAATCGCGCCAAGCGAACACACGTCAACTCCGTTGTTGGTAATCAAGACAAACAAAGGGGAAGGTCCAACACCATTAAGGATCACTACTCCAAGGCCTTTCCCTTACGAATCAAATAAGGCTGTGCCGTGGATATACGACATCCACTCTTCTACCGACAGCGATATCTCTAACATCGCTGGACTTGGGGGCATGACTAGGAGTGGCAAGATCTACACTCCCGAAGATCTTCATGATAAAGCTCCCAAGAATAAAGGGAAAGAAAAAGAAGAGAAAACCGAGGAAAATAAAGAATCCAAGGAGGAGACTGACGAGCTGTTAAAATATATCCGACAGAGCGAGTACTCCATCGTGGATCAACTTCATAAGACGCCATCAAAGATTACTCTGTTGTCGTTGATCCTATGCTCCGAACCGCATCGGCAAGCTCTGTTGAAAGTCTTGAACGAGGCATACGTGTCGCACACTATCTCCCAAGACAAGTTTGAGGGGATTGTTAGTCACATCACGGCTAATGATCACCTCACTTTCACCGATGAAGAAATCCCCGCTGAGGGACCGAACCACAATAAGCCCTTGCACATCTCTGTAAAGTGCAAGGAATACCATATCGCTAAAGTCTTGGTGGATAATGGATCTTCCTTGAATGTGATGCCAAAAAGAACGCTCGAGCAAGTGGCAATCAAGGGAATCCAAATGCGCCCGAGCAACATGATCGTCCGAGCTTTCGACGGATCTAAAAGAGAAGTGGTGGGAGAAATCAATCTCCCAATCCAAATTGGGCCCACCATCTTCAACGTCGAATTTCAAGTGATGGACATTACTCCCGCATACAGCTGTCTCCTCGGCCGACCTTGGATTCATGATGCGAAAGCTGTTCCTTCTACGCTCCACCAGAAAGTCAAATTCATAGTGGGTGACAAGCTGGTGACTGTACAAGCCGAAGATGACATACTCATCAGCAAGCCATCTGCCATACCTTACGTGGATGCAACAGAGGAAGCTTTAGAAACCGCCTTCCAAGCATTGGAGATTGCCAATGTTGAAACGTTTCCCCGAGAAATGAAGAAGGTAGCCTACATGCTCACCAAGAACGGATACTTGCCGGGACAAGGACTTGGCAAGGATTCCCAAGGAATTCCCGAGCTACCCACTATCAAAGATAATCCGGGAAAACAAGGGTTAGGATATGACCCTAATAAAGATCAAAGAACGAAGAGGAACAAAGATCCTTCTCGACGTTCTTTAAGCCAGATCTTTAGGAAGGCCGGTTCACAAGCGTCAAGGCCGGTCGTCGTCATCAAGTGCTCTTTTCCTTCCGATAGGGATGTATAGACCTGATGACTATTAGAGATTACTCCTCGGGGACAGCCCGACCCCCAAGCCTCGATAGGGCACATGTTTCCATTATGATTATAATAAAATCATTCTTTATTCATTTCTTATTGCTTCTTTTCTCGCTTACAATAAATTTCTAGGCCGCATTATTTAACCCTGTTTGAATAAGCATAAATGAGGTTAAAATTGTCTTAATAACAATAAACCCGCATCATTTTTATGTGGAAGTGTGTGTGACAACTTGGAGCACCTTCCCTTGGCCTCGACAAGTGCCATCATGGATAAAAAGAAATCTTTTAAAATAAAAGAAAGCTCGGCAGGAAACCCAAAAAGGGGGCTGCGCAAAAATAAGAGCAAAAGACCCGCTAGGAATCCCACGAAAGGGTGACCTAGGCAAAAATTAGGGTTGCAAAAATAAACAAAAACAAAGGTCCGCTAAGACGCCATAAAAGGGTGTTTTAGGCAAAATATAAGGACAATCAAAAAACAAAAGAAATCCATGATGGTACCATGAGCCGAATTCAAAAAAAGTTCAAAGGAAGCTATCTAAGTTGTCAAAATCACAACGTCAATAACAAGATTTTCTTAACTTCATAAATGCTTAAACAAACAAGCCTAAACACAATAAGCCTACCTTGGCCAGCCATTCTTACAAAAACCATTTTTCAAAATGAAAATAAAAACCCCTCTAAAACACAAACTTTCGAAAAATATATATACCTTTCCTTTCTTTTCTCTCTTGTCCCAAGCGATTTTAGGATAATCTAGTGGAAACATGGAGATATAGTGGTCAATAGGAGGGTTGACATATCTTCTAAAGGAAGGGAAGAATCACTTGGTTGATAACACCAAATCTCAATATAATACGCATCATTCCTCGGTTATAGAAGACGGCAGCGCACAGTCCGTCTTGAGGAATGGCAGAATCCAAACAAAAACGCATTGGTTAATTCTTTTGAAAGATAAATCAAATAGAATTAGGTGCATCATACCGCATAATGCATACAGATGATAGGTGTAATGGAAGATCACTTATTCTCTGTTTATTCAAAAAAAAAAAAAAAAATCAAATCAAATCAAATCAAACTTCAGAAACAACAAATGCGCCCGTATCATGTTCAGTACACCCGTACTAAAAATAGGGTTATGAACAAATTTTCAACTCAATACGGGCGTACTGAAATGGATATGGCCGTATTAGCCACAAAGAAATTTTCAAAGACCTCTTCATGAGGCAATTGCATAAAATAGAAAAATAGGAAAAATTTCTTGTGTATGGCAGCGGTCAACAGAAAAAACCGCAAATCGACAGAAAAAGCAATCAAATACAAGAAAAAGCCAAAAAATGACAAAAAAGGCAAAAATACAGAAAAAGTCAAAATTCGACAAAAAAGGCAAAGATTCCGCATCGTACAGAATAACTGAGCCTGGAGAGGCTTGCCGAAATAATACTCATACAGAATAACTAAGCCTGGAGAGGCTTGCCGAAATAATACTCTCTCAGAATAATTGAGCCTGGAGAGGCTCGCCGAAATAATACTCCCTCATCAGAATAACCGAGCCTGGAGAGGCTTGCCAAAATAATACTCTCTCAGAATAACTGAGCCTGGAGAGACTTGCCGAAATAATACTCCCTCATCAGAATAATTGAGCCTGGAGAGGCTTGCCGAAATAATACTCCCCAGAGATATCTCAGCTTCTACTCACAGGCCAAATTCCCCAGTGAGAGCTATCAAACCAAGATCAGCAAAGATTCCCCAAGGGAGGCTTGATCATCTAAACAGAATATCCAAGTCGAAAGGACTCATACTTCCAGAGTGGAAGATAGCTTTCCAACTCGAGCGACGAGTGAAGCTAAGCCTGAAGAGGCTTTCTAAATAATACTCTGGGATACATAAGATCTTCAATCCCCATTCGCCTACTCAGAGGCACTCCTTCAAAAAGAAAAAAAAAAAAAAAAAAAAAAAAAAATCAATAATCATTCCCCAAGTGGAAATCGGCTTTCAGCCAAACATCAAGCGTCAAGATGATCCGCCTAACAGAAGAGGCTAATCACAATCAATGACAAAATCCCCCAGCGGATAATAGCCTACACAGAGGCAACAAAACCAGAAAAACAAAAAGAGTCACGCCGAATAAAGATAACCGGGATACTCCACCATCGTCGAAAGGACGTCAGCCAATCATAAGGCATCGCTCACATCAGAAAGAGCATCTTCGTGTCTACACCCCAAGGAAACAGAAATTCCTCAATGGGCACCAACTACGCAATGGAAAGTTGGGACACAAGAACCTATGAGTAACTGCACATCCCCTAGACGGATCCCTGCGTTATCCAGCCCTCAGTGGCACAAAAATCAAAAACAATCGTCGAAGCAGCATCGTGGACTGTGGAGACAAAATCATCACAAATCCCTGGAGAGGGCAAACTCACGCTACCCCGGGGTTGTCAAGAACACGGAGGTATGCAACTGCCAGTGTCGTCAAGAACACGCTGGTATAGCCTGGAGAGGCGGTACTCGGCTACCCCGAAGTTGTCAAGAACACGGAGGTATGCAACTACCACGAGGTTGTCAAGAACACGTTGGTATAGCCTGAAGAGGCGGTACTCGGCTACCCCGAGGTTGTCAAGAACACGGAGGTATGAAACTACCACGAGGTTGTCAAGAACACGTTGGTATAGCCTGGAGAGGCGGTACTCGGCTACCCCGAGGTTGTCAAGAACACGGAGGTATGCAACTACCACGAGGTTGTCAAGAACACGTTGGTATAGCCTGGAGAGGCGGTACTCAGCTACCCCGAGGTTGTCAAGAACACGGAGGTATGCATGAGCCTGGAGAGGCGACGACTAATACTCACCCTGGAGAGGGCAAACTCAACCTGGAGAGGCTACTCAACAATTTTCCCACCTGAAGACACTACAAGTCGGAAGGATGGCTTATTCCCCGGACAATTGGGTCAACTCCTTTACTTATCAAACGGTACACCAAAAGGCCGTTTGACTAAGTAAAGGGGGGGCAGCTGTAGACCCCTAAAATTGTCCGGGTCGGAAATAAGACTCGAAGACTCTCAAAGATCAAAGGAAAGTCAGCCAGAAGGACTCCCAGAAGACCATAGGATGACTATCTGTAGGTTTAGAGGTCTTAGAGTAGCCAAAAATAAGAAAGTGGGAGGTTTGGAGCTCAATACGGCCTCCTTGGAGTTCAGTACGGCCGTACTGCACATTTTGTACTACAATACGGCCGTACTGAAACCAATACGGCCGTATTGAAGTTTCTGTATTTCAATACGGCCGTACTGAATTCAATACGGCCGTATTGAAGTACAAAAACTCAATACGGGCCGTATTGATCCCAGGGGCCGTACTGCGCCTCATCCCTATAAATAGGACGTCATTTGGACGTCATTTGATACTTTTACACACTTCTTGGACTCTCTGCTTGAGTATTCTGGGGTTTTTGAGCAGTGTTCTGCCCTAGAATTCTGTCCGAGAGCCGATCCGACGAAGTTCTTGAGTTCTAAGCATTTAGCTTGAGAATTCGAACTAGTCGAAGGGAAATCTTTTTGATTTCCATAGTAAAGATTAATTTTTAGGGAAGGAGCGAGCGAGCGTGTAGTGGGAGGGAGCGCCAAAAAGCCTCCTAACATCTGTTTAGATATATAAAAGCACGCTTCAAGAGATTTTTCTTAAAATCCCTTCTTTTATTGCTTTCTGATTGTCGCATATTTAATATTGTCATCATGTAGATATTTAATTTATAAACGTTTATAATAAATAGGGGTAATTTAGTAATTTTACACTGTTATTTATGAAATAATCCGTCATAGGGAACCCGAAAGGGGCGTTGTGGGGTGCTAACACCTTCCCCGCACGTAACCGACTCCCTTACCCAACTCTGGTTGTAATGGCCAAGGTTGATTTATAAAATCAATTGCCTTAAATCTTTTTCCAATGTTTTGAGTAAAACATTGGTGGCGACTCTGATGGAATCATGCCTAGGAAGGCAAGAGGTGACATATTGAAGGAGCCAAGAGGAGTTGGCTAGACATGAAGGTTTGGGCCAGTCAGGGCTCAATGGGCCTTATGGGCCTAGGAAGGCCCAAGTTGAACTTTTCATGGGCCATAGTTTGTTATAGCTATTTTCATATGTTTTGTATACATCATGTTAATATAGGTATCATATATTTTGGTCTTGTATTTTGGACCACATAGAGTAGCATTTTAGGTTTTAGGCTAGTTGGGCCTAGTTTTGGGCTTCATGGGCCTTTGGGCTTTTGGTACCCAATATTGGGCTCATTTTCATTCTTGTAATTTTTCCTTTCCATTGTATTTGTTTGACCATTGTATTTAGGTCATTAGATTAGGAAAATACAAGGAATACTAAAGTAGGCTAATTAGGTTAAATTTGGTTTAATTTGGAAGCCATTTAAGTTACATTTGAGTCACATGTTTTGCACCTTTGGTGGCTGAACATGTGACCTCAAATTAACCCTAAATGACACTCCAAATTACACTTAGATGCACCTTAGGTACCTGAATTTTCGGAGTAGCACATGGGAGCCAAAATTTGAATTCAAATTTCAAATTTGAATTCAAATTTTGGGCGCCACATGTCACCTTTTGATTTAGGCGCCCAAAGTGTGCAAAACCATGCTTACTTAAGTGTTTCTTTCACCATTTTGTATTCACTTTTGATATATGAGAATTTTCTGAATATTTCTTCAGCCAAATTCCCTCAAGAGTCACCGAATTCATCCAAGAGAGAAAACCAAGAGAATGCCTTCAAAAACCTTAGGAAAACCTAGTTTCCTTTTCTTTGAAGTGTGCAATCCCTTGAGTACTTGAGCTTGGGTGCTTCCGTCTTCTAAGTTCAGCAAGAGTTCATCATCTTCATGAGTTCTTCAAGAGTACTTTTACCTCCATTGAAGAAGATCCGAGCCTAGGAGGAGTTTAGGAGGAGATTGTGTTTCACTTCTACTACTCACCTCCATCATTTTTGGTATCAAGAGCAAGGTTCTTCAAGGAGATAAGTGCTTCATCTTTTTGTGTCCGAATTTGAGTTGTTCATTGTATTCCTCTTGTCTTGTTTGAGTTTATTTTCGGATCTATATGTTTTGAATCACATTTTGTTCCATAGATCCATTGGTTGATTGTTTTTGAATTTTCTTCCACAATCAACATGTTTAGGACCTATTAGCTTGTGCTTGTTTTGATTTAATTTGAGTCTCTCCATTCTTGTATGTGTCCGTGATTGGACTTCATGCATTTGCATTAGATTTTGGTTTTTAATCCATGTTTTGTCTTAGAGTTTGTGTTTAGTTCTTATATGTTCAAAAACTCCTTGAATAGCATGTTGACCTAATTTTTGTGTTAAGTGCATTGTTCATTATTTTGGCTCTCGGTTTGCTTCTCTTTGTGCTTACCTATATGTGCTTTTCTTTTACCTTATTGTGTTCATAATTTGCTATTAGTTCTAGCAAATTTCTTTAGAGTTAGGTTTCTATTGTGTACTTAAGTTTTCAAATCATCTTCCATTAAAAATCTTCTAAAAAAATTTTTCAAGTGTAATCCTATCTCTAGTGCACTTTCTTGTGGATTCAAATTAATAAAAAAAATTTTTAGAGGCTGAAAAACAGAGATAAATCAGAGCCTAAACAAAAGAAAAGACCTAAAGTTCAAAAGAAAAATAGTTCAAAAAGAATCCAAACCAAAACCTAAAACTAGTGCACTAGTTTATCATTTTCACTTGAAATTTGACCTAATTTTTTGGCTGATTTGTATTCTCGGTTTCTATAGCTTGGAATCTCTAAAAATTTTGAAACAAAAGGCAAATATACTCTCTGGACTCTTAATTTGATACTGGAAAAAGAAAGAATTAAAAAAAAAATAGAGAAAGAAAATTAAAAGGAAAAAGCCGAGAGGTATACAAATTGAAAAACCTACTTGATTCCTTGTTATTGTTTTGGCTACTATTTTTGCTATACTTGTCCAATTGTCTTCAAATTTTTTTTGTTTTGTTCATCTATTCTAGTACCTATCTAGGAAATCTTCTCTCTGAGTGCTAGCTTTTATTTGGAGTCTTAATTTTCAGTTTTACTTGTTGAACCTCTTTGAGTCTTGTCATATACATCTATTACTCTTAATTTTGGTATAAGCTTTTCAAATTGTGCTTTGTTGCTTGTCTAGTTTTATTTCAATAATTTCCTGTGCTGGAAGTGGCCTTAAATCCTTGCTCAAGGATCAAGCATTGCTCAACAAAGAGTAGGAAAAATTTTGGACACTATAATCACCAAATTTGACCTAATTTAGTGACCAAAATCATCCTAAATCTCCTTCACTTGAGTGACCAATTCCTTCACCTTGTGAGGCAGCCACCTTAACCTCTTTGTTGTGTTTCTTTTGCAGGTCCAGGAGCAGCATATTGAAGGATTAGTGGTGGATTAAACACTTGGTTAAGTGTTAGAAAAGTTGAACACAAAACCGCCACCAATTGGTCTTCAAAGCCGCCACTGTATTGCTTTTTAGGCTAGTTTAATTTTTGTCAATTCTCTTGTATTTTTAAACCAATTTGTAAAGCTTGGAGGGAGTATTAAGAAGCTGGTCAGGTATATCTACACCCTTGATAGACTCTCACGTGTAGTACTAGTGGAAGTGGCTTGAAAATTTCATATGTTTCAAGCTTCCACCTAGGGCAAACCGACTAGTTGATTATCCTTGCTTCCTTCAAGTGTTTGAACTTTAATTTTGTTTACTTTGCTGCCTTGAAACGTCTAGAATTGTGTAGTTTTACTTGCTCACGTTTAGTTTAGTCTAAAAAACAAACAAATTGTGAAAAAGCATTCAAAATTTTTGTGAAAAGTTTTGGGGAATTGGAAGTACCACAAAGGAGTTTAGTGATTTCCACTTGAAAAGGCTTGGTTATTAAGTGGCTCTTTGTAGCTCACCTCCCTTGATAGTGCAACTTGTACACTTAGACTTCCAAGTGTTATTTTCATTCCTAGAAAATACAAAAAAAAAAACATTTTATAACTTTTTGCATAGCATATACAAAAAAATTCTTTTGTTTAATCATGAGAAAATATTTCTCAAGTGGTAGTGAATTAAGCTCTTCAAAAGGTTTTTCACATTCTACTCAAAGGCTTAAATCACTAACACCTTGGACAAAGCAAGAAGCTTTACAAAAAGAAAAAGAAAAACTTGAAAAAAAAGCACAAATTGCAATTTTAGAGGAAGAAATTCACATTATTAAACAAAAGAGAGAAAAACTTTTAGCAAAAGAAAAATTGAGAAAAACAAGAGAAAAAGAAAGAAAAAAGGCATTGCTCTTAGGGAAGAGTAAGGAGGAAAATAATTCCTCTAAAGGACTTGTGAGTGAAGAGAGTTGTTCTACCACTAAAAATCATTTACAAAATACTCTCTTCATAAATAAAGACCTTAACTCTTACCCTAGTCATACCACTAGTCATGAAGTAGAGATTCAAGAACAAATCATTCTAAAGAAAAATGAATCTCAACTTCAAGATATAGTGAAGAAGGAGTGGACTACATTTAGTTCCACTTCTTGTGCTACTTCCTTGGAGGTGCCCAAGGAAGATAGCCTTCCTCTCTTTAGGAATCCTTCTACCATAGTTGTTCTAATAAAGCACCCAAATTTTGGAATATATTGTTTGATAGATACATCTTGTCATATTTCATATTCTATTTTTGATCTTATGGGAAGTTCATCTTTATTTGAACTTAATTTGCACCCTTCCCTACAAGACAAAAATAGTTTATATGAGTTTTCAAGATTTTCCAAGACATTTTATCTACCAAACAATATGATTCAAAATTGTTTAGGACGTTTTCTAGTATTCTTTTCTTTATATTTTAGGAAAAGCCTAGGCTACCATTTAGGGTATTTTAGGCAAGATATTGTAGTGTTTAAAAATCATTCTTTTCATTGTCTTAGTCATAGTGTTATTACATTCTTAGGTTTTACTTCTAGGTTATGCTTAGGAGAGGAGCCTATTTCTACTTTTAGGGAGTCTAATTTTGATAGTTTATTTTTTCTTAGGCTAGATATAAGGACTCCTCTTAGGATCCATAATCCATTTTCTCATCATAAACATGTCACCTCTTATACATGGTTTGTTGTGTATGTAGGTGATGTTTCTTATTCCATGCATCCTCGTGATTTGAGGACAAATCCTTTTCAAGAGGGAGGGGATGATGGAATCATGCCTAGGAAGGCAAGAGGTGACATATTGAAGGAGCCAAGAGGAGTTGGCTAGACATGAAGGTTTGGGCCAGTCAGGGCTCAATGGGCCTTATGGGCCTAGGAAGGCCCAAGTTGAACTTTTCATGGGCCATAGTTTGTTATAGCTATTTTCATATGTTTTGTATACATCATGTTAATATAGGTATCATATATTTTGGTCTTGTATTTTGGACCACATAGAGTAGCATTTTAGGTTTTAGGCTAGTTGGGCCTAGTTTTGGGCTTCATGGGCCTTTGGGCTTTTGGTACCCAATATTGGGCTCATTTTCATTCTTGTAATTTTTCCTTTCCATTGTATTTGTTTGACCATTGTATTTAGGTCATTAGATTAGGAAAATACAAGGAATACTAAAGTAGGCTAATTAGGTTAAATTTGGTTTAATTTGGAAGCCATTTAAGTTACATTTGAGTCACATGTTTTGCACCTTTGGTGGCTGAACATGTGACCTCAAATTAACCCTAAATGACACTCCAAATTACACTTAGATGCACCTTAGGTACCTGAATTTTCGGAGTAGCACATGGGAGCCAAAATTTGAATTCAAATTTTGGGCGCCACATGTCACCTTTTGATTTAGGCGCCCAAAGTGTGCAAAACCATGCTTACTTAAGTGTTTCTTTCACCATTTTGTATTCACTTTTGATATATGAGAATTTTCTGAATATTTCTTCAGCCAAATTCCCTCAAGAGTCACCGAATTCATCCAAGAGAGAAAACCAAGAGAATGCCTTCAAAAACCTTAGGAAAACCTAGTTTCCTTTTCTTTGAAGTGTGCAATCCCTTGAGTACTTGAGCTTGGGTGCTTCCGTCTTCTAAGTTCAGCAAGAGTTCATCATCTTCATGAGTTCTTCAAGAGTACTTTTACCTCCATTGAAGAAGATCCGAGCCTAGGAGGAGTTTAGGAGGAGATTGTGTTTCACTTCTACTACTCACCTCCATCAGACTCCAAGAACCCTACCTTTTGCGAAAACCACTAATCTATGGAGGGTCCCGCTTGGGATTAACATGGATTGGTGAATCATTTAATAAAATTGTTAGCTCGACAAGGTCTCAGTTTGAGAATAAGTCGTTCTAGCAATCCATCATTTTCCAAAACTTAAAAAGAGTCCGACCATCGTCGCGAATGCCAAGGTCCGTTTCGGCGGGTGGCGACAACGATGACTGGAAAAGGACAAGAAATTCCTAGGTGTAGACCCCTAAAATTGTCCGGGTCGGAAATAAAGCTTGAAGACTCTCGAAGACTGAAGGATAATCAGCCAGAAGGACTCCTCGAAGGCCCTAGGAGGGTTCTCTGTAGGTCCAGAGGTCTTAGAATAGCTCAAAATAAAGAAGTGGAGGGAAAAAGCCCAATACGGCCGTACTGAACTTAATACGGCCGTATTGAAGCTTCAATACGGCCATACTGAAGTCAGTACGACCGTATTGACACTTCAATACAACCGCAGCGAACTCAATACGGGCGTATTGAAATTTCTGAACTTCAATACGACCGTATTGAACTTCAATACGACCGTATTGAAGTTCAAAAATTTCAATACGGCCGTATTGCCCCTGTAGGCCGTATTGCGCCTATTCCCTATAAATATGACGTCAATTGGACGTCATTCCACACTTTTTCACTCAGTTTTGACTCCCTCCTTGAGTATTCTGGGGTTTTTGAGCAGTGTTCTGCCCTAGAAATCTCTCTGGGAGTCGATCCGACGAAGTTCTGGAATTCCGAGCACTTAGCTTGGAGATTCGAACCTAGTCGAAGGGAAATCCTCCGGATTTCCATAGTCAAAATTTTATAGAGCGAGGAGTGGGCTTGTAGAGCGAGGGAACGCCAAAACGCTTCCCAGTTCTTTGCAATATATAAAAGCACGCTTCAAGAGGTTTCTTCTTAAATCCTTCCTTTTACTGCTTTCTGTGTGCATATTTAAACTGTCATCATGTAGATAGTTAATTTATAATCGCTTATAATAAATAGGGGTAATTTAGTAATTTTACGCTATTATTTTAGAAATAATCTGTCATAGGGAACCCGAAAGGGGCGCTGTGGGGTGCTAACACCTTCCCCACGCGTAACCGACTCCCTTACCCGACTCTGGTTGTAATGGCCAAAGTTGATTTATAAAATCAATTGCCTTATCCCTTTTTCCAATGTTTTGAGTAAAACATTGGTGGCGACTCCACGAACCCTCCTTTTGCGAAAACCACTAATCCATGGAGGGTCCCGCTTGGGATTAATATGGATTGGTGAGCCTTTTAATAAAATTGCTCGTTTGACGAGGTCTCAGTTTGAGAATAAGTCATTCTAGCAATCCACATTTTCAAACAAATAAAACGAGTCCAACCATCCTTCGCGAATGCCGAAAGCCCGTTTCGGGCCGGTGGCGACAGATGGCGACTCCACTGGGGAAGCCTCGAGAGTCAGTCCCATTTAGTGACAGATTATTCTTAACAAATAATAGTTAAAATTACTTTATTACCCCTCACTTGTATGATAACATGTTTATCTATTTGGCTTTAATAACTGTTGTATGTTTAATTTTCCGCAATTGTTTGAAATAAAATTGCACACAAACCTTTGCACACAACAGTTCCCTCTATACCCGGGGGCATGAGTGGTAATCCATAGGGAGTGGATGTTAGTACGGCCGGTTGATGGGTTTATAGGAGCCTATGAGACCGTTGTCGGAAAACATCACTCAAGGTGATAACCATGAACTTGAGTCCGACGGTGCGTTGGAACTTTCCATCGACCTACGACAAGAGGAATTGGGTCCCTATAATGGGGGCACCTTGGGGGCCTTTGACCAAGTGAGAACAGTTAGATCCTCCTTGAATATGCACTTTTCTGCAGGAGACCCCTACCTCGTGATTCGCTCGTGACTGTTCGTGGATGAGTGAATTGCTTGTGTAAATGCTTATGTGCAATTGTTTGTGCATTAATAACCTCGTGATAAGGTCTAAAAATAATCCCCATGCATAAAAAACCATGACATGAGAGGAAAGACCATGTGTGAAAATATAATAAAAGTGAGGAGCATGTACATCATTACCAATAAGACATCATGCATCCTCATGAAAACATACATTTTAGGATCACCAATACCTCTTGACATGAGTGAAAGAGACCCATGACTATAGAGATTCTCCGTTGGGGAGAAATCATAGATAAAGAAGGGTGGTAAACTTCTGTCTTAAAAAAGGCAGCGCCTTAAAGATGGAGGTTTATCAAGCTCATGTTAAAGAGTGTATTCATTCCATAAAATAAACTAACTAAACATTCATTTTAGAAAGTGGCTGGTCATCTCTCTGTCCTTACGCGCGCACGGAAAATCAAGAAAATGGAAGCATTGGAGGAGCAAAACAAGAAGCTCACAACCGAGCTTTCACAGCTTAAAGAGCAGATGGCGCAAATGATGGAACTCATGCGTCATCACAACATCCATGATTCTCATCATAGTGATCATGGGTCCCATCATGAGGGAGAGGAGGAAGAGCATGAAAAAGATCCTCCAAACGCCGTACCCCTTGGGGCAGGAATTATAATAAAAGAGCCCGAGGTCTCAAAGGAACAATTCCATGCCCTCGAGGATCGGCTAAGGGCTATGGAGGGGCATGACTTTGACATTAAGGATGCCGCCGACATGTGTTTAGTGAGGGACATTCAATTCCCTCCTAAATTTAAAGTGCCAGATTTCCCAAAGTACGTGGGATCGACTTGCCCTAAAAGTCATCTCACCATGTACTGTCGCAAGATGGCTGCATATGCCACAAATGAAAAGCTCTTGATCCACTGCTTTCAAGAGAGCTTAGCTGAAACTGCACTCAACTGGTATATGCAGCTAGATGGAAATCTAGTACACACATGGAGGCAGTTGGCCGACGCCTTCCTCAAGCGCTACAAATACAATATCGACCTAACACCCGATAGGTCTGATCTTCAAGCCTTGAGTAAAAAGAACGATGAATCCTTCAAGGCGTACGCCCAACGTTGGAGGGAGTTGGCGGCACGGATAGAGCCCCCGCTGTCGGATAAGGAGACGGTGTCCTTATTCATCAACTCGTTGACTGGTCCCTATTACGATAAAATGATAGGGAACACAACGACACTCTTCTCGGACATCATCACCATTGGGGAGAGAGTGGAACAAGGACTTAAAAGTGGGAAGCTAGCAAAGCCCTCCCAATCATTCGAAGCTAAGAAGACCTTTGGGAAGAAGAAGGAGGAAGGAGTCAACGCCATAACCATTTCTTCATCTTCTTCCACTTCGAAGTCAGGAAGATCGCAATTCATCCCTGTGAAGAAGTTTGATAAACTTCCGACCACTTATAGCGATCTCCTGCCGAAGCTAGTAGAAGCCAAACTTCTAGCTCATGTTCCACCAAGGAAGATCGACCCACCTTACCCCGATTGGTACAAGCCACAAGACAAATGTTTATACCATTCGGGGGCACCAGGGCATTCAACAGAGAGATGCCTAGCTCTCAAATACAAGGTCCAAAACCTTATTGATGCCGGGTGGGTCACCTTCGATTCGACAGCGCCCGACGTGAGCAAGAATCCTCTGCCAAAGCAGGAGAAGAGAGAAGAACAAGCCACGATAGGGCCCCTTCATATTTCTCTTTTAGGGACTCATGATCAGTACCCGAGATCATGAGAACCTTTTCATGTAAATAAGGGTTTTTGTACATATCAATAAAGAGGCATTTTTCACATTATTCTCTTTTTTGTTCTTTTCTCTCTTTCCTCATTAACATTAATAATTCTAAACCTAAACAGAACCAATAAAATAATTATGTCTGTAATTGTTCGCTCTGACCGGGATCCGAAGGTGAAAGGGTTGAGTTGGACAGTGATGAGGAAACCACTTCTCCGGATCTGCAAAGATTGCTAGATCAAGAAGCTCGTCAAGAGAAATTGGAGACTATAAATTTGGGGCATGGCCGAGAGATAAAAGAGGTCAACATTGGGACCCATATCAGTGATGAAATAAGGACACATGCTTCCACTATGATTATAATAAAATCATTCTTTCTCATTGCTTCTTTTCTTGCTTATAATAAAATTCTAAACCACATTTTTTAACCCTGTTTGAATAAACATGAATGAGGTTAAAATCATCTTAATAATAATAAACCCACATCATTTTTATGTGGAAGTGTGTGTGTCAACTTGGAGCACCTTTTCTTGGCCTCAATAAGTGCCATTATGGATAAAGAAATCCTAAAGATAAAAAGACCCGCTAGGAATCCCACAAAAGGGTGACCTAGGCAAAAGTTAGGGTTACAAAATAAAAGCAAAAGACCCGCTAGGAATCCCACAAAAGGGTGACCTAGGCAAAAGTTAGGGTTACAAAATAATGAACAAAAACAAAAGCCCGCTAAAACTCCACAAATGGATGTTTTAGGCAAAAGTTAGGGCAAAAGAAAAACAAAATAAATCCATGATGGTACCATCAATTGAATTCAACAAGGGGCTCAAGAAAAGCTATCCAAGTTGTCAAAGCACAATCATTAATAACAAAGATGTGCTTAACTTCATAAAGTGTTTAATCGAACAAGCCTAAACACATAAGCCTACCTCGGCTAACCATTCTTACAAAAACCATTTTTTCAAAAATAAAATAATCCCCTCTAAAACACAAACTTCAGAATAAAAAATATCTTTCTCTTCTTTTCTCTCTTGTCCCAAAAGATTTTAGAATAATCTAGTGGAAGCATGGAGAAATAAATCAT
Organism: Cajanus cajan; assembly: GCF_000230855.2. Classification (NCBI taxonomy): domain Eukaryota; kingdom Viridiplantae; phylum Streptophyta; class Magnoliopsida; order Fabales; family Fabaceae; genus Cajanus; species Cajanus cajan. The sequence continues at coordinate 14,975,825 of NC_138522.1, read as the reverse complement.
CACTGATCTGAACAACAAAATGTTGGAAGAACTATGCCAAGAATTCAAGATCCAACACCACAATTCTTCCCCATATCGGCCAAAGATGAATGGGGCAGTCGAGGCAACCAATAAGAACATCAAAAAATAGTGCAAAAGATGGTTGTCTCATTTAAAGACTGACACGAGATGTTACCCTTCGCTCCTCATGGCTACAGGACTTCAGTACGTCCATTTACAGGAGCTACTCCATTCTCACTCGTTTATGGGGTGGAGGCAGTTCTACCCATCGAAGTCGAGATACTCTATCTAAGGGTAATCATGGAAACAAAACTTTCCGAGGCAGAACGGGTTCAAAGCCAATATGACCAGTTGAACCCTATCAAAAAGAAACGGCTGAACGCCATATGCCATGGTCAAGCCTATCAGAGGAAGATCAAAAAGGCTTTTGACAAGAAAGTCCACCCTCGAGTCTACCATGAGGGAAAGTTGGTAATGAAGAAATTACTACCAACTCAAAAAGGGCAAAATCGGAAAGTGTGCCCCAAATCACGGAGGACCATACGTGGTAAAACGAGCCTTCTCAGGAGAAGCATTGATTCTCACAAACAGGGACGGAGAAGAACTTCGATACCCAGTCAACATTGACGTGGTAAAGAAGTACTATGCTTGAAGACGTTGCTTGCATAGGCCTGCTAGGATGAAAACCCAAAAAAGGCGTCCTAGGCAAAAGTTAAGGCAAAATAAAAAGCCCGCCAGTACAAGGGTACTAGGCAAAATAACGGCAAAATTACCCCGTTAGGATACGTCCTAAGCAAAAGTTAGGGGCAAAAGAATAAGATATAAAAACAAAGCAAGCAACGATCACTTGAACCGAAAACCGAAAGGCGGTTCAAGTGATAATCTTCTAGAAGCAAGCGTCTTGCAGTATCTACACTCCTGGCTCAGGCATCTCACCCGAAACGATTAGGGGAACGGGAAGAGCGACAATTACAGATATAATTGTTTAAGCCAAAAATGTATAGCCTACCTTGGCCAGCCATTCTTCAGAAATTTCCTTCTGTATATCTCTCTGTAAAAACACTTGTGAATATCAATAAAAATATCCATTTGTTTCTTTTCTTTCTTGACCATGTGATTATGCCTCTGAATTGGTTTTTCATAAAAATTGTACGAAATTCCATTAATAATCGGTCAATAAAAGAAAATTGGAGGGGTTCCTGTAAAATCCATAATCTCCTGCATAAAGGCTCACAAAAATACTCCCTCGCGTCAATGACAGAAAGTCCTCCAAGAAGAAGAGGATAGGGAGAGCCACTCACTTTTCTAAATAAATGAACAAAATAAAAAATTGTATTGCATTTGTGCATCACACACACATTAGTTGCACATTCAAAGACCTTATCATGAGGCAACCGCATAAAATAGAAAAATAGAAAATTGCTTGTGTATGACAACAGCAAACAAAATGCAAAGATTCAAAAAATCAACAGCGTCATACAGAATAACTGAGCCTGGAGAGGCTTGCCGAAAGAATACTCTCAGAATAACTGAGCCTGGAGAGGCTTGCCGAAAGAATACTCTCAAAATAACTGAGCCTGGAGAGGCTCGCCGAAATAATACTCTCTCAGAATAATTGAGCCTGGAGAGGCTTGCCGAAACAATACTCCCACAGAATAATTGAGCCTGGAGAGGCTTGTCGAAATAATACTCCTTCAGAATAATTGAGCCTGGAGAGGCTTGCCGAAATAATACTCCTACAAAATAACTGAGCCTGGAGAGGCTCGCCGAAATAATACTCTCTCATAATAACTGAGACATTTCTGTACAGAAAAAGCCGAAAAACAACAGAAAAGGCAAAAATACAGAAAAAGCCAAAAAATGACAAAAAAGGCAAAAATACAGAAAAAGCCAAAAAATGACAAAAAAGGCAAACATACAGAAAAAGTCAAAAGTCGACAAAAAAAGACAAAGATTTCACATCTTTCAGAATAACTGAGCCTGGAGAGGCTTGCCGAAACAATACTCATTCAGAATAATTGAGCCTGGAGAGGCTTGCTGAAATAATACTCCTTCAGAATAATTGAGCCTGGAGAGGCTTGCAGAAATAATACTTCCTCAGAATAACTAAAGCCTGGAGAGGCTTACAGAAATAATACTCCCCCAACTGTGCAGAATAACTGAGCCTGGAGAGGCTCGCAGAAATAATACTCCCCAGAGGGAACCTCAGCTCAAGCTCACGGAAAAATCCCCAGCGAGAGCTATCAAAGCAAAATCGACGCAAATCCCCAATGGAAGTGCGATCATCCAAACAGTATATACAAGTCAAAGGACTTAACACTTCCTCAGTGGAAGATAGCTCTCCGACTCAAAGCGCTGAGCGAGGCTAAGCCTGTAGAGGCTTCCTAAATAATACTCTGGGATACAATAAGATCCCCAAATCCCCAATCGCCTACTCAAGAGGCATCCCTGCAAAAAGGAGAAGAAAATCAAAAATATCAATAAGTATTCCCCAAGTGGAATCCGGCTCTTAGCCAAACATCGAACGTCAAGCCGATACGCCTAACAGAAGAGGCTAATCAAAATCAACGACGAAATCCCCCAGCGGATAATAGCCTACACAGAGGCAACACAATCAGAAAATCAAAGAGAGACACCCGAATAAGGACAACCGGGATACTCTACTCACGTCAAAAGGACGTCAGCCAAACATAAGGCATCGCTCAACTCAGAGAGAGAGCATCTGTGTCTACACCCCAAGGAGTCAAAAATTCCCATGGGTACCAACTAAGCAATGCAAGTTGGGACACAAGAACCTATGAATGACTGCACATCCCCTAGACGGATCCCTGCGTTATCCAGCCCTCAGCGGCACAAAATCAGAAAAACAAACCGTCGAAGCAGCATTGTGGACTGTGGAGACAAACTATACTCAACTACCTCATCTTTGAGAGGCAAAGTCTGGAGAGACGATACTCAAACAAGGTCTGGAGAGACAATACTCAAACAAGGTCTGGAGAGACAATACTCAAACGAGGTCTGGAGAGACAATACTCAAACGAGGTCTGGAGAGACAATACTCAAACAAGGTCTGGAGAGACGATACTCAAACAAGGTCTGGAGAGACAATACTCAAACAAGGTCTGGAGAGACGGTACTCAAACAAGGTCTGGAGAGACGGTACTCAAACAAGGTCTGGAGAGACAATACTCAAACGAGGTCTGGAGAGACAATACTCAAACAAGGTCTGGAGAGACGGTACTCAAACAAAGTCTGGAGAGACGGTACTCAAAGTCTGGAGAGACAGTACTCAAGGTCTGGAGAGACAGTACTCAAGGTCTGGAGAGACAATACTCAAGGTCTGGAGAGACAATACTCAGCCATCAGCGTCGTCAGAGGCACGTTGGTGTTAAACTTAGCTACCGAGGTTGTCAGAAGCGCCGAGGTATGCAACAACCTGGAGAGGCTACTCTATAATTTTCCACCGGAAGACGCTACAAGTCAGAAGGTTGGCACATCACCCGGACAATTGGGTCAACTCCTTTACTTGTCAGCCGGTACACCAAAAGACCGTCCGACTAAGTAAAGGGGGGGCAGCTGTAGACCCCTAAAATTGTCCGGGTCGGAAATAAAGCTTGAAGACTCTCGAAGACTGAAGGATAATCAGCCAGAAGGACTCCTCGAAGGCCCTAGGAGGGTTCTCTGTAGGTCCAGAGGTCTTAGAATAGCTCAAAATAAAGAAGTGGAGGGAAAAAGCCCAATACGGCCGTACTGAACTTAATACGGCCGTATTGAAGCTTCAATACGGCCATACTGAAGTCAGTACGACCGTATTGACACTTCAATACAACCGCAGCGAACTCAATACGGGCGTATTGAAATTTCTGAACTTCAATACGACCGTATTGAACTTCAATACGACCGTATTGAAGTTCAAAAATTTCAATACGGCCGTATTGCCCCTGTAGGCCGTATTGCGCCTATTCCCTATAAATATGACGTCAATTGGACGTCATTCCACACTTTTTCACTCAGTTTTGACTCCCTCCTTGAGTATTCTGGGGTTTTTGAGCAGTGTTCTGCCCTAGAAATCTCTCTGGAGTCGATCCGACGAAGTTCTGGAATTCCGAGCACTTAGCTTGGAGATTCGAACCTAGTCGAAGGGAAATCCTCCGGATTTCCATAGTCAAAATTTTATAGAGCGAGGAGTGGGCTTGTAGAGCGAGGGAACGCCAAAACGCTTCCCAGTTCTTTGCAATATATAAAAGCACGCTTCAAGAGGTTTCTTCTTAAATCCTTCCTTTTACTGCTTTCTGTGTGCATATTTAAACTGTCATCATGTAGATAGTTAATTTATAATCGCTTATAATAAATAGGGGTAATTTAGTAATTTTACGCTATTATTTTAGAAATAATCTGTCATAGGGAACCCGAAAGGGGCGCTGTGGGGTGCTAACACCTTCCCCACGCGTAACCGACTCCCTTACCCGACTCTGGTTGTAATGGCCAAAGTTGATTTATAAAATCAATTGCCTTATCCCTTTTTCCAATGTTTTGAGTAAAACATTGGTGGCGACTCCACGAACCCTCCTTTTGCGAAAACCACTAATCCATGGAGGGTCCCGCTTGGGATTAATATGGATTGGTGAGCCTTTTAATAAAATTGCTCGTTTGACGAGGTCTCAGTTTGAGAATAAGTCATTCTAGCAATCCACATTTTCAAACAAATAAAACGAGTCCAACCATCCTTCGCGAATGCCGAAAGCCCGTTTCGGGCCGGGTGGCGACACTAGGTCACAATTAAAGTCAGATACTACAGCTAACAAAACAAAAAAAACTTCACACAATGTCTATAAACAGGAAGCAACATTTAATGCAAGATCTAATGCATTAAATGAAAGATCGAACTAGTCATGAATGACTACATTCTACTTCAACAGATATTTGCAACGAGCAGATTTTACAGAGACTATATATATGTCATGACTTCAAACCTGGAAAGGTTGGCGAAGAGAGTGATTCCAATCCCAAGAAGAAACGAAACCAGAGACAGAGCTTACATAGTCAAATGTACATTATTGTATTTATCTTTGTAGACTAAGGAGTTCTAAGTGTAACTTAGGAACATAAACCTTAGTGAGTGTTGTCGCCACCGGACCGAAAACGGGCTTTCGGCATTCGCGAATGATGGTTGGACTCTTTTTAAAAATATGGATTGCTTAGAATGACTTATTCTCAAACTGAGACCTCGTCAAACGAGCAATTTTATTAAAAGGCTCACCAATCCATATCAATCCCAAGCGGGACCCTTTATGGATTAGCGGTTTTCATAAAAAGGAAGGGTTCATGGAGTCGCCACCAATGTTTTACTCAAAACATTGGAAAAAGAAGTTTAAGGCAATCGATTCAAAAATCGACTTCGGTCATTACAACCAGAGTCGGGTAAGGGAGTCGGTTACGCGTGAGGAAGGTGTTAGCACCCCACAGCGCCCCTCTCGGGTTCCCTATGACAGATTATTTTTAAAATAATAGCGCAAAATTACTAAATTACCCCTATTTATTCTAAACAATTATGAATTAACTATCTACATGATGACAGTTTAAATATGCACACAGAAAGCAGTAAAAGGAAGGATTTAAGAAGAAACCTTTGAAGCGTGCTTTTATATATTTCGTAAAACTGGGAAGCTTTTTGGCGTTCCCTCGCTCTACAAGCCCGCTCGCTCCCTCCTATAAAACTTTAACTATGGAAATCCGGAGAATTTCCCTTCGACTAGGTTCGATCCTCAAGCAAAATGGCTCGGGGCTCAAGAACTTCGTCGGATCAACTCTCCGAGTGATTTCTAGGCAGAGCACTGCTCAAAAAAACCCAGAATACTCAAGAAGAGGGTTACAACTGAGTGTAAAGGTGTGCAATGACGTCCAATTGACGTCATATTTATAGGGAATAGGCGCAATACGGGCTACGGAATCAATACGGCCGTATTGAAATTTTTGAACTTCAATACGGCCGTATTGAGTTCAATACGGCCGTATTGAAGCTCAGAGATTTCAATATGGCCGTATTGAGTTCACTGCGGCTGTATTGAAGCTTCAATACGGCCGTATTGATTTCAGTACGGCCGTATTGAAGTTTCAGAAACTTCAATACGCCGTATTGAGTTCACTGCGGCCATATTGAAGCTTCAATACGGCCGTATTAAGTTTAGTACGGCCGTATTGGGCTTCATTCCCTCCACTTCCTTATTTTAAGCTACTCTAAGACCTCTAAATCTACAGATAGCCATCCTATGGTCTTCTAGGAGTCCTTCTGACTGACTTTCCTTCGATCTTTGAGGGTCTTCGAGTTTTATTTCCGACCCGGACAATTTTAGGGGTCTACAGCTGCCCCCCCTTTACTTAGTCGGACGGCCTTTTGGTGTACCGGCTGACAAGTAAAGGAGTTGACCCAATTGTCCGGGTGATGTGCCGACCTTCTGACTTGTAATGTCTTCCGGTGGAAAATTGTTGAGTAGCCTCTCCAGGTGGGTGCATACCTCGGCGCTTCTGACATCCTCGGTAGCTGAGTTTACCCTCTCCAGGGTCAACTTCACTCGATGCCCGAGCCGGAAGTTGGACATCAACGCACCTCTGATGACGCTGATGGTTGAGTACCGTCTCTCCAGACCTAGCCTCACTCGACGCCCGAGCCGGAAGCTAGACACCAGTGTGTTAACATCACCCTGATGATTGAGTACCGCCTCTCCAGGCTCTGCCGCTTAACATTTGGCAGTTGAGTTTGCCCTCTCCAGGGTCTGCGTCTTAACATCGGCAGCTGAGTTTGCCCTCTCCAGGGACTGCGTCTTAACATCGGCAGCTGAGTTTACCCTCTCCAGGGACTGCGTCTTAACATCGGCAGCTGAGTTTGCCCTCTCCAGGGACTGCGTCTTAACATCGGCAGCTGAGTTTACCCTCTCCAGGGACTGCGTCTTAACATCGGCAACCGAGTTTACCCTCTCCAGGGACTGCGTCTTAACATCGGCAGCTGAGTTTACCCTCTCCAGGGACCGCGTCTTAACATCGGCAGCCGAGTTTACCCTCTCCAGGGACTGCGTCTTAACATCGGCAGCTGAGTTTGCCCTCTCCAGGGACTGCGTCTTAACATCGGTAGCCGAGTTTACCCTCTCCAGGGATTTGAGGTAATTTTTGTCTCCACAGTCCACTATGCTGCTTTGACAGTTTTTCTGATTTTGTGCCGCTGAGGGCTGGATAACGCAGGGATCCGTCTAGGGGATGTGCAGTCATTCATAGGTTCCTGTGCCCCAACTTGCATTGCATTGTTGGTACCCATGGGGAATTTCTGAATCCTTGGGGTGTGGACACAGATGCTCTCTCTTTGAGTTGAGCGATGCCTTTTGTTTGGCTGACGTCCTTTGACGTTGGTGGAGTATCCCGGTTCTCCTTATTCGGGTGACTCTTTTCAATTTTCTGATTTTGTAGCCTCTGTGTAGGCTGTTTATCCACTGGGGATTTTGTCATTCATTTCTTGACTGGCCTCTTCTGTTAGGCAAATAATCTTGATGTTTGATGCTTGGCTGGATGCCGCATTCCGCTTGGGGAATATTTATTGAGATTTTTTATTTTTTCTCCTTTTGTAGGGATGCCTCTTGAGTAGGCGACTGGGGATTAGTTCAGTGTTCGGCTGAGTGCCAGATTCCGCTTGGGGAATACTTATTGATATTTTTGATTTTTCTCCTTTTGTAGGGATGCCTTTGAGTAGGCGACTGGGGAATGGGGGATCTTATGTATCCCAGAGTATTATTTAGGAAGCCTCCGCAGGCTTAGCTTCATTCAACGCCTGAGTTGGAGAGCTATCTTCACTGAGGAAGTTTAAGTCTTTTTGACTTGGATATACTGCTTGAATGATCATACTTCCATTGGAGATCTTGACGATCTTGCTTGATAACTCTTGCTGGGGATTTTGAATCCAAGAGCATGAATTGAGGTTCCTCTGGGGAGTATTATTTCTGCGAGCCTCTCCAGGCTCAATTATTCTTTGATGTGGAGTATTATTTTGGCGAGCCTCTCCAGGCTCAATTATTCTGAAAGAGTATTATTTCGGCAAGCCTCTCCAGGCTCAGTTATTTCTGAGAGAGTATTATTTCAGTAAGCCTCTCCAGGCTCAGTTATTCTGATGAGAGTATTATTTCAGCAAGCCTCTCCAGGCTCAATTATTCTATACAGTTGGGGGAGTATTATTTCTGCAAGCCTCTCCAGGCTTTAGTTATTCTGAGGAAGTATTATTTCTGCAAGCCTCTCCAGGCTCAATTATTCTGAAAGAGTATTATTTCAGCAAGCCTCTCCAGGCTCAATTATTCTGAGAGTATTATTTCGGCGAGCCTCTCCAGGCTCAGTTATTCTGAAAGATGTGAAATCTTTGTCTTTTTTTGTCGACTTTTGACTTTTTCTGTATGTTTGCCTTTTTTGTCATTTTTTGGCTTTTTCTGTATTTTTGCCTTTTTGTCATTTTTTGGCTTTTTCTGTATTTTTGCCTTTTCTGTTGTTTTTCGGCTTTTTCTGTACAGAAATGTCTCAGTTATTATGAGAGAGTATTATTTCGGCAAGCCTCTCCAGGCTCAATTATTTTGAGAGTATTATTTCGGCGAGCCTCTCCAGGCTCAATTATTTTGAGAGTATTATTTCGGCGAGCCTCTCCAGGCTCAGTTATTCTGAGAGTATTATTTCGGCAAGCCTCTCCAGGCTCAGTTATTCTGAGAGTATTCTTTCGGCAAGCCTCTCCAGGCTCAGTTATTCTGAGAGTATTCTTTCGGTAAGCCTCTTCAGGCTCAGTTATTCTGAGAGTATTCTTTCGGCAAGCCTCTCCAGGCTCAGTTATTCTGAGAGTATTCTTTCGGCAAGCCTCTCCAGGCTCAGTTATTCTGAGAGTATTCTTTCGGCAAGCCTCTCCAGGCTCAGTTATTCTGAGAGTATTCTTTCGGCAAGCCTCTCCAGGCTCAGTTATTCTGAGAGTATTCTTTCGGCAAGCCTCTCCAGGCTCAGTTATTCTGTGCAATCTGTTTGTTGGATTTTCTATATCCTTGCCTTTTTTCATTTTCGGCTTTTGTTGACTGCTGTCATACACAAGCAATTTTCTATTTTTTTTCTATTTTTATGCAATTGCCTCATGACGAGGTCTTTGAAAATTTCTTTATGGCCAATACGGCCGCATCCATTTCAGTACGCCCGTATTGAGTTGAAATTTTGTTCATAACCCTGATTTTAGTATGGGTGTACTGAACATGGTACGGGCGCATTGTTTTTTCTGAAATTTATATTTTTTGTTTTTTTTTTTTTGTTTGTTCAATAAACAGAGAATAAGTGATCTTCCAGTACACCTATCATCTGTATGCATGTATGCGGTATGATGCACCTAATTCTATTTGACTCTTTTTTCAAAAGAATTAACCGATGCGTTTTTGGATTTTGCCATTCCTCTTAGACGGGCTGTGCGCTGCCGACTTCTGTAACCAAGGAATGATGCGTATTATATTTGAGATTTGGTGTCATCAACCAAATGATCCTTCCCTTTCTTTAGAAGATGTGTCAACCCTCCTATTGACCACTATATCTCCATGTTTCCACTAGATTATTCAAAAATCGTTGGGACAAGAGAGAAAAGAAGGAAAGGATATATTTTCAAAGGTTTGTGTTTTAGAGGGGATTATTTTATTTTTGAAAAATGGTTTTTGTAAGAATGGCTGGCCATGGTAGGCTTATGTGTTTAGGTTTGTTCGATTAAACACTTATGAGGTTAAGCACATCTTTGTTATTAAAGATTGTGCTTTGACAACTTGGATAGCTTTTCTTGAGCCCCTTGTTGAATTCAATTGATGGTACCATCATGGATTTATTCTGTTTTTTGATTGCCCTAACTTTTGCCTAAAACACCCATTTGTGGAGTTTTAGCGGGCTTTTGTTTTTGTTCATTATTTTGCAACCCTAATTTTTGCCTAGGTCACCCTTTTGTGGGATTCCTAGCGGGTCTTTTGCTCTTATTTTTGTGCAGCCCCCTTTTTGGGTTTCCTGCCGAGCTTTTTGTTTTTTAGGATTTTTGTCCTGAATGGATTTCTTTTTTCCATGACGGCACTTATTGAGGCCAAGAAAAGGTGCTCCAAGTCGTTATGCACATTTCCACATAAAAATGATGCGGGTTTATTATTATCAAGATGATTTTAACCTCATTCATGTTTATTCAAACAGGGTTAAATAACGTGGTTTAGATTTTTATTGCGAGCAAGAAAAGAAGCAATAAAGAAATAATGAAGAATGATTTTATTATAATCATAATGGAAACATGTGCCCTATCGAGGCTCGGGGGTCGGGCTGTCCCCGAGGAGTGATCTCTAATAGTCACTGAATTTACACATCCCTATTAGAAGGAAAAAGACACTTGATGACGACAGCTGGCCTTGACGTTTGTGAACCAGCCTTCCTAAAGATCTGGCTTAAAGAACGTCGAGAAGGATCTTGGTTTCTCTTCGTCCTTTGATCTTTATAAGGGTTGTATCCTAACCCTTGTTTCCCCGGATTATCCTTGATAATGGGTAGCTCCGGGATTCCTTGGGAGTCCTTGCCTAATCCTTGTCCTGGCAAGTATCCGTTCTTTGTGAGCATGGAGGTTACCTTCTTCATTTCTCGGGGAAACGTTTCGACATTGGCGATTTCCAATGCTTGGAAGGCGGTTTTCTAAAGCTTCCTCCGCTGCATCCACGTAAGGTATGGTGGATGGTTTGCTGATGAGTATGTCATATTCAGCTTGTACAGTCACCAGTTTGTCACCCACTATGAACTTGACTTTCTGGTGGAGCGTAGAGGGTACAGCTTTCGCATCATGAATCCAAGGTCGGCCGAGGAGACAGCTGTATGCGGGAGTAATATCCATTACTTGGAATTCGACATTAAAGATAGTGGGCCCAATTTGGATTGGGAGATTGACTTCTCCCACCACTTCTCTTTTTGAACCGTCGAAAGCTCGAACGATCATGTTGCTCGGGCGCATTTGGACTCCCTTGATTGCCACTTGATCAAGAGTTCTTTTTGGCATCACATTCAAGGAAGATCCATTATCCACCAAGACTTTCGCGATGTGATACTCCTTGCACTTTACAGAGATGTGCAAGGGCTTGTTATGATTTGGTCCCTCAGCGGGGATCTCTTCATCGGTGAAAGAGAGGTGATCACTAGCCGTGATGTGACTAACAATCCCCTCAAACTTGTCTTGGGAGATGGTATGCGACACATACGCCTCGTTCAAGACTTTCAACAGAGCTTGCCGATGCGGTTCGGAGCTTAGGATCAGCGACAACAAAGTGATCTTTGCTGGTGTCTTGTGAAGTTGATCCACAATGGAATACTCGCTCTGTCGGATAAACTTTAACAGCTCATCAGTCTCCTCCTCGGATTCTTTATTTTCCTCGGTTTTATCCTTTTCTTTTTCTTTATTCTTGGGAGCTTTATCGTGCAGATTTTCGGGAGTGTAGATCCTACCACTCCTAGTCATGCCCCCAAGTCCAGCGATGTTGGAGATGTCGCTGTCGGCAGAAGAATGGATGTCGTATATCCATGGCACAGCCTTATTCGATTCGTAGGGAAAAGGCCTTGGAGTAGTGATCCTTAACGGCATTGGACCTTCCCCTTTGTTCGTCTTGATTACCAACAACGGAGTTGATGTGCGCTCGCTTGGCGCGGTTGTTGGCTTACACTTAATAACAAATGGCGTGCGATCCATCTTGAACATACGCATCGATTATTTCTTTCTTTTTATTAATATTTATTAATGAATTACTAGGAGGGATGTATGAAATGCAAATCTAGATCCCTCCATGATCTTTGATAAGAATGCATGATATGAGATGATGACGTTGAATATGCATGCATTGTGTTTATTCAACTAAGCATTATCATGTTTTTAGAATGTCCCTAAGATGATGCATGATATTGCTTGGTTTGGATAAATAACCCTTTTTCTTTTTTGGGTATTTTTTTATTATTATTATTATTTTTTTGATATTTTGTATCTTTTTGTATTTTTGGGTGAAAAGGGAAACTACCTATATGAATGCAATGAAGGTAGATGTTAACACCATGTACTTAGAAGATCCTTATTCCTATTTATTATTTTTTTATTTAAAAAGAATGTTGTATGTTTAAAAGGTGCAATGTATGCTCATACAATGTCACATAAAAATGCACACACAATTCACTCATCCACGAACAGTCACGAGCGAATCACGAGGTAGGGGTCTCCTGCAGAAAAGTGCATATTCAAGGAGGATCTAACTGTTCTCACTTGGTCAAAGGCCCCCAAGGTGCCCCCATTATAGGGACCCAATTCCTCTCGTCGTAAGTCGATGGAAAGCTCCAACGCACTGTCGGACTCGAGTTCATGGTTATCACCTTGAGTGATGTTTTTCCGACAACGGTCTCGTAGGCTCCTATAGACCCATTCAACCGGCCGTACTAACATCCACTCCCTATGGATTACCACTCATGCCCCCGGGTATAGAGGGAACTGTTGTGTGCAAAGGTTTGTGTGCAATTTTTATTTCAAACAATTGCGGAATTTTAAACAAACAACAGTTATTTAAAGCCATATACATAAAGCATGTTATCATACAAACAAGGGGTAATGAAGTAATTTTAACTATTATTTGTTAAAAATAATCTGTCACTAAATGGGACTGACTCTCGAGGCTTCCCCCCAGTGGAGTCGCCATCTGTCGCCACCGGACCGAAAACGGGCTTTCGGCATTCGCGAATGATGGTTGGACTCTTTTTAAAAATATGGATTGCTTAGAATGACTTATTCTCAAACTGAGACCTCGTCAAACGAGCAATTTTATTAAAAGGCTCACCAATCCATATCAATCCCAAGCGGGACCCTTTATGGATTAGCGGTTTTCATAAAAAGGAAGGGTTCATGGAGTCGCCACCAATGTTTTACTCAAAACATTGGAAAAAGAAGTTTAAGGCAATCGATTCAAAAATCGACTTCGGTCATTACAACCAGAGTCGGGTAAGGGAGTCGGTTACGCGTGAGGAAGGTGTTAGCACCCCACAGCGCCCCTCTCGGGTTCCCTATGACAGATTATTTTTAAAATAATAGCGCAAAATTACTAAATTACCCCTATTTATTCTAAACAATTATGAATTAACTATCTACATGATGACAGTTTAAATATGCACACAGAAAGCAGTAAAAGGAAGGATTTAAGAAGAAACCTTTGAAGCGTGCTTTTATATATTTCGTAAAACTGGGAAGCTTTTTGGCGTTCCCTCGCTCTACAAGCCCGCTCGCTCCCTCCTATAAAACTTTAACTATGGAAATCCGGAGGATTTCCCTTCGACTAGGTTCGATCCTCAAGCAAAATGGCTCGGGGCTCAAGAACTTCGTCGGATCAACTCTCCGAGTGATTTCTAGGCAGAGCACTGCTCAAAAAAACCCAGAATACTCAAGAAGAGGGTTACAACTGAGTGTAAAGGTGTGCAATGACGTCCAATTGACGTCATATTTATAGGGAATAGGCGCAATACGGGCTACGGAATCAATACGGCCGTATTGAAATTTTTGAACTTCAATACGGCCGTATTGAGTTCAATACGGCCATATTGAAGCTCAGAAATTTCAATATGGCCGTATTGAGTTCACTGCGGCTGTATTGAAGCTTCAATACGGCCGTATTGATTTCAGTACGGCCGTATTGAAGTTTCAGAAACTTCAATACGCCGTATTGAGTTCACTGCGGCCATATTGAAGCTTCAATACGGCCGTATTAAGTTTAGTACGGCCGTATTGGGCTTCATTCCATCCACTTCCTTGTTTTAAGCTACTCTAAGACCTCTAAATCTACAGATAGCCATCATATGGTCTTCTAGGAGTCCTTCTGACTGACTTTCCTTCGATCTTTGAGGGTCTTCGAGTTTTATTTCCGACCCGGACAATTTTAGGGGTCTACAAGTGTAGTAAATTTTGTATGCTCTCTGAGGGAGTAGACCACACACTCAAAACAAACTATCATTTGTAATGCCTAAAGAGGCTAGGGAAAGAATACTTGTATAAGCCTGGAGAGGCTTGTTAAAGAATACTCACTGAGAGCCTGAAGAGGCTGAACAAAGAATACTAGTGCTAATGAATGAAGTTAGCCAACCAGGAGTGGTTGATAATACTCAGGACCAGGAGTGGTCGAGAATACTCATTGAGAGCCTGAAAAAAGAATACTAGTGCTAATGAGTGAAGTTAGCCAACCAGGAGTGGTTGATAATACTCGGGACCAAGAGTGGTTGAGAATACTCACTGAGAACCTGAAGAGACTAAAGAAAGAATACTGGCGCTAATGAGTGAAGTTAGTAGGCCAGAAATGGTCGACAATACTTGGCAAACTAGAAGTGGTGATAATACTTGTACTTAATTGAAAATCTAGTGGAACCCTTCAATTGAAGGAGACTGGACGTAGCTCAGTCTAAGTGAACCAGTATAAAAACCTTTGCACTATTTTTCTATGTTTTAGACGCAATTTCGTTTAGTTGATATAACATACTGAATATTTCGTTATTGCTTATTCTTCACTATAACTCTCTTCAGATGAAAAATACACTTGCTTAACTTATTATTTTAAGAAACATTTTCCTTGTGCACACAATAAACTTTCAGATGAAAAATTCTTTGTTGAGAAAATCCTGCACTGTTCTTAAGTATTCAAAATAATACTTTTTTTGGACGAAAAAGAGTCCCTTTGCGAAAACATTTTTAAAATTCCGATATTCACACACAAACATATTCAACCTCCCTTCTATGTGTTTTTATTCTAACTTCAATAGGTACTAAATGGGTGTTTAGAAATAAACTAAATGAGCATGGTGTAATTGTTAAGAATAAATCTAGACTAGTTGCTAAAGGTTATAATCAACAAGAAGGAATTGATTATGATGAAACCTATGTAGCTGTAGCTAGACTAGAAGTTGTAAGGCTTTTTCTTGCATTTCCATGTGTTTATGGTTTCAAATTGTATCAAATGGATGTTAAAAGTGCATTTTTAAATGGATTTATTAAAGAAGAAGTGTATGTTGAGATTCATGGAAAAATGAATCAACTCAGCCCTGGATTCTGAGAGTTTTGATTATAACAAAGGCTAGATTCTAAGAGTTTTGATGATAACAAAGGAGTTGAAGTTGATCAAGGACACAAACTAGTCAAGAAAGGAAGATATGAATATCATGATGTGTAATAGGAGTATCTCATTAGTTCTTATATGTTGTATTGTTTTGATTAGTTTATTTTGCATGTGTATGCTTTGTGCATGAGTTAATCTTAATCTAAATTGACTAAGAGTGAGTGTGATGATGATTTAAAATACTTGGGAATATTTTTGAAGTATACAATTGAGTTTTTGAAAGCTAACTCAAAATAATCGATTATCATTGAGTGTATTCGATTATTCCAGCAACAGGTGAAAAGAGCCTTGCTGTAATAATAGATTATTTGTGAAATAATCGATTATTCCAGGAGGTACTCTCTAGAATAATCAATTATCTTGCAAAATAATCGATTATTCTGGTCTTGAGTGGTTTCTAAAAATCATGAAGAACAAAATAATCGATTATCCTTTAAAATAATTGATTATGAGGATCTGAAAACTTTATAAATAGCTTTCACACTTTGAAATTTTAACAAGTGAGATGAAAACAAAAGAGAGAAAAACTGATATTGTGAAGTCTTTGTGACCCTCTTGGAATTTTTTCTTTGTGAAACCAAGAAGAGAAACATTTTGTAAAATGCTTTGGAAGAGATCATCATCATCACTACATTCTTGGGAGAGAAAGGATTAAGATTTGTTTGGAATTCACAGTCTAATTTGTTCAGCTTCCAGGTGAATTCATTCCTTTGATTCTTTGTGTAATGTGTAAGGGAAATCTTGAGTAGGTGTCTCAAGTGGTAAAGAATTCTTGTAGTGGGTTTCTATAAGAAGTGCTTTCTTGGGGGGCAAGAAAGTGGTTAGCTTGAATGTAGGAGTATATGTTGTTAAGTCAGACGAGGAAATCCCCAAAAAGGTTTTGAGTGAGACAAATATAATATATGTTGTTATCTCTAACAAGTGAGTTAGTGTTTCAGAAAGACATAAGAACGGGTAAAATTACGAAGAGGCATAAGCATCAGACACTACAAAATGTAAGGCAACACATAAAGACTCAGACGGAAGATGTCAAACGACTAAGAAGAAACTCCAGAAGAAATGGAAAGTTTGACCACATACAAGGTTGACCAAGATGAAAGGAAAAGTCAAAATGCTGATTATCAGACAAAGGTCAAAGTATTAAACTAAATATCGACTACCAGACGTAGACGAAGAATGTCACGCAATCATCTAAAAAATCAAGCTTCAAAGGAGAATTTGAATATCGTCTACACTCACAGAAAAACACACGAAGTCATTCGAATTATTAGAAGAGAAGAAGAAAGAAAAAGAGCATGCTCAAACACTAAATCATGCATAAGTCAGAAAAAAGTACATCACTTTTTCAGGAAAGGACAAAAGTTCCACAGCTATAGGATCAGAAAAGGACACAAAGTTTCCTAGGACTCTGCTATATTCAAACATAGCTACTACTAGAGCAAGGAAACTTCATGCATTGTCTATGAACGGGAAGTAACATTTAATGCACGAATTTGAGCATAAAATGAGAAGATCAAACTAGTCGTGAACGACTATATTTGCTTCAAAGGATAATTGCAACGCGTAGATTTCACAAGACTATATATAAGCCTCAACATCAAACCTTGAGAGGTTGGCTGTTTGGTCCAAAATAGTGCAAGCGTGAAGAAGAGCTATACTCAGCCCATGAAGTAACAAAAATTAGAGAAAGAGCAAATATACTCAAATGTACCTTAGTGTAATTCTCTCAGTAAACTAAGGAATCCTAAATGTGTACATCTTAGAAAGAAAAACCTTAGTGAGTGTAGATCATGATAGGCTCCTTACTTCCATGGTGTGTTCTTTGGCTTCCAAGGAGGAGCTCCCTCTTTCTCCACGGTCTAGGAAGAAGGATGATGGTTGGATGTTCCTCAAGGGTGGTGGAAAAACAATATTGAAGGGTGGAGGTGAAGGTGGACGAAAATGGAGGTGGGAAGGTGGAAGGTGTTTTTGGTGCTCTTGGCTAGCTCTCTCCACCAAGGGTTAGTGGAGGCCACTCAAGGGAAACTCAAACTATCTTTAGGGTAGAGAGGAGAGGAGGTTGGGCATGAGGACCCTAGGAGACTAAGGAAGGATTTTGAGGCACAAAGGCTCACTCAAAATGCATATATTCCAAAATGGGTACAAGGTGGAGGGACTAGAGTACTTATAGAGATAGGAGAGCATCCTAGGGTTTCTTGGGAGCATTTGGCCAAAACTTTCAAGCCCAAATGCATCCTAAATGAACCCTAGATGCAGCCCAAATGAAATGGCTCTCATCTCTCCAAAAAGACTAAAGTACCCTTAGTCCTAGAAAATGAAAGAAATGGACTTTTGACCTTACTAGTCAAGGTTAAGTCCCTAAATAAATCCTAAGCCTATTTTTCCCCCATAATAAAAAGGCTAAATAAAAATACACAATAAAATCCTAATAGCTAATGTACCCCAAAATACAAGGGCAAAATAGGAAAGGAAAGCAACAAGCTAAGGAGAGGGCCCAAAATCCACACACATGATGATCACGGCTTTTGGTGTGGTGTGTTCTTCATCTTCCTCTACTCTCCTAGCCATGAACCTTGTGATAGGCCCTATATGATGTCTCAAGAATGGTCCTTTATCATCCCCTCCTTCTTGAGAAGGATTTGACCTCAAATCTTCAACCTCATCCATGTCATTAGTCCCTACAAAAGGTGTAAGATCACAAACATTAAAAGAGGAACTAACTCCATATTCGGAGGGAAGGTCTAGGATGTATGCATTGTCATTAATCTTCTTAAGGACTTGGAAAGGACTGTCTCCCCTAGGGCTTAGTTTGGACTTCCTTTGAGTAGGAAATCTATCCTTCCTCAAGTGAAGCCAAACCCAATCCCCAACTTCAAAAGTCACTTTTTTCCTCCCTTTGTTGTTGTATTTGGCATATTTTTCAGTTTGTTTTTCAATTGGATCTTGACTTTCTCATGGTATTTTGTTATAAAGTCAGCCCTTGATACTCCTTCTTTGTGATACAAGGAAGTAGTATTAGGGAGTGGGAGCAAGTCAAGAGGGGTAAGAGGATTAAAGCCATATACAACCTCAAAGGGAGATAAGTTAGTAGTCTTGTGGACTACTCTATTGTAGGCAAACTCTATATGGGGGAGGCATTCATCCCAAGTCTTCTTGTTCACTTTGAGAATGACCCTTAACAATGTGGATATGGATCTATTCACTACTTCGGTTTGTCCATCGGTTTGTGGGTGGCAAGTAGTGGAATAGACAAGTTTTGTTCCTAGTTTTTCCCAAAGAATTTTCCAAAAATGACTAAGGAACTTAACATCCCTATCGGACACAATAGTCTTGGGTAACCCATGCAAACGGACCACCTCTTTGAAGAAAAGTTTAGCAATATAGCTAGCATCATCTACTTTGTGGCATGGTATAAAATGAGCCATTTTTCTAAAACGATCTACTACCACAAAGATAGAATCGAATCCCCTTTGGGTCCTTGGGAGACCAAGTACAAAATCCATACTAATGTCAACCCAAGGGGAGCTAGCTATAGGGAGAGGGGTGTAGAGTGCATGAGGCATCACTATTGATTTTGCTTGAAGACAAGTGATTCACTTGGAGCAATGCCTTTGAACATCCACTCTCATGTGTGGCCAATAGAATTTATATTTTAAAAGACTTAGGGTTTTATCAACCCCAAAATGGCCCATGAGACCTCCCTCATGACTTTCTTTAATCAAAAGCTTTCTAATGGATCCTTGGGGTATGCAAAGTCGTCCCATTTTAAAAAGATACCCCTCAAGAAGATAGAACCCATCAAAAGGCTTTTCGAGGCATTTGGTGAAGGTGGATTGGAAATCTTGATCCTTCTCATACAACTCCTTTATATTATCAAATCCAAGAATTTGAGAGCCCAAGGAAAAGAGTAATGAGTGTCTTCTAGATAAAGCATCCACCACTACATTATTCTTTCCCTTCTTGTATTTGATAATGTAAGGAAATTGCTCAAGATATTCTACCCACTTGGCATGTCTCTTGTTCAACTTCCCTTGCCCTCTAATATACTTAAGTGACTCATGATCGGTGTGTATGATAAACTCTCTAGTCACTAAGTAATGCTCCCATACTTGGAGGGCTCTAATAAGGGCATAAAGATCCTTGTCATAGGTGGGATAATTCAAGGTGGCCCCATGAAGTTTTTCACTAAAGTAAGCAATGGGGTGGCCTCCTTGAAGTAACACAACACCTATGCCAAAACCGGATGCATCACATTCTAGCTCAAAGGTTTAAGCAAAGTTTGGGAGGGCTAGAATGGGTGCATTGGTGAGCTTTTCCTTAAGAGCATTGAAAGCTTTTTCTTGGGCTTCACCCTAAATGAAAGGGACATCCTTCTTAACAAGCTCATTAAGAGGGGATGCAAGTGTGGAGAAGTCTTTGACAAATCTTCTATAGAAGCTTGCTAAACCATGGAAGCTCCTCACATCTCCCACACTTTTTGGGGTGGGCCAATCTTGGATGGCTTTTATTTTCTCGGGGTCAACTTGCACTCCATCTTTGCCAACTATAAAGCCCAAAAAGTTCACATTTTCTTTACAAAAGGTGCATTTCTCTAAGTTGGCATAGAGGTGGTTGTCCCTAAGAATTATTAACACTTCCCTTAGATGCCCAAGATGCTCACCTAAGGATTTGCTAAAAATTAAAATGTCATCAAAATATACAACTACAAATTTCCCTATGCAATCCCTAAGCACATGATTCATGAGACGCATGAAAGTGCTAGGGGCATTGGTGAGACCAAAAGGCATCACTAACCATTCATACAAACCAAACTTGGTTTTAAAAGCGGTTTTCCATTCATCACCCTCTTTGATTCTAATTTGATGATAACCACTCTTAAGATCAATTTTGGAGAATATGATTGCCCCATGTAGTTCATCCAACATATCATCTAGCCTAGGGATTGGGTGCCTATATTTTATGGTGATTTTATTGATGGCTCTACAATCCGTGCACATCCTCCACTTGCCATCTTTCTAAGGCACCAAAAGAACGGGAACGACACAAGGGCTAAGGCTCTTTTGAACCCAACCCTTCTTCAACAAGTCCTCAACTTGAGATTCTATCTCTTTGGTCTCTTGAGAGTTAGTCCTATAGGCGGGCCTATTAGGAAGACTAGCCCCCGGTATGAGGTCTATTTGATGTTCTATTCCTCTTAAAGGTGGAAGCCCACTTGGAACTTTTTGAGGGAATAGGGCATCAAATTCTTTCAAATTTTTTTGAACCTCTTGAGGTAGAGAGTCAAGTTCATGACTAGTGGCAGCTAGTGTCTCTTTGAAATAGAGGAGGTATAAAGGTTGCTCAAGCAAAAGTGTTTTTTTGATGTCATTTTTAATGGATAAGTGACTTTTGTGAGCAACTTCTTTTGAGGGGACACTTGCCTCTAAACTTGATACCTTCTCTTCCCCTTCTTTAGCTTTTAAGGGGAGACCTTTTTTTTCTTTCTTTTGTTTTCTTATTTTTTTTTCACCCTCTTCTCTTTTGGCTTTCATTTTGAGTTGGTCCTCACTCACTTGGGAAGGTGATAGAGGACATAACACAATTTTCTTGCCCAAGTGGTGGAAACTTATTTTATTAGAAAGGCCTTCATGAATAGTTTTCTTGTCAAATTGCCAAGGCCTTCCAAGTAAAATGTGACTAGCATCCAATGGCACTATATCACATAAAATTTCATCTTTATACTTGCCAATGGAGATAGGTACATTTACTTGTTGGTTGACCACAATACCTCCCTCCTCATTTATCCATTGTAACTTGTAAGGTTTAGGGTGAGGTAGAGTAGTCAAGGCTAACTTGTTAACCAATCTAGTATTACAACAATTACAACTAGACCCACTATCCACAATGAGAGAACAAGTATTTTCTAAAACCTTGCATCTTGTATGAAACAAGTTCTCTCTTTGGGATTGGTCTAAATTACTAGATTGGTTCCCAAGAAGCCTTCTTACCATTAATAAGTCTCCTTCACATGGGTAAGTTTCTTCCTCGGACTCTAAAACTTCTTCTTCATCACTCGAAGATGAGGAAGTAGCTTCATCAAGGCTACTATAGTGATCTTGGCCCCTTAAAATCATGGTTTTCTTTGTTGGGCATTGGAAGCAATGTGCCCACGGCCAAGACACTTAAAACACTTGATGTCACTTGTTTTAGCATCTTTGGAAGGTGCTTTAAAAGAAGATTTTTCTTTTTCTTTCTCTTTTTCTTTGGAATAAGGTTTGGAAGAGGGGCCCTCCTTCTTGAAGTTCTTGGAATAAGAGGGAGTGAAGTCTTTTCTAAAAAAAATTCTTTTGAGTTGATGTTCCACTCTTGAACAAAGTTGAACAGGCTCATTGAAATCTCCATAAGGTAAAAGTTCAACTTTGTCTCTTATTTCAAGATTTAGGCCACTTTGAAATCTAGAAATGGTAGTCCTCTCTTCTTCTCTTATACCCGCCCTCATCATAAGTAACTCCATTTTTTGCCTATACTCCTCCACACTAGATGACCCTTGTTTCAACCTTTGAAGCTTTTCCATAAGCTCACGATCATAGTATGGGGGAATATGCCTCCTCTTTAAGGCACTACGGAGTTCTTTTTTTTTTTTTACATTTTCTCTCTCTTTTCTCTTATATTCTTCCTCTCTTTTTACATTTTCTTCTTCTTTTCTTTTTATATACTCCCTAAGTTCTCTAAGCTCATCCTTAAGACTATGTCTACTACTATGAGTATTTTGACCCCTCACACTTGAATGATCACTCATCTTTGATCAATAAAGGTTTTCACAAAGAAGTTCTTGGAAATGTTTTCACAAAGAGTGAGTGATAAACGGTTTTCACAAAAGAATTTTGATGGTAAGAATAGTGATAGGAGGCCTAAGTGTACAAAGTGAACTATCAAGGGAGGTGGACCACTAGGGATCTCTTAAAAACCAAGCCTTTTCAAGTAGAAATCACTAAGCCCCTTTTCACTTTTCTCACAAAAATCAAATTTGTCACAAAAGTGTGAGTGTGTGCACGGACCCTTAGTAGGCAAATTTAGAGCCTTCTAAAAGCACAAGAGAACCTAAAGCATGCATACTAACAATAACAAAGAGTAAATGAAAGCAATAAAACATAGGCTAGTCGGAGGCCCTAGGGTGGAAGCTTGAAGTGACCTTGGGGGTATTCAAGACACTTCCACAAGTACTAAACGAAATTATTACAAAAATTAATTAGTTAAAAGGCCAATTACAACCCAACAAATGAATAAGGACCAATACACAAGTGGCCCAACAAAAACAACAAGAAAGGGAAAGAAAAAGGCACAAAAGAGAAAACAAGAAATTAAAGTCTTCAAGCCTCCAATGGTGGTTCCTTCACAATGAGCAAACTTGGTTAGTCCTCTCCCAAGGTGTCTACACTCCAATACTTTTAGTAATCCTTACAAAGTACTTTGGGCTACACGAACAACTCCTCCCACTCAATCTCCCAAAAGTTGTAAGGGAAAATTGTAGTGTACTTTATCTACACCAAGTAAACCAACCAAGAGCAAGAAGGAGGCCAAGGAAATGAAAACTAAAAATGCTCAATTAGAAAGGCTAAACTCAAAGGGAATATTGATGAGACAAAACACAAAGAATTCCAAGAAAGACAAGCAAAAATTAAGGCACATTTAAAAAGGAAAGCACTCAAAGGAAATCCTAGAATGGTTCTAGAGTAGAATTAAGTGTTTAGTATTTCTTGTCTTTATAATTTCATGTCCATCCTCCCAAGTCCAGCCAAGGTATTTGTCCAAGTTCAGCCAAGATTTTAGTCTCAAATAGGTCCAAAGATAGTCCAAGTCCAAGTCCAAATGTGTAGGGTAAAAATGTCCAAGTCCACAAGTTTAGCAACAATTCCTTTTAATTTTTTTCTTTTCTTTTCTTTTCCATTCAATTTTCGTACCAGCTTTTTGGCCAGCCCATGGGATCAGATTTTGATACTAGTTTTCTTATTATGTTGCTTGGTTTTTACACTTGTGGTGGTTTACAAGGTTACACAAAAAAAGGAAGGGGACAAAAAGGACTAGTAGCATGTAAATGGCAAGTTTTGGGTGAAGTGTCTTTGGTACTTTTGTCTTCTTGTTAGGTGCAGATTTTTGCAGTATGTTCAGAAATATTTCAGACTTACATCTCACTTGGTTGACTCATAAAATGGGCAACAAGACAAGGGGTGATGGTGGCATGCAAGAGTGGCTAACCATAAATGTGCAAGATACAAGTTGCACATAGAAACTCAAAAAATATTGGAGCATGTTAAGGACTAATTATCATGCAAGATTTACTTCTAAGATGGACATATATGGTTCAGCCAGCCACAAGGAAAGAGGTGTCATGCATCATTTTCATGTTTCATGCAAACCAAGGTGTGTCATGCATAGATTTTGAATTTTAAGGAGAAAGAAAAAGAGAGGGAAACATAACTTTGACAAAACTTGGATGAGAAAAGATCAAAATAGAGTTCATGTAGTGTTCAACATGTTCATCATGTTCTTGAAACAAAAATTTCCAGCCAAGACAAAATAGAGAAAAACACAAAAGAACCTATTTTAAGAGAATCCTAAAGGAGAACAAGGAGGCTCATGAACAAGTAATGAACCACTCAACAAGAACACAATATTTCAAGCAATATTTGAGAAGACAACATCAAAGATAACATCAAGACATGTAAAAAGACAGAGACATGACAAGGAAAAATTTTAAAGACACAAGAGAAGGAAACAAGTCACCCTTGAAGACAACCATAGCTCTTGATACCACATGATGGGCTCCTTCCTTCCATGGTGTGTTTTTTTGCTTCCAAGGAGGAGCTCCCTCTTTCTCCACGGTCTAGGAAGAAGGATGATGGTTGGATTTTCCTCAAGGGTGGCGGAAAAAACAATATTGAAGGGTGGAGGTGAAGGTGGACGAAAATGGAGGTGGGAAGGTGGAAGGTGTTTTTGGTGCTCTTGGCTAGCTCTCTCCACCAAGGGTTGGTGGAGGCCACTCAAGGGAAACTCAAACTCTCCTTAGGGTAGAGAGGAGAGGAGGTTGGGCATGAGGAACCTAGGAGACTAAGGAAGGATTTTGAGGCACAAAGGCTCACTCAAAATGCATATATTCCAAAGTGGGTACAAGGTGGAGGGACTAGAGTACTTATAGAGATAGGAGAGCATCCTAGGGTTTCTTGGGAGCATTTGGCCGAAAATTTCAAGTCCAAATACACCCTAAATGAACCCTAGATGCAGTCCAAATGAAATGGCTCTCATCTCTCCAAAAAGACTAAAGTACCCTTAGTCCTAGAAAATGAAAGAAATAGACTTTTGACCTTACTAGTCAAGGTTAAGTCCCTAAATAAATCCTAAGCCTATTTTTCCCCCATAATACAAAGGCTAAATAAAAATACACAATAAAATCCTAATAGCGAATGTACCCCAAAATACAAGGGCAAAATAGGAAAGGAAAGCATCAAGCTAAGGAGAGGGCCCAAAATCCACACACATGATGATCATGGCTTTTGGTGTGGTGTGTTCTTCATCTTCCTCTACTCTCCTAGCCATGGACCTTGTGATAGGCCTTATATGATGTCTCAAGGATGGTCCTCCATCAGATCATATATGTATCCTCTCTGTGGGAGTAACCCCAAATACTCGAACCCGACCACACATCTGTAATTGTAAAGCCTGAAGAGGCTAGGAAAAGAATACTTGTAAAGCCTGGAGAGGCTTGTCAAAGATTACTCACTGCTAGCCAGAAGCGGCTGATAAGAAAATACTAGCGTTGGTGAGTGAAGCCAACGGGTCAGGAGTGGTCAAGAATACTTGGAGAACCAGAAGTGGTTTAAGAATACTAGCGCTGGTGAGTGAAGCTGGTGAGCCAGGAGTGGTCGAGAATACTTGAACCATAAATGGTGTAGGAATACTAGTATTGGTGAGTGAAGCTGGCGGGCCAGGAATGGTCGAGATTACTTGGACTAGGAGTGGTTCTTACCTAGGTGGTTCATAATACTCACTGCTATCCTAAAGAGGTTGAGAAGAATATACTAGCGTTGATGAGTGAAATCAACGGGCCAGAAGTGGTCAACAATACTTGTGTACTTTATTTCATATCTAGTGGAACCCTTCAAGTTGAAGGAGACTAGACGTAGCTCAGTTGAGTGAACTAGTATAAAAGCGATTGCACTGCTCTATCTATATTTTAGACGCAGATTATTTTCAATTGTCAAATTACCACTAATCTTAATCTATTATCTATTCTTTATTAAAACCGTTTTCCAAACGAAGACGCAAATTTTGTTTAACAAACATATTAGACTGAAAAGCTTTATCCTCTACTTGTCTTCAAGTGAAACTACCTTGAAAAGGAAAATGTTAGAACTTCAATAATTATCATTATAAAACATGTTTCTCAGTAGACGATGAATCCTTCAAAAGTAATGACATTATGTCAACCAAATTCTATGTAACTGTCTGACATTCAAAAGGGAATTAGATGAAGAGTATTACTCTTGCGAAAATGTTTATAAAATTCCTTCATACTAACACACAGATATTCAGCCCCCCCTTCTATGTGTTTTTTTGATAAATTCATATGCATGTGTGGTATGCTTGTAAAACATTTTCATTAAGATAGTGGAATAAATCTTGATCAGGTTATGATTGAGGACTGGATGTAAGTCACATGTGGAGTGGCTGAACCAGGATAAAACACTTGTGCATTCTTCTCTCACCTTTATCTCTTACATTGAGCAAAATCTTAATTGAGTGATAAAATGGCTGATCTTGATTAATATGTTTGTATGCTTAACATTGCTTTAAACTAAATCAAAGTATCGCATATTAGCTATTCTTAAAACTAAACTTAATCAAGATTAATCAAGAAATCATATAGGACTCATTCCCATTGGCAAGTATTTCAAGAAACTTCTTTGAGAATTCATATTAGAAAATTTTAAGTTGAAATAAAGATCCTTAAAACTCTGATAAATTTTTTAAGTGTCGTAGAATCCAATTCACCCCCCTCTTGGATTGAGCCATTCTTTTCTAACAATTGGTATCTAGAGCAAGGTTCTTGAGTGTTAATCAAGATTTCAAAAATGGCCAACAACAACCCACCTTATGGTGGGCGTGTTTTTATTCATAGACCTCCTATTTTCAATGGTGAAAACTATGTCTATTGGAAAATTAGGATGAGAATTTTCATTGAAGCAATTGATATTGCTGTATGGGATGCAATTGAAAATGGACCCTATATCCCTATGACCGAAGATGGTGATGGAAAGAGAGAAAAACATTGGAGTGAGTGGAGTGATGATGAGAAAAAGATAGCTCAATATGACTATAGAGCAAAGAACATAATAACATCTACATTGTCTATTGATGAGTTTTTTTAGAATTTCTCAATGCAAGTCATCTAAAGAAATGTGGGACACACTACAAGTTACTCATGAAGGAACAAGTGATGTAAAAAGATCTAGAAAGCATACTCTTATAAGAGAATATGAATTGTTGAGAATGAATCATGGTGAATCAATTTTTGATTTTCAAAAACGGTTTACACACTTGATAAATCACCTTGTTGATCTTGGTAGGAAAATTGAAGAAGAGGAACTAAATTTGAAGGTTCTACAATGCTTGGATAGATATTGGCAAGCAAACGTTACTACAATAGAAGAAAGTATGAGCAAAAAGCTGCACATTTTTGAAGAAAATGAACAGTAAGATAAAAAGGGAAAATGAGTGTCTCTAAAAGCATTAAAATCAGTCAAAGGCAAAGAAATATGTGAGAACTCAAGCTCTGAAGATTCTGATTCAAAGAACTTCAATTTGCTGGTGAAGAAGTTCAGAAAGTTCCTAAGAAAGAAAAGGAGATCCCCCTACAAGTTCAACAAGAAGGCTAATAAGAAAGATGAAGGGAGCACATCTTCTTACAATTATTTTGAATGTGGAAAATCAGGCCACATAAAAGCTGAATGCCCCAACCTTCTAAAGAAGCAACAAGAGGAAAAGAAAGGGAAGAAAAACAACAAAGGAAAAAGAGCCTACATAGCTTGGGAAGATAATGACTCAAGCACAACAAGTGATGAATCTGAATTTGAGGAAAATAACTTATGTTTGATGGCTGGAGCTGATCAAAATACAATAGTAAGTGATTTTGATCTTGAATCTAATCCTGATTATGATCAACTTCAAGAAGCTTTCATTCAAATTCACAAAGAGGCTGTGAAATTAGATGCTTTAAATTCTAAGCTTAAAGGAAAATTGTCATGGTATGAAAATGCTTTAATTAGAGCTGAACAAGAGCTTGAAAATTTGAAAAATGAACTTGAAAATCTTCAAACAATTTTAAACTTCAATGAAGCTCATTGTGAAACCTCCTCTTCTTCAAAAGCTAATTGTGAAAGTTGCAAGCTTTTAGAAAAAGAAAATGCTGATTTGAAAAATTCTCTTGCAAAATTCACAAATGGAAATGGAAATTTGAATATCATTTTGGAAAAGCAAAGACATGTTTTTGATAGAAGTGAACTTGGTTTTAATCAAAGCATGAACATGCCATCAAAAGAAAAAGATTTCAAGAGAAATCAATCTTTTAGAAAATTTAAAGGCAATTTCATAAAACAAACTACTTGTTTTTATTGTTGTAAGAAAGGACATACAATGAGAAATTTCTATTCTAATAAAAATGGTGTTCCAAATGGAGAAATGATTTGGATTAAGAAGAGTCAAAGGCTGAGAACTAACAAGGACCCTTCACATGGGTACCTAAATCAATTTTCTGATTTTGTTGTAGGAATGCTTGAGAGCCAAAAGCTTACTATGGTATCTTGATAGTGGTTGCTCAAGACATATGACTGGAGATCCTTCAAAATTTTCAAATCTGAAATTAAAGAATGAAGGATTTGTTACATATGGTGACAACAACAAAGGGAAGATTCTTGGTTGTGGAAATATTGGTAACTCTTCTTCCTCAACATTGATTGAAAATGTATTGCTTGTTGAAGGGCTAAAACATAACTTTCTTAGTATAAGCCAACTTAGTGACAAAGGATTTAAAATTGAATTTGATAATACTTGTTGTTTAATATGTGATAAATTGACAAAAGAAATTAGATTCATTGGAAAAAGAATTGACAACATTTACATGCTAAACTTAGAACATTCAATTGCAATTTCTAACACCAAGTGTTTGATAACTAATGAAGATAATATTCGGCTTTGGCATAGAAGAGTTGCACATATAGACATGGATCATTTAAACAAATTAAGTAGAAAGGAGTTAGTAATTGGATTACCTAAACTCAAGTTCAGCAAGGACAAACTATGTGATGCTTGTCAAAAAGGCAAGCAAGTGAAGGCTAGCTTTAAAAGAAAAAATCTGATTTCAACTTCTAGATCATATGGATTTGTTTGGTCCTTCAGGAACCATGAGTCTAAGAGGGAATTACTATGGGCTGGTTATGGTAGATGATTATTCAAGATTCACATGGGTTATGTTTCTTGCAAATAAGAGTAAAGCTTTCAATGCTTTCAAGAAATTTGCTAAGCTTGTTCAAAATGAGAAAAACACAAATATTACCTCAATATGAAGTGATCATGGAGGTGAATTCCCAAATTTTTTGTTCTAAAAATTCTGTGAGGAACATGACATTGATCACAATTTTTCAGCACCTAGGACACCTCAACAAAATGGGGTTGTGGAAAGGAAAAATAGATCTCTTGAGGAATTAGCTAGAACTATGTTGAATGAGACTAAACTACCTAAATACTTTTGGGCTGATGCAATTAACACAACATTTCATGTGTTAAATAAGGTTCTAATCAAGTCTATTCAAAAAACAACACCTTATGAGATTTATAAAGGAAGGAAGCCTAATATCTCATACTTTAGAGTATTTGGTTGTAAATGTTTTGTGCTGAACAATGGTAAGGAACAACTTGGCAAATTTGATGCTAAAGCTGATGAAGCAATTTTCTTGGGTTACTTTACAAATAGTAAAGCCTATAAAGTATATAATAAGAGAACTCTAATAGTTAAAGAATTAGTATATGTTGTGTTTGATGAAACCAACAAGCAAGAAACAAAATAAACTGAAATAGAGGACTTAATTGATTTGCTTGATCAACCTCCCTTAGAAAATGAATAAAGTGAAATGCCTAAAGAGAGTGGATCAATTGAAACCATTGAAAAGATAGGTGAACAATTGCCTAAAGAATGGAAAACTTCTAAGGATTTATCAATTGAAAATATAATTGGAAACATTGGTAAAGGAGTGTCAACTAGAAGATCCATCAAGAAAATTTGTAACACTATGGCTTTTGTTTCACACGTCGTGAGCAACGACTGACCATCCGTTTTCTCTTCGCCGTCTTCGACGAACAGCGTTAGGTAATAATCTCTTCTAGTTTTGTTGCTTATCTTAGGTTTTTGTTCTTTATGGTTGCGTTTCTCGGAGGAGGTCTCTGAAACGTGGTGGTCATCTTGCTAGAGTTCGTCGTCGCGGCAACATTTGCCGCATTTGCATTCCTTTTGTGTTTTGTTTTGTTTTGGTTATTTGAATGACTATATGCAAGCAGCAAGAGAGACTGAACAATCCTTTAATTGCGGTTGTACTTGATTGAACTTTGGAGGATTGAGTTCCTTCAACATCAAAAGACAACACGGTGTTGGTGTTGGCTTACTGGGCTAGAGCGATGGCAACTCTGTCTCATGCTGATTTTGTTAAATTGGGAACAAAGTATTATGAGCATTATCCTTCTTCATTTTTTTAAATCTAGTTTTATTATTTGTTTGCTATCATAGGAAATTACAGACATTGATACAATACCTTATAAATTTGGCTTTTAAAATATTTGTTGCTTAAAACCTTTAGGTTATTGGACTGGCCACAAAAAGTTCTAGTTTGTCAATTTCTAATTTTCAATATACTTTCAACTTTTGGGAAATTCTAGCACGAAGATATATTCTGGTTTAAAGAAATTTCTGGTTTCGCTTCTAAATTTACTTAAGTCATGATGCACTCGAGTTGATACTTTATTAACGGTGCAGTGCAAGGAAGCATTTGATGAAACTTTAGCATTGTATTTTGATATATCTTTCTGAAGTTACTTTGTTGTTGCCAGGAAAAAGATTGACGGTGACTTAGTAAGAAAGACCAAGAATTTAAAAGGATTAAAAAAAAGTCCTGGTTGTAGTTGGATTACAATGAAAGATAAGGTTCATCTATTTCTTGCAAGGGATCAGTCACATGGAAATATTAAAGAGATAAAAGCCACAATACTGACTATGGATATAAGGAGATGCAATGGTTGTATCATTGGGGGTGCTAACTGCTGACTAAAAGTCCTGTTTATTTCAGTTACACCTCATGGTCATACTTTTAAGCCTCACCAGGTCTGTAGTAGTTGTCTTAGACCTTCTAAATGAATTCCATTTCAATGCTCTGTTTATTGAGGAGTTATTCTTCTGCAGGCATTTTTCAAATTGAGGCATGAGACAAAGCGTGAACACATCTTTGTGGTCGGAAATACTGGCAAGAAGTTTGAGATTATTCTTGTTAAGTACCTTTTATTATACATTTCATTTCCTAGGTTCAGATCCTCTTCTTGATCACTCATTAAGCTTGTTATAATTTTCCAAGGTTAGATAATTTGTCTTGCTGCATGGCTGCATATAACTTTGAATATCATAAAAATGCGCTGTTTTTGGAAAATTGTACCTCTAACCACTTGAAAAGGGATGGTTATTTATCTATTCTTTTGGATCTGCTTGCAATTATACTATAAACTGAGTAGTTGACATTCCCTAACTGCATTTGATAAGCTTGTAATGTTGTGACTGTGTGTATGTTTCTGTGAAGTTTGTAATTGTCATTCATTATAATAATTGTTCTTTTGCTCATAGTTTGTAATTTTTTCTCTTAGGATTTTCTTTGTTTGGTGGAGAAATTTTATTAAATGAAAAAAATATGATAAGTGGAAAGAGAAACTACAGTGAAGTTATTGATAAATGATAATTTATTTTTACTTTAAATTTGCTTTAATGACTGATCTTTATTAGTTAATTAACATTTGAATAATTTTATTTAAAAAAAATGAATTCACTAGTGCAAAAAAGGGTATTTACGTCACCCAATTTACGTCGCAAACCACAAACACCGACGTTGTAAAAACGCGGTGGCAGTTTCGTAAATAAGTGGAGACTAATTTACGTCGGACCTCTCGTAGACCGACGTAAATTAGGCAATTTACGTCGGGTACCTCTATTCCGACGTAAATTTACGTCGGTTCCCTTTAGTTCGACGTAAATTTACGTCGGTCCCACCCACGTCCGACGTAAATTTACGTCGGAATAGAGGTACCCGACGTAAATTTACGTCGGAGTCCACCAAGGCCGACGTAAATTTACGTCAGTGAAGCCTTGTCCGACGTAATAGTTCTCCAATATTACCCCCAAAGTCCCATTTTCATTCCCGCGCTCACAGTTTATACGAAATCCTCTGAATTACTTAAGTCTCCCACTGCGTTTACGGCTACATTCAACGTATCCAAGTTTGTAAGTGTCAGCACGTTGGTCGTTTGAGGTTAGTTTGTTGTCCCCGTAATTTATTTGTTTTTTTTTTTGCTAGTTGTTCCTCTGGAACGGCCCGTTCTGCAAGGAGAACGGGCCGTTCTCCTTGCAGAACGGGCCGTTCTCCTTGCAGAACGGGCCGTTCTCCTTGCAGAACGGGCCGTTCTGCAAGCAGTACGGGTCGTTCTGCATGGAGAACGGCCCGTTCTGCTGGAATTTTTTTTGTTGTAATTTGTTGATCTGGAACGTAATTGACCTTTAGTTTACCATAGATTTTTTAGGGTTGTAGTTTAGGTTAAAAAAATTATGAATAACTGAGTCAATAGTTAATTTGTGTTAATATATAGATAATGAATCGAAGTTGGATGAATGCAAGTCGCATTAGTCAAGAGTACAGAAATGGAGTTGAAGAGTTCTTACAATTTGCAAGAGAAAATGGGAAACTCATCAAAGGGGCATATTATTGTCCATGTGTTCGATGTTTGAATCAGATACGTCAAGAAGTTGGAGAAATACGTGATCACCTGTTTATATATGGTATTGTGAAGAGTTATACAGTATGGACATGGCACGGAGAAATATTAGACATTCCAACAGTGTCAACAACTGAAAATTTTGAAGGGATGAACGATAACTTAGAAGAGATGATACGTGATGTTGGTGAAGAAAATTTTGAAAGAGCACATGTGTATGATACCTTAAAGTCTGATTTTGCAGGAGGATTTAGTTGAGCAGAGCACCCAGGGCTCATTTGTTTCCGATGGTCGGAATGATATCCTCACAACGGCCATAGGAAAGCCAGAGCACGGAGGTCGTGTGCGTGGTGTTGGTGGTTCTTGGAGCCACCGAGATTTCTTTGGTGGCCGATCATCGAGGAGCAGTGTCGACTCTTGCAGTCAAGAGGTTATACAGAAATTAGAGCAGAGATTAGAGATGCAGTTTGAAGAGAAACTGAAGAATATTGAAAAACAGTTTGAAGAGAAGTTTGAACTTTTGGCTCGTTCTCAGCAACAGACTGCAGTTGCTCATGATGGTGTTCGAGTCAGCACTAAAGGGAGTTGTGATGCTCCAAATTCCTCAGGGGAACATGCTCACACTGATGTACCAAACCAGTGCGAGTTATATGTTGAGGATGACCCCCCACGGTTAGTGGCTATTGGCCGAGTATTTGAGGGTGGCTCAACCATCCATGGTGTCCCTCTACAGCTAGACTGGACACGGGTTGTGGTTGACCAAGTTCAAGATGCTGCTGCTCCAGTGCCTTTGCCCAATACAGAGGTTCAACTAGTGGGGCAGGCAACCGGCACATTCTTAGCTTGGCCAAAATGTTTGGTCATGCCGCTTTCAGCACGGGCAAAGGTAATTATATTATTGCTCTTTTAGATTCTTATAATTCTATTATTGTTTAACTAATTTTGATTATTTCTTTAGGATTTTATCGATCGTGGTAAGGAGGTCATGAGAGAACCTCATGTTCATGATGCTAATATCGCAGAAGCTGAGGATGATCCCATATCTAAGCTTCTAATCAAATTACCACGATTAAAGAAGCAACCAATTCAATTGCAGTGGGACATTAGAGTTTTTGGAGTTGATAGCTCTGATGTTCCACTATACATATCTCTGCCTGATGCATTAGAGATTGTTGGGGGAAACTCCATGTTAAATATATCTGTCATACAGTTGTGGGCCATGTAAGTCATATTTGCTTTTATGAGTCTAAATTTACAATAATTACATTTAACTTATAATAATTATTTGTGTTAGGTACATGAACAAATTGAGTGTGGAGCAAGCACAAGCAGAAGTATATGGATTTTTTGAGCCTCAATCCATCCAAAAATCAGGAAACACTCAGGTCCAGATCCAACAATATATGCAAACATGGATGAGTGACTCAAGAAGACATATATACATGGCTCCATACATTGACGGGTTAGTTTTTTAATTGATAAAAATCATGGTAATTTTTTAACTGATTTGTTTGTCATACAATGTAGGTCTCATTGGCAGTTAATGGTAATCATTCCTAAGGAATATACCGTGGTGTGGTTTTGTTCACTTCATCGAAAACCAAGCCAGGAAATTAAAAGCCAATTACATGGGTAACTAAATTTTTTCATTATGTTTTAACACTGTAATTATATATATTGGCTAACATTTATTTTTATTTCAATTAATTAGAATCGTGTCTGGAGCTAATATATTAAGTGGAAGAGCCAGATCATCAAAGTCATTGCATTTCATATATCCTAAGGTTAGCAAATTAATTCATACAGTCAATAATATTTAAATTTATTGACTTTGGAATTAATAGTTATTTGTTTCTCATTTTAGTGTAATAAGCAAAAAGACTCGTTTGAATGTGGCTATTACATCATGTATTGGATGAAAGCCATAGTTTCTGCGGGTATTATTGATTCTTGGGCGCAGGTAATTCATATCAAAAATTATTTAACTATATTTACCTTTAGAATAATTAACATTGCATATTAATGACACTTAAATTACCCTTTCAGGTCTTTCAAGATCCATCTCCATTGCCCGAAGATGAGATGCTCAAGATAAGAGAACAATGGGCAACTTTTTTTCTAAGTTTAGTTAGTTAGATATTATGTTTGTAGTTTGATAGTTAGTTATTTAGATAGCATTGACAAACATGTTTTATAGCTTTTTTAGGATAATAGGATTTACATTGTCATAATTTATGTTTTTTAAGATTTATATATTATTTTCTTTTTGTCATTCAATTTTGAAATACAATTTGAATTTCTATTCTGGACTGCCTGGTTTAGATTTGGTATTCTGGATTATATTTATATGCAGGTGTTGGGTATATCAATTTACAAACGTTTTTAAAAAAAAAACTGCCACAATTTACGTCGGGCCTTGCAATGACCGACGTAAATTTACGTCGGACATGGCGTTGTCCGACGTAAATTTACGTCGGTCATTGCAAGGCCCGACGTAAATTTACGTCGGACAACTCCATGTCCGACGTAAATTTGGGGCATGAATTTGCCTCTTTTTACGTCGGTCTGGAAAAATTACCGACGTAAATTTACGTCGTCTTCCAGAGGCGACGTAAATTTACGACTCCCGTATTAACGTCGGACCCTTTTCCGACGTAAAAGGCCCAAAATACACGACGTAAAACACCCTTTGTGTACTAGTGATTATATGTTCTTATAATAGTTAACCAACAATTATATGTTCTCAGCTGATTTTATCTCATATTTTCCTTTCTTTTAACTACTTTGGATAAGTTTATCTGAATAAGACCTTAGTTTAAGACATGTTTTTTGTGAGCCTTGTTTTTATTTTTTGTAATGTTTATAGCAACATACATGGTGGCAGTTTAGCTATTTATTGTGAAAGTTGTGACTGATTAAGAGATAGATATTATCGGTTAGTATGACTTTCTAAAGTTCGGTTTTGTCGATGACAGAATTATAATGTAAAACTCTCTGATTTTGGGATGGCAATAAATGGACCTGAAGGTGATAAGAGCCATGTTTCTACAAGCGTAATGGGCACCTATGGCTACGCAGCTCCTGAGTATATTGCCACAAGTATCTCATTACTTTTCCAATCAACATCATATTTCAAGTTTGAATTGATAAACTTCTCCATAAACACTTTTATGAAAAAAAAAATATAAAAAAGTAAATAAAATAAGTTTAAATTAGCTTATGTATATATTTAAAAATATATTTTTAAAAAGTTGAATATGCATGTTGGCAATTTTAAGTTGCATCCAATTTTACACATTTTACTTTGTCTTTAATCTGTTGGACTTATCTATGTCATACATTTTGGGTTCTTTTATTTTATTCTATCTAAGAGAATAATAGTATATATTGAATCCAGCACATGATTGTAATTATTCTTAAGAAAACATTTGAGTTAATCTTGTTGACAAAAATTAAACAAACCCAACTTAACATAACCCATAGTATTTTGATTTGGTTTGGTAACCAGTTTTGCTAAATTGACCCGTGAGCATCTCTAATTTTGTGCCTATAAATTGGTATAAATAAATGCTAAATGTGATATATTGATTTTCAACACCAATAAATATGCAGGCAATGTTATTTACATTTTTCTATTTATCAATCTAAGGTGGCCTAATTCACTTTTTCTTTTTCAGGTATTACAGGTTGCCCACTGCAAGCATATATTTTTATGGGTCCAATTTACTACCGGAGACAACAATGGCTTATCTAATCTAGGAGCTTCAACTTTCCCTGTACTTATTGTGACTAATATTCACTGAACAATGTGCTAAAATATTCAAGCAATAATTGTCCCAGTTTCATTACAAAAAAAAAAAATCTTTATTTAAAAAAAAATGCAATCTACATCGGTTCTCAATAAAACCGATGTAGATTTAAGCATAAATCTACATCGGTTCTTCAGAGAACCGATGTAAAAATGTATACATTTTCTACGTCACTCTATTCTACATCAGTTTTAGATCTGATGTAGATGACTTTAGAGAACCAATGTAGAATATGCATCTTGTAGTAGTGCTACTACTTCCTTATGCTTCAATAATGAACTTCAAGCTATACCAAATGGATGTAAAGAGTGCTTTTCTAAATGGTTTCATACAAGAAGAAGTTTATGTGGAGAAACCACCTGGTTTTGTTGATTTTAAATATCCAAATCACGTGTGTAAACTTAAAAAGGCACTCTATGGTTTGAAACAAGCTCCAAGATCATGGTATGATAGGCTGAGCAAATTTTTCAATGAGAATGACTATGTTATAGGTAAAGTAGATAATACATTGTTTGTGAAGAAATTTAAGAATGATACAATGTATGTTCAAATCTATGTGGATGACATTGTCTTTGGATCTACTAATCTCTCTCTATGTAAAGAATTTGCTAAGACCATGCAAGGTGAATTTGAGATGTCCATGATGGGAGAGCTTACATTTTTCTTGGGGTTACAAATTAAGCAAATGAGTGATGGAATCTTTATAAGTCAAAACAAGTATTGCAATGAATTATTGAAAAAGTTTGGTATGGAAGGGTGTAAGGAGGTTGCAACACCAATATCAAACTCATGCAATCTAGACTTGGATGAGAAAGGGATAGCTATTAACAACTCAAAATATAGAGATATTATTGGATCACTTTTATATTTGACATCTAGTAGACCTGATATAATGTTTGTTGTGTGCTTGTGTGCAAGATTTCAGGCAAATACAAAAAAGTCTCATATGAAATCTGTTAAAAGATTTCTTAAATATCTAAGAGGAACAACAAATGTCGGACTATGGTATCCAAAAGGAGTCTCACTAAGTCTGATAGGATATTCAGATTCAGACTATGCTGGGTGTAGACTTGATAGGAAGAGTACAAGTGGTACTTGTCACCTACTTGGAAGTGCACTTGTCTCATGGCATAGCTGTCGCAACTCAAAAATTTCCGATCTTGCGACATATGGTTTAGACATCCTTTTAAAAGTATCATTAATTAAGGAATGCCCGGACACCAGACTAATACTTAATTAATGGTTTTGAAAATAGGTTCATGGAGTTGCCACCAATACTTTACTCAAAACATTGGAAAAAGAAAAGGTTTTTAAAGATCCAATAATGGCCTTGATAACCAGAATTGGGTTCGGGGGTCGGTTACGTGTAGAGAAGGTATTAAACACCCCTACAACGCCCTCAATCGGTATCCTATGATGAAGTTAACATGATAAGAATTAATAAATTAAATATTAAGTCCCCTTTATCAATATTTATTTACATATTGAAAAATTAAATTATACGACTAACCCTAAAATATCTACATGATTGCGTTTGTTATAAATAAAAGATAGAGATAAAGATAAATAAAAGATATAGAAGAAGATTCTTTG
This sequence comes from Cajanus cajan, assembly GCF_000230855.2. Lineage (NCBI taxonomy): Eukaryota > Viridiplantae > Streptophyta > Magnoliopsida > Fabales > Fabaceae > Cajanus > Cajanus cajan. The sequence continues at coordinate 14,938,183 of NC_138522.1, read as the reverse complement.
AAATACCTCTTGAACGAGCTCTATTGAATCTTCAAATATAGAGAAGGTGCTTTATGGCAACCTTTCACACTACAATATGCCTCACAAATCTCAAGAAATACAATAGGAGGGAAAGAGAGAGAAATTTCGTGCTCTAAGGAGTCTTGGACGAAATTTTTGGGGACCTTGAAAAATAAGCCCCAGCTGTCTATTTATAGACTTCAAAAAGGGTCCAGAACGGCCCGTTTCGAAATTAGAATGGCTCGTTCTGGATATGGCCGTTGTGGGTTAAATTTGTAACTAGAACGGCCCGTTCTGAAATTGGAACGGCCCGTTCCAGAGACATAAATAACACATACTTGGCTATGCTAGAACGGCCGTTCCAAAGAAAGGTTTGTAGGCCTTTTCCTTAACTTGGAACGGCCCGTTCTAGTAAAGGTTTTAACCCCCTTTTTATAAGCTTGGAATGGCCTGTTCCAATCTTGGAACGGCCCGTTCCAATTTAGGAACGACCCATTCCAATTTAGGGTTTTTGGCCCTTTTAGAAACTTGGAACGACCCGTTCCAAATTGGGAACGGCCTGTTTCGGTTTTGGAACAGCCCGTTCCAGTCTTCTAAAATCAGCTTGTTTGGGCTTTTGGGCCTTCTAAAGTCCTGTCCCGTTGTTTGCATGCCCCCCTGGACGAAATTGGGTGTCTACAGCTGCCCCTCTTTACTTGTCCTTTGGAATAGTAACGTGTTGCTTTTCCAAAGGCAAGTAAAGACGTAGACATTTCGTCCGGGTCTTCTCTTCGTCTCTTTGGTGTTGGTGCTTCTGTGTTGTTTCCCTTAGATAGGTGCATTTACTCATATCCTCACCCTTTAGAGCAGTTATGTATTCTATTGGGTCACAAGGCTGACAAACTCTACACCTGGTCTTCAGTCTTCGAGTAGAAGCTCCATTGTCTCTCTTGTGATAATGTTCCTTTATTTGTTGCTTGTTGAAGAGGGAGTATATTTTGAGCTCAGCCTCTCCAGGCTAGACTGATATTTAAAGCTTCAGCCGGCCCACTGATGGAAGCTCGACGGCAATCCCGATTTTGACTTCGAAGAACTCGGCGGTACCCTCTTTGTCGTTCACTGGTTTGAGAGGCTCGACGGCGGCTCTCAACCAAGTTGGGCTGATTTTAAGGCTTCAACCGACTTACGGTGGGAGCTCAGCGGCATCCCAGTTTCGACTTCGAGGAACTCGGCAGTACCCTCGTTGTCATTCATTGATTTGAGCGGCTCGATGGCTGCTCTCGATCAAGCTTGGATGATTTTAAGGCTTTAACCGACCTAAGGTGGGAGCTCGGCGGCATCCCAGTTTCGACTTCAAGGAACTCGGCGGCACCCTCGTTGTCATTCATTGATTTGAGCGGCTTGATGGCGGCTCTCGATCAAGCTTGGCTGATTTTAAGGCTTCAACCGACCTATAGTGGGAGCTCGGTGGCATCCCGGTTTCAACTTCGAGGAACTCGGTGGTACCCTCATTGTCATTCATTGATTTGAGCGGCTCGACGACTCTCAATTTGGATGGTTGTTGATATCCTTTGAAGGAGGACCTTTGAAATCTTGGATGGATACTTGATGGTGATTCCTTTTCGTTTTGAGGAACTCGACGGCACTCTCGTTGTTGACTTGTGATGGAAAATGCCCCAAGGAGGATGGGAAAGATGTACTTGATGTTCCCCTGTGTTGATGGGCGATAGATGGGTGATAGGGATTCTGGTGTTTCCCCTGCCATGTGAGTATTGTGATGCCTCTCTAGGCGTGATGCTGAGTCCTTTTGATGATTGATTGTTTGATTGTTGGTGGATGATGCCCTTGTGCTAATGGGCAAAGGAGTAGATGGCTGGCAGGGATTCTAATGTTGCCTCTGCCATGTGAGTATTGTGATGCCTATCCAGGCGTCTTTTTTGTGTGATGGTTGGTAAGAGTTTGGTGTTGTTCTTGTCAAGGTGAGTATTGTGATGCCTCCCCAGGCGTTGTTTATGGTAAGGTTTTTTCTTAATTTCATTTTTATTTAGCTTCGGCTCTTTCATCTTTGAAGCTTGCCTTTTTCTGCTATCATTTTTTTTTAATGCTTCGGCTTTTTTGACATTTTCGAAGCTTTCCTTTTTCTCATATTGCTTTTGTTTTTTTTTTTTTATTGTCATCATTGGTGGAGGAATCTATTCCCATGATGTTATTTGCTGAATCTTTATTAGTGAGTATTATTTTGGAAGCCACTCCTGGCTTTGGTTAGGGAGTCATTTCTGGTCTTGACATTCTCTTAGATCATCCTTCATTCAGTTAAGGAGTAGGGCGCGATGGCCTCCTCATGCTTATGGGCTTGCTTATTCGGTCGACTCTGGTTCTATCCCGTCTTGCTATTGATGTGTTTCTTTCTTGGTGGTTATATGAAACCACTTGTATGGAATGCCCTTGTTGGGGCTATGCTTTTTTTGACATGATCTCGGATTTTAAGGCACTGTATAGTTGTTGATCTTTTTTACGAGTGCTTCACCCTCTTGATTCCTCCAGCAAGTGATGGGTAGACACACACAAAGAATGCAAAAGAAAATGCAAAGCAAAAATGGATTGGATTTTTTTTTCTTTGTGAATTTATACCCTTTTGTGCACACTTGTGCCATATGCATGTTATGCAATGATGCTTCTATGCTAATGCTTACAATGCAAATTTATTTTTACTTTCAAGAAATTAATCTATGCGCATTGATCAATGACATGGATTGTTAGCCTTTAGCCTTGTCGAATTCAGTGTTGCTTCTTGAACCTAAGGTTTGTGTAGTTCAGCCCTCTCGCTTGTACCGGATATGATATGTTAGCCCTTAGATTAGGTGTACCTAGACTCTGTTCTAGGACACCTCCATCTTCTCCTTATGAGTGTTCACTATGCATACTCCGTATATCTCTCAAATTTATCTTAATGCCATATAGGTCAAGAGGAAAGAAAGGAAGAGGATATATATATATTTTTTGTAAAACTTTTGGTAGGAAGGATTTTTTCAAAAATGGTTTATAGAAGAATGGCTGGCTGAGATAGGCTAGTGGTTTAGGCTGATGAACAAGCACATTCAAAGTGAGGAAATCATTTTCTGTGTTAGCTTATTATTTCCTTCAGAGTTAAGCGATGACTTGGGATTGCATATTGATTAAATGATCTTCTCGAGTCGCCTTTCGATTTTCAACTCGGGATGCTGCTTTGTCCTAACTTTTTCCTAAGTTACTTGAGATGTGTTCCCTAGCGAACATTTTCTTTTGATCCTTACTTTTGCCTAGGTTACCCTTTTTAATTGTGGGTTGCCTAGCAGATTTTTCCCTAACTTTAGCGCAGCCTCCTTAGTGGGTTTCCTACCGGGCCTTTTTTTTGCAGCATTTTTGATCATTTTTCATTCCTTCATTAAAGGGGGATGCCCCTGCACTGATTTCGTTTGGGCTTTTATCCACAAGTCATGCCAAGTCTGATTGAACTTTATGTGTTTTTTTTATGGTGTATAAAGCCATTGTTTCTAATGACGTCCTTATTTCAAATGTACTTGTTCATTTAGGGTTTGTTGACGAGGCTTAGAGTAGATAAAAGGGAGAAGAGAAATGAAGTAGAAGAGTGTATGGCATTAAAATAGAATTTTCAATTTACACGTGCCCATTTAATGTAGCTCGAGGGCCCGACCATGCCCCGAGTTCGTGATTCATACATAGAGAAGTAGAGGGAGGTTGCCCCTTAGAGAGGCCTAGGTTGCCTGACTGTAGGGCTAATCCTACACTTGCTTGGATGTGGCACTTCAGAAGTTCTCGTGTAGAGGGAGGTCATTTGGCTTCTTCTCTCATGAAGGTGTTGTCAACCCATATCCTGAGTCTTTCCTAAGTAGGAATGGGTAGAAGCGATGATAGAGCTTTCCATTGAGTCTTGCTTTTCAAGAAGAACATTCAAGCTGTCTCTCGATTTTCAGCTCGAACAAACATTACTCTTTTTTTTTACTAGAATGCCCTTTGCGGGTTTTCATTCTAGCAGCTTCTTGATAAGCAATGTTTCTCTCTTGTTGAAATCATCTTTCAAGAAAGCCCTATTCACTTTGCCTTAGTGTTTGAGGGATTCGCCTTCCTCAGGTTCTCTTTACTAGCTTGCAACTTGTTAGGAGCGTGGATCCATCCATTCCTAGTCATCTTTCCATTCCACTTGGATTTCACGGTTGCACGACACAACTTTATCTTCTTAGGGCAAGAGTTGGCGTCTTAATGATTGTGGAGTTATTTACCCTCAACTCTTTATGCATGGCTTGCTTCCATTACTTCCGATTAACGCACATAGGTTAATTTCCCTTTTTATTCTCGTTTATTCTTTTACAAGGAGGGATATGTTCTAAATGAATGTAATGCAGAATGTAGAGAAAGTTGAGAATAATAAATATCAGTCTCATTGATTTTTTTATTTGTGAATGCTCAAATAGATTTCGACAATATTAAGTGAGAATCTATATTAGATTCTAAGAAGCAAGGGCTCAACCATAGTATTTTTTAAAAATTGCTTTGAGCTTTTCTTTATGGCACAAATACTGTCGTATATTAGAGCATTCACTTTCCTTAACTTTCTATGCATACGACAACCTAATCCTCCTTAGCTAATAAAATAAAATGAATGAAATTAATGAGCTAATCTAGAATGCATGTCATTTTTTTTTGCCTAATCTTTATCATGTTTCTATTATCTAAAGGGGAATGATGCATGGTAAAGACGAGATTTCTTTTATTGATTTTTTTTTTTACAAAAAGGAAACTACCTATATGATGTTAATGGAATGCTGACCTAAGAATGTACAAAGGGGTATAAAATTTTATTATTATTTTATTATTATTATTATCTTTATTATTTGCTTATTATAAAATTCCAATCCATCTTATTAGAATAAAATAATACAAAAAAATGCACACACATATGCTCAATCAACGTACACCCACGAACGATCATGATCAAATCCTTGGTCTGTGGTCCCTGTCAAGAAAAGTGCGTTGTATGGGACGGTTCTAATCTCACTGGTCTTTAAGGCTCCCAAGGTGCCCCCATTATAGGGACCCAGTATCTCTGTCACCGTCACCTGGCAAACTCTAAGGTCTGTCGCAGTATTTCGGGCTAGAGTAACCGATTATCACCTTGAGTGTGATTTCTGACAAGGCTCGCAGGCTCCAAGGCCAAACTTGGGCCGGTCGTACATCAACCACTCCCTATGTTTAATACCCTCATGCCCCCGGGTGCAGGGGGAACTGTTGTGTGCAAAGGTTTGTGTACAATTTTATTTCAAACAAGTGCGCAATTTAAATAAGCAAACAAGCAGATATTAAAGCCAAACAAATAAAACAAATAAAGTAAAGGGAAAAAATATTTAAATTATTATTCTTATTTTATTAACTTCATCATTTATTTAGGCCTGACCCTCTTTAAACGTCCCCATTGAGTCACCATCTGTCGCAACCCGAAAATTTCCGATCTTGCGACATATGGTTTAGACATCCTTTTAAAAGTCTCATTAATTAAGGAATGCCCGGACACCAGACTAATCCTTAATTAATGGTTTTGAAAATAGGTTCATGGAGTCGCCACCAATACTTTACTCAAAACATTGGAAAAAGAAAAGGTTTTTAAAGATCCAATAATGGCCTTGATAACCAGAATTGGGTTCGGGGATCGGTTACGTGTAGGGAAGGTATTAAACACCCCTACAGCGCCCTCAATCGGTACCCTATGATGAAGTTAACATGATAAGAATTAATAAATTAAATACTAAATCCCCTTTATCAATATTTATTTACATATTGAAAAATTAAATTATACGACTAACCCTAAAATATCTACATGATTGCGTTTGTTATAAATAAAAGATAGAGATAAAGATAAATAAAAGATATAGAAGAAGATTCTTTGAAATACCTCTTGAACGAGCTCTATTGAATCTTCACATATAGAGAAGGTGCTTTATGGCAACCTTTCACACTACAATATGCCTCACAAATCTCAAGAAATTAATAGGAGGGAAAAAGAGAGAAATTTCGTGCTCTAAGGAGTCTTGGACGAAATTTTTGGGGATCCTGAGAAACGAGCCCCAGCTGTCAATTTATAGACTTCAAAAAGGGTCCAGAACGGCCCGTTCCGAAATTGGAACGGCCCGTTCCAGAGACATAAATAACACATACTTGGCTGTGCTAGAACGGCCGTTCCAAAAAAAGTTTTTTAGGCCTTTTCCTTAACTTGGAACGACCCGTTCCAGTTTGGGAACGGCTCGTTCCAGTAAAGGTTTTAACCCCCTTTTTATAAGCTTGGAACGGCTTGTTCCAATCTTGGAACGGCCCGTTCCAATTTAGGAACGACCCGTTCCGATTTAGGGTTTTTGGCCCTTTTAGAAACTTGGAATGGCCCGTTCCAAATTGGGAACGGCCTGTTCCGATTTTGGAACAGCCCGTTCCAGTCTTCTAAAATCAGCTTGTTTGGGCTTTTGGGCCTTCTAAAGTCCTGTCCCGTTGTTTGCATGCCCCCCGGATGAAATTGGGTGTCTACAATAGCAAAAAGCAAACATGTGTTACTTTAAGTATAACTGAGGTTGAATACATAGCCGCTGGCAGCTATTGTACACAAATCCTCTGGATGAAACAACAACAAAAAGATTATGAAACTGAATTGAACAAAATCCCTTTAAGATGTGATAACACAAGTGCAATCAATCTCACAAAAAATCCAATCTTACACTCTAGGACAAAACATATAGAGATAAGAAATCATTTTTTAAGAGATCATGTCCAAAAGAATGATTGTGTAGTAGATTTTGTTGAAACAAATAAACAATTAGCTGATATATTTACAAAACCTCTACCAAAAGAAAGATTTAATCAATTAAGAATTGAACTTTGAATTATCAATGAGTCTTGTTCGAATTGATTGTGAATGTGCACTTGAGTGTGATTATTTGAATAAAAATTGATTGATGTGTGTATAAACATTGAAGTGTGGTTTATAAAAGAGTGATTTTAAGAGTTGAAATGGATGAGGAAAGTTTTATAAGGTTTAAAGTAGTGAAACAAAACTTTTATGAAATAATCGATTATTGTAAAATTTAAACGATTATTTTAAGTAATACTAGGAAAATAATCGAGTATTCTGAAAATAATCAATTATCTGGGAAGATAAGAAAGAGCAGTCTCTGGAATAATCGATTATTCTGGAAATAATCGATTATCTGGGAGCAAAAATGAGACATGAGTCTCTAGAATAATTGATTATTCTGAAAATAATCGATTATTTAGTGCAGACAGGGTTTTCAAATTGATTTTACTAATACAAATAATTGATTATTTATATACATAATCGATTATTTACGCGACCCTTGGTTTTCCAGACAGTTTTTGAACGATTTTATTCGCGCCAACTCCTAACCTCCCACCTTCCTTTATAAGTGGCACCTCTCTACTACCCAATCCGTGTCTAGGGTTTTAAAATCACTTAACCCTCTTATTTTCTATAAAACCCATTCATTCTCTCAAGATTAATACACAAACCCTAACCCTAAGCATTCATCTTTATTTTCTCTTCTCCAAACCAAGAACCCGTCTTTAATCAAAAAATGGCCTCATCTTCCAATAGAATCAAGAAGCTTGAAGTTAAGGGGAGCAAGAGACCACTGTTCACAGGAACTGAGCAACTGATTACCAGATGGTTTGGTGACAAAGAAACCCAAGACTACTACTTTGAGTGGTATGTGGGTAGGAGAATCATTCCTCCAAAGACTTTGAAGTTGGAGTGGTTCAAGAGTGAGGGTTTTAGTTTTCCTCCTCTCTTGGAGCATTAAGAGCTTGGGAAGTTCTTGGAGCTGGAAGGTCCATATTACCTGGAACTTATTAGGCTATTTTTGTGCTTCGCCTTGAGCAACGAAGGAATAATGCAATTAGTGGTGAAAGGAAAGCTCATAAAGCTTGTTGGACCAACTTTGAAAGAAGTGGCTAGGTTGAGTGGAACAGGAAGTATGAAGTCCCAACCTTTCAATTTTGGTGACTTTGAAGAGTTGACAACCTTTAGGGATTGTCAAAGAAACCTAGAGACCACAAATTACAAGTTTCTGGCTGGAGGTATGAAGAAAAACTCTAGGTTATAATTTCCTGGATGCTTAAACCTAGGCTTCATAATCATGCTCAGATGTCTAGAAATGATATTTTGTTGATGCATGTAATTAAGCAAAAGGAAAAGATAGTCTGGGTATCTGTCGTGAATGATTGTATCTCGAAGGCTAGGAGAAAGGAGGATGGTCCTATACCCTATGCTTTATTATTATCAAGAATATTTGAGAAGGTAGGAGTAGATCTTCAAGGGGAAAAAAGATAATTCTCTATGCCTCAAACAAGATTGAAAAATCTTGTTTGCATCATATGGGGATGCTGAAACAAAAAGATAAATGGGTATTCAAGGGTGATGTTCCTCCAACACTAGAACCGGCAACGGACGAAGATGAAGTTCCATCTCATGATGAGGAACTACCACCTCAAGTGGAGCTTAAACCAGAACAAGAGCAAGAATCGGAGCCTAAGGCATTTTCTCCGTTTGAACAAATTATGATAAACAAGCTTAATGTTTTCATGGAGATGACAAGGAAGCATGAGTCACAATATTCGGGCATTCTTGATCGGTTTGATAACCTTGATCACGAGATTGCAAGAATTAAGGCTCAACTTGGGATTCAAGATTATTCGGAATGATGCGTTTAGAAGTTTTTAATGTTCTATTTTTTTTGGAGTGCTAGTTCAAATTTTAGTTTCAAATTTTAGTTCAAAATTTCAATTTGGTAGTAATGATTTTAATGAACATTTGAATTTGGTTTGAATTTTGTTGTTATTGAACATTTTAATTTTAGTGCAATTTGAGTTTAATTGTGTTGTTATATTGTGTTTTGATATTGGTTTATTTTGAGCATTGGTATGCATTTTTGATTGAATTGATGCACATTTGTTAATGTTTGCTAGTGCATTAGAGATTATACTTATGAGAATGTGGCTGGTGTATTGTGTTTGAAATACATGTGTTAATGTTGTATCAAATTCTCTTATATAAAATCTAGTATTAATTTGGATATATTGGAACAATGCCTATGAAAAAGATGATTGACTGATTTCTTGTATTCAATTTAGTCTTGTGGTATTGCTGGTATTGTTGAGAAAGTAACTCTTGTGCATATATCTATACATGTGCAATCTGCAAAAATTAATTCCCTATATCTGGACATATATATATACCTGTATGTTTTTTATGTTGTCCAAAGGGGGAGAAAGGTTTGAGTTGTTTTGCAGGCTTGAATATCAACAAGGCACAATAAGCTACTCATAACTAATAATGTGGAATGTTGGTTTGCAAAACATATTGGTTTGTCATCATCAAAAAAGGGGAGATTGTTGAGATTCATGGAATAATGAATCAACTCAGCCCTGGATGCTAAGAGTTTTGATGATAACAAAGGAGTTGAAGTTGATCAAGGAGACAAACCAGTTAAGAAAGGAAGATATGAATATCATGATGTGTAATAGGAGTAGCTCATGAGTTCTTATGTGTTATATTGTTTTGCTTAGTTTATTTTGCATGTGTATGCTTTGTGCATGAGTTAATCTTAGTCGAAATTGACTAAGAATGAGTGTGATGATGATTTAAAATACTTGAAAAGATTTTTGAAGTATAAAATTGAGTTTTTGAAAGCTAACTCAAAATAATCGATTATCATTAAGTGTAATCGATTATTCTAGCAACAGGTGAAAAGAGTCTTGCTGTAATAATCGATTATCTATGAAATAATCGATTATTCCAGGAAGTACTCTCTGGAATAATCGATTATCTTGCAAAATAATCGATGATTCTGTTCTTGAGTGGTTTCCAGAAATCATGAAGAACAAAATAATCGATTATCCTTTAAAATAATCGATTATCTGGATCTGAAAACTTTATAAATAGCTTTCACACTTTGAAACTTTAACAAGTGAGATGAACTAAAAAAAAGAGAGAAAAACTGATATTGTGAAGTCTTTGTGACCTTCTTGGAGTGTTTTCTTTGTGAAACCAAGAAGAGAATCATTTTGTGATGAAATGCTTTGAAAGAGATCATCATCATCACTACATTATTGGGAGAGAAAGGATTAAGATTTGTTTGGAATTCACAGTCTGATTTGTTCAGCTTCCAGCTGAATTCGTTTCTTTAATTCTCTGTGTAATGTATAAGGGAAATCTTGAGTAGGTGTCTCAAGTGGTAAAGAATTCTTGTAGTGGGTTTCTACAAGAAGTGCTTTCTTGGGGGCAAGAAAGTGGTTATCTTGAATGTAGGAGTATATGCATGTGTGGTATGCTTATAAAAATTCTTCATTAAGATATTGGAACAAATCTTGATTAGGTTATGATTGAGGACTGGATGTAGGTCACATAAGGAGTGGCTGAACCAGGATAAAATACTTGTTCATTCTTCTCTTACCTTTATCTCTTACATTGAGCAAAATCTTAATTGAGTGATAAAATGATTGATCTTTATTAATATGTTTGTATGCTTAACATTGCTTTAAACTGAATCAAAGTATTGCATATTAGTTGTTCTTAAAACTGAACGTAATCAAGATTAATCAAGAAAGCATATAGGACTCATTCCCATTGGTAAGTCTTTCTAAAAACTTCTTTGAGAATTCATATTAGAAAAGTTTAAGTTGAAATAAAGATCCTTAAAACTCTGATAAATTTTTTAAGTGTTATAGAACCCAATTCACCCCCCTCTTTGATTGAGCCATTCTTTTCTAACAGTGTATGTATCCTAATCCCCTAGTTTTATTTATTGCAAATTGCCTAAACATGTATACAAGCTTAATAAAGATTTGTATGGGCTTAAAAGCTCCTAGACAATGGTATGAAAGACTGAGCAAGTTTCTATTGCCTCATGACTTTCAAAGAGGCAATGTTGACAATACTCTTTTTATAAAGAGAGCCTCAGAAGATATTTCGTTAGTTCAAATTTTTGTTGGTGATATAATTTTTGGGTCGACTAACACATCTCTTTGTGAGGAATTTGTTTTAAGTATGCAGGGCGAGTTTGATATGTCGATGATGGGAGAATTAAGTTTCTTCTTAGGACTGTAGGTCAAACAAATGAATAAGGGAATCTTTCTACATCAAACTAAGTACAGCAAGAACTTCTAAGGAAGTTTGATATGGAGAACTATAAAATCTCAAACCTCCCTATGTCCACTAACTGTTATCAAACAATGATGTTGCAGGAAAGGAAGTAGAAGAATCAAGATATAGAGGAATCATTGGATCTCTTATATCTCATAGCAAGTAGACCAGACATTATGTTTAGTGTGTGTATGTGTGCTAGATTTCAATCTGCTCCTAAGGAATCACACTTGAAAGCTGTGAAGAAGATTATGAAGTATCTTAAAGGAACCCTCAATGTAGGATTGTGGTATCCTAAAGGTACATCTCTTTCCTTAATTAGTTTTTTTGACTCTAATTTTGCAGGTTGCAAGTTAGATAGAAAAAACACTAGTGGTACATGTCTTATATTTGGAGAATGTCTTGTATCTTGGAATTGCAAGAAACAAGCTTGTGTAGCACTCTCTATAGCTGAAGCTGAATATATAGCAACTGGTAGCTATTGTGCTCAAGCTATATGGATCAAGCATCTGTTAAGTCAGACGAAGCACATCCGCAATCCCACTAATGTTTTGAATATGACTGTAGAACCCTAAAATTGTCCGGGTCGGAAATAAAGCTTGAAGACTCTCGAAGACTGAAGGATAATCAGCCAGAAGGACTCCTCGAAGGCCCTAGGAGGGTTCTCTGTAGGTCCAGAGGTCTTAGAATAGCTCAAAATAAAGAAGTGGAGGGAAAAAGCCCAATACGGCCGTACTGAACTTAATACGGCCGTATTGAAGCTTCAATACGGCCATACTGAAGTCAGTACGACCGTATTGACACTTCAATACAACCGCAGCGAACTCAATACGGGCGTATTGAAATTTCTGAACTTCAATATGACCGTATTGAACTTCAATACGACCGTATTGAAGTTCAAAAATTTCAATACGGCCGTATTGCCCCTGTAGGCCGTATTGCGCCTATTCCCTATAAATATGACGACAATTGGACGTCATTACACACTTTTTCACTCAGTTTTGACTCCCTCCTTGAGTATTCTGGGGTTTTTGAGCAGTGTTCTGCCCTAGAAATCTCTCTGGGAGTCGATCCGACGAAGTTCTGGAATTCCGAGCACTTAGCTTGGAGATTCGAACCTAGTCGAAGGGAAATCCTCCGGATTTCCATAGTCAAAATTTTATAGGAGAGAGCGAGCGAGCTTGTAGAGCGAGGGAACGCCAAAAAGCTTCCCAGTTTTACTCAATATATAAAAGCACGCTTCAAGAGGTTTCTTCTTAAATCCTTCCTTTTACTGCTTTCTGTGTGCATATTTAAACTGTCATCATGTAGATAGTTAATTTATAATCGCTTATAATAAATAGGGGTAATTTAGTAATTTTACGCTATTATTTTAGAAATAATCTGTCATAGGGAACCCGAAAGGGGCGCTGTGGGGTGCTAACACCTTCCCCACGCGTAACCGACTCCCTTACCCGACTCTGGTTGTAATGGCCAAAGTTGATTTATAAAATCAATTGCCTTATCCCTTTTTCCAATGTTTTGAGTAAAACATTGGTGGCGACTCCACGAACCCTCCTTTTGCGAAAACCACTAATCCATGGAGGGTCCCGCTTGGGATTAATATGGATTGGTGAGCCTTTTAATAAAATTGCTCGTTTGACGAGGTCTCAGTTTGAGAATAAGTCATTCTAGCAATCCACATTTTCAAACAAATAAAACGAGTCCACCATCCTTCGTGAATGCCGAAAGCCCGTTTCGGGCCGGTGGCGACAGATGGCGACTCCACTGGGGAAGCCTCGAGAGTCAGTCCCATTTAGTGACAGATTATTCTTAACAAATAATAGTTAAAATTACTTTATTACCCCTCACTTGTATGATAACATGTTTATCTATTTGGCTTTAATAACTGTTGTATGTTTAATTTTCCGCAATTGTTTGAAATAAAATTGCACACAAACCTTTGCACACAACAGTTCCCTCTATACCCGGGGGCATGAGTGGTAATCCATAGGGAGTGGATGTTAGTACGGCCGGTTGATGGGTTTATAGGAGCCTATGAGACCGTTGTCGGAAAACATCACTCAAGGTGATAACCATGAACTTGAGTCCGACGGTGCGTTGGAACTTTCCATCGACCTACGACAAGAGGAATTGGGTCCCTATAATGGGGGCACCTTGGGGGCCTTTGACCAAGTGAGAACAGTTAGATCCTCCTTGAATATGCACTTTTCTGCAGGAGACCCCTACCTCGTGATTCGCTCGTGACTGTTCGTGGATGAGTGAATTGCTTGTGTAAATGCTTATGTGCAATTGTTTGTGCATTAATAACCTCGTGATAAGGTCTAAAAATAATCCCCATGCATAAAAAACCATGACATGAGAGGAAAGACCATGTGTGAAAATAAGGAGCATGTACATCATTACCAATAAGACATCATGCATCCTCATGAAAACATACATTTTAGGATCACCAATACCTCTTGACATGAGTGAAAGAGACCCGTGACTATAGAGATTCTCCGTTGGGGAGAAATCATAGATAAAGAAGGGTGGTAAACTTCTGTCTTAAAAAAGGCAGCGCCTTAAAGATGGAGGTTTATCAAGCTCATGTTAAAGAGTGTATTCATTCCATAAAATAAACTAACTAAACATTCATTTTAGAAAGTGGCTGGTCATCTCTCTGTCCTTACGCGCGCACGGAAAATCAAGAAAATGGAAGCATTGGAGGAGCAAAACAAGAAGCTCACAACCGAGCTTTCACAGCTTAAAGAGCAGATGGCGCAAATGATGGAACTCATGCGTCATCACAACATCCATGATTCTCATCATAGTGATCATGGGTCCCATCATGAGGGAGAGGAGGAAGAGCATGAAAAAGATCCTCCAAACGCCGTACCCCTTGGGGCAGGAATTATAATAAAAGAGCCCGAGGTCTCAAAGGAACAATTCCATGCCCTCGAGGATCGGCTAAGGGCTATGGAGGGGCATGACTTTGACATTAAGGATGCCGCCGACATGTGTTTAGTGAGGGACATTCAATTCCCTCCTAAATTTAAAGTGCCAGATTTCCCAAAGTACGTGGGATCGACTTGCCCTAAAAGTCATCTCACCATGTACTGTCGCAAGATGGCTGCATATGCCACAAATGAAAAGCTCTTGATCCACTGCTTTCAAGAGAGCTTAGCTGAAACTGCACTCAACTGGTATATGCAGCTAGATGGAAATCTAGTACACACATGGAGGCAGTTGGCCGACGCCTTCCTCAAGCGCTACAAATACAATATCGACCTAACACCCGATAGGTCTGATCTTCAAGCCTTGAGTAAAAAGAACGATGAATCCTTCAAGGCGTACGCCCAACGTTGGAGGGAGTTGGCGGCACGGATAGAGCCCCCGCTGTCGGATAAGGAGACGGTGTCCTTATTCATCAACTCGTTGACTGGTCCCTATTACGATAAAATGATAGGGAACACAACGACACTCTTCTCGGACATCATCACCATTGGGGAGAGAGTGGAACAAGGACTTAAAAGTGGGAAGCTAGCAAAGCCCTCCCAATCATTCGAAGCTAAGAAGACCTTTGGGAAGAAGAAGGAGGAAGGAGTCAACGCCATAACCATTTCTTCATCTTCTTCCACTTCGAAGTCAGGAAGATCGCAATTCATCCCTGTGAAGAAGTTTGATAAACTTCCGACCACTTATAGCGATCTCCTGCCGAAGCTAGTAGAAGCCAAACTTCTAGCTCATGTTCCACCAAGGAAGATCGACCCACCTTACCCCGATTGGTACAAGCCACAAGACAAATGTTTATACCATTCGGGGGCACCAGGGCATTCAACAGAGAGATGCCTAGCTCTCAAATACAAGGTCCAAAACCTTATTGATGCCGGGTGGGTCACCTTCGATTCGACAGCGCCCGACGTGAGCAAGAATCCTCTGCCAAAGCAGGAGTAGAGAGAAGAACAAGCCACGATAGGGCCCCTTCATATTTCTCTTTTAGGGACTCATGATCAGTACCCGAGATCATGAGAACCTTTTCATGTAAATAAGGGTTTTTGTACAGTTTTAATACATATCAATAAAGAGGCATTTTTCACATTATTCTCTTTTTTGTTCTTTTCTCTCTTTCCTCATTAACATTAATAATTCTAAACCTAAACAGAACCAATAAAATAATTATGTCTGTAATTGTTCGCTCTGACCGGGATCCGAAGGTGAAAGGGTTGAGTTGGACAGTGATGAGGAAACCACTTCTCCGGATCTGCAAAGATTGCTAGATCAAGAAGCTCGTCAAGAGAAATTGGAGACTATAAATTTGGGGCATGGCCGAGAGATAAAAGAGGTCAACATTGGGACCCATATCAGTGATGAAATAAGGACACATGCTTCCACTATGATTATAATAAAATCATTCTTTCTCATTGCTTCTTTTCTTGCTTATAATAAAATTCTAAACCACATTTTTTAACCCTGTTTGAATAAACATGAATGAGGTTAAAATCATCTTAATAATAATAAACCCACATCATTTTTATGTGGAAGTGTGTGTGTCAACTTGGAGCACCTTTTCTTGGCCTCAATAAGTGCCATTATGGATAAAGAAATCCTAAAGATAAAAAGACCCGCTAGGAATCCCACAAAAGGGTGACCTAGGCAAAAGTTAGGGTTACAAAATAAAAGCAAAAGACCCGCTAGGAATCCCACAAAAGGGTGACCTAGGCAAAAGTTAGGGTTACAAAATAATGAACAAAAACAAAAGCCCGCTAAAACTCCACAAATGGATGTTTTAGGCAAAAGTTAGGGCAAAAGAAAAACAAAATAAATCCATGATGGTACCATCAATTGAATTCAACAAGGGGCTCAAGAAAAGCTATCCAAGTTGTCAAAGCACAATCATTAATAACAAAGATGTGCTTAACTTCATAAAGTGTTTAATCGAACAAGCCTAAACACATAAGCCTACCTCGGCTAACCATTCTTACAAAAACCATTTTTTCAAAAATAAAATAATCCCCTCTAAAACACAAACTTCAGAATAAAAAATATCTTTCTCTTCTTTTCTCTCTTGTCCCAAAAGATTTTAGAATAATCTAGTGGAAGCATGGAGAAATAAATCATCACTGATCTGAACAACAAAATGTTGGAAGAACTATGCCAAGAATTCAAGATCCAACACCACAATTCTTCCCCATATCGGCCAAAGATGAATGGGGCAGTCGAGGCAACCAATAAGAACATCAAAAAATAGTGCAAAAGATGGTTGTCTCATTTAAAGACTGACACGAGATGTTACCCTTCGCTCCTCATGGCTACAGGACTTCAGTACGTCCATTTACAGGAGCTACTCCATTCTCACTCGTTTATGGGGTGGAGGCAGTTCTACCCATCGAAGTCGAGATACTCTATCTAAGGGTAATCATGGAAACAAAACTTTCCGAGGCAGAACGGGTTCAAAGCCAATATGACCAGTTGAACCCTATCAAAAAGAAACGGCTGAACGCCATATGCCATGGTCAAGCCTATCAGAGGAAGATCAAAAAGGCTTTTGACAAGAAAGTCCACCCTCGAGTCTACCATGAGGGAAAGTTGGTAATGAAGAAATTACTACCAACTCAAAAAGGGCAAAATCGGAAAGTGTGCCCCAAATCACGGAGGACCATACGTGGTAAAACGAGCCTTCTCAGGAGAAGCATTGATTCTCACAAACAGGGACGGAGAAGAACTTCGATACCCAGTCAACATTGACGTGGTAAAGAAGTACTATGCTTGAAGACGTTGCTTGCATAGGTCTGCTAGGATGAAAACCCAAAAAAGGCGTCCTAGGCAAAAGTTAAGGCAAAATAAAAAGCCCGCCAGTACAAGGGTACTAGGCAAAATAACGGCAAAATTACCCCGTTAGGATACGTCCTAAGCAAAAGTTAGGGGCAAAAGAATAAGATATAAAAACAAAGCAAGCAACGATCACTTGAACCGAAAACCGAAAGGCGGTTCAAGTGATAATCTTCTAGAAGCAAGCGTCTTGCAGTATCTACACTCCTGGCTCAGGCATCTCACCCGAAACGATTAGGGGAACGGGAAGAGCGACAATTACAGATATAATTGTTTAAGCCAAAAATGTATAGCCTACCTTGGCCAGCCATTCTTCAGAAATTTCCTTCTGTATATCTCTCTGTAAAAACACTTGTGAATATCAATAAAAATATCCATTTGTTTCTTTTCTTTCTTGACCATGTGATTATGCCTCTGAATTGGTTTTTCATAAAAATTGTACGAAATTCCATTAATAATCGGTCAATAAAAGAAAATTGGAGGGGTTCCTGTAAAATCCATAATCTCCTGCATAAAGGCTCACAAAAATACTCCCTCGCGTCAATGACAGAAAGTCCTCCAAGAAGAAGAGGATAGGGAGAGCCACTCACTTTTCTAAATAAATGAACAAAAATAAAAAAATTGTATTGCATTTGTGCATCACACACACATTAGTTGCACATTCAAAGACCTTATCATGAGGCAACCGCATAAAATAGAAAAATAGAAAATTGCTTGTGTATGACAACAGCAAACAAAATGCAAAGATTCAAAAAATCAACAGCGTCATACAGAATAACTGAGCCTGGAGAGGCTTGCCGAAAGAATACTCTCAGAATAACTGAGCCTGGAGAGGCTTGCCGAAAGAATACTCTCAAAATAACTGAGCCTGGAGAGGCTCGCCGAAATAATACTCTCTCAGAATAATTGAGCCTGGAGAGGCTTGCCGAAATAATACTCGTACAGAATAATTGAGCCTGGAGAGGCTTGCCGAAACAATACTCCCACAGAATAATTGAGCCTGGAGAGGCTTGTCGAAATAATACTCCTTCAGAATAATTGAGCCTGGAGAGGCTTGCCGAAATAATACTCCTACAAAATAACTGAGCCTGGAGAGGCTCGCCGAAATAATACTCTCTCATAATAACTGAGACATTTCTGTACAGAAAAAGCCGAAAAACAACAGAAAAGGCAAAAATACAGAAAAAGCCAAAAAATGACAAAAAAGGCAAAAATACAGAAAAAGCCAAAAAATGACAAAAAAGGCAAACATACAGAAAAAGTCAAAAGTCGACAAAAAAAGACAAAGATTTCACATCTTTCAGAATAACTGAGCCTGGAGAGGCTTGCCGAAACAATACTCATTCAGAATAATTGAGCCTGGAGAGGCTTGCTGAAATAATACTCCTTCAGAATAATTGAGCCTGGAGAGGCTTGCAGAAATAATACTTCCTCAGAATAACTAAAGCCTGGAGAGGCTTACAGAAATAATACTCCCCCAACTGTGCAGAATAACTGAGCCTGGAGAGGCTCGCAGAAATAATACTCCCCAGAGGGAACCTCAGCTCAAGCTCACGGAAAAATCCCCAGCGAGAGCTATCAAAGCAAAATCGACGCAAATCCCCAATGGAAGTGCGATCATCCAAACAGTATATACAAGTCAAAGGACTTAACACTTCCTCAGTGGAAGATAGCTCTCCGACTCAAAGCGCTGAGCGAGGCTAAGCCTGTAGAGGCTTCCTAAATAATACTCTGGGATACAATAAGATCCCCAAATCCCCAATCGCCTACTCAAGAGGCATCCCTGCAAAAAGGAGAAGAAAATCAAAAATATCAATAAGTATTCCCCAAGTGGAATCCGGCTCTTAGCCAAACATCGAACGTCAAGCCGATACGCCTAACAGAAGAGGCTAATCAAAATCAACGACGAAATCCCCCAGCGGATAATAGCCTACACAGAGGCAACATAATCAGAAAATCAAAAAGAGACACCCGAATAAGGACAACCGGGATACTCCACTCACGTCAAAAGGACGTCAGCCAAACATAAGGCATCGCTCAACTCAGAGAGAGAGCATCTGTGTCTACACCCCAAGGAGTCAAAAATTCCCATGGGTACCAACTAAGCAATGCAAGTTGGGACACAAGAACCTATGAATGACTGCACATCCCCTAGACGGATCCCTGCGTTATCCAGCCCTCAGCGGCACAAAATCAGAAAAACAAACCGTCGAAGCAGCATTGTGGACTGTGGAGACAAACTATACTCAACTACCTCATCTTTGAGAGGCAAAGTCTGGAGAGACGATACTCAAACGAAGTCTGGAGAGACGATACTCAAACGAGGTCTGGAGAGACAGTACTCAAACAAGGTCTGGAGAGACAATACTCAAACGAGGTCTGGAGAGACAATACTCAAACGAGGTCTGGAGAGACAATACTCAAACGAGGTCTGGAGAGACAATACTCAAACAAGGTCTGGAGAGACGGTACTCAAACAAGGTCTGGAGAGACGGTACTCAAACAAGGTCTGGAGAGACGGTACTCAAACAAGGTCTGGAGAGACGGTACTCAAACAAGGTCTGGAGAGACAATACTCAAACGAGGTCTGGAGAGACGATACTCAAACAAGGTCTGGAGAGACGATACTCAAACAAGGTCTGGAGAGACGGTACTCAAACAAGGTCTGGAGAGACGGTACTCAAGGTCTGGAGAGACAGTACTCAAGGTCTGGAGAGACAGTACTCAAGGTCTGGAGAGACAATACTCAGCCACCAGCGTCGTCAAAGGCACGTTGGTGTTAAACTTAGCTACCGAGGTTGTCAGAAGCGCCGAGGTATGCAACAACCTGGAGAGGCTACTCAACAATTTTCCACCGGAAGACGCTACAAGTCAGAAGGTTGGCACATCACCCGGACAATTGGGTCAACTCCTTTACTTGTCAGCCGGTACACCAAAAGGCCGTCCGACTAAGTAAAGGGGGGGCAGCTGTAGACCCCTAAAATTGTCCGGGTCGGAAATAAAGCTTGAAGACTCTCGAAGACTGAAGGATAATCAGCCAGAAGGACTCCTCGAAGGCCCTAGGAGGGTTCTCTGTAGGTCCAGAGGTCTTAGAATAGCTCAAAATAAAGAAGTGGAGGGAAAAAGCCCAATACGGCCGTACTGAACTTAATACGGCCGTATTGAAGCTTCAATACGGCCATACTGAAGTCAGTACGACCGTATTGACACTTCAATACAACCGCAGCGAACTCAATACGGGCGTATTGAAATTTCTGAACTTCAATACGACCGTATTGAACTTCAATACGACCGTATTGAAGTTCAAAAATTTCAATACGGCCGTATTGCCCCTGTAGGCCGTATTGCGCCTATTCCCTATAAATATGACGACAATTGGACGTCATTACACACTTTTTCACTCAGTTTTGACTCCCTCCTTGAGTATTCTGGGGTTTTTGAGCAGTGTTCTGCCCTAGAAATCTCTCTGGGAGTCGATCCGACGAAGTTCTGGAATTCCGAGCACTTAGCTTGGAGATTCGAACCTAGTCGAAGGGAAATCCTCCGGATTTCCATAGTCAAAATTTTATAGGAGAGAGCGAGCGAGCTTGTAGAGCGAGGGAACGCCAAAAAGCTTCCCAGTTTTACTCAATATATAAAAGCACGCTTCAAGAGGTTTCTTCTTAAATCCTTCCTTTTACTGCTTTCTGTGTGCATATTTAAACTGTCATCATGTAGATAGTTAATTTATAATCGCTTATAATAAATAGGGGTAATTTAGTAATTTTACGCTATTATTTTAGAAATAATCTGTCATAGGGAACCCGAAAGGGGCGCTGTGGGGTGCTAACACCTTCCCCACGCGTAACCGACTCCCTTACCCGACTCTGGTTGTAATGGCCAAAGTTGATTTATAAAATCAATTGCCTTATCCCTTTTTCCAATGTTTTGAGTAAAACATTGGTGGCGACTCCACGAACCCTCCTTTTGCGAAAACCACTAATCCATGGAGGGTCCCGCTTGGGATTAATATGGATTGGTGAGCCTTTTAATAAAATTGCTCGTTTGACGAGGTCTCAGTTTGAGAATAAGTCATTCTAGCAATCCACATTTTCAAACAAATAAAACGAGTCCACCATCCTTCGCGAATGCCGAAAGCCCGTTTCGGGCCGGTGGCGACAATGACAAGTATAATAGATATTGTTATTACTAACATGTGCATTAATGTTTCAGTCAGATAACGAAAAGTCTAAATAGTGGAATATGTTCAAGCATAATCTGGCTTGACAAAACATTAGACCATAGAAAGAACAACATTAAGACTAAGGTTGATTTAGGCTAAAATCAAGATACAACATCTATTAGCAGAAGCTTGAGGCATTAAACTCAAAATTGGTCAAGACATCAACATAAAGTGACCATCAGAAAGAACAAATATAGACTAGAAGACGAAGTTATCACTTCCATACTTAGACAAAAAGGGTAGTCAAGATCATCCGTAGTATCTTGAAACCAGACGATTTCAAGAATATTGAAGCACATATGAAGTACACTAATCACATTGAAATAAATTATACAAGAAACACAAGAGGACATCAACATGAATAAAAAATGGGCAAACATGCATTCACAAGTCAAAGCTGAGTGCGTCAGAGAAAGGACATCTACTTTTCAGAAAAAGATAGCACCATAGCAGCTAAACTGATGAGGAAAGTACAAATATACCTAGACCATGATTGAAGTCAGAAATCAAAGAAATTAACTGCACAGAGAGACTCCACGAATATAAGAAAATATTTAATGCAAGATCAAATGCATTAAATGAGAAGATTTGCATGAACATGATCGAAGCTTCCATCTACAACCTCAAAAAGCTACGCTCCAATGGACACATAAAAATTCAAACAACGGGCAGATTTATCAAAAGTATATAAGTATCAAAACTAAGAAGAAGGAGAGATAGGACAGAGAAACAAAAAGAAAGCGTGTAATACATATCTGAAGAAGAATCAATTTTTTCCTGAATATCTGTGTAAAAACTAAGATAACTTATCTTAGTGAGTGTTGCCAATAGTTCATCCTCTCTACGAGAGTAACCAAACACTCAGACATTTATCTCTGAAAAACTAAGGTTACGCACCTTAGTGAGTATAGAAATTACCCTATCCTCTCTGTGAGAGTTATACACACACTCAAAACCTACAACTACTGTAAAGCCTGAAGAGGCTGGTAGAAAGAATACTTGTGAACCAGAAGTGGTTAAGAATACTAGCGTTGGTAAGTGAAGCCAACGGGCCGGGGAGTGTAACATCCTAAATTTTTAATTAATTAAATTTTAATTAATTAAATTTTAATTAATTACTATTTTTATGAAAATAATTTATATCATTTTATTTAGTAATTTTATAAAATTGCAGTAGATTCTAAATAATAATAATTATATTTACGAGAGAAACTTGAGTCTAGTAGTTATTTATATTTATATTCTAGAGAGCAGAAAATAAATTAGTATTTTAAATAATTATAGAAGTTGAAACTGTTTTATTTTTTTTTAATTATTTATTTACCATTTTAATTAAATAGAGGGGGATGGGCGGGTGAGTATGGGCCTGGCCCAGTCGGAATTATTAGAGGGGTTTTGGGGGTAGTCAGTTACCTAATATTCATTTTAACGTCAGACGCTTGAAGGAAGAGGGGAGAGGAGAAAATTCTTGAAGGAAGGCGTAAAGTGTTCAGATTGCTCCGTCGTTCTTCTGTTGGCCTTCGTTCATCATCCTTAAGGTACGGGGGGGATGGGTTTCTTCATATGTGAATATAGGGGTGTTCGGGTAGTGAGGGCAATCCCTAAGTCCCTCTAGGAACTCTATTTAAAATTCTGAACGATTATCTGTGCAATCGGTGTTCTAAATTCTTAATTCATTTGGAAGAACTTATTTCTTGAATTGTCTTTGAATTCCATTGGGGCTTTCTTGTTAATTCTTTATCCTTAAATTTGATGACTTGAATTTTATGTGTTAAGAAGAGTTTAGATTTTTTTTTGTAAAACCAATGGAAACCAATTTTTGAGGCTTGAGATGTGTATGGATTGATTTGGAATGTATGAAGAATATAAATGGAGTTAAACTGAACCAATGGGGTGTAGAAGTAGTGAAAATTGGTAAAAACCTTGTTGGAACTCGTAAAACGCAGGTTTAATTGCACAGAGGGGAGTCTGGGCAGAGATTTGGGCGCTCAGCGCTAGTTTTGGGCGTCGGGCGTCGGGACCCCGACATACGTTTGTAATTTTGCGATATCTTTCTGTGTAGTTATCCAAATCGAGTGCCGTTTGTTTTTTTAGAAACTAGACATCTGGGGCTACCATTTAGACACAAGAATCGTGTAAAAATATTAATATTTGATCAAGTTATGTGAGTTGCAATTTGAGCCTTCCAATCTGTGTGCGAACCACAACATCAATTTTTGTGAGCCCTGAATGGTAACCTAAACGACTTTATTAGGATTTGTGTTCTTCATGAAAGTTGTAGATATTGATGTTAGGATTCTAATGGAGTTGGGATCACTTAGAAAGGATATGTATATCTCGAGTTATGGTTAAATTATTAACTGAATGTCATAGATATTGTGATGTGTGTGAAGAATTATGTGAAATTTGTGATCTATGATGTTGATAACTTAATGATAGGTACCTAGCATGTGAGGATGATATTGCATGGATTGTTATTGACATGTGATGATGTTATATAATGGAGATGCATTAATTATGAGTTACGTGGGATGCATGAGTTGCATGAGACTTATGAGTTGCGTGTGGTGCTTGAGAAGCCAGACGTGGCTATATTGCATTGGACCCTGGGCCCAGAGAGGGGTTGAGACAGGGGGGACCATGACGGGAGGCATTCCATGCGTGGGCCGTTGGGTGTTTAACTGCGCAGCTCACTGGCCATAGAGGGTTTAACGGTGGGTGGATTGCCTTTGCACGGGCCGCTGGGTGTTTAACCGTGCAACATACCGGCCCTGGGAGGGTGTGAGAACGGTATGCCCGCATTGGCAACAACTAAGGGAATTGACGAGGTACGCCCATTGTGCAGAGTGCCAAGTTGAGACTCTTAGGAGAGGAGATGTGTATGAGCATATAGTGAGCATGTGTATGAAAGCTTGTATGATTGAAAAAAAAAATGATGTTTGGTAATTATATGAGATGTATTTGTTGTTTATATTTAATGATGATATTTTGGTGCACGGTGTGGGGTGGGAATTGGGTAGCTCTATGTTCATATATGATGTTATCTATCTCTCACCGTCCTATTTTTATGTGGTTTTCGTTTAGGTGAAGATGAAGGCACTCATAGTGTTGAATTCTAAAGGGAAAGGGTTCTGCTCTGATAGGATGTGACATTGGGGCATGAATTTAGGATGCTTTAGTTATGAATTGTTATTTGTCGTTTGAGGAGACTTATTTTTAAGAGTTTTATATTCACCTTATATTTGTAAATTCTGGATTCCTTTCATTTTCTTTAGAGACCTTGATAATTTTCTTTTAAGAGTAAAACTTTATTATTATTATTATTATTATTTCTATTTATTTCAAGACTTGTGAACCTATGAGTTTTTATTAAAATATGTGGACCCTTCTTGATGTTATATTTATTGAATTATTCTTATTGTTGTTACTTATTTATTATGGGGTAGAAGGGTGTCATAGGGAGTGGTCAAGAGTACTTGGAGAACCAGAAGTGGTTAAGAATACTAGTGTCTAGTTTACGAGCCAGAAGTGGCTGAGAATACTTGTAATCCTTTGTGATTAGTGGAACCCTTTTGCGAAAAGAAACTGGATGTAGCTCAGATTGAGTGAACTAGTATTAACCTTCTATGCGTTCTCCTCACTTTTCAGTATTACTTACTTTGCTCTTGTTATATTTCGTTTTTCAACAAAGCTTTGGACGAAAACATACTTGACCTTTTTAAAACTACTTTACTAGACGATAACGTTTTCCAGATGGAAAACTAGTTTACTTAATCTCTTACGTTGAAAATCAATTTTGTTGAAAAAAATCATTAGACAGAAAAGTCTGCTTAAGTTTTCAAACCAAGAGTATTCTTTCAAAAAAACTCTAAAGTATTCCTTCGAATCCGAACACACACATTCAACCCCCCTTTCTGTGTGTATTTTCGCTAGCCTCAGCATCAACTTCAAGACTATGGATTGAAGCTAGACCACATTCCACTAAAATGTGACAACACAAGTGCTATCAACATCTCAAAGAACCCAATTATGCACTCAAGAACAAAGCATATTGAGGTCCGACATCATTTCATAAGAGATCATGTGGAAAAAGGTGACTGTGATATTGAGTTTATTGATTCAAAAAATTAATTGGCTGATATATTCACAAAGCCACTACCAAAGGAAATGTATTACAAGCTTAGAACCAATCTCGTTATCATTAGTGAGTATAACCTTGCTTAAATATCAATATATACTTGTGTATCTGTTAATAAATGAACTGTGTATGGAAACCATAGTTGTATGAGTGAAATATGCATGAGTATTAAATTGTTCATACTTAGGATCACAAATTACACTAGAAAACATCATAGTCTCTATGATAATCGATTACCACTCGTGTTAACCAATTACCATTAATAAAATAGGTTAGAAAGGTCAAAAACCATCGTGTTAATCAATTACTGCTCAAGATAATCGATTACCCTGGTGCAAATTCACATTCTTCGTTACACATTCATTGTGATAATCGATTACCACATTTAGTAATTGATTACGCTGAACCCAGAGAACAAAATCCTTCTCATTTAGTCAAGATAATCAATTACCAAAGGAGGTAATCGATTACCTGCGTCGTAACTGCTTAAAAACTGCTCCTTTCTGAATTGTTTAAACTTCAAAAACCCTCCCAAGTTGAAACCTTTCACATTCAAACCTTCTCTCTTGCATTTTCTCTCTCAAAACCTAGACACACTCTCTCAAAACCTAAACCCCTCTCTTGTGTACTCTTCAAAATAAAAAAAAATGGACAATCTTGGAAGAGGAAAAATGGTGAAGCATAGGGAAAACCATGAGTACCCAAAAACTTCTAAACCCACTCAAGGTGAATCTTCTACAAGGAAGAAGAAAAGGGAACCTTCTCCTCAAGAGGAAGTCATGGAAGAACCTTCTCACCATTGGTTCACAACAAAGGCTCAAGAGGAAATTTTCAACGAATCTTTTACTTGCAAAGATATCATTCCTCCTCAGGTACTCTATCCCTCCTAGCTGACAAAGGAAGGCTTTAATTTTCATAGTTTGTTGTCTACTCAAGGTTTAGATAAGTTCATTAATCTGAATGGACTCTACTATGTTAAGTCAGATGAAGACGAAAGTAACACTCAGCAAGGTTTTGAATGAGACAAATATAATACATATTTTTATTACTAACAACTATGTTAGTGTTTTAGATATAAGTACAGGTAAACTGCTGGATAAAGAATATACATCCATACCAGAATTAAGGAGATGTGAAGCAAGCATTTGGATAAAGGATGAACAAAAGAAGGAACTACATCAGACGAAGACACCCACAAACCCAGACATAAATGAAATAAAGGACCAGAGCACGAACAACCAAGATGAAGGGAAAAAGCTAACAAGACGACAGATGAAGAGATCAAACGATCAAACAGAATCAAGCCCAGCAAAAGAAGTAAAATAATGAAGCCTTAGATGATACAAGATCATGGACGATGGTATAAACTAAGTTAAACCGCCATAGACAGAGTCAAGTATCTACAACAACCAATCAGACGGAAACTCGAATACACAGACGAAGATCACAGAAGCTAGATTACGTTTGAAGACATAACAAGGCAAACTACCTTACATCCATACTCCCACAAGAAGATATGGAGTCATTAAAGTATAAGAAGGAAGATAAGACAAATGGACGAGCACTTATCCACAAATCAAAACAGCGTGTATTAGAACAAGTACACCTATTAGTCAGCAAACGACAACACCTCTACAGCAACAATAGCAAGAAAGTACAAAAGATTTGAGAAGTGCAAATTCAGCAAGAAAACATTAAATGATAAGTCAGAAGCATTAAATGTCATAACCCATGAAGATTGTACAAACCAGATGAAAGAATCAAATGATAGGAAATCAAGCGTAAGAACGAAGTTTGCTCATGGATGAAAGAGGACTACTACCAAAATGAGACACTAAAGTATCAAATGAAGCCTATAAGGAATAGTCAAGGCGAGACACGAACCAGAGAAGTCGATATAGATGAAGCAAATGACATAGGAAATCAAGTGTCAAGAGAAGAATAGTTGGAATACGAATATGCGCCAGATGATCATAAAATACTCAAACAGAGATGTGTCTAGTACAACTATCATAAAACGAAAATCATATGAGACATATGTCTAAGATCAAAAGAAAGTCAACCATGCATTAGACGAAGGTCGAAGTATTGAACTAAATGTCAACTATTAGACGCAGATGAAGAATGACATGCAATCACCTGAGAAATCAAGCCTTGAATATCGTCTACACTCACAGAAGAACACACGAAGTCATTCGAATTATTAGATAAAAAGAAGAAAGGAGAAGACCATACTCAAATGCTAAATCATGCATATGTGAGAAAAAGTACATAACCTTTTCAGCCAAGGATAAAAGCTCCACAGCTAAAGCATCAGAAAAAGGACAGAAATTTCCTAGGACTCTACTACATTCAGATATAGCTATTAACTGAGCAAGAAAACTTCACGCATTATCTATAAACGGGAAGCAACATTTAATGCACGAATCTGAGCAATAAATTAGAAGATCAAACTGGTTGTAAACAGCTATATTTTCTTCAACGGACAATTGTAACGGGCAGATCTCCACTAGACCATATATATATATATATATATCACTATCTCAAACCTTAAGAGTTTGGCTTTTTGATAAACAGAAAAAGGGTGATATCAAGCCCACAAGACAGAGGCCAGAGATGAGCTTACATAGTCATATGTACAATGTAATGTTGTACTTTTATCTCTGTAGACTAAGGTGTTCAAAAATGAAAGTGATGGACTAAACCTTAGAGAGTGTTGTAAACTTATGTATCCTCTCGATGAGAGTAAGCCACACACTCAAAATCTCTATAAAACTAAGGTAGCAAACCTTAGTGAATGTAGATCATATATGTATCCTCTCTATGAGAGTAACCCAATACACTCGAACCCGACTATACATTTATCAGTTGTAAAGCCTGAAGAGGCTAGGGAAAGAATACTTGTAAAGTCTGGAGGGGCTTGCCAAAGAATACTCACTACTGGAAAGAAGTGGCTGATAAGAAAATACTATCGTTGGTGAGTGAAGCCGACAGGCCAAGAGTGGTCGAGAATATTTGGAGAACCAGAAGTGGTTTAAGAATACTAGCGTTGGTGAGTGAAGCCGACGGGCTAGGAGTGGTCGAGAATACTTGGAGAACCAGAAGTGGTTTAAGAATACTAGCACTGGTAAGTGAAGCTGGCAGGCCAGAAGTGGTCAAGATTACTTGAACCAGAAGTGGTTTAAGAAGACTAGCGTTGGTGAGTGAAGCTGTCGGGCTAGGAGTGGTCGAGAATACTTGGACCAGGAGTGGTTCTAACCTGGTGGTTCATAATACTCACTGCTAGCCTGAAGAGACAGAGAAGAATATACTAGCATTGATGAGTGAAGTCAACAGGCCAAAAGTGGTCAACAATACTTGTGTACTTTATTTCATATCTAGTGGAACCCTTCAAGTTGAAGGAGACTGGATGTAGCTCAGTTGAGTGAACCAGTATAAAATAATTGCATTCCTTACTTACTTAGACACAAATTTTCCTTATTGATGAAACCTTTGTGAAAGACTTTGCAAATTTTCCTTACTTACTTACTTAGACGCAAATTTTCCTTATCTCAAACAAATTTTAGACAAAGACGCCAACCTTTCTTAAAAGACTTATTACACTGAAAATTTCATCTGCCACTTATCCTTGAACGAAACCATTTTGAAAAGGAAATGTAAGAACTTCAATTAATACCTTTACAGAACATTTTCCCTAGTGGACGATAAATCCTTCAGACGCATTGATAGTAAGTTAAGAAAACTCTGGTTAATCGTCTGATATTCAAAAGTGCAGTGGACGAAGAGCACTACCATTGCGAAAACGTTTATAGAATACCTTTGAGCACACAAACACATATTCAACCCCTCCTTCTGTGTGTATTTCCGCTAACCTCAATTGGTATCAAAGCTTGACCCCTTGGGTTGAGCATCTAACAATGCAGGTGAATATGATGATACACAAAGGATGAAGGAGTGCAGAAAAGATAGGAAGACAAACAACTGGTACAACACAACAACTATAGCAAGACACTACGTCAATCATCACTCTAAATGAGTAAGAAACCACTAGGTCTGAAAATCACCACTCAATGCCACTCTATTTTGTTTGATCATCTGAGTTTTGGATTGAAAAACTTTATCGACTATACCCCAAACTGATAATAATCATCATTGGAAGGCGTGTCTGTCATGCTTAATCAAACGTTACCCATTATTAATAGATATGCTTGTCAATCATTAGGCAGTATGACCGTCACTCTTGCATCTGTAGGAAAAGATGACTCCCTTATCCCAATTAAATGCAGCCGCACGTTACTCTGCATGAGGAAGATAAATAGGCGCCATGTAATGCATGTATTTAAAGATAATTAAGAATTTTGAGGCTTTCTCCAGCTATAAAAACCCATAGAGCTTTTAGGAATCACAACACAACTCACACCCTTGAACTTCAAAAGCTCTCCTAAATTCCTATACTCCACTCTCTCCCAAATGATCATCATCCATTACGATAGATGGACATAGCAACCTTGCTAAAGCACACAAAGCAATAACATGCGCTTATACCTTCACCTCGAGGGTAAAGTCAGAAAAATATCTGGAGCATCACTCCAACATAAACCAGATGAAGGAAAGTGGGATACTCTGGTGTATCCACACTTGAAGTGTCATCTACACTGACTTGGTGCTGATGCACTATGTTCTCTCGAATGCTCCTCAAAGATTCATGGAAGGAATGATGTTCGACACACACCAACCTTCTTAGAGCAAGAGTTCTACGTCAAATAGGTAGAGGAAGATGCAACCTAGAACAGGCAAATAAGTGAAAATAATTCTTCCAGAGTCTGTGCTGGAGAAGCACAAGAAGAATGAGGAGTGGGCTTTGGCAGAAGAATGGAGAGGCAAGTTCATCTACAGGAAAAACTTGCTAAAGATGCTACTTCCATAAAAATGACCTTCTGCTAGAAATCAAGTAGAAGTTCCCTCATTCTCGTCCTAAAAAGGCTTCCATGCTCCAATAAAACCTCACAAGGAAGTGGAGCCTTAGGATCACCGTAGGAGAAATAAGAAAATAGGGATAATCAAGCTAAAACCTCTATGTGCAGATTCCTCATGATGTAAATCTAAGACTAGTTAATAATACATTTACTTCTTCTTATCTTGAATTATTGACTGATATGTGAAATAATCTGCTCAATGTTTTTTTTCCCTCTTGCTGAATATAATAACTCTTCTAGCATTAAACTACTTCATAAAACTTATTCACTCCATCTAAATAATCATAATAGAAAAATAGCTCCTGTCTTATTGTGCAGACTCTTTATGTGAAACATATTTCTGATCTAGATTAGCGCATTTTTTTTCCTGATCATGACTACTGGTTCTCTTACTCCCTAATCATCTTGCTTATGGAAGAAATCTTTCTGATACTTGAATACTTATAGAAACTCATCTACCTTGATGACTACAAATAAAAATTAGGATAATAAGTTTTATTATACAAATATCCTTCCTATCATGTACGTTTGATAATTAAATCTTAATCCAGTGTAACTAAGTGCACAAATTTCATGCATACTGATCTTGATAGACTGAATGTTAAAAAGCTTTTACTTTTATGACCCGACCAAAAATACCATTGTACGATTATAGTAATTAGTCTTGATAACTACCATGGCATATAATTCTTTTTTGATGATTACAAATGGGGAGAAATAGAAAAGAATTGATCAGTTTATCAAACTCGGCTAAGAGACAACCTAGTAAGGGGGAGTGCATAAACTAAGGGGGAGAAATCAGATGAACTTGCAAATACTTATGATTTAGTATATCTGAAACCCATTTGATCAATTATATTTGTCATCATCAAAAAGGGGGAGATTGTTAAATTAGACGAAGACAAAAGCAATACCCAGCATGATGGAAATCTAATCCCCAAGGATCCCTTTGGAAGAGATAAGACCAAGAACGGTGAAGGTTGATCCAAGGAGGCTCACACTTGAAGACCATTGGGCCTTTAACTAGGTCCATGGTTAGGAGGCTAGAGGAGGCTTCTAGAGAGGAGATGCTTCTTAGACCTATGCTCAATATGAGTATTGAGTATGATTCCGCTTTTTAGTCTCATATTCTCTATTGTACATACATTGTATAGTTTGATTTCTTGTACCTTGTATATAGTAGATACTTGTATAGGTGTATTTTTTGCCTTTGTATTTGAGAGGCACTTTATTTCCTTTTAGTAGCTACTGTATATTGTTTCTAGGGTAGGTTACTTGGGCACTTTGACTCCATTTAACCTAACCTAGAAATACACTCTTTTCTTAGTTTTCTACTAGTAGGATTGGGAGTGGCATTAGCAAGCTAGAGAGTGTTACTAGCAATTTAGCCAAGAGGTGGTCCTAGGCTAAAATTTACATATTGGACTCATTTTACTCCTAATTTTTCATAAATTTGATTTAGCTAGGTTCCATTCACATTGGATGAACCTAACTAAACCAAATTAACAATTTCAAAACCGGTTGGAGTAAATTAAGTCCAAAGAGCCGCCCACCTTAGATGTGTTCACACTTGGCCGAATTGCTTGGTTCTTCTCAAGCTTGGAAGCTTAGAGCATAAGCTTCTCCTTAGCTAGCTTACCAAGCAAGCTAAGTGAGAAGCTTGCTCTCCAAGCCTCTTGACCTTAGACGGATTAGCTAGACCTTACCATGGTTCCTAGTGAACCATGGTTAAGGCTAGCTTGCTCTCTAAGCTACCTACTCCTATATACTTGTATTCCTTTCATTGTAAGAAACTTTTGGATGTATTGAGATTTCATTTATGAAATATTGTTCAGATTTCTCTCTTCTAAAAGTCCCTAAACCTCTTTGATATTCATCCAATTCTCTTATCCCTTCACTAGAAGAGTGTGGGGAGAATTGAAGAGGCTTATCTCTTCATCAAGGAGTGACGCCTCTTGGGAGAGTTCTCCAACAAACCGTGGTGGTTCTAAGGTCTCCTCCTCCATTGGAGACCTTAGAAAAGCTTAAGAAGAATCAAGGAACCGAAGATCTAGGGAGGAACTTGAAGAGGATTCACACCAATCCGGATTCTCCAAACAAGTTTCCATCATTTGGTATCAAGAGCTAGGTCTCCTTGGTAAATTCGTTCTTAAGCTTTCTTGTCTTGTTTTGTTGGTTCAAATGACGTTAAAATGTGTCTAAACTGTTCCTACATGTATTTCCTTTTATTTTCTTGTGTTTGTATGCCTTGAGTGGTTCTTGTGTCACATCTATAAATCTATAGAACACACTCACTTTGTCTTGCTTGTTTTTGGTTCATCTTCTAAATTCTTGTGAATCAATCTTTGTGTGTGCCTTAGGTATTCTTTGTATGTCTTTTTAAATGTTTTAGGATTTCTTTTATCTTCCATTGGACTCCTATAAATTCGGACTAAAAAAAGAAACTCCTAAAAAGAAACAAGAATACAAGCATTTTTCATTTCTTAATCTACTAGTTTTGTCTTAGAGTCATGTGTAGTTGTTTTTCTTGTCATTAAATCCTTGTTGTGCCTTTTTTATTTTTGAATCTAAATGTGTTAACCTCTGTTCATATATGGTGTCATTGCTGGTTGAACATTAATAATTCTTAGAGTGCTCATAAAATGATTCCAATGCATGTTGTTAGACCTAACATGTTCTAGAGTCAATTTTTTGTGAACTTCAATTGCTATTTGTTTCTTAGCAATTTGTGACCAGAAATTCCTTGTGTGTCTTGTGCTTGTTTTGAAAAAAGAAAACAGAGTTAGAAGTGTATTGAAAATGAAAATCAAAGTGTACAAAAGTTAAGAACAAACTAGTATCAAAACTAGTAATATTTTGTGGTTGAAATTTTTGACTAGTACACTTACACTTCTACTCTTCTTACTTCTCTTTTCTCCACCACTTGGAAACCTCTTTATTAATTGTGTGGCCTCTGTTTTAAGTGCTTACTCTCTGTATTCAAAGAAAATAAAGAAAGAAGAGAGACAAAAATATAAGAAAAAGAAAAGAAAACAAAAGAGAACAACCTAGAAAAAGCAAAGTGAAAACAAAACATCATTAGTAGCACTTGGCCTTGAAATTTTGTGTGATTTTTCTTGAGGTTTGCTTGCTGTCCAGTGGTTGGAAAAAGACTTTTAGGCATGAAACAACTACTCTTAGAGAACCTAAGTTTGACCTTCCTCCCTTCCATGGAAAGGATAATGTTGATGATTATTTAGATTGGGAGATGAAGGTTGAACAACTCTTCACTTGCCACAATGTGAGTGAAGATAAAAGAGTTCCTATGGCCACCCTTAGTTTTCAAGGGAGTGCCATGCATTGGTGGACCTCCCTAATGAGAGAAAAACAAATTATGAGAGAGCCCTCCATTAAATATTGGAATGAACTTAGAAGTTCCTTAAGCAGAAGGCACATTCCTCCTTATTTTGAGAGGGAGTTAATGGACAAGCTCCAAAGACTCCAACAAAGGAACCTTAGAGTGGAGGAATATAGGCAACAAATGGAGTTGCTTATGCTAAGGGCTGGAATTAGGGAAGAAGAGAGAACCACCATTGCTAGGTTCCAAAGTGGTCTTAACCTAGAAATTAGGGACAAGGTTGAACTATTACCCTATAGAGACCTTAATGAACTAGTTCAACTTTGTGTGAGGGTAGAGCAACAACTTAGAAGAAAGCCTAGCTTTAGGAAAGAAACTACCCCCTACCCTAAAAAGGACTTCAAGAAGGAGGGTTACTCCTCTTATTCAAAAGAAAGACCACTAAAAGAAAAAGAAAAAGAAAAACCTTCCAATGAAACTAGGACTAGTTCTATAAAGTGCTTTAAATGCTTAGGGAGGGGACACATAGCTTCCCAATGCCCCACAAAAAAGACCATGATCATTAAGGGCAATGAGATCCTAAATGAGGAAAGCACTTCATCTTCTTCATCATCCTCAAGTGAAGAAGATGCTAGTCTTAGTTCTAGTGAGGAAGCACCATGTGAAGGTGACCTATTCATTGCTCAAAGGTTACTTACCAACCAACCCAATGATCAAGACCAATCACAAAGAGAGAACCTTTTCCATTCTAGATGCAAAATTTTTAAGAAATCTTGTTCTCTCATTGTTGATAGTGGATCTTGTAATAACTTTGTAAGCCAAAGATTGGTTGATAAGCTTAACCTAACTACTATAGCCCATCCTAAATATTATAAACTTCAATGGCTTAATGAGGATGGACCTATAGAAGTTAAGGACCAAGTAAATGTTCCTTTCTCCATTGGAAAATATAAAGATGAAATTTTATGTGATATAATTCCAATGGATGCAAGCCACATTTTACTTGGAAGGCCTTGGCAACATGATAGGAAGGCCATTCATGATGGTGTTACAAACAAAATTTGCCTAGTCCACCTAGGCAAGAAACACACCTAGACTCTTATTTCACCTTCACAAGTGTTGGAGGATCAAGTATTTATGAAATCGAAAAAAAGAAAAGAGGAGAAAAAGAAGGTTCTAGAGTTGGAGGGTAGTATCTCCTCCAAGGAAGTTGTTCCTAGAAGTCAATTTTTAATAAAACATTCTATCAAGAAATGTCTTCTAGTTGAACAACCTCTTCACCTTCTTAATACTAAAAAGACACTACTCTTAGAAAAGAGTAAGGAGGATAGTGTCTCCTCCAAAAATCTTGTGCAAAAGGAAAGTCACTTTTTAATTCAAAATGATTGCAAAAAGACTTTTCTTCTTCACAAAGATTTTAACTCTTTTTCTACTGCTGCCACAACCTTAGAGCTTAAGATCCACAACCTAAACATTTTTGAAAATAAAGGATCTCAAGTTCTTAGTCTTGTGAAGAAGGAGTGGACTTCACCTAGTTCTACTTCTTATGCTACTACTTTGGTGGTGCCCAAAGTAGACAGCCATTGTCTATTTAGGACTTCTCTTTCTTTAGTTATTCTAATAAAGCACCCAACCTTTGATTTATATTGTTTATTAGATACATCTTATGGTGTCTTATTTTCTATTTTTGATCTTAAGGGAAGTTCAAACTTCTTTGAACTTAATTTTACTACTTCCCTTCAAGACCAAATTAGATTCTATGACTTTTCTAAACTCTTTACACCCTCTTCCATGATGTATCTAACATATAATATGATCAAGGGTTGTCTAGGTAGTTTCCTTATTACATTCACTTTGTTTTCTTGTAGAAGCCTAGGTTACTACATAGGGTACTTTAGGAAAGATACCTTAGTATGTAGGAGTACTTCATTAGTTTCTTATAGTTTTAGTACTTTAACATTTTTAGGATTTAGTTTTACACTTAAACTACACTATAGTGAGGATCCTATTCTTATGCTTAGAGAACCCATCCTACCTAGTCTAAGAACCCTTGTTAGGACTATAGAAGGGATTCCTCATAGGGTGCACTTTCCACATGTATTATATGCATATATCATTACTAATGCTTTGTTTCTTATTTTTGTAGGTGATGCTATCCTTGTGGAAGGACCATGGGATTTGAGGACAAATCCTTTTGAAGGGGGAGGGTATGATGGAAATCTAATCCCCAAGGATCCCTTTGGAAGAGGTAAGACCAAGAAGGGTGAAGGTTGATCCAAGGAGGCTCACACTTGAAGACCATTGGGCCTTTAACTAGGTCCATGGTTAGGAGGCTAGAGGAGGCTTCTAGAGAGGAGATGCTTCTTAGACCTATGCTCAATATGAGTATTGAGTATGATTCCTCTTTTTAGTCTCATAGTCTCTATTGTACATACATTGTATAGTTTGATTTCTTGTACCTTGTATATAGTAGATACTTGTATAGGTGTATTTTTGCCTTTATATTTGAGAGGCACTTTATTTTCTTTTAGTAGCAATTGTATATTGTTTCTAGGGTAGGTTACTTGGGCACTTTGACTACATTTAACCTAACCTAGAAATACACTCTTTTCTTAGTTTTCTAGTAGTAGGATTGGGAGTGGCATTAGCAAGCTAGAGAGTGTCATTAGCAAGCTAGAGAGTGTTACTAGCAATTTAGCCAAGAGGTGGTCCTAGGCTAAAATTTACATATTGGACTCATTTTACTCCTAATTTTTCATAGATTTGATTTAGCTAGGTTCCATTCACATTGGATGAACCTAACTAAACCAAAGTAACAATTTCAAAACCGGTTGGAGTAAATTAAGTCCAAAGAGCCGCCCACCTTAGATGTGTTCACACTTGGCCGAATTGCTTGGTTCTTCTCAAGCTTGGAAGCTTAGAGCACAAGCTTCTCCTTAGCTAGCTTACCAAGCAAGCTAAGTGAGAAGCTTGCTCTCCGAGCCTCTTGACCTTAGACGGATTAGCTAGACCTTACCATGGTTCCTAGTGAACCATGGTTAAGGCTAGCTTGCTCTCTAAGCTACCTACTCCTATATACTTGTATTCCTTTCATTGTAAGACACTTTTGGATGTATTGAGATTTCATTTATGAAATATTGTTCAGATTTCTCTCTTCTAAAAGTCCCTAAACCTCTTTGATATTCATCCAATTCTCTTATCCCTTCACTAGAAGAGTGTGGTGAGAATTGAAGAGGCTTATCTCTTCATCAAGGAGTGGCGCCTCTTGGGAGAGTTCTCCACCAAACCGTGGTGGTTCTAAGGTCTCCTCCTCCATTGGAGACCTTAGCAAAGCTTAGGAAGAATCAAGGAGCCAAAGATCTAGGGAGGAACTTGAAAAAGATTCACACCAATCCGGATTCTCCAAACAAGTTTCAATCATAGCAAGGTTTTGAATGAGACAAATATAATATATATTGTTATTACTAACAAGTATGTTAGTGTTTCAAATATAAGTACAGGTAAACTGCTGAATAAAGAATATACATCCATACCAGAATCAAGGAGATGTGAAGCAAGCATTTGGATAAAGGCTGAGCAAAAGAAGGAACTACATCAGACGAAGACACCCACAAACCCAAACACAAATGAAATAAAGGACAAGAGCACAAGCAACCAAGATGAAGGGAAAAAGCTAACAAGATGATAGATGAAGAGATCAAATGATCAAACGGAATCAAGCTCAGCACAAGAAGTAAAATAATGAAGCCTCAGATGATACAAGACCATGGGCGATTGTAGACCCCTAAAATTGTCCGGGTCGGAAATAAAACTTGAAGACTCTCGAAGACCAAAGGAAAGTCAGCCGGAAGGACTCCTGGAAGACCCTGGAAGACCCTAGGATGACAATCTGTAGGTTTAGAGGTCTTAGAGTAGCAAAAAAATAAGAAAGTGGAGGGAATGAAGCCCAATACGGCCTCCCAAAAGTTCAGTACGGCCGTATTGAACATTTTAAACTACAATACGGCCGCACTGAACTCAATACGGCCGTATTGAAGTTTCTGAACTTCAATACGGCTGCACTGAACTCAATACGGCCGTATTGAGGTTTTTTGAACTTCAATACGGCCGTACTGAATTCAATACGGCCGTATTGTAGTTCAAAACTTCAATACGGACCGTATTGACCCCCAGAGGCCGTATTGCGCCTCATCCCTATAAATATGACGTCAATTGGACGTCATTCTACACTTTTTCACGGAGTTTTAACCCTCTTCTTGAGTATTCTGGGTTTTTTTGAGCAGTGCTCTGCCTAGAAATCACTCGGAGAGTTGATCCGACGAAGTTCTTGAGTCACGAGCCATTTGCTTGAGTCTCGAACCTAGTCGAAGGGAAATCCTCCGGATTTCCATAGTTAAAATTTTATAGGAGGGAGCGAGCGGTCTTGTAGAGGGAGGGAACGCCAAAACGCTTCCCAATTTCTGTCAAGATATATAAGAAAGCACGCTTCAAAGGTTTATCTCTTTAAAGTCCCTTCTTTTACCGCTTTCTGTGTGTACATATTTAAACTGTCATCATGTAGATAGTTAATTTATAATTGCTTAGAATAAATAAGGGTAATTTAGTAATTTCGCACTATTATTTTTAAATAATCTGTCATAGGGAACCCGAAAGGGGCGCTGTGGGGTGCTAACACCTTCCCCACGCGTAACCGACTCCCTTACCCGACTCTGGTTGTCATGGCCGAAGTCGATTTTTGAATCGATTGCCTTAAACTTCTTTTTCCAATGTTTTGAGTAAAACATTGGTGGCGACTCCACGAACCCTTCCTTTTTATGAAAATCGCTAATCCATGGAGGGTCCCGCTTGGGATTAACATGGATTGGTGAGCCTTTTAATAAAATTGCTCGTTTGACAAGGTCTCAGTTTGAGAATAAGTCATTCTAGCAATCCATATTTTTAAACAAATAAAAGAGTCCAACCATCCTTCGCGAATGCCGAAAGCCCGTTTCGGGCTGGTGGCGACAAGAATCACTTACTATTGTGTCATGGTTAGCTCCAGCCATCAAACACAAGTTGTTATCTTCAAATTCAGATTCATCACTTGTTGTGCTTGAGTCATTGTCTTCCCAAGCAATGTAGGCTCTCTTCCCTTTTCCATTTTTCTTCATTTTCTTTTCCTCTTGTTGCTTCTTCAAGAGGTTTGGACATTCAACTTTTATATGTCCTGGTTTCCAACACTCAAAGAAATTGTAGGAGGATGTACTTGCTTCCTCTTTCTTGTTAGCCTTTTTATTGAACTTGTAGGGGGAATTCCTCTTTTTCCTTAGGAATTTTCGGAACTTCTTCACCAACAAGTTGAAGTTCTCAGCTTCAGAATCTTCAGAACTTGATTCTTCACACACCTCTTTGCCTTTGGCTGATTTCAAGGCCTTTAGTCACACTCTCTTGCCCTTCTTGTCCTGCTGTTCATTTTCATCAAATATATGCAGCTTTTGCTCATGCTCTCTTAGCTTCCCAAAGAGAGTAGCAAGGGTCAATGAAGTCAAGTTCTTTGATTCTTCTATGGCAGTCACCTTTGCTTGCCATGATCTGTCCAAGCATTGTAGCACTTTCAAGTTTAACTCTTGTTTTTCAAATTTCTTGCCAAGATCAACAAGGTGATTTATCAAGTGTGTAAATCTCTTTTGAAAGTCAGAAATACATTCAGCATTGTTCATTCTCAACAATTCATATTCTCTTATGAGAGTATGCTTTCTAGATCTTTTTACATCACTTGTTCCTTCATGAGTGACTTGCAAAGTATCCCACATTTCTTTAGCAGATTTGCATTGTGATATTCTGAAAAATTCATCAATAGACAATGCAGATGTAATGATGTTTTTGGCTCTATAGTCATATTGGGCTCTTTTTCTCTCATCATCACTCCACTCACTCCAATGTTTTTCTCTCTTCTCATCATCATCTTTGGTCATAGGGATATAGGGTCCATTTTCAATTGCATCCCACACATCAATGTCAATTGCTTCAATGAAAATTCTCATCCTATTTTTCCAGTTGACATAGTTGTCACCATTGAAAACAGGAGGTCTATGAGCCTATAAATATGACGTCAATGGGACGTCATTCTACACTTTTACACTGAGTTTTAACCCTTTTCTTGAGTATTCTGGGTTTTTTTGAGTAGTGCTCTGCCTAGAAATCACTCGGAGAGTTGATCCGACGAAGTTCTTGAGTCACGAGCCATTTGCTTGAGTCTCGAACCTAGTCGAAGGGAAATCCTCTGGATTTCCATAGTTAAAATTTTATAGGAGGGAGCGAGCGGTCTTGTAGAGGGAGGGAACGCCAAAACGCTTCCTAATTTCTGTCAAGATATATAAGAAAGCACGCTTCAAAGGTTTATCTCTTTAAAGTCCCTTCTTTTACCGCTTTCTGTGTGTACATATTTAAACTGTCATCATGTAGATAGTTAATTTATAATTGCTTAGAATAAATAGGGGTAATTTAGTAATTTTGCACTATTATTTTTAAATAATCTGTCATAGGGAACCCGAAAGGGGCGCTGTGGGGTGCTAACACCTTCCCCACGCGTAACCGACTCCCTTACCCGACTCTGGTTGTAATGGCCGAAGTCGATTTTTGAATCGATTGCCTTAAACCTCTTTTTCCAATGTTTTGAGTAAAACATTGGTGGCGACTCCATGAACCCTTCCTTTTTATGAAAACCGCTAATCCATGGAGGGTCCCGCTTGGGATTAACATGGATTGGTGAGCCTTTTAATAAAATTGCTCGTTTGACGAGGTCTCAGTTTGAGAATAAGTCATTCTAGCAATCCATATTTTTAAACAAATAAAAGAGTCCAACCATCCTTCGTGAATGCCGAAAGCCCGTTTCGGGCCGGTGGCGACAGATGGCGACTTCACTGGGGAAGCTTCGAGAGTCAGTCCCATTTAGTGACAGATTATTTTTAACAAATAATAGTTAAAATTACTTCATTACCCCTTGCTTGTATGATAACATGTTTATCTATTTGGCTTTAATAACTGTTGTATGTTCAAATTCTCGCAATTGTTTGAAATATAAATTGCACACAAACCTTTGCACACAACAGTTCCCTCTATACCCGGGGGCATGAGTGGTAAGCCATAGGGAGTGGATGTTAGTACGGCCGATTGTCGAATGGGTCTATAGGTGCCCGTAGACCGTTGTCGGAAAGCATCACTCAAGGTGATAACCATGAACTCGAGTCCGACAGTGCGTTGGAGCTTTCCATCGGCTTACGATGAGAGGAATTGGGTCCCTATAATGGGGGCACCTTGGGGGCCTCAGACCGGTGAGAACAGTTAGAACCACCTTGAATATGCACTTTTCTGCAGGATACCCCTACCTCGTGATTCGCTCGTGACTGTTCGTGGATGAGTGAATTGTTTGTGCATTGTTTATGTGAAATTGTTTGAGCATACATTGCATTTCTTTAAACATACAACATTCCTATTCCTTTTTAAATAAGAATAAATAGAAATAAGAATCTTCCATTACATGGTGTTAACATCTACCTTCATCACATTCATATAGGTAGTTTCCCTTTTCACCCTAAAAATACAAAAAAATATATATTCAAAAAACAAAGAAAAATGATATTTACCCAAAACCAAGCAATATCATGCATCATCTTAGGGACATCCCGAAAACATGATAATGCTTAGTTCAATAAACACAATGCATGCATATTCAACATCATCATCTCATATCATGCATATAGATCATGGAGGGATCTAGGAGTCATTCATTTCATACATCTCTCCTAGTAATCCATTAATAACATTAATAAAAAGAAAAAAATAATCGATGCGTATGTTCAAAGAATGGATCGCACGCCGTTCGTTATCAAGTGTAAGCCAACAACCGTGCCAAGCGAACACACGTCAACTCCGTTGTTGGTAATCAAGACGAACAAAGGGGAAGGTCCAACACCGTTAAGGATCACTACTCCAAGACCTTTTCCCTACAAATCAAATAAGGCTGTGCCATGGATATACGACATCCATTCTTCTGCCGACAGCGATATCTCTAACATCGCTGGACTTGGGGGCATAACTAGGAGTGGCAGGATCTACACTCCCGAAGATCTTCATGATAAAGTTCCCAAGAATAAAGGGAAAGAAAAAGAAGAGAAAACCGAGGAAAACAAAGAATCCGAGGAGGAGACAGATAAGCTGTTAAAATATATCCGACAGAGCGAGTACTCCATCGTGGATCAACTTCATAAGACGCCAGCAAAGATTACTCTGTTGTCGTTGATCCTATGCTCCGAACCGCATCGACAAGCTCTGTTGAAAGTCTTGAACGAGGCATATGTGTCGCATACTATCTCCCAAGACAAATTTGAGGGGATTGTTAGTCACATCACGGCTAATGATCACCTCTCTTTCACCAATGAAGAGATCCCCGCTGAGGGACCGAACCACAACAAGCCCTTGCACATCTCTGTAAAGTGCAAGGAGTATCACATCGCTAAAGTCTTGGTAGATAATGGATCTTCCTTGAACGTAATGCCAAAAAGAACGCTCGAGCAAGTGGCAATCAAGGGAATCCAAATGCGCCCGAGCAACATGATCGTCCGAGCTTTCGACGGTTCTAAAAGAGAAGTGGTGGGAGAAGTCAATCTTCCAATCCAAATTGGACCCACCATCTTCAACGTCGAATTTCAAGTGATGGACATTTCTCCCGCATATAGCTGTCTCCTCGGCCGACCTTGGATTCATGATGCGAAAGCTGTTCCCTCTACGCTCCACCAGAAAGTCAAATTCATAGTGGATGACAAACTGGTGACCGTACAAGCTGAAGATGACATACTCATCAGCAAGCCATCCAACATACCTTATGTGGATGCAGCAGAGGAAGCTTTAGAAACCGCCTTCCAAGCATTGGAGATCGCCAATGTTGAGACATTTCCCCGAGAAATGAAGAAGGTAGCCCATATGCTCACCAAGAATGGATACTTGCCGGGACAAGGACTTGGCAAGGACTCCCAAGGAATTCCGGAGCTACCCATTATCAAGGATAATCCGGGGAAACAAGGGTTAGGATACAACCCTAATAAAGATCAAAGGACGAAGAAGAACCAAGATCCTTCTCGACGTTCTTTAAGCCAGATCTTTAGGAAGGCCGGTTCACAAGCGTCAAGGCCGGTCGTCGTCATCAAGTGCTCTTCTCCTTCCGATAGGGATGTATAGACCTGATGACTATTAGAGATTACTCCTCGGGGACAGCCCGACCCCCGAGCCTCGATAGGGCACATGTTTCCATTATGATTATAATAAAATCATTCTTTATTATTTCTTATTGCTTCTTTTCTTGCTTGCAATAAAATTCTAAACCACATTATTTAACCCTGTTTGAATGAACATAAGTGAGGTTAAAATCGTCTTAATAATCAATAAACCCACATCATTTTTATGTGGAAGTGTGTGTGACAACTTGGAGCACCTTCCCTTGGCCTCGACAAGTGCCATCATGGATAAAAATAAATCCTTTAAAATAAAAGAAGCTCGGCAGGAAACCCAAAAAGGGGGCTGCGCAAAAATAAGAGCAAAAGACCCGCTAGGAATCCCACGAAAGGGTGACCTAGGCAAAAGTTAGGGTTGCAAAAATGAACAAAAACAAAAGTCCGCTAAAACGCCACAAAAGGGTGTTTTAGGCAAATATAAGGACAATCAAAAAGCAAAAGAAATCCATGATGGTACCATGAGCCGAATTCAAAAAGAAAGGCTCAAAGGAAGCTATCCAAGTTGTCAAAATCACAACGTCAATAAACAAGATTTTATTAACTTCGTAAGTGTTTAATCAAACAAGCCTAAACACTTAAGCCTACCATTGGCCAAGCCATTCTTACAAAATCCATTTTTCAAAAAATAAATAATCCCCTCTAAAACACAAACTTTCGAAAAAAAATATATCCTTTCCTTCTTTTCTCTCTTGTCCCAAACGATTTTTGAATAATCTAGTGGAAACATGGAGATATAGTGGTCAATAGGAGGGTTGACACGTCTTCTAAAGGAAAGGAGGATCACTGGGTTGATGACGCCCATCTCAATATAACACGCATCATTCCTCGGTTACAGAAATCGGCAGCGCACAGCCCGTCTAGAGGAATGGCAAAATCCAAAAACGCATCGGTTAATTCTTTTGAAAAATGAATCAAATAGAATTAGGTGCATCATACCGCATACATGCATACAGATGATAGGTGTAATGGAAGATCACTTATTCTCTGTTTATTGAAAAAAACAAAAAAAAATAAACTTCAGAAAAACAATACGCCCGTATCATGTTCAGTACGCCCGTACCAAAATTAGGGTTATGAACAAATTTTCAATTCAATACGGGCATACTGAAATGAATAACGGCCGTATTGGCAATAACAGAAATCCTCCCTCACGTCGATGACAAAATTCCTCCAAGAAGAAGAGGATAGGGGGAGCCATTCATTTTTTCCAAAAAAAAAAAAAAAAAAACAAATTAATAAAATAATTAAACTTGCATTTTGTGCATCACGCACATTAATTGCACATTCAAA
Organism: Cajanus cajan; assembly: GCF_000230855.2. Lineage (NCBI taxonomy): Eukaryota > Viridiplantae > Streptophyta > Magnoliopsida > Fabales > Fabaceae > Cajanus > Cajanus cajan. The sequence continues at coordinate 14,893,964 of NC_138522.1, read as the reverse complement.
GACCTCATCATGAGGCAGTCGCATAAAATAGAAAAAATAGAAAAATTGCTTGTGTATGACAGCAGCAAACAAAATGCAGAAATTCAGAAAATCAATAAAACGTACAGAATAACTAAGCCTGGAGAGGCTTGCCGAAATAATACTCTCAGAATAACTGAGCCTGGAGAGGCTTGCCGAAATAATACTCTCTCAGAATAACTAAGCCTGGAGAGGCTTGCCGAAATAATACTCTCTCAGAATAATTGATCCTGGAGAGGCTCGCCGAAATAATACTCTCTCAGAATAATTGAGCCTGGAGAGGCTCGCCGAAATAATACTCTCTCAGAATAACTGAGCCTGAGGAGGCTTGCCAAAATAATACTCCTCAGAGACATTTCTGTACAGAAAAAGCCAAAACCAACAAAAAAGGCAAAAATACAGAAAAAGCCAAAATCAACAAAAAATACAGAAAAAGCCAAAATCAACAAAAAAGGCAAAAACACAGAAAAAGCCAAAATCAACAAAAAGGCAAAATACAGAAAATCCAACAAATTATACAGAATAACTGAGCCTGGAGAGGCTTGCCAAAATAATACTCTCCAAAAGACATCTCAGCTTGCATTCTTGGGCTGAACAAGAAAAGCAACTCATCGTACAGAATAACTGAGCCTGGAGAGGCTTGCCGAAATAATACTCCTTCAGAATAACTGAGCCTGGAGAGGCTTGCCGAAATAATACTCTCTCAGAATAATTGAGCCTGGAGAGGCTTGCCGAAACAATACTCCCTCACAGAATAACTGAGCCTGGAGAGGCTCGCCGAAATAATACTCAACAAATTGTACAGAATAACTGAGCCTGGAGAGGCTCGCAGAAATAATACTCCCCAGAGAAACCTCAGCTTAAGCTCATGGAACAAATCCCCAGCGAGAGCTATCAAAGCAAGATCGTCAAAATCCCCAATGGAAGCGCGATCATCCAAAGCAAAATATTCAGTCAAAGGACTTGAAACTTCCTCAGTGGAAGATAGCTCTCTGACTCAAGCGCTGAGTGAGGCTAAGCCTGCAGAGGCTTCCTAAATAATACTCTGGGATACATAAGATCCCCAAATCCCCAGTCGCCTACTCAAGAGGCACCCCTACAAAAGGAGAAAAAATAAAAAAATATATCAATAAATATTCCCCAAGCGGAATTTGGGCGTACAACCAACCACTAAACATAAAGATGATTTGCCTAACAGAAGAGGTCAATCAAGAATCAAATGACAAGATCCCCCAGTGGATAAAAGCCTACACAGAGGCTACAAAATCAGAAAATCAAAGAGAGACACCCGAATAAGGATAACCGGGATACTCCACCAACGTCAAAGGACGTCAGCCAAACATAAGGCATCGCTCAATTCAAGAAGAGCATCTATGTCTACACCCCAAGGAGTCAGAAATTCCCCATGGGTACCAACTAAGCAATGCAAGTTGGGGCACAAAAAACCTATGAATGACTGCACATCCCCTAGACGGATCCCTGCGTTATCCAGCCCTCAGTGGCACAAAATCAGAAAAAAAAACATCGAAGCAGCATAGTGGACTGTGGAGACAAAAAAATCATCTCAGATCCCTGGAGAGGGTAAACTCGCATTGCCGAAGTGATCAGAAGACACGGACGCAGACCCTGGAGAGGGCAAACTCAGTTGCCTTGGTCGTCAGAGACAACCGAAGCAAAGTCTGGAGAGACGGTACTCAAAGTCTGGAGAGACGGTACTCAAAGTCTGGAGAGACGGTACTCAAAGTCTGGAGAGACGGTACTCAAAGTCTGGAGAGACGGTACTCAAAGTCTGGAGAGACGGTACTCAGAGTCTGGAGAGACGGTACTCAGAGTCTGGAGAGACGATACTCAAAGTCTGGAGAGACAGTACTCAAAGTCTGGAGAGACGGTACTCAGAGTCTGGAGAGACGGTACTCAAAGTCTGGAGAGACGGTACTCAGAGTCTGGAGAGACGGTACTCAAAGTCTGGAGAGACGGTACTCAAAGTCTGGAGAGACGGTACTCAAAGTCTGGAGAGACGGTACTCAAAAGTCTGGAGAGACGGTACTCAAAAGTCTGGAGAGACGGTACTCAAAGTCTGAAGAGACGGTACTCAAAGTCTGGAGAGACGGTACTCAAGGTCTGGAGAGACGGTACTCAAGGTCTGGAGAGACAGTACTCAACCATCAGCGTCGTCAGAGGCACATTGGTGTTCAACTTCCGGCTCGGGCGTCGAGTGAAGTTGACCCTGGAGAGGGTAAACTTAGCTACCGAGGTTGTCAGAAGCGCCGAGGTATGCAAACAACCTGGAGAGGCTACTCAACAATTTTCCACCGGAAGACGCTACAAGTCAGAAGGTTGGCACATCACCCGGACAATTGGGTCAACTCCTTTACTTGTCAGCCGGTACACCAAAAGGCCGTCCGACTAAGTAAATGGGGGGCAGCTGTAGACCCCTAAAATTGTCCGGGTCGGAAATAAAGCTTGAAGACTCTCGAAGACCAAAGGAAAGTCAGCCGGAAGGACTCCTGGAAGACCCTAGGATGACAATCTGTAGGTTTAGAGGTCTTAGAGTAGCAAAAAAATAAGAAAGTGGAGGGAATGAAGCCCAATACGGCCTCCCAAAAGTTCAGTACGGCCGTATTGAACATTTTAAACTACAATACGGCCGCACTGAACTCAATACGGCCGTATTGAAGTTTCTGAACTTCAATACGGTTGCACTGAACTCAATACGGCTGCACTGAACTTCAATACGGCTGCACTGAACTCAATACGGCCGTATTGAGGTTTTTTGAACTTCAATACGGCCGTACTGAATTCAATACGGCCGTATTGTAGTTCAAAACTTCAATACGGACCGTATTGACCCCCAGAGGCCGTATTGCGCCTCATCCCTATAAATATGACGTCAATTGGACGTCATTCTACACTTTTTCACGGAGTTTTAACCCTCTTCTTGAGTATTCTGGGTTTTTTTGAGCAGTGCTCTGCCTAGAAATCACTCGGAGAGTTGATCCGACGAAGTTCTTGAGTCACGAGCCATTTGCTTGAGTCTCGAATCTAGTCGAAGGGAAATCCTCCGGATTTCCATAGTTAAAATTTTATAGGAGGGAGCGAGCGGTCTTGTAGAGGGAGGGAACGCCAAAACGCTTCCCAATTTCTGTCAAGATATATAAGAAAGCACGCTTCAAAGGTTTATCTCTTTAAAGTCCCTTCTTTTACCGCTTTCTGTGTGTACATATTTAAACTGTCATCATGTAGATAGTTAATTTATAATTGCTTAGAATAAATAAGCGTAATTTAGTAATTTCGCACTATTATTTTTAAATAATCTGTCATAGGGAACCCGAAAGGGGCGCTGTGGGGTGCTAACACCTTCCCCACGCGTAACCGACTCCCTTACCCGACTCTGGTTGTAATGGCCGAAGTCAATTTTTGAATCGATTGCCTTAAACCTCTTTTTCCAATGTTTTGAGTAAAACATTGGTGGCGACTCCATGAACCCTTCCTTTTTATGAAAACCGCTAATCCATGGAGGGTCCCGCTTGGGATTAACATGGATTGGTGAGCCTTTTAATAAAATTGCTCGTTTGACGAGGTCTCAGTTTGAGAATAAGTCATTCTAGCAATCCATATTTTTAAACAAATAAAAGAGTCCAACCATCCTTCGCGAATGCCGAAAGTCCGTTTCGGGCCGGTGGCGACAGCGATGGGTAAAACTAAGTTAAAGCACCATAGACATGTTGAGATTGGGGGAGATTGAGATTTGGGGAGATTGAGATTGTTGAGATCACCTCTGGAGATTAAAGGTTTTGATGATAACAAATGTGTGGAACAAAGCTGACCAAGGACATCAACAACTTAGAAGTCAAAAACAAAGTCAAGGGAAAATGTTATGTAATAGGAGTAGCTTATAGATTGCTTTGATTGAGTTTATTTGTTATGAGTGCTTTCTGCATGAGCCAATCTGTATCTAATCTGATTAGGGGTGTGTATGATGATGAGTTTAAAAAGTTAAAAAGTTATTTTGATACTTAAAATAGAGTTTTGAAAACTAACTCAAAATAATCGATTATCATTAAATATAATCGATTATTCCAACAACAGGTAAAAAGGATACCTTGCTGCAATAATCAATTAATTGTGAAATAATCGATTATCCCAGAAATGACTCTCTGGCATAATCGATTATCCAGCAAAATAATCGATTAAATTGTTCTTGGTTGATTTCCAGAAATCATGAAGAACAAAATAATCGATTATTCTTTAAAATAATCGATTATCTGGTTCTGAAAAACTTATAAATAGTCTGACCATTTTGAAACTTCAGTACAGAGTTAGAATTAAGAATCAAAATTAGAAAAATGTGTTTGTGAAGTCTTTGTGACAATCTTAGGGAGTTTTCTTTGTGAAACCAAGAAGAAAAATGTTTTTGAAATGCTTTGAGAAAAGATCATCATCATCATCACATTCTTGAAAGGAAAAAGATTAAGATTTGCTTCTGAATTCCAAGTGAATTCGTTCCTTAATTCTTTGTGAATATTTGTAAAATCTTGAGTACGTTTCTCAAGTGGTAAGGAATTCTTGTAGTGGGTTTCTACAAGGGGTGTTTTTTTGAGGTCAAGAAAGTGGTTATCTTGAATGTAGTAGTATATACATGTGTGGTATGCTTGTAAAACTTCTTCATTAAGATAGTGGAACAAATCTTGATCAGGTTATCATTGAGGACTGGATGTAGGTCACATGTGGAGTGGCTGAATCAGGATAAAAGACTTGTGCAATCTTCTCTTACTCTTATCTTTTACTTTGTGTAGTATCTTGGTTGTATGTTGAAAAGATTGTTCTTGATTAACTTGTTTGTATAAGCAACATTGGTTTGAACTGAATCAAAGTATTATATATTGTTCTTAACCTTGAATCTTACAATTGGTTAATCAAGAAAGCATATAGGATTCATTCTTCATTAACAAGTCTTTTAGAAACTTCTTTGAAAATTCATTTTAGAAAAGTTTGAATTGAAATAAAGATCCTAAAAACTCTGAAAATTTTTAAAGTGTCATAGAATCCAATTCACCCCCCCCTCTTGGATTGACCCATTCTTTTCTAACAATTGGTATCTAGAGCAAGGTTCTTGAGTTTTATTCAAGATTTCAAAAATGGCCAATAGCAACCTACCCTATGGTGAGGGTGTGTCTATTCATAGACCTCCTGTTTTCAATGGTGACAACTATGTCAACTGGAAAAATAGGATGAGAATTTTCATTGAAGCAATTGACATTGATGTGTGGGATGCAATTGAAAATGGACCCTATATCCCTATGACCAAAGATGATGATGAGAAGAGAGAAAAACATTGGAGTGAGTGGAGTGATGATGAGAGAAAAAGAGCCCAATATGACTATAGAGCCAAAAACATCATTACATCTGCATTGTCTATTGATGAATTTTTCAGAATATCACAATGCAAATCTGCTAAAGAAATGTGGGATACTTTGCAAGTCACTCATGAAGGAACAAGTGATGTAAAAAGATCTAGAAAGCATACTCTCATAAGAGAATATGAATTGTTGAGAATGAACAATGCTGAATGTATTTCTGACTTTCAAAAGAGATTTACACACTTGATAAATCACCTTGTTGATCTTGGCAAGAAATTTGAAAAACAAGAGTTAAACTTGAAAGTGCTACAATGCTTGGACAGATCATGGCAAGCAAAGGTGACTGCCATAGAAGAATCAAAGGACTTGACTTCATTGACCCTTGCTACTCTCTTTGGGAAGCTAAGAGAGCATGAGCAAAAGCTGCATATATTTGATGAAAATGAACAGCAGGACAAGAAGGGCAAGAGAGTGTGACTAAAGGCCTTGAAATCAGCCAAAGGCAAAGAGGTGTGTGAAGAATCAAGTTCTGAAGATTCTGAAGCTGAGAACTTCAACTTGTTGGTGAAGAAGTTCCGAAAATTCCTAAGGAAAAAGAGGAATTCCCCCTACAAGTTCAATAAAAAGGCTAACAAGAAAGAGGAAGCAAGTACATCCTCCTACAATTTCTTTGAGTGTTGGAAACCAGGACATATAAAAGTTGAATGTCCAAACCTCTTGAAGAAGCAACAAGAGGAAAAGAAAAAGAAGAAAAATGGAAAAGGGAAGAGAGCCTACATTGCTTGGGAAGACAATGACTCAAGCACAACAAGTGATGAATCTGAATTTGAAGAGAACAACTTGTGTTTGATGGCTGGAGCTAACCATGACACAATAGTAAGTGATTCTTGTCGCCACCGGCCCGAAACGGGCTTTCGGCATTCGCGAAGGATGGTTGGACTCTTTTATTTGTTTAAAAATATGGATTGCTAGAATGACTTATTCTCAAACTGAGACCTTGTCAAACGAGCAATTTTATTAAAAGGCTCACCAATCCATGTTAATCCCAAGCGGGACCCTCCATGGATTAGCGGTTTTCATAAAAAGGAAGGGTTCGTGGAGTCGCCACCAATGTTTTACTCAAAACATTGGAAAAAGAAGTTTAAGGCAATCGATTCAAAAATCGACTTCGGCCATGACAACCAGAGTCGGGTAAGGGAGTCGGTTACGCATGGGGAAGGTGTTAGCACCCCACAGCGCCCCTTTCGGGTTCCCTATGACAGATTATTTAAAAATAATAGTGCGAAATTACTAAATTACCCCTATTTATTCTAAGAAATTATAAATTAACTATCTACATGATGACAGTTTAAATATGTACACACAGAAAGCGGTAAAAGAAGGGACTTTAAAGATATAAACCTTTGAAGCGTGCTTTCTTATATATCTTGACAGAAATTGGGAAGCGTTTTGGCGTTCCCTCCCTCTACAAGACCGCTCGCTCCCTCCTATAAAATTTTAACTATGGAAATCCGGAGGATTTCCCTTCGACTAGGTTCGAGACTCAAGCAAATGGCTCGGGACTCAAGAACTTCGTCGGATCAACTCTCCGAGTGATTTCTAGGCAGAGCACTGCTCAAAAAAACCCAGAATACTCAAGAAGAGGGTTAAAACTCAGTGTAAAAGTGTAGAATGACATCCCATTGACGTCATATTTATAGGGATGAGGCTCAATACGGTCTCTGGGGGTCAATACGGTCCATATTGAAGTTTTGAACTACAATACGGCCGTATTGAATTCAATACGGCCGTATTGAAGTTCAAAAAACCTCAATACGGCCGTATTGAAGTTCAGTGCAGCCGTATTGAAGTTCAGTGCAGCCGTATTGAATTCAATGCAGCCGTATTGAAGTTCAGAAACTTCAATACGGCCGTATTGAGTTCAGTGCGGCCGTATTGAAGTTCAAAATGTTCAATACGGCCATACTGAACCTCTGGGAGGCCGTATTGGGCTTCATTCCTCCCACTTTTCTTATTTTAGCTATCCTAAGACCTCTAGACCTATAGAGAACCCTCCTTGGGCCTTCTGGAAGTCCTTCTGGCTGATCTTCCTTCAGTCTTCGAGAGTCTTCAAGCTTTATTTCCGACCCGGACAATTTTAGGGGTCTACAGCTGCCCCCCTTTACTTAGTCGGACGGCCTTTTGGTATACCGGCTGACAAGTAAAGGAGTTGACCCAATTGTCCGGGTGATGTGCCAACCTTCTGACTTGTAGCGTCTTCCGGTGGAAAATTGTTGAGTAGCCTCTCCAGGTTGTTGCATACCTCGGCGCTTCTGACAACCTCGGTAGCTAAGTTTACCCTCTCCAGGGTCAACTTCACTCGACGCCCGAGCTGGAAGTTGAACACCAATGTGCCTCTAACGACACTGATGGTTGAGTACTGTCTCTCCAGACCTTAAGTACCGTCTCTCCAGACTTTGAGTACTGTCTCTCCAGACCTTGAGTACCGTCTCTCCAGACTTTCTTTGAGTACCGTCTCTCCAGACTTTGTTTGAGTACCGTCTCTCCAGACTTTGTTTGAGTACCGTCTCTCCAGACCTTGTTTGAGTACCTTCTCTCCAGACTTTGTTTGAGTACCGTCTCTCCAGACCTTGTTTGAGTACCGTCTCTCCAGACCTTGTTTGAGTACCGTCTCTCCAGACCTTGTTTGAGTACCGTCTCTCCAGACTTTGTTTGAGTACCGTCTCTCCAGACTTTGTTTGAGTACCGTCTCTCCAGACCTTGTTTGAGTACCGTCTCTCCAGACCTTGTTTGAGTACCGTCTCTCCAGACTTTGTTTGAGTACCGTCTCTCCAGACCTTGTTTGAGTACCGTCTCTCCAGACCTTGTTTGAGTACCGTCTCTCCAGACCTTGTTTGAGTACCGTCTCTCCAGACTTTGTTTGAGTACCGTCTCTCCAGACCTTGTTTGAGTACCGTCTCTCCAGACTTTGTTTGAGTACCGTCTCTCCAGACTTTGTTTGAGTACCGTCTCTCCAGACTTTGTTTGAGTACCGTCTCTCCAGACTTTGTTTGGTCTCTGACGACCTAGGCAACTGAGTTTGCCCTCTCCAGGGTCTGCGTCCGTGTCTTCTGATCACTTCGGCAATGCGAGTTTACCCTCTCCAGGGATCTGAGATGATTTTTTTGTCTCCACAGTCCACTATGCTGCTTCGACGTTTTTCTGATTTTGTGCCACTGAGGGCTGGATAACGCAGGGATCCGTCTAGGGGATGTGCATTCATTCATAGGTTCTTGTGCCCCAACTTGCATTTGCATAGTTGGTACCCATGGGGAATTTCTGACTCCTTGGGGTGTAGACACAGATGCTCTTCTTGATTTGAGCGATGCCTTATGTTTGGCTGACGTCCTTTTGACGTAAGTGGAGTATCCCGGTTATCCTTATTCGGGTGTCTCTCTCTGATTTTTCTGATTTTTGTAGCCTCTATGTAGGCTATTATCCACTGAGGGTTCTGGATGTTGATTTTGATTTTGTCTCCACAGTCCACGATGCTGCTTTGACGATTGTTTTGGATTTTTGTGCCACTGAGGGCTGGATAACGCAGGGATCCGTCTAGGGGATGTGCAGTTACTCATAGGTTATTGTGTCCCAACTTTCCTTTGCATAGTTGGTGCCCATTGAGGAATTTCTGTTTCCCTGGGGTGTAGACACGAAGATGCTCTTTCTGAGATGAGCGGTGCCTTATGATTGGCTGACGTCCTTTCGACGATGGTGGAGTATCCCGGTTATCCTTATTCGGGTGACTCTTTTTGTTTTTCTGGTTTTGTCGCCTCTGTGTAGGCTGTTATCCGCTGGGGGATTTTGTCATTGATTGTGATTAGCCTCTTCTGTTAGGCAGATCATCTTGACGCTTGATGTTTGGCCAAGAGCCGGATTCCACTTGGGGAATGATTATTGATCTTTTGATTTTTTTCCTTTTTGTAGGAATGCCTCTTGAGTAGGCGACTGGGGATTTGGGGATCTTATGTATCCCAGAGTATTATTTAGAAAGCCTCTTCAGGCTTAGCTTCACTCTTCGTTTGAGTTGGAAAGCTATCTTCCACTGAGGAAGTCTAAGTCCTTTGACTTGGATATTTTGTTTGGATCATGCTTCCGTTGGGGAATTTTGCTGATCTCGCTTTGATAGCTTTCACTGGGGAATTGGGCCCGTGAGTGGAAGCTGAGATATCTCTGGGGAGTATTATTTCGGCGAGCCTCTCCAGGCTCAATTATTCTGAGAGAGTATTATTTCGGCAAGCCTCTCCAGGCTCAGTTATTCTGTGGGAGTATTGTTTTGGCAAGCCTCTCCAGGCTCAGTTATTCTGCATGAGTATTATTTTTTGTTCAGCCCGAGAATGCGAGCTGAGACGTCTTTTGGAGAGTATTATTTCGGCAAGCCTCTCCAGGCTTAATTATTTTGTGGGAGTATTTTTTCAGCAAGCCTCTCCAGGCTCAATTATTCTGTGGGAGTATTATTTCGGCAAGCCTCTCCAGGCTCAGTTATTCTGTGGGAGTATTGTTTCGGCAAGCCTCTCCAGGCTCAGTTATTCTGCATGATGAATTGGTTTTTTTGTTCAGCCCAAGAATGCAAGCTGAGATGTCTTTTTTGGAGAGTATTATTTTGGCAAGCCTCTCCAGGCTCAGTTATTCTGTATAATTTGTTGGATTTTCTGTATTTTGCCTTTTTGTTGATTTTGGCTTTTTCTGTGTTTTTGCCTTTTTTGTTGATTTTGGCTTTTTCTGTGTTTTTGCCTTTTTTGGTTGATTTAGGCTTTTTCTGTACAGAAATGTCTCTGAGGAGTATTATTTTCGCAAGCCTCTTCAGGCTCAGTTATTCTGAGAGAGTATTATTTCGGCGAACCTCTCCAGGCTCAATTATTCTGTGAGAGTATTATTTCGGCGAGCCTCTCCAGGCTCAATTATTCTGAGAGAGTATTATTTCGGCAAGCCTCTCCAGGCTCAGTTATTCTGAGAGTATTATTTCGGCGAGCCTCTCCAGGCTCAGTTATTCTGAGAGTATTATTTCGGCAAGCCTCTCCAGGCTTAGTTATTCTGTACGTTTTATTGATTTTCCGAATTTCTACATTTTGTTTGCTGCTGTCATACACAAGCAATTTTTCTATTTTTTCTATTTTATGCGACTGCCTCATGATGAGGTATTTGAATATTTCTTTGTGGCCAATACGGCCATATCTATTTCAGTACACCCGTACTGAGTTGAAAATTTGTTCATAACCCTGTTTTTAGTACGGGTGTACTGAACATGATACGGGCGCATTGTTTTTTCTGAAGTTTATATTTTTTGTTTTTTTCAATAAACAGAGAATAAGTGATCTTCCATTACACCTATCATCTGTATGCATGTATGCAGTATGATGCACCTAATTCTATTTGATTTATCTTTCAAAAGAATTAACCGATGCGTTTTTGTTTGGATTTTTGCCATTCCTCTAGACGGGCTGTGTGCTGCCGATTTCTGTAACCGAGGAATGATGCATGTTATATTGAGATTTGGTGTCATCAACCAAATGATTTTCCTTTCCTTTAGAAGATGTGTCAACCCTCCTATTGACTACTATATCTCCATGTTTCCACTAGATTATTCAAAAATCGTTTGGGACAAGAGAGAAAAGAAGGAAAGGATATTTTTTTTTCGAAAGTTTGTGTTTTAGAGGGGATTATTTATTTTTTGAAAAATGGATTTTGTAAGAATGGCTTGGCCAATGGTAGGCTTAAGTGTTTAGGCTTGTTTGATTAAACACTTATGAAGTTAAGCACGTCTTGGTTATTAACGTTTGTGATTTGACAACTTGGATAGCTTTTCTTGAGCCCCTTTGTTGAATTCAGTTGGTGGTACCATCATGGATTTATTCTGTTTTTCGATTGCCCTAACTTTTGCCTAAAACACCCATTTGTGGAGTTTTAGCGGGCTTTTGTTTTTGTTCATTATTTTGTAACCCTAATTTTTGCCTAGGTCACCCTTTTGTGGGATTCCTAGCGGGTCTTTTGCTCTTATTTTTGTGCAGTCCCCTTTTTGGGTTTCCTGCCGAGCTTCTTTTATTTTAAAGGATTTCTTTTTATCCATGATGGCACTTGTCGAGGCCAAGGGAAGGTGTTCCAAGTTGTCACACACACTTCCACATAAAAATGATGTGGGTTTATTGATTATTAAGACGATTTTAACCTCACTTATGTTCATTCAAACAGGGTTAAATAATGTGGTTTAGAATTTTATTGCAAGCAAGAAAAGAAGCAATAAGAAATAATGAAGAATGATTTTATTATAATCATAGTGGAAAACATGTGCCCTATCGAGGCTCGGGGGTCGGGCTGTCCCCGAGGAGTAATCTCTAATAGTCATCAGGCCTATACATCTCTATCGGAAGGAGAAGAGCACTTGATGACGACGACCGGCCTTGACGCTTGTGAACTGGCCTTCCTGAAGATCTGGCTTAAAGAACGTCGAGAAGGATTTTGATTCCTCTTCGTTCTTTGATCTTTGTTAGGGTTGTATCCTAACCCTTGTTTCCCCGGATTCTCCTTGATAATAGGTAGCTCGGGAATTCCTTGGGAATCCTTGCCAAGTCCTTGTCCCGGCAAGTATCCATTCTTGGTGTGCATATGGGCTACCTTCTTCATTTCTCGGGGAAACGTCTCAACATTGGCGATTTCCAATGCTTGGAAGGCGGTTTCTAAAGCTTCCTCTGCTGCATCCACATAAGATATGTTGGATGGCTTGCTGATGAGTATGTCATCTTCAGCTTGTACAGTCACCAGTTTGTCACCCACTATGAACTTGACTTTCTGGTGGAGCGTAGAGGGTACAGCTTTCGCATCATGAATCCAAGGTCGGCCAAGGAGACAGCTATATGCGGGAGAAATGTCCATCACTTGAAATTCGACGTTGAAGATGGTGGGTCCAATTTGGATTGGAAGATTGACTTCTCCCACCACTTCTCTTTTAGAACTGTCGAAAGCTCGAACGATCATGTTGCTCGGGCGCATTTGGACTCCCTTGATTGCCACTTGCTCGAGCGTTCTTTTTGGCATCACATTCAAGGAAGATCCATTATCTACCAAGACTTTTGCGATGTGATACTCCTTGCACTTTACAGAGATGTGCAAGGGCTTGTTGTGATTTGGTCCCTCGGCGGGGATCTCTTCATCGGTGAAAGTGAGGTGATCATTAGCCGTGATGTGACTAACAATCCCCTCAAACTTGTCTTGGGAGATAGTGTGCGACACATATGCCTCGTTCAAGACTTTCGACAGAGCTTGCCGATGCGGTTCGGAGCTTAGGATCAACGACAATAGCGTAATCTTTGCTGGCGTCCTATGAAGTTGATCCACGATGGAGTACTCGCTCTGTCGGATAAACTTTAACAGCTCGTCTGTCTCCTCCTCGGATTCTTTTTCCTCGGTTTTCTTTTCTTCTTTTTCTTTATTCTTGGGGGCTTTATCATGAAGATCTTCGGGAGTGTAGATCCTGCCACTCCTAGTCATGCCCCCAAGTCCAGCGATGTTGGAAATATCGCTGTCGGCAGAAGAATGGATGTCGTTTATCCATGGCACAGCCTTATTTGATTCGTAGGGAAAAGGCCTTGGAGCGATGATCCTTAACGGCATTGGACCTTCCCCTTTGTTTGTCTTGATTACCAACAACGGAGTTGACGTGTGTTCGCTTGGCGCGGTTGTTGGCTTGCATTTAATAACGAACGGCGTGCGATCCATCTTTTGAACATACGCATCGCTTAATTCTTTCTTTTTATTACTGTTATTAATGGATTACTAGGAGAGATGTATGAAATGAATGACTCCTAGATCCCTCCATGATCTATATGCATGATATGAGATGATGATGTTGAATATGCATGCATTATGTTTATTGAACTAGGCATTATCATGTTTTCGGGATGTTCCTAAGATGATGCATGATATTGCTTGGTTTGGATAAATAACCCTTTTTTCTTTTTTTGGGTATTTTTTATTTTATATATTTTTTGTATATTTTTTGGGTGAAAAGGGAAACTACCTATATGAATCTGATGAAGGTAGATGTTAACACTATGCAATGGAAGATTCTTATTCCTATTTATTCTTATTTTAAAAAGGAATGTTGTATGTTTAAAGAAATGCAATGTATGCTCAAACAATTTCACATAATCAATGCACAAACAATTCACTCATCCACGAACAGTCACGAGCGAATCACGAGGTAGGGGTTTCCTGCAGAAAGGTGCATATTCAAGGTGGTTCTAACTGTTCTCACCGGTCTGAGGCCCCCAAGGTGCCCCCATTATAGGGACCCAATTCCTCTCGTCGTAAGTCGATGGAAAGCTCCAACGCACTGTCGGACTCGAGTTCATGGTTATCACCTTGAGTGATGCTTTCCGACAACGGTCTACGGGCACCTATAGACCCATTCGACAACCGGCCGTACTAACATCCACTCCCTATGGCTTACCACTCATGCCCCCGGGTATAGAGGGAACTGTTGTGTGCAAAGGTTCGTGTGCAGTTTTTATTTCAAACATTTGCGAAAATTTAAACATACAACAGTTATTAAAGCCATATAAATAAAGCATGTTATCTGATGGGTTCCTCCTTCCATGGTTGATGTAGAGTATGAAGGGGAAGACCTTGCCCTTGATCTAGGTTCAACAAGGAAGACAAAAAGGGAAGTTTAGGATGGAGAAAAGGAAGATGGCCGTGAGGTCTAGGTGGTTGGGCGGAAGCTTTTTAGGTGAAGGTGTTTGGTGATTTAGGTTGGCTCACTCCAAGGTAGGTGGAGGCCACTCTAGGGTTTCACTCTCCAAGGGTGGAGAATGAAGGAGGCTAGCCGAACTAACCTAGGGACTAAGGAAGGATTTGAGGCAAAAATGCTCTCTCAAATTCATATAATCCAAAGTATTTACAAGTGGTGGGGTGTTGGGTATTTATAGGAGGGGAGGCATCTAGGGTTGCATTTGGAGCAATGCATGGCCGAAATTCACAAGGCAAATGCACTCCAAATGCAATGCCAAATGAACCCTAGATGCTACTTGGTGGCCAAGGATGGAATCTAAGGGGTTAGATTGGCTACAACTAGGTGCATGATAAGTCCATGCAACCTTTGCCCTCCACTTGGGCCTAAGCCTTTCTAACACCAAAAATAGATCCAAAAACCACCAAAATAGGCGTCACCTCCTAATGGAATACCCTAGCCCAAAATAAAAACCCTAATCATCTAAAGCACCCCATAATACAAGGGTAAAATGGGAAATACAAGGAAAATAAATCCTATGACTAAAATACCCCAAAATACAAGGGTAAAATTGGAATAAACCAAATAAATCCTACACTACTCAAAATTAGTCATAGCATTGGACCATGTGATGGGTTTCACATGAAGTACCATGGATGGTCCTCCATCATACCCTCTTTCTTGAGAAGGATTTGACCACAAATCTTCAAGTTCTTCCATTCCATTGATCCTTCAAAAGAAGTGAAACCACAATTAGGGGAGTAAAATATTAAAACTTAACTATGCAATCCTTAAGTACATAATTTGTTGAATGAAGGTGCTTAGGGCAAAAGGGAAGAGCCAAAGAGGCATCACCATTTAAAATTTATTGACCCATGCAATTCATTCACCAAATCATCTAACTTAGGATTGGGTGCCTTTTATTCAATGATGGCTTTTAAAAAGGTGCTCATCCTCCATTGCCATCTTTCTTTGGCACCAAAAGAAGGAGGATGGCACAAGGGTTAAGGTTCTTTTGAACCTAGCCCTTTGTCTTTAAAGGAAAAATTCTTTTTTTCTTTTCTTTTCTTTTTGTTTTTGTTTTTGCTTTTCTCTTCATCATCTTTCTTAGCCTTTAGTTTGAGTTGGTCCTCATTCACTTGAGAGGGTGATAGAGGACACCACACAAACTTCTTACCTAAGTGTTGGAAACTTATTTTATTGGTGAGGCCATCATGGATTATGTGCTTGTCAAATTGCCATGGCCTCCCAAGCAAGACATGACTAACCTCTAATGGCACTATGTCACACAAAACATTTTCTTTATAATTGCCAATAGAGATTGGTATGCTTGCTTGTTGGTTGACTACAACACCTCTTTCCTCATTGATCCATTGCATTTTGTAAGGTTTAGGATGAGGTTTTGTAGTTAAGGCTAGCTTATCAACCAATCTAGTACTACAACAATTAGAAGTAGACCCACTATCGACAATGAGAGAACAAGTACTTTCTAAGACCTTGCATTTTGTTTGAAACAAGTTCTCTCGTTGTGATTGGTCAATTTCACTAGATTGATTGTTAAGGAGCCTTCTAACCAACAATAAGTCTCCTTCACAAGGTAAAATTTCTTCCTCGGAGTCTATGGCTTCTTCTTCACTAGAGGAAGATGAAGTAGCTTCATCAAGGCTACTATAGTGATCTTGGGCTTTTAAAACCATGGTTTTCTTTGTAGGACATTGAGAAGCAATATGTCCTCTTCCAAGACACTTAAAGCACTTGATTTCACTTGACTTAGACTCTTTGGAAGGTGCTTTAAAAGATGAATTTTCTTTTTCTTTTCCTTTTTCTTTTTCTTCTTTGGGATAAGGTAGGGAAGAGTGGCCCTCCTTCTTAAAACTCTTGGAATAAGAGGGAGTGGATTCTTTTCGAAAAGTTTTTCTTGTAAGTTGATGCTCCACTCTTGAACAAAGTTGAACTAGTTCGTTTAAATCCCTATAAGGTAAAAGTTCAACTTTGTCTCTTATCTCAAGATTAAGACCACTTTGAAATCTAGAGATTGTGGTCCTCTCTTCCTCCCTAATCCCAGCCCTCATCATTAGCAACTCCATAGATTGCCTATATTCTTCCACACTAGAGGACCCTTGTTTCAATCTTTGAAGCTTATCCATAAGCTCTCGGTCATAGTATGGAGGAATATGCCTCCTTCTTAAGGCACTACGGAGCTCATTCCAATATTGGATTGGGGGCTCATGATTTATTCTCCTTTCTTTTTCTAAGGAGGTCCACCAATACATAGCATGCCCTTGGAAGCTAAGGGTTGCTAAAGAAACCTTCCTATCTTCACTTATTCCATGGCAAGAGAAAAGTTGCTCAACTTTCATTTCCCAATCTAAATAATTTTCAACATTATCCTTGCCATGAAATGGGGGAAGATTGATGTTAGGTTCCCTATTGGAGGACTCCCTATTTCTATGATGTCTTGGGGGCCTTTGATAGTAATCATCATTGTGATGACTACTAAAGAAGATATCACTTGGAGGTTGGGTATGATGCCCTTCCTCCTCATGAGCACTTGCATACATATGCCCCTTACCTCTTGAGGGTTGAGGAGAAGTGACTTTTGGTCTTGAACCACTAGCCTCTCCTCCCACAACTAATCTTTCTAGCAATCTTTTTATTTCATCATTATTCCTTTTCAACTCTATTTCTTTTCTTCTTAATTCTTCTTCTCTTTTTATATTTTCCTCTTCTTTTTTTCTTAGGTACTCTTTCAATTCCCTAAGTTCATCCCTAACACTAGACCTAGTACTACGAGAATTATGACCATGGACACTAGAATGATCACTCATCTTTGATCAAGAAAAGGTTTTCACAAATTGTTTTCAAAAAGGGATTGAAAAAAATGGTTTTCACAAAGAGTGAGTGATAAAAGGTTTTCACAAAAAGGTTTTCAAGGTGCAAGATAGGTAGGAAAGGCCTAAGTGCACAAAGTGAACTTTCAAGGGGAGGTGGACTACAATGAATCACTTAATAACCAAGCCCTATCAAGTAAAAATCACTAAGCCTTTTGCTACTTTTCTTACAAAACAATTAGCACAAGCAATAAGTGAGTGTGTGCACGTTACCCCTAGTAGGCAAAAGCAAGCCTTCTAAACGGATTTGGAGACAAAGATAAAAGCCTAAGCAATTATACTACCAAAACTATAAAACATGCAAAAGGAAAGCACTTAAAACATATTCTAGTCGAGGTCCTAGGTGAAGGTTTTCAAATCACCTTCAACTACACGAACTAAAACCAAGTTGAAGAGGTTTAAAAATGGCCAAATTACAAACCAAAATAATGAGACTAAGGCCAAAAACAACAAAGAGGCCGAGAGAGAAAATTAAGCAAAAATTAGACAAAAACAAGGATTTAAGTCTTCAAACTCCTCCACTTGGGTTCCTTCACAATGAGCAAACTTGTTAGTCCTCTCCAAGTGTTTGTTCACTCCTTTATGTGTGGTGTAAGTCCCTCCAAAGGCTAGGCTTGGATTCGGTTCACCCCTCCACTCAAATCCACCAAAGGTGTGAAAATTGACTAGAGTGGGTTTTGACCTACAATGAAATTAAAACCAACCCAAAGCAAGAGTCCAAGAAATAAAAACTGAAAAGCACAATTAAGAAAGGCTAAACTCAAAGAGAATTTAAGATGACAAAACAAAAGAGGCCAAGAAAGACAAGCTAAAAATTAAGACTCAATCAAAGAAAGGAAGCACACAAAGAGAATAATCCTAGAAAAGCACTAGAATGAATAAGTGTTTAAGTTCACTTGATTAAGTCCTTTATAGTTTCGGTCCAGCCAAAGGAAAAGTCCCAAAATAAGGTCAAAATGTCCTAGGTCCAACTCCCAAATGCATAGGTATTTGTCCAAGTCCACAAGTCTAGCAACAAGTCCTTTTTGGTCCAATTTTTTTTGTTCTTTGATGTTGTTCTTTGTTGCTCACGGCAATTTTTCTTTTATAAGTCTTGGGTCCGAATTTTTTTTTAAATTAAGCCCAATTGTTGCTTAGGTTTTGCACTTGTGGATGGTCAAAAATTAGGTTAAACTTTTAGGAGAGGAGGTGATGACAAGTGGCATGAATTTAGAGGTCCAAAGGGAATCTTTTTAGTGGAATTGGTTTTGTACTATTTTGGACAAATAATTTTGCACAAAAATTCAGCACACCTCTTATATTCTTTTAGGGTTTCTTTAGGCATACAATAGACTAATCAAGTGAGAAATGCAAGGAGGTGGGGCGGCAATGCATGTGCAAGAAAGTATTTCACACATGGAAACTCAAATTACAAGGAACATGCTAGGACTATTTAGCATGCATGAATGACCTCTAAAAAGCTACTAAATGTCACGCCCACTATCATGCAAGATGGTATATATTTTGATCATGTAATCATGCAAAGTGTTTGGGTACATACATGGAAATTTTGTTGACAAATTATAGGAAACATACAAGACAAAACTTAGGTGGATTCAAAAATCAAAAAGCATGTTTATGGCATTTTCATATGAGACTCAAGAAAAATGAAAAGCATGGCAACCCTAAAACATGGAAACCTAAAATGGCAAGGAAAGGCTCACAAGGACAAGGTGTGAACCCTAAAGCTATTCGGCCACACAAAGAAAGCAAGGAGAAGGGAAGTGACCGAAAGCAAAAAGACTCAAAAAGACTCAAAGAGACTCAAAAGGATTAGATGTTACCCTTGTAGAACCTTGGCTCTGATACCACTTGATGGGTTCCTCCTTCCATGGTTGATGTAGAGTATGAAGGGGAAGACCTTGCCCTTGATCTAGGTTCAACAAGGAAGACAAAAAGGGAAGTTTAGGATGGAGAAAAGGAAGATGTCCGTGAGGTCTAGGTGGTTGGGCGGAAGCTTTTTAGGTGAAGGTGTTTGGTGATTTAGGTTGGCTCACTCCAAGGTAGGTGGAGGCCACTCTAGGGTTTCACTCTCCAAGGGTGGAGAATGAAGGAGGCTAGCCGAACTAACCTAGGGACTAAGGAAGGATTTGAGGCAAAAATGCTCTCTCAAATTCATATAATCCAAAGTATTTACAAGTGGTGGGGTGTTGGGTATTTATAGGAGGGGAGGCATCTAGGGTTGCATTTGGAGCAATGCATGGCCGAAATTCACAAGGAAAATGCACTCCAAATGCAATGCCAAATGAACCCTAGATGCTACTTGGTGGCCAAGGATGGAATCTAAGGGGTTAGATTGGCTACAACTAGGTGCATGATAAGTCCATGCAACCTTTGCCCTCCACTTGGGCCTAAGCCTTTCTAACACCAAAAATAGATCCAAAAACCACCAAAATAGGCGTCACCTCCTAATGGAATACCCTAGCCCAAAATAAAAACCCTAATCATCTAAAGCACCCCATAATACAAGGGTAAAATGGGAAATACAAGGAAAATAAATCCTATGACTAAAATACCCCAAAATACAAGGGTAAAATTGGAATAAACCAAATAAATTCTACACTACTCAAAATTAGTCATAGCATTGGACCATGTGATGGGTTTCACATGAAGTACCATGGATGGTTGGACTATTATTTTAACAAAGGGGTAATGAAGTAATTTTAACTATTATTTGTTAAAAATAATCTGTCACTAAATGGGACTGACTCTCGAGGCTTCCCCAGTGAAGTCGCCATCTGTCGCCACCGGCCCGAAACGGGCTTTCGGCATTCGCGAAGGATGGTTGGACTCTTTTATTTGTTTAAAAATATGGATTGCTAGAATGACTTATTCTCAAACTGAGACCTTGTCAAACGAGCAATTTTATTAAAAGGCTCACCAATCCATGTTAATCCCAAGCGGGACCCTCCATGGATTAGCGATTTTCATAAAAAGGAAGGGTTCGTGGAGTCGCCACCAATGTTTTACTCAAAACATTGGAAAAAGAAGTTTAAGGCAATCGATTCAAAAATCGACTTCGGCCATGACAACCAGAGTCGGGTAAGGGAGTCGGTTACGCGTGGGGAAGGTGTTAGCACCCCACAGCGCCCCTTTCGGGTTCCCTATGACAGATTATTTAAAAATAATAGTGCGAAATTACTAAATTACCCCTATTTATTCTAAGCAATTATAAATTAACTATCTACATGATGACAGTTTAAATATGTACACACAGAAAGCGGTAAAAGAAGGGACTTTAAAGATATAAACCTTTGAAGCGTGCTTTCTTATATATCTTGACAGAAATTGGGAAGCGTTTTGGCGTTCCCTCCCTCTACAAGACCGCTCGCTCCCTCCTATAAAATTTTAACTATGGAAATCCGGAGGATTTCCCTTCGACTAGGTTCGAGACTCAAGCAAATGGCTCGTGACTCAAGAACTTCGTCGGATCAACTCTCCGAGTGATTTCTAGGCAGAGCACTGCTCAAAAAAACCCAGAATACTCAAGAAGAGGGTTAAAACTCAGTGTAAAAGTGTAGAATGACATCCCATTGACGTCATATTTATAGGGATGAGGCTCAATACGGTCTCTGGGGGTCAATACGGTCCATATTGAAGTTTTGAACTACAATACGGCCGTATTGAATTCAATACGGCCGTATTGAAGTTCAAAAAACCTCAATACGGCCGTATTGAAGTTCAGTGCAGCCGTATTGAAGTTCAGTGCAGCCGTATTGAATTCAATGCAGCCGTATTGAAGTTCAGAAACTTCAATACGGCCGTATTGAGTTCAGTGCGGCCGTATTGAAGTTCAAAATGTTCAATACGGCCGTACTGAACCTCTGGGAGGCCGTATTGGGCTTCATTCCTCCCACTTTTCTTATTTTAGCTATCCTAAGACCTCTAGACCTATAGAGAACCCTCCTTGGGCCTTCTGGAAGTCCTTCTGGCTGATCTTCCTTCAGTCTTCGAGAGTCTTCAAGCTTTATTTCCGACCCGGACAATTTTAGGGGTCTACAATTCTGACCTTGAATCTAATCCGGACTATGATCAACTCCAAGAAGCTTTCATTCAAATTCACAAAGAGGCTGTAAAGTTAGATGTCTTAAATTCAAAGCTCAAAAACAAGTTGTCATGGTATGAAAATGCTTTAATTAAAGCTGAGCAAGAGCTTGAGGATTTGAAACATGAGCATGAAAATCTTCAAACTATTTTCAACTTTAGTGAAGCTCATTGTGAAACCTCCTCTTCCTCAAAAGGTGTTTGTGAAAATTGCAAGACTTTTGAAAAAGAAAATGTTGATTTAAAAATCACTCTTGCAAAGTTCACAAATGGAAATGCAAACTTGAATATTCTTTTGGGAAAACAAAGAAATACTTTTGATAGGAGTGGACTTGGTTTTAATCAAACCATGAGCATGCCATTAAAATCAAAGAAAGGAGTTTTTAAGAAAAACCAAGATTTCAGAAAATTTAAAAGCAATTTCACTAGACAAACAACTTGTTATTATTGTTGTAAAAAAGGTCACACAATAAGGAACTGCTACTCTAGGAAATATGGAGTTCCAAATGGAGAAATGGTTTGGATTAAAAAGAGCCAAAGGCTGAGAACTAACCAACAAGGACCCTTCACATGGGTACCTAAATTTTTTGTCTGAATCTTTGTTGTAGAAATGCTTGAGGGCCAAGAACTTACTATGGTATCTTGATAGTGGCTGCTCAAGGCATATGACTGGAGATCCTTCAAAATTCTCAAGTCTAAAATTGAAGAATGAATGGTATGTTACCTATGGTGACAACAACAAAGGGAGAATTCTTGGTCATGGTAATATTGGTAACTCCTCATCCTAAACATTGATTGAAAATGTATTGCTTGTTGAAGGGCTGAAACATAATTTGCTGAGTATAAGTCAACTTAGTGTTAAAGGCTTTAAAATTGAATTTGATAATACATGTTGCTTGATATGTGATAAAAAGACAAAAAAAAAAGATTCATTGGAAAAAGAATTGACAAAATATACATGCTTGACTTAGAACACTCAATAGCAATTTCTAATACTAAGTGCTTAATAACCAAAGAAGATAATATTTGGCTGTGGCATAGGAGAGCTGCACATATTCACATGGATCACTTAAATAAACTGAGTAGAAAGGAATTAGTAATAGGATTACCTAAACTCAAGTTTAGCAAGGACAAACTATGTGATGCTTGTCAAAAGGGCAAGCAAGTGAAGGCTAGCTTTAAAAGCAAAAATCAGATTTCCACTACTAGACCTTTGCAATTAATTCACATGGATTTGTTTGGTCCTTCAAGAACCATGAGTCTAGGTGGGAACTACTATGGGTTAGTTATTGTAGATGACTACTCAAGATTCACATGGGTTATGTTTCTTGCAAATAAAAATGATGCTTTTAATGCCTTTAGAAAATTTGCCAAGCTTGTTCAAAATGAAAAGAATTCAAACATTACCTCTATAAGAAGTGACCATGGAGGTGAATTCCAAAACTGTTTGTTCCAAAAATTCTGTGAGGAGCATGGTATAAACCATAATTTTTCAGCACCTAGGACACCTCAACAAAATGGGGTTGTTGATGTCGCCACCCGCCGAAACGGACCTTGGCATTCGCGACGATGGTCGGACTCTTATTAATGTTTTGAAAAGTGATGGATTGTTAGAACGACTTATTCTCAAACTGAGACCTTATCGAACTAACAATTTTATTAAATGATTCACTAATCCATGTTAATCCCAAGCGGGACCCTCCATAGATTAGTGGTTTTCGCAAAAGGTAGGGTTCTTGGAGTCGCCACCAATATTTTACTCAAAACATTGGAAAAAGATTTAAGGCAATTGATTTTATAAATCAACCTTGGCCATTACAACCAGAGTTGGGTAAGGGAGTCGGTTACGTGCGGGGAAGGTGTTAGCACCCCACAGCGCCCCTTTCGGGTTCCCTATGACGGATTATTTCATAAATAACAGTGTAAAATTACTAAATTACCCCTATTTATTGTAAACGATTATAAACGAGATATCTACATTATGAAAACTTTAAACATGTAATGCAGCAATCAGAAAGCAATAAAGGAAAGCGATAAGAGAAAGGATTTGGAAAGGAAACCTTTGAAGCGTGCTTTTATATCAATGAAATCTAGGAGGCTTTTTGGCGCTCCCTCTCTCTACAAGCTCGCTCGCTCCTTCCTAAAAAATAATTTTTGACTATGGAAATCCAAAAGATTTCCCTTCGACTAAGTTCGAGACTCAAGCAAATGGCTCGTGACTCAAGAACTTCGTCGGATTGACTCTCAGAGCGATTTCTAGGGCAGAACACTGCTCAAAAACCCCAGAATACTCAAGGAGAGAGTTAAAACTGTGTGGAAAAGTCCCCAATGACGTCCAAATGACGTCTTATTTATAGGGGTGAGGCGCGGTACGGTTCCTGGGGTCAATACGGCCCGTATTGAAGTTTTGAACTTCAATACGGCCGTATTGAATTCAATACGGCCGTATTGAGGTTCAAAAGCTTCAATACGGCCGTATTGGTTTCAGTACGGCCGTATTGCAGTTCAAAAATGCAATACGGGCCGTACTGAGCTCCAAAGAGGCCGTATTGAGCTCCACTCCTTCCACTTTCTTATTTTTTGCTACTCTAAGACCTCTAAACCTACAGATTGTCATCCCACGGTCTTCTAAGAGTCCCTTTGGCTGACTTTCCTTTGATCTTTGAGAGTCTTCGAGTCTTATTTCCGACCCGGACAATTTTAGGGGTCTACAGCTGCCCCCCCTTTACTTAGTCAAACGGCCTTTTAGTGTACCGATTGATAAGTAAAGGAGTTGACCCAATTGTCCGGGGAATAAGGCCATCCTTCCGACTTGTAGTGTCTTCCGGTGGAAAATTCCTGAGTAGCCTCTCCAGGTTTTGCTTCGCTCGTCGCCCGAGCCGGAAGCTGCATACCTTCGTGCTTCTGAATACTCTGGTAGCGTGAGTACCGCCTCTCCAGGCTCAACTTCACTCGACGCCCGAGCTGGAAGTTGTGAGTACTGCCTCTCCAGGCTTAGCTTCGCTTGCCGCCCAAGCTGGAAGCTGTGAGTACCGCCTCTCCAGGCTCTGCTTCGGTGCTTCTGACATCCTAGGCAGTTGAGTTTGCCCTCTCCAGGGTTAGCTTCGCTTGCCGCCCAAGCTGGAAGCTGTGAGTACCGCCTCTCCAGGCTCTGCTTCGGTGCTTCTGACATCCTAGGCAGTTGAGTTTGCCCTCTCCAGGGTTAGCTTCGCTTGCCGCCCAAGCTGGAAGCTGTGAGTACCGCCTCTCCAGGCTCAACTTCACTCGACGCCCGAGCTGGAAGTTGTGAGTACCGCCTCTCCAGGCTTTACCTCCGTGTTCTTGACAACCTCGGGGTAGTTGAGTACCGCCTCTCCAGGCTATACCTCCGTGTTCTTGACAACCTCGGGGTAGTTGCATACCTCCGTGTTCCTGACAACCTCGGGGTAGCTGAGTACCGCCTCTCCAGGCTATACCAGCGTGTTCTTGACGACACTGGCAATGTGAGTTTGCCCTCTCCAGGGATCTGTGATGGTTTTGTCTCCACAGTCCACGATGCTGCTTTGACAGTTTGTTTTTGATATTGATGCCGCTGAGGGCTGGATAACACAGGGATCCGTCTAGGGGATGTGCAGTTATTCATAGGTTCTTGTGTCCCAACTTTCCTTTGCGTAGTTGGTGCCCATTGAGGAATTTCTGTTTCCTTGGGGTGTAGACACGAAGATGCTCTTTCTGATGTGAGCGATGCCTTATGATTGGCTGACGTCCTTTCGACGATGGTGGAGTATCCCGGTTATCCTTATTCGGGTGACTCTTTTTGGTTTTCTGATCTTGTTGCCTCTGTGTAGGCTATCATCCGCTGGGGGATTTTGTCGTTTTGTTGTGATTAGCCTCTTCTGTTAGGCAGATCATCTCGACGCTTGATGTTTGGCTGAGAGCCGGATTCCACTTGGGGAATGATTATTTGTCTTTTGTGATTTTTCTTGAAGGGGTGCCTCTGAGTAGGCGAGTGGGGATTTAAAGTTTATATATCCCAGAGTATTATTTAGAAAGCCTCTTCAGGCTTAGCTTCACTCATCGCTTGAGTTGGAAAGCTATCCTCCACTGAGGAGGTCATAGTCCTTTCGACTCGGATATTCTGTTTAGACGATCAAGCCCTCCTTGGGGAATCTTGCTGATCTTGGTTTGATAGCTCTCACTGGGGAATTTGGCCCGTGAGTGGAAGCTGAGATATCTCTGGGGAGTGTCGCCACCGGCCCGAAACGGGCTTTCGGCATTCGCGAAGGATGGTTGGACTCGTTTATTTGTTTAAAAAATAGTTGATTGCTAGAATGACTTATTCTCAAACTGAGACCTCGTCAAACGAGCAATTTTATTAAAAGGCTCACTAATCCATATTAATCCCAAGCGGGACCCTCCATGGATTAGAGGTTTTCATAAAAGGAGGGTTCGTGGAGTCGCCACCAATGTTTTACTCAAAACATTGGAAAAAGGGATAAGGCAATTGATTTAAAAATCAACTTTGGCCACTACAACCAGAGTTGGGTAAGGGAGTCGGTTACGCGTGGGGAAGGTGTTAGCACCCCACAGCGCCCCTTTCGGGTTCCCTATGACAGATTATTTTCTAAAATAACAGCGTAAAATTACTAAATTACCCCTATTTATTCTAAACAATTATGAATTGACTATCTACATGATGACAGTTTAAATATGCACACAGAAAGCAGTAAAAGGAAGGATTGAAGGGAAACCTCTTGAAGCGTGCTTTTTATAAAAAATGAACTGGGAAGCGTTTTGGCGTTCCCTCGCTCTACAAGCCCGCTCCTCGCTCTCCTAGAACAAAATTTTAACTAAGGGAATCAAAGAGATTTCCCCTCGACTAGGTTCGATCCTCAAGCAAAATGGCTCGGGGCTCAAGAACTTCGTCGGATCAACTCTCCGAGTGATTTCTAGGGCAGAACACTGCTCAAAAACCCCAGAATACTCAAGGAGAGGGTTCAAACTATGTTGAAAAGTGTCGAATGACGTCCAATTGACGTCATATTTATAGGGAATAGGCGCAGTACGGCCTACAGGGCCAATACGGCCGTATTGAAATTTTTGAACTTCAATACGGTCGTATTGGGGTTCAATACGGTCGTATTGAAAGTCAGAAATTTCAATACGCCCGTATTGAGTTCGCAGCGGTCGTATTGAAGTGTCAATACGGTCGTACTGACTTCAGTATGGCCGTATTGAAGCTTCAATACGGCCGTATTGAGTTCAGTACGGCCGTATTGGGCTTTTTCCCTCCACTTCTTTATTTTAAACTATTCTAAGACCTCTGGACCTACAGAGAACCCTCCTAGGGCCTTCGAGGAGTCCTTCTGGCTGATTATCCTTCAGTCTTCGAGAGTCTTCAAGCTTTATTTCTGACCCGGACAATTTTAGGGGTCTACAGCTGCCCCCCCTTTACTTAGTCGGACGGCCTCTTGGTGTATCGGCTGACAAGTAAAGGAGTTGACCCAATTGTCCGGGTATTGTGCCGACCTTCTGACTTGTAGCGTCTTCCGGTGGGAAAATGTTGAGTAGCCTCTCCAGGTGGGTGCATACCTCGGCGCTTCTGACATCCTCGGTAGCTGAGTTTACCTTCTCCAAGGCCAACTTCACTCGACGCCCGAGCCGGAAGTTGGACATCAACGCGCCTCTGATGACGCTGATGGTTGAGTACCGCCTCTCTAGGCTTAGCTTCACTCTTTGTTCGAGCCGGAAACCAAGCACCTTTGCGACGACGGTGAGCAGTGTGAGTTTTGCCTCTCCAGGCCTTGCTTTGCTTGTTGCCCAAGCTGGAAGCTGTGAGTACCGTCTCTCCAGGCTTAACTTCACTCTTTGTTCGAGCCGGAAGCTAAGCACCTTTGTGACGACGGTGAGCAGTATGAGTTTTGCCTCTCCAGGCCTTGCTTTGCTTGTTGCCCAAGCTGGAAGCTGTAAGTACCGTCTCTCCAGGCTTAACTTCACTCTTTGTTCGAGCCGGAAGCTAAGTACCCTTATGACAACGGTAAGCGGTGAGTACCCCTTTTCCAGAGATAGCTTCGCTCATTGTCCGAGCCGGAAGCTGCATACCTCCGTGTTTGTGACCACGGGGGTAGCGTGAATATCTCCTTTCCAGGGATTCGTGATGATTTTGTCTCCACAGTCCACGATGCTGCTTCGACGGTTGTTTTTTGATTTTGTGCCACTAAGGGCTGGATAACGCAGGGATCCGTCTAGGGGATGTGCAGTTACTCATAGGTTCTTGTGTCCCAACTTTCCATTGCGTAGTTGGTTCCCACTGGGGAATTTCTGATTCCTTTGGGTGCAGACACAAAGATGCTCTTTCTGATGTGAGCGGTGCCTTATGATTGGCTGACGTCCTTTCGACGTTGGTGGAGTATCCCGGTTATCCTTGTTCGGGTGTCTCTTTTGGTTTTTGATTTTGCTGCCTCCGTGTAGGCTGTTATCCACTGGGGGATTTTGTCGTTGATTTTGATTAGCCTCTTCTGTTAGGCGTATCAGCTTGACGTTCAATGATTGGCTGAGAGCCAGATTCCACTTGGGGAATGATTATTGATTTTTTTATTTTTTCCTCCTTCTGCAGGGATGCCTCTTGAGTAGGCGACTGGGGATTTGGGGATCTTATGTATCCCAGAGTATTATTTAGGAAGCCTCTACAGGCTTAGCCTCACTCAACACTTGAGTTGGAGAGCTATCTTCACTGAGGAAGTTTCAGTCCTTTGACTTGGATATTCTGCTTGGGTGATCGTACTTCCATTGGGGTCTTTGACGATTTTGCTTTGATAGCTCTTGCTGGGGATTTTGAGTCCAAGAGCGTGAGTTGAGGTTTCTCTGGGGAGTATTATTTCTGCGAGCCTCTCCAGGCTCAGTTATTCTGTGCAAACTGATTGTCGGATCTTCTGTATTCTTGCCTTTTTATTTTTTGGCTTTTTCTGTATCTTGCCTTTTTTCATATTTTTGGCTTTTGCTGTACAGAATTTAAATTGCTAGAGAATTTTGAATTCAAAAGTGGCAAATTTCATTAAAAATGAATTTGTACAAGAAAAATTTGGGAAATGGGGCTAAGCCCAACCAAATTAGTACATGAAAAAGCACTAAAACAGAAGCCAGTCTTCACTCCTCTGCTGGCGGGTCCTGTGGCGAGTCCGGGAAGCGGCGATGCATCCAGACGGAGAGGTTGTCGAACCCCTGCACCAAGGTATCTAGTCGAGCATCGGTACTCTGCTGCCATGTACCGACACTATGCTGAAAAGCATCGAATCGCGTGTCGATGCTCTGCTGAAAAGCATCGAATCGCGTGTCAATGCTCTGCTGCAGTGTGTCGAAGCGGGCGTCAAAGTATCCCCTGTCCGACCGTGACGTGCTAGCCTCTGGCTGCGGGGTGTCGCCTCCCTCAAAGTCGAGATTGTTGAGGAGGTCGTCGAAGGTCTCGAGGCCATCTACTCGCACAAACCCCCCTCCTGGCGATCTAGCGATGATCTTCATGTTAATCAGGGTGGAGGCACCAATCAACTTTGGCGCCAACGCCCCTGGCTCCGCACCATCGGGACATCCCCATGTCTCCGCCAGCTGTGAGAGGAGTGGGGCAACCAAGATGTACCCCTGTCTGGACTCTCCTCCCTCTCGTATCCCAAACTTCTTCACGTGCTCAAGGAAGAAATATCCAGGGTTGGCCTTCCGGCCGGTGGCCATGCAGTATAAGGCCAGCAGATCCGGTCGTGTAATCGACTCCTGACTCTTGGACCTGCCATGAATGGTACTGGTGAGGATCTTATGACAGATCCTAAGAGCAGTCGGGAGCCGGGAGCCCTTCACCCCTGAATGATAATCCCGTCGGCCAGTGAGCAAACTCCACATCTCAACCGGAGTCCACTGATCAGGCCACTCACATATGGCATCTCGGAAGGCCAGCTGATCAGTGCGGCTGAAAAACCCTGCCTGGACGTTGAACTCGTCCAACGTCAGCGTGCGGTATCCTTCATTCATCCAGAAATCCACCGCGCAAACATCCTCCCCGTAGCTGTTAGTCGACTCCGTGACGCCGACTGTGGCCAAGAACTCCTTCGTGGCCGTCAAATATAGCTGGGATGGTGGATTAAGGACAAATCCCCATCCTATAGCGTCGAAGTAGTTCCTGACATCATTCTCCAAGCCCACCGCTTGGAGAAGCTCAAAGTCGAGCACTCTTGACGGCTCAATGGTGAACGTCTCTATGAGCTGCAGACGGTCTCGGTGTCGGTCTGTCATTACGCGTCTGGCCGGGGCTCTCTGCCTTTTGCGAGAAGATTCTGCCATTTCCGATAATCTCTCTAGGAATGCACTCACAAGCAAGGAATGTGGAGAATGAAGGAAGGTATGCAAAATGAGGGAGGGGAAGCCTTTATTTATAGGCAAAATTCCGCCAATACGGCCCGTATTGGATTCAATACGGCCGTATTGGCCTTTCCGTTGATGTACAAAATCTACAACCAATACGGACCGTATTGGATTCAATACGATCGTATTGGGATTCAATACGATCGTACTGGATTTTAATACGCCCGTATTGGAGTTGAAACGTTGTGCTTAACGTTAACTCCAATACGACCGTATTAATACCAATACGGGCGTATTGGATTTTTTCTGATTTTATGGTTTTTTTTTTTTTTTTTTTTTTTTTTTTTTTTTTTTTTTTTTTTTTTTTTTTTTTTTTTTTTTTTTTTTTTTTTTTTTTTTTTGATAAACAGAGAATAAGTGGTCTTCTAGTACACCTATCATCTGTATGTATGTATGCGAATGAGATGCACCTAATTCTATTTGATTCAGTTTTTCAAAAGAATTAATCGATGCGTTCTTTGTTTGGATCTTGCCATTCCTCCAGACAGACTGTGCTTTGCCGATTTCTGTAACCGAGGAATGATGCGTATTTGTTTTTTGGTGTTATCAACCAAATGATTCTCCCTTCCTTTAGAAGATGTGTCAACCCTCTTATTGACCACTATATCTCCATGTTTCCACTAGATTATTCAAAAATCGTTGGGACAAGAGAGAAAAGAAGGAAAGGGTATATTTTTCAAAAGTTTGTGTTTTAGAGGGGATTATTTTATTTTTGAAAAATGGTTTTTGTAAGCATGGATGGCCAAGGTAGGCTTATTGTGTTTAGGCTTGTTTGTTTAAACACTTATGAGGTTAAGCACATCTTTGTTATTAATGATTGTGCTTTGACAACTTGGATAGCTTTTCTTGAGCCCCTTGTTGAATTCAATTGATGGTACCATCATGGATTTATTTTTTTTTTGACGGCCCTAACTTTTGCCTAAAACACCCTTTTGTGGTGTCTTAGCGGGCTTTTGTTTTTGTTTATTTTTGTAACCCTAACTTTTGCCTAGGTCACCCTTTCGTGGGATTCCTAGCGGGTCTTTTGCTCTTATTTTTGTGCAGCCCCCTTTTTGGGTTTCCTGCCGAGCTTTTTGTTTTTTAAAGGATTTTTATCCTGAATGGATTTCTTTTTATCCATGACGGCACTTATTGAGGCCAAGAAAAGGTGCTCCAAATTGACACACACACTTCCACATAAAAATGATGTGGGTTTATTATTATTAAGATGATTTTAACCTCATTCATGTTTATTCAAACAGGGTTAAAATAATGTGGTCTAGAATTTTATTGCAAGCGAGAAAAGAAGCAATAAAGAATTAATGAAGAATGATTTTATTATAATCATAATGGAAACATGTGCCCTATCGAGGCTCGGGGGTCGGGCTGTCCCCGAGGAGTGATCTCTAATAGTCACTGAGTCTATACATCCCTATCGGAAGGAGAAAAACATTTTGACGACGACGACCGGCCTTGACGCTTGTGAACCGGCCTTCCTAAAGATTTGGCTTAAAGAACGTCGAGAAGGATCTTGATTCCTCTTCGTTCTTTGATCTTTATAAGGGTTGTATCCTAACCCTTGTTTCCCCGGATTATCCTTGATAATGGGTAGCTCCGGGATTCCTTGGGAGTCCTTGCCTAATCCTTGTCCTGGCAAGTATCCGTTCTTTGTGAGCATATGAGCTACCTTCTTCATTTCTCGGGGAAACGTTTCGACATTGGCGATTTCCAATGCTTGGAAGGCGGTTTCTAAAGCTTCCTCCGTTGCATCCACGTAAGGTATGGTGGATGGCTAACTGATGAGTATATCATCTTCAGCTTGTACAGTCACCAGCTTGTCACCCACAATGAATTTGACTTTCTGGTGGAGCGTAGAGGGTACAGCTTTCGCATCATGAATCCAAGGTCGGCCGAGGAGACAGCTGTATGCGGGAGTGATATCCATCACTTGAAATTCGACGTTGAAGATAGTGGGTCCAACTTGGATTGGAAGATTGATTTCTCCCACTACTTCTCTTTTAGATCCGTCAAAAGCTCGAACGATCATGTTGCTCGGGCGCATTTGGACTCCCTTGATTGCCACTTGCTCGAGAGTTCTTTTTGGCATCACGTTCAAGGAAGATCCATTATCTACCAAGACTTTTGCGATGTGATATTCTTTGCACTTTACAGAGATGTGCAAGGGCTTGTTATGATTAGGTCCCTCGGTGGGGATCTCTTCATCGGTGAAAGTGAGGTGATCATTAGCCGTAATGTGACTAACAATCCCCTCAAATTTGTCTTGGGAGATAGAGTGCGACACATACGCCTCGTTCAAGACTTTCAACAGAGCTTGCCGATGTGGTTCGGAGCTTAGGATCAACGACAACAAAGTGATCTTTGCTGGTGTCTTGTGAAGTTGATCCACGATGGAATACTCGCTCTGTCTGATGAATTTTAACAGCTCATCAGTCTCCTCCTCGGATTCCTTATTTTCCTCGGTTCTTTCTTTCTCTTTTCCTTTATTCTTGGGAACTTTGTCATGCAGATCTTCGGGAGTGTAGATCCTGCCACTCCTAGTCATGCCCCCAAGTCCAGCGATGTTTGATATATCGCTGTCGGCAGAAGTATGGATGTCGTATATCCACGGCACAGCCTTATTTGATTCGTAGGGGAAAGGTCTTGGAGTGGTGATCCTTAATGGTGTCGGACCTTCCCCTTTATTCGTCTTGATTACCAACAACGGAGTTGATGTGCGCTTGCTTGGCGCGGTTGTTGGCTTACACTTGATGACGAACGGCGTGCGATCCATTTTTGAACATACGCATCGATTTAATCCTTTCTTTTTATTTATGTTTATTACTGAATTACTAGGAGGGATGTATGAAATGAATGATTCCTAGATCCCTCCATGATCTATATGCATGAGATGATGATGTTGAATATGCATGCATTGTGTTTATTGAAATAAGCATTATCATGTTTTTAGGATTTTCCTAAGATGATGCATGATATTGCTTGGTTTGGGTAAATACATATTTTTCTTTTGAATATTTTGTATCTTTTTTTGTATTTTTTGGGTGAAAAGGGAAACTACCTATATGAATGCAATGAAGGTAGATGTTAACACCATGTACTAGAAGATCTTTATTTCTGTTTATTCTTTTTATTTGAAAAAGAATGTTGTATGTTTAAAAGGTGCAAATGTATGCTTATA
Organism: Cajanus cajan; assembly: GCF_000230855.2. NCBI lineage: Eukaryota > Viridiplantae > Streptophyta > Magnoliopsida > Fabales > Fabaceae > Cajanus > Cajanus cajan. Next base: position 14,861,288 of record NC_138522.1, on the reverse strand, counting down.
CAATGTCACATAAAAATGCACAAACAATTCACTCATCCACGAACAGTCACGAGCGAATCACGAGGTAGGGGTCTCCTGCAGAAAAGTGCATATTCAAGGAGGATCTAACTGTTCTCACTTGGTCAAAGGCCCCCAAGGTGCCCCCATTATAGGGACCCAATTCCTCTTGTCGTAGGTCGATGGAAAGCTCCAACGCACCGTCGGACTCGAGTTCATGGTTATCACCTTGAGTGATGCTTTTCGACAACGGTCTCATAGGCTCCTATAAACCCATCAACCGGCCGTACTAACATCCACTCCCTATGGATTACCACTCATGCCCCCGGGTATAGAGGGAACTGTTGTGTGCAAAGGTTTGTGTGCAATTTATTCCAAACAATTTGCGGAATTTTAAACAAACAACAGTTATTTAAAGCCAAATAGATAAACATATTATAATACAAGCAAGGGGTAATGAAGTAATTTTAACTATTATTTGTTAAAAATAATCTGTCACTAAATGGGACTGACTCTCGAAGCTTCCCCAGTGGAGTCGCCATCTGTCGCCACCGGCCCGAAACGGGCTTTCGGCATTCGCGAAGGATGGTTGGACTCGTTTATTTGTTTAAAAAATAGTTGATTGCTAGAATGACTTATTCTCAAACTGAGACCTCGTCAAACGAGCAATTTTATTAAAAGGCTCACTAATCCATATTAATCCCAAGCGGGACCCTCCATGGATTAGAGGTTTTCATAAAAGGAGGGTTCGTGGAGTCGCCACCAATGTTTTACTCAAAACATTGGAAAAAGGGATAAGGCAATTGATTTAAAAATCAACTTTGGCCACTACAACCAGAGTTGGGTAAGGGAGTCGGTTACGCGTGGGGAAGGTGTTAGCACCCCACAGCGCCCCTTTCGGGTTCCCTATGACAGATTATTTTCTAAAATAACAGCGTAAAATTACTAAATTACCCCTATTTATTCTAAACAATTATGAATTGACTATCTACATGATGACAGTTTAAATATGCACACAGAAAGCAGTAAAAGGAAGGATTGAAGGGAAACCTCTTGAAGCGTGCTTTTTATAAAAAATGAACTGGGAAGCGTTTTGGCGTTCCCTCGCTCTACAAGCCCGCTCCTCGCTCTCCTAGAACAAAATTTTAACTAAGGGAATCAAAGAGATTTCCCCTCGACTAGGTTCGATCCTCAAGCAAAATGGCTCGGGGCTCAAGAACTTCGTCGGATCAACTCTCCGAGTGATTTCTAGGGCAGAACACTGCTCAAAAACCCCAGAATACTCAAGGAGAGGGTTCAAACTATGTTGAAAAGTGTCGAATGACGTCCAATTGACGTCATATTTATAGGGAATAGGCGCAGTACGGCCTACAGGGCCAATACGGCCGTATTGAAATTTTTGAACTTCAATACGGTCGTATTGGGGTTCAATACGGTCGTATTGAAAGTCAGAAATTTCAATACGCCCGTATTGAGTTCGCAGCGGTCGTATTGAAGTGTCAATACGGTCGTACTGACTTCAGTATGGCCGTATTGAAGCTTCAATACGGCCGTATTGAGTTCAGTACGGCCGTATTGGGCTTTTTCCCTCCACTTCTTTATTTTAAACTATTCTAAGACCTCTGGACCTACAGAGAACCCTCCTAGGGCCTTCGAGGAGTCCTTCTGGCTGATTATCCTTCAGTCTTCGAGAGTCTTCAAGCTTTATTTCTGACCCGGACAATTTTAGGGGTCTACAGGGAGTATTATTTCGGCAAGCCTCTCCAGGCTCAATTATTCTGTGTGATGAGGGAGTATTATTTCGGCAAGCCTCTCCAGGCTCAGTTATTCTGAGAGAGTATTATTTCGGCAAGCCTCTCCAGGCTCAGTTATTCTGAGAGAGTATTATTTCGGCAAGCCTCTCCAGGCTCAGTTATTCTGATGAGGGAGTATTATTTCGGCGAGCCTCTCCAGGCTCAGTTATTCTGAGAGAGTATTATTTCAGCAAGCCTCTCCAGGCTCAGTTATTCTGTATGAGTATTATTTCGGCAAGCCTCTCCAGGCTCAGTTATTCTGAGAGAGTATTATTTCGGCAAGCCTCTCCGGGCTCAATTATTCTGTATGAGTATTATTTCGGCAAGCCTCTCCAGGCTCAGTTATTCTGAGAGAGTATTATTTCGGCAAGCCTCTCCAGGCTCAATTATTCTGTACAATTGGGGATCTTTATGTTTGCCTTTTATCGATTTTTTTTTTGGCTTTTTCTGTGTCTTGCCTTTTTTGTTAATTTTGGCTTTTGCTGTACAGAAATAAAAAATGCTAAAGAATTTGAATTCAAAAGTGGCAAATTTCATTATTAAAAATGAATTTGTACAAAGAAAATTAAGAAATGGGGCTAAGCCCAATCAAACAAATGCACGAAAAGCAAGAAAAGAGTAGCCGGCCTTCACTCCTCTGCCGGCGGGTCCTGTGGCGGGTCCGGGAAGCGGCGATGTATCCAGACGGACATGCTGTCAAACCCCTGTCTAAGGGCCTCGATACCCTGCTGATGAGCATCAAAGCGAGCATCAAAACTCTGCTGCAAGGCACTGATGCTATGCTGAGTGGCATCAAATCGACTGTCGATGCTCTGCTGTAAGGCATCGAAGCGGGCATCGAAGTAGGCCCTGTCGTGCTGGGAGGTGCCGGCCTCATGCTGCGGGTCCTCATCTCCCGGGAGCTGAATGTCTGCAAAGAGCTCACTGAACTCGTCGGTGGCCCGCACGTATTGCCTTCCCACCTTGGCAATCATCTTCATGTTGATTAAGGTGGAAGCACCAATGGACTTAGGCGCCAAATCCCCGCATCTATGCCGTCGGGACATCCCCAAGCTTCGGCGAGTGTCGAAATAAGTGTGGAGACCAGGATGTAACCTCGTCGAGCTTCGCCTCCCTCTCTTACCCCTAGATTCTTGATGTGCTCAAGGAAGAAGAATCCGGGGTTGGCCTTCTGTCCAGTGGCCATGCAATATAAAGCCAGCAGGTCCTGCCGTGTCACCGACTCTGGGCTCTTTTGCCTTGCATGAATGGAGCCGGTGATCAGTTTGTGGCAGATTCGAAGCGCGGTAGGGAGCCGAGTGCCTTTCACTCCAGCGTGATAGTCCGACTGACCCGTAATCTCTTTCCACATCTCATTCGGGGTCAGACCATCCGGACACTCGCACACGGCATCCCTATACTCCAACTGATCCTGTCGTGAGAAAAAGCCGGCTTGGACATTGAACTCGTCCAATGACAAAGAACGGTACCCCCCGTTCATCCAGAAGTCTACTGAGTAGACTGTCTCTCCGAAGCTGTTTGTCGACTCAGTGACGCCGACGGTAGCCAAGAACTCCTTTGTCGCTGTCGGGAAGATCTTGGCGTGAGGGTTAAGGAGGAACCCCATCCTATGGCGTTGATGTAGCCTAGGACCTCGACATCCCACTCCATCGCTTGGAGGATATTCAAGTCTAGCACCCGCGACGGCTTGAAGACAAAAGTTTCGAAGAGCTCCAGCCTCTCTTGATGCTTTGCGGTCATTTCTCTTTGGGCGGGGACCCTTTGCCTTTTCCTTGAAGATTCGGCCATGTCTTTGAATTTTAGAAGACCTTGAGCTCACTCACAGAGAATACAGACAGAGGAATGAAGAATGCTGTGCAGAAATGAGGGAAAAATGGGCTATTTATAGAAAAGATTGAGTCAGTACGGCCCGTATTGAATCCAATACGGCCCGTACTGATATGGCCGTTATTAAGTAAATCTGGGGACCAATACGGGCCGTATTGATCTCAATACGCTCGTATTGGTGTGTCCGTTGGAGTCAATACGGGCGTATTGAGTTCAATACGCCCGTATTGAAGCTAAAGGGTTGCCTTAACCCTAGCTTCAATACGCCCGTATTGAAACGAGTATGGCCCGTATTGAATAAATTTTTTTTTTTAATTTTAGAATAAACAGAGAACAAGTGACCTTCCATTACACCTATTATCTGTATGCATGTATGTGATGTATGATGCACCTAATTCTATTTGATTTATCTTTCAAAAGAATTAATCGATGCGTTTTTGTTTGGATTCTGCCATTCCTCAAGACGGACTGTGCTCTGCCGACTTCTATAACCGAGGAATAATGCATGTTATATTGAGATTTGGCGTCATCAACCAAATGATCCTTCCCTTTCCTCTAGAAGATATGTCAACCCTCCTATTGACCACTATATCTCCATGTTTCCACTAAATTATCCTAAAATCGCTTGGGACAAGAGAGAAAAGAAAGGAAAGGTGTATATTTGCTCTGAAGTTTGTGTTTTAGAGGGGTTTTTATTTTCATTTTGAAAAATGGTTTTTGTAAGAATGGCTGGCCAAGGTAGGCTTATTGTGTTTAGGCTTGTTTGTTTAAACACTTATGAAGTTAATAAAATCTTGTTTATTGACGTTGTGATTTTGACAACTTAGATAGCTTCCCTTGAACCTTTCTTTTTGAATTCAGTTCATGGTACCATCATGGATTTATTTTCGTTTTTTGATTGTCCTTATTTTTGCCTAAAACACCCTTTTGTGGCGTCTTAGCGGACTTTTGTTTTTGTTCATTTTTTGCAACCCTAACTTTTGCCTAGGTCACCCTTTCGTGGGATTCCTAGCGGGTCTTTTGCTCTTATTTTTGCGCAGCCCCCTTTTTGGGTTTCCTGCCGAGCTTTCTTTTATTTTAAAAGATTTCTTTTTATCCATGATGGCACTTGTCGAGGCCAACGAAAGGTGCTCCAAGTTGTCACACACACTTCCACATAAAAATGATGCGGGTTTGTTAAGTCAATTTTATCTTCATTTATGCTTATTCAAACAGGGTTAAATAATGCGGCCTAGAAGTTTATTGTAAGCAAGAAAAGAAGCAATAAGAAATGAATAAAGAATGATTTTATTATAATCATAATGGAAACATGTGCCCTATCGAGGCTCGGGGGTCGGGCTGTCCCCGAGGAGTAATCTCTAATAGTCATCAGGTTTATACATCCCTATCGGAAGGAGAAGAACACTTGATAACGACGACCGGCCTTGGCGCTTGTGAACCGGCCTTCCTAAAGATCTGGCTTAAAGAACGTCGAGAAGGATCTTTGTTCCTCTTCGTTCTTTGATCTTTATTAGGGTCATATCCTAACCCTTGTTTCCCCGGATTATCTCTGATAACGGGTAGCTCAGGAATTCCTTGGGAGTCCTTGCCAAGTCCTTGTCCAGGCAAGTATCCATTCTTGGTGAGCATGTGAGCTACCTTCTTCATTTCTCGGGGAAACGTTTCAACATTGGCAATCTCCAATGCTTGGAAGGCGGTTTCTAAAGCTTCCTCCGCTGCATCCACATAAGGTATGGCAGATGGCTTGCTGATGAGTATGTCATCTTCAGCTTGTACAGTCACCAGCTTGTCATCTACTATGAACTTGACTTTCTGGTGAAGCGTAGAAGGAACAGCTTTCGCATCATGAATCCAAGGTCGGCCGAGGAGACAGCTGTATGCAGGAGTAATGTCCATCACTTGGAATTCGACATTAAAGATAGTGGGTCCAATTTGGATTGGAAGATTGATTTCTCCCACCACTTCTCTTTTAGAACCGTCGAAGGCTCGAACGATCATGTTGCTCGGGCGCATTTGGACTCCCTTGATTTCCACTTGATCAAGCGTTCTTTTGGGCATCACATTCAAGGAAGATCCGTTGTCTACCAAGACTTTTGCGATGTGATACTCCTTGCACTTTACAGAGATGTGCAAGGGCTTGTTGTGATTTGGTCCCTCGGCGGGGATCTCTTCATCGGTGAAAGTGAGGTGATCATTAGCCATGATGTGACTAACAATCCCCTCAAACTTGTCTTGGGAGATGGTATGCGACACATATGCCTCGTTCAAAACTTTCAACAGAGCTTGCCGATGCGGTTCGGAGCTTAGGATCAACGACAACAGCGTAATCTTTGCTGGCGTCCTATGAAGTTGATCCACGATGGAGTACTCGCTCTGTCGGATAAACTTTAACAGCTCGTCTGTCTCCTCCTCGGATTCTTTTTCCTCGATTTTCTTTTCTTCTTTTTCTTTATTCTTGGGGGCTTTATCATGAAGATCTTCGGGAGTGTAGATCCTGCCACCAAGTCCAGCGATGTTGGAAATATCGCTGTCGGCAGAAGAATGGATGTCGTATATCCATGGCACAGCCTTATTTGATTCGTAGGGAAAAGGCCTTGGAGCGATGATCCTTAACGGCGTCGGACCTTCCCCTTTGTTTGTCTTGATTACCAACAACGGAGTTGACGTATGCTCGCTTGGCGCGGTTGTTGGTTTGCATTTAATTACCAATGGCGTGCGATCCATTCTGAACATACGCATCGATTAATTCTTTCTTTTTATTAATGTTTATTAATAAATTACTTGGAGAGATGTATGCAAATGAATGACTATGAAATGTAAAGGCAATTGAGAGATTTCATAAATCAAAGCTCGATTTTATTGATCATAGAAAGTGTACAACTTATCATACAATGCTTTGAAGGAATTTTTTACAATATGAGAAAAGCCGATAAAAACCCACAGGCGGGTTCATTTTTCTCCTCCATTCGTCTTCGGCTTCCTCTACATTGCGTGCCATTGCTTCAACTTGCGTATGGACCGCTTGGCTCATATCATCACTGATCTTCTGAGCGTCCTTCGCCTTTTGAATATGATAGTTGATCATGGCCTGCAGCTCATTAAGCTCATCTTCCGCTCGATCCTTCTCCTCTTGGAGTTTAGCCATCTGTGCTAGTCCCTCCTTTTCCTTCTTGCGGAAATCGGAAAGGCTTGCGGTTTGTTGTTGAGCAACTTCCCGCCATTGTTGTGCGTCGGATCGAGTCAAAAGCAGATCGTCTTGCATGTCCTTGATCAACTGTGCCTGCTTTGCATGCTCGGCTTCAAGGCGTGCTATTTTTGTGTTGACTTCTTGGAGTTGACTACTCGGTTCAACCTTTGGCATTTTGGATGCCCGAGTAGCCTCCTCATTGAGGTTAGCACACTCATCCTTGAGCCGCTCTATCTCGTGGTTGTCGCCACCGGCCCGAAACGGGCTTTCGGCATTCGCGAAGGATGGTTGGACTCTTTTATTTGTTTAAAAATATGGATTGCTAGAATGACTTATTCTCAAACTGAGACCTTGTCAAACGAGCAATTTTATTAAAAGGCTCACCAATCCATGTTAATCCCAAGCGGGACCCTCCATGGATTAGCGGTTTTCATAAAAAGGAAGGGTTCATGGAGTCGCCACCAATGTTTTACTCAAAACATTGGAAAAAGAAGTTTAAGGCAATCGATTCAAAAATCGACTTCGGCCATGACAACCAGAGTCGGGTAAGGGAGTCGGTTACGCGTGGGGAAGGTGTTAGCACCCCACAACGTCCCTTTCGGGTTCCCTATGACAGATTATTTCTAAAAATAATAGTGCGAAATTACTAAATTACCCCTATTTATTCTAAACAATTATAACTTAACTATCTACATGATGACAGTTAAATATACACACAGAAAGCAGTAAAAGGAAGGTCTTAAGAAGAAACCTTTGAAGCGTGCTTTTATATTCAAGTAAAACTGGGAAGCTTTTTGGCGTTCCCTCGCTCTACAAGCCCGCTCGCTCCCTCCTAGAAAATTTTAACTATGGAAATCCGGAGGATTTCCCTTCGACTCAGTTCGAGACTCAAGCAAAAAGCTCAGAACTCGAGAACTTTGTCGGATCAACTCTCCGAGTGATTTCTAGGCAGAGCACTGCTCAAAAAAACCTAGAATACTCAAGAAGAGGGTTAAAACTCAGTGTGAAAGTGTCAAATGACGTCCAAATGACGTCTTATTTATAGGGAACAGGCGCAATACGGGCCCTGGAGTCAATACGGTCCGTATTGAAGTTTTGAACTACAATACGGCCGTATTGAGTTCAGTGCGGCTGTATTGAAGTTCAGAAACTTCAATACGGCCGTATTGAGTTCAGTGCGGCTGTATTGAAGTTCAGAAACTTCAATACGGCCGTATTGAGTTCAGTGCGGCTGTATTGAAGTTCAGAAACTTCAATACGGCCGTATTGAGTTCAGTGCGGCTGTATTGAAGTTTAGAAACTTCAATACGGCCGTATTGAGTTCAGTGCGGCCGTATTGTAGTTCAAAATGTTCAATACGGCCGTACTGAACTTTTGGGAGGCCGTATTGGGCTTTATTCCCTCCACTTCCTTATTTTGAGCTATTATAAGACCTCTAGACCTACAGAGAATCCTCCTAGGGCCTTCCATGAGTCCTTCTGGCTGACTTTCCTTCAGTCTTCAAGAGTCTTCAAGCTTTATTTCCGACCCGGACAATTTTAGGGGTCTACAGCTGCCCCCCCTTTACTTAGTCAAACGGCCTTTTGGTGTACCGTTTGATAAGTAAAGGAGTTGACCCAATTGTCCGGGGAACAAGCCATCCTTCCGACTTGTAGTGTCTTCAGGTGGGAAAATTGTTGAGTAGCCTCTCCAGGTTGAGTTTGCCCTCTCCAGGGTGAGTATTAGTCGTCGCCTCTCCAGGCTCATTGCATACCTCGGTGCTCTGGACATCTGGGTAGCTGAGTACCGCCTCTCCAGGCTTGTGCATACCTCGGTGCTCTCGAAAACTGGGTAGCTGAGTACCGCCTCTCCAGGCTTGTGCATACCTCGGTGCTCTCGACAACTAGGTAGCTGAGTACCGCCTCTCCAGGCTTGTGCATACCTCGGTGCTCTCGACAACTGGGTAGCTGAGTACCGCCTCTCCAGGCTTGTACATACCTCGGTGCTCTCGACAACTGGGTAGCTGAGTACCGCCTCTCCAGGCTTGTGCATACCTCGGTGCTCTCGATAACTGGGTAGCTAAGTATTGCCTCTTAGGCTTGTGCATACCTCGGTGCTCTCGACAACTGGGTAGCTGAGTACCGCCTCTCCAGGCCTGTGCATACCTCGGTGCTCTCGACAACTGGGTAGCTGAGTATTGCCTCTCCAGGCTTTGTGCATACCTCGGTGCTCTGGACATCTGGGTAGCTGAGTAATGCCTCTCCAGGCTTGTGCATACCTCGGTGCTCTGGACATCTGGGTAGCTAAGTATTGCCTCTCCAGGCTTTGTGCATACCTCGGTGCTCTGGACATCTGGGTAGCGTGAGTTTGCCCTCTCCAGGGATTTGTGATAGTTTTGTCTCCACAGTCCACGATGCTGCTTCGACGATTGTTTTTGATTTTTGTGCCACTGAGGGCTGGATAACGCAGGGATCCGTCTAGGGGATGTGCAGTTACTCATAGGTTCTTGTGTCCCAACTTTCCATTGCGTAGTTGGTACCCATTGAGGAATTTCTGTTTCCATGGGGTGTAGACACGAAGATGCTCTTTCTGATGTGAGCGATGCCTTATGATTGGCTGACGTCCTTTTGACGGTGGTGGAGTATCCCGATTATCCTTATTCGGGTATCTCTTTTGGGTTTTCTTGGTTTTATTGCCTCTGCGTAGGCTGTTATCCGCTGAGGGATTCTGTCGTTGATTTTGATTAGCCTCTTCTGTTAAGCATATCATCTTGATGTTCAATGATTGGCTGAAAAGCCAAATTCCGCTTGGGGAATTGTTATTGATCTTTTGGATTTTTGCTCCTTTTGTAGGGGTGCCTCTTGAGTAGGCGACTGGGGATTTGGGGATCTTATGTATCCCAGAGTATTATTTAGGAAGCCTCTGCAGGCTTAGCCTCACTCAGCGCTTGAGTCAGAGAGCTATCTTCCACTGAGGAAGTTTCAAGTCCTTTGACTGAATATTTTGCTTTGGATGATCGCGCTTCCATTGGGGATTTTGACGATCTTGCTTTGATAGCTCTCGCTGGGGATTTGTTCCATGAGCTTAAGCTGAGGTTTCTCTGGGGAGTATTATTTCTGCGAGCCTCTCCAAGCTCATTTATTCTGTACAGTTGGGGAGTATTATTTCAGCAAGCCTCTCCAGGCTCAATTATTCTGAGAGAGTATTGTTTCGGCAAGCCTCTCCAGGCTCAATTATTCTGAAGGAGTATTATTTCGGCAAGCCTCTCCAGGCTCAATTATTCTGAGAGAGTATTATTTCGGCGAGCCTCTCCAGGCTCATTTATTCTGAAGGAGTATTATTTCGGCAAGCCTCTCCAGGCTCAGTTATTCTGAAGGAGTATTATTTCGGCAAGCCTCTCCAGGCTCAGTTATTCTGTATGAAGAAGGAGTATTATTTCAGCAAGCCTCTCCAGGCTCAGTTATTTCTGAGAGAGTATTATTTCGGCAAGCCTCTCCAGGCTCAATTATTCTGTACAATTGGAATCTTTGCCTTTTTTTGTCGAATTTTGACCTTTTCTGTATTTTTGCCTTTTTTGTCATTTTTTGGCTTTTTCTGTATTTGATTGCTTTTTCTGTCGATTTGCGGCTTTTTTGTTGACCGCTGCCATACACAAGCAATTTTTCCTATTTTTCTGTTTTATGCAATTGCCTCATGAAGAGGTCTTTGAAAATTTCTTTGTGGCTAATACGGCCATATCCATTTCAGTACGCCCGTATTGAGTTGAAAATTTGTTCATAACCCTATTTTTAGTACGGGTGTACTGAACATGATACGGGCGCATTTGTTTTTTCTGAAGTTTGATTTTTTTTTTTTTTTTTTTTTTTTTTTTTTTGAATAAACAGAGAATAAGTGATCTTCCATTACACCTATCATCTGTATGCATGTATGCGGTATGATGCACCTAATTCTATTTGATTCATTTTTCAAAAGAATTAACCGATGCGTTTCTCTGTTTGGATTTTGCCATTCCTCAAGACGGACTGTGCGCTGCCGACTTCTATAACCGAGGAATGATGCATATTATATTGAGATTTGGTGTTATCAACCAAGTGATTCTTCCCTTCCTTTAGAAGATATGTCAACCCTCCTATTGACCACTATATCTCCATGTTTCCACTAGATTATCCTAAAATCGTTTGGGACAAGAGAGAAAAGAAGGGAAGGATATTTTTCGAAAGTTTGTGTTTTAGAGGGGTTTTTATTTTCATTTTGAAAAATGGTTTTTGTAAGAATGGATGGCCAAGGTAGGCTTATGTGTTTAGGCTTGTTTGATTAAACACTTATGAAGTTAAAAAGTCGTGTTGTGATTCGACAACTTGGATAACTTCCCTTGAACCTTTCTTTTTGAATTCGGTTCATGGTACCATCATGGATTTCTTTCGTTTTTTGATTGTCCTTATTTTTGCCTAAAACACCTCTTTGCGGCGTTTTAACGGACTTTTGATTTTTGTTCATTTTTGCAACCCTAACTTTTGCCTAGGTCACCCTTTCGTGGGATTCCTAGCGGGTCTTTTGCTCTTATTTTTGCGCAGCCCCCTTTTTGGGTTTCCTGCCGAGCTTCTTTTATTTTAAAGGATTTCTTTTTATTCATGATGGCACTTGTCGAGGCCAAGGAAAGGTGCTCTAAGTTGTCACGCACACTTCCACATAAAAATGATGCGGGTTTATTGTTATTAAGACAATCTTAACCTCATTCATGCTTATTCAAACAGGGTTAAAAATAATGTGGTTTAGAAATTTATTGTAAGCAAGAAGAGAAGCAGTAAGAAATAATAAAGAATGATTTTATTATAATCATAATGGAAACATGTGCCCTATCGAGGCTCGGGGGTCGGGCTGTCCCCGAGGAGTGATCTCTAATAGTCATCAGGTCTATACATCCCTATCAGAAGGAGAAAAGCACTTGATGACAACGACCGGCCTTGACGCTTGTGAACCGGCCTTCCTAAAGATCTGGCTTAAAGAACGTCGAGAAGGATCTTGGTTCCTCTTCGTCCTTTGATCTTTATTAGGGTTGTATCCTAACCCTTGTTTCCCCGAATTATCCTTGATAATGGGTAGCTCGGGAATTCCTTGGGAATCCTTGCCAAGTCCTTGTCCAGGCAAGTATCCATTCTTGGTGAGCATATGGGCTACCTTCTTCATTTCTCGGGGAAACGTTTCAACATTGGCAATCTCCAATGCTTGGAAGGCGGTTTCTAGAGCTTCCTCTGCTGCATCCACGTAAGGTATGGTGGATGGCTTGCTGATGAGTATGTCATCTTCAGCTTGTACGGTCACCAGTTTGTCATCCACTATGAATTTGACTTTCTGGTGGAGCGTAGAGGGAACAGCTTTCGCATCATGAATCCAAGGTCGGCCGAGGAGACAGCTGTATGCGGGAGTAATGTCCATCACTTGAAATTCGACGTTGAAGATGGTGGGTCCAATTTGGATTGGGAGATTGACTTCTCCCACCACTTCTCTTTTAGAACCGTCGAAAGCTCGAACGATCATGTTGCTCGGGCGCATTTGGATTCCCTTGATTGCCACTTGCTCGAGCGTTCTTTTTGGCATCACATTCAAGGAAGATCCATTGTCTACCAATACTTTAGCGATGTGATACTCCTTGCACTTTACAGAGATGTGCAAGGGCTTGTTGTGGTTCGGTCCCTCAGCGGGGATTTCTTCATCGGTGAAAGTGAGGTGATCATTAGCCGTGATGTGACTAACAATCCCCTCAAACTTGTCTTGGGAGATAGTGTGCGACACGTATGCCTCGTTCAAGACTTTGAACAGAGCTTGTCGATGCGGTCCGGAGCATAGGATCAACGACAACAGAGTAATCTTTGCTGGCGTCTTATGAAGTTGATCCACGATGGAGTACTCGCTCTGTCGGATATATTTTAACAGCTTATCTGTCTCCTCCTCGGATTCTTTGTTTTCCTCGGTTTTTTCCTTTTCTTTTCCTTTATTCTTGGGAGCTTTATCCTGAAGATCTTCGGGAGTGTAGATCCTGCCACTCCTAGTCATGCCCCCAAGTCCAGCGATGTTGGAGATATCGCTGTCGGTAGAAGAGTGGATGTCGTATATCCACGGCATAGCCTTATTTGATTCGTAAGGGAAAGGCCTTGGAGCGGTGATCCTTAATGGTGTTGGACCTTCCCCTTTGTTTGTCTTGATTACCAACAACAGAGTTGACGTGTGTTCGCTTGGCGCGGTTGTTGGCTTACACTTGATAACAAACGGCGTGCGATCCATTCTTTGAACATACGCATCGATTAATTTTTTCTTTTTATTAATGTTATTAATGGATTACTAGGAGAGATGTATGAAATGAATGACTCCTAGATCTCTCCATGATCTATATGCATGATATGAGATGATGAGGTTGAATATGCATGTATTGTGTTTATTGAACTAAGCATTATCATGTTTTCGGGATGTCCCTAAGATGATGCATGATATTGCTTGGTTTTGGGTAAATATCATTTTTCTTTATTTTTTTCTTTGGGTATTTTGTTTTTTGTATTTTTAGGGTGAAAAGGGAAACTACCTATATGAATGTGATGAAGGTAGATGTTAACACCATGTAATGGAAGATTTTTATTCCTATTTATTCTTATTATTTAAAAAGGAATGTTGTATGTTTAAAAGGTGCAATGTATGCTCATACAATGTCACATAAAAATGCACAAACAATTCACTCATCCACGAACAGTCACGAGCGAATCACGAGGTAGGGGTATCCTGCAGAAAAGTGCATATTCAAGGTGGATCTAACTGTTCTCACCGGTCTGAGGCCCCCAAGGTGCCCCCATTATAGGGACCCAATTCCTCTCGTCGTAAGTCGATGGAAAGTTCCAACGCACTGTCGGACTCGAGTTCATGGTTATCACCTTGAGTGATGTTTTCCGACAACGGTCTACGGGCACCTATAGACCCATTCGACAACCGGCCGTACTAACATCCACTCCCTATGGCTTACCACTCATGCCCCCGGGTATAGAGGGAACTGTTGTGTGCAAAGGTTTGTGTGCAGTTTTTATTTCAAACAATTGCGAGAATTTAAACATACAACAATTATTAAAGCCAAATAGATAAAGCATGTTATCATACAAACAAGGGGTAATAAAGTAATTTTAACTATTATTTGTTAAAAATAATCTGTCACTAAATGGGACTGACTCTCGAGGCTTCCCCAGTGGAGTCGCCATCTGTCGCCACCGGCCCGAAACGGGCTTTCGGCATTCGCGAAGGATGGTTGGACTCTTTTATTTGTTTAAAAATATGGATTGCTAGAATGACTTATTCTCAAACTGAGACCTTGTCAAACGAGCAATTTTATTAAAAGGCTCACCAATCCATGTTAATCCCAAGCGGGACCCTCCATGGATTAGCGGTTTTCATAAAAAGGAAGGGTTCATGGAGTCGCCACCAATGTTTTACTCAAAACATTGGAAAAAGAAGTTTAAGGCAATCGATTCAAAAATCGACTTCGGCCATGACAACCAGAGTCGGGTAAGGGAGTCGGTTACGCGTGGGGAAGGTGTTAGCACCCCACAACGTCCCTTTCGGGTTCCCTATGACAGATTATTTCTAAAAATAATAGTGCGAAATTACTAAATTACCCCTATTTATTCTAAACAATTATAACTTAACTATCTACATGATGACAGTTAAATATACACACAGAAAGCAGTAAAAGGAAGGTCTTAAGAAGAAACCTTTGAAGCGTGCTTTTATATTCAAGTAAAACTGGGAAGCTTTTTGGCGTTCCCTCGCTCTACAAGCCCGCTCGCTCCCTCCTAGAAAATTTTAACTATGGAAATCCGGAGGATTTCCCTTCGACTCAGTTCGAGACTCAAGCAAAAAGCTCAGAACTCGAGAACTTTGTCGGATCAACTCTCCGAGTGATTTCTAGGCAGAGCACTGCTCAAAAAAAACCTAGAATACTCAAGAAGAGGGTTAAAACTCAGTGTGAAAGTGTCAAATGACGTCCAAATGACGTCTTATTTATAGGGAACAGGCGCAGTACGGGCCCTGGAGTCAATACGGTCCGTATTGAAGTTTTGAACTACAATACGGCCGTATTGAGTTCAGTGCGGCTGTATTGAAGTTCAGAAACTTCAATACGGCCGTATTGAGTTCAGTGCGACTGTATTGAAGTTCAGAAACTTCAATACGGCCGTATTGAGTTCAGTGCGGCTGTATTGAAGTTCAGAAACTTCAATACGGCCGTATTGAGTTCAGTGCGGCCGTATTGTAGTTCAAAATGTTCAATACGGCCGTACTGAACTTTTGGGAGGCCGTATTGGGCTTTATTCCCTCTACTTCCTTATTTTGAGCTATTATAAGACCTCTAGACCTACAGAGAATCCTCCTAGGGCCTTCCATGAGTCCTTCTGGCTGACTTTCCTTCAGTCTTCAAGAGTCTTCAAGCTTTATTTCCGACCCGGACAATTTTAGGGGTCTACAGTGGTCCTTCTTCTTGCATTGCCTTTGTAGACCATCAATGACGAAACTGGATTCTTCATTCTTCTCTTCAAGAACTCTCATCTGAGCTCCCATGATTTCCAGCTTCTTGGTCAAGGCGTCGACTTGTTCTTGCATTAACCTCCTTGTGGTTGCAGTTGCGCAAGAGGTGGATGGTTGAGACACCCCCCTCTCGCTCCTCCATATCTCGTAGTCGGTGGAGGCGGATACCCGAGGCTTTCCAAGCTCTCGATCTCCCTCATAGATTGGTTTCTCCCACGCTCTAATGACAGCGTGCATATCCTTCTGATGCTCGGAATCAAAGGAGAAACACAACCCTCCAAGCTCCTCTTTAGTAGGAATAATTTGAGTCCTCATTAGTTGTCTCATAACCAATCTAGGTGAGTAGGCTATGCAACCTCTGAGGCCCATCAATGGTATGCTTGGATAACTGCCGCATCTTGTCAATACATTACTTGGACGGAACCAAGGACAAACCCACGTGAAGTGCTCAATACTCCACTGTTCCATCTCTTCCTTACACTCGGAAGCATATCGGCGGCGTACGGGGATCTTCGAAAAACTCCTCAACGGATCCGGCAAGGTCCCCATGTGACTAGAGGCATAGAAGTGTGTGATGCCCCACACATACAACAAGGAGGTGCAGCATCGGATAGTCTTCCCTTGCTTCTGTTGAGATAGGTTGACAGAAAGCAAGGTGTCGGCAAGAATGGTAGGCACGGGACTCTTCATGTGTACGTCCCAAGCGAAGAAGGCGTCCATAGCAGCATGGTCCACTGTGTTAGCGTGAAAGGGGAATAAGATCGTCCCAAACACGGCTAACGCTAAAGTTTTGTTGAAAGCTAACCAATCTCCCTCACCAGCCAAGGAAGAGAGGTGGTCTTCAATCATTGTGAGCTTCCAACCCTTGATACTGCCGTTCCCCACTAATGCAGATAAACGTGATGGCATTTTGACTTGAGTTGCGACCCTCTCCACGGCCACATGATTGCCATGAAAGATATAGACCCCGGCTGATTTGGGCCATCGAAGCATGAGCTCGTACTCCTCGAGAGTAGGAACTAAGTCAAACTGAGGGAACTCGAAACAATGCAGATCGAGACTCCAAAAATGGACCAATGCTCTCAGAAAAGCTGGATCCACACAAATCTTCATCAAGTCGAGGACTCGTCCATAAGATTTTTCGAACTCCAAACGAGCCTCTCGCGGCATCAAGGAACAGAGGTGATCCAACCTCTCGGCACGGTACAATAAGAAGTCCACTTTCTTCAATTGCCCTTGTATTCCCCTAGATCCCTCCATAATCTACAATAAAATGCATGATATGAGATGGTGATGTTGAATATGCATGCATAGTGTTTATTTAACTAAGCATTATCATGTTTTCGGGATATTCCTAAAATGATGCATGATATTGCTTGTTTTGGATAAATAACCCTTTTTTCTTTTTTTGGGTATTTTGTTTTTTTGTATTTTTTTGGGTGAAAAAAAAAAGGAAACTACCTATATGAATGTGATGAAGGTAGATGTTAACACCATGCAATGGAAGATTCTTATTCCTATTTATTCTTATTTTAAAAAGGAATGTTGTATGTTTAAAGAAATGCAATGTATGCTCAAACAATTTCACATAATCAATGCACAAACAATTCACTCATCCACGAACAGTCACGAGCGAATCACGAGGTAGGGGTATCCTGCAGAAAAGTGCATATTCAAGGTGGTTCTAACTGTTCTCACCGGTCTGAGGCCCCCAAGGTGCCCCCATTATAGGGACCCAATTCCTCTCGTCGTAAGTCGATGGAAAGTTCCAACGCACTGTCGGACTTGAGTTCATGGTTATCACCTTGAGTGATGTTTTCCGACAACGGGGTAATGAAGTAATTTTAAACTATTATTTTGAAAATAATCCATCACTAAATGGGACTGACTCTCGAGGCTTCCCCAGCAGAGTCGCCATCTGTCGCCACCCGCCGAAACGGACCTTGGCATTCGCGACGATGGTCGGACTCTTATTAATGTTTTGAAAAGTGATGGATTGTTAGAACGACTTATTCTCAAACTGAGACCTTATCGAACTAACAATTTTATTAAATGATTCACTAATCCATGTTAATCCCAAGCGGGACCCTCCATAGATTAGTGGTTTTCGCAAAAGGTAGGGTTCTTGGAGTCGCCACCAATATTTTACTCAAAACATTGGAAAAAGATTTAAGGCAATTGATTTTATAAATCAACCTTGGCCATTACAACCAGAGTTGGGTAAGGGAGTCGGTTACGTGCGGGGAAGGTGTTAGCACCCCACAGCGCCCCTTTCGGGTTCCCTATGACGGATTATTTCATAAATAACAGTGTAAAATTACTAAATTACCCCTATTTATTGTAAACGATTATAAACAAGATATCTACATTATGAAAACTTTAAACATGTAATGCAGCAATCAGAAAGCAATAAAGGAAAGCGATAAGAGAAAGGATTTGGAAAGGAAACCTTTGAAGCGTGCTTTTATATCAATGAAATCTAGGAGGCTTTTTGGCGCTCCCTCTCTCTACAAGCTCGCTCGCTCCTTCCTAAAAAATAATTTTTGACTATGGAAATCCAAAAGATTTCCCTTCGACTAAGTTCGAGACTCAAGCAAATAGCTCGTGACTCAAGAACTTCGTCGGATTGACTCTCAGAGCGATTTCTAGGGCAGAACACTGCTCAAAAACCCCAGAATACTCAAGGAGAGAGTCAAAACTGTGTGGAAAAGTCCCCAATGACGTCCAAATGACGTCTTATTTATAGGGGTGAGGCGCGGTACGGTCCCTGGGGTCAATACGGCCCGTATTGAAGTTTTGAACTTCAATACGGCCGTATTGAATTCAATACGGCCGTATTGAGGTTCAAAAGCTTCAATACGGCCGTATTGGTTTCAGTACGGCCGTATTGCAGTTCAAAAATGCAATACGGGCCGTACTGAGCTCCAAAGAGGCCGTATTGAGCTCCACTCCTTCCACTTTCTTATTTTTTGCTACTCTAAGACCTCTAAACCTACAGATTGTCATCCCACGGTCTTCTAAGAGTCCCTTTGGCTGACTTTCCTTTGATCTCTGAGAGTCTTCGAGTCTTATTTCCAACCCGGACAATTTTAGGGGTCTACAGTTGAGAGGAAAAATAGGTCTCTTGAGGAACTAGCTAGGCCTATGTTGATTGAGACAAAATTGCCAAAATATTTTTGGGCTGATGCAATTAACACAGCTTGTCATGTGTTGAACAAAGTTCTGATCCGGCCCATACCAAAGAAAACACCCTATGAAATTTACAATGGAAGGAAGCCTAACATTTCATACTTTAGAGTGTTTGGGTGTAAGTGCTTTGTGCTGAACAATGGGAAAGAGCAACTTGGAAAATTTGATGCAAAGGCTGATGAAGCAATCTTTTTAGGATATTCTACAAATAGCAAAGCCTATAGAATCTATAATAAGAGAACTCTAGTTGTTGAAGAATCAGTTCATGTTGTGATTGATGAGACCAACAAACAATAGACAAGGCAAAATGAAATAGAAAACTTTACTGATTTGCTTGATCAACCTCTATTGGAGAGTGAACCTAATGAAAAGCCTAAAGAGAGTGAATCACATGAAAACACTAAGGATACAAGTGAACAATTGCCTAAGGAATGGAAAACTTCTAGGGACTTATCAATGGATAATATAATTGGAAATATTAGTAAGGGAGTGTCAACTAGAAGCGCCATTAAGAATTTTGCAATACTATGGTTTTGTATCACAAGTTGAACCTAAGAGTATTGATAAAGCACTAAAAGATGAACATTGGTTAATGGCCATGCAAGAGGAACTAAATCAGTTTGAAAGAAATGAAGTATGGGATTTAGTGCCTTACCAACTGATTATCCAATTATAGGAACCAAGTGGGTTTTTAGAAATAAGCTTGATGAATCAGGAATTATTATAAGAAATAAGGCAAGGCTAGTGGCTAAGGGGTATAATCAAGAAGAAGGAATTGATTATGATGAGACTTTTTCCCCTGTAGCAAGGATAGAAGCCATTAGATTACTTCTTTCTTATTCTTCTATAATGAATTTCAAGCTTTATCAAATGGATGTGAAAAGTGCTTTTCTCAATGGGTTGATACAAGAGGAAGTGTATGTGGAGAAACCACTAGGTTTTGTTGATTTTAAGTATCCTAACCATGTATACAAACTTAAAAAGGCACTCTATGGCTTGAAGCAAGCTCCAAGATCATGGTATGACAGGTTGAGGAAATTTCTGATTGAGAATGACTATATAAGAGGGAAAGTAGATAATACATTGTTTGTGAAGAAATTTAAAAATGATACAGTGAATGTTCAAATCTGTGTGGATGATATTGTATTTGGATCTACTAATGTCTCTCTATGCAAAGAGTTTTCTAAGACCATGCAAGGAGAATTTGAAATGTCAATGATGGGGGAGCTTACATTCTTCTTGGGGTTGCAAATCAAACAAATGAGTGATGGAATCTTCATAAGTCAAAGCAAGTATTGTAATGAACTATTGAAAAAGTTTGGTATAGAATGGTGTAAGGAGGCTGCTACACCAATATCAAACACATGCAATCTTGACTTGGATGAGAAAGGCATAGTTGTTGATAACTCGAAGTATAGAGGTATCATTGGATCACTCTTATATTTGATAGCTAGTAAGCCTGAAATAATGTTTGTTGTGTGCTTGTGTGCAAGATTTCAGGCAAATCCAAAAGAATCTCACATGAAATGTGTAAAGAGAATTCTTAAATATCTGAAAGGTACAACTAATGTAGGTTTGTGGTAT
Organism: Cajanus cajan; assembly: GCF_000230855.2. Classification (NCBI taxonomy): domain Eukaryota; kingdom Viridiplantae; phylum Streptophyta; class Magnoliopsida; order Fabales; family Fabaceae; genus Cajanus; species Cajanus cajan. The sequence goes on along the minus strand of NC_138522.1, from coordinate 14,841,173 downwards.
CCAAAAGGAGTCTCACTAAGTCTGATAGGCTACTCAGATTCAGACTATGCTAGGTGTAAACTTGATAGAAAAAACACAAGCGGTACTTGTGACCTACTAGGTAGTGCACTTGTCTCATGGCATAGCAAAAAGCAAGCTTGTGTTGCTTTAAGTACAGCTGAGGCTGAATATATAGCTGCTGGGAGTTTTTGTGCTCAAATACTTTGGATGAAACAACAACTAAGAGACTATGGAACTGAGCTAAATAAAATACCTCTGAGATGTGATAATACAAGTGCAATAAATTTGACCAAAAACCCAATTTTGCACTGTAGGACAAAACACATAGAGATAAGACACCACTTTTTAAGAGATCATGTTCAAAGAAATGATTGTGTTGTAGAGTTTGTTGAAACTAGTAAGCAATTAGCTGACATATTTACAAAACCTCTACCAAGTAAAAGATTTAATAAATTAACAATTAAACTAGGAATAGTCAATGAATCTTGTTTGAATTGATTGTGATTTGAGATTGATTGGTTAATAACTGTGTGAAACATTGATGTTAAAGCATAAAAGAGTGTGTTTAAGAGTTGAATCAGATTTGGAATGGTTTGAGAAGCTAGTTTTAAGAGAAGCAAAACTTCTCTGGAATAATCGATTATTTTAAAATTTAATCGATTATTTCAAGTGAGCCCATAATAATAATCGATTATTTGGGTAATAATCGATTATCTGGGAGATGAAGAATTCCAAGAGCCTCTGTAATAATCGATTATTTGGGGAAATAATCGATTATTTGGGAAGAAGAATATGAAAAGCCTCTAGAATAATCGATTATCTTCGAAATAATCGATTATCTGGGCAAAGTTGAGAAAAACAACCCTCTGGAATAATCGATTATTCCAAAAATAATCGATTATTTAGTGCAGAAAGGGTTTTTAAAGGTTTTTACTGATACAAATAATCAATTATTTGTATGGATAATCGATTATTTGCGCGACTTTTGGTTTTCCAGAAACATTTTGAACGGTTTTATGCGCGCCAAACCCTTAACTTCCCATTATTCTTCAGTTGAGTAACCTCTCCCCACTCAGAAACGTGCTAGGGAATTAAGAACCCCCAAACCCTCTCATTTCTCCAAATCCTCACATTCTCTCAACTCTCAAACCCTAACCTCTTCATCTTTCTCATTCTCTTCACCTCTACCAAAACCTAACCATGGCTTCTTCCATCAAAAGAGCCAAGAAGCTAGAAGTGAGGGGGAGCAAGCATCCTCTGCCCTCAGAGCAACTCATGTCTAAATGGTTTGCAGTTGAGAAAACCCAGGAATATTACTTTGAATGGTATGCGGGTCGGAGAATCATCCCTCCTAAGACTCTGAAGTTGGAATGGTTCAAAAATGAAGGGTTTAGCTTCCCTACTCTGCTAGAGCACCAAAAACTTGGGAAGTTTTTGGTATTGGAAGGACCCTACTATCCTGAGCTGATAAGGATGTTTCTTTGCTTTGCTACCAGCAATGAAGGGATAATGCAGTCAGTTGTGAAGGGCAAGCTGATAAAGCTTGATGGTACAACCTTGAAGGCAGTTGTCGGGATGAGTGGCAATGGGAGTACCAAACCCCAACCCTTCAATTTTGGTGATTTTGAGGAACTGACGACCTTTAGAGACTGTTAGAGAAATCCAGAGAACACCAACTACAACAAATTCTTGGCGGGAGGTATGAAGAAATATTCCCGTTTAATTTCTTTCATTATTGCCTAGATGCTTAAACCGCGTTTACACAACCATGCTCAAATGTCAAGGGATGACATTTTATTGATGCATATTATTAAAAAGAAAATTAAGATTGATTGGGTGTCGGTGGTGAATGACTGTATGTGGAAGGCCAGAAGGAAAGAGGATGGTCCAATTCCTTATGCCTTGTTTTTATCTAAAATTTTTGAGAAAGCAAGGGTTGATTTGACAAGGGAGAAGAAGATTATTCTCCATGCGTCTAACAAGATTGAGAAATCTTCCTTGCATCACATGGGGATGCTTAAACAAGAAGATAAGTGGGTATTCAAAGGAGATGTCCCTCCAACTCCTGAACCGGCAACAGATGAGGATGACGTTCCATCTCATGATGAGGACCAACCACCACAAGTCGAAGCTGAACTTGACAGAGAGCAAGAGGCGGAGCCTAAACCATTCTCTCCATTCGAGAAAATTATGATTAATAAGCTTGATGATGTTATGGAGATGTCTAAAAGGCATGAGTCAATATATTCGGGTATTCTTGATCGATTTGACACCCTTGATCATGAAATTAACCGACTTAAGACTCATCTTGGGATGTCTGAGGACTCAGAGTGATTAGTGTTCTGTTATGTTGATTTTGAATTAGGAAGTTTAAGTTTTAAATTTCTGGTTTTTAAAATTTCAATTTCGATTGGGTTGTAATCACTTTAATTTCGGAACAATGTTATTACTTTATGTTGTTGAAAAATTAGATTTCAGTTGAAATTTGATGTTTAATTTTTGATATATTGGGTTTGAATGATTCTGATTTGGTTGATTGGTGGTGTGATGTTTTGTTTTGAACATTGATATATGGTTGTTTGATGTTTGGTTGGCATATTTGATTATGATTTTGGACTCTGAATTGTGAATTGTATCTTGTGATTTTGGCTGACCAATTCATGTGTTTGTTGCTGATATGATGCTTATGGCTTGGATATTATGATTCAAGTTCACAGTTTTTTTTTGGCTGACTAATACCTATGTTATGTTAAATCAGTTTTGTGGTATTGTTCTGAGCATATAAGGAGTATGCATGAAGCTCATACTTGTGTATTCTAGACATAACAATGTTGGTTTGTTTTTGATGATGTCCAAAGAGGGAGAAAGGTTTTGTGTTGAGTTTGTTTTGCAGGTTTCCAATGTAAAAAAAAAAAAAGGCAAAGCAAAATGGACAAAATGGCTTAGCTTAGCTTGGTTTGTCATCATCAAAAAGGGGGAGATTGTTGAGATTTGGGGAGATTGAGATTGTTGAGATCACCTATGGAGATTAAAGGTTTTGATGATAACAAATGTGTGGACCAAAGCTGACCAAGGACATCAACAACTTAGAAGTCAAAAACAAAGTCAAAGGAAAATGTTATGTAATAGGAGTAGCTTATAGATTGCTTTGATTGAGTTTATTTGTTGTGAGTGCTTTGTGCATGACCTATTCTGTATCTAATCTGATTAGGGGTGTGTATGATGATGAGTTTAAAAGGTTAAAAAGTTATTTTGAGACTTAAAATAGAGTTTTGAAAACTAACTAAAAATAATCGATTATCATTAAATATAATCGATTATTCCAGCAACAGGTAAAAAGGATACCTTGCTGCAATAATCGATTATTTGTGAAATAATCGATTATCCCAGAAATGACTCTCTGGAATAATCGATTATCCAGCAAAATAATCGATTAAATTGTTCTTGGTAGATTTCCAGAAATCATGAAGAACAAAATAATCGATTATTCTTTAAAATAATCGATTATCTGGTTCTGAAAAACTTATAAATAGTCTGACCATTTTGAAACTTCAAAACAAAGTTAGAATTGAGAATCAAAATTAGAAAAAACGTGTTTGTGAAGTCTTTGTGACAATCTTGGGGAGTTTTCTTTGTGAAACCAAGAAGAAAAACGTTTTTCAAATACTTTGAGAAAAGATCATCATCATCATCACATTCTTGAAAGGAAAAAGATTAAGATTTGCATCTGAATTCCAAGTGAATTCGTTCTTTAATTCTTTGTGAATATTTGGAAAATCTTGAGTAGGTTTCTCAAGTGGTAAGGAATTCTTGTAGTGGGTTTCTACAAGGAGCGCTTTCTTGAGGTCAAGAAAGTGGTTATCTTGAATGTAGCAATATATGCATGTGTGGTATGCTTGTAAAACATCTTCATTAAGATAGTGGAACAAATCTTGATCAGGTTATGATTAAGGACTGGATGTAGGTCACATGTGGAGTGGCTAAACCAGGATAAAAGACTTGTGCAATCTTCTCTTACTCTTATCTTTTACTTTGTGTAGTATCTTGGTTGTATGTTGAAAAGATTGTTCTTGATTAACTTGTTTGTATGAGCAACATTGGTTTGAACTGAATCAAAGTATTACATATTGTTCTTAACCTTGAATCTTACAATTGGTTAATCAAGAAAGCATATAGGATTCATTCTTCATTAACAAGTCTTTAAGAAACTTCTTTGAAAATTCATTTTAGAAAAGTTTAAATTGAAATAAAGATCCTAAAAACTGAAAATTTTTAAAGTGTCATAGAATCCAATTCACCCCCCTTCTTGGATTGACCCATTCTTTTCTAACAAGACAGAGTCAAGTATCTACAACAACCAATCAGACGGAGACTATCACGGAAGCTAGATTGCGTCTGAAGACATAACAAGGCAAACTACCTAACATCCATACTTTGACAGGAAGATATGGAGTCATTAAAATATAAGAAGGAAGATAAGACAAATGGACGAGTGCTTATCCACAAATCAAAATAGCGTGTGTCAGAACAAGTACACCTATCAGCTAGGAAAAGACAACACCTCTGCAGCAATAATACCAAGAAAGTACAAAAGATCTTGAGAACTGTAGATTCAGCAAGCAAACATTAAATGATAAGTCAAGAGCATTAAATGTCACAACCCATGAAGATTGTACAAACCAGATGAAAGAATCAAATGATAGGAAATCAAGCGTAAGAACGAAGTCTGCTTATGGATGAAAGAGGACTACTACCAAATTGAGACACTAAAGTATCATAAGAAGCCTATAAGGAATAGTCAAGGTGAGACACGAACCAGAGAAGTCGAGATAGATGAAGCAAATGACATAGGAAATCAAGAGTCAAGAGAAGAATAGTTGAAATATGAATATGCGCCAAGTGATCACAAAATACTCAGACAGAGACGTAGCTAGTACAACTATCATAAAGTGAAAATCATATGAGACATATGTCTAAGATCCAAAGAAACTCAACCATGCATCAGACGAAGGTCGAAGTATTGAACTAAATGTCAACTATCAGACATAGACGAAGAATGACATGCAATCACCTGAGAAATCATGCCTTGAATATTGTCTACACTCACAAAAGAACACACAAATTCATTCGAATTATTAGATAAGAAGAAGAAAGGAGAAGAGCATACTCAAATGCTAAATCATGCATATGTCAAAAAAAGTACATCACTTTTTCAGACAAGGACAAAAGCTCCATAGCTAAAGGATCAGAAAAGGACAAAAATTTCCTAGGACTCTACTACATTCAGATACAGCTATTAACTGAGCAAGAAAACTTCACGCATTATCTATAAACGGGAAGCAACATTTAATGCACGAATCTTAGCATTAAATGAGAAGATCAAACTGGTCGTAAATGACTATATTTGCTTCAACGGACAATTGTAACGGCCAGATCTCCACTAAACCATATATATATATATATATATATATATATATCACTATCTCAAACCTTAAAAGTTTGGCTTTTTAATAAACAGAAAAAGAGTGATATCAAGCCCACGAGACAGAGACCAGACACATATTCAACCCCCCTTCTATGTGTATTTCCGCTAACCTCATACTATCATGATCTAATTCGTGTGTTTTACTGCAATTTATGCAAGAACAATGAAAAAGTTTTGTTATATAAGGTGAATGGTATAACCATTAGCATGATTGATGAAGTTTTTGAAAAAGTGGGTGTGATAGAAATGTGCCAAGGCCAAGGAATCCAAGAGGTGATACTTTAAAGGAACCAAGAGGAATGAGATGATCTTGAAGACCTTTTCATATGTTTGTAAATATAGTAGTTACTTGTATAGGTTGATTTTGCCTTTGTATTTGTGAGACACTTTATTTCATTTTTTATAGACCGTTGTATATTGTTTCTAGGGTAGGTTAAATGGAGATCTTGACTCCATTTAACCTTGTATTGAAGTTTACTCTTTTTCTATTTTTTCAGTAGTAGAAATGGGGTGGCAATTAGCAATGCTTAAGGGTGACTAGTAATTGGGCCAAAATTGGGCCTAGGAAAATTTTTACATATTAGACTTGTTTTGCTCCTAATTTTAAAGGATTTCATTTAGCTAGGTCTCATCATTTTTGGATGAACCTAACTAAACCAAATTAAACATTTTTTGAACAAATTTAAGGAGCCAAACTAGCCTAAGGCTGCCTAGCTCATTTTTGGCCGGATTGCTTCTCTTGTTCCTTGAAGCTTTGGGAAGCTTATGCTACAAGCTTCTAACTTAGCTTGCTTCTCAAGAAAGCTATGATAGAATCTTGCTCCACAACCCTCCTAAACTAGATTGGACGGTCAAGCAACCAATCCATGGTTCTCTTGAACCATGGTTAAGGTTAGCTTGCTCCATAAGTTACCTACTTCTATAAATTTGTAAACTTCCATTTTCCCTCACCTTGGATGAATAAACTTAGAATTTCTCTCAAATTCTCTCTTCCAAAGCTCATAGAATCTGTGGAGAACTTTCTCCCCTAGGTTCCTTCACAAAGGTTTCCAACCTTTGTGCCTTGGTGCCTCACTCTTCTACTTCCTTTGGAAGTAACCGAACACATGCTTGTTGCTTTTTTACCATTGGAGCTTTTTCAAAGGTGCTTCTTCCATTGCTAAGTGTCCAACCTCAAGAGAAGAAGGACTAGGACAGTAAAGTTTTGAAGAACATCAACCTTTCTTCAACAACTTCCATCAGGTGGTTTAAAGAGGACTGGTATTATTCCAGACTATGCCAATCTTAAGGAAAAAGGTGTTAAGATTGACAAGGACGTGTTTTTTGAAGGAATTCTCAAAGATGTATCTACTTCGGAAGAAAATAAGGCTGTGAAGAAAAGGAATAGCAAAAAGATTACTTACAATGCTGGTGGTCTTTTTGTTGAGATTGGGGGAGCCTGAGATTGATGAGATCACCTCTAAAGATTGAAGAGTTTTGATGATAACAAATGTGTGCCAAGGACATCATCAACTTAGAAGTCAAAAACAAAGTCAAAGGAAAATTTTATGTAATAAGAGTAGTTTTTAGATAGGTTTGTTTGAGCTTATTTGTTTTGTGTGTGTTGTGTGCATAAGCTAAATCTATATCTAATGTAATTAGGAGTGTATGATGATGAGTTTAAAAGGTTAAGAAGTTATTTTGAGACTTAAAATAAGAGTTTTGAAAACTAACTCAAAATAATCGATTATCATTAAATATAATCGATTATTCCAGCAACAGGCAAAAAAAGGGTGCCTTGCTGCAATAATCGATTATTTGTGAAATATTCGATTATCCCAAAAAAGACTCTCTGGAATAATCGATTATCCAACAAAATAATTGATTAAATTGTTCTTGGTTGGTCTCCAGAAAACCTAAAGATCAAAATAATCGATTATTCTTTAAAATAATCGATTATCTGGTTCTGAAACTTTTATAAATAGTTTGAACATTTTGAAACTTCAGAACAGAGTTAGAGTTGAGAATCAAAATTAGAAAAACGTGTTTGTGAAGTCTTTGTGACATTCTTGGGAGTTTTCTTTGTGAAACCAAGAAGGAAAAACTTTTTTGAAAAGCTTTGAGAAAAGATCATCATCATCACATTCTTGAAAGGAAAGAGATTAAGATTTGCTTCTGAATTCCAGGTGAATTCGTTTCTTAATTCTTTGTGAATACTTGTAAATCTTGAGTAGGTTTCTCAAGTGGTAAGGAATTCTTGTGGCGGGTTTCTACAAGGGGTGCTTTCTTGAGGTCAAGAAAGTGGTTATCTTGAATGTAGGAGTGTATGCATGTGTGGTATGCTTGTAAACCTTCTTCATTAAGATAGTGGAACAAATCTTGATCAGGTTATGATTGAGGACTAGATGTAGGTCACATGTGGAGTGGCTGAACCAGGATAAAAGACTTGTGCAATCTTTTCTTACCCTTATCTTTTACTTTGTGTAATATCTTGATTTTGTATTGAAAAGATTGTTCTTGATTAACATGTTTGCATGAGTAATATTGATTTGAACTGAGTATTACATATTGTTCTATTGGTTAATCAAGAAAGCATATAGGTTTCATTCTTCAATAACAAGTCTTTAAGAAACTTCATTGAAAATTCATTTTTAGAAATGTTTAATTGAAATAAAGATCCTAAATACTCTGAAAGTTTTTAAAGTGTCATAGAATCCAATTCATCCCCCCTCTTGGATTGAGCCATTCTTTTCTAACAATTGGTATCTAGAGAAAGGTTCTTGAGAGTTATTCAAGATTTCAAAAATGGCCAATAGCAACCTACCCTATGGTGAGGGTGTGTCTATTCATAGACCTCCTGTTTTCAATGGTGAAAACTATGTCTACTGGAAAATTTGGATGAGAATTTTCATTGAAACAATTGATATTGGTGTATGGGATGCAATTGAAAATGGACCCTATATCCCTATGACAAAAGATGATGATGAGAATCGAGAAAAACATTGGAGTGAGTGGAGTAATGATGAAAAGAAAAGAGCCCAATATGACTATAGAGCCAAAAACATTATTACATCTGCATTGTCTATTGATGCATTTTTTAGAATATCACAATGCAAATCTGCTAAAGAAATGTGGGATACTTTGCAAGTCACTCATGAAGGAACAAGTGATGTAAAAAGATCTAGAAAGCATACTCTCATAAGAGAATATGAGTTGTTTAGAATGAACAATGGTGAATCTATTTCTGATTTTCAAAAGAGATTTACACACTTGATAAATCACCTTGTTGACCTTGGCATGAAATTTGAAAAAGAAGAGCTGAATTTGAAAGTGTTGCAATGCTTGGACAGATCATGGCAAGCAAAGGTGACAGCCATAGAAGAATCAAAGGATTTGACTTCCTTGATCGTTGCTACTCTCTTTGGGAAGCTAAGAGAGCATGAGCAAAAGCTGCACATATTTGAAGAAAATGAACAGCAAGACAAGAAGGGCAAAGGAGTGTCACTAAAGGCCTTGAAAAGTGCCAAAGGCAAAGAGGTGTGTGAAGAATCAAGCTCCGATGATTCCGAAACTGAGAACTTCAACTTGCTGGTGAAGAAGTTCAGAAAATTCATAAGGAAAAAGAGAAATTCCCCATACAAGTTCAATAGAAAGACTAATAAGAAAGAGGAAGCAATCACATCCTCCTTCAATTACTTTGAGTGTGGAAAATCGGGACATATAAAAGCTGAGTGTCCAAACCTCTTGAAAAAGCAACAAGAGAAGAAGAAAATGAAGAAAAATGGCAAAGGGAAGAGAACCTATATTGCTTGGTGAGATAATGACTCAAGCACAACAAGTGACGATTCTGAATTTGAAGAAAACAACTTGTGTTTGATGGCTGGAGCTGACCAAGACACAATTGTAGGTGATTCTAACCTTGAATCTAATTCGGACTATGATCAACTCCAAGAAGCTTTTATACAAATTCATAAAGAGGCTGTAAAATTAGATGCCTTGAATTCAAAGCTTAAAAACAAGCTGAAATGGTATGAAAATGCTTTAATTAAAGCTGAACAAGAGCTTGAGGATTTGAAACATGAGCATGAAAATCTTCAAACTAGTTTCAACTTTAGTGAAGCTCATTGTGAAACCTCCTCCTCCTCAAAAGATGTTTGTGAAAGTTGCAAGACTTTTGAAAAAGAAAATGCTGATTTAAAATCCACCCTTGCAAAGTTCACAAATGGAAATGCAAATTTGAATATTCTTTTGGGAAAACAAAGAAACACTTTTTATAGGAGTGGACTTGGTTTTAATCAAAGCATGAGAATTCCATTCAAGTCAAAGAAAGGAGCTTTTAAGAAAAACCAAGATTTCAAAAAATTTAAAAGCAATTTCTCTAGACAAACAACTTGCTATTATTGTTGTAAAAGAGGTCACACAATAAGAAATTGCTACTCTAGGAAATATGGAGTTCCAAACGGAGAAATGGGTGGATTGAAAAGAGCCAAAGGCTGAGAACTAACCTACAAGGACCCTTCACATGGGTACCTAAATTTTTTCTCTGAATCTTTGTTGTAGGAATGCTTGAGGGCCAAGAACTTACTATGGTATCTTGATAGTGACTGCTCAAGGCATATGACTAGAGATCCTTCAAGATTCTCAAGTCTGAAATTGAAGAATGAAGGGTATGTTACCTATGCTGACAACAACAAAGGGAGAATCCTTGGTCATGGTAATATTGGTAACTCCTCCTCTCAAACATTGATTGAGAATGTATTGCTTGTTGATGGGATGAAACATAATTTGCTGAGTATAAGTCAACTAAGTGACAAAGGTTTTAAAATTGAATTTGATAATACATGTTACTTGATATGTGATAAAAAAACAAAGGAAATCAGATTTATTGGAAAAAGAATTGACAACATATACATGCTTGACTTAGAACACTCAATAGCAATTTCTAATACTAAATGCTTAATAACCAAAGAAGACAATATTTGGCTTTGGCATAGGAGAGCTGCACATATACACATGGATCATTTAAATAAACTGAGTAGGAAGGAATTAGTGGTAGGATTACCTAAAATCAAGTTTAGTAAGGATAATCTATGTGATGCTTGTCAAAAGGGCAAGCAAGTGAAGGCTAGCTTTAAAAGCAAAAATCAGATTTCCACAACTAGACCTTTGCAATTGATTCACATGGATTTTTTTGGTCCTTCAAGAACCATGAGTCTAGGTGGGAACTACTATGGTTTAGTTGTTGTAGATGACTACTCAAGATTCACATAGGTTATGTTTCTTGCAAATAAAAATGATGCTTTTAATGCCTTTAGAAAATTTTCCAAGCTTGTTCAAAATGAAAAGAATTCAAACATTACCTCTATAAGAAGTGACCGTGGAGGTGAATTCCAAAAAAATTTGTTCCAAAGATTCTGTGAGGAGCATGGTATAAACCATAAATTCTCAGCACCTAGGACACCTCAACAAAATGGGGTTGTTGAGACGAAAAATAGGTCTCTTCAAGAACTAGCTAGGACTATGTTGAATGAGACAAAATTGCCAAAATATTTTTAGGCTGATGCTATTAACACAGCTTGTCATGTGTTAAACAATGTTCTGATCCGGCCTATATTAAAGAAAACACCCTATGAAATTTATAATGGAAGGAAGCCCAATATTTCATACTTTAGAGTGTTTGGGTGTAAGTGCTTTGTGCTGAACAATGGGAAAGAGCAACTTGGAAAATTTGATGCAAAGGCTGATGAGGCAATCTTTCTAGGATATTCTACAAATAGCAAAGCCTATAGAATCTATAATAAGAGAACTCTAGTTGTTGAAGAATCAGTCCATGTTGTATTTGATGAGACTAACAAACAATAGACAAGGCAAACTAAAGAAGAGGATTTGACTGATTTGCTTGATCAACCTCTATTGGAGAGTGAACCAAGTGAAAAGCCTAAAGAGAGTGAATCACATGAAAACACTAAGGATACAAGTGAACAATTTCCTAAGGAATGGAAAACTTCTAGGGACTTATCAATGGAGAATATAATTGGAAATATTGGTAAGGGTGTTTTAACTAGAAGTGCCATTAAGAATATTTTCAATACTATGGCTTTTGTGTCACAAGTTGAACCTAAGAGTATTGATGAAGCACTAAAAGATGAACATTGGTTAATGGCCATGCAAGAGGAGCTAAATCAGTTTGAAAGAAATGAAGTATGGGATTTAGTGCCATTACCAAGAAGACTAGTGGCTAAGGGGTATAATCAAGAAGAGGGAATTGACTATGATGAGACTTTTGCCCCTGTAGCAAGGATAGAAGCCATTAGATTATTTCTTGCCTATTCCTCTATAATTAATTTCAAACTTTATCAAATGGATGTGAAAAGTGCTTTCCTCAATGGGTTGATACAAGAGGAAGTGTATGTGGAGCAACCACCAGGCTTTGTGGATTTTAAAAATCCTAATCATGTGTACAAACTTAAAAAGGCACTCTATGGCTTGAAGCAAGCTCCAAGATCATGGTATGACAGGTTGAGCAAATTTTTGATTGAGAATGACTATGTAAGAGGAAAAGTAGATAATACATTGTTTGTAAAAAAGTTTAAAAATGATACAATGTATGTTCAAATCTATGTGGATGATATTGTATTTGGATCTACCAATGTCTCTCTATGCAAAGAATTTGCTAAGACCATGCAAGGAGAATTTGAATTGTCAATGATGGGGGAGCTTACATTCTTTTTGGGGTTGCAAATCAAACAAATGAATGATGGAATTTTCATAAGTCAAAGCAAGTATTGCAATGAACTTTTGAAAAAGTTTGGTATGGAAGGGTGTAAGGAGGCTGCCACACCAATATCCAACACTTGCAATCTTGACGTAGATGAGAAAGACATAGTTGTTGATAACTCAAAGTATAAAGGTATCATTGGATCACTCTTATATTTGACAGCTAGTAGGCCCGATATAATGTTTGTTGTGTGCTTGTGTGCAAGATTTCAGGCTAATCCAAAAGAATCTCACATGAAAAGTGTAAAGAGAATTCTTAAATATCTGAAAGGTACAACTAATGTAGGTTTGTGGTATCCAAAGGGAGTCTTACTAAGTCTGATAGGCTACTCAGATTCATACTATGCTGGGTGTAGACTAGATAGAAAAAGCACAAGTGGTACTTGTCACCTACTAGGTAGTGCACTTGTCTCATGGCATAGCAAAAAGATAGCTTATGTTACTTTAAGTACAGCTGAGGCTGAGTATATAGCTGCTGGGAGTTGTTGTGCTCAAATTCTTTGGATGAAGCAGCAACTAAGAGATTATGGAACTAAATTAAATAAAATACCTCTGAGATGTGACAATACAAGTGCAATAAATTTGACCAAAAACCCAATTTTGCACTCTAGGACAAAACATATAGAGATAAGACACCACTTTTTAAGAGATCATGTTCAAAGAAATGATTGTGTTCTAGAGTTTGTTGAGACTAGTAAGCAATTAGCTGACATATTTACAAAACCTCTACCAAGGGAAAGATTTAATCAATTAAGAATTGAACTAGGGATAGTCAATGAATCTTGTTTGAATTGATTGTGATTTGAGATTGATTATATGATTGTTTGAAATAAGTATGAAACATTAATACATAAAAGAGAGTGTTCAAGAAGTGAATTAAACTTGGAGAAGTTTGAAAAGTTAAATTTCTGAGAAACAAAACTTCTCTGGAATAATCGGTTATCTTTAAATATAATCGATTATTTCAAGTGAGCCCATAATAATAATCGATTATTTGGGTAATAATCGATTATCTAGGAGATGAAGAATTCTAAGAGCCTCTGTAATAATTGATTATTTGAGTAATAATAGATTATCTGGTAAGAAGAATTCCAAGAGCCTCTGGAATAATCGATTATCTAGGGAAATAATCGATTATCTGGGAAGGAGAATTTGAAAGGCCTCTAGAATAATCGATTATCTTGAAAATAATCGATTATTCTAAAAATAATCGATTATTTATAGCAGACAGTGTTTTTAAATGGTTTTACTGATACAAATAATCGATTATTTGTATAAATAATTGATTATCTGCGCAACTTTAGGAATTCCTGAAGCATTTTGAACGGTTTATATGCGCGCCAAACCCTTAACCTGCCATTACTCTTCAGTTAACAAACTTTCCCCACTCAGAAACGTGTTAGGGCATAAGAACCCTCAAACCCTCTCATTTCTCCATATTCTCACATTCTCTCAAACTCCCAAACCCTAACCTCTTCATTTCTCTCATTCTCTTCTTCTCCACCAAGACCCATCCATGGCTTCTTCTTCCAAAAGACCCAAGCAGCTGGAAGTGAGGGGGAGCAAACGTCCTCTGCCCTCAGGGCAACTAATTTCCAAATGGTTTGCGGATGAGAAAACCCAAGAGTATTACTTCGAGTGGTATGCGGGTCGGAGAATCATCCCTCCCAAAACCCTGAAGTTGGAGTGGTTCAAAAATGAAGGGTTTAGCTTTCCAACTCTGCTGGAGCACCAAGAACTTGGAAAGTTTTTGGAAATGGAAGGACCCTACTACCCTGAACTGATCAGGTTGTTTCTTTGCTTTGCAACAAGCAATGAAGGCATCATGCAATCAGTTGTGAAGGGCAAGCTGATAAAGCTTGACGGACCAACCTTGAAGGCAGCTACCGGGCTGAGCGGCACTGGAAGTGAAAAACCTCAACCCTTCAACTTTGGTGATTTTGAGGAGCTGACGACCTTCAGAGATTGTCAGAGGAATCCTGAGAACACCAACTACAACAAATTCTTAGCGGGAGATATGAAGAAAAATTCCCGTTTAATTTCTTTTATTATTTCCTGGATGCTTAAACCGCGTTTGCACAACCATGCTCAAATGTCAAGGGATGACATTTTGTTAATGCATGTGATTAAAAAGAAAATCAAGATTGATTGGGTATCAGTGGTGAATGACTGTATGTGGAAGGCCAGAAGGAAAGAGGATGGTCCAATTCCTTATGCCTTGTTGTTGTCTAAAATTTTTGAGAATGCAGGGATAGAATTGACAGGGGAGAATAAAATTATTCTCCATGCTTCTAACAAAATTGAGAAATCTTCCTTGCATCACATAGGGATGCTAAAATAGGAAGATAAGTGGGTATTTAAGGGAGATGTACCTCCAACCCCTGAACCGACAACAGATGAGGATGGCGTTCCATCTCATGATGAGGATCAGCCACCACAGGTCGAAGCTGAGCCTGACCGAGAGCAAGAGGCGGAGCCTAAGCTATTCTCTCCATTTGAGCAAATTATGATTAATAAGCTTGATGCTGTGATGGAGATGTCTAGAAGGCATGAGTCAATATATTCGGGTATTCTTGATAGGTTTGATACCCTTGATCATGAAATTAACCGACTCAAGACTCACCTTGGGATGCCTGAAGACTCAGATTGATTAGTGCTCTATTCTGTTTCAATTAGGAAGTTTAAATTCTATTTTTTTAATTTCAATTTCAATTTGGTTGTAATCATTTTAATTCTGGAACAATTTTATTGCTTTATGATATTGAACAATTTAATTTCAGGTGAAATTGGAAGTTTAATTTCTGATATTGTGGTTGAATGATTTTGATTTGGTTGATTGATGCTATGATGCTCTGTTTTTGAGCATTGATATATGGTGTTGTTCTGTTTTTGAACATTGCTATATGGATTATTTGATGATTGGTTAGCATAATTGATAATGTTTTTGAATTCTGAAATTCTGAATTGGGATTATGGATTGTATCTTGTGATTTTGGTTGATAAATTGTTGTTTTTGCTACTGACTTGATGCTTATGGATTGGATAGTATGATTCAAGTTCACAAAGTTTTGTGAATGACCAATACCTCTGTTTTGATCAGTTTTTGGTATTGCTCTGAGCATATAAGGAGTATGCATAAAGCTCATACTGTATGTTGTGGACATACATAGCTTGATTTGTTTTTGATGATGTCCAAAGGGGTAGAAGGGTTTTGTTTTGGTTGTTTTGCAGGTTTTGAATGTGAAAAAAAAGGCAAAAGCAAAATGAACAAAATGGCCTAAGCCTAGCATGGTTTGTCATCATCAAAAAGGGGGAGATTGTTGAGATTGAGGGAGCCTAAGATTGATGAGATCACCTCTGAAGATTGAAGAGTTTTGATGATAACCAATGTGTGCGAAGGACATCAACAACTTAGAAGTCAAAAACAAAGTCAAAGGAAAATGTTATGTAATAAGAGTAGTTTTTAGATTTGTTTGCTTGAGCTTATTTGTTTTGTGTGCATAAGCTAAATCTATATCTAATCTGATTAGGAGTGTATGATGATGAGTTTAAAAGGTTAAGAAGTTATTTTGAGACTTAAAAGAAGAGTTTTGAAAACTAACTCAACATAATCGATTATCATTAAATATAATCGATTATTCCAGCAACATGCAAAAAAAGGGTGCCTTGCTGCAATAATCGATTATTTGTGAAATAATCGATTATCCCAGAAATGAATCTCTGGAATAATCGATTATCCAGCAAAATAATCGATTAAATTGTTCTTGGTTGGTTTCCAAAATACCTGAAGAACAAAATAATCGATTATTCTTTAAAATAATCGATTATCTGGTTCTGAAACTTTTATAAATAGTTTGAACATTTTGAAACTTCAGAACAGAGTTAGAATTGAGAATCAAAATTAGAAAAACGTGTTTTGTGAAGTCTTTGTGACATTCTTGGGAGTTTTCTTTGTGAAACCAAGAAGGAAAAATGTTTTTGAAAAGCTTTGAGAAAAGATCATCATCATCACATTCTTGAAAGGAAAGAGATTAAGATTTGCTTCTGAATTCCAGGTGAATTCGTTCCTTAATTCTTTGTGAATACTTGTAAATCTTGAGTAGGTTTCTCAAGTGGTAAGGAATTCTTGTAGTGGGTTTCTACAAGGGGTGCTTTCTTGAGGTCAAGAAAGTGGTTATCTTGAATGTAGGAGTGTATGCATGTGTGGTATGCTTGTAAACCTTCTTCATTAAGATAGTGGAACAAATCTTGATCAGGTTATGATTGAGGACTGGATGTAGGTCACATGTGGAGTGGCTGAACCAGGATAAAATACTTGTGCAATCTTTTCTTACCCTTATCTTTTACTTTGTGTAATATCTTGATTGTGTATTGAAAAGATTGTTCTTGATTAACATGTTTGCATGAGTAATATTGATTTGAACTGAGTATTACATATTGTTCTATTAGTTAATCTAGAAAGCATATAGGTTTCATTCTTCAATAACAAGTCTTTAAGAAACTTCATTGAAAATTCATTTTTAGAAATGTTTAATTGAAATAAAGATCCTAAATACTCTGAAAGTTTTTAAAGTGTCATAGAATCCAATTCACCCCCTCTTGGACTGAGCCATTCTTTTCTAACACTTTTCACAGATGATAGACTACTACATTATTGTATTGTGTTGATTTTGGCTGCAAAAAGGAGCAATCATGCTTATATCAGTGAAGATGATATGATTATGATGGCTGTATTTAAGAATGGATTCAAATTTGACTGGGTTCTGTCGCCACCGGCCCGAAACGGGCTTTCGGCATTCGCGAAGGATGGTTGGACTCTTTTATTTGTTTAAAAATATGGATTGCTAGAATGACTTATTCTCAAACTGAGACCTTGTCAAACGAGCAATTTTATTAAAAGGCTCACCAATCCATATTAATCCCAAGCGGGACCCTCCATGGATTAGCGGTTTTCATAAAAAGAAAGGGTTCATGGAGTCGCCACCAATGTTTTACTCAAAACATTGGAAAAAGAAGTTTAAAGCAATCGATTCAAAAATCGACTTCGGCCATGACAACCAGAGTCGGGTAAGGGAGTCGGTTACGCGTGGGGAAGGTGTTAGCACCCCACAGCGCCCCTTTCGGGTTCCCTATGACAGATTATTTATTAAATAATAGCGCAAAATTACTAAATTACCCCTATTTATTATAAGCGATTGTAAATTAAATATCTACATGATGATAAATTTAAATATGCAACAATCAGAAAGCGGTAAAAGAAGGGATTTTTAGAAAAGAAACCTCTTGAAGCGTGCTTTTTATATATCAAGTAAAACTGGGAAGCTTTTTGGCGTTCCCTCGCTCTACAAGCCCGCTCGCTCCCTCCTAGAAAATTTTAACTATGGAAATCCGGAGATTTCCCTTCGACTAAGTTCGAATCTCCAAGCTAAATGCTCGGAATTCCAGAACTTCGTCGGATCGACTCCCAGAGAGATTTCTAGGGCAGAACACTGCTCAAAAACCCCAGAATACTCAAGGAGGGAGTCAAAACTGTGTGTGAAAGTGTGAAATGACGTCCCATTGACGTCATATTTATAGGGAAGAGGCTCAATACGGTTTATGAGGGTCAATACGGTCAACATTGAAATTTTGAACTAATACGGCCGTATTGAATTCAATACGGCCGTATTGAAGTTCAAAAAACCTCAATACGGCCGTATTGAAGTTCAGTGCGGCCGTATTGAAGTTCAGTTCAGCCGTATTGAATTCAATGCAGCCGTATTGAAGTCCAGAAACTTCAATACGGCCGTATTGAGTTCAGTGCGGCCGTATTGAAGTTCAAAATGTTCAATACGGCCATACTGAACCTCTGGGAGGCCGTATTGGGCTTCATTCCTCCCACTTTTCTTATTTTAGCTATCCTAAGACCTCTAGACCTATAGAGAACCCTCCTTGGGCCTTCTGGAAGTCCTTCTGGCTGATCTTCCTTCAGTCTTCGAGAGTCTTCAAGCTTTATTTCCGACCCGGACAATTTTAGGGGTCTACAGCTGCCCCCCCTTTACTTAGTCGGACGGCCTTTTGGTGTACCGGCTGACAAGTAAAGGAGTTGACCCAATTGTCCGGGTGATGTGCCAACCTTCTGACTTGTAGTGTCTTCCGGTGGAAAATTGTTGAGTAGCCTCTCCAGGTTTTGTGCATACCTCGGTGCTCTGGACATCTGGGTACCGTGAGTTTTGCCTCTCCAGGCTTGTGCATACCTCGGTGCTCTGGACATCTGGGTAGCTGAGTATTGCCTCTCCAGGCTTGTGCATACCTCGGTGCTCTGGACATCTGGGTAGCTGAGTATTGCCTCTCCAGGCTTGTGCATACCTCGGTGCTCTCGACAACTGGGTAGCTAAGTATTGCCTCTTAGGCTTGTGCATACCTCGGTGCTCTCGACAACTGGGTAGCTAAGTATTGCCTCTTAGGCTTGTGCATACCTCGGTGCTCTCGACAACTGGGTAGCTGAGTATTGCCTCTTAGGCTTGTGCATACCTCGGTGCTCTCGACAACTGGGTAGCTGAGTACCGCCTCTCCAGGCTTGTGCATACCTCGGTGCTCTCGACAACTGGGTAGCTGAGTATTGCCTCTCCAGGCTTGTGCATACCTCGGTGCTCTCGACAACTGGGTAGCTGAGTATTGCCTCTCCAGGCTATACCAACGTGTTCTTGACAACCTCATGGTAGTTGCATACCTCCTTGTTCTTGACAACCTCGGGGTAGCGTGAGTTTTCCCTCTCCAGGGTATACCAACGTGTTCTTGACAACCTCGTGGTAGTTGCATACCTCCGTGTTCTTGACAACCTCGGGGTAGCGTGAGTTTTCCCTCTCCAGGGTATACCAACGTGTTCTTGACAACCTCGTGGTAGTTGCATACCTCCGTGTTCTTGACAACCTCGGGGTAGCGTGAGTTTTCCCTCTCCAGGGTATACCAACGTGTTCTTGACAACCTCGTGGTAGTTGCATACCTCCGTGTTCTTGACAACCTCGGGGTAGCGTGAGTTTTCCCTCTCCAGGGTATACCAACGTGTTCTTGACAACCTCGTGGTAGTTGCATACCTCCGTGTTCTTGACAACCTCGGGGTAGCGTGAGTTTTTCCTCTCCAGGGATCTGAGATGATTTTTTTGTCTCCACAGTCCACTATGCTGCTTCGACGTTTTTCTGATTTTGTGCCACTGAGGGCTGGATAACGCAGGGATCCGTCTAGGGGATGTGCATTCATTCATAGGTTCTTGTGCCCCAACTTGCATTTGCATAGTTGGTACCCATGGGGAATTTCTGACTCCTTGGGGTGTAGACACAGATGCTCTTCTTGATTTGAGCGATGCCTTATGTTTGGCTGACGTCCTTTTTGACGTAAGTGGAGTATCCCGGTTATCCTTATTCGGGTGTCTCTCTTTGATTTTTCTGATTTTTGTAGCCTCTGTGTAGGCTATTATCCACTGAGGGTTCTGGATGTTGATTTTGATTTTGTCTCCACAGTCCACGATGCTGCTTTGACGATTGTTTTTGATTTTTGTGCCACTGAGGGCTGGATAACGCAGGGATCCGTCTAGGGGATGTGCAGTTACTCATAGGTTCTTGTGTCCCAACTTTCCTTTGCATAGTTGGTGCCCATTGAGGAATTTCTGTTTCCCTGGGGTGTAGACACGAAGATGCTCTTTCTGAGATGAGCGGTGCCTTATGATTGGCTGACGTCTTTTCGACGATGGTGGAGTATCCCGGTTATCCTTATTCGGGTGACTCTTTTTGTTTTTCTGGTTTTGTCGCCTCTGTGTAGGCTGTTATCCGCTGGGGGATTTTGTCATTGATTGTGATTAGCCTCTTCTGTTAGGCAGATCATCTTGACGCTTGATGTTTGGCCAAGAGCCGGATTCCACTTGGGGAATGATTATTGATCTTTTGATTTTTTTTTTTTTTTTTTTTTTTTTGTAGGAATGCCTCTTGAGTAGGCGACTGGGGATTTGGGGATCTTATGTATCCCAGAGTATTATTTAGAAAGCCTCTTCAGGCTTAGCTTCACTCTTCGTTTGAGTTGGAAAGCTATCTTCCACTGAGGAAGTCTAAGTCCTTTGACTTGGATATTTTGTTTGGATCATGCTTCCGTTGGGGAATTTTGCTGATCTCGCTTTGATAGCTTTCACTGGGGAATTTGGCCCGTGAGTGGAAGCTGAGATATCTCTGGGGAGTATTATTTCGGCGAGCCTCTCCAGGCTCAATTATTCTGAGAGAGTATTATTTCGGCGAGCCTCTCCAGGCTCAATTATTCTGTGGGAGTATTGTTTCGGCAAGCCTCTCCAGGCTCAGTTATTCTGCATGAGTATTGGTTTTTTTTTGTTCAGCCCAAGAATGCAAGCTGAGATGTCTTTTTGGAGAGTATTATTTTGGCAAGCCTCTCCAGGCTCAGTTATTCTGTATAATTTGTTGGATTTTCTGTATTTTGCCTTTTTGTTGATTTTGGCTTTTTCTGTGTTTTTGCCTTTTTTGTTGATTTTGGCTTTTTCTGTGTTTTTGCCTTTTTTGGTTGATTTCGGCTTTTTCTGTACAGAAATGTCTCTGAGGAGTATTATTTTGGCAAGCCTCTTCAGGCTCAGTTATTCTGAGAGAGTATTATTTCGGCGAGCCTCTCCAGGCTCAATTATTCTGTGAGAGTATTATTTCGGCGAGCCTCTCCAGGCTCAGTTATTTCTGAGAGAGTATTATTTCGGCAAGCCTCTCCAGGCTCGGTTATTCTGTATGGTGAGAGAGTATTGTTTCTACAAGCCTCTCCAGGCTTAATTATTCTGAGGAAGTATTTTTTCAGCAAGCCTCTCCAGGCTCAATTATTCTGTACAAACTGAGGAGTATTGTTTGTATCCTTGCCTTTTTTCGTTTTCGGCTTTTGTTGACTGCTGTCATACACAAGCAATTTTCTATTTTTCTATTTTATGCAATTGCCTCATGATAAGGTCTTTGAATGTGCAATTAATGTGCGCGATGCACAAAATGCAAGTTTAATTATTTTATTTTTGGAAAAAATGAATGGCTCCCCCTATCCTCTTCTTCTTGGAGGAATTTTGTCATTGATGCGAGGGAGGATTTCTGTTATTGCCAATACGGCCGTTATTCATTTCAGTATGCCCGTATTGAATTGAAAATTTGTTCATAACCCTAATTTTGGTACGGGCATACTGAACATGATACGGGCGTATTGTTTTTCTGAAGTTTATATATATTTTTTTTGTTGTTTTTTTTTTTTTTTTCAATAAACAGAGAATAAGTGATCTTCCATTACACCTATCATCTGTATGCATGTATGCAGTATGATGCACCTAATTCTATTTGATTCACTTTTCAAAAGAATTAACCGATGCGTTTCTCTGTTTGGATTTTTGCCATTCCTCTAGACGGGCTGTGTGCTGCCGATTTCTGTAACCGAGGAATGATGCATGTTATATTGAGATTTGGTGTCATCAACCAAATGATTTTCCTTTCCTTTAGAAGATGTGTCAACCCTCCTATTGACTACTATATCTCCATGTTTCCACTAGATTATTCAAAAATCGTTTGGGACAAGAGAGAAAAGAAGGAAAGGATATATTTTCAAAAGTTTGTGTTTTAGAAGGGATTATTTATTTTTTGAAAAATGGATTTTGTAAGAATGGCTTGGCCAATGGTAGGCTTAAGTGTTTAGGCTTGTTTGATTAAACACTTATGAAGTTAAGCACGTCTTGGTTATTAACATTTGTGATTTGATAACTTGGATAGCTTTTCTTGAGCCCCTTCGTTGAATTCAGTTGGTGGTACCATCATGGATTTATTCTGTTTTTCGATTGCCCTAACTTTTGCCTAAAACACCCATTTGTGGAGTTTTAGCGGGCTTTTGTTTTTGTTCATTATTTTGTAACCCTAATTTTTGCCCAGGTCACCCTTTTGTGGGATTCCTAGCGGGTCTTTTGCTCTTATTTTTGCGCAGTCCCCTTTTTTGGGTTTCCTGCCGAGCTTCTTTTATTTTTAGGATTTCTGTCCTGAATGGATTTCTTTTTATCCATGACGGCACTTATTGAGGCCAAGGAAAGGTGCTCCAAGTTGTCGTGCACATTTCCACACAAAATGATGTGGGTTTATTGATTATTAAGACGATTTTAACCTCACTTATGTTCATTCAAACAGGGTTAAATAATGTGGTTTAGAATTTTATTGCAAGCAAGAAAAGAAGCAATAAGAAATAATGAAGAATGATTTTATTATAATCATAGTGGAAACATGTGCCCTATCGAGGCTCGGGGGTCGGGCTGTCCCCGAGGAGTAATCTCTAATAGTCATCAGGTTTACACATCCCTATCGGAAGGAGGAGAACACTTGATGACGACGACCGGCCTTGACGCTTGTGAACCGGCCTTCCTAAAGATCTGGCTTAAAGAACGTCAAGAAGGATCTTGATTCCTCTTCGTTCTGTGAAAGTGTGAAATGACGTCCCATTGACGTCATATTTATAGGGAAGAGGCTCAATAAAGTTTATGAGGGTCAATACGGTCAACATTGAAATTTTGAACTAATACGGCCGTATTGAATTCAATACGGCCGTATTGAAGTTCAAAAAACCTCAATACGGCCGTATTGAAGTTCAGTGCGGCCGTATTGAAGTTCAGTGCAGCCGTATTGAATTCAATGCAGCCGTATTGAAGTCCAGAAACTTCAATACGGCCGTATTGAGTTCAGTGCGGCCGTATTGAAGTTCAAAATGTTCAATACGGTCGTACTGAACCTCTGGGAGGCCGTATTGGGCTTCATTCCTCCCACTTTTCTTATTTTAGCTATCCTAAGACCTCTAGACCTATAGAGAACCCTCCTTGGGCCTTCTGGAAGTCCTTCTGGCTGATCTTCCTTCAGTCTTCAAGAGTCTTCAAGCTTTATTTCCGACCCGGACAATTTTAGGGGTCTACAGGTTCATGTATTGAAAGATACAATGTTGAAGACCAAAAGACTCATGGACTACAAGTGTCCATATGCTCTGTTCATTAGCAAGGTGCTGGCTCATTATGAAGTACCCGTGGAAAATGAAGTTATGGAAGTGACTCTGGATGCTCATAATGTCAAGGATCGTGATGAAGCTGACCAAGCATGAAGGAAGATGGAAAGCAAAGTATGAAATGGTGGAAGCTAAAGTGGAAGTTGAACCTGAACTTGAAGAGAAACCACTTTCAACATTTGAACGGGCGGTGTTAGCTAAGTTTGATGACATTAAGGAGTCTCAGAGGCGTGACTATGGTGAACTCAAAGCCTATTTTGAGTCTATCTCTGAACGCTTGGATGCAATGAACATTCCATACCCTGATGAGCACCCACAAGATTAGGCACTGCATAGTTTAAGTTGCATTTGGTTATGTTTTCTATTAGTTTTTTTTAAGAACTTTCTAATGGGTCGTAATATTTTTAATGTTACTTTATTTGAACAATGAGTACTTTGATCATGTTTTATATATAAATATAGTTCTATTTGTATTAATGGCTATGATTATGTTATATTGCATTATTATTTATCTTTGTTAATTTTGGTTTGGTTAAGCCAAATAGGGGAAGAAAAGAATGAGATATGAATGATATGAATTTTTTAATGATTTGAATGATATGAATTTTTGAATGATTTGAATTTTTAAAATGAATGAATGGTACAAATGAATGATCAATGCATTTACTCAATGTATTACTTAACTTGTTGTTGGAAGATTTCTTTTTAAAGCATTGTAGGTGGTTCATCAAGAAAACACAAGACATCATTTTTATGTCATTAGAGATTTAGCTCATCAAAACCAAAAATGGGGAGATTGTTGGAGATGGTTGAGATGATGAAGATAATTGAGATGACAAGAAGACTCCTTAAGAAGTTTTAGTTTTGATGATATTGTATAAATGATGTTTGAGCCTATGCAAAAGGATATTATATTGATTGTAATAGAAATAGGCTTGTGTGTGTGTTTGGTTATGTTTGATGATGTATGCTTTATTCAAGAATCTATCCAGCTTTTAAAGAAGTCAAGAATTTGTTTTTTAAATATTTCCATGAGTAAACATGGAGTAATAGATTATCTTGAAAAGGGTAATTTACTACCAAGTGTTTAAACATAGAACTATTACTTGATTCAAAACAAGAGTTTTCAAAGTAACTTTGTTAGTCTAGTTACCATTCAGGGTAATAGATTATCAAACTTGTTATTGGAAAAGGATATTCAAATGTCCTTTGTGTTAATAGATTACCAAGTCTGTTACTAAACATATTTTTAAAGAACTCTCTGAGGTAATAGATTACCAAAGTTGGTAATAGATTATAACAGAGTCTGTTGCTTCGAATCAGGTTGAAAAAATGAAGTTATCATCGTGTTAATCAATTACCAATATAGATAATCGATTACCACAGAATCATGCAAATCTGGGACTTTTCAAGCTCAAGTTAATTGATTACCACTTGAGATAATTGATTATCCTGGATATTTTTCATGTTCTGGTTCAATTAAAAGAGTTGGTAACAAAGTATCTACACAGGTAGTAGATTACTATTGTTATTACTCTTTATAAGTGAATTACGTCTTGTGCTTTATAAAAACCAATCTTTTTGAAATTAAAAAAAAAAAGAATAGAGACCCAAGAGAACTTTTGAACTCTTAAGAAAAGAAATATTTTCATAAACAAGATTAAAGTGTTTTACCAAATAAACTTTATGAAATTTTAAGAAGTGGAAAGATAAGACATGAATTCTTGAAAGAAAAAATTCAAGAACTGGACTCAAGAGTGAAAGATCAACATCTTCACATAATTAGGTGATATTACTCTGATCTTTGAATCTGTATTTTCGTTTTTACTATTGTATCTCTTGAGATAGGGTATCTCAACAAGAGATGGTGAAATCCTGAGAAGGGTTTCTCAAGTAATTTCTGTGAGATACAAATTTTTTGATTGTATTCAATCTTGGGGTGTCAAGATTGATGGTTGTTTGATATTCTTGTAATATTGTGTGTGCAAGGTGTTTGTAAACAATATTATAGTTCTTTGATTTGGTGGGGTACTAAATCAAGGAAAACTAGATGTAGGCCAAGTGGGTGGCTGAACTAGTATAAATTTCTGTTCTTTATCTTTTAACCCTTATCTTTAAAGAATCTTATTGAATTCTTGTTTTAAAGATTTGGAAAAATGAAATTTCAATTACAATACCAACTCTAATCTTTATTCCTGTAATTGAATCTGATTAAAAGGAAGGTAATATAAAATTAACCTTGATTGCAAGTGATTGATTCACTGCTCATACTTTGATATTCTGCTACGTCAGTAATAAACCTTGTAATCTACAACTATTTGTTACTCGAACTGCATAAAGGTTGTATTTTAGATTTCTTGAGAGGTTAATTTTCAAGAATTGTGAAAAAGAGAGCAATCTTAGAATAGAATATATTCAACCCCCTTCTAGATTCTAGTACATTAGGACCAACGAAACATCGGTGCCGACTCCCATTAACTACTTTTTCAAAACCATTAATTAAGGTTTAGTCTAACATCTAGGCATTCCTTGATTGATGAGATTCTTAATTTGGACGTAAACCATCTGTGGCTAAAATCATAATTTTTTGAGTTCCGACACATGGCGACTCCATAGGGGAAACTTAAAAAAGGGTTAAGCCCAAATAAATGATGAAATTAGCAGATTAAGAATAATAATTCAAACATTTATTCCTGTTACTTTGTTTATTTTGTATGTATTTGTTTATTTGGCTATAATATCTCTATGTCTGTTTAAATTTTTACACTTGTTTAGAATACACAATTATACACAAACCATTGGACACAACAGTTTCCTTTACACCTGGGGGCATGAGTGAGTAAACATAGAGAGTGGTTGACGTACAACTGACCCAAGAATGACCATAGTGCCTATGAGCTTTGTCAAAAATCACACTCAAGCTGAAAATCGGTTACTTTAGCTTAAAATACTGCTTCAAATTTAGATGTTTTCTAGGTGACAGTGAAAAAGATATTGGGTCCCTATAATGGGGGAACCTTGGGAGCCTGTAAAGACTAATGAGATTAAAATTGTCCTACACAACGCACTTTTCTTGATAGGGACCACAAACTAAGGATTCGAACGTGACCGTTCGCGGGTGTATATTGTGTGAGCATATGTTTGCTGCATTTGTGTGTTTTACTTATTTCAAATAGATAAGGATTATTGGCAGATAAGGAAATACTAATAAAAACTAATACCCTTCTATATGCCCTAATATTAACAACATATAGGTTAGTTTATTTCAAAAAAGTAATAAAAAAATAAACTCATGCATCACAACCTTTAGTCGAATAAAAAATAATAATAATTAGGTAGAAAATCACATGTCATGCATTTCTTTTACGTTAACGAGCAATAAACATTTCATTTCTATACATGGGAGGCATAGACAATAAAATGCATGGACCTTTGAGAAAAGTGAACATTCTAAATCATGTGAAGCCAAGAGCCAACAGTTTATGTGTCCTGATGCCGACAGAATTTAAGGCAAACTTTGAAAAACACTATGGAAGAATCCTTGACCTACTAAGGATATCTGTTGACCCTGCCTTTATGAGAGCCTTGGTTTATTTTTGGAAACCAAAACTCTGTTGTTTTTAGTTACGACACTTCGACATGGTGCCCATTGTGGAGGAATATAACCTAATGGTTAAGTGGCCCAAGTCTGAAGGGGTCTATGCTATCAGGGAAATTTGTATCTCTTTAGATAAGGTAGTTGAACTGATCAGGCTCCCCCCTCATCTATCCATTCTAGAGGGTAATTCGACAAGTAAGGGATGAAAGCTCTCTACACTTGAAGGACACCTTTCCCTTCTAACCGATCAAGGGGATTGAATGAATTTCAACAAGACTCTAGCTTTAATTTTGTTTGAGGATAATCCTTTTCCCTTTTCATGAGAAGGTAGTGAATCACGCTGTAGTTGATGCCTTTTTTTTCTTGGGATGCACACCTAAAATGTCTCATACCTGCCTTTCTTGCCAACACCTTGATTACTGTTGAATTTTGTAATAAAAAATAAAGGGATCATATGAGATGATGCAGGCCACTACTCTATGTGTGGGCATCTACCTATTTATTTTCCAATGGTCATATGGGAAAGCTACCAGACCCATTAAGAAGTTTTCCTAGGATCCTCACACCAAGGAAATACACCATGGCTTGGAAAGTCGAGTTAGAGGGTTGCACTAAAGATACCGTCACATGGAGGTGTCCATGGTTTTTACTGAACTCAGACTTTGCCGAACCTAGAAGACCTTGGAGAGATTTGTTTCTTCTACACCTCCGAGCAACAACAAATGATTGATTCTATTAAGGAAGCTTAGAGAAAGCCACTTTATGTTGGAGACATTGAACATGGTAGAGCCTGGATAGCTCTTTCAGACGACTACCAACAATGGAGAAGCGAAAGAGGAGTCACAGGTACAACCAAATCGGTGATCAATGCGAGCAGTAATGAGTCGATGCCTTGACTAAGAAGATGGAAATTTTGGAAGCCAAAGTAAAAGCCTTGGAAGAAAAGGATGAGGAATCCAAAATTTATATTGATAGTTTACCAAGGCAGTGCAAGAAGAAAGACATAGAGATCGAACGATTAAAAGATGAGTGTGCCGAGGGAAATATACAGTCATTGAAGTCTGTAGGAGTTGATTCAGATAAACAACTCGTAGAGACCTTATCAAAGGTAGGACAACTTGAAATCAAGCTCCAAAGGTAGAAATAGGAAAAAGAACAGGCACAAGAGGACTTACCCATTACTCGACCTGAGGTTCAAGTTTGGTGGGAGAGATAAGCTCTAGAAATGGTACAAGAGCTAAAAGTGATGGTGAGATACCATCAAGAGAAGGCCAAAGAAGCACAATCGACTCGGGATAGCATGAGCAAGGCAATCCATGGATAGGCGAAAGCAATTTTCTCTCGCTACTATCGTTGATCATGAGTTTGGAGCCAAATCAAAAGGCCCTACTGAAGGTCTTGAATGAAGCTTACGTTGCACACATATCTCCCAAGACAAATTTGAAGGGATTGTAAGTCACATCACGACTAATGATCACTTAACCTTAACAAATGATGAGATATCAAATGGATGGTTAGACCATAACAAGCCCTTACATATCTCTGTAAATGTAAGGATTTTCTCATCGCCAAAGTTTTGGTAGACAACAAGTCTTCTTTGAATGTGCTACCGAAGAGCACCATTGACAAACTAATGGTCAAGGAAACCCAAATGCGGCCAAGCAACATGATCGTGTAACAGCCCAATTTTCATAGAATGTACGAGGACCCAAAAGCCCAATGAGGGTAATTTAGTAATTCACAAGGGTGTTTTAGTAGTTCAGAACGGGTCGTTCCAAAATTGGAATGGGCCGTTCCAAGTTACTAAAACAAAGGTGATTTAGTGGCTCGGAACGGGCCTTTCCCAAAATGGAACGGGTCGTTCCAAACTATTAAATTTACCTATGATTCTTAGTTGGGAATGGGTTGTTCCCAACTAGAATGGGCCATTCCGGATTTCAGAAATGGCCTTTAAGCCTTATTGAGAACGGGCCGTTCTGGTTTGAGAACTGGCCGTTCCAAAATATGACCGTTGAGAGTTTTTAATACAAACCCAGAACGGGCCGTTCTGGTTTGCGAACGGGTCATTCTGAATGTGAATTTTACTCATGATTTAAGGGTCTGTCGCCACCGGCCCGAAACGGGCTTTCGGCATTCGCGAAGGATGGTTGGACTCTTTTATTTGTTTAAAAATATGGATTGCTAGAATGACTTATTCTCAAACTGAGACCTTGTCAAACGAGCAATTTTATTAAAAGGCTCACCAATCCATGTTAATCCCAAGCGGGACCCTCCATGGATTAGCGGTTTTCATAAAAAGGAAGGGTTCATGGAGTCGCCACCAATGTTTTACTCAAAACATTGGAAAAAGAAGTTTAAGGCAATCGATTCAAAAATCGACTTCGGCCATTACAACCAGAGTCGGGTAAGGGAGTCGGTTACGCGTGGGGAAGGTGTTAGCACCCCACAGCGCCCCTTTCGGGTTCCCTATGACAGATTATTTAAAAAAATAATAGTGCGAAATTACTAAATTACCCCTATTTATTCTAAGCAATTATAAATTAACTATCTACATGATGACAGTTTAAATATGCACACAGAAAGCAGTAAAAGGAAGGTCTTAAGAAGAAACCTTTGAAGCGTGCTTTTATATTCAAGTAAAACTGGGAAGCTTTTTGGCGTTCCCTCGCTCTACAAGCCCGCTCGCTCCCTCCTAGAAAATTTTAACTATGGAAATCCTCCGGATTTCCCTTCGACTCAGTTCGAGACTCAAGCAAAAAGCTCAGAACTCGAGAACTTTGTCGGATCAACTCTCCGAGTGATTTCTAGGCAGAGCACTGCTCAAAAAAAACCCAGAATACTCAAGAAGAGGGTTAAAACTCAGTGTGAAAGTGTGAAATGACGTCCCATTGACGTCATATTTATAGGGAAGAGGCTCAATACGGTTCCTGGGGGTCAATACGGTCCGTATTGAAGTTTTGAACTACAATACAGCCGTATTGAATTCAATACGGCCGTATTGAAGTTCAAAAACCTCAATACGGCCGTATTGAAGTTCAGTGCAGCCGTATTGAAGTTCAGTGCAGCCGTATTGAATTCAATGTAGCCGTATTGAAGTTCAGAAACTTCAATACGGCCGTATTGAGTTCAGTGCGGCCGTATTGAAGTTCAAAATGTTCAATACGGCCGTACTGAACCTCTGGGAGGCCGTATTGGGCTTCATTCCTCCCACTTTTCTTATTTTAGCTATCCTAAGACCTCTAGACCTATAGAGAACCCTCCTTGGGCCTTCTGGAAGTCCTTCTGGCTGATCTTCCTTCAGTCTTCGAGAGTCTTCAAGCTTTATTTCCGACCCGGACAATTTTAGGGGTCTACAGCTGCCCCCCCTTTACTTAGTCGGACGGCCTTTTGGTGTACCGGCTGACAAGTAAAAGAGTTGACCCAATTGTCCGGGTGATGTGCCAACCTTCTGACTTGTAGTGTCTTCCGGTGGAAAATTGTTGAGTAGCCTCTCCAGGTTTTGCTTCGCTCGTCGCCCGAGCCGGAAGCTGCATACCTCCGTGCTTCTGAACACTCTGGTAGCGTGAGTACCGCCTCTCCAGGCTCAACTTCACTCGACGTCCGAGCTGGAAGTTGTGAGTACCGCCTCTCCAGGCTTAGCTTCGCTTGCCGCCCAAGCTGGAAGCTGTGAGTACCGCCTCTCCAGGCTCTGCTTCGATGCTTCTAACATCCTAGGCAGTTGAGTTTGCCCTCTCCAGGGTTAGCTTCGCTTGCCGCCCAAGCTGGAAGCTGTGAGTACCGCCTCTCCAGGCTCAACTTCACTCGACGCCCGAGCTGGAAGTTATGAGTACCGCCTCTCCAGGCTTTGCTTCGCTCGCCGCCCGAGCTGGAAGCTGCATACCTCCGTGCTTCTGAACACTTTGGTAGCGTGAGTTTGCCCTCTCCAGGGTCTGCGGTTTGCCCTCCCCAGGGTCTGCGTACCTCCGTGCTTCTGATCACTTTGGTAGCGTGAGTTTGCCCTCTCCAGGGTCTGCGGTTTGCCCTCCCCAGGGTCTGCGTACCTCCGTGCTTCTGATCACTTTGGTAGCGTGAGTTTGCCCTCTCCAGGGTCTGCCTCTGTGTTCTTGACGACATTGGCAATGTGAGTTTGCCCTCTCCAGGGATCTGTGATGGTTTTGTCTCCACAGTCCACGATGCTGCTTTGACAATTTGTTTTTGATTTTGTGCCACTGGGGGCTGGATAACGCAGGGATCCGTCTAGGGGATGTGCAGTCATTCATAGGTTTTTGTGCCCCAACTTGCATTGCTTAGTTGGTACCCATGGAGAATTTCTGACTCCTTGAGGTGTAGACACAGATGCTCTCTCTCTGAGTTGAGCGATGCCTTATGTTTGGCTGTCGTCCTTTCGACGTTGTGGAGTATCCCGATTATCCTTATTCGGGTATCTCTTTTGGGTTTTTTTGATTTTTGTCGCCTCTGTGTAGGCTATTATCCGCTGGGGGATTTTGTCATTGATTGTGATTAGCCTCTTCTGTTAGGCAGATCATCTTGACGCTTGATGTTTGGCTGAAAAGCCAGATTCCGCTTGGGGAATTGCTATTGATCTTTTGGATTTTTGCTTTTTGTAGGAATGCCTCTGTGTAGGCGACTGGGGATTTGAAGTTCTTATGTATCCCAGAGTATTATTTAGAAAGCCTCTTCAGGCTTAGCTTCACTCTTCGTTTGAGTTGGAAAACTATCTTCCACTGAGGAAGTCTAAGTCCTTTGACTTGGATATTTTGTTTGGATCATGCTTCCGTTGGGGAATTTTGCTGATCTTGGTTTGATAGCTTTTACTGGGGAATTTGGCCCGTGAGTGGAAGCTGAGATATCTCTGGGGAGTATTATTTCTACGAGCCTCTCCAGGCTCATTTATTCTGTACAGTTGGGGAGTATTATTTCAGCAAGCCTCTCCAGGCTCAGTTATTCTGAGAGAGTATTATTTCGGCGAGCCTCTCCAGGCTCAATTATTCTGAGAGAGTATTATTTCGGCGAGCCTCTCCAGGCTCAGTTATTCTGAGAGTATTATTTCGGCAAGCCTCTCCAGGCTCAGTTATTTTGTATGAGTATTATTTCGGCAAGCCACTCCAGGCTCAATTATTCTGAGAGATATTATTTCGGCGAGCCTCTCCAGGCTCAATTATTCTGAGAGTATTATTTCGGCAAGCCTCTCCAGGCTCAGTTATTTTGTATGAGTATTATTTCGGCAAGCCTCTCCAGGCTCAGTTATTCTGCATGAGTATTGTTTCGGAAAGCCTCTCCAGGCTCAGTTATTCTGTACGAGGCGATCGATTTTCTAAATCTTTTGCCTTTTTTGTCGTTTTTGGCTTTTTCTGTATTTTTGCCTTTTTTGTTGATTTTGGCTTTTTCTGTGTTTTTGCCTTTTTTGGTTGATTTCGGCTTTTTCTGTACAGAAATGTCTCTGAGAAGTATTATTTTGGCAAGCCTCTTCAGGCTCAGTTATTCTGAGAGAGTATTATTTCGGCGAGCCTCTCCAGGCTCAATTATTCTGTGAGAGTATTATTTCGGCGAGCCTCTCCAGGCTCAATTATTCTGAGAGAGTATTATTTCGGCAAGCCTCTCCAGGCTCAGTTATTCTGAGAGTATTATTTCGGCGAGCCTCTCCAGGCTCAGTTATTCTGTATGGTGAGAGAGTATTGTTTCTGCAAGCCTCTCCAGGCTTAATTATTCTGAGGAAGTATTTTTTCAGCAAGCCTCTCCAGGCTCAATCATTCTGTACAAACTGAGGAGTATTGTTTGTATCCTTGCCTTTTTTCGTTTTCGGCTTTTGTTGACTGCTGTCATACACAAGCAATTTTCTATTTTTTCTATTTTATGCAATTGCCTCATGATGAGGTCTTTGAATGTGCAATTAATGTGCGCGATGCAAAAAATGCAAGTTTAATTATTTTATTTTTGGAAAAAATGAATGGCTCCCCCTATCCTCTTCTTCTTGGAGGAATTTTGTCATTGATGTGAGGGAGGATTTCTGTTATTGCCAATACGGCCGTTATTCATTTCAGTATGCCCGTATTGAATTGAAAATTTGTTCATAACCCTAATTTTGGTACGGGCATACTGAACATGATACGGGCGTATTGTTTTTCTGAAGTTTATATTTTTTTTTTGTTTTTTTTTTCAATAAACAGAGAATAAGTGATCTTCCATTACACCTATCATCTGTATGCATGTATGCAGTATGATGCACCTAATTCTATTTGATTCACTTTTCAAAAGAATTAACCGATGCGTTTCTCTGTTTGGATTTTTGCCATTCCTCTAGACGGGCTGTGTGCTGCCGATTTCTGTAACCGAGGAATGATGCATGTTATATTGAGATTTGGTGTCATCAACCAAATGATTTTCCTTTCCTTTAGAAGATGTGTCAACCCTCCTATTGACTACTATATCTCCATGTTTCCACTAGATTATTCAAAAATCGTTTGGGACAAGAGAGAAAAGAAGGAAAGGATATATTTTCAAAAGTTTGTGTTTTAGAAGGGATTATTTATTTTTTGAAAAATGGATTTTGTAAGAATGGCTTGGCCAATGGTAGGCTTAAGTGTTTAGGCTTGTTTGATTAAACACTTATGAAGTTAAGCACGTCTTGGTTATTAACATTTGTGATTTGACAACTTGGATAGCTTTTCTTGAGCCCCTTTGTTGAATTCAGTTGGTGGTACCATCATGGATTTATTCTGTTTTTCGATTGCCCTAACTTTTGCCTAAAACACCCATTTGTGGAGTTTTAGCGGGCTTTTGTTTTTGTTCATTATTTTGTAACCCTAATTTTTGCCCAGGTCACCCTTTTGTAGGATTCCTAGCGGGTCTTTTGCTCTTATTTTTGCGCAGTCCCCTTTTTTGGGTTTCCTGCCGAGCTTCTTTTATTTTTAGGATTTTTGTCCTGAATGGATTTCTTTTTATCCATGACGGCACTTATTGAGGCCAAGGAAAGGTGCTCCAAGTTGTCGTGCACATTTCCACACAAAATGATGTGGGTTTATTGATTATTAAGACGATTTTAACCTCACTTATGTTCATTCAAACAGGGTTAAATAATGCGGTCTAGAATTTTATTGCAAGCAAGAAAAGAAGCAATAAAGAATTAATAAAGAATGATTTTATTATAATCATAATGGAAACATGTGCCCTATCGAGGCTCGGGGGTCGGGCTGTCCCCGAGGAGTAATCTCTAATAGTCATCAGGTCTATACATCCCTATCGGAAGGAGAAAAACACTTGACGACGACCGGCCTTAACGCTTGTGAACTGGCCTTCCTAAAGATCTGGCTTAAAGAACGTCGAGAAGGATCTTGGTTTCTCTTCGTCCTTTGATCTTTATAAGGGTTGTATCCTAACCCTTGTTTCCCCGGATTATCCTTGATAATGGGTAGCTCCGGGATTCCTTGGGAGTCCTTGCCTAATCCTTGTCCTAGCAAGTATCCGTTCTTGGTGAGCATGGAGGCTACCTTCTTCATTTCTCGGGGAAACGTTTCGACATTGGCAATTTCCAATGCTTGGAAGGCGGTTTCTAAAGCTTCCTCCGCTGCATCCAGGTAAGGTATGGTGGATGGTTTGCTGATGAGTATGTCATCTTCAGCTTGTACAATCACCAGTTTGTCACCCACTATGAACTTGACTTTCTGGTGGAGCGTAGAGGGTACAGCTTTTGCATCATGAATCCAAGGTCGGTCGAGGAGACATGCGGGAGTAATGTCCATCACTTGGAATTCGACATTAAAGATAGTGGGTCCAATTTGGATTGGAAGATTGATCTCTCCCACCACTTCTCTTTTAGAACCATCGAAGGCTCGAACGATCATGTTGCTCGGGCGCATTTGGACTCCCTTGATTGCCAATTGCTTGAGCGTTCTTTTTGGCATCACATTCAAGGAAGATCCATTATCTACCAAGACTTTAGCGATGTGATACTCCTTGCACTTTACAGAGATGTGCAAGGGCTTGTTATGATTCGGTCCCCCAGCGGGGATTTCTTCATCGGTGAAGGTAAGGTGATCACTAGCCGTGATGTGACTAACAATCCCCTCAAACTTGTCTTGGGAGATAGTGTGCGACACATATGCCTCGTTCAAGACTTTCGACAGAGCTTGCCGATGCGGTTCGGAACTTAGGATCAACGACAACAGCGTAATCTTTGCTGGCGTCCTATGAAGTTGATCCACGATGGAGTACTCGCTCTGTCGGATAAACTTTAACAGCTCGTTTGTCTCCTCCTCGGATTCTTTTTCCTCGGTTTTCTTTTCTTTTCTTTTTTTCTTTATTCTTGGGGGCTTTATCATGAAGATCTTCGGGAGTGTAGATCCTGCCACTCCTAGTCATGCCCCCAAGTCCAGCGATGTTAGAGATATCGCTGTCGGCAGAAAAATGGATGTCGTATATCCACGGCACAGCCTTATTCGATTCGTAGGGAAAAGGCCTTGGAGTAGTGATCCTTAACGGTGTCGGACCTTCCCCTTTATTCGTCTTAATTACCAACAACGGAGTTGACGTGTGTTTGCTTGGCGCGGTTGTTGGCTTACACTTGATAACGAACGGCGTGCGATCCATTCTTTGAACATACGCATCGATTAATTCTTTCTTTTTATTAATGTTTATTAATGATTTACTAGGAGGGATGTATGAAATGTAAACCTAGATCCCTCCATGATCTTTGATAAGAATGCATGATATGAGATGATGACGATGAATATGCATGCATTGTGTTTATTCAACTAAGCATTATCATGTTTTTAGGATGTCCCTAAGATGATGCATGATATTGCTTGGTTTGGATAAATAACCCTTTTTTCCTTCCTTTTTTTGGGTATTTTGTTTTTTGTATTTTTTTTGGGTGAAAAGGGAAACTACCTATATGAATGTGATGAAGGTAGATGTTAACACCATGCAATGGAAGATTCTTATTCCTATTTATTCTTATTTTAAAAAGGAATGTTGTATGTTTAAAAGGTGCAATGTATGCTCAAACAATTTCACATAATCAATGCACAAACAATTCACTCATCCAAGAACAGTCACGAGCGAATCACGAGGTAGGGGTATCCTGCAGAAAAGTGCATATTCAAGGTGGATCTAACTGTTCTCACCGGTCTGAGGCCCCCAAGGTGCCCCCATTATAGGGACCCAATTCCTCTCGTCGTAAGCCGATGGAAAGCTCCAACGCACTGTCGGACTCGAGTTCATGGTTATCACCTTGAGTGATGCTTTCCGACAACGGTCTACGGGCACCTATAGATCCATTCGACAACCGGCCGTACTAACATCCACTCCCTATGGCTTACCACTCATGCCCCCGGGTATAGAGGGAACTGTTGTGTGCAAAGGTTTGTGTGCAATTTATATTTCAAACAATTGCGAGAATTTAAACATACAACAGTTATTAAAGCCAAATAGATAAACATGTTATCATACAAGCAAGGGGTAATGAAGTAATTTTAACTATTATTTGTTAAAAATAATCTGTCACTAAATGGGACTGACTCTCGAAGCTTCCCCAGTGAAGTCGCCATCTGTCGCCACCGGCCCGAAACGGGCTTTCGGCATTCGCGAAGGATGGTTGGACTCTTTTATTTGTTTAAAAATATGGATTGCTAGAATGACTTATTCTCAAACTGAGACCTTGTCAAACGAGCAATTTTATTAAAAGGCTCACCAATCCATGTTAATCCCAAGCGGGACCCTCCATGGATTAGCGGTTTTCATAAAAAGGAAGGGTTCATGGAGTCGCCACCAATGTTTTACTCAAAACATTGGAAAAAGAAGTTTAAGGCAATCGATTCAAAAATCGACTTCGGCCATTACAACCAGAGTCGGGTAAGGGAGTCGGTTACGCGTGGGGAAGGTGTTAGCACCCCACAGCGCCCCTTTCGGGTTCCCTATGACAGATTATTTAAAAAAATAATAGTGCGAAATTACTAAATTACCCCTATTTATTCTAAGCAATTATAAATTAACTATCTACATGATGACAGTTTAAATATGCACACAGAAAGCAGTAAAAGGAAGGTCTTAAGAAGAAACCTTTGAAGCGTGCTTTTATATTCAAGTAAAACTGGGAAGCTTTTTGGCGTTCCCTCGCTCTACAAGCCCGCTCGCTCCCTCCTAGAAAATTTTAACTATGGAAATCCTCCGGATTTCCCTTCGACTCAGTTCGAGACTCAAGCAAAAAGCTCAGAACTCGAGAACTTTGTCGGATCAACTCTCCGAGTGATTTCTAGGCAGAGCACTGCTCAAAAAAACCCAGAATACTCAAGAAGAGGGTTAAAACTCAGTGTGAAAGTGTGAAATGACGTCCCATTGACGTCATATTTATAGGGAAGAGGCTCAATACGGTTCCTAGGGGTCAATACGGTCCGTATTGAAGTTTTGAACTACAATACAGCCGTATTGAATTCAATACGGCCGTATTGAAGTTCAAAAACCTCAATACGGCCGTATTGAAGTTCAGTGCAGCCGTATTGAAGTTCAGTGCAGCCGTATTGAAGTTCAGAAACTTCAATACGGCCGTATTGAGTTCAGTGCGGCCGTATTGAAGTTCAAAATGTTCAATACGGCCGTACTGAACCTCTGGGAGGCCGTATTGGGCTTCATTCCTCCCACTTTTCTTATTTTAGCTATCCTAAGACCTCTAGACCTATAGAGAACCCTCCTTGGGCCTTCTAGAAGTCCTTCTGGCTGATCTTCCTTCAGTCTTCAAGAGTCTTCAAGCTTTATTTCCGACCCGGACAATTTTAGGGGTCTACAGGGTCCAGAACGGGCCGTTCCGAATTTGGAACGGGCCATTCTGGAGACACTTGATGCCTATAAATTAAGCTCTCTGCCACTCCTAAAAAGCACATTTTCACTTTTCTCTTCTTTTCTTCTTTGCTCTCTTCTTTTCCTTCTACACTCTCTGAAGACCGAGGGGCACTCAGAGGAGGAGACCAAGGAGATCTTTGTTTTAGTTTCAACTACTGTTTATCCAGGTACGAGGGAAAAAGGGAATTATTTATATGTAGAGTTACATGAGGGAATTGGGTAGAGGAAGAGTCCTTTAAGATTATGAGTAATTTTATAATTATTTTTGTTTGGAGAATTATTGGTCTTATGTGATTCTGTATATATTTAGGACTACGAATATATGATTTATTTGTAAAAAATGATGCTCTAGGAGAGAGAACAAAATTATAGAAAAGTTCCTGTAAGTTAGGTTTTGGAAAAATTGGATTATTTCTGTTTGAGGAATTAATGATTCCATTAGACTATATATGTATTAAGGATTAGAAATATGCTAATAATTTGTACAAATGATGATCTGGGAGAGAGAACGAAATTGTAGAAAAGTGTCTGTGATTTAGGTTTTAGAAAAATTGGGGGTTTTATTGATTGTGTTAAGATTATATTAAATTGGCAATTTAATTTGGTTTTATATTAATTTATAAATATTATTATAACATGATTTGGTAAAATTGATGATCTAGATGAGGATGAGGATTCATGGTGAATTACTTTAGGGGTATGTGAACCACTATTTTGTGTGGATTCTGTATGTATTGTGGAATTGAGATGTGGATGTGGATATGGATGTGAATGTGATTATGGTTCCTCACACTTGTGACCAAGGGTGGCACGACCTTAGACAAGAGATGCTACAGGCGTGACCTTGGCATAGTATGGGATGGGTGATTCCTCATGCTTATGTCGGGGGTGGCACGACCTCGAGCAAGAGATGCTGTAGGCGTGACCTTGGCACAGTGTAGGAGTGTGATTTCTCATACTTATGTCGGGGGTGGCACGACCTTGGGCAAGAGATGCTACAGGCATGACCTTGTCATAGGGTGGGATGTGTAAGGCAATTAATGTTTATGTCGGGGGTGGCACGACCTCGAGCAAGAGATGCTACAGGCGTGACCTTAACATAGGGTTAATTGTAAGATTTGTGTGGATTGTAATGGATTTGTTTGATTATGAATTGTGATGTGAAGATGATGAATGATTGATAGAATGATGATATATCTATAGAAATGCTCGTAAATAA
The DNA here is from genome assembly GCF_000230855.2 of Cajanus cajan. NCBI lineage: Eukaryota > Viridiplantae > Streptophyta > Magnoliopsida > Fabales > Fabaceae > Cajanus > Cajanus cajan. Next base: position 14,802,253 of record NC_138522.1, on the reverse strand, counting down.
CATTTCAAGTTATGATGAGATAATGTTGTGGATTTCCTTGTGTGCTTTATATATAAATATTTTCTTTTCTCACCATACAATTTGTGGATGTTTTAGGTGAGGAAGATCCGACTTTGAGTGGCATCTAGAATGTCAACCGTTGAGTTATGGGTGTGCTCTGATATTGTGACATTGGGGCAGAGAATTCTAGGATAAATTTTTATATGTATTTAGAGTTATACCTTCTCTTTTGATAGCAATTTGTAAACTCTTAAGTTTTACCTTCTAAATTTCATTTTTAATTATTTTGGTTATTTTTGAAGGTTTTATGTGAACCTTTTTACCAACGTTGAATATTTTATTCTTTAGTTTATTTACAAGATTTATTTATATATGTGTTGGGGTAGTAAGGGTGTCACAGATCGTCCTAGCCTTCAATGGATCTCGAAGAGAAGTGATGAAGGAAATCACCATACATATCCAGATAGGACCTACCATTTTTAATAAGGAATTTCAAGTGATGGATATCGCTCCCGCTTATAGTTGTCTCCTTAGAAGGTCGTGGATACATTAGGCAAAGGCGATACCTTGCATGCTTCATCAAAAGTTCAAGTTCATAGTTTATTATAAGTTGGTAGTCATGCAAGCAAAGGAAGACATCATTATCACTAAACCATTGACCATCTTGTATGTAGACACAACTGAAGAAGCCTTGGAAATAACTTTCCAAGCATTCAAAATCACTTATGTTGAGAAGATCTCGAGTAAGAGGAATCTAGTAGCTAAAATTTTGTTTAGAAGCAGTTACCGACCAGCACAGGGACTCAGCAAGGACACCCAACGAATAAAATAATTGTTGGACTACATAGGCAATTCAGGATGACAAGGTTTGAGATATGAATCCACAACAAATCTTAGAAAGGTAAAGCCAAACACTCTTACTCTATATGAGATCTTTTGAAGCGTCGGTATCCAAGCAAGCGAGGGAACAGTCTTGGTGGTCAAATCAATCAGGTCTCACTGAGGGGATAATCCTTTTCCGTATCTTTGTGTATGAATCATGAACTCGGGGCATGCCCGAGCCCACGAGCTACAATAAAAGGGCACGTGTAAATCAGAATTTTCTTTGAATGCCATAATTTCTTTCTCGTTTTATTTCTTTTATCTCTTTAAACACTTAATCTAGGCCCCAATAATTAACTTGTAATAAACAAGGCATATCCGAAGTAGGGACTTCACTCAAACGATAGTTTGACATACATTAAAAAATAAAAAAAGGCGTAACAAAAGTTGCGAGATAATAAATCAAACGAAGAAGAAATCCCATATTTGCAAACAAATGTTGTAAAAACAAAGGCCCAATAGGAAACCCACAATAGGGGACTGTGCAAAAAATTAGGGCATGGTCTACTAGGAAACCCAAAGAAAAAAGGGGGCAACCTAGGCAAAAGAAAGGATCAAAAAGGAAAATGTCCATTTGGAAGCACATCTCAAAACAACCTAGGCAAAAGTTAGGACACTAAAGCGACAACTTGAGTTGAAAATTGAGAGGCGGCTTAGGAGGGAAAGTTTCACTCAAAAATGCGATCCCTAAGTCATTGTTCATAAAAGAAAGGCTAAGCACTAAAATGATTTCCCTAAAATGGATACACTTTGTTTATTAAACATAAAAACATCAACCCACTCTAGCCAACCATTCTTCTAAAATCCATTTGAAACACCTTTGGCTAAATATACATTCCCTTTCTTTCGTTTCTCTTGAACCTTTAGGCATTGAAAACAATATCTAGAAATACACAGAAGATGCATAGTGAATACTCACAAAGAATGGATTAAGACATCTCCAAAAAGGGTTTTGAAACATCTAACCAAGATATGTTCATGACAAGTAAAGAATGACCAAGACGTGGGGCAAATGAGCATATTCCCGATAAACAACTAAATGAAGGCAAGAATAAGAAAACGGGTCGGTCAACAGATAAACATGCACAAATTAATTTCCTAAAAGTGAAAAAACAAACTTGCATTTTTAGGACAAAACATGGATTGCATGACATACATCAAAAGGAGCACTTAGAAGGGTATCAAAAAAATCAGAATGGATCGTTCCAAAGGCGGAACACCAAGTTCTAAATAACATTAGGTAGAATAGGTCGTTCTGATATGAAAACGCCCTGTTCTGAATGGAACACCCCGTTCTGGAGGTAAAATCAGTCATTCCAAATTATTTTAAGCTAGAACACCCCATTTCAAAATTAGAACGACCATTCTAGTTTAATTGCAATTCAAAATGCCCTATTCCAATGCTCAGAACAAGCCGTTCTGCACCAAAATCGACCGTTCTGGCCCTTTTTGGCTATAAAAGGAGCCATTCCCCCTCATAATCGTTATCTATTTCCCAAAACCCCAAATTTCTGTCTAGTGTAATTTTAGACATCCTTTAGTCACATTTTTCATCATGCATAGAGGGAGCTCATCCCATGGCCGAGACAAGAGGCTTTGGATACCATATTCCTCTTTATCCTTAGGTTTCATGGACTTTTTTTTCTCTCTTTTCTTTTTTTTTTAAATCTTTTCTCACTCTCTCTTTTGAGTTTCATTTGTGCTTGATCCTCAGCCACCTGTTGAGGAGAAAGAGGATGAAGCACAAATTTCTTTTCTTTATGAGTAAAGGTAATCTCGTTAGTAAGGCCATTATGCATGGTTTTCTTATCAAATTTCCATGGCCTTCCTAATAAGATATGACAAGCTTCCATTGGTACTACATCACACAGCTCTTCATCTTCATAATTCCTAATGGAAAGCTTGACCTTTACTTGTTGGTCAACTACTAGGTCACCATCCTCATTAATCCAATGGAGTTGATAAGGTTTAGGATGGGGACTAGTAGTTAAACTCAACTTTTCAACCAGCCTAGTGCTACAACAATTGCACCACGAACCACTATCAACAATGAGAGAACATGCATTGTTTAAAACTTTGCATCTAGTATGATAGATATTCTCCCTTTGTGATAGAGTACCACTAGGTTGGTTGTTGAGGAGTCTCCTAATCATTAAGAGCTCCCCTTCATAAGGAAAAGTAGACTCCACATTTTTTTCTAGTTCACTTGCTTCTTCCTCACTATTACTAGAGGAAGTAGTAGCCTCATCTTGGCTACTATAAATGTCATGCCCCCTCATGATCATGACCTTCTTAGTGGGGCATTGGGAGGCAATGTGGCCTCTCCTTAAACATTTAAAGCATTTTATATCACTAGTCCTAGAACTAGTGTGTGAAGTGACTTTCCCTTTTCCTTTGTCTTTCTCTATAGCTAGACTCTTGGAGGGTCCAAAATTTTTCTTTCTCTAAAAAGTTTTTCCCTCCCTCTTGGAGTCTTTCTTTAGAGATGAAGAGTGGGAGCTATCTCTTTTATAAGATTTTCTCATTCTTTGTTGTTCTACCCTTACACAAAGTTGGACCAAGTCATTTAGGTCCCTGTAGGGTAGTAGCTCCACTTGGTCTCTTATCTCTAAATTAAGACCACTCAAGAATCTAGCTACAGTTCAAGCTTCCTCTTCCCTTATGCATGCCCTCATCATTAAAAGCTCCATTTGTTGCCCGTACTATTCTACAGACATATCCCTTTGTTGGAGCCTTTGACGCTTATTCATAAGCTCCCTTCTACCTTCCATAGTAGGTGGGAATGTGCCTCCTTCTCATTGCACTTTTGAGATCATTCCAATATTGAATTGGAGGATCATTATGGAGGCGTATCTCTTTCTCTCTAGAGCTGTCCACCAATACATGACATGCCCTTGGAAGCTAAGGGTAGCCAGAGGGACTTTCCTCTCTTCACTTACCTTATGGAAAGCAAAAAGTTGCTCTCTTTCATCTCCCAATCTAAGTATGACTCCACTTCATCTTTTCCACAAAATTGTGGGAGGTCAACTTTGACTTCCCTAGGTCTTATAGACCTTCTAGGTGGAGGTTGGTAGTGATCCCCTTGATTCATGCTTTCATTAGGGGATGTATATTGGGAAAGTGAGCTCCTACTTTTTTTTCTGTGTTTCTTCATATCTTCTTTCAACTTTTCTTCTTCTTATCTTAAAATTCTCAATTCTTCCTCAAGGTAAGCAAGTTGTCCTTCCCTTTCATTTTTATCTCTTCTCTTTGAAGAGACTCTTGCTTTTTCCATAGTTTAAGTGATTTGAGCTCTTTTGTAATATATGAAAGACTTTTTGGAGAGCCATCACTTTCACTATGGGAGGATTCTTGAGACATTTTAACACAAAAAGATTTTTCACACAAAAATAGTTTTTAAGAAAATAATATTTTTGGGAAGTGCTTAGACTTGGCACTTGGAGGTCTAAGAGTACAAATTGAACTTTGGAGGGAGGTGAGCTACTAAAGAGCCACTTAATAACCAAGCCTCTTCAAGTAAAAATCTCTAACCCCCCTTGTACGTTTGCCTTGCACAAAGCAATTTTCACAAAGATCTTTTTCAAAGAAAAATAACAAGCAAGTGCCTAAAGTGTACAATTATACAATGCTTGAAAACATAAATGACAAGAAAACATAAATTGCTTGAAAACTTAAATTGCTGAAAACATAAATTGCTTAAAACATAAATGGCATGAAAACTTAAAGACAAGAAAACATAAACTAGGCGTGGAAAGCAATTAAACCTATGTGAGAGCTTGGAAGGCACCAAAGACCTTCAAGGACCCTCTCACATGTACTAAATGAAATTACTATTTAGAACACTTAAGGAGAGATGGAGATACACCAAAGGCACTCCAAGAAACTCCCTAATAAAGGCCTTGTACAAAATGGAAAATTAAAAAGTTACAAGAAAATGAAATGCAAATTTACTTCAAATGAAATGTAGATTCACACTCCAAATGAAATGTAAATTCACAATCAAATGAAATTAGTGGCTGCACTTAATTTCAAAGAAAACAAAATTGGCCACTAACTAGAGACAAATTTTAGAGACGGATTTTGTAAGGAAAATAGGTTTAGAAACAAAAATTTCCATCACTAAAATTGGTTTTTAAAGTTCACAAAATTTTCTAAAACTTTGTTGCTCCTTCTCTTCCAATTCCAGCCACCAAGCACGCAGCCCTCACTAGTGTTTCACTCTTCTTTTAGAAGCAACCTTGACTTTGGTTACTTCTAGGCCTTAAAATTGACTTCCTTTTACTTGGCAACCACCAAAGTCCTTAAAGTTGACTTCCTTTTACTTGGCCTCCTACACCTTTTAAGAAGAAATCAACCACCTTCAATTGCTGGAATATTAGTGCTAAAACTAAAAAGGCACAATTTAGAATAACTACACCAATTGGTGGAATGAAATGAAACAAACTAGAAGGAGTTCCAAAAATTGACAAGCAAGAAACTAAGGCAAATTTAGAAAGCTAGCACACAAAGGATAGCCTATCAAAGGCACTAGAATGGATTACAAAATCAAAGCTAAGATTAGAAACAAAAATAAGACACAAAATATGTGGCTGGACTGAAAATTTTATAGGCAAAAACTTCACCAAAACCGAGAGCTAGTTACACAAATTTTTCACTCCTTTTGGCTTTTTCTTTTGCTATTTTCTTTCTTTTCTTTTTGCAAAATATTTTTCACTTATTTTTCTTTTAATAATCAGGAGTTTAAATTCCTTTTGAACAATTGTAAGTCTCGGTCTTAGGCTAGAAAAACTGCTGCACAAATATTTTCACAAAACAAGAGGTGTTCACATGCATGTTCTCACTAGTGCTTCACAATTTTATAGTATTTTTAGGTCAAATTTTTAGGAACTATTTTCTTTTGTTTTTCTCATGCATTGAGAACACGTACACCTCTGTTTTGTCTTTGTTTTAAGGCTTTAAGAAATGATATAGGTTTCAGCCACACATAAGACTCAAAGAAACCTAATAGGAAATAGTGTTTAACAATTTTTTTTTGCAAAACTTTTAACAAGACATAATAGAAACCTAACTCTAGGAAATTTGCTAGAACTAATAACAAATTATAAACTCAAACATGTAAAACAAAAGCACATATAGGTAGGCACAGATTTAATAAGAAAATGACGCACAAAACAAAGTTTCACAAACAACACTAAATGAATGTTTTCCAATGACAGAAACATGTGAATGAATGGAGATACTCAAACAAATACAAAACACACAAGTATAGGAACCTAGGTGCACAACAAAACCGGTTTGATTCAAGAATAAGAGGAACAAGCAAATATGAATCAAACAATTATCATGTGACATTTTGGATCCATCAAGATGTATATAAAATCTAGATCCATTTAGCAAACATAAGAAGACATGTAATAGAAGGAAGATACAACACGGATTCACACAAAAAAGGTTAGAACACAAAACCTCAAGAGCACTAGGCTCTAGATACCAAAAATGATGGAAGCACTTGGAGAAGATTGATGTTCTTCCAAGATTTCCATGCAAGGACCGAAGAACTCTAGAGGATTCCTTGAGAAGATACTTGAAACTCCTTGAAGCAAACTTCAATGGAGGAGAAGCTCTTGAAGAAGGTTTGGTTACTCCTTAGCTTATGGAGGAATCTTGAGGAACCAAGGCAAAGGTTGAAGCACCTTTGGTAGAAACCTAGAGAAAATGCTCTACGATTTTTGGAGAGACTCTTGAGAGAGAAATCTGAAGTTTTATTTCTCAAATGTTCAAAAGTGAATACAAGAGTAGAAAATACAAATATATAGGGAGAGGTAGCTTGTAGTGTAAGCTAACCTTAACCATGGTTCACTAGGAACCATGGTAAGGTTTAGCTTAACCATCCATGGTTTCTAAAACTTGTAGGAGAATCTAACCTTGACCATGGTTCACTTAAGAACCATGGTAAGGTCAGCCAAACCTACTAAGGTTTAGAAGCTTGGAAGGCAAGCTTCAAAGCTTGAAGGAGAAGCTAACAATTTCGGCTAAGAACAAAAGGAATGAGCTAGGAGGCCAAGGCTCCAAAATGCTCCATGATTTATTTCAAAATTATTTTATTTGGTTTAGTTAGGTTCATCATATGATGATGAGACCTAGCTAAATCAAATCTATGAAAAATTAGGAGCAAAATAAGTCTAATATGCAAAATTTTGCCTAGGCCCAGTTTTGGCCCAATTACTAGTCACACCCTGAAACATTGTTAAATGGAGTTAAACTCTCCAAGTAACCCACCCTAAAAAAAATATACAATCACTAATTAAAAGCAAGTAAAGTGTCTCACAAATACAAAGAAAAAATTAGACCTATACAAATAAACTATGTACAAAATATATACAATTAGAACTAGGCCTTCTCTTCATGATAGAGTAGTCCAAATGAAGAGTACCTTGGGCTTGAGAAGTCCACTAGTCTTCAAGAGGTCCAACTCTTCTTGTATTCTTCTAGCCATAGCTCTAGTAACTGGGCCCTTGGCCCATGGTCTATCATCCCCTCCCTTAGCTTCGGCTCTTTCATGTTTAAAGCTTGCCTTTTTCTGCTATTTTTCTAAATGCTTCGGCTTTTTCAACATTTACGAAGCTTTCCCTTTTTTCATGTTGTTGCTTTTGCTCTTTATTATCATCATTGGTGGAGGAATCACATCCCATGATGATGTTATTTGCTAAATATTTATTGATGAGTATTATTTTGGAAGCTACTCCTGGCTTTGGTTAGGAAGTCATTCCTGGTCTTGGCATTTTCTTGGATCATCCTTCATTTAGTTGAGGAGTAGGGCGCGATGGCCTCTTCATGCTTATGGGTTTTCTTATTCGGTTGATTCTATTCTATTTCACTATTGATATGTCTTTGCTTAGTGGGCACATAGAATCACTTGGGGTTTCCATTTGACACTGCTTCGACTTATGCTTGGCTATTGAGCTTTTACGAGTGCTTTGTCCTGATGACTCCTTCTGACCCATAACAAGTAGAATGCATGGTTGCATGAATGCAATGAAAATGTAAGAGAAGAATGATTCTTTTATTTATTCCATTTTTTTAACGCCCTTCCATATGCCCCTACCTCATATGCATGCGATGAAGTTTATGCTCATGTGCTTAGTCCTAAACATGCAATTCAAATTTTTTTTTTTATGTTGGGAAATTAACCTGTGCACGTTAAGGTTAATGTTGACGATTCATTTTTATCCATGCCATTTGTGATTATTACCGGGATATGTTCTTTTGAACTCAAGGTTTCAGTGGCTACTCAATTATCAGTGTGTAGTCAAACGTCTCTAAACTCTGTTCGGGGACACATTAGCCTTCCCTCTGTGAGTATTCACTGTGCATTTTCCATGTATCTTTTCAGTACCATTTTAATGCCATAAGGGTCAAGAGAAAAGAAGAAAAGGGATGTTTGTATTTTTCAAAAGGTTGTTAGAAGGAATTTTTTTCAAATGGAGTTTTTAGAAGAATGGTTGGCCAAGGTGGGCTTTAATGTTTAATATGGCTATTAAACAAAGCATATTTGCTACAAGAGGAAGTTATTGTTATTTTTTAATCGCTTTTTTTTTTGAAAGTGGAGTGATGACTTGGGGTTGTGCTTTGCTTAGATGATCCCCTTGAGCCGCCTTTCAGTTTTCAACTCAGGTCGCTGCTTTGACGTCCTAACTTTTGCCTAGGTTACTTGAGATGTGCTCCCTAGTAGACATTTTCTTTTGATCCTTACTTTTGCCTAGGTTACCCTTTTTGATTGTGGGTTGCCTAGCAAATCTTACCCTAACTATTGCGCAGCCCCCTTAGTGGGTTTCCTACCGGGCCTTCATTTTTTGCAGCGCTCGTGAGGTATAGATGTCTTTATTTTGTCAAACCTTAGTCATGTTTGGATTCATATGATTACTTATCTCCTACCCTTTCCATGCTATTGTCCAAATAAAATTTCTATTGCAAATAAGCTTTATTTATTTGGGGTTAGTGGATGAGGCTTTGAGTGAATATTTAGAGAGAAGAGAAATGAAAGAGTGTTATGGCATTAAAAATAGTACTTCCAATTTACACGTGCCCCTTTATCAAAGCTCGAAGGGCCGGGCGTGCCCCAGGTTCGTGATTCATACACGGAGAGATAGAAGGAGGTTGCCCCCTAGAGAGTCATGGTGAATTTGCTTCTTTAGAAACATCCTTCTACTTGCTTAGTGCTTTGGATTTGGAATAGAACCCTTATAGAGTCTTGCTTTTCCAAGGGAATACTCGAGCCGCCTTTCGGTTTTCAACTCGAGCAAGTATTTTTCATTTTTATATATCCCTAACTTTTGCATAGGACATATCCTATCGGGATTTTGATTCTTTTTTCTTTGCCCTAATTTTTTCCTAGAACGCCCCATGCGAGGTTTTTGTCCTAGTGGGTCCTCATCATACAATGCCTTTATTCTTTAATTGCGTTTTGTCTAGCAATTCCCAAGAAGCAAGGATTCATCCATTCTTGATCATTCCTCCTATCCCGGTGTCGCAACCCAAAAATTTCTGATCTTGCGACCTACGGTTTAAACATCCTTTTAAAATCTCATCAATTAAGGAATGCCCGGACACTAGACTAATCCTTAATTAATGGTTTTGAAAATAGGTTCATGGAGTCTCCACCGATATTTTACTCAAAACATTGGAAAAAGAAAAGGTTTTTAAAAGTCCAATAATGACCTTGATAACCAGAATTGGGTTCGGGGGTCGATTACGTGTAGGGAAGGTATTAAGCACCCCTACAACGCCCTAAATCGGTATCCTACGATGAAGATAAGTAATAATAATTAATAGTTTAAATATTTAATCCCCTTTATTAATGATTATTTACATGAAAATTAAATTACATGGTGAACCCTAAGATATCTACATAATTGTGTTTATTATAGCAATATATGAAATAAAAGAAGAGAAAGATAGAACAATAGATTGATGAGTAATACCTCGTAGCAAGCTTTATTAGATCTTCAACTATGGAGATTTTAGGTGCTTTGCGACAACCTTTCACACTACAATATGCCTCACAAAACTCAAGAAATACATAAGGAGAGAGAAAGAGAGAGAAATTTTGAGCTCTAAGGAGTCTTGGATGAATTTTTTGAGGTCCTGAGAACTATGCCCAAGCTGTCTATTTATAGGCATCAAAAGGGTGCCAGAATGGCCCGTTCCAAATTCAGAACGACCCGTTCTAGATCTGAACGTTATGTGTTAAATTCTTACCCTGGAACGGCCTGTTCTGAAACCAGAACGGCCCGTTATGCGGTTGAGATTAACACAAAAATGCATTGCTAGAACGGCCCGTTCCAAACTAGGTTTTTAGGCTTTTTTAAGAGTTTGGAACGGCCCGTTCTAGTTTAGGAACGGCCTATTCCAGCCTAAGATTTTTAGGCCTTTTGCCTAGTTTGGAACGGCCCGTTCTGGTTTTGGAACGGCCTGTTCTAGACTAGGTTTTTAGGCCTTTTTTGTGGCTTGGAACGGCCCGTTCCAATTTTGGAACAGCCCATTCCGGGCCACTAAAACCAATTTACTTGGGATTTAGGCCTTCTGATGTCCTGTCCTGTTGTTTGCATGCTTTAGGAGCTCATTCCCTTCATAACAGAGGTCTATTTCCTTGCTTGTATGCCCCCGGACGAAATTGGGTGTCTATAGCTGGCCTTCTTTACTTGTCCTTGTAGACCCCTAAAATTGTCCGGGTCGGAAATAAGACTCGAAGACTCTCAAAGATCAAAGGAAAGTCAGCCAGAAGGACTCCCAGAAGACCATAGGATGTCTATCTGTAGGTTTAGAGGTCTTAGAGTAGCCAAAAATAAGAAAGTGGGAGGTTTGGAGCTCAATACGGCCTCCTTGGAGTTCAGTACGGCCGTACTGCACATTTTGAACTACAATACGGCCGTACTGAAACCAATACGGCCGTATTGAAGTTTCTGTATTTCAATACGGCCGTACTGAATTCAATACGACCGTATTGAAGTACAAAAACTCAATAGGGCCGTATTGATCCCAGGGGCCGTACTGCGCCTCATCCCTATAAATAGGACGTCATTTGGACGTCATTTGGCCCTTTTCCACACTTCTTGGACTCTCTCCTTGAGTATTCTGGGGTTTTTGAGCAGTGTTCTGCCCTAGGAATCTCTCCGAGAGCCGATCCGACGAAGTTCTTGAGTTCTGAGCATTTAGCTTGAGAATTCGAACTAGTCGAAGGGAAATCTTTTTGATTTCCATAGTAAAGATTAATTTTTAGGGAAGGAGCGAGCGAGCGTGTAGTGGGAGGGAGCGCCAAAAAGCCTCCTAACATCTGTTTAGATATATAAAAGCACGCTTCAAGAGGTTTTCCTTAAAATCCCTTCTTTTATTGCTTTCTGATTGTCGCATATTTAATTTTGTCATCATGTAGATATTTAATTTATAATCGTTTATAATAAATAGGGGTAATTTAGTAATTTTGCACTGTTATTTATGAAATAATCCGTCATAGGGAACCCGAAAGGGGCGTTGTGGGGTGCTAACACCTTCCCCGCACGTAACCGACTCCCTTACCCGACTCTGGTTGTAATGACCAAGGTTGATTTATGAAATCAATTGCCTTATCCCTTTTTCCAATGTTTTGAGTAAAACATTGGTGGCGACTCCAAGAACCCTACCTTTTGCGAAAACCACTAATCCATGGAGGGTCCCGCTTGGGGTTAACATGGATTGGTGAACCATTTTAATAAAATTGTTAGTTCGACAAGGTCTCAGTTTGAGAATAAGTCGTTCTAACAATCCACCACTTTTCAAAACATTAAAACGAGTCCGACCATCGTCGCGAATGCCAAGGTCCGTTTCGGCGGGTGGCGACAGATGGCGACTCCACTGGGGAAGCCTCGAGAGTCAGTCCCATTTAGTGATGGATTCTTTTCAAAAATAATAGTTTAAAATTACTTTATTACCCCTTACTTGTATGATAACATGCTTTATCTATTTGGCTTTAAATAACTGTTGTATGTTTAAATTCTCGCAATTGTTTGAAATACAAACTGCACACGAACCTTTGCACACAACAGTTCCCTCTATACCCGGGGGCATGAGTGGTAAGCCATAGGGAGTGGATGTTAGTACGGCCGGTTGTCGAATGGGTCTATAGGTGCCCGTAGACCGTTGTCGAAAAGCATCACTCAAGGTGATAACCATGAACTCAAGTCCGACAGTGTGTTGGAACTTTCCATCGACTTACGACGAGAGGAATTGGGTCCCTATAATGGGGGCACCTTGGGGGCCTCAGACCAGTGAGAACAGTTAGAACCTCCTTGAATATGCACTTTTCTGCAGGATACCCCTACCTCGTGATTCGCTCGTGACTGATCGTGGATGAGTGAATTGTGTGTGCATTGTTTATGTGACATTGTTTGAGCATACATTGCATTATTTAAACATACAACATTCCTTTTAAATAAGAATAAATAGGAATAAGAATCTTCCATTACATGGTGTTAACATCTACCTTCATCACATTCATGTAGGTAGTTTCCATTTTTTCACCAAAAAAATAATAATACAAAAAAAATACTCAAAGAAAAAAAAGAAAAATATATTTATCCAAACCAAGCAATATCATGCATCATCTTAGGAGCATCCCGAAAACATGATAATGCTTAGTTGAATAAACACAATGCATGCATATTCAACGCCATCATCTCATATCATGCATTCTTATCAAAGATCATGGAGGGATCTAGGTTTGCATTTCATACATCCCTCCTAGTAATTCATTAATAAACATAAAAAGAAAGGATTAAATCGATGCGTATGTTCAGAATGGATCGCACGCCATTTGTTATTAAGTGTAAGCCAACAACCGTGCCAAGCGAACACACGTCAACTCCGTTGTTGGTAATCAAGACTAACAAAGGGGAAGGTCCAACACCGTTAAGGATCACTACTCCAAGGCCTTTTCCCTACGAATCAAATAAGGCTGTGCCAAGGATATACGACATCCTTTCTTCTACCGACAGCGATATCTCTAACATCGCTGGACTTGGGGGCATGACTAGGAGTGGCAGGATCTACACTCCCGAAGATCTTCATGATAAAGCTCCCAAGAATAAAGAGAAAGAAAAAGAAGAGAAAACCGAGGAAAACAAAGAATCCGAGGAGGAGACAGACAAGCTGTTAAAGTATATCCGACAAAGCGAGTACTCCATCATGGATCAACTTCATAAGACGCCAGCAAAGATTACTCTGTTGTCGTTGATCCTATGCTCCGAACCGCATCGGCAAGCTCTGTTGAAAGTCTTGAACGAGGCATACGTGTCGCACACTATCTCCCAAGACAAGTTTGAGGGGATTGTTAGTCACATCACGGCTAGTGATCACCTCTCTTTCACCGATGAAGAAATCCCCGCTGAGGGACCAAACCACAACAAGCCCTTGCACATCTCTGTAAAGTGCAAGGAGTATCACATCGCTAAAGTTTTGGTAGATAATGGATCTTCCTTGAACGTGATGCCAAAAAGAACATTCGATCAAATGGCAATCAAGGGAGTCCAAATGCGCCCGAGCAACATGATCGTCCGAGCTTTCGACGGTTCTAAAAGAGAAGTGGTGGGAGAAGTCAATCTCCCAATCCAAATTGGACCCACCATCTTCAAACGTCAAATTTCAAGTGATGGACATTACTCCCGCGTACAGCTGTCTCCTCGGCCGACCTTGGATTCATGATGCGAAAGCTGTTCCTTCTACGCTCCACCAGAAAGTCAAATTCATAGTGGGTGACAAGCTGGTGACTGTACAAGCTGAAGATGACATACTCATCAGTAAGCCATCCACCATACCTTACGTGGATGCAGCAGAGGAAGCTTTAGAAACCGCCTTCCAAGAATTGGAGATTGCCAATGTCGAAACATTTCCCCGAGAAATGAAGAAGGTAGCCTCCATGCTCACCAAGAACGGATACTTGCCAGGACAAGGACTTGGCAAGGATTCCCAAGGAATTCCCGAGCTACCTATTATCAAGGATAATCCGGGGAAACAAGGGTTAGGATACAACCCTAATAAAGATCAAAGGACGAAGAGGAACCAAGATCCTTCTCGACGTTCTTTAAGCCAGATCTTTAGGAAGGCCGGTTCACAAGCGTCAAGGCCGGTCGTCGTCATCAAGTGCTCTTCTCCTTTCGATAGGGACATATAGACCTGATGACTATTAGAGATTACTCCTCGGGGACAGCCCGACCCCCGAGCCTCGATAGGGCACATGTTTCCATTATGATTATAATAAAATCATTCTTTATTATTTCTTACTGCTTCTCTTCTTGCTTATAATAAAATTCTAGACCACATTATTTTAACCCTGTTTGAATAAGCATGAATGAGGTTAAGATTGTCTTAATAACAATAAACCCGCATCATTTTTATGTGGAAGTGTGCGTGACAACTTAGAGCACCTTTCCTTGGCCTCGACAAGTGCCATCATGGATAAAAAGAAAATCCTTTAAAAACAAGAATCATAAAAACAAAAAAGCTCGGCAGGAAACCCAAAAAGGGGGCTGCGCAAAAATAAGAGCAAAAGACCCGCTAGGAATCCCACGAAAGGGTGACCTAGGCAAAAGTTAGGGTTGCAAAAATAAATAAAAAACAAAGGACCGCTAAAACGCCACAAAAGGGTGTTTTAGGCAAAAATAAGGACAATCAAAAAGCGAAAAGAAATCCATGATGGTACCATGAGCCAAATTCAAAAAAGAAAGGCTCAAGGGAAGCTATCCAAGTTGTCAAATCACAACATCAATAAACAAGACTCTTTTAACTTCATAAGTGTTTAATCAAACAAGCCTAAACACATAAGCCTACCTTGGCCAGCCATTCTTACAAAAACCATTTTTCAAAATAAAAATAAAACCCCTCTAAAACACAAACTTTCGAAAAAAATATATCTTTCCTTTCTTTTCTCTCTTGTCCCAAACGATTTTAGGATAATCTAGTGGAAACATGGAGATATAGTGGTCAATAGGAGGGTTGACATGTCTTCTAAAGGAAGGGAAGGATCACTTGGTTAATGACACCAATCTCGATATAACACGCATCATTCCTCGGTTACAGAAATCGGCATCGCACAGCCCGTCTGGAGGAATGGCAAAATTCAAACAGAGAAACGCATCGGTTAATTCTTTTGAAAAATGAATCAAATAGAATTAGGTGCATCATACCACATACATGCATACAGATGATAGGTGTACTGGAAGATCACTTATTCTCTGTTTATTGAAAAAAAAAAAAAAAAAAAAAAAAAAAAAAAAAAAAAACTCAATACGGCCGTATTCCATTCAATACGGGCGTATTGAAGCTAGGGTTAAGGCAACCCTTCAGCTTCAATACGGGCGTATTGAGCCCAATACGCCCGCATTGACCTTAACGGTCACACCAATACGGGCGTATTGAGATCAATACGGCCCGTATTGGTTCACAAATTTGCACAATAACGGCCATGTCAGTACGGCCGTATTGAATTCAATACGGGCCGTACTGACGTGAGATCTTCTATAAATAGCCCATTTTCTCCTCATTTCTGCACAGCATTCTTCCCTCCTCTGCATATCTTCTTTGTGAGTGAGTCCAAGGTCTTCGAAAGTTCAGAGAAATGGCCGAATCGTCTAGAAAGAGACAAAGGGTCCCCGCCCAACGAGAAATGACCGCGAAGCATTTAGAGAAATTGGAGCTTTTCGAGTCGTTTGTCTTCAAGCCATCAAGAGTGCTAGACTTGAACATCCTCCAAGCGATGGAGTGGGAAGACGAGGTCCTAGGCTATATCAACGCCATAGGATGGGGGTTCCTCCTTAGCCCTCATTCCAAGATCTTCCCGACAGCGACAAAGGAGTTCTTGGCTACTGTCGGCGTCACACAGTCGACGAACAGCTTTGGAGAGACGGTCTACTCGGTAGACTTTTGGATGAACGGGGGGGTACCGTTCTTTGTCATTGGACGAGTTCAACGTCCAAGCCGGCTTTTTCACACGAGCTGCTCAACTAGAGTATAGGGATGCCATTTGCGAGTATCCGGATGGTCTGACCCAAAATGAGATGTGGAGAGAGATCACAGGTCAGACGGACTACCACGCCGGAGTGAAGGGTACTCGGCTCCCTACCGCACTCCGAATCTGCCACAAACTAATCACAGGCTCCATTCATGCAAGGCAGAAGAGCCCAGAGCTGGTGACACGGCAGGACTTGCTGGCCCTATATTGCATGGTCACTAGTCAGAAGGCCAACCCCGGATTCTTCTTCCTTGAGCACATAAAGAATCTGGGGGCAAGAGAGGGAAGCGAAGCCCGGCGAGGATACATTCTGGTTTCCACACTCCTCTCGACACTCGCCGAGGCTTGGGGATGTCCCGACGGCATAGATGCGGTGGATTTGGCGCCTAAACCCATTGGTGCTCCCACCTTACTCAACATGAAGATGATTGTCAAGGTAGGGAGGCAATACGTGCGGGCCACCGACGACTTCAGCGAGCTCTTCGCAGATATTGAGCTCCCGGGTGACGAAGACCCGCAGCCAGAGGCCGGCACCTCGCAGCAGGACAGGGCCTACTTCGATGCCCGCTTCGACGCCTTACAGCGGAGCATCGATAGTCGATTCGATACAGCTCAGCATAGCATCGGCGCCTTGCAGCAGAGTTTCGACACTCGATTTGATGCTGCTCAGCATGGTATCGATGCCCTCAGACAGGAGTTTGACAGCCTGTCGGTCTGGCTACACCGCCGCTTCCCCGACCCTCCACAGGACCCGCCGGCAGAGGAGTGAAGACCGGCTACCTTTTTCTCGCTTTTTGTGTATTTGCTTGATTGGGCTTTGCCCCACTTTTTAATCATCTTTGTACAAATTCATTCTATTAATGAAATTTGTCATTTTGAATTCAAATTCTTTAGCACCTTTCTGTATAGAAAAAGCCAAAATCAATAAAAAAGGCAAAATACTGAAAAAGCCAAAAACAACACAAAAGGCAAAAATACAGAAAAAGTCAAAATAATACTCATACAGAATAACTGAGCCTGGAGAGGCTTGCTGAAATAATACTCGTACAGAATAACTGAGCCTGGAGAGGCTTGCCGAAATAATACTCATACAAAATAACTGAGCCTGGAGAGGCTTGCCGAAATAATACTCCCCAAGGGACATCTCAGCTTGCGCTCTTGGGCTGAACAGAAAATACTCTCTCAGAATAAATGAGCCTGGAGAGGCTTGCCGAAATAATACTCTCTCAGAATAATTGAGCCTGGAGAGGCTCGCCGAAATAATACTCCCCAGAGATATCTCAGCTTCCACTCACGGGCCAAATTCCCCAGTGAAAGCTATCAAACCAAGATCAGCAAGATTCCCCAAGGAGGGCTTGATCGTCTAAACAGAATATCCGAGTCGAAAGGACTATGACCTCCTCAGTGGAGGATAGCTTTCCAACTCAAGCGATGAGTGAAGCTAAGCCTGAAGAGGCTTTCTAAATAATACTCTGGGATATATAAACTTTAAATCCCCACTCGCCTACTCAGAGGCACCCCTTCAAAAATCACAAAAGACAAATAATCATTCCCCAAGTGGAATCCGGCTCTCAGCCAAACATCAAGCGTCAAGATGATCCGCCTAACAGAAGAGGCTAATCACAATCAATGACAAAATCCCCAGCGGATAATAGCCTACACAGAGGCAACAAAACCAGAAAAACAAAAAGAGTCGCCCGAATAAGGATAACCGGGATACTCCACCACCGTCAAAAGGACGTCAGCCAACCATAAGGCACCGCCCATCTCAGAAAGAGCATCTTCGTGTCTACACCCCAAGGAAACAGAAATTCCTCAATGGGCACCAATTACGCAATGCAAAATTGGGACACAAGAACCTATGAGTAACTGCACATCCCATAGACGGATCCCTGCGTTATCCAGCCCTCAGCGGCACAAAATCGAAAAAACTGTCGAAGCAGCATCGTGGACTGTGGAGACAAAATCAACTCAAATCCCTGGAGAGGGCAAACTCACGCTACCCCGAGGTTGTCAAGAACACGGAGGTATGCAACTGCCAGTGTCATCAAGAACACGCTGGTATAGCCTGGAGAGGCGGTACTCGACTACCCCGAAGTTGTCAAGAACACGGAGGTATGCAACTGCCTAGGTTGCCAGAAACACCGAAGCATAGCCTGGAGAGGCGGTACTCGGCTACCCCGAGGTTGTCAAGAACACGGAGGTATGCAACTACCACGACGTTGTCAAGAACACGTTGGTATAGCCTGGAGAGGCGGTACTCGGCTACCCCGAGGTTGTCAAGAACACGGAGGTATGCAACTACCACGAGGTTGTCAAGAACACGTTGGTATAGCCTGGAGAGGCGGTACTCGGCTACCCCGAGGTTGTCAAGAACACGGAGGTATGCAACTACCACGAGGTTGTCAAGAACACGTTGGTATAGCCTGGAGAGGCGGTACTCAGCTACCCCGAGGTTGTCAAGAACACGGAGGTATGCATGAGCCTGGAGAGGCGACGACTAATACTCACCCTGGAGAGGCTACTCAACAATTTTCCCACCTGAAGACACTACAAGTCGGAAGGATGGCTTATTCCCCGGACAATTGGGTCAACTCCTTTACTTATCAAACGGTACACCAAAAGGCCGTTTGACTAAGTAAAGGGGGGGCAGCTGTAGACCCCTAAAATTGTCCGGGTCGGAAATAAGACTCGAAGACTCTCAAAGATCAAAGGAAAGTCAGCCAGAAGGACTCCCAGAAGACCATAGGATGACTATCTGTAGGTTTAGAGGTCTTAGAGTAGCCAAAAATAAGAAAGTGGGAGGTTTGGAGCTCAATACGGCCTCCTTGGAGTTCAGTACGGCCGTACTGCACATTTTGTACTACAATACGGCCGTACTGAAACCAATACGGCCGTATTGAAGTTTCTGTATTTCAATACGGCCGTACTGAATTCAATACGGCCGTATTGAAGTACAAAAACTCAATACGGGCCGTATTGATCCCAGGGGCCGTACTGCGCCTCATCCCTATAAATAGGACGTCATTTGGACGTCATTTGGCACTTTTCCACACTTCTTGGACTCTCTCCTTGAGTATTCTGGGGTTTTTGAGCAGTGTTCTGCCCTAGGAATCTCTCCGAGAGCCGATCCGACGAAGTTCTTGAGTTCTGAGCATTTAGCTTGAGAATTCGAACTAGTCGAAGGGAAATCTTTTTGATTTCCATAGTAAAGATTAATTTTTAGGGAAGGAGCGAGCGAGCGTGTAGTGGGAGGGAGCACCAAAAAGCCTCCTAACATCTGTTTAGATATATAAAAGCACGCTTCAAGAGGTTTTCCTTAAAATCCCTTCTTTTATTGCTTTCTGATTGTCGCATATTTAATTTTGTCATCATGTAGATATTTAATTTATAATCGTTTATAATAAATAGGGGTAATTTAGTAATTTTGCACTGTTATTTATGAAATAATCCGTCATAGGGAACCCGAAAAGGGGCGTTGTGGGGTGCTAACACCTTCCCCGCACGTAACCGACTCCCTTACCCGACTCTGGTTGTAATGACCAAGGTTGATTTATGAAATCAATTGCCTTATCCCTTTTTCCAATGTTTTGAGTAAAACATTGGTGGCGACTCCAAGAACCCTACCTTTTGCGAAAACCACTAATCCATGGAGGGTCCCGCTTGGGGTTAACATGGATTGGTGAACCATTTTAATAAAATTGTTAGTTCGACAAGGTCTCAGTTTGAGAATAAGTCGTTCTAACAATCCACCACTTTTCAAAACATTAAAACGAGTCCGACCATCGTCGCGAATGCCAAGGTCCGTTTCGGCGGGTGGCGACAGTCCTTTGGAATAGTAATGTGTTGCTTTTCCAAAGGCAAGTAAAGACATAGACATTTTGTCTAGGTCTTCTCTTTATCTCTTTGGTGCTTCTGCGTTGTTTCCCTTGGATAAGTGTATTTGCTCGTATCCTTACCCTTTAGAGTAGTTGAGCAGTGGTTGCATACACTATTGGGTAACAAGGTTGACAAATTGTACACCTGATCTTTAGTCTTCGAGTAGAAGCTCCTTTCTTTCTCTTGTGATAATGTGTCTCTTTATTTGTAGCTTGTTTAAGAGGGAGTATTATTATGGCTGGCCTCTCCAGGCTGCTTGCTGAACGGTGAGTATTATTATGCCTAGCCTCTCCAAGCTGCCTGCTGAACGGTGAGTATTATTATGCCTAGCCTCTCCAGGCTGCCTTCTTAACGGTGAGTATTATTATGCCTGGCCTCTCCAGGTTTCCTGTTGAGCGGTGAGTATTATTATGCCTAGCCTCTCCAGGCTGCCTGCTGATGCTGTGTATTATTATGCCTAGCCTCTCCAGGCTGCCTATTGAATACTGAGTATTATTATGCCTGGCCTCTCCAGGCTGCTTGCTGAATGGTGAGTATTGTTATGCCTGGCCTCTCCAAGCTACCTGCTGAGTGGTGCCTGCTGAATGGCAGTATTATTATGCCTAGCCTCTCCAGGCTGCCTGTTGAATACTGAGTGTTGTTATGCCTGGTCTCTCCAGGCTGTCTGCTAAATGTTGAGTATTGTTATGGCTGGCCTCTCCAAGCTGCCTGCTAAATGTTGAGTATTATTATGGTTGGCCTCTCCAGGCTACCTGCTGAATGGTGAGTATTATTATGCGTGGCCTCTCCAGGCTGCCTGCTGAATGGTGAGTATTATTATGCCTGACCTCTCCAGGTTGCTTGTTGAATGGTGAGTATTATTATGTCTAGCCTCTCCAGGCTGCTTGTTGAATGCTGAGTATTATTATGCTTGGCCTCTCCAGGCTGCCTGTTGAATGCTGAGTATTGCTATGGCTAGCCTCTCTAGGCTGCCTGCTGAATGCTAAGTATTGTTATGGTTAGCCTCTCCAGGCTACTTGTTGGTGATGATGATGTGATTGCCCCTTTTCTTTGGGGAGGACGTTTGATGCGGACGAGGATTGCTGGTAGGTGGTGTCCTTGTGCTGATGGGGAAAGGAGTAGATGGGTGATAGAGATTCTGGTGTTTCCCCTGCCAATGTGAGTATTGTGATGCCTCTCCAGGCATCTGTTGTGGAGTCTTTTTCATTCATTGATGATTGATTGTTTGATTGTTGATGGATGGTTGTGGATGCCCCATGGTGAGTATGGATGCGTGGATGCACATGAAAATGCAAGGTAGGAATGGATTGGATTTTTTTAATTTTTTATCTTTTTTTATTTTTTTTATTTTTATATATACCCTTTTTGTGCATCTTTGTGCCATATGCATGCTATGCAATGATGTCCCTATGCTAATGCTTAAAATGAATTTTTTTTTTTATTTTCAAGAAATTGATCTATGCGCATCAATCGATGGTGTGGATTGTCAACCTTTAGCCCTATCGAATTCATTCCAAGTGTTGCTTCTTGAGGTTTGTGTAGTTCGGCCTTCTAGCCTGTATTGGATATGATATTTTAGCTCTTAGATCAGGTGTACCTAGACTTTGTTCTAGGACACCTCCAACTTTTCCCTGTGAGTGTTCACTGTGCATATTCCGTGTATCTCTCAATACTATCTTAATGCCATGTCGGTCAAGAAAAGAGAAAGAAAGGGTTTGTTTTTCAGAGGATTTGTTTTTAAAAGGATTTTTTTTTTATTTTTGATTTTAGAAGAACGGCTGGCCGAGGTTGGCTAGTGTTTAGGTTGATGAACAAGCACATTCAAGGTAAGGAAATCATTTTCCGCATTAGCTTAGTATTCTTTCAAAGTTAAAGGATGACTTGAGATTGCGTATTGATGAAATGATCTTCCCAAACTGCCTCTCGATTTTCAGTTTGGGATGTTGCTTTGTCCTAACTTTTGCGTAGGTAACTTGAGATATGTTTCCTAGCAAACATTTCCTTTTCGATCCTTCCTTTTGCCTAGGTTACCCTTTTTGTTTGTGAGTCTCCTAGCGGACCTTGCACTAATTTTTGCGCAACCCTCTTAGTGGGTTTCCTGCCAGGCTTTTATTTTGTGCAACATTTGTGATCATTTTTCATTCCTTCATTAAAGGGAGATGCCCCTTGCACTGATTTCGTTTGGACTTTTATCCACAAGTCATGTCAAATTTGATTGATCTTTGGGTTCCTTATCGCGCATTAAGCTATTGTTTCTAATGATGTCCCTATTTCAAATGTACTTACTCACTTAGGGTTTGTTAACGAGGCTTAAAGTAGATGAAAGGGAGAAGAGAAATGAAGTAGAAAAATGCATGAAATTAAAATAAAATTTTCAATTTACACGTGCCCATTTAATGTAGCTCGAGGGCCCGGGCATGCCCCAAGTTCGTGATTCATACACAGAGGAGTAGAAGGAGGTTGCCCCTTAGACAGGCCTAGGTGATCTGACTATAGAACTAGTCCTCCACTTGCTTGGATGTAGCACTTTATAAGATCTCGTATAGCGGGAGATCTGTTGGCTTTTTCTCATGAAGGTGCTGTCAGCCTATATCCTAAGAAGTAGGTATGGGTAGAAGCGATGATAAAGCTTTCGATGGAGTCTTGCTTCTTAAGAGGAACATTCAAGTTGTCTCTCGATTTTCAGCTCAAACAAACATTGCTTTTTTTGCTTTTAATTTTTTTTCCTAGAACGCCCTTTGCGAGTTTTCATTCTAGCAGCTTCTTAACAAGAAATGCTTCTCTCTTGTTAAAATAATCTTTCAAGAAAGCTCTATTCCTTTTGACTCAGTGTTTTAGGGATTCGTCGTCTTCAAGTTCTATTCCGCTTGGATTTCACGGTTGTACGACACGACTTTATCCTTTTAGGGCAAGAGTTAGCATCTTGATGATTGTGGAGTTCTTTGTCCTAAACTCTTTATACATGGCTCACTTTTCATTACTTCCGACTAACGCACATAGGTTGATTTCTCTTTTTATTCTCATTTATTCTTTTTTCAAGAAGGATATGTTCTAAATGAATGC
Organism: Cajanus cajan; assembly: GCF_000230855.2. Classification (NCBI taxonomy): domain Eukaryota; kingdom Viridiplantae; phylum Streptophyta; class Magnoliopsida; order Fabales; family Fabaceae; genus Cajanus; species Cajanus cajan. Next base: position 14,779,389 of record NC_138522.1, on the reverse strand, counting down.
AATGTAGAATGAAAAGAAAGTTGAGAATAATAAATATCAGTCTCATTGATTTGTTTATTTGTGAATGCTCAAATAGATTTTGACAGTATTAACATATCAAAGTAAAGGCCCAACCATAGTATTTTTTTTATAAAATCGATTTGGACTTTGTCGTATATTAGAGCATTCACTTTTCTTAACTTTCTCTATATGTTTCTACTACCTAATCATAACCTAGAATGCATGCCATTTTTTTTCCTAAACTTTATCATGTTTTGATTAACTATGAGATATGATGCATGATACGAATATACATATATTTTTTAAAGGTATTATACATATATTTTTTTGGAAAGGAAATTACTTATATGATGCTATGATATGATGACCTAAGAATGTACAAAAGGGGTATAAATTTCTCTATTTTTTATATTTTTATTATCAATTTTCTTGTTTTAAAAATTTAATCCACTCTTATTAGAACAAATAATGCAAACAAATGCACACACACATGCTTAATCATTATACACCCGCAAACAATCACGTTTAAATCCTTGGTCTGTGGTCCCTGCAAGAAAAGTGCATTGTATAGGACAGTTCTAATCTCACTGGTCTTAAGGCCCCCAAGGTGCCCCCATTATAGGGACCTAGTATCTCTGTTGCTGTCACCTGGCAAACTCTAAGGTCTGTCGTAATATTTCAGGCTAGAGTAACTGGTTATCACCTTGAGTGTGATTTTCGACAAGGCTCGCAGGCTCCAAGGCCAAACTTGGGCCGGTCGTACGTCAACCACTCCCTATGTTTAATACCCTCATGCCCCTTGGTGGAGGGGGAACTGTTGTGTGCAAAGGTTTGTGTGCAATTGTTATTTCAAACATATGCGGAATTCAAACAAGCAAATAGATATCAAAGTCAAACAAAGAAAACAAACAAGATAAAGGGGAAAAATATTTAAATTATTTATTCTTATTTTATTAACTTCATCATTTATTTGGGCCTGACCCTCTTAAAACGTTTATTAACTTCAAATTTCTGATCTTGCGACCTATGGTTTAGACTTCCTTTTGAAAATATCATCAATTAAGGAATGTTCGGACACTAGACTAATCCTTAATTAATGGTTTTGAAAATAGGTTCATGGAGTCGCCACCAATGTTTTACTCAAAACATTGGAAAAAGAAAAGGTTTTTAAAAGTCCAATAATGTCCTTGATAACTAGAATTGGGTTCGGGGGTCGGTTACGTGTAGGGAAGGTATTAAGCACCCCTACAACGCCCTAAATCGGTACCCTATGATGAAGATAACGTAATAAGAATTAATAGTTTAAATATTTAATCCCCTTAATAATGATTATTTACATGAAAATTAAATTACATAGTGAACCCTAAGATATCCACATAATTGCGTTTATTATAGCAATATATGAAATAAAAGAAGAGAAAGATAGAACAAGAGATTGATGAGTAATACCTCGTAGCAAGCTTTATTAGATCTTCAACTATGGAGATTTTAGGTGCTTTGCAGCAACCTTTCACACTACAATATGCCTCACAAAACTCAAGAAATACAATAGGAGAGAGAGAGAGAAATTTCGAGCTCTAAGGAGTCTTGGACGAAATTTTTGAGGTCCTGAGAACTGTTCTCAAGCTGTCTATTTATAGGCATCAGAAGGGTGCCAGAACGGCCCGTTCCAAATTAAGAACGGCCCGTTCTGGATCTGAACGTTATGTGTTAAATTCTTACCCTGGAACGGTCTATTTTGAAACCAGAACGACCCTTTCTAGGGTTGAGATTAACACAAAAATGCATTGCTAGAACGACCCGTTCCAAACTATGTGTTTAGGCCTTTTAAACAATTTGGAACGGCCCGTTCTAGTTTAGGAACAGCCCGTTCTAGTTTAGGAGCGGCCCGTTCTAATTTTAGAACAGCCCGTTCCGGGCTACTAAAACCAATTTATTTGGGCTTTAGGCCTTCTGATGTCCTGTCCTGTTGTTTGCATGTTATGGGAGCTCCTTCCCTTCATAACAGAGGTCCATTTCCTTGTTTGTATGCCCTCGGACAAAATTAGGTGTCTACACCCGACTATTTTTGTTTCTGCATGGGAAACTCTTGGTGTTTGAATCGTCGATTTGGGCATGTGATGCCCTAATTACTGATAAGTGTTCCCCGATTTGATGTGTCAGGTTCACATTTGATTACAGTAATTTCCATTATCCGGCTAACACGCACAGATTAGATTTCCCCTTTTATTCTTATTTATTATTTATAAGGAAGGCGCGTTATCTATATGAAACGTAAATAGAATGCAAAGACACTTGAGAAATTCAACGAATATTATTCTCATTGATTCTTGTTTAAAGAACATATTTGCATACTATTATATGTGCCTCCCATTTCTAATGAGTGTATGCTAATGTACTATCCTACGAGATGCATGATGTTTTTTTTTGCCTAAATTTTATCATTCTTTTACTAAAGGTTATGATGCATGATTTTTGCTATATATTTTTTTGGTTTGTTTTTTTTTTAAATAAACTATCCCATATGATGATTTAGAGTTAGGGTATACAGAAGAGTGGTAGTTTTTTTATCGATATCTGTTTGTTTGTCTATGATTCCTTTCTATTTGACATGAACAAAAAGAGAACACAACAAATGCAACACGCATATGCTCAAACAAATGTACACCGCAGACAGTCACATTCAAATCCTTGGTCTGTGGTCCCTGTAAGAAGAGTGGGTTGTATAGGAAAGTTCTAATCTCACCGGTCTTAAGGCCCCCAAGGTGCTCCCATTATAGGGACCCAATATCTCTGTCACCATCACCTGGCAAACTCTAAGGTCTGTCGCAATATTTCGGGCTAGAGTAACCAGTTATCACCTTAAGTGTGATTTCTGACAAGGCTCGCAGGCTCCAAGGCCAAACTTGGGCCAGTCGTACGTAAACCAATCCCTATGTTTAATACCCTCATGCCTCCGGGTGTAGGGGAACTGTTGTGTGCAAAGGTTTGTGTCCAATTTTTATTCAATTATTCAAACAGATACAGAATTTAAACAGGCAAATAGATATTAAAGCCAAATAAATAAAGCAAACAAAGTAAAGGGGAAAAATATTTAAATTATTATTCTTATTTTATTAACTTCATCATTTATTTGGGTTTATGATGAAGTTAGCATTATAAACAATAATAATATAAATATTCATTCCCCTTTTATTGATCACTATTTACATGATTGAAATTTAAATTATACAATTAACCCTAAAATTTCTACATGATTGCTTTTATTACAATAATATTTAAAATAAAAAGAGTGAAAGATGGAGCAAGAGATTAATAAGCAATACCTCGTAGCAAGCTTTATTAGATCTTCAACTATGGAGACTTTTAGGTGCTTTTTGGCTACCTTTCACACTATAATATGCCTCACAAAACTCAAGAAATACAATAGGAGGGAGAAAAAGAGAAATTTCGAGCTCTAAGGAGTCTTGGATGAAATTTTTGTGGCCTTGAGAACTGTGCCCGAGTTTACTATTTATAGGCATCAAAAAGTGGCCAGAACGGCCTATTCCAAAATCAGAATGGCTCGTTCTGGATTTGACCATTTTGTGTTAATTTTGTAACTGGAACGGCCCGTTCCTAAAACCAGAATGGCCCGTTCTAGAGGTGAGTTTAACACATAACTGCCTATGTTGGAACGGGCCGTTCCAAACTAAGGTTTTTAGGCCTTTTTTGTAACTTGGAATGGCCTGTTCCAATTTAGGAACGACCCGTTCCAAGCTTAGGTTTTAGCCATTTTTAGGAGCTTGGAACAACTCATTCCAATTTGGGAACGGCCCGTTCCAAACTAGGGTTTTGGCCCTTTTTTTAAGTTGGAACGACCCATTCTAGTTTTGGAACAGCTCGTTCCAAGCTACTAAAACCAGCTTATTTGGGCTTTAGGATTTCTGATGTCATGTCCTATTGCTTCCATGCTTCGGGAGTTCCTTTCCTTGATAATAGACGTCCATTTCATTGCTTTTGTGGGCCCGAAAGAAATTGGGTGTGTACAATACCTCAGCAAGTGATGTATAAGAAATCATGCCATCATTAGACAAGAAGAAACAATATGGAGCATCTACACTAAATCGGAAGCCTAGATGGTACAATCTAGCATCCTTTTCACCCAATAGAGCACACAACTCAACTCTCAAGTGCTCCAAAGGGCAGGGATACAAGTAAACCCTTCTATTCAAAGGACATATGGACACTTTGATTGGGTCTTGGTTGAAGTAAATCTTGCAGACAAGATTCTGACTCAACTATTGGTTAAAAGGGAAGGTTATGCTTTCTTTGTCTCTTTTGAATTTGAAAGACTTCCTATGTTTTGTACTAATTGTCAATGTATTGGTCATGTAAGTTCTGTATGCAATGTTGAAAGCCATGCATAAGAAACTAGACAGAAGCCACACAATGCGCCAAAGATGAATGATGGCTCATGCAATCGATCCGAGGCAGCAGCTGCTAGAAAAGATCCACATGTGTTTGAAGAGGATCAACATGTAGGTGATCCTGTTGCACCAAATGCACCAAATGATCAGCTGGTTGGTGGCTTGGATGATGCAAATCATGTCTCAGGCACTAGTCCAAATATGCAACTGGCTTGGTCTTATGGAGCTGGTTTCGAGTTAATGACGCAACTTGCTGGTTAAAAGGAAGTTGCTAATGTGACTAATGCAATTAATAATGAAGAGCTTGATGTTGGATTCATTAATCTAGTCGGTGATGACATGATACAAGTGGACACAGCAGCTGAGCCTGCACCGTTTATTGAAAAGGCTACACCATTTGTTGAACCTGAGGTGGCAATTCATGATTCAAATGTGTTGATCCAGCTAAGTGGTGCCTTTCTGACCAAGGCTGCGTCTCATGTAAATGCAGGTCAAGGTGTTGATTCAACTGCAGTTCTGGACGATAATTCTGCTGTGGTTGCTAAGGAATCTTCCCTTCAAAATGTGTTGGATGGGGCCTTGCCGAACAAGGTTGCACCTCAAGTATTTGCAGGTCAAGCTGTTTGTCTAGCTGTAGTTTCGGATGATAACTCTATTGTGGTTGCCAAGGAGTCTTCGTTAAAGGGAATGCCACCATTAGAAGATATTTCTAATGATCCAAATAAGGGTGACTCGGACAAAGATCAAGGTTCTAGTGTTGCGAATGGTGTTGTTGTTGGTGCAGTAAATGTTACATCAAAAATCAATATATCAGTAACTAGTAAATGTCATAAGAAATGGGATTTTGCTGTAATTGTTGATGTTGCCTTTGAGTCAGAAGAAGAACATGAGGATTTTCTCCCTCATGTACCTAAGACAAAGCCAATGTTCCCGAGTCTGAGTCCTAGAAGTTTAAGGTCCGAGCATAGTCTTGATGCAGTAGCTAAGTTTTATAATCTAGATTTGTCTAATTTTTCCCCAGAGGTTCAGCATGATTTTGATATCCTTGCAGCAAGTGGATATGACTGGAAGAAAGGGTGTCATTCTTCAAGTAAGGTTCAGAAATCTAAGCCCAAAAAATTTGTACTGAACAAGCCTAGAACTAGATCACGGAGAGCCAAATCTTCTAAGTTATCTTGATTTGTGGCAGCTTGAATTTAAGTTTCAAAACCAATTTTGTTAATTTTTGTATCAATTTAGGTTTTTTGCTTTGATGTTGTATAGTTACTACAAGAAAAATGTTAATTTCCGACGGAAATTTCTGATAAAAAAGGGTAAATATTTGACAGATTTTTTTTCCAACGATTTAAATCCGTCGAAAATTATAATTTTTTTTAATTTTAATAAATTTATTAATGTAACAACCCTCATATTTGGCCACTCAAGGTTCTATTTCACGACATTTCACTTTTTAGCATATTTTATCCTTACTTGCGCAATTTCTGGGAAACTTCCCAGAAGGTCACCCGTCCCTATACTACTCTAGGTCAAGCACGCTTAATTGTGAAGTTCTGATGAGTAAGCTACCGAAATGTATATGTATGTTGATTGTATAACTTGTACAAATTAATTCATTTAAATCATCCTCAAATATACAATCTCATACATGTACTATAATAATAATATATAAAAATTTTATATTACGAATAATAATAATAATATATTCAATTATTCTTTATTTATATGTACTAATTTTTATAATTAACATCTACTTATTTCTATTTAAAATTATAATTTAAATTATTTAATTTTATAATTTATAATGATAATATAATTTATAAAATTATAAATATTTATTTATTACATACTTATAAATTAAGTTTTAACATTTTAAATAAATTATTAATTAATTTAATATATTTATTTACTTAAATCAAACATATAAAATTTAAAAAATATATTTATCCTTGTTTTATTTTCTAATTATCAACCATTAATAAAATACTAACTTAAAATCTTATATAATTATATCATAATATTCTCATATCAAATTTAAAACCAGATATTAGTTATACAAAAATATTAAGATCATATAGTAAATTTTCAATAAGATTTTAGTTAAATAATTTAAAATAATTAATGTTTCAATTATATTGTTAATTAGCAAATAATTTATTCTAAAGCTAATTAATTTTTTATATATTAATTATTAGTAAAATTTAATAAATTTTAATTTAAAAATTAATTAGACTGATGAAATTCAACACACACCATGAGTTATTGAGCGGAATAACTTTACCAAGAGTTATTTTGTAAGTTATCTTAAATCAAACATATAAAATTCAAAAAATGTAGTTATCCTTGTTTTATTTTCTAATTATCAACAATTAATATAATACTAACTTAAAATCTTATCTAATTATATCATAATATTTTCATATCAAATTTAAAACCAGTTCTTATATTTTCGACAAATATAAATTTTTCAGAAATATTCCATCAATAATATAGTTTTTCCTACAAAAAAAAAATTTCATTGAAAATATAAATTTTTCAATAGATTTAAATTTGTTTTATAAGAAATCATATTCGATTAATATAACATTTTGTATATGTGATTTAAGAGTAAAGAATTTTCAATTTAACGGTTAGATTTACAAAATTCACATTTAATATAAAGTTATTGAGTGATGTAATACTTAGTAAAAGTCACATTTAATATATATATATATATATATATATATATATATATATATATATTAAATGTGACTTTTACTAAGTATTACATCACTCAATAACTTTATATTAAATGTGAATTTTGTAAATCTAACCGTTAGATTGAAAGTTCATATCTCTTAGATTATATATACAAAATTTTATATTAATCCAAGATGATTTGATACATCATTTTTATAAAACAAAATTGATGTAATATATTAATTTCAAAATACACTAAAATATGAACACTTTGATTACCTTCCAGTTGTTGTTCAATTTTAAAAAAATTTGATATACACGTATAAAATGATATAAACTTTCAATTTAACGGTTTGATTTACAAAATTCATGAAACACACAAATATAAAATATTCACTCTTGAACTTGCTTACATCTCTAAGTATTTTATAAATATTTAAAAATAAATATTATTTATTTAAAATAATTCAAAAAATATTAATTTTAGAAGGTTTAAATATATTTTAGTCCCTATAAGATGGGTGATTTTGATTTTGGTCTTTGTAAATTTTTTTCTTTATTTTTCATCCTTGTAAAATTTATAAAGATTGTTTTGTACTTGTAAAATGAGTAAAATATTTTTCTTTGATTTTCATCCCTCTAAACTATAAATTCACTAGTTTGATTATTTTAAGGTAGATAAATAATAGTTATTTTAAAAAACTAAAAAAAAAATTAGAGGTGTTAAATATCAATATGATAATAGTACGTAATTGTTGTAGATGACACCTAAGATAATAATTTATCTTTTTTTAAAAAAACTAAGTAGTTAAAAATGATTACATAAAAAATAAGAATTAAAAATAAAAATTCCAATTTTAGAAAATGAAAACCAATTTTTTTTACAGAAATTAAAATCAAAACTTATTAATTTTATAAGGATTAAGACATATTTAAGTCATTTTAAAAAGATAAAATTAAAGAAACAAAAATTTTCGATGGATTTATATTTTCGTCAGAAATTTCTGACAGAATTTTTTGTCAGAAATTTTCCGTCATAAATTTTCTATTTTGTTTTGTAATTTTTTGTTCTGGGTTTTGATTTGGTCCCCCCACTTGTATTTCTATTTCTTTACTATTTGAGTCTATGATGTGTAGCATATGATTGTTGTGAGGCGGGGTGCTAACCTAGTTAGGATCCCCTCGTACATAGTGATGCTAGTAACACATCCATCTTTTTCAAAAAGGAAACAATGTGGAAACGCTTACACGAAGGGACAAAAAGAATACTTGAATGAAACATCTACGTCTTTATTTTCCTTTTAAATAGCAATACATGGTTATTTAAAGAACAAGTAAAAAGAGGCATTTGTAGACACCTGATTTCATCTGGGGTGCTTATATCAAGAAGAAGGCTAAATAGACTAGTACATAGGACCTAGAATGTCCAAACCAATGTGGAAATGGGCCCAAGATACACTAAAGCATCAAAAGGCATGCATGGTAGTTTTAGTAGCCCAGAACGGGCTGTTCTGAATCACTCAAAAAGTCTAGAAACCCTACTAAGTTAGCTTAAGTTAAGTACAACTACCTAATCTAATCATTATAACTGCTAAACTAATGATTACTTTTAACAAGTTATTGAGATGTCACTATTAAAGTCATGTGACTTAATTTGTAGCTTGGATGACAAGCTTGTCTTGGTTTGACATCCAAATCATTTGCATAAGAAACTGGGTGTCCAAACCTATGGACCATAAAAAGATTTGGGTCATCCAAGCCCAAATAAGTCTAAGAAGGCTTAGCTAGTTACACCTTCCCTAACCTACTAATTACACCCTCAAGTAATACAAGGACAAAATTACCTATACTACTTAACCCAAAATACAAGGCCAAAAATATACTAATACAATCACTACTAAAATGAGTTACAAGTAAGAAAAATGTATAACAACAATAGGATTTCCTTAAGGTAGGATAGACCTCCAAAGGTAGAGTACCTTACAAAATAAAGGTAAGGGCCCTAAAATTCTTCAAAACAACTTTATCAACCTTTTCCTTTCTTCGACTTATCTCTTTTTAATAGATTTGAGAGGTATGTTTCCACCAGTTCATACATTGCTCAGACAGTTTTCGACCACATGATTGATCGTTAAGGTGATTTTTGATGAAACCTTTTATTCATTCTTATACTCTTCTCCTTTTTGTTCTCATTCTTGCAACCCCCCATTCATTCTCGTTCTCTTCTCTTTTATGTGCATTTCGTGTATTATGTTGGTGTTTTTTGATATTTTTGGTCTAACAAGATAGAAAAGGCAAGGCAATGAAACATGACGAGAGAAAAGAGCGTGGCGACGAAACATGAAGACATATGACAAGAGAGAAAGAGCGTGACGATTAAATGTGAAGAGATGTGACAACAAGAAAGAAATAGCGGTGTGACGAAGAAATAAGAAGAGACTCGATAAAAAGGGAAAGAATGCAAAAGAGAATCATTTGTTAACCTAAAAAGTAAGAATTTTTATGTTGGTTATTTTTATGAATGACATAAAAAGTTGATACTTTCTATGTTGTTAGAATCTATGATGGGTATAAAAGCATTATATAAAGTAATTTTTACCCGTCATTAAAAGTGTTGTGCACACTAGTGATTGGTTTAATGTTAAGGTAACTACTTTTGATTTGTTGAAAAATAATTATAGAGTTATTTGAAATCCAATTAGTTTCGTGACATTACTTGTCTAAATTTGAAAGAATTTGCTTCCACTGCTAAAGAATTTAGGCTATGTTAAGAAAAATTATTAAGAAACTTACTATTTAAAGATTGTATGGTGTTTGCATGTTTTGTTTATGAATTTATTCTAAAATTGAGTAGACATAAGACCATTTGTAACAACCCAGTTTTTGTTAGAAAAGAATGGCCAAATCCAAGAGGGGGGGTGAATTGGATTCAATGACCCTTTAAAAATTTATCAGAGTTTTTGGATCTTCACTTTCAATTACAAACTTTTCTATGACAGAATTCTCACTTGAAGCACTTCTCAAGACTTGTTATGATAATATGAATGCAATATGCTAACTTGATTACAACATCATGAGGTTCATCAACAATGTTCAATTTACAGATTTAAAACATCAAGAATTACATTCACTTGTTAATCAAATTTTATCTTCCTTAAAACTCAATCAAGAAATTACAAAGCAAGAGATAAGGTTGAAGAAGATTGCACAAGTCTTTTATACTGGTTCAACCACTCCACATGTGACCTACATCCAGTCCTTAATCACCACCTGATTAAGATTTTTCCACTATCTTTAAGCAAGAAGGTTTACAAGCAAACACACATGCATATACTTCACTACTAAAAGATAATCACTTTCTTGACCCCAAGAAAGTACCCCTTGTAGATCCCACTACAAGAACCTTAATCACTTGAGAAACCCTTCTCAAGATTTTCCACAAAGATTCACAAAGAAACAAAAATGAAACGAATTCACCTGGAATTCTTGAACAATTCTTTGTCCTTCTCTTTCAAGAGTATGATGATGATGATGATTTTCTCAAGTTCTTTCACAAATGTTTTTCTTCTTGGAATTTCACAAAGAAACCTTTCCAAGATGTCACACAGACTCTCTAAAGTGCTTTTAGAAGTTGATTATCAGTTCTCACTCAATTGTCTTATGTTTCAAAATAGTTCAAGTCTATTTATAAAAGTTCAAACCCAGATAATCGATTATTTTAAAGAATAATCGATTAGTTTGTTCTTCAGATTTCTGGAAATCAACCAAGAACAATTTAATCGATTATTTAGCTGGATAATCGATTATTCCAGAGAGTTGTTTCTGAAATAATCGATTATTTTGGCAAATAATCGATTATTACAGCAAGGCATTCCACTTAGCCCATTTGCTGAAATAATCGATTATATTTAACAATAATCGATTATTTTGAGTCAGTTCTTAAAACTTCATTTTAAGTCTCAAAATAATTTTCCAATGTTCTCAACTCATCATCATCTACTCCCTACTTGATTTTAGACAAGATTTGCTTAATGCACAAAGCACACACACAAGCACAAATATAACAATTCTTTTAACACTTTATTTCCTAAACACTATTACATAGCTATACTTCAAAGCATTTTTCTTGAACTTCCTTGACTTTGTTTTTGTGTTCAATGTTGTTGTTGCACACTTGTTGTCTCCGGCTGTTGTGATCATCAAAACTCTTTTTCAGCTCTCCTAAGCTCAACAATCTCCCCCTTTTTGATGATGACAACCCATGACAATCCACGGACAATGATATCAATCCATAATGCACTTTGTGCCTGCTTCTTATTGTGTCATGAACCAAAACCTGTACAACACACACACACACAAAGCACAATACCTGCAACAAAAACTCAACACACACAATACCATTTCTCCCCCTTTGGCATTATCAAAAACAAAGTAAGCCAAGGTTAACAATTATAAGCCATGTATAGAATTTTTCAGCAGCTCAAACCAAATCAGTTGCTCATTATTCAACCATACTTCAAACCAAAATAAACCAATGTGTGATGCCAATTGTGCACCATACCACAAACCAAATCAAATCAAGTAAAGATATCCATTATCTCAGTACAAAAACAGAGTATTTCAAATAATCACATTACAACATATATGCTCATCAAAAACAGAGCATTGTGCACCAGCATCCCAAAATAACCTTTGGAATCAAAATCAAGCCAATCACATAAGCAAACCAAACTTCAAATTCATCAAACTTAAATTGTTCAACATCAAAAACAATAAACTTGTTCAGGAATTAAAATCATTACAACCCAATTGAACTTATAAATTTTTCCAAACGTGAATTTAAAAACTAAACAAAAACAGAAATCACTCCTCATCATCCGGAATACCAAGCTGTGTCTTGATGATTCTAACTTCGCGATCCAGATCATCAAACCTGTCAAGCAAACCAGAAAACAAAGTCTCATGTCTCCTTGACATGTCCATAACAGCATCAATCTTGTTAATCATGATCTGCTCAAAAGGTGAGAACGGCTTTAGTTCCGGCTCAGCTTCTCCAGGCTCAGCTTCCACCTGTGGTGGCTGATCCTCATCATGAGAAGGCACACCGTCCTCATCTGTAGCTGGCTCCGGGGTAGGAGGAACATCTCCTTTAAACACCCACTTGTCTTCTTGCTTTCACCTGTTAAATCTACACCAGCAATCTCAAAAATTTTTGACAGAAGCAAAGCATAAGGAATTGGACCGTCTTCCTTTCTCCTTGCCTTCCAAATACAGTCATTCACAACCGCCACCCAATCAATCTTAATTTTCTTCTTAATTACATGCATTAACAAAATGTCATCCCGAGACATCTGAGCATGGTTGTGCAACCTAGGTTTTAACATCCAGGCAATAATGAAGGAAATCAAGCGAGAGTTCTTTTTCATACCTCCCGCCAAGAACTTTTCATAGTTTGTGTTGGATGGGTTTCGTTGACAATCCCGGAATGTGATCAGTTCTTCAAAATCTCCAAAGTTGAATGGCTGGGGTTTCTCTGCTCCAGTTCCGCTCAGACCCGCAGCAGCTCTCAATGTGGGTCCGTCCAGCCTGATTAACTTCCCCTTAACCACCGATTGCATAACCCCATTATTAGTGGTAGCAAAACAGAGGAATAATCGGATGAGCTCCGGATAATAGGGTCCGTCCATCTCGAGAAACGCCTTCAACTCTTGGTACTCCAGGAGGGTTGGAAAGCTAAACCCCTCATTCTTGAACCAATCAAGCTTTAGGGTCTTCGGAGGGATGATTCTCCGACCGACATACCATTCGAAGTAGTGTTCTTGGGCCTTCTCATCGGCGAACCTCTTCGAGATGAGTTGCTCCGAGGGAAGAGGGCGCTTGCTCCCCCTCACTTCCAGCTTCTTGGGTCTCTTGGAGGAAGATGCCATGGTTGGGTCTTGGAGAAAGATGAAGAAGAAGAGGGATTTGAGAGATTTTGAGAGAGTTAGGGTTTGGAGGGTTTGAGAAATAATGAGAGAATGAGAGAATGAGATAATGAGAGGTTCTGAGAAGATTTTAAGGTGTTTGCACATTCTGGGTATGGAAAAAGTGGGTAGTTTTATGAGTTGGCGCGGAGTTAACCGTTTTAAGAAAATTTTAAAAAAACCGCCCAAATAATCGATTATTTGTGCAAATAATCGATTATTTGCATCAGTAAACTCAGTTTAAACCACTTTCTGATATGGATAATCGATTATTTTAAGGATAATCGATTATTACAGAGGGTTCATTTTCCTTGTACTCCCCAGATAATCGATTATTGACTGAAATAATCGATTATTTCAGTGACCTTTGAGTTTCTTCTTATCAAATAATCGATTATTACCCAAATAATCGATTATTCCAGTGACTTTTGAGTTTCTTGCTTACCAGATAATCGATTATTACCCAAATAATCGATTATTTCCGAAACTCTTGGAATTCTTCATGTTCCAGATAATCGATTATTTCCTCAGATAATCGATTATTTTCATGAGTCACTTTAAGATAATCGATTATATCTTAAGATAATCGATTATTCCAGTGATGATTTGTTTCACTGAAAATTTTAACTTCTCAAATTTCACCAAGTCTTGTTTGCAACTTCCAAATATTATCTTCCACACATCTCTTGTATTCATTCTCACAACATAGTCAATTCAAACTTGTTTCACTAATTATTCCCAACTCAATTCTCAATTGATTGAACCTCTCTCTAGGTAGAGGTTTTGTGAAAATATCAGCTAGTTGTTTGGTTGTCTCTACAAACTCCACAACACAATCATTCCTTTGAACATGATCTCTCAAAAAGTGGTGTCTTATCTCAATATGCTTAGTCCTAGAGTGCAAAATTGGATTTTTGGTCAGATTTATTGCACTTGTGTTATCACACCTCAAAGGAATCTTGTTCAACTCAATTCCATAGTCTCTTAATTGTTGCTTCATCCAAAGGATTTGAGCACAACAACTTCCAGCTGCTATATACTCAGCTTCAGCTGTACTTAAAGCAACACAAGCTTGCTTTTTGCTATGCCATGAAACAAGTGCACTACCTAACAAGTGACATGTTCCACTTGTGCTCTTTCTGTCTAGCCTGCACCCAGCAAAATCTGAATCTGAGTAGCCAATTAGACTCAATGATACTCCTTTTGGATACCACAAACCAACATTAGTTGTACCCTTCAAATACTTAAGGATTCTCTTTACACTTTTCATATGAGATTCTTTAGGATTTGCTTGAAATCTTGCACATAGGCACACAGCAAACATTATATCAGGCCTACTTGCTGTCAAGTATAAGAGTGATCCTATGATACCTCTATATTTTGAATTATCAATAGCAATTCCTTTCTCATCTAAGTCAAGATTGCAATTGTTTGATATTGGTGTGGCAGCCTCCTTACACCCTTCCATACCAAACTTTTTCAAAAGTTCATTGCAATACTTGCTTTGACTTATGAAAGTTCCATCATGCATTTGTTTGATTTGTAATCCCAAAAAGAAGGTAAGTTCTCCCATCATTGACATCTCAAATTCTCCTTGCATTGTTTTGGCAAATTCTTTACAAAGAGAGGAATTTGTAGATCCAAACACAATATCATCCACATATATTTGCACATACATTGTATCATTTTTAAATCTCTTAACAAACAATGTATTGTCCACCTTTCCTCTTTCATAATCATTCTCAATTAGAAATTTGCTCAACCTATCATACCAAGATCTAGGAGCTTGCTTCAAGCCATAGAGTGCCTTTTTGAGCTTGTACACATGATTAGGATTTTTGAAGTCCACAAATCCAGGTGGCTGTTCCACATACACTTCCTCTTGTATCAGCCCATTGAGGAAAGCACTTTTTACATCCATTTGATAAAGCTTGAAATTCTTAATTGATGAATAAGCAAGAAGTAGTCTAATAGCTTCAATCCTTGCTACAGGGGCAAAAGTCTCATCATAGTCAATTCCTTCTTCTTGATTATACCCCTTAGCCACTAGTCTTGCCTTATTTCTAAGAATTATTCCAGATTCATCAAGCTTATTTCTGAAAACCCACTTGGTTCCAATAATTGGATAATCTTTTGGTAATGGCACTAAATCCCACACTTCATTTCTTTCAAACTGATTTAGTTCCTCTTGCATAGCCATTAACCAATGCTCATCTTTAAGTGCTTCATCAATGTTCTTAGGTTCAACTTGTGAAACAAATGCCATAGTGTTGCAAATATTTTTGATAGCACTCCTAGTTGTAACACCTTTACCAATATTTCCAATTATGTTATCTATTGATAATTCTCTAGAAGTCTTCCACTCTTTTGGCAATTGTTCAAATGTTACCTTTTCTTTCTCATGTGATACAATCTCCTTAGATTTTTCATTTGGTTCACTCTCCAATAGGGGTTGATCAAGCAATTCATTTAAATCTTCAATTTCTGTTTGCCTTGTCTCTTGCTTATTTACTTCATCAAATACTACATATGAACAGATTCCTCTACCACTAAAGTTCTCTTATTGTAAATTCTATAAGACTTACTATTTGTAGAGTATCCTAGAAATATTGCTTCATCAGCCTTTGCATCAAACTTCCCAAGTTGTTCTTTCCCATTGTTCAGCACATAACACTTGCAACCAAACACTCTAAAATAGGAAATGTTAGGCTTCTTTTCTTTATAGATTTCATAGGGTGTTTTCTTTAAAATAGGCCGAATTAGAACTCTATTTAACACATGACAAGCTGTGTTAATAGCATCAGCCCAAAAGTATTTTGGTAGGTTTGTTTCATTTAACATTGTTCTTGCAAGTTCTTCTAAGGACCTATTTTTCCTCTCAACAACCCCATTTTGTTGAGGTGTCCTAGGTGCTGAGAAATTATGGTTTATACCATGTTCCTCACAGAATTTTTGAAACATGATGTTTTGGAATTCACCTCCATGATCACTTCTTATAGAGGTGATGTTTGAACACTTCTCATTTTGAACAAGCTTAGCAAATTTTCTAAAGGCAGTGAAAACATCATTTTTATTTGCAAGAAACATAACCCATGTATATCTTGAGTAGTCATCAACAATTACTAAGCCATAGTAGTTTCCACCTAAGCTCATTGTTCTTGATGGACCAAACAAATCCATGTGAATTAATTGCAAAGGTCTAGATGTTGAAATCTGATTTTTGCTTTTAAAACTAGCCTTCACTTGCTTGCCCTTTTGACAAGCATCACATAATTTGTCTTTTCCAAACTTGAGTTTAGGTAGACCAACCACCAATTCTTTCCTACTCAATTTATTCAAGTGATCCATGTGAATGTGTGCAGCTCTCCTATGCCAAAGCCATGTGCTTTCTTCTTGAGTTATTAGACATTTAGTGTTCGATATTGATGTAGAATGCTCTAAGTCTAGCATATATATGTTGTCAATCCTTTTTCCTATGAATCTGATTTCTTTACTCTTTTTATCACAAATCAAGCAATATGTGTCATCAAATTCAATTTTAAAGCCTTTATCACTCAATTGAATAATACTCAGCAAATTATGTTTCAAGCCATCAACAAGCAATACATTTTCAATCAATGTTTGAGAGGAGGAATTACCAATATTTCCATGACCAAGAATTTTGCCTTTATTGTTGTCACCATAGGTAACATACCCTTCATTCTTCAATTTCAGACTTGAGAATTTGGAGGGATCCCCGGTCATGTGCCTTGAGCAGCCACTATCAAGATACCACAGCAAATTTTTGGCCCTCAAGCATTCCTACAAAATAAATTCAGAGGAAAAATTTAGGTACCCATGTGGAGGGTCCTTGTTGGTTAGTTCTCAGCCTTTGACTCTTCTCAACCCAAATCATTTTTCCACTTGGAACTCCAAATTTTCTTGAGTAATAGTTCCTAATAGTATGACCCATTTTACAACAATAAAAACAAGTTGCTTGTTTAGAAAAGTTACTTTTGAGTTTTCTAAAATTTTGACTTTTCACAAAAGCTACTTTCCTAGACTCAAATGGTATGCTTGTGCTTGGATTAAAGCCAAGTCCACTCCTATCAAAAGTGTTTCTTTGCTTTCCCAAAAGAATATTCAAATTTGCATTTCCCTTTGTGAACCTTGCAAGTGTGGATTTCAAATCAGCATTTTCTTTTTCAAAAACCTTGCAATGTTCACAAACATCTTTTGAGGAATGAGCTTCACTAAAGTTAAACATTGTTTGAAGATTTTCATGCTCATGCTTCAAATCTTCAAGTTCTTGTTCAGCTTTAATTAAAGCATTTTCATACCATTTCAGCTTGTTTTTCAATTTTAAATTTGAGGCACCTAACTTGACAGCCTCTTCATGAATTTGAATGAAAGCTTCTTGAAGTTGGTCATAATCAGGATTTGATTCAAGGTCTGAGTCACTTACTATTGTGTCTTGTGCAGTTCCAGCCATCAAACACAGATTGTTTTCCTCACTTTCAGATTCTCCACTTGTTGTGCTTGAGTCATTGTCTTCCCAAGCAATATAGGCTCTTTTTCCTTTTGCATTTTTCTTAAACTTCTTCTCCTCTTGTTGCTTCTTTAAGATATTTGGACAGTCAGCTTTCATGTGTCCAGGCTTTCCGCATTCAAAGCAATTGAAGGAGGAGGAGGATGCTTCCTCTTTCTTGTTTGGCTTTTTGTTGAACTTATAGGGAGAGTTTCTTTTTCTTCTTATAAACTTTCTGAATTTCTTCACTAGCAGGTTGAAATTTTCGGTTTCGGAGTCATCGGAGCTTGTTTCTTCATATACCTCTTTTCCTTTGGCAGTTTTTAAGGCCTTCAATGACACTCCTTTACCTTTCTTGTCTTGCTGCTCATGTTCATCAAATATGTGCAGCTTTTGTTCATGCTCCCTTAATTTTCCAAAGAGAGTAGCTAATGTTAAGGAGGTCAAGTCCTTTGATTCTTCAATGGCTGTCACCTTTGCTTGCCATGTTCTATCCAAGCATTGCAGCACTTTTAGATTCAGCTCTTCCTTTTCAAATTTCCTGCCAAGATCAACAAGGTGATTTATCAAATGTGTAAATCTTTTTTGAAAATCAGAGATAGATTCACCATTTTGCATTCTAAACAATTCATATTCTCTAATGAGAGTATGTTTTCTTGATCTTTTGACATCACTTGTTCCTTCATGAGTGACTTGCAAGGTGTCCCACATTTCTTTAGCTGATGAGCATTGTGAAATCCTGAAAAATTCATCAATAGACAATGCAGATGTGATTATATTTTTTGCTCTCTTATCATGTTGGGCTCTTCTCCTTTCTTCATCACTCCACTCACTCCAATGTTTCTCCTTAAGCTCACCATCATCATTCTTTTTCATTGGAACATAGGGTCCATTTTCTATAGCATCCCATACAGCAATATCAATAGCTTCAATGAAAATTCTCATCCTAATTTTCCAATAGACATAATTTTCACCATTGAAAACAGGAGGTCTATGTATAGAGACACCCTCACCATAGGGTAGGTTGTTGTTGGCCATTTTTAAGTCTTGAACAACTCTCAAGAACCTTGCTCTAGATACCAATTGTTAGAAAAGAATGGCCAAATCCAAGAGGGGGGGTGAATTGGATTCAATGACCCTTTAAAAATTTATCAGAGTTTTTGGATCTTCACTTTCAATTACAAACTTTTCTATGACAGAATTCTCACTTGAAGCACTTCTCAAGACTTGTTATGATAATATGAATGCAATATGCTAACTTGATTACAACATCATGAGGTTCATCAACAATGTTCAATTTACAGATTTAAAACATCAAGAATTACATTCACTTGTTAATCAAATTTTATCTTCCTTAAAACTCAATCAAGAAATTACAAAGCAAGAGATAAGGTTGAAGAAGATTGCACAAGTCTTTTATACTGGTTCAGCCACTCCACATGTGACCTACATCCAGTCCTTAATCACCACCTGATTAAGATTTTTCCACTATCTTTAAGCAAGAAGGTTTACAAGCAAACACACATGCATATACTTCACTACTAAAAGATAATCACTTTCTTGACCCCAAGAAAGTACCCCTTGTAGATCCCACTACAAGAACCTTAATCACTTGAGAAACCCTTCTCAAGATTTTCCACAAAGATTCACAAAGAAACAAAAATGAAACGAATTCACCTGGAATTCTTGAACAATTCTTTGTCCTTCTCTTTCAAGAGTATGATGATGATGATGATTTTCACAAGTTCTTTCACAAATGTTTTTCTTCTTGGAATTTCACAAAGAAACCTTTCCAAGATGTCACACAGACTCTCTAAAGTGCTTTTAGAAGTTGATTATCAGTTCTCACTCAATTGTCTTATGTTTCAAAATAGTTCAAGTCTATTTATAAAAGTTCAAACCCAGATAATCGATTATTTTAAAGAATAATCGATTATTTTGTTCTTCAGATTTCTGGAAATCAACCAAGAACAATTTAATCGATTATTTAGCTGGATAATCGATTATTCCAGAGAGTTGTTTCTGAAATAATCGATTATTTTGGCAAATAATCGATTATTACAGCAAGGCATTCCACTTAGCCCATTTGCTGAAATAATCGATTATATTTAACAATAATCGATTATTTTGAGTCAGTTCTTAAAACTTCATTTTAAGTCTCAAAATAATTTTCCAATGTTCTCAACTCATCATCATCTACTCCCTACTTGATTTTAGACAAGATTTGCTTAATGCACAAAGCACACACACAAGCACAAATATAACAATTCTTTTAACACTTTATTTCCTAAACACTATTACATAGCTATACTTCAAAGCATTTTTCTTGAACTTCCTTGACTTTGTTTTTGTGTTCAATGTTTTTGTTGCACACTTGTTGTCTCCGGCTGTTGTGATCATCAAAACTCTTTTTCAGCTCTCCTAAGCTCAACAGTTTTCATACCTTAGATTAAGGAAATGGACTTCTATTATCAAAGAAAAGGAGCTCCCATAGCACGGAAACAACATGATACGACATCAGAAGGCCCAAAGCCCAATAAAGGTGTTTTAGTAGCCCAGAACGGGCCATTCACAAGATAGAATGGGCCGTTCCCAAAACTGGAATGGGGCGTTCCCAAATTGGAACTGGCCGTTCTAAACTACTAAAAAGGTCTAAAAGCCTAGTTGAGAACGAGTCATTCCAAACATGGCCGTTATGAGTTAAACTCAACTCCAGAATGGGTCGTTCTGGTTTAAGAACGGGCCGTTCTAGATGTGAATTTAACACATGATCAAAGGATCCACAACAGGCCATTCTGGATTCTAAACAAGTCGTTCTGGCCACTTCTAACATCTATAAATAGCAGACTCTGGCATTGCTTCTAGACACACTCTCTGAAGACCAAGGAGAACCAAGAGAAGGAGATCAACCAAATTCTGCTCTAGCTTCATCTTCTACTTATCTAGGTAAGGGGGGAGTGAGAAAACTTGCTCGAGGATGTGAGAATAATTGTTGGGTAGTAGGATTGGGCCCCAATTTCTTGCCTGATGCATGCTTCTAGGAATAGGAAAAATATGAATGTTTTCTGTTTTGCCTTCTGATTGTTTTGTTGTGTTCCTTTTTGGATGTGATGTGTGAATTGAAGTTAGCAGAAAACACACAAAAGTGGGGGTTGAATGTGTGTGAACGAAGGATTTTAAAAACATTTTCTCAAAGGGACTTCTTTCCGTCTAAAAATAATATTTCAAGCACTTAGAGATTGTGCAAGATTGTTTAAAAGAAACTTTGCGTCTGAAGATCTATTGTCCACTCGAAAATAGTTTCTTAAGTTAAGCAAATTTAATTTCTTCTAAATATGTTTTAGAAAATAAGTAGTAGACGGAATTTTTCCAGTGTGGTATATCAATATAAATTTACGTTTTTAAGAAAAGTAAACAATGCACAGAGTTTTATACTGATTCACTCGTCTTGAGCTACGTCTAGTCTCCTTCAACTGAAGGTTTCCACTAATCACAACGGATTACAAGTATTCTTAACCACTTCTAGTTCGTCAACTTCACTCGTCGACGCTAGTATTCTTAAACCACTTCTGCTTCTCTAAGTATTCTCAACCACTTTTGGTTCGTCAACTTCACTCGTCGATGCTAGTATTCTTAAACCAATTCTAGTTCTCCAAGTATTCTTTCACTAGCCTATTCAGGCTTTACAAATAATAGATGTTTTTGAGTGTGTATGCGACTCTCACAGAAAGGATAGTATGGTTTCTACACTCGCTAAGGTATTCAACCTTAGTTTTACAAGGATATGTTTTTAGAGTGTGTATGTAACTCTCGCAAAGAGGATGGGGTATTTTCTACACTCACTAAGATAAACTATCTTAGTTTTACACAGATATTCAAATCTGAACAAGAAGAGATGTAAGTTTGTTTTGATGCTTGCTTTTTGCTTATTGCTTGTTGCTTCTCTTCTTCTTCCTTCTCTTCTCAGGTCTTGATATTTATAGCCTTGTGATAAATCTGCCGGTTGTTTGAATTTGAATGTGTCCGTTGAGGTGGAACTTCCCGTTGGTGCAGATAGTCGTTCATTCATGGCTACACAAATCCTTTTCATTTAATGTGTTTGATCTTGAATTAAATGTTTGCTTGCTAAATCTGTGTTACGTAAAGTCTTCTTCAGTAGTTTATTCACTTTTTGTGTCTTACTTCAATCATGACCTAGGTATTTCTTTTCTCTTTTCGTTAGTGTAGCTGCAGAGGTGTTGTCTTTTTTCTAAAAAGTAGGTGCAGTTACTTCTGACACTCGCAACTTTGACTTGTGAATTCACGCTCTTTTATTCTTCTTCTTTCTTTTCATATTTTGATAACTCCGTGTGCTTTTCTTATAAATGGAAACGATATATGATCTTCTTCACTGTGACTAGTGGATTTTAGACGCATTTCAACATTCTTTGTTTGCGTCTAGCATTTGGGTCTCCGTCTAAGAGTTAGACTTTGACTTTTCCTTTCGTTTGATCAGTCGTGAAGATGGATGACTTTAATTTCATCTAGAACATTTCTTCATCGTGTGTTATCCAACGACTGATATTTTTTTCATTGACCTTTGTGTAGTTGACCATTAAGCTTCATCTGATTGTTTATTTGGTGCTAAGCCAACTTTTGTCTTCATCTGTCTGATCCTTGTTTTGTTCGACCATGCTTCATGCTTTAGTTTTGCCTGTTTTTATATTTATTTGAAATACTACTGCACAGGTTAGTAATAACAATTGTATTATATTTTTCATATTCAAAACCTCGCTGGGAATTGCTTCGTCTAACTTAACATGAATATGTAATTAATTTTGAGCATAAATATGTTTGATATGAATTAGAGTGCTCTATGGGTTCCTATGGAAAATCCTATGAGAAACAGGAAAATTTTAGATGTTTTTTGTTTTGACTTTTGAGTATTCTATTGTGTTCCTTGCTAAATGTTGAGCATGAATGTATATTTAATTTTGAATTTGAACATGTTTTGATATGAATTAGAGTGTTTTGTGGGTTCCTGTGCAAAACCCTATGAGGAACAATTAT
Organism: Cajanus cajan; assembly: GCF_000230855.2. Lineage (NCBI taxonomy): Eukaryota > Viridiplantae > Streptophyta > Magnoliopsida > Fabales > Fabaceae > Cajanus > Cajanus cajan. Next base: position 14,756,785 of record NC_138522.1, on the reverse strand, counting down.
GAATATGAGTTTGAGGCAATGTGAAAAGTGAATATGACATGATGATGATAAGAAACTCCAAATGATAATCTTATGAGTATGACTATGTGAAATATGAACAAATGACATGAGACACGATGTGAATGATGTGCTATTGTGAGCACTATGACTATGAGAATGTGAAACGTGATGAAATGAGATAAGACATGAAATGCCATGACAAGTAAAGTGATGAGTCCATGAGTTTGTGAATGTGTGACATGCATCATATGCATCTATATGAATGGTAAAATATATAGTACACTGTTAGGGAAGGCCCTCCTAGTGTAATAGCTTGGGGGAGTCTTAGGGGATAGTGTGATTTGGATGTCTGGATTCTGTCCGTTTGTGAGCACGAGACATAACTTACGCAACTTTGCTATCCCAACCAGACCCTAGTAGTATATCCTTCTATTTGAGAGTGTATGGGTAGCTCCCTACATGTACTCCTAGACTACCCTAGGTGTGTTGTTTAGGCAGCACACTAGTGATACATGATTATGAGACACGTGACTGGCGCCACATGCATGCATCTGATTCGAGTCCATGACATCATTGTATGATGAATGACTGTGTATGTGTTACTGTTATATGTGAAATTTGAATTTGCACCTGATTAATGAGTAGTTATGAGTGTGCTTGTATGATTTGTGTGTGTGTTGCCTAACTGTTATTTCTACACCTGAAACTGAGTGAGATGTTTCTCACTCCCTTATTGTTCTTTGTATGTGTTTAAATTGTGTAGTAGCTGATCATCAGCATGAGGATGTTGGTGATGAGGCTTAGGCTTCAGTTGGGTATGCTTTGATAGGATATGTGACATCGGGGCATAGCTAGGCTTAGTTTTGGATGCTATTTCCATTAAACTATTTGAAAACTCAGTTTTATTTCTTTGTAATTTTACTGACATGTTATTTGGATTAAGTTTATGAATGTGAACTCTAAACCCTTATGTGGTTGGAGATTTGGTTTTTAATGATGAAGAATTTTATTTTTATAATTATTGTATATGTATGTTGGGGTAGAGGGTGTCACACCATTGAAATTGTACTAGACTTGAGACTAATATGAAAATGCAAAATTGAACTTAATACTTTATTTGTAATTAAATCACTATTTTATAGAATAATTTGTGTATTAGTGTATACATACTATTATGATTAATTAATTAGTAGTAAGGATTTTATCGGTGGTTTGTAAGTGGTTACTACTAGTACTGAATAATTAATACTTTGTTTATGATTGTTATAGGAGTTTTCAAAATGGCAAAAGAGTATAGTTGGTGTTGAGTGTGGCATAGGAGGCAATTCCAGATACGTTGCCAAGAAGTATGGAGCAATGAGTGTTGGCATTACTTTGAGTCCTATTCAAGCTCAAAGAGCAAATGCTTTTGCTACTACTTAAGGATTGACTCACAAGGTCTTCATTTCTAGACATGCATGTTTTTTGTACTATCTATTTTATACATTTACAAAGCTTCATAATTACTTTAATAGAATATCTTGCATATTTTTTCACAAACAATTCCATAGGAATATTTCTTGTAGATTTTAAATTGATTGGAACACATTATCCATGAAGTAATTACATGTGAAACAAAGTCCACAGGAAATTCCATATGAAACAAATTTCTTGCAAATTTTTACACAAAATCTATAAGAAAATCCACATGAAATGAGAAAATTTTAATAGTGGGACATGTATGATAATATATTATAAAAATGAAATGCACACATAAAAACTTATATATATATATATATATATATTAATTTAATTTATTTTATAGAAATTTCATTATAATAAAAATGGAATTACTAAAGTAACTACTTTCTTAATTATGTATTTAAATAATGTTTATTATATAATTATATGTTTATCTTAGAAAATTTGAAAATCGTGTAAACATAGTTAGATAGCTCTAGTTAGTGATTTTAAATCACAAATTAACCCAACAAAGACCTCGATGTATTCCAAAGACTTCTAGAAGAATCCCTTTATGCTCCATCATATTTTTAAGGCTTTCCATTGTATATAGGATACTTAGTCATTCTTAAACTCAATAATTAACCTATAAATTTGTCTTATAACATCACATAGATAGCCTTATTCCTCCTTTTGCTTTTAAATAGTAACACATTCCCTCTAACTTCATTAATCTCATCTCCCTTTACTTGCTCTTCCACACATTTTTCCAAACATAACCATTGCATTATTAAAATATAAGAAGAGCAAACATTATTTTTCTTTTTAATTTTAGAAGTCTTCAAAATAGTTAAATTAATGACACATTATTTTATTAATGTATTCTCTTGATTTTACAAAAAAACATTTTTGGATTCAAAAGAAGTTTTCATTTGTTTCCACTTTTAGGCATGCTTGGCAAAGGTCACTAGAATGGTAGGTAAGGAAACCTTTTTATGAGATTATGCTTTTACATCTTTGATATTAATCTCAAGCTTGCATGTATAAGTTTCTTATGCCACGTCTAGTGGGTTTCAATTGAATTTAGGCACCTTAAATTTTAACTTGTCAAATCATTCATCTTTATCTTATATAAATTGTTTTATTTGTTGGCAATAAAGAGTTGTGATAAATCAAATCCACTATCATGCAATTGATTCATGCTAAGTAGGTTGTGTTTGAGTTTGTTAACAAATATCACATTATCAATAGATAATGATAAGGATAGACCTATTTTACATATTCCTTTTCTTTTGCCTTTCTGATTTCCTCCAAAAGTAAGTTGAACACCACTATTTAGCCTTAGGCTTTGGAACATTAATTATTCTCCCATCATGTGACATGAACATTCATTATCTAGGTACCATGACTATTTTTCTTTCTATCAAGGATATATGCAAGACGAATAATTTTTTATCTAGATACCCTAATGGTTCACGTTAGCATTGAAAACTTTAGATATTTCCTTTTAAGTAGGTGATTGTACTTGTGGTGTAACATGTCCATGTTTTACTACAAAAATAACATATAGATACAAATACATCATGGATGTATTTCTTGCCTTAGTAGAAGTAGTTCAATTAACAAAATATTATTTAAATAATTCATTGTCTTAATGTAAATTTAAAAGGTTTACATATATATTGAGGTAAAATTATTGAAATTAAAACAAACATTTTTTTTCTCAATTAAAAGGAAATAATATTGATTTTCTTAAACAAAAATAATTAGGTAATAAATATAAATGTGTGAAAATTGAGCACGAACTAAAATTGTAATATATATGTTTAATATTTAGGTACTTAGATTCATGATGAAGGAGTACTAAATATGATGAGACTTATTCAATTTGTATAAAAAGTTTGTATTAAAAATATTAAAAATAAATAAATTGACTTTCTATATAATTAGAATAATTTAAATTTAATATTTCAGAATTTGCAATCATTTAAAGTTATGCATTCAATATGTGGATTTCTTTTTTGGTAATCATGTGGGGAAATAAATTAAAATAACCTGTTAAACTAAATTTATATAATGAACTCAATATATGGTGTTTGACTTGATCAAATTAAAATACATCTACTGAAATTAAATAAACTTTTTTTTAATTTATAAATTTTTAAGAAAAGTAAAATGATAGATTTTTAGTGATGAAGCAAAATTGGAAGTCTATAACAGAATCAAAACAAACCTTCAACACAATTTATAAGGAAAGATATATTTAGATAAAATTTGGTATTTGACCTAATGAAGTTAAAATACATTTACAAAAATTAAATCAATATTTTCGCAGTATATTACTCTTTGGAAAATATAATGATAGGTTTTAATTGAGTGATGCAAAAAGTTTATAATTGAATCAAAAAGTTCATCCACAAAATTAAAAAGGAAAGATATATTTAGTTAAAATTAGTTTACAATATGTATGGTCTTCAAGCATCACTACTCCAATATAAATAGAGCCTAATCATGTTTTGAAATCAATTCATTCAAGTGTAAACAGAGTACTACAAACAAAATGGAAAACAACATGAAGTTTTTTATAATCACAATTATTTTATCTTTATTTCCAGCAAACCTTGTTTTAGGTCAAGCTGGGAATCTTGACATATCAAGATTTGGTGGAAAACCAAATACAGATATAGCCAAGGTACATCGTCGTATGACTTTATTGAAAAAAGTGAAAATAATTTTCCCATTTGTCGAGTAATTTTAAGGGTAATATCAAGGAGTAGTGTCTTTTATATTATTGTTAATATTATTATCATTATTATTATTATTAACGCATTGTTTATAACTTATTTATGGTATGCATATTAATTATGAAGGCTATTGTAAGTGCATTTACTCAAGCATGTGCAGCAACAACTCCTTCAAAAATTGTGATTCCAGCCGGTAAATACATAATGGGTTCAGTAGATGTCAAAGGTCCATGTAAGGCTCCTATTGAACTTCAAGTTGATGGAACAATTAGTGCACCTACAGACGCAACTACACTTAAAGGGGTTGAATATTGGTTCAAGATTAGCCATGTCAACTCTTTCACCCTATCAGGTGTCGGTGTTTTTGATGGTCTAGGTCCAAGTGCTTGGAAACAAAATGATTGTACTAAAAATAAGGATTGCAAGATGCTTTGCATGGTAACAAAATATTATTCCTTGAATTTAAATAAAAATGTAACATCATGTGCCTTTATCGAACAAAAATTTAATTGGCTTCTATTGTTTTAATACTTAACAGAATTTTGGTTTTCACTTCTTGAACGATTCAACTATTCGAGATGTTACTTCCAAGGATAGCAAAAACTTCCATGTCAATGTTTTGGAGTGTGGTAATGTCACATTTGATGGGTTTAAAATTATCGCCCCAGCCGAGAGCCCCAACACTGATGGGATCCACATTGGAAGATCAAATGGTGTGAAGATTCTCAATACCAACATTGGTACTGGAGATGATTGTATCTCAATAGGCGATGGCACCTCAAATGTAGTTGTCCAAAATGTGAATTGTGGACCTGGTCATGGCATTAGTGTTGGAAGTCTTGGAAGGTACGAAAATGAAGAGCCTGTTGAAGGTCTTTTAGTTAAGAATTGCACTTTGAAAAATACTGACAATGGTGTGAGGATTAAGACTTGGCCTAGCGATCTAGGAGCTACTGTTACTGATATGAATTTTGAAGATATTACCATGATTAATGTTAGCAACCCTATCATAGTAGACCAAGAATATTGTCCATGGAACCAGTGCACCAAAGAGGTATGTAATTTCTTATCAATTAAATGTAAGATGGTGATATTATTTTTGTTACAACATTCAATACACTAAGGTGATTTGAAAAGACTAATTTTTATTTCATTTTTTCACTTTTAATGGCTTAGAAACCATCCAAAATCAAGATAAGCAAGGTTTCTTTCAAGAACATTAAGGGCACTTCAGGAACAAAAGAAGGAATGAGTCTTATTTGTAGTAAGGGTGTACCATGTGAAGAAGTACAAATTGCTGATGTTGATCTCACATTCAATGGAGCTGAAACAAGTGCTAAATGTGCTAATGTCAAGCCTATAATAACTGGAAAAGCTCCTGTTTGTGCAGCATAAAAGGACTTGTTGAAATGATGTCTATACAATTTTTTTAATCTATTTTTTTGTGAATTTTTCCTATTCAAAGTTGATAAGTCATCCCCATAAAATGAGGAGATGTCAAGTAGTTGTAATACTATGTAAATAAAAGCTTCATTATGAAGGACGTAGACAAGCATCACATGTGTAATGCTTCTGGATTAAGAAATGAAGTTGTCTTTGCTGGTAAAATAACAAGCTTTTATTTCGTCCAATAACATACTAATGTTTAATATTTAAGCATCTTTTCTGCATTGATATAAAACATAGATACAGATGATAAATATATTTTGACTTCATTTCTTTCTATTGATATCATACATTAATCATTCTTATTAGAATAGTGGATGGACTTGTTTCACAAAAAAATTGATTCAAGTAATAAATTAGATCAGTAACACAGCTAAACTCATGTGAATGTACAATAAATGAGATCAAATCACTAAAAATCTATGATTAAGAATCTTTTACTTAATAATAATCTATTAACCTACTCTATACTACGACTATTTCCATTTCATTTATTTCACTTTTAATGGCTTAAAATCCACCCAAATTCAAGATAAGCAATTTCTTTCAAGAATACTAAGAGTGCTTAATGAACTTAATAAGGAATGGTTTTTGTTTGTAGTAGGTTGTACCATGTGAGGATTTACAAATTGTTGATGTTGATCTCACATTCAATGGAGATGCAACAATGGCTAAATATGTTAATGTCATGCCTGTAACAACTAGAAAAGCTCATACTTGCGAAGCTTAAAATGACTTGTTGAAATGATGCCTATATTATTTTTTAATCTAATTTTTGTGTGCAATTTTTCTATTCAAAGTTATAAGTGATCCCCATAAAAATTGAGGAGATGATAAGTAGTTGTAGTCCTATGAAAATAAAATCTTCACCATGAATGAGGTCGCACAAGAATAACACGCGTAATGCTTCTTGATTAAGAAATGAAGTTGTCTTTGTTGGTAAGAATAATAAGTTTTTATTTGGTCCAACAACATACTAATGTTCAATATTTAAGCATGTTTTGTACACTGATATAAAATGTAGATACAAATGATAAATATATTTTGAGTTCTTTTCTTTTATATTGATATGTAACATTAATCATTGTTATTAGAATAGTGGATGGACTTGTTTTATAGAAAAATTTGATTCAAGTAATATGTTAGATTAGTAACACAACTAAACTAATGTAAATGTACAATAAGTGAGATCAAATCAGTAAACAATCTATCACTTAGAATCTTTTACATAATAATATTCAATTAACTTACTATACTACAACTATTTCCATTTCATTTCTTGCACTTTTAATGACTTAAAATTCACCCAAATTCAAGATAAGCGGTTTCTTTCAAGAACATTAAAAGTGCTTAAATAACTAAATAAGGAATGGTTTATGTTTGTAGTGGGTTGTACCATGTGAGGATTTACAAATTGTTGATGTTGATCTCACGTTCAATTGAGATGCAACAATGGCTAAATATGGTAATGCAAGCCTATAACAACTACAAAAGATTATACTTGGAAAGCCTAAAATGACTTGTTGAAATGATTCCTATATTATTTTTTAATCTAATTTTTTTTGTGCAATTTTGTTATTCAAAGTTGATAAGTCATCCCCATAAAATGAGGAGATGCTAAGTAGTTGTAGTCCTATGCAAATAAAAAATTCATCATGAATGAGATCACACAAGAATAACACGTGTAATGCTTCTTGATTAAGAAATGAAGTTTTATTTGTTTGTTTATGTTGCTAAAAAAAATGCATTTTATAGGCAAGTGTATTTTACCTCAGTAGTAACAATCTATAAAAGATGAGATATCTCATGTCTAAAAAGTCCACAAACATGCAAAAAAATAGAGGAATATCAAGAAATTTGCACAACAAAGCTTAAAATGACTTGTTGAAATGATGCCTAACAATATTTTTAATCTAAATTTTTTGTACATTTTTTTTTCATTTGAAGGTTAGTAAGTCATCCCTATAAAGTGAGATGTCAAATAGTCGTTGTCCTGTGTAAATAAAAACTTTAACATAAATGGGGTTTTGCAAACATCATGTGTAATGTTTTTTTTTATTCGATAACATACTAAGAGTGTGTTTGACACAACTAATTTGTAGTTTAATTTTTTAATTATAAGCAAAAGTTGTGCCAAAAACATTTAGATAAAAGACCTTAAAAAATAGCTTACAAATTTGTAAAGAAATACTCTTTCTAATCCTTTATAGAAGAAACAATTGGGTACACTATTTTGGCCCTAATTATAACAAACAAATACCTACTTTAAGATGTATTAATTGCTAATTTCCTTTTATATACTCATGCAAGTGGATACATTTATCAAAAAAGTTATTTATTTAGTTAGGTGTAGTGTCTCTAATGCAAATACTTTAACATAATATTTTCATAATTGTGTATATTGATGATATATGTAATTAGGAGTAGTATTTTATGTTTTTTTTATTGGTTTTTCCTATGTTGGGGTGGGGTTATAGAGTTGAAATGACCTTAAGCTTAAGATGTAGAGGATATGGCTTAAGTATGTGAGATTTGACTTGAGGAGAACAAGGGTATATAAGGTAAAGTTTTGATAAATAAACTTCATAAGTTAATAATTCAAGTTTCTAGAGAGAAATTAGAGGAAAGGTCTTTTGGAACTCTGATGATGGAAACCTACTTCCCAAGGATCTCTTTGGAAGAAAAAGAACCAAGAAGGGTGAAGTAGTGATTGTATAGGATATTTACCTTTATTTTGTAGGGTACCCTACATTTAGAGGTATATCCTACCTTAAGGACTCCTATTGTTGTTTTACATTTATAGTAGTGATTGTATAGGATATATTTTGACCATGTATTTTGTGTCAAGTAGTAGAGGAATTTTTGTCCTTGTATTTTTCTTTATGGGTGTAATTAGTAGTTCAAGAGAGGTGTAACTAGCCTAGGCCATAGACTAATTTGGTCTTGAATGGCCCAAACAATTTTCTAGCGCATTAAGGTTGGACGTCCAAGCTTAATGGACAAGCCATTCAAGCTTGTTAAATAAGTCACATGGCCTTGATAGTGACATCTCAACAAACTATTCAAAGTAATCATTAGTCTAGTAGTTGTAATTCTTAGGTTAGGTAGTTGGAGTTAACTTAAGCTAACCTAGGTTACTCCCAAAGTAGGATTAGCTTAGCACGCTCCATAAGCTTCTAGATAACTAACTATACTTGAAGAAAGTTAACTAGGGTTGGTTAGCTTAAGTGCAAGATAGCTAACCATGGTTACACTTAACCATGGTTAGTCTATCTTGCACCATAAGCCAACCAAAAATATAGGATTTCCTTGTATTGACTGAACTTTAACTTTGATTTTTATATGAATTGGATGAATTTCCTCTAATTCTCTCTCTCAAAGCTTGTTTCTCTCCTTGAAACTTATTCCATTTCTCTTATCCTCTCTTGAGTGTGGTGAGATTCGAAGAAACTTATCACTCCATAAGTGAGGCGTCTCCAAGGGGCCTATTTAGCTTTCCATATGTGTTTAAAGATAGCTACTAACACCTTTGGAAGCCATTGAAAAGCTGGAAGGAGACCAAGAAGGAAAATATCCATTCTAGGAACTTGGAGGAGAAACTACATCAATCTAGTCTCTCCAAAGGGTTTTCCATCATTTGAGCTACTATTCTAACTTCTAATTATCGTTGAGGCCATGGATCTTCCCTCACGTTGGAGATTGGTAGATCTTGAAGCCAGAGGAAGATTATAAAGCTGAGACTTTTGATGATCAAAGTTATGGGAGTTGTGATGAGAGTTTACAAGGAGTTTTCTTCTACATTGATTATTGCTTATAAGGAGCTCAAATTAGATAAGGTGATGGAATCACGCCCAAGGTTCCTATTCAAAAGGAGCCTAAAGGAGTAGGCTAGGCTAGTAGTTAGAATTCAAGATTATTGAAACCATGTTGAAGTAAGTAGGCCTAAGCTCATCTTGGCTATTAGGTACTATATATATAAGTTGAATACCTCTTGTGCACTTTCATACAATTTTCTTCTTTTTGGGCCAAGTATCCTAGGAAATATTGTTCATGTATTTTTTGATAAGTAAATAATGGACTTAGGAGGTGAATCTAATATTTGAGTCATGTACTAATTTGAATAAATTCAATAGCACTTGCGATGTCCCATGTAAAGTTGGAACACATGGTTAGCTAGAATAATTCCAAATTAACTACATGGACTATAAACTAGTCACACCACCTTTATTTGCCACATGGAACCTTCCTATTGGTTAGTTTAGATCCAGAGCACATGGCTTTTAGAGTCAAAAGTTTTTCGTTCTAAATATTTGAATTTCAATTTTAAATATTTGGCTAACTAACTCTAGCTAAGCCAACATGGTTCTAACTTGATCATTCTTAGCCTAGGTTGCTCCATAAGCAACCTAGCTTTATATAACCTTGTTAGATACATGTATTCATAACTTTTAAGATTTATATGAGAATCATTTTCAAAAATATCTCTCATTCTCTCTAGAGTCTTGTTGGAGAATTCTTCTCCTAAGTTTTTTCATCAAGAAAAACTCTCCTTGTGACAATAACATCACCTTTCGCTCATCCTTTCCTTGGAAAGGTGTAATGCCACTCATCGGAACCCAAAATTTTTTTATCTTGCCGACAGATGATATGGACCTCCATTATGAAAATCTCATCAATTAGGGAATGCCCGAAAATCAGACTAATCCTTAATCCACTACAAGAATTTCGCGGATTAGCGAGGGAATTTAGCAAGGGATATAAATCCAAGCTATTTCCTCGCTAATTAGCGAGGGACTGGCGAGGAATACTGTCCCTCTCTAATCCCTCGCTAATTAGCGAGGAAATAGCTTGGATTTATATCCCTCGCTAAATAGGATCATTTTGCGACCAACCTTCATCTCTTCACAAATTCGTCGCTAAAGCTAGTGTTTATTTAGCGAGGAACTTAGGCCCTCGCAAATGCCTCACAAATCCCTCGCCAAATTATGAGTCAAAATATAAAAACGAATTTTTCATCTAGCGAGGGAGTTTTCGTGTCGCAAATCCCTCGCTAATGAGTTATAAGTATAGCCCTCGCAAATGCCTCGCAAATTAGTGACGGAAAAGGTTTTTTGCTAATCCCTCGCAAATAATAGATTCCGTTGCTAGTAGAATTTGAAATTCAAGTATTTGTAAAATTTCTTGAAATAGTAGAATTTCAAATTCTCCCAAAAAAGTAAGAATTTGAAATTCCTCATATTTTTTCTTTTTATTTTACTTATATATATTTTATCTTATTTGTTATCTCTTCATTTTTTTAATTATTGAATATTTAAAAATATTTAAAATTATTAAATATTATCTAAAGATGAATACAAGTAGTTGTCTGTTGAAATTTGAGATGGCAAGCTTAGAGAAACTATTGCCAATACAAGAGTCAGTGTGGCATTTTATATGTTCCATATGTTGCAATCAAACTTAACACATCACTAGAATCAGAGTGATAAGGAAATCATAACAAGATATTAATATTAGAAGAACTTTTGTCTTTCGAACAATGGTAAAATGTAAAGTATATGGAAGAACTCTTTTGACAACAATATATAAAAAAGCATAATTTTAAGAAATTAATTTAATTTGCACACACACACACATATATATATATATATATATATATATATATAATCATGTTTTTTTTATATGATTCAGTTAATTCTTTGTTTTATTGTCAAAGTGAGTACAACTGCATGGTAGGTTTTCAACTTTTGATATAGTCAATTTATTTGAGGCATGGATGCTGACACATTTTTGCTGCAAGCATTTATATCAGTTTATGCCTGTCAATGACTGAATTTATAGTTCAAAGTAATTACCTCCATGCTTGTAGTTATGTGTCCTTACATATTGATATACTTGTGTACATGTAACTCTGCATGCTTATGCTTCTTGTTTTTCCAAATTGTAGTTTTGGTTTAAGAACTACAAGAGGTGTCCTTCTTCATGGCCCACCTGGTACAGGAAAGACTTCCATGGCTCAATTATGTGCTCATGATGTTGGGGTCAATTTTTACCCCATAAATGGACCTGAAATTGTTACACAATATTATGGTGAAAGTGAGCAAGCATTGCTTGAAGTTTTTGATTCAGCCATTCAAGTTGCACCGGCAGTGGTTAGTTTTTTGTTCAAATATTGTGTTTCAGTTATTTCCATCGTGTTTAAATGAAATAATCTATGCCATAAGATTATGGACATATCATAATCCTAAATACTTACACGAGTCTATGCCATAAGATATATGTCCAAATAAGTTATAAATAAGCTCTTCTAAATGAATGCTAAATCTTAGCATGTGCAGTACAGTACTGCAATTATGCATGTAGGTACTGATAATTTTCTAATTGTAATTTCAATTTTCTCTCTTTTATACCCCTTTTCACATTTGTGATACAAGTGCATTTACTAAGAGATCCTTTTTTATGCTTTCTGTTATAATATCTTTAATGTAGTGTATGTGCTGCTGGCATGTTGCTCTTAATAAATCAAGGGAAATCGCACAGGAGATAACTGAAGTTTCTAAGGCATTCAATTACAAAATGTTTTAATTGTGGAAATTGATGAGATTTGAAGGCAATAGTATTGTATAAAATTAAAATTTAAACATTATTTTTCCATTTAGTGCCCTGGTTTTTTATTTCTAGTTCTGGTACAAAATTATAGATAATTCATATTTTTTGTTTAATTCTCTTCTATGAATTAAAAATCCTCAAAGTTGCCTAAATTATCATAAAATTCATGAACATTTCATTTTATTATGCGTATTAGCCTCCATTTGTGTCATTGAGTGTGTAAAAGACAGTCTTATATCGAAAATTATTCTTGTATCTATAATTTCTATGATGTGAGCAGTTCACTGCAAAAAACATTGAGGTGAGACTTACACCATTAAGCAGATATAATTTCTCTTCAATATTCTTGGAATTGCTGAAACATTCCATACATATTGTGACATATGGAAGCCTGCTCATGTTCAATGTTTAGACAATCTAGACATTTTTCTCCAGGCTTTTTGATACTCCAGTTTTGTATGGTAAATTTTTTTCAAGGTTTTGCACTTGTATCACTGAGAATAGTTCCACTTATTTTAAACCTGATATTTTTATGTTCAGAGTTCGACTAAATGGCAGAATGATGTGATTTAGGTTATGTACAGGTATTCATTGATGAATTAATCAATGAATTTTGTCAATAATTAATTAGTGATGTTTACTTTATTTCTATTCTAATATTTGGAATTTGTTACAATTAAAATTGTGTTATTAATGATGTCTTAAAAATCTTTATCCATGGATTTTTTTTAAGTGCAGTTTTTTTTTTAATTCTTTAACAAGTTGTGAAAGTTGAAGGTTTTGAAAATTAATGAGTTTCTTTGGTAAATTTCATTACTTACAATTTGTACTGTAATTTTTTTACAGGAGGCACAAGAGAATCGTCCTGTTTCTTATCGTGAAGTGTATAACAAAGTTCACAAAAAAAATGATGGTGAATTTGTCTCATCTAGGGCAAAGAAATTTATTGTATGTTATTTTATATTTTAAGACTGATTATGTAATTTTTTAATCTCTTACTATTTCACTTATTTTTTTATATTTATTATTTGTAGGAAACATATGAAGAATCAATGACACAAAAATATGGAGAAGACACTTCATCTCATCCTGTAATTGATTCTGATCTTTGGTTAAAAGCTGCAGGTGAAAACAAGAAGAAAAGAGTGCATGGCATGGGACATAGCTTGGATCTTGGAACTAGTAGCTCTACCCAAGCTTCATCTCCAGAGGTTGCAGGTTCCTCTACAAATCTTACGCCTATGACAGAAGAACGGGTCACTACAGTTATAAATAATGCATTGGCCTCTTTTTTGCAAACACAATTATCAAAGATGATGAGGCAAATAATTCAAGCAGTTCAACCATCAACAACACCATCAACCAACCAACATAGGGAGGATCAAGGACGAGATGATGATTTTACTAGCTTAGGTTGATTACTATTTAGGATGATTCGTTATTTGGCTTTTCTTTTTGTAAGACATTAATTAGTTTGAGTTTCTTTAAGATAGTATGCACAAGTTAGATTTTGTAAGACATTTAATAATTTGGTTTTGTAAAAGATATTGTCACATGCAACTTTTATTTTAAATCATGTCGAATTGAAAAAAAATTATGTAGTTGATTTAGATTTATTTAAAATATCAAATTAAGTGGCATATTTACATGGATTCATGAGAGAATAATGTATATATAGATAAATTAGGAAGGTTTCGCGAGATATTAGCGATGGATTCGCGAGGAAACTCAAAAGATATGTTGTGAAAGTTTCGTGAGGGATTAGCGTGGTATTCGCGAGGGAATTCAATCCATATGCTTTGATATATTTGCGTGAGATTAGCGAGGGATTAGCGAGGGACATATTTGCGAGGGTTTAGCGAGGGATTTGTAAGGGACATATTTGTGAGGGTTTAGCGAGGGATTTGCGAGGGACATCTTTGCGAGGGGTTAGCGAGGGATTTGCGAGGGACATCTTTGATATATTGCTACAGCGTTGCGAGGAATTAGCGACAATATCGCGAGGGATAATTGCGACGGAGTGGCGAACGATTAGCGAGGAAATATTAAATACAATTAGCGAGGGAATTTAGGTTCTACATTTGCGAGGCAATAACGAAGAATTAGCAACACAAATTTGCGACGGACTAGCGAAGCTGGTTGCGAGGGAAAAGTGAAGGAATGTAGTGAGGGAATTGCGAGGGATATGCATCCGTCGCTAATTAGCGACTTGAATTTAGCGAGGGAATGATCCCTCTCAAATCCCTCGCTAGTCCCTCGCCACTCTGTTTAGCGAGGGATTTGCGAGGGATCTTTCCCTCTCTAATTCGCAATTTTCTTGTAGTGATCAATGGTTTTTGGGTTCAAAGGAGTCGGCACCAATATTTTACTCAAAACATCAAAAAAAGAAAATTTTATTGCAAAGTTAATTGTGACCTTCATAGCCAGAACTGGGTTCGAGGGTCATTTACGTGTAGGGGAGGTGTTAAGCACCCTACTGTTAAGATTCATGGAGTAGTGAATCAACTAAGCTTTGAAGTATGAGACAACATGAGAGTTTTGATGATAACAAATGGTGGATTCTGAGAGTTGAAGCTGACCAAGGACATAAACTAAGTCAAGAAGAAGATATGAATATCATAATGTTTAATGGGAGTATTTTGTAAGTTCTTACGAGTTGTGTTGTTTTGATTAGCTTATTTTGCATTGTATGCTTTGTGCATGAGTTAATTTTAATCTAATTTGAATGAGAGTGAGTATGATGATCATTTAAAATACTTGAAAAGATTTTTGAAGTATAAAATTGAGTTTTTCAAAACTAACTCAAAATAATCGATTATCATTAAGTGTAATCGATTATTCCAACAACAGGTGAAAAGAGCCTTACTGTAATAATCGATTATCTGTGAAATAATCAATTGTTCCAGGAAGCACTTTCTGGAATAATCGATTATCTTACAAAATAATCGATTATTCTATTCTTGAGTGATTTCTAGAAATCATGAAGAGCAAAATAAACGATTATCCTTTAAAATAATCGATTATCTGGTTCTGAAATTTTTATAAATAGTTTTCACACTTTGAAACTTCAGAACAGAGAATGAATTGAGAATTAACGAGAGAAAAACTATATTGTAAAGTCTTTGTGACCTTCTTGGGGTGTTTTCTTTGTGAAACCAAGAAGAAAAACATTTTGTGAAATGCTTTGAAAAAGATCATCATGATCACTACATTTTTGGGAGAGGAAGATTAAGATTTATGTTTGGAATTCACAGTCTGATTTGTTCATCTTCCAGGTGAATTCGTTCCTTTAATTCTTTGTGTAAAGTGTAAGGGAAATCTTGAGTAGGTATCTCAAGTGGTAAGGAATTCTTGTAGTGGGTTTCTACAAGAAGTTCTTTCTTGGGGGTATGATCGAAGTCGTATCCGGTCAAATAAATACAATTAAATGTAGTACTAGGAAGTGACTCCTAGGTCGTCTCCCAAGGACCGTCTTTTACTGTTAAAGGCTTAAACACACAGTGGGGGGGTTTGTTTTCGGATTTTCAGTTTGTAACACAATAATACGAAATAAAACAATAAGTAAAACAGATTGGTTCCCTGCTCAGATTTCAACTCTTTTATCCCTGGTTCTCAGAACATTTCTCTGTTCATAACTTAATCCTTGTTCCATCCGAGTTAACCAACTAAGCGAAGATTAACTCAAGATTTCCCTACACGAATTAAGCAAACGTATACAACATTAAACCTCCCCACAAGATTAAGAAACTTGTGAGCAACCTGATTCATTAAGCATGAACAACTATCAAAAACGAAAACGTTTCAGAGGTTCAATGAAGAAGAACCAAGTAGAACATAGATTCAAATACAAATAAAACCTCAAATAGATATTGTAATCTGCTCAAGGAACCAACCCCAAGGGTTTTTAGCCTTCCATTAAAACAGAACAGCAAATAGAAACGAAAATGCAGCAAGGCAGAGAAGGAAAACGAAATTGAACAAAAACAAAAATGAAGGAAAATGAAAATGAAGGAAAACAAAAATGAAGGAAAACGAAATCTGTATTCTTCAAATATAAATGTTCAAGTTCCACAACCACAGAGGAGAAGAGTAAAACGAAAATACAATGGCAGCTCAAACAGAACCAAAAACGTAAAAAGCCACAGGGAAGCCAAAACGTAAAACCCCAAAAGGAGAAAGAGAGCCAAAAACGTGAACTTCTGCCTACAGAGAAAATAAAACGTAAAAACTAAGAGAGGGGGCTACTGTTCACGTAGTCACCTCAGCCCCTTCATTTAGTGGCTGCCAAGTCAGCCTTACCCTAGCCCTAGGGTCCTATTAGCAAAAAAAAATGAATTGGGCCCAATAAAATACAAGTCTGACCCACTACAATAAAATGGACTAAAAACTGAAAATTAATGCTGAGGTGGAAAATGGTGCAGCAGTGAAATGGCAGATGACGTGGCAGATGATGTGGCAGCTCCACTTGAAGTCCAGAAATTAATTCCAAGCCCAAATGATTATTAAACTTCCCTGAAAATAAAATTTGGAATA
This sequence comes from Cajanus cajan, assembly GCF_000230855.2. Classification (NCBI taxonomy): domain Eukaryota; kingdom Viridiplantae; phylum Streptophyta; class Magnoliopsida; order Fabales; family Fabaceae; genus Cajanus; species Cajanus cajan. The sequence continues at coordinate 14,740,016 of NC_138522.1, read as the reverse complement.
ATTAGATTCAGAAAATTCAAATTAGTTAAAATATGAATTACCGGTCCAATTAAAGCCCAAATAGAAAACAGTCCAGAACATCAACAATTAAGCACAAATCGGAGATTAAAATAAGTACAGAAAGGTAATAAAATAAGGGTAAAAAAGTGGTTATCTTGAATGTAGGAGTATATGCATGTGTGGTATGCTTGTAAAACTTCTTCATTAAGATAGTGGAACAAATCTTGATCAGGTTATGATTGAGGACTGGATGTAGGTCACATGTAGAGTGGCTGAACCAGGATAAAATACTTGTGCATTCTTCTCTCTCACTCTTATCTTTTACATTGAGCAAAATCTTGGTTGAGTGTTAAATTGGCTGGTCTTGATTAATATGTTTGTATGCATAACATTGCTTTAAACTGAATCAAAGTATTGCATATTAGTTGTTCTTAACATTGAACTTAATCAAGATTAATCAAGAAAGCATATAGGACTCATTCCCATTGGCAAGTCTTTCAAGGAACTTTTTTGAGAATTCATATTAGAAAAGTTTAACTTGAAATAAAGATCTTTAGAACTCTGAAAATTTTTAAGTGTCATAGAATCCAATTCACCCCCCTTCTTGGATTGAGCCATTCTTTTCCAACAATTGATATCTAGAGCAAGGTTCTTCAGTGTTAATCAAGATTTCAAAAATAGCCAACAGCAACCTACCCTATGGTGAAGGTGTATCTATTCATAGACCTCCTGTTTTCAATGGTGAAAACTATGTCTATTGGAAAATTAGGATCAGAATTTTCATTGAAGAAATTGATATTGCTGTGTGGGATGCAATATAAAATGGACCCTATATCCCTATGACCAAAGATGGTAAAGGAAAGAAAGAAAAATATTGGAGTGAGTGGAGTGATGATGAGAAAAAAATAGCTCAATATGACTATAGAGCAAAGAACATAATAACATCTGCATTGTCTATTGATGAGTTTTTTTAGAATTTCTCAATGCAAGTCAGCTAAAGAAATGTGGGACACATTACAAGCTACTCATGAAGGAAAAAGTGATGTAAAAAGATCTAGAAAGCATACTCTTATAAGAGAATATGAATTGTTAAGAATGAATCATGGTGATTCAAAAATGGTTTACACACTTGATAAATCACCTTGTTGATCTTGGCAGGAAATTTGAAGAAGAAGAATTAAATTTGAAAGAGCTACAATGTTTTGATAGATCTTGGGAAGCAAAGGTTACTGTAATAGAAGAATCAAAGGAATTAACTTCATTGACCCTTGAAACTCTCTTTGGAAAGCTAAGAGAGCATGAGAAAAAGCTACACATTTTTGAGGAAAATGAACAGTAAGACAAAAAGGGAAAAGAAGTGTCTCTAAAAGCCTTAAAATCAGTCAAAGGCAAAGAAATATGTGAAGACTCAAGCTCCAAAAATTCTGATTCAGAGAACTTCAACTTGCTGGTGAAGAAGTTAAAAAAATTCCTAAGAAAGATGAGGAGTTCCCCCTACAAGTTCAACAAGAAGGCCAACAAGAAAGAGGAAGGAAGCATATCCTCTTACAATTGTTTTGAATATGGAAAATCAGGTCACATAAAAGCTGAATGCCCCAACCTTCTAAAGAAGCAACAAGAGGAAAAGAAAGGGAAGAAAAATTACAAAGGGAAAAGAGCCTACATAGCTTGGGAAGACAATGACTCAAGCACAACAAGTGATGAATCTAAACTTGAGGAAAACAACTTACGTTTGATGGCTGGAGCTGATCAAAACACAATAGTAAGTGATTCTGATCTTGAATCTAATTTGGACTATGATCAACTTCAAGAAGCTTTTCACAAAGAGGCTGTGAAATTAGATGCTTTAAATTCAAAGCTTAAAAAGAAGTTGTCATAGTATGAAAATTCTTTAATTAGAGCTAAAGAAGAGCTTGAAATTTTGAAAAATGAACATGAAAATCTTCAAACAATTTTAAACTTTAATGAAGCTCATTGTGAAACCTCCCCTTCTTCAAAAGTTGATTGTGAAAGTTGCAAGGTTTTGGAAAAATAAAATGCTAATTTGAAAAACTCTCTTGCAAAATTCACAAACGGAAATGTAAATTTGAATATCATTTTGGGAAAGCAAAGACATGCTTTTGATAGAAGTGGACTTGGTTTTAATCAAAGGATGAACATGCCATTAAAATCAAAGGAAATAGTTTTTGATAGAAAACAATCTTTTAGAAATTTCAAAAGCAATCTCATAAATCAAACTACTTGCTTTTATTGTTGTAAGAAAGGACATACAATAAGAAATTGCTATTCTAAGAAATATGGTGTTCCAAATAGAGAAATGATTTCGATTAAAAAGAGCCAAAGGCTGAGAACTAACCATCAAGGATCCCTCACATGTACCTAAATCAATTTTTTGATTTTTTTGTAGGAATGCTTGAGAGCCGAAAGCTTATTATGGTATCTTGATAGTGGTTGCTCAAGGCATATGACTGGAGATCCTTCAAAATTCTCAAGTCTGAAATTAAAGAATGAAGGATTTGTTACATATGGTGACAACAACAAAGGGAAGATTCTTGGTCATGGAAACATTGGTAACTCTTCCTCATCAACATTGATTGAAAATGTATTGCTTCTTGAAAGGCTGAAACATAACTTGCTTAGTATAAGCCAACTTAGTGACAAAGAATTTAAAATTGAATTTGATAATACTTGTTGTTTAATCTGTGATAAATTGACAAAAGAAATTAGATTCATTGGAAAAAAGAATTGACAACATTTACATGCTAGACTTAGAACATTCAATCACAATTTCTAACACCAAATGTTTAATAACCAAAGAAGACAATATTTGGCTTTGACATAGAAAAGCTGCACATATTCACATGGATCACTTGAACAAACTTAGTAGAAAGGAGTTAGTAATTGGATTACCTAAACTCAAGTTCAGCAAGGACAAACTATGTGATGTTTGTCAAAGAGGCAAGCAAGCGAAGGCTAGCTTTAAGAGCAAAAATTAGATTTCAACTTCTAGACCTTTACAATTAATTCACATGGATTTATTTGGTCCTTCAAGAACCATGAGTCTAGGAGGGAATTACTATGGGCTAGTTATGGTAGATGACTATTCAAGATTCACATGGGTTATGTTTCTTGCAAATAAAAGTGAAGCTTTCAACGCTTTTAAGAAATTTGCTAAGCTTGTTCAAAATGAGAAAAACACAAATATCACCTCAATTAGGAGTGATCATGGAGGTGAATTCCAAAACATTTTGTTCCAAAGATTCTGTGAGGAGCATGGCATTAATCATAATTTTTTAGCACCTAAGACACCTCAACAAAATAGGGTTGTGGAAAGGAAAAATAGGTCTCTTGAGGAATTAGCTAGGACTATGTTGAATGAGACTAAACTACCAAAATACTTTTGGGCTGATGCAATTAACACAGCATGTCATGTGTTAAATAAGTTTCTAATTAGGCCTATTCTAAAAAGAACACCTTATGAGATTTATAATGGAAGGAAGCCTAATATCTCATACTTTAGAGAATTTAAGTGTAAATGTTTTGTGCTGAATAATGGTAAGTAACAACTTGGAAAATTTGATGCTAAACCTGATGAAGCAATTTTCTTGGGTTATTCTACAAATAGCCAAGCCTATAGAGTATATAATAAGAGAACCCTAGTAGTTGAAGAATCAGTACATGTTGTGTTTAATGGGACCAACAAGAAAGAAACAAAGAAAACTAAAATAGAGGACCTAACTGATTTGCTTGATCAACCTCCCTTAGAAAATGAACAAAATGAAATGCCTAAAGAGAGTGAATCAATTCAAACCATTGAAAAGTCAAGTGAACAATTGCCTAAGGAATGGAAGACTTCTAAGGACTTATCAATTGAAAATATAATAGGAAACATTGGTAAAGGAGTGTCAACTAGAAGATCCATCAAGAATATTTGTAACACTATGGCTTTTGTTTCACAAGTTGAACCCAAAACGATGAAGCACTACATGATGAACATTGGTTAATGGCTATGCAAGAGGAACTAAATCAATTTGAAAGAAACGAAGTTTGGGATTTAGTGCGATTACCAAATGATTATCCAGTTATTGGAACTAAATGGGTTTTTAGGAACAAGCTTGATGAATCTGGAATCATTATAAGAAATAAGGCAAGGCTAGTGGCTAAGGGGTATAATCAAGAAGAGGGAATTGATTATGATGAGACTTTTGCCCCTGTAGCAAGGATAAAAGCCATTAGATTACTTCTTGCTTATGCTTCAATAATGAATTTCAAGCTTTACCAAATGGATGTGAAAAGTGCTTTTCTAAATGGTTTAATACAAGACGAAGTGTATGTTGAGCAACCACCTTGTTGATTTTAAGTATCCTAATCATGTGTACAAACTTAAAAAGCCACTCTATGGCTTGAAACAAGCTCCGAGATCATGGTATGATAGGCTGAGAAAATTTTTTATTGAGAATGACTATGTTAGAGGTAAAGTAGATAATACATTGTTTGTGAAGAAATTTAAAAATGATACAATGTATGTTCAAATCTATGTGGATGACATTATTTTTGGATCTACTAATCTCTCTCTATGCAAAGAATTTGCTAAGACCATGCAAGGTGAATTTGAAATGTCAATGATGGGAGAGCTTACATTTTTCTTGGGGTTGCAAATTAAACAAATGAGTGATGGAATCTTTATAAGTCAAAGCAAGTATTGCAATGAACTATTGTAAAAGTTTGGTATGGAAGGGTGTAAGGAGGCTGCAACACCAATATCAAACTCATGCAATCTTGACTTGGATGAGAAAGGGATAGCTGTTGATAACTCAAAATATAGAGGTATCATTGGATCACTTTTATATTTGACAACTAGTAGACCTGATATAATGTTTGTTGTATGTTTGTGTGCAAGATTTAAGGTAAATCCAAAAGAGTATCACATGAAATCCATTAAAAGAATTCTTAAATATCTAAGAGGAACAACAAATGTAGGTTTATGGTATCCAAAAGGAGTCTCACTAAGTCTGATAGGTTATTCGGATTCAGACTATGCTGGGTGTAGACTTGATAGGAAGAGCACAAGCGGTACTTGTCACCTACTTGGAAGTACACTTGTCTCATGGCATAGCCAAAAGCAAGCATGTGTTGCTTTAAGTACAGCTGAGGCTGAATATAAGCTATTATGCACAAATCCTCTGGATGAAACAACAACTAAAAGATTATGCAATTGAGTTGAACAAAATTCCTTTAAAATGTGATAACACAAGTGCAATCAATCTAACCAAAAATCCAATCTTACACTCTAGGACAAAACATATAGAAATAAGACATCATTTTTTAAGAGATCATGTTCAAAAGAATGATTGTGTAGCAGAGTTTGGTGAAACGAATAAACAATTAGCTGATATATTTACAAAACCTCTACCAAAAGAAAGAATTAATCAATTGAGAATTGAACTTGGAATTATCAATGAGTCTTGTTTGAATTGATTGTGAATGTGCACTTGAGTGTGATTGTTTGAATAAAACTTGACTGATATGTGTATAGAACATTGAAATATGGTGTATAAAAGAGTGATTTAAGAGTTGAAATGGATCAGGGTTGGTTTAAAAGGTTTAAACTAAGAGAAACAAAACTTCTTTGAAATAATCGATTATAGTAAAATTTAATCGATTATTCTAAGTAAGCCTAGGCAAATAATCTATTATTTGAGAAATAATCTATTATATGGGAGAAGAAGAATTCGAGAAGTCTCTGGAATAATCAATTATTTTGGCAATAATCGATTATCTGGATAACAAGAAAACTTGGAGCCCATGTAATAATCGATTATTTGGGCAATAATCGATTATCTGGGAAAGTTAGAGGAAATGACCCTCTAGAATAATCGATTATTCCAAAAATAATCGATTATTTAGTGTAGAGAGGGTTTTTCAAGAGATTTTACTGATACAAATAATCGATTATTTGTATAGATAATCGATTATTTGCACGACCCTTGGTTTTCTAAACGGTTTTTGAACGGTTTTATTCATGCCAACTCCCAACCTCCCACTTTCCTTCATAAGTGGCACCTTTCTTCTACCCAATCCAGTGTCTAGGGCTTTAATAACACCTAACCCTCTTATTCTACAAATAACACACACATTCTCTCAACTTTCACACAAAAACCTTGAAAAATGCACTTTTTGTCAAGAACAAGTAAATTTTTTGGGCTTCATAGTTGGCAAAGAGGGAGTACAAGTTGACTCCAAGAAAATAAAGGCTATCCAAGGATGGCCCACCCCAAAGAGTGTTGGAGAAGTTAGAAGTTTTCATGGCTTAGCTAGCTTCTATAGAAGGTTTGTAAAAGACTTCTCCACACTTGCATCCCCTCTTAATGAGCTTGTTAAGAAGGATGTACCTTTCCTTTGGGGTGAAGCCTAAGAAAAAGCTTTCAAAACCCTAAAAGAGAAACTCACCAATGCACCCATTCTAGCTCTCCCAAACTTTGACCAAACCTTTGAGCTAGAATGTGATGCATCTGGTCTAGGCATAGGTGCTGTGTTACTTCAAGGAGGCCACCCAATTGCTTACTTTAGTGAAAAACTCTATGAGGCCACCTTGAATTACCCCACCTATGACAAGGAACTCTATGCCCTCATAAGAGCTCTACAAGTTTAGGAGCACTACTTAGTGACTAAAGAATTTGCTATACACACCGACCATGAGTCACTCAAGTATCTTAGAGGGCAATGGAAGTTGAATAAAAGGCATGCAAAGTGGGTGGAATATCTTGAACAATTCCCATACATCATCAAATATAAGAAGGGGAAAAGCAATGTGGTAGCCGACACTCTTTCAAGGAGGCATACCTTGCTCTCTGATGAGTCAATATTTTCCCTTATTTTCTTACCTTTCTGTACTTATTCTAATCTCTAATTTGTGCTTAATTGTTTATATTCTGCACTGTTTTCTATTTGGGCTTTAATTGGACCGGTAATTCATATTTTAACTAATTTTGAATTTTCTGAATCTAATTATTCCAAATTTTATTTTCAGGGCAGTTTAATAATTATTTGGGCTTGGAATTAATTTTTGGACTCCAAGAGGAGTTGCCACGTCATCTTCCACGTCATCTGCCATGTCATTGCTGCACCATTTTCCACCTCAGCATTTATTTTCAGTTTTAACTCTATTTTAATGTAACTTGAGTCAGATTTGTATTGATGGGGGCCCAATTTCGTTTTAGGTCAACTGCACCTAGGGTAGAGTTGGCTTGGCAGCCACTAGATGAGGGGTCTGATGTGACTACGTGAACAGTATCCTCTCTTTTCTTTTGGTATTCATGTTTTTCTCTCTGGAGCCACAGTTCACGTTTTTGGTTTCCCTGTTCTGTTTCCTTTACGTTTTTCTTCCTCTTTGTTTTTGGGCTGCTCTCCATTTTTGTTGACGTTTTTCTTTAGGTTTTCTGGTTGTAACTCCATTTTCATTTTGAATACAGATTGTTCATCTCATTTCGTTTTCCTTTCCTTCTCTGTCTTGCATTTTCTATTTCCATTTCTGTTTCTGTTCTATTTTATATTTTCGTTTCTGTTCTATTATAATGGAAGGCTAAAAACCTCTGGGTTGGCTTCTTGTTGTGGATTGTAATCTCTGTTTGAGGTTCGGTTATGGTTGTATATCTCTGTTCTGCTTTGTCTTCTTCATTTAACCTCTGTATCAATGCCACAGTTGCTTAATCTGTGAAGAGGTTGATGTTGTATACGTTTGCTTAATTCGTGTAGGGAAATCTTGAGTTAATCTTCACTTAGTTGGTTAACTCGGATGGAACAAGGATTAAGTGGTTAATAGAGTAATCTTTTGAGAACCAGGGATAAAAGAGTTTCAATCTGAACAAGGAGCTAATCCATTTTACTTGTTGTGTTATCTACGTTTATTGTGTTACAAACTGAATTTCTGAACCTAACCCCCCATTTCGTGTGTTTAAGCCTTTAACAGTAAAAGAAGGTCCTTGGGAGACGACCTAGGAGTCACTTCCTAGTACTACATTTAATTGTAATTATTTGATCGGATACGGCTTCAATCACTCTCCACCTTAGGAACACAAATACTTGGCTTTGATGATGTAAAGGAATTGTATAAGCTTGATTTAGACTTCCTGTCGCCACCCGCCGAAACGGACATTGGCATTCGCGACGATGGTTGGACTCTTTTTAAAGGTTTGAAAAATGATGGATTGTTAGAACGACTTATTCTCAAACTGAGACCTCATCGAACTAACAATTTTATTAAATGATTCACCAATCCATGTTAATCCCAAGCGGGACCCTCCATGGATTAGTGGTTTTCGCAAAAAGAAGGGTTCTTGGAGTCGCCACCAATGTTTTACTCAAAACATTGGAAAAAGGGATAAGGCAATTGATTTTCGCAAATCAACCTTGGCCATTACAACCAGAGTTGGGTAAGGGAGTCGGTTACGTGCGGGGAAGGTGTTAGCACCCCACAACGCCCCTTTCGGGTTCCCTATGACGGATTATTTCATAAATAACAATGTAAAATTACTAAATTACCCCTATTTATTAGAAACGATTATAAGCGGAATATTTACATGATGAAAATTCTAAATATGCAATGCAACAATCAGAAAGCGGTAAAAGAAGGGATTTGGAAAAGAAACCTTTGAAGCGTGCTTTTATATATTTAAACAGAAATTAGGAGGCTTTTTGGCGCTCCTTCCCACTACACGCTCGCTCGCTCCTTCCTAAAGATTAATTTTTACTATGGAAATCAGAAAGATTTCCCTTCGACTAGTTCGAATCCTCAAGCTAAATGCTCAGAACTCAAGAACTTCGTCGGATCGGCTCTCGAAGAGACTTCTAGGGCAGAACACTGCTCAAAAACCCCAGAATACTCAACAAGAGGGTCCAAAAGTATGGAAAAGTGTCCAAATGTCCAATGACGTCCAAATGACGTCCTATATATAGGAGTGAGGCGCAATACGGCCTCTGACATCAATACGGCCCGTACTGAAGTTTTGAACTACAGTACGGCCGTATTGAATTTGGTACGGCCGTACTGAAGTTCAAAAACTTCAGTACGGCCGTATTGATTTCACTACGGCCCGTACTGAAGTTTTTTGAACTACAGTACGGCCGTATTGAATTTGGTACGGCCGTACTGAAGTTCAAAAACTTCAGTACGGCCGTATTGAGTTCACTACGGCCGTATTGCAGTTCAAATGGTTCAGTACGGCCGTACTGAACTTCTAGGAGGCCGTATTGAGCTCCAATCCTCCCACATCCTTATTTTAAGCTACTCTAAGACTTCTAAACCTATGAAGAATCATCCTAGGGTCTTCCAGGGTCTTCCAGGAGTCCTTTCGGCTGACTTTCCTTCGGTCTTCGAGAGCCTTCGAGTCTTATTTCCGACCCGGACAATTTTAGGGGTCTACAGCTGCCCCCCCTTTACTTAGTCAAACGGCTTTTTGGTGTACCGGTTGACAAGTAAAGGAGTTGACCCAATTGTCCGGGGAATAAGCCATCCTTCCGACTTGTAGTGTCTTTCGGTGGAAAATTGTTGAGTAGCCTCTCCAGGTTGAGTATTAGTCGTCGCCTCTCCAGGCTCGTGCATACCTCGGTGTTTCTGACAACCTCGGTAGCTGAGTACCGCCTCTCCAGGCTCTGCCTCCGTGTTTCTGACGACGTTAGCAGTTGCACACCTCCGTGTTTCTGACGACGTTGGTGGCTGAGTACCGCCTCTCCAGGCTCTGCCTCTGTGTTTCTGACGACATTGGCAGTTGCATACCTCCGTTGTTTCTGACGACGGGGTAGCTGAGTACCGCCTCTCCAGGCTCTGTCTCGGTGTTTCTGATAACCTTGACAGTTGCATACCTCCGTTGTTTCTGACGACGGGGTAGCTGAGTATTAGTCGTCGCCTCTCCAGGCTCGTGCATACCTCGGTGTTTCTGACAACCTCGGCAGCTGAGTTTGCCCTCTCCAGGGTCTGCGGTTTGCCCTCCCCAGGGTTGCATACCTCCGTGTTTCTGACGACGGGGTAGCTGAGTACCGCCTCTCCAGGCTCTGTCTCGGTGTTTCTAACAACCTTGACAGCTGAGTTTGCCCTCTCCAGGGTCTGCGGTTTGCCCTCCCCAGGGTTGCGTACCTCCGTGCTTCTGGTCACTTTGGTAGCGTGAGTTTGCCCTCTCCAGGGTCTGTGGTTTGCCCTCCCCAGGGTCTGCCTCCGTGTTTCTGACGACGTTGGCAGTGTGAGTTTGCCCTCTCCAGGGATTTGTGATGATTTTGTCTCCACAGTCCACGATGCTGCTTTGATGATTGTTTTTGATTTTTGTGCCACTGAGGGCTGGATAACGCAGGGATCCGTCTAGGGGATGTGCAGTTACTCATAGGTTCTTGTGTCCCAACTTTCCATTGCGTAGTTGGTGCCCACTGGGGAATTTCTGATTCCTTGGGGGTGCAGACACAAAGATGCTCCTTTTGAGGTGAGCGATGCCTTATGATTGGCTGACGTCCTTTCGACGTTGGTGGAGTATCCCGGTTATCCTTATTCGGGTGACTCTTTTTGATTTTCTTGGTTTTGTTGCCTCTGCGTAGGCTGTTATCCGCTGGGGGATTCTGTCGTTAATTTTGATTAGCCTCTTCTGTTAGGCGGATCATCTTGACGTTCAATGATCGGCTGAATGCCGAATTCCGCTTGGGGAATGATTATTGATCTTTTTTGGATTTTCTCTTTTTGAAAGAGTGCCTCTGAGTTGGCGAATTATCTTGATGTTTGGTGTTCGGCTGAGTGCCGGATTCCGCTTGGGGAATGGTTATTGATCTTTTCGGTTTTTCTCTTTTTTGAAGGGGTGCCTCTGAGTAGGCGAATGGGGATTGAGGATCTTATGTATCCCAGAGTATTATTTAGAAAGCCTCTTCAGGCTTAGCTTCTGATAGACTATGGCCAAGGCCAAGGAATCCAAGAGGTGATATCATAAAAGAACCAAGAGGAATGGGATGATCTTCAAGACCTTTTCATATGTTTTGTACATAGTTTCTTTTGTATAGGTTATTTTTGCCTTTGTATTTGTAAGGCACTGTATTTCCCTTTTTAGTAGCTATTGTATATTGATTCTAGGGTAGGTTACTTGGACACTTTGATTCCATTTAACCTAACCTAGAAATACATTCTTTTCTTAGTTTTCTAGTAGGAGTGGCATTAGCAAATTAGAGAGTGTCCTTAGTAAGCTAGAGAGTGCTCCTAGCAATTTAGCCAAAGGTGGTCCTAGGCTAAATTTTTCATATTGGACTCATTTTACTCCTAATTTTTCATAGATTTGATTTAGCTAGGTTCCATTCCCATTGAATGAACCTAACTAAACCAAATTAACCATTTTCAAATCAAAAGGAGTAAATTAATTCCAAGAAGCCACCCACCTTAGAAGTGTGTTCACACTTGTGTGAACACTTGTGTTCACACTTGGACGAAATTCATGGAGTTTCTTAAGCTTGGAAGCTTGAAGCACAAGCTTCTCCTTGGCTAGCTTACCAAGCAAGCCAAGTGAGAAGCTTGCTCTCCAAGCCTCTTGACCTTGGACGGTTTATCTAGACTCAACCATGGTTCCTAGTGAACCATGGTCAAGACTAGCTTGCTCTCTAAGTTTCCTACTCCTATAAACTTGTAATTCTTTGATTGTAAAACACTTTTGAACATTTGGAGAATAAGAATTCTGATTTTTCTCTCCCACTCAAGAGTCTCAAAACCGAGAGAACTTCCACTCTAGGTTTTCTCTCAAAGTTCTTCTACTTTGAACTTGGTTCCTTAAGCTTCTACCCCAAGCTAAGGAGAACCGAACCTCCTTCAAGGTCTTCCACTCCATTGAAGCTTCTTCAAAGGAGATTTCAGAGTTCCTAAGGAGTAAACCTCAAGAAGCATCACGGTCCAAGCATGGAGCTATTGAAGATCAACAATCATCTTCAATCTAGTTCCATCATTTTTGGTATCTAGAGCCTAGTGCTCTTGAGGTTTTTGTTTCTAACTTTTTGTTCTTGAATCCGTGTTGTATCTTCCTCCTTTTACATGTCTCTTTGTGTTGCTGCATGGATGTAGTTTTAATAAATATGTTGATGGATCCTTATGTCACATATGAAGTAATTGATTCATAGTTTTGCTTGTTCCTTATTCTTGAATCAATTTGTGTTGTGCGCCTAGGTTCATGTACTTGTGCTTTTAATTTTTGCTTGAGTCTTCTCCATTCCTTTAACATGAGTCCGTGATTGGACATTGATAATGTTTAGTGTATATTTTGTTTTTGAATCATATGTTTTGTCTAGAGTCATGTGTAGTCCTTTGAATGTCATTGATTCCTAGACTAGCTTGTTTGACCTAATTTTTTGCTTTGTGTTTTTGTGTCCGAAAATTATTGAATATTTTCTTGATAAATCTGTACCTTACTATATGAGCTTTTGATTTACATGTTTGAGTTCCTAATTTGCTATTAGTTCTAGCAAATTTCCTAGAGTTAGGTTTTCCTTATGTCATATTAAAAGTTTTGTCAAGAAAAGTTCATAAACACTCTCCTATTAGGTTTCCTTGTGTCTTGTGTTGTGGCTGAAACTTATTGAAATTTTTTGGACCTTAAAACAGAACCAAAACAGAGGTGTGAGTGTCCTAATTGTTTGAGAAAAACAAAGAAACAAAGTGCTTAAAAATTTGACCTAAAAAAATACTACAAAATAGTGAAGCACTAGTGAAAACATACTTGTGAACACCTCTTGTTTTGTGTCCTAATTTTGCTGCAGTTTTTCTATATTGAAACCGAGACATATAAGTGCTTAAAAGGCATTGAAACTCCTGAACATACAAAGAAAAATAAGTGAAAAATAATTTGCAAAAGAAAAAGAAAGAAAATAGCAAAAGAAAAGCCAAAGGAGTGAAAATTTGAGAAAATATTGCTCTCGGTTTTGATCTATTTTGTGTGACATTTTTGTGTTGGTCCAGCCACATATTGTGTCTTGTTTTTGTTCATAATCTTAGCTTTTAATTTTGTAATCCATTCTAGTGCCTTTCCTAGGTTACTCTTGTGTGTACTAGCTTCCAAATTTGCCTTAATTTTTGCTTGTCAATTTGTGGAACTCTTTCTAGTCTTGTCTCATTTTCTTCTACCACTTGGTGTAGCCATTCTAAATTGTTCATTTTCAGTTTTAGCACTAATATTCAGTCTTGAAGGTGGTTGAGTGCTTCTTAAAAGGTGTAGGAGGCCAAGGCAAGGGATATCTACTTGAAGGCTTTGGTGGTTGCTTAGGGAGTTTGTTCTCTCTTGGTGGCAAGGCTCTTGGAAACACCTAGAAGTGACTAACCTCAAGGTTACTTCTAAAAAGAGGAGTGAAACACCTTGTGAGGCTGCAGTTGGTGGCTGAATTGGAGCAAGAAGGAGTGAAGCTAATTGTGAAAATTTTTGTGAAAATTTAGAACTAAATTTAGTGACGGAAATTTTGGTTGCTAAAACTAGTTTTTCCTTACAAAATCCGTCTCTAAATTTGTTCTAAATTAGTGGCTATTTGTTTTCCTTGAAATTAAGTGCAGCCACTAATTTCATTTGAGATTAAATTTACATTTCATTTGGAGTGTGAATTTACATTTCATTTGAAACAAATTTGAATTTCATTTTGACTTGTAATTTTTTGCTTTCTAAATTTTTGTACAAGGCCTTTATTAAGGAGTGTCTTGGAGTGCCTTTGGTGTATCTCCATCTCTTCTTAAGAACTCTTATAGTAATTCACGTGTAGTACTTGTGAGAGTGGTCCTTGAAGGTCTTTGGTGCCTTTCAAGCTCTCACTTAGGTTTAATTGCTTTCAACGTCTAGTTTAAGTTTTCAAGCAATTTATGTTTTAAGCAATTTATGTTTTCAGTCATTTAAGTTTTCAAGCAGTTTAAGTTTTCTTGCTCTTTATGATTTCAAGCATCTTATAAATTGTACACATAGGCACTTGCTTGTTATTTTTCCTTTAAGAAAAGTTCTTTGTGAAAATTGTTTTGTGCAAGACAAAAGTACAAGGGGGTTTAGAGATTTTTACTTGAAGAGGCTTGGTTATTAAGTGGCTCTTTAGTAGCTCACCTCCCTCCAAAGTTCAATTTGTACTCTTAGACCTCTAAGTGCCAAGTCTAAAGCACTCCAAAACCTTATTTTCATAAAAACTATTTTTGTGTGGAAAATATCTCTTGAATTAAAATGTCTCAAAATTCCTCCAATAGTGAAAGTGATGGCTCTCCAAAAAGTCTTTCTTATATCACTAAAGAGCTCAAATCACTTAAACTATGGAAAAAAGCAAGAATCCATTGAAAGAGAGAAGGAAAGAATTGAAAGAGAAGGACATCTTGCTTAGCTTGAGGAAGAGTTGAGAATTTTAAAGCAAGAGGAAGAAAAATTGAAAGAAGATATGAGAAAACATAGGAAAAAGAGTAGGAGTTCACATTCACAATACACATCTCCTAATGAAAGCCTTAATGTAGGTAACCATTATCAACCTCCCCCAAGAAGAACTATTAAAGCTAGGGAATCCAAGGTGGATCTCCCTCAATTTTTTGGGAAGGATGATGTGGAGGCCTACCTTGATTGGGAGATGAAGGTAGAACAACTCTTTGCTTGCCATAGGGTAAGTGAAGAAAGAAAAGTCCCTCTTGCAACCCTTAGCTTTCAAGGGCATGCAATGTATTGGTGGACCTCTTTGGAAAGAGAAAGACGTCTCCACAATGATCCACCTATCCAATATTGGAATGATCTTAGGAGTGCATTGCGGAGGAGACACATTCCCTCTTACTATGGTAGGGAGCTTATGAATAAGCTCCAAAGGCTTCAACAAAGAGATATGTCTGTAGAACTCTATAGACAACAAATGGAGCTTTTAATGATGAGGGCATGCATAAGAGAAGAGGAAGCCACTACAGTAGCCAGATTCTTAAGTGGTCTTAATTTAGAGATTAGAGACCAAGTGGAGCTACTACCCTACAGGGACCTAAATGACTTGGTCCAACTTTGTGTAAGGGTAGAACAACAAATGTTGAGAAAATCTTCTAAAAGAGAAAGCTCCCACTCTAGATCTCTTAGGAAAGACTACTTGGAGGAAGAAAAACCTTTTGAAAAGAAAATTATTTCAGAACCCTCCAAAGAATTGGCTAAAAGGAAAGAGATAAATAAAGATAAGGATAGAGATCTCATCACTCCACACACTAGCACAAAGACTAGTGATATTAAATGTTTCAAGTGTCTAGGGAGAGGTCACATTGCTTCTCAATGTCCTACAAAGAAAGTTATGATCTTAAGGGGGCATGACACTTATAGTAGTCAAGAAGAGACTACTACCTCCTCTTCTAGTGAGAGTGAGGTTGAAACAAAGCTTCAGAGGTCCAAAGTGGAGCCAATTTATCCTTATGAAGGAGAGCTCCTAATGCTTAGGAGAATCCTTCATAACCAACCTAGTGGTACCCTATCACAACGAGAGAACATCTTTCATACAAGATGTAATGTTTTAAATAATGCTTGTTCTCTCATTGTTGATAGTGGTTCATGGTGCAACTGTTGTAGCACTAGGTTGGTTAAAAAGTTGAATCTAATTACTATGCCACATCCTCAACCTTATCATTTGCAATGGCTTAATAAGGATGGTGACATAGTATTTAACCAACAAGTGAAGGTCAAGTTTTCCATTGGGAAGTATGAGGACCAAGTTTTATGTGATATAGTACCAATGGAAGCTTGTCATATTTTGTTAGGAAGACCATGGCAATTTGAAAAGAAAACAGTACATGATGGTCTTACTAATGAAATTACCTTCACTCATAAGGAAAAGAAATTTGTGTTTTATCCTCTCTCACCTCAACAAGTGGCTGAGGATCAAACACAAATGAAAATAAAAAGAAAAAGTGAGAAAGTAGGGAAGAGTAAAGAGGAAGAAATATCCTCTAAGGGAGTTATGTCTAAAGAGAATTACTTTGTCAATAAAGAACCTATGAAAACTATTCTCTTTATTCATAAAGACCTTAACTCTTACCCTCACGCTGCCACTAGTCTTGAAGAAGAGATTCACAAATCCATTATTTTTAAAGAAAAAGAATCTCAACTTCAAGATTTTGTGAAGGAGAAGTGGACTTCTTTTAGTTCTACTTCTCATGCTACTTCCTTGGTGGTGCCCAAGGTAGATAGTCTTCCTACCTTAGTTGTGTCAATAATGCACCCAATTTATGGAATATATTATTTGTTGGATATAACATCTGAACCTTCAAGGTTCCTTGTGACAAATTCTTTTCATAACTATCCAACAAATAATATAATCCAAAATTGTTTAGGGAATTTCTTAGTAGTATTTTCCTTATTTTTTTGGAAAAGCCTAGCTTACCACATAGGGTACTTTAGGCAAGATATTTTAGTTTTTAGGATTAAGTCTTTAGTGTGCTATAGTTTTAGCTTTAGCACATTTTTAGGATTTAGAAATATACCTAGTCTATGTTTAGGAGAAGATCCTATTCATTGTATTAGTAGGTCTAGTATCATAGATTTCTTTAGGTTTCATGAAAGGATTCCTTCTAGGATATTCCTTTCACATTTATTTGTTGAAAATATCACTTCTGATGAATTTCATTATATATTTGTAGGTATGGCCAATAATCATGAGGACCCTCGAGATTTGAGGTCAAATCCTTTTCAAGAGGGAGGGGATGATAGACTATGGCCAAGGCCAAGGAATCCAAGAGGTGATATCATAAAAGAACCAAGAGGAATGTGATGATCTTCAAGACCTTTTCATATGTTTTGTACATAGTTTCTTTTGTATAGGTTATTTTTGCCTTTGTATATGTAAGGCACTGTATTTCCCTTTTTAGTAGCTATTGTATATTGATTCTAGGGTAGGTTACTTGGACACTTTGATTCCATTTAACCTAACCTAGAAATACATTCTTTTCTTAGTTTTCTAGTAGGAGTGGCATTAGCAAATTAGAGAGTGTCCTTAGTAAGCTAGAGAGTGCTCCTAGCAATTTAGCCAAAGGTGGTCCTAGGCTAAATTTTTCATATTGGACTCATTTTACTCCTAATTTTTCATAGATTTGATTTAGCTAGGTTCCATTCCCATTGAATGAACCTAACTAAACCAAATTAACCATTTTCAAATCAAAAGGAGTAAATTAATTCCAAGAAGCCACCCACCTTAGAAGTGTGTTCACACTTGTGTGAACACTTGTGTTCACACTTGGACGAAATTCATGGAGTTTCTTAAGCTTGGAAGCTTGAAGCACAAGCTTCTCCTTGGCTAGCTTACCAAGCAAGCCAAGTGAGAAGCTTGCTCTCCAAGCCTCTTGACCTTGGACGGTTTATCTAGACTCAACCATGGTTCCTAGTGAACCATGGTCAAGACTAGCTTGCTCTCTAAGTTTCCTACTCCTATAAACTTGTAATTCTTTGATTGTAAAACACTTTTGAACATTTGGAGAATAAGAATTCTGATTTTTCTCTCCCACTCAAGAGTCTCAAAACCGAGAGAACTTCCACTCTAGGTTTTCTCTCAAAGTTCTTCTACTTTGAACTTGGTTCCTTAAGCTTCTACCCCAAGCTAAGGAGAACCGAACCTCCTTCAAGGTCTTCCACTCCATTGAAGCTTCTTCAAAGGAGATTTCAGAGTTCCTAAGGAGTAAACCTCAAGAAGCATCACGGTCCAAGCATGGAGCTATTGAAGATCAACAATCATCTTCAATCTAGTTCCATCAGCTTCACTCGTCGCTCGAGTTGGAAAGCTATCTTCCACTGAGGAAGTCTGAGTCCTTTGACTCGGATATTTCGTTTGGATGATCATTGCTTCCATTGGGGGATCTTACTGATCTTGCTTTGATAGCTCTTACTGGGGATTTGGTCCAAGAGTGTAAGCTGAGATGTCTCTGGGGAGTATTATTTCGGCAAGCCTCTCCAGGCTCAGTTATTCTGTACGATTTATTGATTTTCTGTTCAGCCCAAGAGTGCAAGCTGAGATGTCTCTTGGGGAGTATTATTTCGGCAAGCCTCTCCAGGCTCAGTTATTCTGTACGATTGGGGAGTATTATTTCGGCAAGCCTCTCCAGGCTCAGTTATTCTGTATGATGAGGGAGTATTATTTTGGCAAGCCTCTCCAGGCTCAGTTATTTTGTACGATGGGGGAGTATTATTTCGGCAAGCCTCTCCAGGCTCAGTTATTCTGTATGATGAGGGAGTATTATTTCGGCAAGCCTCTCCAAGCTCAGTTATTCTGTATGATGCAGTTGATTTTCTGAATTTTTGCCTTTTTTATCATTTTTTGGCTTTTTCTGTTGACTGCTGTCATACACAAGCAATTTTTTTTCTATTTTTCTATTTTATGCGATTGCCTCATGATAAGGTCTTTAAATGTGCAACTAAAGGCCAATACGGCTGTATCCATTTCAGTACGCCTGTATTGAGTTAAAAATTTGTTCATAACCCTAATTTTAGTACGGGCGTACTGAACATGGTACGGGCGCATTGTTTTTTCTGAAGTTTGATTTTTTTTTTTTTTTTTTGATTTTTGGTTTTTTCAATAAACAGAGAATAAGTGATCTTCCAGTACACCTATCATCTGTATGCATGTATGCGGTATGATGCACCTAATTCTATTTGATTTTATTTTTTCAAAAGAATTAACCGATGCGTTTCTTTGCTTGGATTTTGCCATTCCTCTAGACGGGCTGTGCGCTGCCGATTTCTGTAACCGAGGAATGATGCGTGTTATATCGAGATTGGTGTCATCAACCAAGTGATCCTTCCCTTCCTTTAGAAGACATGTCAACCCTCCTATTGACCACTATATCTCCATGTTTCCACTAGATTATTCTAAAATCGTTTGGGACAAGAGAAAAGAAAGGAAAGATATTTTTGTTCAAAAGTTTGTGTTTTAGAGGGGATTATTATTATTTTGAAAATGGTTTTTGTAAGAATGGCTGGCCAAGGTAGGCTCATGTGTTTAGGCTTGTTTGATTAAACACTTATGAAGTTAAGAAAGTCTTGTTATTTGACGTTGTGATTTGACAACTTAGATAGCTTTCCTTGAACCTTTCTTTTTGAACTCGGTTCATGGTACCATCATGGGTTTCTTTTGCTTTTTTGATTGTCCTTATTTTTGCCTAAAACACCCTTTTGTGGTGTCTTAGTGGACCTTTGTTTTTGTTTATTTTTGCAACCCTAACTTTTGCCTAGGTTACCCTTTCGTGGGATTCCTAGCGGGTCTCTTGCTCTTATTTTTGCACATCCCCCTTTTTGGGTTTCCTGCCGAGCTTTTTTTTGTTCTTATGATTTTTGTTTTTAAAGGATTTCTTTTTTATCCATGATGGCACTTGTCGAGGCCAAGGAAAGGTGCTCCAAGTTGTCACACACACTTCCACATAAAAATGATGCGGGTTTATTGTTTATTAAGACGATTTTAACCTCATTCATGCTCATTCAAACAGGGTTAAAAATAATGTGGTCTAGAAATTTATTGCAAGTAAGAAAAGAAGCAATAAGAAATAATAAAGAATGATTTTATTATAATTCTAGAGGAAACATGTGCCCTATCGAGGCTCGGGGGTCGGGCTGTCCCCGAGGAGTAATCTCTAATAGTCATCAGGTCTATACATCCCTATCGGAAGGAGAAGAGCACTTGATGACGATGACTGGCCTTGACGCTTGTGAACCGGCCTTCCTAAAGATCTGGCTTAAAGAACGTCGAGAAGGATCTTGGTTCCTCTTCGTCCTTTGATCTTTATTAGGGTTGTATCCTAACCCTTGTTTCCCCGGATTATCCTTAATAATGGGTAGCTCGGGAATTCCTTGGGAATCCTTGCCAAGTCCTTGTCCAGGCAAGTATCCGTTCTTGGTGAGCATGTAGGCTACCTTCTTCATTCCTCGGGGAAACGTTTCAACATTGGCAATCTCCAATGCTTGGAAGGCGGTTTCTAGAGCTTCCTCTGCTGCATCCACATAAGGTATGGCAGATGGCTTTGCTGATGAGTATGTCATCTTCAGCTTGTACAGTCACCAACTTGTCACCCACTATGAATTTGACTTTCTGGTGGAGCGTAGAGGGAACAGCTTTCGCATCATGAATCCAAGGTCGGCCGAGGAGACAGCTGTATGCGGGAGTAATGTCCATCATTTGAAATTCGACATTAAAGATGGTTGGTCCAATTTGGATTGGAAGATTAATTTCTCCCACCACTTCTCTTTTAGAACCGTCGAAAGCTCGGACGATCATATTGCTCGGGCGCATTTGGATTCCCTTGATTGCCATTTGATCAAACGTTCTTTTTGGCATCACATTCAAGGAAGATCCATTATCCACCAAGACTTTAGCGATGTGATACTCCTTGCACTTTACAGAGATGTGCAAGGGCTTGTTGTGATTCGGTCCCTCAGCGGGGATCTCTTCATCGGTGAAAGAGAGGTGATCACTAGTCGTGATGTGACTAACAATCCCCTCAAACTTGTCTTGGGAGATAGTGTCATCACGTATGCCTCGTTCAAGACTTTCAACAGAGCTTGTCGATGCGGTTCGGAACTTAGGATCAACGACAACAGAGTAATTTTTGCTGGCGTCCTATGAAGTTGATCCACGATGGAGTACTCGCTCTGTCGGATATATTTTAATAGCTCATCAGTCTCCTCCTCGGATTCTTTATTTTCCTCGGTTTTCTCTTCTTTTTCTTTCCCTTTATTCTTGGGAGCTTTGTCATGAAGATCTTCGGGAGTGTAGATCCTGCCACTCCTAGTCATGCCCCCAAGTCCAGCGATGTTAGAGATATCTGTAGACCCCTAAAATTGTCCGGGTCGGAAATAAGACTCGAAGACTCTCAAAGATCAAAGGAAAGTCAGCCAGAAGGACTCCCAGAAGACCATAGGATGACTATCTGTAGGTTTAGAGGTCTTAGAGTAGCCAAAAATAAGAAAGTGGGAGGTTTGGAGCTCAATACGGCCTCCTTGGAGTTCAGTACGGCCGTACTGCACATTTTGTACTACAATACGGCCGTACTAAAACCAATACGGCCGTATTGAAGTTCTGTATTTCAATACGGCCGTACTGAATTCAATACGGCCGTATTGAAGTACACAAACTCAATACGGGCCGTATTGAACCCAGGGGCCGTACTGCACCTCATCCCTATAAATAGGACGTCATTTGGACGTCATTCCACACTTTTCCACACAGTTTTGACTCCCTCCTTGAGTATTCTGGGGTTTTTGAGCAGTGTTCTGCCCTAGAAATCTCTCTGGGAGTCGATCCGACGAAGTTCTGGAATTTCGAGCATTTAGCTTGGAGATTCGAACTTAGTCGAAGGGAAATCTTTTGGATTTCCATAGTCAAAAATTATTTTTAGGAAGGAGCAAGCGAGCTTGTAGAGGGAGGGAGTGCCAAAAAGCCTCCTAGACTTCATTGATATATAAAAAAGCACGCTTCAAGAGGTTTCTTTTCTAAAAATCCCTTTTTTTACCGCTTTCTGATTGTTGCATATTTAAATTTATCATCATGTAGATATTTAATTTACAATCCCTTATAATAAATAGGGGTAATTTAGTAATTTTGCGCTATTATTTAATAAATAATCCGTCATAGGGAACCCTAATGGGGCGCTGTGGGGGGTGCTAACACCTTCCCCACACGTAACCGACTCCCTTACCCAACTCTGGTTGTAATGGCCAAAGTTGATTTATAAAATTAATTGCCTTAAATCTTTTTCCAATGTTTTGAGTAAAATATTGGTCCCGCTTGGGATTAATATGGATTGGTGAATCATTTAATAAAATTAGTAGCTCGACAAGGTCTCAGTTTGAGAATAAGTCGTTCTATCAATCCACCACTTTTCAAAACTTTAAAAAAAGTCCAACCATCGTCGCGATTGCCAAGGTCCGTTTCGGCGGGTGGCGACAGATGGCGACTCCACTGGGGAAGCCTCGAGAGTCAATCCCATTTAGTGATGGATTCTTTTCAAAATAATAGTTTAAAATTACTTTATTACCCCTTACTTGTATGATAACATGCTTTATCTATTTGGCTTTAATAACTGTTGTATTTTTAAATTCTCGCAATTGTTTGAAATACAAACTGCACACGAATCTTTGCACACAACAGTTCCCTCTATACCCGGGGGCATGAGTGGTAAGCCATAGGGAGTGGATGTTAGTACGGCCGGTTGTCAAACGGGTCTATAGGTGCCCGTAGACCGTTGTCGGAAAGCATCACTCAAGGTGATAACCATGAACTCAAGTCCGACAGTGCGTTGGAGCTTTCCATCGACTTACGACGAGAGGAATTGGGTCCCTATAATGGGGACACCTTGGGGGCCTCAGACCGGTGAGAACAGTTAGATCCACCTTGAATATGCACTTTTCTGCAGGATACCCCTACCTCGTGATTCGCTCGTGACTGTTCGTGGATGAGTGAATTGTTTGTGTATAGGTTTATGTGATATTGTTTGTGCATTAATAATAAACCTCGTGATAAGGTCTAAAGAATAATCCCCATGCATGAAAATACCATGACATGAGAGGAAAGACCATGTGTGAAAATATAATAAAAGTGAGGAGCATGTACATCATTACCAATAAGACATCATGCATCCTCATAAACCATGCATTTTAGGTTCACCAATACCTCTTGACATGAGTAAAAGAGACCCATAATTATCGAGATTCTCCGTTGGGGAGGGATCATAAGTCAAGGAGGGTGGTAACACTCCGTTTTAAAAAGGCAGCGCCTTAAAAATGGAGGGTTATCAAGCTCATGTCAAGAGCGTATTCATCCCATAAATAAACTAATTAAACATTCATTTTAGAAAGTGGCTGGTCATCTCTCTGTCCTCACACGCGCGCAGAAAATCAAGAAGATGGAAGCGCTGGAGGACCAAAATAAGAAGCTTACAGCCGAGCTCTCGCAGCTCAAAGAACAAATGGCGCAAATGATGGAGCTCATGCGTCATCATAATGTACATGGGTCTCACCACAGTGACCATGAGTCCCATCATCATGAGGAGGAGGAGCACGAGGAAGAACCTCCACGAGCTGTACCCCATGGGGCGGGGATCATGATTAAAGAGCCCGAGGTTTCAAAGGAACAATTCCACGCCCTAGAGGATCGGCTAAGGGCTATGGAGGGGCATGACTTCGATATTAAAGATGCCGCCGACATGTGTTTAGTGAGGGACATCCAATTCCCTCCTAAATTTAAAGTGCCGGATTTCCCAAAGTACGTGGGATCGACTTGCCCTAAGAGTCATCTCACCATGTACTGTCGCAAAATGGCTGCATATGCCACAAATGAAAAGCTCTTGATCCATTGCTTCCAAGAGAGCTTAGCCGATACTGCGCTCAATTGGTATATGCAGCTAGATGGAAATCTAGTACATACATGGAGGCAGTTGGCCGACGCCTTTCTCAAGCGCTATAAATACAACATCGACCTAACACCCGATAGGTCAGATCTTCAAGCCTTGAGTAAGAAAAATGATGAATCTTTCAAGGCGTACGCCCAACGATGGAGGGAGTTGGCGGCACAGATAGAGCCCCCGCTGTCGGATAAGGAGACGGTGTCCTTATTCATCAACTCGTTGACTGGTCCCTATTACGATAAAATGATAGGGAACACAACGACACTCTTCTCGGACATCATCACCATTGGGGAGAGAGTGGAACAAGGACTTAAAAGTGGGAAGCTGGCTAAGCCTTCCCAATCATATGAAGCTAAGAAGGCCTTCGGGAAGAAGAAAGAGGGAGGAGTCAATGCTACAACCATACCCTCGGCTACTTCCACTTCGAAGTCGGGTAGATCGCAATTCACTCCTGTGAAGAAGTTTGATAAACTTCCGACCACTTATAGCGATCTCCTGCCGAAGCTAGTACCAAACTTCTAGCTTATGTTCCACCAAGGAAGATCGACCCACCTTACCCCGATTGGTACAAGCCACAAGACAAATGTTTATACCATTCGGGGGCACCAGGGCATTCAACAGAGAACTGCCTAGCTCTCAAACACAAGGACCAAAGCCTTATTGATGCTGGGTGGGTCACTTTCGATTCGACAGCGCCCGACGTGAGCAAGAACCCTCTGCCAAAGCAGGAGTAGAGAGAAGGGCAAGCCACGATAGGGCCCCTCCTTAATTTTCTTTTTCTTTTTGGGACTCATGATCAGTACCCGAGATCATGAGGACCTTTCATATAAATAAGGGTTTTGTACATTTTACATATATCAATAAAGAGGCATTTTTCACACATTATTCTCTCATTTAGTTCTTTTCTCTCTCCTCATTAACATTAATAATTCTAAACTTAAACAGAACCAATAAAATAATTATGTCTGTAATTGTTCGCTCTGACCGGGATCCGAAAGTTGAGGATGAATGGGTTGAGTTGGACAGTGATGAGGAGGCCATCTCTCCGGATCTGCAAAGACCGCTAGATCAAGAAGCTCGTCTACTCCAACCGTGTCAAGAAAAATTGGAGACTGTGAATTTGGGGCAGGGCCGAGAGATAAAAGAGGTCAACATTGGGACCCATATCAGTGATGAAATAAGGACATATGTTTCCGCTATGATTATAATGAAATCATTCTTTTTGCTTCTTTTCTTGCTTATAATAAAATTCTAAACCACATTATTTTTAACCCTGTTTGAATAAACATGAATGAGGTTAAAATCATCTTAATAATAATAAACCCACATCATCTTTATGTGGAAGTGTGTGTGACAACTTGGAGCACCTTCCCTTGGCCTCGACAAGTGCCATCATGGATAAAAAGAAATCCTTTAAAATAAAAAAAGCTCGGCAGGAAACCCAAAAAGGGGGGCTGCGCAAAAATAAGAGCAAAAGACTCGCTAGGAATCCCACAAAAGGGTGACCTAGGCAAAAATTAGGGTTGCAAAATAAACGAAAACAAAAGTCCGCTAAAACGCCACAAAAGGGTGTTTTAGGCAAAAATAAGGACAATCAAAAAAAAAAAAGAGAAATCCATGATGGTACCACGAGCCGAATTCAAGAAAGGTTCAAGGGAAGCTATCTAAGTTGTCAAATCACAACGTCAATAAACAAAGATTTTCTTAACTTCATAAGTGTTTAATCAAACAAGCCTAAACACATAAGCCTACCTTGGCCAACCATTCTTACAAAAACCATTTTTGAAAAATAAATCCCCTCTAAAACACAAACTTCAGAATAAAAGTATCTTTCCCTTCTTTTCTCTCTTGTCCCAAATAATTTTAGAATAATCTAGTGGAAGCATGGAGAAATAAATCATCACTGATAATGGATCTAATCTGAACAACAAAATGGTGGAAGAACTGTGCCAAGAATTCAAGATCCAACACCATAACTCTTCCCCATATCGGCCAAAGATGAATGGGGCAGTCGAGGCAACCAATAAGAACATCAAGAAAATAGTGCCCTAAAATTGTCCGGGTCGGAAATAAGACTCGAAGACTCTCAAAGATCAAAGGAAAGTCAGCCAAAAGGACTCCCAGAAGACCATAGGATGACTATCTGTAGGTTTAGAGGTCTTAGAGTAGCCAAAAATAAGAAAGTGGGAGGTTTGGAGCTCAATACGGCCTCCTTGGAGTTCAGTACGGCCGTACTGCACATTTTGTACTACAATACGGCCGTATTGAAGTTTCTGTATTTCAATACGGCCGTACTGAATTCAATACGGCCGTATTGAAGTACAAAAACTCAATACGGGCCGTATTGAACCCAGGGGCCGTACTGCGCCTCATCCCTATAAATAGGACGTCATTTGGACGTCATTCCACACTTTTCCACACAGTTTTGACTCCCTCCTTGAGTATTCTAGGGTTTTTGAGCAGTGTTCTGCCCTAGAAATCTCTCTGGGAGTCGATCCGACGAAGTTCTGGAATTCCGAGCATTTAGCTTGGAGATTCGAACTTAGTCGAAGGGAAATCTTTTGGATTTCCATAGTCAAAAATTATTTTTTAGGAAGGAGCGAGCGAGCTTGTAGAGGGAGGGAGTGCCAAAAAGCCTCCTAGACTTCATTGATATATAAAAAGCACGCTTCAAGAGGTTTCTTTTCTAAAAATCCCTTCTTTTACCGCTTTCTGATTATTGCATATTTAAATTTATTATCATGTAGATATTTAATTTACAATCGCTTATAATAAATAAGGGTAATTTAGTAATTTTGCGCTATTATTTAATAAATAATCCGTCATAGGGAACCCTAATGGGGCGCTGTGGGGGTGCTAACACCTTCCCCACACGTAACCGACTCCCTTACCCAACTCTGGTTGTAATGGCCAAAGTTGATTTATAAAATCAATTGCCTTAAATATTTTTCCAATGTTTTGAGTAAAATATTGGTGGCGACTCCAAGAACCCTAATTTTTGCGAAAACCACTAATCCATAGAGGGTCCCGCTTGGGATTAATATGGATTGGTGAATCATTTAATAAAATTGGTAGCTCGACAAGGTCTCAGTTTGAGAATAAGTCGTTCTATCAATCCACCACTTTTCAAAACTTTAAAAAGAGTCCAACCATCGTCGCGATTGCCAAGGTCCGTTTCGGCGGGTGGCGACAGATGGCGACTCCACTGGGGAAGCCTCGAGAGTCAGTCCCATTTAGTGATGGATTATTTCTAAAATAATAGTTTAAAATTACTTCATTACCCCTTACTTGTATGATAACATGCTTTATCTATGTGGCTTTTAATAACTGTTGTATGTTTAAATTTTCGCAATTGTTTGAAATAAAAACTGCACACAAACCTTTGCACACAACAGTTCCCTCTATACCCGGGGGCATGAGTGGAAAGCCATAGGGAGTGGATGTTAGTACGGCCGGTTGTCGAATGGGTCTATAGGTGCCCGTAGACCGTTGTCGGAAAACATCACTCAAGGTGATAACTGTCGCCACCGGCCCGAACGGGCTTTCGGCATTCGCGAAGGATGGTTGGACTCGTTTATTTGTTTTAAAAATGTGGATTGCTAGAATGACTTATTCTCAAACTGAGACCTCGTCAAACGAGCAATTTTATTAAAAGGCTCACCAATCCATATTAATCCCAAGCGGGACCCTCCATGGATTAGTGGTTTTCGCAAAAGGAGGGTTCGTGGAGTCGCCACCAATGTTTTACTCAAAACATTGGAAAAAGGGATAAGGCAATTGATTTTATAAATCAACTTTGGCCATTACAACCAGAGTCGGGTAAGGGAGTCGGTTACGCGTGGGGAAGGTGTTAGCACCCCACAGCGCCCCTTTCGGGTTCCCTATGACAGATTATTTCTAAAATAATAGCGTAAAATTACTAAATTACCCCTATTTATTATAAGCGATTATAAATTAACTATCTACATGATGACAGTTTAAATATGCACACAGAAAGCAGTAAAAGGAAGGATTTAAGAAGAAACCTCTTGAAGCGTGCTTTTATATATTGAGTAAAACTGGGAAGCTTTTTGGCGTTCCCTCGCTCTACAAGCTCGCTCGCTCTCTCCTATAAAATTTTGACTATGGAAATCCGGAGGATTTCCCTTCGACTAGGTTCGAATCTCCAAGCTAAGTGCTCGGAATTCCAGAACTTCGTCGGATCGACTCCCAGAGAGATTTCTAGGGCAGAACACTGCTCAAAAACCCCAGAATACTCAAGGAGGGAGTCAAAACTGAGTGAAAAAGTGTGGTAGGACGTCCAAATGGCCTCCTATTTATAGGAATGGGCCTCAATACGGCCTACAGGGGCAATACGGCCGTATTGAAATTTTTGAACTTCAATACGGTCGTATTGAAGTTCAATACGGCCGTATTGAAGTTCAGAAATTTCAATACGGCCGTATTGAATTCAATACGGCTGTATTGAAGCTTCAATACGGCCGTATTGATTCCAGTACGGCCGTATTGAAGTTTCAGAAACTTCAATACGCCGTATTGAGTTCACTGTGGCCATATTGAAGCTTCAATACGGCCGTATTGGGGTTCAGTACGGCCGTATTGGGCTTTTTCCCTCCACTTCTTTATTTTGAGCTATTCTAAGACCTCTAGACCTACAGAGAACCCTCCTAGGGCCTTCGAGGAGTCCTTCTGGCTGATTATCCTTCAGTCTTCGAGAGTCTTCAAGCTTTATTTCCGACCCGGACAATTTTAGGGGTCTACAGCTGCCCCCCCTTTACTTAGTCAAACGGTCTTTTGGTGTACCGGCTGACAAGTAAAGGAGTTGACCCAATTGTCCGGGTGATGTGCCGACCTTCTGACTTGTAATGTCTTCCGGTGGAAAATTGTTGAGTAGCCTCTCCAGGTTGTTGCATACCTTGGCGCTTCTGACAACCTCGGTAGCTAAGTTTAACACCAACGTGCCTCTGACGACGCTGATGGCTGAGTATTGTCTCTCCAGACCTTGAGTATTGTCTCTCCAGACCTCGAGTACTGTCTCTCCAGACTTTGTTTGAGTATTGTCTCTCCAGACTTTATTTGAGTATCGTCTCTCCAGACTCTGAGTACTGTCTCTCCAGACTTCGAGTACTGTCTCTCCAGACTTCGAGTACTGTCTCTCCAGACTTTGTTTGAGTACTGTCTCTCCAGACCTTGTTTGAGTATTGTCTCTCCAGACCTTGTTTGAGTATTGTCTCTCCAGACCTTGTTTGAGTATTGTCTCTCCAGACCTTGTTTGAGTATTGTCTCTCCAGACTTTGTTTGAGTATTGTCTCTCCAGACCTTGTTTGAGTATTGTCTCTCCAGACCTTGTTTGAGTATTGTCTCTCCAGACCTTGTTTGAGTACCGTCTCTCCAGACTTCGTTTGAGTATCGTCTCTCCAGACTTTGCCTCTCAAAGATGAGGTAGTTGAGTATAGTTTGTCTCCACAGTCCATAATGCTGCTTCGACGGTTTGTTTTTCTGATTTTGTGCCGCTGAGGGCTGGATAACGCAGGGATCCGTCTAGGGGATGTGCAGTCATTCATATGTTCTTGTGTCCCAACTTGCATTGCTTAGTTGGTACCCATGGGAATTTTTGACTCCTTGGGGTGTAGACACAGATGCTCTCTGAGTTGAGCGATGCCTTATGTTTGGCTAACGTCCTTTTGACGTGAGTGGAGTATCCCGGTTATCCTTATTCGGGTGTCTCTCTTTGATTTTCTGATTGTGTTGCCTCTGTGTAGGCTGTTATCCACTGGGGGATTTTGTCGTTGATTTTGATTAGCCTCTTCTGTTAGGCGTATCGGCTTGACGTTCGATGTTTGGCTAAGAGCCGGATTCCACTTGGGGAATACTTATTGATATTTTTGATTTTCTTCTCCTTTTTGCAGGGATGCCTCTTGAGTAGGCGATTGGGGATTTGGGGATCTTATTGTGTCCCAGAGTATTATTTAGGAAGCCTCTACAGGCTTAGCCTCGCTCAGTGCTTTGAGTCGGAGAGCTATCTTCCACCGAGGAAGTGTTAAGTCCTTTGACTTGTATATACTGTTTGGATGATCGCACTTCCATTGGGGATTGCGTCAATTTTGCTTTGATAGCTCTCGCTGGGGGATTTTTCCGTGAGCTTGAGCTGAGGTTCCCTCTGGGGAGTATTATTTCTGCGAGCCTCTCCAGGCTCAGTTATTCTGCATACTGTGGAGGATATGGAGTATTATTTTGGTAAGCCTCTCCAGGCTTAGTTATTTGGTACAGATTGTTTGTTGGATTTTCTATATCCTTGCCTTTTTTATTTTCGGCTTTTTCTGTATTTTGCCTTTTCTTCTGATTTTGGCTTTTTCTGTATTTTGCCTTTTTTATGTTTTTGGCTTTTGCTGTACAGAAATTAAAAGTGTTAAAGAAATTAGATTTATGAGAGAGTATTATTTCGGCAAGCCTCTCCAGGCTCAGTTATTTTGTAGGAGTATTATTTCGGCAAGCCTCTCCAGGCTCAATTATTCTGTGGGAGTATTGTTTCGGCAAGCCTCTCCAGGCTCAATTATTCTGAGAGTATTATTTCGGCGAGCCTCTCCAGGCTCAGTTATTTTGAGAGAGTATTATTTCGGCGAGCCTCTCCAGGCTCAGTTATTTTGAGAGTATTCTTTCGGCAAGCCTCTCCAGGCTCAGTTATTCTGTATGATGCTGTTGATTTTCTGAATCTTTGTATTTTGCTTGCTGCTGTCATACACAAGCAATTTTCTATTTTTCTATTTTATGCGGTTGCCTCATGATAAGGTCTTTGAATGTGCAACTAATGTGTGTGTGATGCACAAATGAAATACAATTTTTTACTTTTGTTCATTTATTTAGAAAAGTGAGTGGCTCTCCCTATCCTCTTCTTCTTGGAGGACTTTCTGTCATTGACGCGAGGGAGTATTTTTGTGAGCCTTTATGCAGGAGATTATGGATTTTACAGGAACCCCTCCAATTTTCTTTTATTGACCGATTATTAATGGAATTTCGTACAATTTTATGAAAAACCAATTCAGAGGCATAATCACATGGTCAAGAAAGAAAAGAAACAAATGGATATTTTTATTGATATTCACAAGTGTTTTTACAGAAAGATATACAGAAGGAAATTTCTGAAGAATGGCTGGCCAGGGTAGGCTATATACATTGGGCTTAACAATTATATCTGTAATTGTTGCTCTTTACGTTCCCCTAATTGCTTCGGCCTGAGCCAGGAGTGTAGATGCTGCAAGATGCTTGCTTCTAGAAGATAATCACTTGAACCGCCTTTCGGTTTTCGGTTTAAGCGATCGTTGCTTGCTTTGCTTTTACATCTTATTCTTTTGCCCCTAACTTTTGCTTAGGACGTATCCTAACGGGGTAAATTTGCCTTTGTTTTGCCTAGTACCCTTGTACTGGCAGGCTTTTTATTTTGCCCTAACTTTTGCCTAGGACGCCCTTTTTGGGTTTTCATCCTAGCGGGCCCATGCAAGCAACGTCTTCAAGCATAGTACTTCTTTACCACGTCAGTGTTGACTAAGTATCGAAGTTCTTCTCCATCCATGTTTGTGAGGATCAATGCTCCTCCTGAGAAGGCTCGTTTTCCCACGTATGGTCCTCCGTGATTCGGGGCATACTTTCCGATTTTGTCCTTTTGAGTTGGTAGTAATTTCTTCATTACCAACTCTCCCTCATGGTAGACTCGAGGGTGGACTTTCTTGTTAAAAGCCTTTTTGATCTTCCTCTGATAGGCTTGACCATGGCATATGGCGTTCAGCCGTTTCTTTTTGATAGGGTTCAACTGGTCATATTGGCTTTGAACCCATTCTGCCTCGGAAAGTTTTGTTTCCATGATTACCCTTAGATAGAATATCTCGACTTCGATGGGTAGAACTGCCTCCACCCCATAAACGAGTGAGAATGGAGTAGCTCCTGTAAATGGACGTACTGAAGTCCTATAGCCATGAGGAGCGAAGGGTAACATCTCGTGTCAGTCTTTAAATGAGACAACCGTCTTTTGCACTATTTTTGATGTTCTTATTGGTTTCCTCGACTGCCCCATTCATCTTTGGCCGATATGGGGAAGAGTTGTGGTGTTGGATCTTGAATTCTTGGCACAGTTCTTCCACCATTTTGTTGTTCAGATTAGATCCATTATCAGTGATGATTTATTTCTCCATGCTTCCACTAGATTATTCTAAAATCGTTGGGACAAGAGAGAAAAGAAGGAAAGGGTATATTTTTCAAAAGTTTGTGTTTTAGAGGGGATTATTTTTCAAAAATGGTTTTTGTAAGAATGGATGGCCAAGGTAGGCTTATGTGTTTAGGCTTGTTCGATTAAACACTTATGAGGTTAAGCACATCTTTGTTATTAATGATTGTGCTTTGACAACTTGGATAGCTTCCCTTGAACCTTTCTTTTTGAATTTGGTTCGTGTTACCATCATGGATTTCTTTTGTTTTTTGATTGTCCTTATTTTTGCCTAAAACACCCTTTTGTGGCGTTTTAGCGGACCTTTGTTTTTGTTTATTATTGTAACCCTAACTTTTGCCTAGGTCACCCTTTTGTGGGATTCCTAGCGGGTCTTTTTATCTTTAGGATTTCTTTATCCATGATGGCACTTATTGAGGCCAAGAAAAGGTGCTCCAAGTTGACACACACACTTCCACATAAAAATGATGTGGGTTTATTATTATTAAGATGATTTTAACCTCATTCATGTTTATTCAAACAGGGTTAAAAAAAATGTGGTTTAGAATTTTATTATAAGCAAGAAAAGAAGCAATGAGAAAGAATGATTTTATTATAATCATAGTGGAAGCATGTGTCCTTATTTCATCACTGATATGGGTCCCAATGTTGACCTCTTTTATCTCTCGGTCATGCCCCAAATTCACGGTTTCGAATTTCTCTTGACGAGCTTCTTGATCTAGCAATCTTTGCAGATCCGGAGAAATGGTCTCCTCATCACTGTCCAACTCAACCCTTTCACCTTCGGATCCCGGTTAGAGCGAACAATTACAGACACAATTATTTTATTGGTTCTGTTTAGGTTTAGAATTTATTAATATTGATGAGGAAAGAGAGAAAAGAACAAAAGAGAGTGATGTGTGAAATGCCTCTTTATTGATATATGTAAAATGTACAAAAACCCTTATTTACATGAAAAGGTTCTCATGATCTCGGGTACTGATCATGAGTCCCTAAAAGAGAAGAAAAATATGAAGGGGCCCTATTGTGGCTTGCCATTCTCTACTCCTGCTTTGGTAGAGGATTCTTGCTCACGTCGGGCGCTGTCGAATCGAAGGTGACCCACCCAGCATCAATAAGGTTTTGGACCTTGTATTTGAGAGCTAGGCATCTCTCTGTTGAATGCCCTGGTGCCCCCGAATGGTATAAACATTTGTCTTGTGGCTTGTACCAATCGGGGTAAGGTGGGTCGATCTTCTTTGGTGGAACATGAGCTAGAAGTTTGGCTTCTACTAGCTTCGGAAGGAGATCGCTATAAGTGGTCGGAAGTTTATCAAACTTCTTCACAGGGATGAATTGCGATCTTCCTGACTTCGAAGTGGAAGAAGCCGAGGATATGGTTATAGCATTGACTCCTCCCTCATTCTTCTTCCTGAAGGTCTTCTTAGCCTCGAATGATTGGGAAGGCTTAGCTAGCTTCCCACTTTTCAATCCTTGTTCCACTCTCTCCCCAATAGTGATGATGTCCGAGAAGAGTGTCGTTGTGTTCCCTATCATTTTATCGTAATAGGGACCAGTCAACGAGTTGATGAATAAGGACACCATCTCCTTATCTGACAGCGGGGGCTCTATCTGTGCCGCCAACTCCCTCCATCGTTGGGCGTACGCCTTGAAGGATTCATCATTTGTCTTACTCAAGGCTTGAAGATCTGACCTATCAGGTGTTAGGTCGATGTTGTATTTGTAGCGCTTGAGAAAGGCGTCGGCCAACTGCCTCCATGTACATACTTGATTTCCATCTAGCTGCATATACCAGTTGAGTGCAGTTTCAGCCAAGCTCTCTTGAAAGCAATGAATCAAGAGCTTTTCGTTTGTGGCATATGCAGCCATCTTTCGGCAGTACATGGTGAGATGACTCTTGGGGCAAGTCAATCCCACGTATCTCGGGAAATCTGGCACTTTAAATTTGGGAGGGAATTGAATATCCCTCACTAAGCACATGTCGGCGGCATCCTTAATGTCAAAGTCATGCCCCTCCATAGCCCTTAGCCGATCCTCGAGGGCATGGAATTGTTCCTTTGAGACCTCGGGCTCTTTTATTATAATTCCTGCCCCAAGGGGTACGGCGTTTGGAGGATCTTTTTCATGCTCTTCCTCCTCATGATGGGACCCATGGTCATTGTGATGAGATCCATGAATGTTATGGTGACGCATGAGTTCCAACATTTGCGCCATCTGCTCTTTGAGCTGTGAAAGCTCGGTTGTGAGCTTTTTGTTTTGCTCCTCCAATGCTTCCATTTTCTTGATTTTCCGTGCGCGCGTAAGGACAGAGAGATGACCAGCCACTTTCTAAAATGAATGTTTAGTTAGTTTATTTTATGGAATGAATACACTTTTTAACATGAGCTTGATAAACCTCCATCTTTAAGGCACTGCCTTTTTAAGACGGAAGTTTACCACCCTTCTTTATCTATGATTTCTCCCCAACGGAGAATCTCTATAGTCATGGGTCTCTTTCACTCATGTCAAGAGGTATTGGTGATCCTAAAATGTATGTTTTTATGAGGATGCATGATGTCTTATTGGTAATGATGTACATGCTTCTCACTTTTATTATATTTTCACACATGGTCTTTCCTCTCATGTCATGGTTTTTTATGCATGGGGAATTTTTTAGACCTTATCACGAGGTTATTTATTAATGCACAAACAATTGCACGTAAACATTTACACAAACAATTCACTCATCCACGAACAGTCACGAGCGAATCACGAGGTAGGGGTCTCCTGCAGAAATGGTGCATATTCAAGGTAGGTTCTAACTGTTCTCACCAGTCCAAGGCCCCCAAGGTGCCCCCATTATAGGGACCCAATTCCTCTCGTCGTAGGTCGATGGAAAGTTCCAACGCACCGTCGGACTCAAGTTCATGGTTATCACCCTGAGTGATGTTTTCCGACAACGGTCTACGGGCACCTATAGACCCATTCGACAACCGGCCGTACTAACATCCACTCCCTATGGTTAATCACTCATGCCCCCGGGTATAGAGGGAACTGTTGTGTGCAAAGGTTCGTGTGCAGTTTTTATTTCAAACAATTGCGTAAATTTAAAAATACAACAGTTATTAAAGCCAAATAGATAAACATGTTATCATACAAGTGAGGGGTAATAAAGCAATTTTAACTATTATTTGTTAAAAATAATCTGTCACTAAATGGGACTGACTCTCGAGGCTTCCCCAGCAGAGTCGCCATCTGTCGCCACCGGCCCGAAACGGGCTTTCGGCATTCGCGAAGGATGGTTGGACTCGTTTATTTGTTTTAAAAATGTGGATTGCTAGAATGACTTATTCTCAAACTGAGACCTCGTCAAACGAGCAATTTTATTAAAAGGCTCACCAATCCATATTAATCCCAAGCGGGACCCTCCATGGATTAGTGGTTTTCGCAAAAGGAGGGTTCGTGGAGTCGCCACCAATGTTTTACTCAAAACATTGGAAAAAGGGATAAGGCAATTGATTTTATAAATCAACTTTGGCCATTACAACCAGAGTCGGGTAAGGGAGTCGGTTACGCGTGGGGAAGGTGTTAGCACCCCACAGCGCCCCTTTCGGGTTCCCTATGACAGATTATTTCTAAAATAATAGCGTAAAATTACTAAATTACCCCTATTTATTATAAGCGATTATAAATTAACTATCTACATGATGACAGTTTAAATATGCACACAGAAAGCAGTAAAAGGAAGGATTTAAGAAGAAACCTCTTGAAGCGTGCTTTTATATATTGAGTAAAACTGGGAAGCTTTTTGGCGTTCCCTCGCTCTACAAGCTCGCTCGCTCTCTCCTATAAAATTTTGACTATGGAAATCCGGAGGATTTCCCTTCGACTAGGTTCGAATCTCCAAGCTAAGTGCTCGGAATTCCAGAACTTCGTCGGATCGACTCCCAGAGAGATTTCTAGGGCAGAACACTGCTCAAAAACCCCAGAATACTCAAGGAGGGAGTCAAAACTGAGTGAAAAAGTGTGGTAGGACGTCCAAATGGCCTCCTATTTATAGGAATGGGCCTCAATACGGCCTACAGGGGCAATACGGCCGTATTGAAATTTTTGAACTTCAATACGGTCGTATTGAAGTTCAATACGGCCGTATTGAAGTTCAGAAATTTCAATACGGCCGTATTGAATTCAATACGGCTGTATTGAAGCTTCAATACGGCCGTATTGATTCCAGTACGGCCGTATTGAAGTTTCAGAAACTTCAATACGCCGTATTGAGTTCACTGTGGCCATATTGAAGCTTCAATACGGCCGTATTGGGGTTCAGTACGGCCGTATTGGGCTTTTTCCCTCCACTTCTTTATTTTGAGCTATTCTAAGACCTCTAGACCTACAGAGAACCCTCCTAGGGCCTTCGAGGAGTCCTTCTGGCTGATTATCCTTCAGTCTTCGAGAGTCTTCAAGCTTTATTTCCGACCCGGACAATTTTAGGGGTCTACAATAACCATGAACTCGAGTCCGACAGTGCGTTGGAACTTTCCATCGACTTTCGACGAGAGGAATTGGGTCCCTATAATGGGAGCACCTTGGGGGCCTCAGACCAGTGAGAACAGTTAGAACCTCCTTGAATATGCACTTTTCTGCAGGATACCCCTACCTCGTGATTCGCTCGTAACTGTTCGTGGATGAGTGAATTGTTTGTGCATTGATTATGTGAAATTGTTTGAGCATACATTGCATTTCTTTAAACATACAACATTCCTATTCTTTTAAAAATAAGAATAAATAGGAATAAGAATCTTCCATTATACGGTGTTAACATCTACCTTCATCACATTCATATAGGTAGTTTCCCTTTTCACCCAAAAAATACAAAAAAAATACCCAAATGAAAAATAAAGAAAAATATTATTTATCCAAACCAAGCAATATCATGCATCATCTTAGGAACATCCTGAAAACATGATAATGCTTAGTTAAATAAACACTATGCATGCATATTCACCACCATCATCTCATATCATGCATTTTATTGTAGATTATGGAGGGATCTAGGGGAATGCAAGGGCAGTTGAAGAAAGTGGACTTCTTGTTGTACCGTGCCGAGAGGTTGGATCACCTCTGTTCCTTGATGCCACGAGAGGCTCGTTTGGAGTTTGAAAAATCTTATGGACGAGTTCTCGATTTGATGAAGATTTATGTGGATCCAGCTTTTCTGAGAGCCTTGGTCCATTTTTGGAGTCTCGATCTGCATTGTTTCGAGTTCCCCCAGTTTGACTTAGTTCCTACTCTCGAGGAGTATGAGCTCATGCTACGATGGCCCAAATCAGCAGGGGTCTATATCTTCCATGGAAATCATGTGGCCGTAGAGAGGGTCGCAACTCAAGTCAAACTGCCATCACGATCATCTGCTTTAGTGGGGAACGGCAGTATCAGGGGTTGGAAGCTTGCTATGATTGAAGACCACCTTTCTTCCTTGGCTGATGAGGGAGATTGGTTAGCTTTCAACAAGACTCTAGCGTTAGCCGTGTTTGGGACGATCTTATTCCCCTTTCACGCTAACACAGTGGACCACGCTGCCATGGACGCTTTCTTCGCTTGGGACGTACACATGAAGAGTCCCGTGCCTGCCATTCTTGCTGACACCTTGCTTTCTGTCAACCTATCTCAGCAGAAGCAAGGGAAGACTATTCGATGCTGCACCTCTTTGTTGTATGTGTGGGGCATCACACACTTTTATGCCTCTAGTCACCGGGGGACCTTGCCCGATCCTTTGAGAAGTTTTTCGAAGATCCCCATACGCCGCCGATATGCTTCCGAATGGAAGGAAGAGATGGAACAGTGGAGTATTGAGCACTTCACGTGGGTTTGCCCTTGGTTCCGTCCGAGCAATGTATTGACAAGATGCGGTAGTTATCCAAGCATACCACTGATGGGCCTCAGAGGTTGCATAGCCTACTCACCTAGATTGGTTATGAGACAACTTATGAGGACTCAGATTGTTCCTACTCAAGAGGAGCTTGGAGGATTGTGTTTCTCCTTTGATTCCGAGCATCAAAGGGATATGCACGCTGTCATTAGAGCGTGGGAGAAACCAATCTATGAGGGAGATCGAGAGCTTGGAAAGCCTCGGGTATCCGCCTCCACCGACTACGAGATATGGAGGAGCGAGAGAGGGGTGTCCCAGCCATCCACCTCTTGCGCAACCGCAACTACAAGGAGGATAATGCAAGAACAAGTCGACGCCTTGACCAAGAAGCTGGAAATTATGGGAGCTCAAATGAGAGTTCTTGAAGAGAAAAATGAAGAATCCAGTTTCGTCATCGATGGTCTACAAAGGCAATGCAAGAAGAAAGACCACGAGATAGAGCGGCTCAAGGATGAGTGTGCTAACCTCAATGAGGAAGCTACTCGGGCATCCAAAATGCCAAAGGTTGAACCGAGTAGTCAACTCCTAGAAGTCAACACAAAGATAGCACACCTTGAAGCCGAGCATGCAAGGCAGGCACAGTTGATCAAGGACATGCAAGACGATCTGCTCTTGACTCGATCCGACGCACAACAATGGCGGGAAGTTGCTCAACAACAAACCGCAAGCCTTTCCGATTTCCGCAAAAAGGAAAGAGAGGGACTAGCACAGATGGCTAGACTCCGGGAGGAGAAGGATCGAGCCGAAGACGAACTTAATGAACTGCAGGCCATGATCAACTACCATAATCAAAAGGCGAAGGACGCTCAAAAGATCAGTGATGATATGAGCCAAGCAGTCCATACGCAAGTCGAAGCAATGGCCCGCCATGTAGAGGAAGCCGAAGATGAATGGAGAAGAAAAATGAACCCGCCTGTGGGTTTTTATCGGCTTTTCTCATATTGTAAAAAATTGCTTCAAAGCATTGTATGATAAGTTGTACACTTTCTATGATCAATGAAATCAAGTTTTTGATTTATGAAATCTCTCAATTGCCTTTGCATTTCATAGTCATTCATTTGCATACATCTCTCCAAGTAATTTAATAATAAACATTAATAAAAAGAAAGAATTAATCGATGCGTATAATCAAAGAGTGGATCGCACGCCATTTGTTATCAAATGCAAACCAACAACTGCGCCAAGCGAGCACACGACAACTTCGTTGTTGGTAATCAAGACGAACAAAGGGGAAGGTCCGACACCATTAAGGATCACTACTCCAAGGCCTTTTCCCTATGAATCAAATAAGGCTGTGCCATGGATATATGACATCCATTTTTCTGTCAACAGCGATTTCTCTAACATCGCTGGACTTGGGGGCATGACTAGGAGTGGCAGGATCTACACTCCCAATGATCTTCATGATAAAAGCTCCCAAGAATAAAGGAAAGGAAAATAAAGAATCCGAGGAGGAAAATCTAGAGACCGCCTTCCAAGCATTGGAAAGTGCCAATGTTGAAACGTTTCCCCAAGAAATGAAGAAGGTAGCCTACATGCTTACCAAGAACGGATACTTGCCCGGACAAGGACTTGGCAAGGATTCCCAAGGGACTCCAGAGCTACCCATTATCAAAGATAATCCGGGGAAACAAGGGTTAGGATACAACCCTAATAAAGATCAAAGGACGAAGAGGAACCAAGATCCTTCTCGACGTTCTTTAAGCCAGATCTTTAGGAAGGCCGGTTCACAAACGTCAAGGCCGGTCGTTGTCATCAAGTGCTTTTCTCCTTCTGATAGGGATGTATAGACCTGATGACTATTAGAGATCACTCCTCGGGGACAGCCCGACCCCCGAGCCTCGATAGGGCACATGTTTCCATTATGATTATAATAAAATCATTCTTTATTATTTCTTACTGCTTCTCTTCTTGCTTATAATAAAATTCTAGACCACATTATTTTAACCCTGTTTGAATAAGCATGAATGAGGTTAAGATTGTCTTAATAACAATAAACCCGCATCATTTTTATGTGAAAGTGTGCGTGACAACTTAGAGCACCTTTCCTTGGCCTCGACAAGTGCCATCATGGATAAAAAGAAAATCCTTTAAAAACAAGAATCATTAAAATAAAAGAAGCTCGGCAGGAAACCCAAAAAGGGGGCTACGCAAAAATAAGAGCAAAAGACCCGCTAGGAATCCCACGAAAGGGTGACCTAGGCAAAAGTTAGGGTTGCAAAAATGAACAAAAACAAAAGTTCGCTAAGACGCCACAAAAGGGTGTTTTAGGCAAAAATAAGGACAATCAAAAAACGAAAATAAATCCATGATGGTACCATGAACTGAATTCAAAAAGAAAGGTTCAAGGGAAGCTATCTAAGTTGTCAAAATCACAACGTCAATAACAAGATTTGATTAACTTCATAAATGCTTAAACAAACAAGCCTAGACACAATAAGCCTACCTTGGCCAGCCATTCTTACAAAAACCATTTTTTCAAAATGAAAATAAAAACCCCTCTAAAACACAAACTTTCAAAAAATATATACCTTTCCTTTCTTTTCTCTCTTGTCCCAAGCGATTTTAGGATAATCTAGTGGAAACATGGAGATATAGTGGTCAATAGGAGGGTTGACATATCTTCTAAAGGAAGGGAAGAATCACTTGGTTGATAACACCAAATCTCAATATAATACGCATCGTTCCTCGGTTATAGAAGTCGGCAGCGCACAGTCCGTCTTGAGGAATGGCAGAATCCAAACAAAAACGCATCGGTTAATTCTTTTGAAAGATAAATCAAATAGAATTAGGTGCATCATACATCATACATGCATACAGATGATAGGTGTAATGGAAGTTCACTTATTCTCTGTTTATCTAAAAAAAAAAAAAAAAAAAAATTAAAATTAAAATTAAAATTAAAATTCAATACGGGCCGTATTCCTTTCAATACGGGCGTATTGAAGCTAGGGTTAAGGCAGCCCTTCAGCTTCAATACGGGCGTATTGAGCCCAATACGCCCGTATTGACCTTAACGGTCACACCAATACGGGCGTATTGAGTTCAATACGGCCCGTATTGGTTCCCTGATTTGCACACCAACAGCCAAGTCAGTACGGCCGTATTGAATTCAATACGGGCCGTACTGACGTAAATTCTTCTATAAATAGCCCATTTTTTCCCTCATTTCTGCACAGCATTCTTCATTCCTCTGTCTGTATTCTCTGTGAGTGAGCTCAAGGTCTTCTAAAATTCAAAGACATGGCCGAATCTTCAAGGAAAAGGCAAAGGGTCCCCGCCCAAAGAGAAATGACCGCAAAGCATCAAGAGAGGCTGGAGCTCTTCGAAACTTTTGTCTTCAAGCCGTCGCGGGTGTTAGACTTGAATATCCTCCAAGCGATGGAGTGGGATGTCGAGGTCCTAGGCTACATCAACGCCATAGGATGGGGGTTCCTCCTTAACCCTCATGCCAAGATCTTCCCGACAGCGACAAAGGAGTTCTTGGCTACCGTCGGCGTCACTGAGTCGACAAACAGCTTCGGAGAGACAGTCTACTCAGTAGACTTCTGGATGAACGGGGGGTACCGTTCTTTGTCATTGGACGAGTTCAATGTCCAAGCCGGCTTTTTCTCACGACAGGATCAGTTGGAGTATAGGGATGCCGTGTGCGAGTGTCCGGATGGTCTGACCCCGAATGAGATGTGGAGAGAGATTACGGGTCAGTCGGACTATCACGCTGGAGTGAAAGGCACTCGGCTCCCTACCGCGCTTCGAATCTGCCACAAACTGATCACCGGCTCCATTCATGCAAGGCAAAAGAGCCCAGAGTCGGTGACACGGCAGGACCTGCTGGCTTTATATTGCATGGCCACTGGATAGAAGGCCAACCCCGGATTCTTCTTCCTTGAGCACATCAAGAATCTAGGGGTAAAAGAGGGAGGCGAAGCCCGACGAGGTTACATCCTGGTCTCCACACTTATTTCGACACTCGCCGAGGCTTGGGGATGTCCCGACGGCATAGATGCGGGGAATTTGGCGCCTAAGTCCATTGGTGCTTCCACCTTAATCAACATGAAGATGATTGCCAAGGTGGGAAGGCAATACGAGCGGGCCACCAACGAGTTCAGTGAGCTCTTTGCAGACATTCAGCTCCCGGGAGATGAGGACCCGCAGCATGAGGCCGGCACCTCCCAGCACGACAGGGCCTACTTCGATGCCCGCTTCGATGCATTACAGCAGAGCATCGACAGTCGATTTGATGCCACTCAGCATAGCATCAGTGCCTTGCAGCAGTGTTTTGATGCTCGCTTTGATGCTCATCAGCAGGGTATCGAGGCCCTCAGACATGGGTTTGACAGCCTGTCCGTCTGGATGCATCGCCGCTTCCCGGACCCGCCACAGGACCCGCCGGCAGAGGAGTGAAGACCGGCTACTCTTTTCTTGCTTTTCGTGCATTTGTTTGATTGGGCTTAGCCCCATTTCTTAATTTTCTTTGTACAAATTCATTTTTAGTAATGAAATTTGCCACTTTTGAATTCAAATTCTTTAGCATTTTTTATTTCTGTACAGCAAAAGCCAAAATTAACAAAAAAGGCAAAATACAGCAAAAGCCAAAATTAACAAAAAAAGGCAAGACACAGAAAAAGCCAAAAACATCGATAAAAGGCAAACATAAAGATCCCCAATTGTACAGAATAATTGAGCCTGGAGAGGCTTGCAAAAATAATACTCTCTCAGAATAATTGAGCCTGGAGAGGCTTGCCGAAACAATACTCCCTCTTAGAATAATTGAGCCTGGAGAGGCTCGCCGAAATAATACTCTCTCAGAATAACTGAGCCTGGAGAGGCTCGCAGAAATAATACTCCCCAGAGAAACCTCAGCTTAAGCTCATGGAACAAATCCCCAGCGAGAGCTATCAAAGCAAGATCGTCAAAATCCCCAATGGAAGCGCGATCATCCAAGCAAAATATTCAGTCAAAGGACTTGAAACTTCCTCAGTGGAAGATAGCTCTCTGACTCAAGCGCTGAGTGAGGCTAAGCCTGCAGAGGCTTCCTAAATAATACTCTGGGATACATAA
Source organism: Cajanus cajan (assembly GCF_000230855.2). Classification (NCBI taxonomy): domain Eukaryota; kingdom Viridiplantae; phylum Streptophyta; class Magnoliopsida; order Fabales; family Fabaceae; genus Cajanus; species Cajanus cajan. The sequence continues at coordinate 14,697,467 of NC_138522.1, read as the reverse complement.
GATCCCCAAATCCCCAGTCGCCTACTCAAGAGGCACCCCTACAAAAGGAGAAAAATAAAAAAAATATATCAATAAATATTCCCCAAGCGGAATTCGGCATCCAGCCAAACACCGAACATCAAGATGATTTGCCTAACTGAAGAGGCCAGTCAAGAATTGAATGACAGAATCCCCCAGCGGATAACAGCCTACACAGAGGCTACAAAAATCAGAAAATCAAAAGAGACACCCGAATAAGGACAACCGGGATACTCCACTTACGTCAAAAGGACGTCAGCCAAACATAAGGCATCGCTCAACTCAGAGAGAGAGCATCTGTGTCTACACCCCAAGGAGTCAGAAATTCCCCATGGGTACCAACTAAGCAATGCAAGTTGGGGCACAAAAACCTATGAATGACTGCACATCCCCTAGACGGATCCCTGCGTTATCCAGCCCTCAGCGGCACAAAATCAGAAAAACAAACCTTCGAAGCAGCATTGTGGACTGTGGAGACAAACTTATCTCAAAACCTTGGAGAGGGCAAACTCAGCTGCCCATGTTGAGAGGCAAAACCCTGGAGAGGGCAAACTCAGCTGCCCATATTGAGAGGCAAAACCCTGTAGAGGGCAAACTCAGCTGCCCATGTTGAGAGGCAAAACCCTGGAGAGGGCAAACTCAGCTGCCCATGTTGAGAGGCAAAACCCTGGAGAGGGCAAACTCAGCTGCCCATGTTGAGAGGCAAAACCCTGGAGAGGGCAAACTCAGCTGCCCATGTTGAGAGGCAAAACCCTGGAGAGGGCAAACTCAACTGCCTCATGTTGAGAGGCAGGGCCTGGAGAGGCGATACTCAACTGCCTCATGTTGAGAGGCAGGGCCTGGAGAGGCGATACTCAACTGCCTCATGTTGAGAGGCAGGGCCTGGAGAGGCGATACTCAACTGACTCATGTTGAGAGGCAGGGCCTGGAGAGGCGGTACTCAGCTACCGAGGTTGTCAGAAACACTGAGGTATGCATGAGCCTGGAGAGGCGACGACTAATACTCAACCTGGAGAGGCTACTCAACAATTTTCCACCGGAAGACGCTACAAGTCAGAAGGATGGCACATCACCCGGACAATTGGGTCAACTCCTTTACTTGTCAGCCGGTACACCAAAAGGCCGTCCGACTAAGTAAAGGGGGGGCAGCTGTAGACCCCTAAAATTGTCCGGGTCGGAAATAAGACTCGAAGACTCTCAAAGATCAAAGGAAAGTCAGCCAGAAGGACTCCCAGAAGACCATAGGATGACTATCTGTAGGTTTAGAGGTCTTAGAGTAGCCAAAAATAAGAAAGTGGGAGGTTTGGAGCTCAATACGGCCTCCTTGGAGTTCAGTACGGCCGTACTGCACATTTTGTACTACAATACGGCCGTACTGAAACCAATACGGCCGTATTGAAGTTTCTGTATTTCAATACGGCCGTACTGAATTTAATACGGCCGTATTGAAGTACAAAAACTCAATACGGGCCGTATTGAACCCAGGGGCCGTACTGCGCCTCATCCCTATAAATAGGACGTCATTTGGACGTCATTCCACACTTTTCCACACAGTTTTGACTCCCTCCTTGAGTATTCTGGGGTTTTTGAGCAGTGTTCTGCCCTAGAAATCTCTCTGGGAGTCGATCCGACGAAGTTCTGGAATTCCGAGCATTTAGCTTGGAGATTCGAACTTAGTCGAAGGGAAATCTTTTGGATTTCCATAGTCAAAAATTATTTTTTAGGAAGGAGCGAGCGAGCTTGTAGAGGGAGGGAGTGCCAAAAAGCCTCCTAGACTTCATTGATATATAAAAAGCACGCTTCAAGAGGTTTCTTTTCTAAAAATCCCTTCTTTTACCGCTTTCTGATTGTTGCATATTTAAATTTATCATCATGTAGATATTTAATTTACAATCGCTTATAATAAATAGGGGTAATTTAGTAATTTTGCGCTATTATTTAATAAATAATCCGTCATAGGGAACCCTAATGGGGCGCTGTGGGGGTGCTAACACCTTCCCCACACATAACCGACTCCCTTACCCAACTCTGGTTGTAATGGCCAAAGTTGATTTATAAAATCAATTGCCTTAAATCTTTTTCCAATGTTTTGAGTAAAATATTGGTGGCGACTCCAAGAACCCTAATTTTTGCGAAAACCACTAATCCATAGAGGGTCCCGCTTGGGATTAATATGGATTGGTGAATCATTTAATAAAATTGGTAGCTCGACAAGGTCTCAGTTTGAGAATAAGTCGTTCTATCAATCCACCACTTTTCAAAACTTTAAAAAGAGTCCAACCATCGTCGCGATTGCCAAGGTCCGTTTCGGCGGGTGGCGACAATATCGCTGTCGGCAGAAGAATGGATGTCGTATATCCATGGCACAGCCTTATTCGATTCGTAGGGAAAAGGTCTTGGAGCAGTGATCCTTAACGGTGTCGGACCTTCCCCTTTATTTGTCTTGATTACCAACAACGGAGTTGATGTGCGTTCGCTTGGCGCGGTTGTTGGCTTACACTTAATAACAAATGGCGTGCGATCCATTCTGAACATACGCATTGATTAATTCTTTCTTTTTATTAATGTTTATTAATGAATTACTAGGAGGGATGTATGAAATGCAAACCTAGATCCCTCCATGATCTTTGATAAGTATACATGATATGAGATGATGACGTAGAATATGCATGCATTGTGTTTATTCAACTAAGCATTATCATGTTTTCGGGATGCTCCTAAGATGATGCATGATTTTGCTTGGTTTGGATAAATAATCTTTTCTTTTTTGGGTATTTTGTTTTTTGTATATATTTTTTGTATTTTTTGGGGTGAAAATGGAAACTACCTACATGAATGTGATGAAGGTAGATGTTAACACCATGTAATGGAAAATCCTTATTCCTATTTATTCTTATTTTAAAGGGGAATGTTGTATGTTTAAATAATGCAATGTATGCTCAAACAATGTCAAATAAACAATGCACAAACAATTCACTCATCCACGAACAGTCACGAGCGAATCACGAGGTAGGGGTATCCTGCAGAAAAGTGCATATTCAAGGAGGTTCTAACTGTTCTCACTGGTCCAAGGCCCCCAAGGTGCCCCCATTATAGGGACCTAATTCCTCTCGTCGTAAGTCGATGGAAAGCTCCAACGCACTGTCGGACTTGAGTTCATGGTTTTCACCTTGAGTGATGTTTTCCGACAACGGTCTACGGGCACCTATAGACCCATTCGACAACCGGCCGTACTAACATCCACTCCCTATGGCTTTCCACTCATGCCCCCGGGTATAGAGGGAACTGTTGTGTGCAAAGGTTTGTGTGCAGTTTTTATTTCAAACAATTGCAAAAATTTAAACATTCAACAGTTATTAAAAGCCACATAGATAAAACATATTATCATACAAGCGAGGGGTAACGAAGTAATTTTAAACTATTATTTTAGAAATAATCCATCACTAAATGGGACTGACTCTCGAGGCTTCCCCAGTGGAGTCGCCATCTGTCGCCACCCGCCGAAACGGACATTGGCATTCGCGACGATGGTTGGACTCTTTTTAAAGGTTTGAAAAATGATGGATTGTTAGAATGACTTATTCTCAAACTGAGACCTCATCGAACTAACAATTTTATTAAATGATTCACCAATCCATGTTAATCCCAAGCGGGACCCTCCATGGATTAGTGGTTTTCGCAAAAAGAAGGGTTCTTGGAGTCGCCACCAATGTTTTACTCAAAACATTGGAAAAAGGGATAAGGCAATTGATTTTCGCAAATCAACCTTGGCCATTACAACCAGAGTTGGGTAAGGGAGTCGGTTACGTGCGGGGAAGGTGTTAGCACCCCACAACGCCCCTTTCGGGTTCCCTATGACGGATTATTTCATAAATAACAATGTAAAATTACTAAATTACCCCTATTTATTAGAAACGATTATAAGCGGAATATTTACATGATGACAATTCTAAATATGCAATGCAACAATCAGAAAGCGGTAAAAGAAGGGATTTGGAAAAGAAACCTTTGAAGCGTGCTTTTATATATTTAAACAGAAATTAGGAGGCTTTTTGGCGCTCCTTCCCACTACACGCTCGCTCGCTCCTTCCTAAAGATTAATTTTTACTATGGAAATCAGAAAGATTTCCCTTCGACTAGTTCGAATCCTCAAGCTAAATGCTCAGAACTCAAAAACTTCGTTGGATCGGCTCTCGAAGAGACTTCTAGGGCAGAACACTGCTCAAAAACCCCAGAATACTCAACAAGAGGGTCCAAAAGTATGGAAAAGTGTCCAAATGTCCAATGACGTCCAAATGACATCCTATATATAGGAGTGAGGCGCAGTACGGCCTCAGACATCAATACGGCCCGTATTGAAGTTTTGAACTACAGTACGGCCGTATTGAATTTGGTACGGCCGTACTGAAGTTCAAAAACTTCAGTACGGCCGTATTGATTTCACTACGGCCCGTACTGAAGTTTTTTGAACTACAGTACGGCCGTATTGAATTTGGTACGGCCGTACTGAAGTTCAAAAACTTCAGTACGGCCGTATTGAGTTCACTACGGCCGTATTGCAGTTCAAATGGTTCAGTACGGCCGTACTGAACTTCTAGGAGGCCGTATTGAGCTCCAATCCTCCCACATCCTTATTTTAAGCTACTCTAAGACTTCTAAACCTATGAAGAATCATCCTAGGGTCTTCCAGGGTCTTCCAGGAGTCCTTTCGGCTGACTTTCCTTCGGTCTTCGAGAGTCTTCGAGTCTTATTTCCGACCCGGACAATTTTAGGGGTCTACACTTCCAAACCACTTATGCCAAGTGTATCCAAAAGCCTTTTGATGGATTTTATCTTCTTGAGGGGTATCTTTTTAGAATGGGCAAACTTTGCATACCCCAAGGATCCATTAGAAAGCTTTTTGTCAAAGAAAGTCATGAAGGAGCTCTCATGGGCCACTTTGGGGTTAAAAAAACCCTAAGTTTCTTAAAAGAAAAATTTTAATTGCCACACATGAGAATAGATGTCCAAAGGCATTGCTCCAAGTGCATTACTTGTTTAAAAGCTAAATCAAGAGTAATTCCTCATGGACTCTATACCCCCCTTCCTATAGCTAGCTCCCCTTGGGTAGATATTAGTATGGACTTTGTGCTTGGACTTCCAAGAACTCAAAGGGGATTTGACTCCATCTTTGTGGTAGTGGATCGTTTTACCAAAATGGCTCATTTTATACCATGCCACAAAGTGGATGATGCTAGCTATATAGCTAAACTTTTCTTTAGGGAAGTGGTCCGCTTGCATGGTCTACCCAAGACAATTGTGTCCGATAGGGATTCTAAGTTCCTTAGTCACTTTTGGAAAGTACTATGGGAAAAACTAGGAACAATGTTTCTCTATTCTACTACTTGTCATCCTCAAACCGATGGCCAAACCGAAGTATTAAATAGATCCCTATCCAATTTGTTAAGGGTACTCCTAAAAGGGAATAAGAAAACTTAGGATGATTGTCTCCCCCACCTAGAATTTGCATACAATAGAGTAGTCCATAAGACTACTAATCTTTCACCCTTTGAAGTTGTATATGGCTTTAACCCAATAACTCCTCTTGATCTATTACCCCTTCCTAATACCCCTTCCTTGTTTCATAAATAAGGAGTATCTAGGGCAAATTTTATTAAGAAATGTCATGAGAAGATCAAGAGCCAAATTGAAAAGCAAACACAAAAATATTCCAAATACAACAACAAAGGAAGAAAGAAAATCACTTTTGAGGTTGGGGATTGGGTTTGGCTTCATTTGAGGATGGAAAGATTTCCCACTCAAAGGATGTCAAAACTAAACCCTAGGGGAGATGGATCATTCCAAGTCCTTCACAAAATAAATGATAATGCATATTAATTAGACCTTCCTTCTGAGTATGGCATTAGCTCATCTTTTAATGTATGTGATCTCACACCAGTTTTAGGAGCTGAGGATATGAATGAAGATTTTAATCTGAGGACAGATGCTTCTCAAGAAGGAGGGGATGATGGAGGACCATCCTTGAGGATACATATGGCCCCATCACTAGGTCCATGGCTAGGAGAGTGGAAGAGGAGGAGGGAGCTCACACACCAAGGGACACTCTCCTCATGATCATAGAGTATTAATACTCTCCTAAGCTTCATTAGTATAGGGTTTATTTTATTTGCCAATTTTACCCTTGTATTTTTGGGGTGCTTAAGACTTTAGAATTTATTTTCTTTGTATTTCTTATTTTTCCCTTGTATTTTGGGGCACTTAGAATTTAGGGCTTTATTTCCTAGGAGATGTAAGTTCTTGGGCGTCATAAAAATAGACCTTTTGGGCTAAGGAGAAGCATTGGCCCAAGTGGAAGGGCACCTAGGTTGCATTCTCCTATTATGCACCTAGGTGTAGGCTAGCTTAACCCAAAAAGGTGCCATTTTTAGGGTAAGTGGACGGAACCTTCTAGGGTTCATGTGAGTGTCATTTGGCATGCATTTCCTTCCCATTTAGGGAAGGAATGATGACCTAATAATGACCTAGCCGCCACCCTTCCTAGGGTTTTAGATGTATAAATACCCTAGGTAATGCTTCATGTAATCACTTTGAATATTGAATATAGAGTGAGCATTTTTACCTTTATATCATCCTTAGTCAGCCTTGGCTAATTTCAGCCAGCACCATTCCTATCTCCACCTTGAGAGAAAAACCCTAGGAGTGGCCTTCAACTACCTTGGAGTGAGCCAAACCCTAGAGTACCCTCTCAAACCTTTCATCAAACACCTTCACCCCACTATCCATTTGCGCCCAATCCTCCCTTAAAGACGCCCTTAAAGAGCTTGTTCCAAGGAGTCAAAGGTGTCCTTGGCCATTGATCCTCATAACTTCCATCAATACAAGCAAAGATGCCATCACTTTTGGTGCCAAAGAAAGATGGCAATAGAGGATGAGCACCGTTTATAAAAGCCATCATTAAATAAAGTCTAGGCACCCAATCCCTAAGATAAATGATTTGATGAATGAATTGCATGGGGTCACCAAAATTTTTGAAATTTGCTTATGTGCTTGGTTTGTGATGCCTTATTTTTTGCTTTCCCAATATCCCTAACACTTTCATTCATCTAAATCATGTATTTAAGGACTGTGTGAGTAATTTTTACTAGTTTATTTCCCTAATTGTGGTCTCACATCTTTTGAAGGGTCTAATGGAATGGATGTGTTTAAAGATTTGAGGTCAAATCCTTCTCAAGAAGGAAGGGATGATGGCGGACCGTCCTTGGAGCTTCATGTGGGACCCATCAATAGGTCCATGGCTAGGATATTGGAAGAGGATAGAGGAGCTAACACCCCTAGAGACATGCTTCTTGTGGTTAAAGGATATTGATCATTCTCCTAAGTCTTGTTAGCATAGAATTTATTTGTATTCCTATTTTACCCTTGTCTTTAATTTTCCCATTTTACCCTTGTATTTTGGGTATCTTAGACATAGGATTTATTTTACTTGTATTTTCAATTTTACCCTTGTATTTTGGGGCATCTTAGTCATAGGATTTATTTTTACTTGTATTTCCCATTTTACGCTTGTATTATGAGGTGCCTTAAATTATAGGATTTTATTTTATAGTTAGGGTATTTTATTAGGGTTAGGAAAAAGGCCTAGACGCATATTTTTGGTAGCATTAGATTTGTTTTTGGACTTGGTAAGGCTTAGGCCCAAGTGGAGGGCACCTAGGATGCATGGTCTTATCATGCACCTAGATGTAGCTTAACTAAACCCAAATATTTCATCCTTGGCCACCAAGTAGCATCTAGGGTTAATTAAGGTATCATTTGAAGTGCATTTGGCTTGCATTTTTCGGCCAAGGCACTCTCAAATGCAACCCTAATGTTTCCTTCCTTCTATTAATACCCTAGACTATGCAACTTGTAATCACTTTGGATATCGAATATAGAGAAAGCCTTTGTGCCTTTATATCATCCTTAGTCAACCTTGGCTATTTTCGGCCACCACCATTCCTATCTCCACCTTTAGAGCAAAACCCTAGAAGTGGCCTTCAACTACCTTGAAGTGAGTCAAACCCTTGAGTACCCTCTCAAACCTTTCATCAAACACTTTCACCCTGTCGCCACCGGCCCGAAACGGGCTTTCGGCATTCGCGAAGGATGGTTGGACTCTTTTATTTGTTTAAAAATATGGATTGCTAGAATGACTTATTCTCAAACTGAGACCTTGTCAAACGAGCAATTTTATTAAAAGGCTCACCAATCCATGTTAATCCCAAGCGGGACCCTCCATGGATTAGCGGTTTTCATAAAAAGGAAGGGTTCATGGAGTCGCCACCAATGTTTTACTCAAAACATTGGAAAAAGAGGTTTAAGGCAATCGATTCAAAAATCGACTTCGGCCATTACAACCAGAGTCGGGTAAGGGAGTCGGTTACGCGTGGGGAAGGTGTTAGCACCCCACAGCGCCCCTTTCGGGTTCCCTATGACAGATTATTTAAAAATAATAGTGCGAAATTACTAAATTACCCCTATTTATTCTAAGCAATTATAAATTAACTATCTACATGATGACAGTTTAAATATGTACACACAGAAAGCGATAAAAGAAGGGACTTTAAAGAGATAAACCTTTGAAGCGTGCTTTCTTATATATCTTGACAGAAATTGGGAAGCGTTTTGGCGTTCCCTCCCTCTACAAGACCGCTCGCTCCCTCCTATAAAATTTTAACTATGGAAATCCGGAGGATTTCCCTTCGACTAGGTTCGAGACTCAAGCAAATGGCTCGTGACTCAAGAACTTCGTCGGATCAACTCTCCGAGTGATTTCTAGGCAGAGCACTGCTCAAAAAAACCCAGAATACTCAAGAAGAGGGTTAAAACTCAGTAAAAAAGTCTCGAATGACGTCCAATTGACGTCATATTTATAGGGATGAGGCGCAATACGGCCTCTGGGGGTCAATACGGTCCGTATTGAAGTTTTGAACTACAATACGGCCGTATTGAATTCAATACGGCCGTATTGAAGTTCAAAAAACCTCAATACGGCCGTATTGAGTTCAGTGCAGCCGTATTGAAGTTCAGTGCAGCCGTATTGAGTTCAGTGCAGCCGTATTGAAGTTCAGAAACTTCAATACGGCCGTATTGAGTTCAGTGCGGCCGTATTGTAGTTTAAAATGTTCAATACGGCCGTACTGAACTTTTGGGAGGCCGTATTGGGCTTCATTCCCTCCACTTTCTTATTTTTTGCTACTCTAAGACCTCTAAACCTACAGATTGTCATCCTAGGGTCTTCCAGGGTCTTCCAGGAGTCCTTCCGGCTGACTTTCCTTTGGTCTTCGAGAGTCTTCAAGCTTTATTTCCGACCCGGACAATTTTAGGGGTCTACAGCTGCCCCCCCTTTACTTAGTCGGACGGCCTTTTGGTGTACCGGCTGACAAGTAAAGGAGTTGACCCAATTGTCCGGGTGATGTGCCAACCTTCTGACTTGTAGCGTCTTCCGGTGGAAAATTGTTGAGTAGCCTCTCCAGGTTGTTTGCATACCTCGGCGCTTCTGACAACCTCGGTAGCTAAGTTTACCCTCTCCAGGGTCAACTTCACTCGACGCCCGAGCCGGAAGTTGAACACCAACGTGCCTCTGACGACGCTGATGGTTGAGTACTGTCTCTCCAGACCTTGAGTACCGTCTCTCCAGACTCTGAGTACCGTCTCTCCAGACTTTGAGTACCGTCTCTCCAGACTTTGAGTACCGTCTCTCCAGACTTTGAGTACCGTCTCTCCAGACTTTGAGTACCGTCTCTCCAGACTCTGAGTACCGTCTCTCCAGACTTTGAGTACCGTCTCTCCAGACTTTGAGTACCGTCTCTCCAGACTTTGAGTACCGTCTCTCCAGACTTTGAGTACCGTCTCTCCAGACTTTGAGTACCGTCTCTCCAGACTTTCTTTGAGTACCGTCTCTCCAGACTTTCTTTGAGTACCGTCTCTCCAGACTTTCTTTGAGTACCGTCTCTCCAGACTTTGAGTACCGTCTCTCCAGACTTTGTTTGAGTACCATCTCTCCAGACTTTCTTTGAGTACCGTCTCTCCAGACTTTGAGTACCGTCTCTCCAGACTTTGTTTGAGTACCGTCTCTCCAGACTTTGTTTGAGTACCGTCTCTCCAGACTTTCTTTGAGTACCGTCTCTCCAGACTTTCTTTGAGTACCGTCTCTCCAGACTTTGAGTACCGTCTCTCCAGACTTTCTTTGAGTACCGTCTCTCCAGACTTTCTTTGAGTACCGTCTCTCCAGACTTTCTTTGAGTACCGTCTCTCCAGACTTTCTTTGAGTACCGTCTCTCCAGACTTTCTTTGAGTACCGTCTCTCCAGACTTTGAGTACCGTCTCTCCAGACTTTGTTTGAGTACCGTCTCTCCAGACTTTCTTTGAGTACCGTCTCTCCAGACTTTGCTTTGGTTGTCTCTGACGACCTAGGCAACTGAGTTTGCCCTCTCCAGGGTCTACGTCCGTGTCTTCTGATCACTTCGGCAATGCGAGTTTACCCTCTCCAGGGATCTGAGATGATTTTTTGTCTCCACAGTCCACTATGCTGCTTCGACGTTTTTTCTGATTTTGTGCCACTGAGGGCTGGATAACGCAAGGATCCGTCTAGGGGATGTGCAGTCATTCATAGGTTCTTGTGCCCCAACTTGCATTTGCATAGTTGGTACCCATGGGAGATTTCTGACTCCTTGGGGTGTAGACACAGATGCTCTTCTTGAATTGAGCGATGCCTTATGTTTGGCTGACGTCCTTTGACGTTGGTGGAGTATCCCGGTTATCCTTATTCGGGTGTCTCTCTTTTGGATTTTCTGATTTTTGCTGCCTCTGTGTGGGCTGTTATCCGCTGGGGATTCTGGATGTTGATTTTGATTGGCCTCTTCTGTTAGGCAAATCATCTTGATGTTCGGTGTTTGGCTGGATGCCGAATTCCGCTTGGGGAATATTTATTGATATTTTTTATTTTTCTCCTTTTGTAGGGGTGCCTCTTGAGTAGGCGACTGGGGATTTGGGGATCTTATGTATCCCAGAGTATTATTTAGGAAGCCTCTGCAGGCTTAGCCTCACTCAGCGCTTGAGTCAGAGAGCTATCTTCCACTGAGGAAGTTTCAAGTCCTTTGACTGAATATTTTGCTTGGATGATCGCGCTTCCATTGGGGATTTTGACGATCTTGCTTTGATAGCTCTCGCTGGGGATTTGTTCCATGAGCTTAAGCTGAGGTTTCTCTGGGGAGTATTATTTCTGCGAGCCTCTCCAGGCTCATTTATTCTGTACAGTTGGGGAGTATTATTTCAGCAAGCCTCTCCAGGCTCAATTATTCTGAGAGAGTATTATTTCGGCGAGCCTCTCCAGGCTCAATTATTCTGTGGGAGTATTATTTCGGCAAGCCTCTCCAGGCTCAATTATTCTGTGGGAGTATTATTTCGGCAAGCCTCTCCAGGCTCAATTATTCTGTATGAGTATTATTTCGGCAAGCCTCTCCAGGCTCAGTTATTCTGTGGGAGTATTATTTCGGCAAGCCTCTCCAGGCTCAATTATTCTGTATGAGTATTATTTCGGCAAGCCTCTCCAGGCTCAGTTATTCTGAGAGGGAGTATTGTTTCTGCAAGCCTCTCCAGGCTCAGTTATTCCGCACGAGGCGATTGATTTTCTAAATCTTTTGCCTCTTTTTTGTCGTTTTTTGGCTTTTTCTGTGTTTTTGCCTTTTCTGTTGATTTGCGGCCTTTTCTGTTGACCGCTGCCATACACAAGCAATTTTTCCTATTTTCTATTTTATGCAATTGCCTCATGATAAGGTCTTTGAATGTGCAACTAATGTGTGTGTGATGCACAAAAATGCAGGTTAATTTTGTTGATGTTTTTTTTTTTTTTTTTTTTTTTAGAAAATGAATGGCTCTCCCTATCCTCTTCTTCTTTGGAGGAGTTTCTGTCATAGACACGAGGGAGGATTTTTGTGAGCCTTTTATGCAGGAGATTACGGATTTTATAGGAACCCCTCCAATTTTCTTTATTGACTGATTATTAAAGGAATTTCGTACAATTTTTATGAAATACCAATTTTAGAGGCATAATCACATGGTCAAGAGAGAAGAGAAAATGAATAGATATTTTATTGATATTCACAAGTGTTTTTACAGAAAGATATACAGAAGGAATTTCTGAAGAATGGCTGGCCAGGGTAGGCTATATACATTGGGCTTAACAATTATATCTGTAATTGTTGCTCTTTACGTTCCCCTATTTGCTTCAGCCTGAGCCAGGAGCGTAGATGCTGCAAGACGCTTGCTTCTAGAAGATAATCACTTGAACCGCCTTTCGGTTTTCGATTCAAGTGACCGTTGCTTGCTTTGCTTTTACATCTTATTCTTTTGCCCCTAACTTTTGCCTAGGACGTATCCTAGCGGGGATAAATTCGCCTTTGTTTTGCCTAGTACCCTTGTACTGGCGGGCTTTTTATTTTGCCCTAACTTTTGCCTAGGACGCCCTTTTTGGGTTTTCATCCTAGCGGGCCTATGCAAGCAACGTCTTCAAGCATAGTACTTCTTTACCACGTCAGTGTTGACTGGGTATCGAAGTTCTTCTCCATCTATGTCTGTGAGGATCAATGCTCCTCCTGAGAAGGCTCGTTTTACCACGTATGGTCCTCCGTGATTTGGGGCCCACTTTCCGATTTTGTCCTTTCGAGTTGGTAGCAATTTCTTCATTACCAACTCTCCCTCATGGTAGACTCGAGGGTGGACTTTCTTGTCAAAAGCCTTTTTGGTCTTCCTCTGATAGGCTTGACCATGGCATATGGCGTTCAGCCATTTTTCTTCAATGAGGTTCAACTGGTCATACCGGCTTTGAACCCATTCTTCCTCGGAAAGTTTTGCTTCCATAATTACCCTTAGAGAAGGTATCTTGACTTCGACGGGTAGAACTGCCTCCATCCCATAGACGAGGGAGAATGGAGTAGCTCCTGTAGATGTGCGTACTGAAGTCCTATAACCATGAAGAGCGAAGGGTAACATCTCGTGCCAGTCTTTAAATGAGGCAACCATCATTTGCCCTATTTTCTTGATGTTCTTATTGGTTGCCTCGACTGCCCCATTCATTTTTGGCCGATATGGGGAAGAGTTGCGGTGTTGGATCTTGAATTCTTGGCACAGTTCTTCCACCATTTTATTATTCAGATTAGATCCATTTTCAGTGATGATTTATTTCTCCATGCTTCCACTAGATTATTCTAAAATCTTTTGGGACAAGAGAGAAGAGAAAGGAAAGATATTTTTGTTCTGAAGTTTGTGTTTTAGAGAGGATTTATTTTTCAAAAATGGTTTTTGTAAGAATGGATGGCCAAGGTAGGCTTATGTGTTTAGGCTTGTTTGATTAAACACTTATGAAGTTAAAAAGTCATGTTGTGATTCGACAACTTGGATAGCTTCCCTTGAACCTTTCTTGAATTCGGCTCGTGGTACCATCATGGATTTCTTTTGTTTTTTTTTTTTTTTTGATTGTCCTTATTTTTGCCTAAAACACCCTTTTGTGGTGTTTTAGCGGACTTTTGTTTTTTGTTTATTTTGCAACCCTAATTTTTGCCCAGGTCACCCTTTTGTGGGATTCCTAGCGGGTCTTTTGCTCTTATTTTTGCGCAGTCCCCTTTTTGGGTTTCCTGCCGAGCTTCTTTTATTTTAAAGGATTTCTTTTTATCCATGATGGCACTTGTCGAGGCCAAGGGAAGGTGCTCCAAGTTGTCACACACACTTCCACATAAAAATGATGTGGGTTTATTGATTATTAAGACGATTTTAACCCCACTTATGTTCATTCAAACAGGGTTAAATAATGTGGTTTAGAATTTTATTGCAAGCAATGTAGACCCCTAAAATTGTCCGGGTCGGAAATAAAGCTTAAAGACTCTCGAAGACTGAAGGATAATCAGCCAGAAGGACTCCGCGAAGGCCCTAGGAGGGTTCTCTGTAGGTCTAGAGGTCTTAGAATAGCTCAAAATAAAGAAGTGGAGGGAAAAAGCCCAATACGGCCGTACTGAACTTAATACGGCCGTATTGAAGCTTCAATACGGCCATACTGAAGTCAGTACGACCGTATTGACACTTCAATACAACCGCAGCGAACCCAATACGGGCGTATTGAAATTTCTGAACTTCAATACGACCGTACTGAACTTCAATACGACCGTATTGAAGTTCAAAAATTTCAATACGGCCGTATTGCCCCTGTAGGCCGTATTGCGCCTATTCCCTATAAATATGACGTCAATTGGACGTCATTCCACACTTTTTTACTCAGTTTTGACTCCCTCCTTGAGTATTCTGGGGTTTTTGAGCAGTGTTCTGCCCTAGAAATCTCTCTGGGAGTCGATCCGACGAAGTTCTGGAATTCCGGGCACTTAGCTTGGAGATTCGAACCTAGTCGAAGGGAAATCCTCCGGATTTCCATAGTCAAAATTTTATAGGAGAGAGCGAGCGAGCTTGTAGAGCGAGGGAACGCCAAAAAGCTTCCCAGTTTTACTCAATATATAAAAGCACGCTTCAAGAGGTTTCTTCTTAAATCCTTCCTTTTACTGCTTTCTGTGTGCATATTTAAACTGTCATCATGTAGATAGTTAATTTATAATCGCTTATAATAAATAGGGGTAATTTAGTAATTTTACGCTATTATCTTAGAAATAATCTGTCATAGGGAACCCGAAAGGGGCGCTGTGGGGTGCTAACACCTTCCCCACGCGTAACCGACTCCCTTACCCGACTCTGGTTGTAATGGCCAAAGTTGATTTATAAAATCAATTGCCTTATCCCTTTTTCCAATGTTTTGAGTAAAACATTGGTGTCGACTCCACGAACCCTCCTTTTGCGAAAACCACTAATCCATGGAGGGTCCCGCTTGGGATTAATATGGATTGGTGAGCCTTTTAATAAAATTGCTCGTTTGACGAGGTCTCAGTTTGAGAATAAGTCATTCTAGCAATCCACATTTTCAAACAAATAAAACGAGTCCAACCATCCTTCGCGAATGCCGAAAGCCCGTTTCGGGCCGGTGGCGACAGATGGCGACTTCACTGGGGAAGTTTAAAGAGTCAGTCCCATTTAGTGACAGATTATTTTTAACAAATAATAGTTAAAATTACTTCATTACCCCTTGCTTGTATGATAACATGATTTATTATATGGCTTTTAATAACTGTTGTTTGTTTAATTCCGCAATTGTTTGAAATAAAAACTGCACACAAACCTTTGCACACAACAGTTCCCTCTATACCCGGGGGCATGAGTGATTAACCATAGGGAGTGGATGTTAGTACGGCCGGTTGTCGAATGGGTCTATAGGTGCCCGTAGACCGTTGTCGGAAAACATCACTCAAGGTGATAACCATGAACTTGAGTCCGACGGTGCGTTGGAACTTTCCATCGACCTACGACGAGAGGAATTGGGTCCCTATAATGGGGGCACCTTGGGGGCCTCAGACCAAGTGAGAACAGTTAGAACCTCCTTGAATATGCACTTTTCTGCAGGAGACCCCTACCTCGTGATTCGCTCGTGACTGTTCGTGGATGAGTGAATTGTTTGTGCATTGTTTATGTGAAATTGTTTGAGCATACATTGCATTTCTTTAAACATACAACATTCCTTTTTTTTTTAAAATAAGAATAAATGGGAATAAGAATCTTCCATTACATGGTGTTAACATCTACCTTCATTACATTCATATAGGTAGTTTCCCTTTTCACCCAAAAATACAAAAAATATAATAAATAAAAAAAAAACCCAAAAAAGAAAAATATGTATTTACCCAAACCAAGCAATATCATGCATCATCTTAGGAACATCCCGAAAACATGATAATGCTTAGTTCAATAAACACA
This sequence comes from Cajanus cajan, assembly GCF_000230855.2. Lineage (NCBI taxonomy): Eukaryota > Viridiplantae > Streptophyta > Magnoliopsida > Fabales > Fabaceae > Cajanus > Cajanus cajan. The sequence goes on along the minus strand of NC_138522.1, from coordinate 14,681,564 downwards.
ATGCATGCATATTCATCGCCATCATCTCATATCATGCATATAGATCATGGAGGGATCTAGGAGTCATTCATACATCTCTCCTAGTAATCCATTAATAAACATTAATAAAAAGAAAGGATTAGTCGATGCGTATGTTCAAAGAATGGATCGCACGCCGTTCGTTATCAAGTGTAAGCCAACAACCGTGCCAATCGAGCGCACATCAACTCCGTTGTTGGTAATCAAGACGAATAAAGGGGAAGGTCCGACACCATTAAGGATCACAGTCCCAAGGCCTTTCCCTTACAAATCAAATAAGGCTGTGCCGTGGATATACGACATCCACCTTTCTGCCGACAGCGATATCTCTAACATCGCTGGACTTGGGGGCATGACTAGGAGTGGCAGGATCTACACTCCCGAAGATCTACAAGAAAAAGCTCCCAAGAATAAAGAAAAAGAAGAAAATAAAACCGAGGAAAAAGAATCCGAGGAGGAGACAGACGAGCTGTTAAAAGTTTATCCGACAGAGCGAGTACTCCATCATGGATCAACTTCATAGGACGCCAGCAAAGATTACGCTGTTGTCGTTGATCCTAAGCTCCGAACCGCATCGACAAGCTCTGTCGAAAGTCTTGAACGAGGCATATGTGTCGCACACTATCTCCCAAGACAAGTTTGAGGGGATTGTTAGTCACATCAAGGCTAATGATCACCTCACCTTCATCGATGAAGAAATCCCCGCCGAGGGATCAAACCACAACAAGCCCTTGCACATCTCTATAAAGTGCAAGGAGTATCACATCGCTAAAGTCTTGGTAGATAATGGATCTTCCTTGAACGTAATGCCAAAAAGAACGCTCAAGCAAGTGGCAATCAAGGGAATCCAAATGCGCCCGAGCAACATGATCGTTCGAGCCTTCGATGGATCTAAAAGAGAAATGGTGGGAGAGATCAATCTTCCAATCCAAATTGGATCCACTATCTTCAACGTCGAATTCCAAGTGATGGGCATCACTCCCGCATACAGCTGTCTCCTCGGCCGACCTTGGATTCATGATGCGAAAGCTGTTCCTTCTACGCTCCACCAGAAAGTCAAATTCATTGTGGGTGACAAGCTGGTGACTGTACAAGCTGAAGACGACATACTCATCAGCAAGCCATCCACCACACCTTATGTGGATGCAGTGGAGGAAGCTCTAGAAACCGCCTTCCAAGCATTGGAGATTGCCAATGTTGAAACGTTTCCCCGAGAAATGAAGAAGGTAGCTCATATGCTCACAAAGAACGGATACTTGCCAAGACAAGGTTTAGGCAAGGACTCCCAAAGAATCCCGGAGCTACCCATTATCAAGGACGATCCGGGGAAACAAGGGTTAGGATACAACCCTAATAAAGATCAAAGAACGAAGAGGAACAAAGATCCTTCTCGACGTTCTTTAAGCCAGATCTTTAGGAAGGCCGGTTCACAATCGTCAAGGCCGGTCGTCGTCGTCGTCAAATGTTTTTCTCCTTCCGATAGGGATGTATAGACTCAGTGACTATTAGAGATCACTCCTCGGGGACAGCCCGACCCCCGAGCCTCGATAGGGCACATGTTTCCATTATGATTATAATAAAATCATTCTTCATTAATTTCTTATTGATTCTTTTCTTGCTTGCAATAAAATTCTAGACCACATTATTTAACCCTGTTTGAATGAACATAAGTGAGGTTAAAATCGTCTTAAATAATCAATAAACCCGCATCATTTTTATGTGGAAGTGTGCATGACAGCTTGGAGCACCTTTTCTTGGCATCAATAAGTGCCATCATGGATAAAAGAAATCCTAAAGATAATAAGCTCGGCAGGAAACCCAAAAAGGGGACTGCGCAAAAATAAGAGCAAAAGACCCGCTAGGAACCCAACAAAAGGGTGACCTAGGCAAAAGTTAGGGTTACAAAATGAAGACAAAAACCCGCTAGGAATCCCACGAAAAGGGTGACCTAGGCAAAAATTAGGGTTACAAAATAATGAACAAAAACAAAAGCCCGCTAAGACATCACAAATGGGTGTTTTAGGCAAAAGTAAGAGCCATCAAAAAAGGAAAAAACAGAATAAATCCATGATGGTACCATCAATTGAATTCAACAAGGGGCTCAAGAAAAGCTATCCAAGTTGTCAAAACACAATCATTAATAACAAAGATGTGCTTAACCTCATAAGTGTTTAAACAAACAAACCTAAACACAATAAGCCTACCATGGCCAGCCATTCTTACAAAAACCATTTTTCAAAAATAAAATAATCCCCTCTAAAACACAAACTTTTGAAAATATATATCCTTTCCTTCTTTTCTCTCTTGTCCCAACGATTTTTGAATAATCTAGTGGAAACATGGAGATATAGTGGTCAATAGGAGGGTTGACACATCTTCTAAAGAAAGGGAAAAATCATTTGGTTGATGACACCAAAATCAAATATGCATCATTCCTCGGTAACAGGAATCGGCAGAGCACAGTCCGTCTGGAGGAATGGCAAAATCCAAACACAAAAACGCATCGGTTAATTCTTTTGAAAAAAGAATCAAATAGATTTAGGTGCATCATACTGCATACATGCATACAGATGATAGGTGTACTGGAAGATCACTTATTCTCTGTTTATTGAAAAAACAAAATATATAAACTTCAGAAAAAACAATACGCCCGTATCATGTTCAGTACGCCCGTACCAAAATTAGGGTTATGAACAAATTTTCAATTCAATACGGGCATACTGAAATGGATGCGGCCGTATTGGCCATAAAGAAATTTTCAAAGACCTCGTCATGAGGCAACTACATAAATTAGAAAAAATAGGAAAAATTGCTTGTGTATGACAGCAGCAAACAAAATGCAAAGATTCAGAAAATCAACAGCGTCATACAAAATAACTGAGCCTGGAGAGGCTTGCCGAAAGAATACTCTCAAAATAACTGAGCCTGGAGAGGCTTGCCGAAAGAATACTCTCAAAATAACTGAGCCTGGAGAGGCTTGCCGAAAGAATACTCTCAAAATAACTGAGCCTGGAGAGGCTTGCCGAAAGAATACTCTCAGAATAACTGAGCCTGGAGAGGCTTGCCGAAATAATACTCGTACAGAATAATTGAGCCTGGAGAGGCTTGTCGAAATAATACTCCTTCAGAATAATTGAGCCTGGAGAGGCTTGCTGAAATAATACTCCTACAAAATAACTGAGCCTGGAGAGGCTCGCCGAAATAATACTCTCTCAGAATAACTGAGACATTTCTATACAGAAAAAGCCAAAACCAACAAAAAAGGCAAAAATACAGAAATCAACAAAAATACAGAAAAAGCCGAACTCAACAAAAAAGGCAAAACCACAGAAAAAGCCGAACTCGACAAAAAAGGCAAAAACACAGAAAAAGCCAAAATCGAAAAAAGGGCAAAATACAGAAAATCCAACAAATCATACAGAATAACTGAGCCTAGAGAGGCTTGCCGAAAAAAATACTCGTACGGAATAATTGAGCCTGGAGAGGCTCGCCGAAATAATACTCTCTCAGAATAATTGAGCCTGGAGAGGCTCGCAGAAATAATACTCCTTCAGAATAATCGAGCCTGGAGAGGCTCGCAGAAATAATACTCCCCAAAGGGAACCTCAGCTCATGAAGCCAATATCCAACAAGAGCTTTCAAAGCAAGATCGTCAAAATCTCCCAAAGGAAGTACGATCATCCAAGTAATATCTCCAAGTCAAAGGACTTCAGACTTCCTCAGTGGAAAGTAGCTCTCCGACTCAGGCATTGAGTGAGGCTAAGCCTGTAGAGGCTTCCTAAATAATACTCTCCCGATCAGACAGAATAATTGAGCCTGGAGAGGCTCGCAGAAATAATACTCCTTCAGAATAATCGAGCCTGGAGAGGCTCGTAGAAAGAATACTCCCTTCAGAATAATTGAGCCTGGAGAGGCTCGCAGAAATAATACTCCTTCAGAATAATCGAGCCTGGAGAGGCTCGTAGAAAGAATACTCCCTTCAGAATAACTGAGCCTGGAGAGGCTCGCAGAAAGAATACTCCCTCAGAATAATTGAGCCTGGAGAGGCTCGCAGAAAGAATACTCCCTTCAGAATAATTGAGCCTGGAGAGGCTCGCAGAAATAATACTCCTTCAGAATAACTGAGCCTGGAGAGGCTCGCAGAAAGAATACTCCCTCAGAATAATTGAGCCTGGAGAGGCTCGCAGAAACAATACTCTTCCTTCAGAATAGTTGAGCCTAGAAAGGCTCGATTCCCCAGAGATATCTCAAGCTTACACTCACGGGCCAAATTCCCCAGTGAAAGCTATCAGAATGCGATCAGCGAAATCCCCAAAGGAGGCCTGATCATCCAAGAAAAATGTCTAAGGACTTTAAACTTCCCCAATGGAGGATAGCTTTCCAACTCAAAAGCGATGAGTGAAGCTAAGCCTGAAGAGGCTTTCTAAATAATACTCTGGGATGAATAAAAACTTCAAATCCCCAATCGCCTACTAAAGAGGCATCTCTTCAAAAGGAAGACCAATAAACTATTCCCCAAGTGGAATTTGGCTCTCAGCCTAACAAATGAACGTCAAGATGATCTGCCTAACAAAAGAGGCCAATCAACATCAATCCCCAGTGGATGATCGCCTATCCAAGAGGCATCCCCACAAAAGGGGAAGAAAATCAAAAAGATTAATAAAATTCCCCAAGCGGAATTTGGCATCCCGCCAAAACATCGAACATCAAGACTATCTGCCTAACAGAAGAGGCCAGTCAAAAAATCAACATGTCAACATCCCTAGCGGATAACAGCCTACACAGAGGCTACAAAACCAGAAAAGTCAAAAAGAGTCACCCGAATAAGGATAACCGGGATACTCCACCAACGTCAAAGGACGTCAGCCAAACATAAGGCATCGCTCAAACTCAGAGAGAAAGAGCATCTGTGTCAATACCCCAAGGAGTCAGAAATTCCCCAAGGGTACCAACAATGCAATGCAAGTTGGGGCACAGGAACCTGTGAATGACTGCACATCCCCTAGACGGATCCCTGCGTTATCCAGCCCTCAGTGGCACAAAAATCAAAAACAATCGTCGAAACAGCATCGTGGACTGTGGAGACAAAATCAACATCCAGAATCCCCAGCGGATAACAGCCTACACAGAGGCAGCAAAAATCAAAAAATCAAAAAGAGATACCCGAATAAGGATGAACCGGGATACTCCACCAACGTCAAAGGACGTCAGCCAAACATAAGGCATCGCTCAACTCAGAGAGAAAGAGCATCTGTGTCTACACCTCAAGGAGTCAGAAATTCCCATGGGTACCAACTAAGCAATGCAAGTTGGGACACAAGAACCTATGAATGACTGCACATCCCCTAGACGGATCCCTGCGTTATCCAGCCCTTAGTGGCACAAAATCAAAAAAAACAACCGTCGAAGCAGCATCGTGGACTGTGGAGACAAAATCATCACGAATCCCTGGAAAGGAGATATTCACGCTACCCCGTCGTCACAAACACGGAGGTATGCAGCTTCCGGCTCGGGCAATGAGCGAAGCTATCTCTGGAAAAGGGATACTCACCGCTTACCGTTGTCATAAAGGTACTTAGCTTCCGGCTCGAACAAAGAGTGAAGCTAAGCCTGGAGAGACGGTACTTACAGCTTCCAGCTTGGGCAACAAGCAAAGCAAGGCCTGGAGAGGCAAAACTCACACTGCTTACCGTTGTCACAAGGGTACTTAGCTTCCGGCTCAAACAAAGAGTGAAGCTAAGCCTGGAAAGGCGGTACTCAACCATCAGCGTCATCAGAGGCGCGTTGATGTCCAACTTCCGGCTCGGGCGTCGAGTGAAGTTGACCTTGGAGAAGGTAAACTCAGCTACCAAGGATGTCAGAAGCGCCGAGGTATGCACCCACCTGGAGAGGCTACTCAACATTTTTCCACCGGAAGACGCTACAAGTCAGAAGGTCGGCACAATACCCGGACAATTGGGTCAACTCCTTTACTTGTCAGCCGATACACCAAAAGGACGTCCGACTAAGTAAAGGGGGGGCAGCTGTAGACCCCTAAAATTGTCCGGGTCGGAAATAAAGCTTAAAGACTCTCGAAGACTGAAGGATAATCAGCCAGAAGGACTCCGCGAAGGCCCTAGGAGGGTTCTCTGTAGGTCTAGAGGTCTTAGAATAGCTCAAAATAAAGAAGTGGAGGGAAAAAGCCCAATACGGCCGTACTGAACTTAATACGGCCGTATTGAAGCTTCAATACGGCCATACTGAAGTCAGTACGACCGTATTGACACTTCAATACAACCGCAGCGAACTCAATACGGGCGTATTGAAATTTCTGAACTTCAATACGACCGTACTGAACTTCAATACGACCGTATTGAAGTTCAAAAATTTCAATACGGCCGTATTGCCCCTGTAGGCCGTATTGCGCCTATTCCCTATAAATATGACGTCAATTGGACGTCATTCCACACTTTTTTACTCAGTTTTGACTCCCTCCTTGAGTATTCTGGGGTTTTTGAGCAGTGTTCTGCCCTAGAAATCTCTCTGGGAGTCGATCCGACGAAGTTCTGGAATTCCGGGCACTTAGCTTGGAGATTCGAACCTAGTCGAAGGGAAATCCTCCGGATTTCCATAGTCAAAATTTTATAGGAGAGAGCGAGCGAGCTTGTAGAGCGAGGGAACGCCAAAAAGCTTCCCAGTTTTACTCAATATATAAAAGCACGCTTCAAGAGGTTTCTTCTTAAATCCTTCCTTTTACTGCTTTCTGTGTGCATATTTAAACTGTCATCATGTAGATAGTTAATTTATAATCGCTTATAATAAATAGGGGTAATTTAGTAATTTTACGCTATTATCTTAGAAATAATCTGTCATAGGGAACCCGAAAGGGGCGCTGTGGGGTGCTAACACCTTCCCCACGCGTAACCGACTCCCTTACCCGACTCTGGTTGTAATGGCCAAAGTTGATTTATAAAATCAATTGCCTTATCCCTTTTTCCAATGTTTTGAGTAAAACATTGGTGTCGACTCCACGAACCCTCCTTTTGCGAAAACCACTAATCCATGGAGGGTCCCGCTTGGGATTAATATGGATTGGTGAGCCTTTTAATAAAATTGCTCGTTTGACGAGGTCTCAGTTTGAGAATAAGTCATTCTAGCAATCCACATTTTCAAACAAATAAAACGAGTCCAACCATCCTTCGCGAATGCCGAAAGCCCGTTTCGGGCCGGTGGCGACAAGCAAGAAAAGAAGCAATAAGAAATAATGAAGAATGATTTTATTATAATCATAGAGGAAACATGTGCCCTATCGAGGCTCGGGGGTCGGGCTGTCCCCGAGGAGTAATCTCTAATAGTCATCAGGTCTATACATCCCTATCGGAAGGAGAAAAACACTTGACGACAACGACCGGCCTTAACGCTTGTGAACCGGCCTTCCTAAAGATCTGGCTTAAAGAACGTCGAGAAGGATCTTGGTTTCTCTTCGTCCTTTGATCTTTATAAGGGTTGTATCCTAACCCTTGTTTCCCCGGATTATCCTTGATAATGGGTAGCTCCGGGATTCCTTGGGAGTCCTTGCCTAATCCTTGTCCTGGCAAGTTTCCGTTCTTAGTGAGCATATGGGCTACCTTCTTCATTTCTCGGGGAAACGTCTCAACATTGGCAATTTCCAATGCTTGGAAGGCGGTTTCCAAAGCTTCCTCTGCTGCATCCACATAAGGTATGGTGGATGGCTTGCTGATGAGTATGTCATCTTCAGCTTGTACGGTCACCAGTTTGTCACCCACTATGAACTTGACTTTCTGGTGGAGCGTAGAAGGAACAACTTTTGCATCATGAATCCAAGGTCGGCCGAGGAGACAGCTGTATGCGGGAGTAATGTCCATCACTTGGAATTCGACATTTAAAGATGGTGGGTCCAATTTAGATTGGAAGATTGATCTCTCCCACCACTTCTCTTTTAGAACCGTCGAAAGCTCGAACGATCATGTTGCTCGGGCGCATTTGGACTCCCTTGATTGCCACTTGATCGAGCGTTCTTTTTGGCATCATATTCAAGGAAGATCCATTATCTACCAAGACTTTTGCGATGTGATACTCCTTGCACTTTACAGAGATGTGCAAGGGCTTGTTGTGGTTCGGTCCCTCAGCGGGGATCTCTTCATCGGTGAAAGAGAGGTGATCATTAGCCGTGATGTGACTAACAATCCCCTCAAATTTGTCTTGGGAGATAGTATGCGACACATATGCCTCGTTCAAGACTTTCAACAGAGCTTGCCGATGCGGTTCGGAGCTTAGGATCAACGACAACAAAGTGATCTTTGCTGGTGTCTTGTGAAGTTGATCCACAATGGAATACTCGCTCTGTCGGATAATATTTTAATAGCTCATCAGTCTCCTCCTCGGATTCTTTATTTTCCTCGGTTTTTTTCTTTTTCTTTTTCCTTTTCTTTATTCTTGGGAGCTTTATCATGAAGATCATCGGGAGTGTAGATCCTGCCACTCCTAGTCATGCCCCCAAGTCCAGCGATGTTAGAGATATCGCTGTAGGCAGAAGAATGGATGTCGTATATCCACGGCACAACCTTATTTGATTCGTAAGGGAAAGGTCTTGGAGCAGTGATCCTTAATGGTGTTGGACCTTCCCCTTTGTTTGTCTTGATTACCAACAACGGAGTTGACGTGTGTTCGCTTGGCGCGGTTGTTGGCTTACACTTGATAACGAATGGCGTGCGATCCATCTTGAACATACGCATCGATTTAATCCTTTCTTTTTATGTTATTAATGGATTACTAGGAGAGATGTATGAAATGAATGACTCCTAGATCCCTCCATGATCTATATGCATGATATGAGATGATGATGTTGAATATGCATGCATTGTGTTTATTCAACTAAGCATTATCATGTTTTTAGGATGTCCCTAAGATGATGCATGATATTGCTTGGTTTTGGGTAAATATCATTTTTCTTTGTTTTTTGAATATATATTTTTTTTTGTATTTTTAGGGTGAAAAGGGAAACTACCTATATGAATGTGATGAAGGTAGATGTTAACACCATGCAATGGAAGATTCTTATTCCTATTTATTCTTATTTTAAAAAGGAATGTTGTATGTTTAAAGAAATGCAATGTATGCTCAAACAATGTCACATAAACAATGCACAAACAATTCACTCATCCACGAACAGTCACGAGCGAATCACGAGGTAGGGGTATCCTGCAGAAAAGTGCATATTCAAGGTGGTTCTAACTGTTCTCACCGGTCTGAGGCCCCCAAGGTGCCCCCATTATAGGGACCCAATTCCTCTCGTCGTAAGCCGATGGAAAGCTCCAACGCACTGTCGGACTCGAGTTCATGGTTATCACCTTGAGTGATGCTTTCCGACAACGGTCTACGGGCACCTATAGACCCATTCGACAACCGGCCGTACTAACATCCACTCCCTATGGCTTACCACTCATGCCCCCGGGTATAGAGGGAACTGTTGTGTGCAAAGGTTTGTGTGCAATTTATATTTCAAACAATTGCGGAAAATTAAACAAACAACAGTTATTAAAGCCAAATAAATAAAGCATGTTATCATACAAACAAGGGGTAATAAAGTAATTTTAACTATTATTTGTTAAAAATAATCTGTCACTAAATGGGACTGACGCTCGAGGCTTCCCCAGTGGAGTCGCCATCTGTCGCCACCGGCCCGAAACGGGCTTTCGGCATTCGCAAAGGATGGTTGGACTCTTTTATTTGTTTAAAAATATGGATTGCTAGAATGACTTATTCTCAAACTGAGACCTTGTCAAACGAGCAATTTTATTAAAAGGCTCACCAATCCATGTTAATCCCAAGCGGGACCCTCCATGGATTAGCGGTTTTCATAAAAAGGAAGGGTTCATGGAGTCGCCACAAATGTTTTACTCAAAACATTGGAAAAAGAGGTTTAAGGCAATCGATTCAAAAATCGACTTCGGCCATTACAACCAGAGTCGGGTAAGGGATTATAAATTAACTATCTACATGATGACAGTTTAAATATGTACACACAGAAAGCGATAAAAGAAGGGACTTTAAAGAGATAAACCTTTGAAGCGTGCTTTCTTATATATCTTGACAGAAATTGGGAAGCGTTTTGGCGTTCCCTCCCTCTACAAGACCGCTCGCTCCCTCCTATAAAATTTTAACTATGGAAATCCGGAGGATTTCCCTTCGACTAGGTTCGAGACTCAAGCAAATGGCTCGTGACTCAAGAACTTCGTCGGATCAACTCTCCGAGTGATTTCTAGGCAGAGCACTGCTCAAAAAAACCCAGAATACTCAAGAAGAGGGTTAAAACTCAGTAAAAAAGTCTCGAATGACGTCCAATTGACGTCATATTTATAGGGATGAGGCGCAATACGGCCTCTGGGGGTCAATACGGTCCGTATTGAAGTTTTGAACTACAATACGGCAGTATTGAATTCAATACGGCCGTATTGAAGTTCAAAAAACCTCAATACGACCGTATTGAGTTCAGTGCAGCCGTATTGAAGTTCAGTGCAGCCGTATTGAGTTCAGTGCAGCCGTATTGAAGTTCAGAAACTTCAATACGGCCGTATTGAGTTCAGTGCGGCCGTATTGTAGTTTAAAATGTTCAATACGGCCGTACTGAACTTTTGGGAGGCCGTATTGGGCTTCATTCCCTCCACTTTCGTATTTTTTGCTACTCTAAGACCTCTAAACCTACAGATTGTCATCCTAGGGTCTTCCAGGGTCTTCCAGGAGTCCTTCCGGCTGACTTTCCTTTGGTCTTCGAGAGTCTTCAAGCTTTATTTCCGACCCGGACAATTTTAGGGGTCTACACACCCCACTCTCCATCTTCGCTCATTCCACCATATTCCTTCTCCAAACTTGACGCCACCCTTGAAGGACTTGATCCAAGAAGTCAAGGTGTCCTCACATTTATCAACCAATATCCATCAATGCAAGCAAGGATTCCATCACTCAGATACTTGAGTGACTCATGGTCGGTGTGTATAACAAATTCTTTACTCACTAAGTAGTGCTCCCAAACTTGGAGAGCTCTTATAAGGGCATAGAGTTCCTTGTCATAGGTTGGATAATTCAAGTTGGTCCCATGGAGTTTTTCACTAAAGTAGGCAATGGGGTGGCCTCCTTGAAGTAACACGGCACCTATGCCAAGACCGGATGCATCACATTCTAGCTCAAAGGTATGGTCAAAGTATGGAAGAGCTAGGATGGGTGCATTAGTGAGTTTCTCTTTTAGGATTTTAAAAGCTTTTTCTTGGGCTTCACCCCTAAGGAATGGTACATCCTTCTTAACAAGCTCATTAAGAGGGGATGCAAGTGTGGAGAAGTCTTTCACAAATCTTCTATAGTAGCTAGCTAAACCACGAAAGATCCTAACATCTCTAACACTTTTTAGGGTGGGCCAATCTTGGATGGCCTTTATTTTCTCAGACTCAACATGAACTCTCTCTTTTCCAACTATGAATCCCAAAAAGTTGACTTGATCTTTACAAAATGTGCACTTCTCAAAGTTGGCATAGAGGTGGTTTTCCCTAAGAATTATTAAGACTTGCCTTAGATGTCCAAGATGTTCATCAAAGGTTTTGCTATACACTAAAATGTCATCAAAGTAGACAACTACAAACTTTCCTATGCAATCCCTAAGAATATGATTCATTAGACGCATGAAGGTGCTAAGGGAATTAGTGAGGCCAAAAGGCATCACTAACCATCATATTTTCCAAAATTGACCTTAAAATTAGTTATCACCAAATTCGAGTCAAAGAGGATGATGAGTGGATGATGAGTCATTATTTTCCCCTATTTTCTTACCTTTCAGTACTTATTTTAATCTCTGATTTGTGCTTAATTGTTTATATTCTGCACTGTTTTCTATTTGGGCTTTAATTGGACCGGTAATTCATATTTTAACTAATTTGAATTTTCTGAATCTAATTATTCCAAATTTTATTTTCAGAGCAGTTTAATAATTATTTGGGCTTGGAATTAATTTTTGGACTTCAAGAGGAGCTGCCACGTCATCTGCCATGTCACCGCTGCACCATTTTCCACCTCAGCATTTATTTTCAGTCTTTACTCTATTTTATTGTAGCTTGGGTCAGACTTGTATTGTTGGGGGCCCATTTTCGTTTTAGCTCATAGGAGCCTAGGGTAGGGCTGACTTGGCAGCCACTAGGATGAATAATCTGATGTGACTACGTGAGAGCTCTCTCTCCTTTTTTGTTCCTTTACGTTTTTGGTTTCTCTCTGGTTTTCCCTGGGACGTTTTGCTTCCTCTTTGTTTTGGGCTACTCTCCATTTTTCTTCACGTTTACTTTAGTTTTCCTGGTTGTATTTTCAGACTACATTTTGTTGAAAGAATACAGATTGTTCAGTTTATTTTCGTTTTCCTTCTTTGTTGCTTCTTCTTCTCCTTCCTTGAATTTTCGTTTGTGTTTCTGTTCTATTTTAATGGAAGGCTAAAAACCCCTGGGTTGGCTTCTTGTTGTGGATTGTAATCTCTGTTTGAGGTTGGGTATGTGTGTTTATCTCTGTTCTGCTTTGTTCTTCTTCATTTAACCTCTGTATCAATGTGTCCATGCTTAATGGGCTATGCTGAATGCCACAGTTGCTTAATCTGTGAAGAGGTTGATGTTGTATACGTTTTCTTAATTCGTGTAGGGAAATCTTGAGTTAATCTTCGCTTAGTTGGTTAACTCGGATGGAACAAGGATTAAGTGGTTAATAGAGTAATATTTTGAGAACCAGGGATAAAAGAGTTGCAATCCGAACAAGGAGCCAATCTATTTTACTTGCTGAGTTATTTCGTTTTATTGTGTTATAAACTGAAAATCTGAACCAAACCCCCCTCTTCGTGTGTTTAAGGCTTTAACAGTAAAATACGGTCCTTGGGAGATGACCTAGGAGTCACTTCCTAGTACTACATTTAATTGCATTTATTTGACCGAATACGACTTGGATCAAATTTGGCGTTATTAGCCCCCCATGTGTAGCATATAGAGAACCAATGGAACAGTAAACCAATGGAACAGTAACTTGAGTTTGGTTTTTGGTGCATTTGCTATCATGTGTTTGTGATAACTGATCTTTATTGCATTCCATATCTCATTGACCGTTGACTGTTAACCAATTATCTTGATTTCATTTGGTGTGCTAAAATCATTGTTCTGTTGAGTTTCAAATCTGGTGCATTTCATGGTACATTCTGGTTCAATTCTGGTGCATGTGAATAGTGCTGAATAGTGGCAATTTTCCAATTAATTGTGATTTTTGGTTTTGATAGCTAGACTTGTTTTTTTTGCCTCAAATTTTGTGTGGTAACTTCTTTCAACCTATATTTTGTGTAAAAAATAGCTAGGGCACCCAGTTTCGTCAAGATTTGAAGATACCAAAATTTTGAAAATTGTTTTCAGCAAAATTTCAAAAGGCCATAACTTTGGCTCTGGTTATCGGAATTAGGCAAACTTTTTTTTCATTTTGTGTAGAAAAAAAATATCTACCAAACCCAAGGCGGTGTGGCCCCAGTAGATTGTCAGAAAAGGGTCAATTACTATTTTTTTTCTATTTTTGAAGTTTTATTTCCATATTTTTCCAACCTTTTCTTAGGTAGTTCATGTAGCTAAGTTTTGAATTTTGTTCTCAAATTTTTTGTGGTAGTTTCTAATGATTTTATGATGATATTGGTGCATTAGTTTGAATGGTTTCTAAGTTTGCATGAAAATTCCAATGATTTTTGTGGTAGTTTCTACTGTTCACTGTCACTATTCATGCATGTGTTGCATGTAGTGCATGACTAGGAGCAACCCTGAATTTTTGCACCCATTTGATCCTGAGATTGATAGGACATTCCATAGACTAATTAGAGAGCATATCATTCCATCTTTAGATAGTGATAGTGATAGTCATAGTCATAGTGTAAGTTTTGCATCTGAGATTGATTCAAGTCAAACAGAAAACATGCGTGAACAACCTTATAATGGACCTCGAGAAAGAACACTTAGGGAGATGGCTGCACCTGATTTCACATATGAGAGTTTATGCATTCAATACCCTGAGGAAGATGTTCCTTTTGTGCTTAAAACTGGACTAATCCATTTGCTGCCTAAGTTTCATGGTCGTGCAGGTGAGGATCCACACAAGTATCTCAAGGAGTTCCACATAGTTTGTTCCACCATGAGGCCGCATAATGTCCCTGAAGATCACATCTACCTCAAGGCATTCCTTTTTTCATTGGAGGATCTTTCCAAAGACTGGTTGTATTATCTGGCTCCTGGTTCAATAACAAGCTGGGATGATTTGAAGAGAGTGTTCCTCGAAAAATTCTTCCCTGCATCCAGGACCACTGCAATCTGGAAGGACATATCTGGAATTAGGCAACTCACGGGGGAGAGCTTAGACGAGTACTGGGAGAGATTCAAGAGGTTGTGTGCTAGCTGCCCTCACCATCAAATTTCTGAGCAGTTATTATTGCAATATTTCTATAAGGGGCTTGATTGATGCAGCTAGTGGAGGAGCTTTAGGAGATATGGCACCTACTTCTGCTAGAGGGCTGATTGAAAAAATGGCGTCCAACTCACAACAATTCAATATGAGGCGTGATGCCATAGTTGTGAGGGGTGTGCATGATGTGGTAGCCTCAGATTCCACTGAACACAAAAAGCTGGAGAGTAAGATTGATGCTCTCACCACCTTGGTTTCACAACTGGCTGCAAATCAAAAATCAGCTCCACCACCAGCAAAAGTATGTGGCATCTGCACTTCAATTAATCATCCAACAGATGCTTGTCCCTCCTTGCAAGACTCTTCTACAGGTCCTGATGCCCCACAAGCATATGCTGCCAACATTTACAACAACAAACCTCCACACCAGCAACAACATAATTATGATCTGTCTTCCAATAAATACAATCCTGGTTGGAGAAATCATCCTAACTTGAGGTGGGGAAACTCTCAGCAGCAGTAGCAAAATCCACTACCTTTCCAGAACAATCCCTCAAGTTCTACATATCAGCCCCTTCAACAGAGACCTCCTCTTGCATCTGCACCTCCACCAGCTCCTCAAGCTTCTACTTCTAAACCTTCATTGGAGGAGTTGGTGAGGCAGATGACTCTTCAAAATATGCAATTCCAATAAGAGACCAGAGCTTCCATTCAGAGTTTGACAAATCAAATGGGTCAGATGGCCACTCAGCTCAATCAGGCACAGTCCCAAAATTCAGACAAGCCAACTTCACAAACTGTGCAAAATCCAAAGAATGTGAGTGCCATCACCTTGAGGTCTAGCAAACAAATTAACATACCAGCACCTACAGCTGTTGTACCTCCACTTGAGCCTACACTTGAGAAAGAGGGCCATACAGGTAGTAGCCAAAATTTTCATGCAGGTGGACCTTCTTCCAATGCACACAGTGATGATGTACATCAGCCTCCTATCCCTCTCCCATTTCCACCAAAATCAATTCCAAGCAAAAATATGGAAGAGGTGGATAAGGAGATATTGGAGACCTTCAGGAAGGTGGAGGTGAACATACCTCTACTGGATGCCATCAAGAAAATTCCCAGATATGCTAAGTTCTTGAAAGACTTGTGCACCCACAAGAGGAAGCTGAAGGGAAATGAGCGAATCAGCATGGGCAGAAATGTCTCAGCACTCATAGGTAAATCTGTTCCACACATTCCTGAAAAGTGTAAGGACCCAGGTACATTTTGTGTACCTTGCATTATTGGTAACAATAAATTTGAAAATTCCATGCTTGATTTAGGGGCTTTAATTAATGTCATTCCTCTGTCTATTTTTAATTCTTTGTCTCTTGGTACTTTGCAACCTACGGGTGTGGTCATTCAGTTGGCCAATAGGAGTGTTGCCCACCCCACAGGTTTTTTAGAGGATGTCTTAGTTCGGGTCGGTGAGCTAATTTTTCCTGCTGATTTTTATGTGCTTGATATGGAGGATGGATTCTCCCATGGTTCTGTCCCAATCATTCTAGGCAGACCATTTTTGAAAACAGCCCGGACTAACATTGATGTTTATGCTGGCACCTTGTCTATGGAATTTGGTGATATTGTTGTTCATTTTAATATTTTGGATGCCATGAAATTTCCTTCTGAGGCTCATTCTATTTTTCGTGCTGAATTGATTGATGATCTAGTTGATGAGCACATTCATGGTTTTGATTCTTCTCATGCTAAGAAGCATTCATTTTCATTTGATTTGTATAGATATCTTCCATGCATTGAGTCTGAGTCTGATTCTGAATTTGAATATCAATCTGAATGTGAAACTGATTATGAGGCATCTGAAAATTTGAATTTGACACTTTGGGTGTTGTACCTCTTGCTCTTGATTTTATACAGTCAAAATGAACTAACCATGTTGCAGGAAGTACAAAAGAATCTGACTTGCAGGTTGAGGTACAGGCTGCGGAACCTCTTCTCCCTTCTTTGGTTCCTTCTGATGTTCAGCCAGCACCCACACCAGAGTTGAAGCCTCTTCCAGAGAACCTCAAGTATGCTTACTTGAAGGATGATGAGAGATTCCCTATGATCATATCCACCTCCCTTGATGTTGATCAAGAAGAGAGGTTGTTGCATGTGCTTCAGAAGCACAAGAAGGCAATTGGTTGGACCCTGGCAGACATTCCTAGCATTAGCCCATCCACATGCATGCACAGGATATTATTGGAGGATGGAGCTAAACTAGTGAGACAGCCTTAGAGGAGACTTAACCCAGTGATTTTGGAAGTTGTGAAGAAAGAGGTCACCAAGCTTCTGCAGGCTGGGATCATCTATCCCATTTCAGATAGTCAGTGGGTGAGTCCGGTCCAGGTGGTCCCCAAGAACACAGACATCATTGTTGTTAAGAATGAGAGGGATGAGCTCATACCCACCAGAGTCCAAAATAGTTGGAGGGTCTGTATTGACTACCAGAGGCTCAACCAAGCAACAAGGAAGGATCATTTTCCTCTGCCCTTCATTGATCAGATGCTTGAGCGTCTGGCAGGTAAATCCCACTACTATTTTCTTGATGGGTTCTATGGTTATTTTCAGATTCATATCGCTCTTGAGGATTAGGAAAAGACCACATTCACCTACCCTTTTGGTACTTTTGCCTATAGAAGGATGCCTTTTGGCCTATGCAATTCCCCTAGCACATTCCAGCAGTGCATGCTCAGTATTTTTAGTGATTTTCTTGAAAATTGCATAGAGGTGTTTATGGATGATTTTACTGTTTATGGATCCTCTTTTGATGCATGTTTGGATAGTTTGGATAGAGTTCTGAATAGATGCATTGAGACTAACCTTGTTCTTAATTTTGAGAAATGTCATTTCATGGTTGAGCAGGGTATAGTTTTAGGGCATATCATTTCTAGTCGGGGCATTCAGGTTGACCCTGCAAAGATATCTGTCATTGCACAATTGCCTTACCCCTCTTGCGTGCGAGAGGTGTGATCTTTTCTTGGCCATGCAGGTTTCTACAGGTGCTTCATTAAGGACTTCAGCAAGAAAGCCCTTCCACTATCCAGCTTGCTTCAGAAGGATATTGAATTTAATTTTGATGACAGGTGCAAGGAGGCGTTTGATTGCCTCAAGAGAGCCTTGACCACCACTCCTATCAGTCAGGCACCAGACTAGACAGTTCCCTTTAAGCTGATGTGTGATGCTTCAAATTATGCACTGGGGGCTGTCTTAGCACAGAGGGTTGACAAATCACCTAGGGTGATATACTACGCTTCCAGGACATTGGATGATGCTC
The DNA here is from genome assembly GCF_000230855.2 of Cajanus cajan. Taxonomy (NCBI): domain Eukaryota; kingdom Viridiplantae; phylum Streptophyta; class Magnoliopsida; order Fabales; family Fabaceae; genus Cajanus; species Cajanus cajan. Next base: position 14,663,785 of record NC_138522.1, on the reverse strand, counting down.
AAGCAAATTACACGATCACGAAAAAGGAACGTTTAGCTATTGTTTTTGCACTTGATAAATTTCGATCATATTTACTTGGTTCTCGTGTCGTTGTTTTTGTTTTTACAGATCATGGAGCTCTAAAGTACCTGTTGAAGAAGGCTGACTCAAAGCCTAGGCTGATCAGATGGATGCTATGGCTTCAAGAGATTGACTTGGACATTCGTGACAGGAGCAGAGCACAAAACTTGGTGGCAGACCATCTCAGCAGGATTGAGAGAGCTGAGGATGAGGACACTTTGCCCATTCAGGATGATTTTCCTGATGAACACTTGTTAACAGTTTATGTTCCTTCCCCTACCCCTTGGTTTGCGAACATTGTCAATTATTTAGTTGCTTCTATTTTTCCTCCTTTAGCATCTAGAGCTCAGATTGATAAACTTAAGAGTGATGCTAAACATTATGTTTGGGATGACCCCTATTTGTGGAAGTTTTGCAGTGATCAGGTAATCAGGAGATGCTTGTCGGACCATGAGATTGACTCCGTCTTGCAGTTCTGTCATTCTTCTGCATCTGGTGGTCATCTTGGCATTCAAAGGACAGCTCACAAGGTGCTTGACTATGGTTTTTACTAGCCCACCATCTTCAAGGATGCGTGGAAATTTGCAGCACTTGTGAGCAGTGTCAAAGAGCAGGAGGAGCCCTTTCTTGGAGATAGCAGATGCCTCAACAACCCATGTTATTCTGTGAGGTCTTTGATGTCTGGGGTATAGATTTCATGGGTCCTTTTCCTGTCTCTTTTGGTTTTTCATATATTCTCCTAGTTGTTGATTATGTTTCAAAATGGGTGGAAGCCAAAGCCACTAAAACTAATGATGCTCGGGTTGTTGTGGATTTTGTTAGATCTAACATATTCTACAGGTTTGGAGTACCCAGAGCTATTGTTAGTGATCAGGGCACCCATTTTTGTAACAGATCCATGCAGGCTTTGCTCAAGAAGTATGGGGTAGTGGACAGAATTTCTACACCCTACCATCCCCAGACTAATGGGAAAGCCGAGATTTCAAATAGAGAGATCAAGAGGATCTTAGAGAAGATTGTCCAGCCCAACAGAAAAGATTGGAGTAACAGGTTGGAGGATGCTCTTTAGGCGCATAGGACTACCTACAAAGCACCCATCGGAATGTCTTCTTATCGGGTTGTCTTTGGCAAGGCATGTCATTTACCTGTGGAGATAGAGCACCGAGCCTACTAGGCTGTGAAGACATCAAAATAAGACACCCTAGGTGCTGGTCAAGCTCTAAACCTAGCCACTTCTCAAAGCAGCTATCCAAAAGACTCCTTGTTATCCCAAGGCCTCATACCTAATCTGCTCCTCCACATAGTGAGATCATCACAGTCCATCATGGAAATATAAGGGTTAGCACATATAAAACTAATCATAGTACATCATAATAAATATCATTAAACAGATATTTATCCACAGTATTTATCCAGACCAACAAGTCATTTCCAAGCTAAATATAGACCAATCCAAAATATAATGTATACACATCCATGCCAACGCATACATATTTTATGATAATAAAGAATCCATAACCAATGTATACAATCCATACCATATGTATACATATTCCACATCCAAAACAAAGTCACACCACTGTATAATCCATGATGTAACCAACACATCCAAACCAAATGTTGGCCTCAACACATCCAAACCAAGTGTTGATACGGTGAAACATGTCATCAACCCATGTCTCACACCTAACCTCTCATGGAAAATATACAGTTGGATTACGTCGTCACGTAACCCTGGTGATTGTGGCCACCTCATCCATCGGTATGACTCGGCTTGGACCCACACCGGTAGCAAATAGAATACTTAGAGGAGTACTTCAGAATCCACCTAACATCTGAAGTGGTTTATTATATAACCTTTGGAAAAGTTCCACATTGGAATCCTCACTATGGGATTCCCAAATTCCATATTTTTCCAAAGATTATATCCTGATCTCACCAAGAGATCTAATCCATACCATAACCTTACCCCTCTAAGTCCTATTTACTTTTCCAAACCAAACACACATAGCATATTCCATAATTTCATACAAACTTTTCCATAACCATGCCAAATCATTCAATATAATAACAAATAATTAAACACCTAAAATAACCATCAACTTAAACACATGACAATCTACATATAAATAAAATAGCATATTAAAAGTTATACTACCCCTATCATGCTCATACATACTAGATTAAGTCTTATAAGTACTACCCTTACTTGGATAAACCTGAACTGAAACTCGGGCAGAACCTCCTCCTCTCTCTTCCTTAAACAAGAACCGAAACTCGGGCAGAACCTCCTCTTCTCCCTCCTCTTTTCTTTCCCCTGGCAGAACCTCCTTTACTGGATTCCTCTTCCCCTCTTTCCTCTTTTCTTTCCCCTCCTCTCCCTTTCTCTCTCTAGGAATTCTTTTCTCTCAAGGCATGCATTTCCAACACCCCAAGGCCCCTATTTATAGAGTTATGCCTGCCTAACCCGGAACGGCCCGTTCCAAAAAGCGGAACGCCCGTTCTGGGCCCTTCAAATCTACGCAAATTTTTTAACTAGAACGGCCCGTTCCGAAACCAGAACGGCCTGTTCCGAGACTCATCCAGAACGGCCCGTTCCAAAATCAGAACGGCCCGTTCTCCTTGTTGGAACGGCCCGTTCTGGACCCGTTCCGAACTTAAAATTTAGTATCTTTTTATTTCTTGGAACGGCCCGTTCCAATTTTGGAACAGCCCGTTCCAAGTTACCCATTTACCCCTCAAACTTTAATAAAATTGCGAAAATGCCATTAATAAAAAATTACAAAATACCCCTTTAAAAAGATGAATATTACAATTCTCCCCAACAACAAAAATTTTCGTCCTCGAAAATTCACTTATGCTAAAAGAGATATGGGTATTGATCCTTCATCCTATCCTCCAACTCCCAAGTGGCTTCATTAGTAACCTCATCCCAAATAACCTTCACCAGATTGATAGATTTACCCCGCAACTGTTTAACTTTTTTATATGCCACTGAAACTGGCTCTTTCTCAAAAGTTAAATTCTCTTTAATTTGTACTGCCTCTGATTCCAAGACATGACTCGGATCGTGAATATACTTCCTCAGTTGTGAAACATGGAACACATCATGCAGATTGGACAGGAATGGAGGTAATGCAATCTGATATGCCACTGGTCCAATCCTCTTGAGAATTTGATACGGCCCAATAAATTTAGGATTCAACTTCTTAGCTTTGATATCTCTTCCCACTTTTGTGGTAGGAGTTACTTTCAAAAACACATGTTCTCCCTCTAAAAACTCCAAAGGTTTCCTCCTCTTGTCTGCATAAGACTTTTGCCGACTCTGAGCAGCTCTCATTCTTTCCTGAATTTGTTTCACCTTTTCAGTAGTCTGTAAGATGATCTCTAGCCCCACCATCATTGATTCTCCCTCTTTAAACCAACACAAAGGTGTTCGACACTTCCTCCCATACAGAGACTCAAATGGTGCCATCCTATACTTGCATGAAAATTGTTATTATAAGTGAACTCGACCAAAGGCAACATTTCTTCCCAACTCCCTAGATGATCCAAAATACAAGCCCTCAACAAGTCCTCCAAAGATTGGATAGTCCTCTCAGACTGCCCATCAGTCTGTGGGTGGTAAGCAGAACTAAGTCTCAACTTAGTCCTTAACGCCTGATGCAAACTCTGCCAAAATCGAGAAGTAAAACGAGGATCCCTATCAGAAATGATACTGGAGGGCACACCATGTAATCTAACAATCTCCTTAATATACAACTAAGTTAACTTTTCCAAGGACCATTTTATATTCACTGGAAGAAAATGAGCACACTTAGTTAATCTATCCACGATCACCCAAATAGAATCACAATTCTTAACAGACCTTGGTAATCCAACAACAAAATCCATGGTTATACTATCCCATTTCCATTCTGGCACTTCCATTATTTGTAACAAACCTCCTGGTTTTTGATGTTCTACCTTAGCTTTCTGACACACAATGCAAGATGCAACATACTCGGCTACCTCCTTCTTCATACCATTCCACCAAAACATTTTCTTCAAATCTTGATACATTTTTGTCATACCTGGATGTACACTCAACTTGCTCTTATGACCTTCCTCAAGTACCAACTTCTTCAACTCTTTATCTTGTGGAATACAAATTCTACCCTTGTATCTCAAAACTCCATCCATATCTTGTTCAAATTCTTCAGCTTTCTTAGAACCCAACAACTCTCTAACCTTATTCAATCTCGTATCCTGAACTTGTCTTTGTTTCACCATCTCCAAGAAATCACTAGTAATGGTAGTCATACCACAACTAATAAAATCTGGAGCAATCACAATATTAAGATTCATATCCCTGAATTTCTCTACCAACTCCATCTCTTTAACCATCATGTAAGACATATGAAGAGATTTTCTACTCAAAGCATCTGCCACCACATTCGCTTTACCTGGATGGTACATTAACTGAAAGTCATAATCTTTCAAAAACTCAATCCACCTCCTTTGCCTCATATTTAACTCTTTCTGATCAAACAAATATTTCAGACTCTTATGATCACTGAACACATCAAACTTTGCTCCATAGAGATAATGTCTCCAAATCTTCAAAGCAAAAACCACCGCAGCCAACTATAGATCATGTGTAGGATAATTCTGTTCATGAGTCTTTAACTGCCTAGATGCATAGGCCACAACCTGTCTATCTTGCATAAGAACACATCCTAAACCTTGATGAGATGCATCACAATAAACTTCAAAAGATTTATTAGGATCTGGCAGAATCAACACTAGAGACGACGTCAGTTTTTCCTTTAACTCTTGAAAACTCCTTTCACACTCCTCCGTCCATATAAAAGGATGATCCTTCCTAGTCAGTTGTGTCGAAGGCATAACTATTTTAGAAAATCCTTCTATGAATCTTCTATAATAGCCAGCCAATCCCACAAAACCTCTAACTTCAGTAACTGATTTTGGACGCTCCCACCTCAAAATCGCCTCCACCTTAGTAGGATCAACTGCAATTCCTTGTGCAGAAATCACATGACCCAAGAACTTAACTTCAGACAGCCAAAACTCACATTTTGACAACTTTGCAAATAATTGTTTCTCCTTCAATACCTGCAAAACTATCCTCAGATGTTCTCTATGTTCTTCCATAGATTTAAAATAAACCAGAATATCATCAATGAACACCATCACAAACTTATCCAGAAAGGGTCTGAAAATCCTATTCATATAATCCATGAAATCAGCTGGAGCATTCGTCACTCCAAAAGGCATGACAACATACTCATAATGGCCATACCGAGTCCTGAAAGCAGTCTTTGGTATGTCCTCTTCCTTTATCCGAATCTGGTGATACCCAGACCTCAAATCAATCTTGGAGAAAACAGAAGCTCCCCTCAACTAATCCATCAAATCATCTATTCTTGGCAATGGATATTTATTCTTGATTGTCAATTTATTTAACTGCCTATAATCCACACATAACCTCACACCACCATCCTTCTTCTTTACCAATAACATTGGTGCTCCCCACGGAGATACACTAGGTCTGATCATCTGCTTCTCCAAAAGTTCTTCAACCTGCTTCTTCAATTCAGATAACTCCGCTGGTGCCATTCTATAAGGAGAAATAGACACTGGTCCCGCCCCTGGTATAAGATCAATACTAAATTCCAACTCTCGCTTTGGTGGTAATCCCGGAACATCATCCAGAAAAACCTCTGGGAATTCTCTAACAACATCAATACTATTCAACAACTTTTCATTCTCTACACTAATAAAAGATAGGATCATAAGTACTACCCTTACTTGGATATTAAAAGTTATACTACCCCTATCATGCTCATACATACTAGATTAAGTCTTATAAGTACTACCCTTACTTGGATAAACCTGAACTGAAACTCGGGCAGAACCTCCTCCCCTCCCTCCTCTTTTCTTTCCCCTGGCAGAACCTCCTCTACTGGATTCCTCTTCCTCTCTTTCTTCTTTTCTTTCCCCTCATCTCCCTTTCTCTCTCTAGGAATTCTTTTCTCTCAAGGCATGCATTTCCAACACCCCAAGGCCCCTATTTATAGAGTTCTGCCTGCCTAACCCGGAACGACCCGTTCCAAAAAGCGGAACGCCCATTCTAGGCCCTTCAAATCTACGCAAATTTTTGAACTGGAACGGCCCGTTCCGAAACCAGAACTTCCCGTTCCGAGACTCATCCAGAACGGCCCGTTCTCCTTTCGGAACGGGCAGTGCTCCTTCTAGAACGACCCGTTCCAAAATCAGAATGGCCCGTTCTCCTTGTTGGAATGGCCCATTCTGGACCCGTTCCGAACTTAAAATTTAGTGTCTTTTTATTGCTTGGAAAGGCCCGCATTAATAAAAAATTACAAAATACCCCTTTAAAAAGATGAATATTACAAGATCCGCCTTGAAGCCTATGAGAACTCTAAGTTCTACAAGGAGAAAACCAAGAAGTTCCATGACAGCTTGATAGCTAGGAAGGACTTCGTGGTTGGCCAGAAAGTTCTCTTGTACAATTCTCGGCTCGGACTCATGGGTGGTAAGTTACGATCAAAGTGGATTGGACCTTTTGTTGTTACTAATGTTTATCCTTATGGTACAGTTGAGATCAAAAGTGAATCCACAGACAAGAGCTTCAAAGTTAATGGGCACCGTCTGAAGCCTTTCCTCAGCAATCCATCCCTGTTGAATGCAGTTGAAGAGGAGATGTCTCTGCTTGACCCTGCTTCTCTCTCACTGCATTACTTAGGGAGTTTTCTTTCCCCTTCTCCTTCTTTACTTTATTTGCACTTGTCTAGATTTATTGATTGTTCTGATTTCTCTTATCTTTTGTTTGGGCCACATTGGGATAATGTGTGAATAAAGTGTGGGGGGAACTGTTTTGGTTATATGTTTTTAGGGTTTAATTTTTATTTTAGGGTCTAGGTTTTATGTTTAGTTGTTATGTACAGTTTTGCATGTTTCTCTTTGATTTCTGGGTTTTGATTGTTTGTAGGCACTCACTTCATTCTTGGATAGGAGTTTCTTGATACTATATGGTTTGAAATCCCTGTTTTTCTCTGCTTGGAAAGATGATTTTGAGGTTTGAGAGGTTGTTTTAATTGTGACAGATTTACCCTATGTGAGGATTTGAGCCACTCTCTGTTCTTACTTGTGTGTTATGCCTCTTGATTACTTGCACAGTTGCCTTGTCTTGACTCTGTTTGATACTTCTTGATTCACATGCATGTTTGGATATGATTAAGGCATTTTGATTCTCATAAACCTCTAGCCAAATAAGCCTACCTTGAATTAACTCCTCTGATAACCCCTACTGAGCCTATTTCCCCTTCTTTGTTTGAAGCTCATTACAAGCCTTAAGCAAAAAACCATGATTACCTTAACCTTAGGGAGTTTTGGAGCTTTGGAATTGTTTTGGGAATAAGTTTTTGAATAAGTGTGGGGGTGTGTGTATGTTTCATTGGATGATGTATATTGGCTAGTTGATTCCTTATGTTGTACACTTTACTTCTCTGCATGTTATCTTATCTCATTTCAAATTTTCGTGTGTATTGTTCACACGTACTGTTCATTCAAAAAAAAATCCAAAAAAAAAATGAAAAAGAGAAGTTGTTTGAGGCAAGAGAAAGAGGATTGATCATCATAGAGGTCATTAGAGGTTTCTGGGTTTGTTTCTTGTGCGTATTCTTGACTTATTCCCTATTGCTCCTCTGGTTCCTCTGGTTTGCAGTTACTTATCCCATATATTATCCTCCACCCTGTCCTTTGCCTCATTACAACCCTGAAAAGACCTTTTGATCCTTATGTGCTTGTGTGTTTGTAGACCCCTAAAATTGTCCGGGTCGGAAATAAAGCTCAAAGACTCTCGAAGACCGAAGGAAAGTCAGCCGGAAGGACTCCTGGAAGACCCTAGGATGATTCTTTGTAGGTCTAGAAGTCTTAGAGTAGCTTAGAATAAGGGTGTGCGAGGATTGGAGCTCAATACACCCTCCCAGAGGTTCAGTACGGCCGTACTGAGCCATTTGAACTGCAATACGGCCGTAGTGAACTCAATACGGCCGTACTGAAGTTTTTGAACTTCAGTACGGCCGTACCAAATTCAACACGGCCGTACTGTAGTTCAAAAAACTTCAGTACGGGGCCGTAGTGAAATCAATACGGCCGTACTGAAGTTTTTGAACTTCAGTACGGCTGTACCAAATTCAATACGGCCGTACTGTAGTTCAAAAACCCAGTACGGGCCGTATTGACCTCCCAGGCCGTATTGCGCCCCAATCCTATAAATAGGACGTCATTTGCACGTCCTCCCACACTTTTTCCAGACTTTTGGACCCTCTTGCTGAGTATTCTGGGGTTTTTGAGCAGTGTTCTGCCCTAGAAGTCTCTCCGAGAGCCGATCCGACAAAGTTCTTGAGTTCTAAGCATTTAGCTTGAGGATTCGAACTAGTCGAAGGGAAATCTTTTTGATTTCCATAGTAAAAATTAATCTTTAGGGAAGGAGCGAGCAACCGTGTAGTGGGAAGGAGCGCCAAAAAGCCTCCTAACGTCTGTTTGAATATATAAAAGCACGCTTCAAAGGTTTCTTTTTCAAATCCTTCCTTTTATTGCTTTCTGACTGTTGCATTGCACTTTTCATCATGTAGATATCTCGTTTATAGTCGTTTCTAATAAATAGGGGTAATTTAGTAATTTTACACTGTTATTTATGAAATAATCCGTCATAGGGAACCCGAAAGGGGCGTTGTGCGGTGCTAACACCTTCCCCGCACGTAACCGACTCCCTTACCCAACTCTGGTTGTAATGGCCAAGGTTGATTTGCGAAAATCAATTGCCTTATCCCTTTTTCCAATGTTTTGAGTAAAACATTGGTGGCGACTCCAAGAACCCTTCTTTTTGCGAAAACCACTAATCCATGGAGGGTCCCGCTTGGGATTAACATGGATTGGTGAATCATTTAATAAAATTGTTAGTTCGATGAGGTCTCAGTTTGAGAATAAGTCGTTCTAACAATCCATCATTTTTCAAAACTTAAAAAGAGTCCGACCATCGTCGCGAATGCCAAGGTCCATTTTGGCGGGTGGCGACAGATGGCGACTCCACTGGGGAAACCTCGAGAGTCAGTCCCATTTAGTGATGGATTATTTCTAAAATAATAGTTTAAAATTACTTCATTACCCCTCGCTTGTATGATAATATGTTTTATCTATGTGGCTTTTAATAACTGTTGAATGTTTAAATTTTTGCAATTGTTTGAAATAAAAACTGCACACAAACCTTTGCACACAACAGTTCCCTCTATACCCGGGGGCATGAGTGGAAAGCCATAGGGAGTGGATGTTAGTACGGCCGGTTGTCGAATGGGTCTATAGGTGCCCGTAGACCGTTGTCGGAAAGCATCACTCAAGGTGATAACCATGAACTCAAGTCCGACAGTGCGTTGGAACTTTCCATCGACTTACGACGAGAGGGATTGGGTCCCTATAATGGGGGCACCTTGGGGGCCTCAGACCAGTGAGAATAGTTAGAACCTCCTTGAATATGCACTTTTCTGCAGGATACCCCTACCTCGTGATTCTCTCGTGACTGTTCGTGGATGAGTGAATTGTTTGTGTATAGGTCTATGTGACATTGTTTGTGCATTAATAATAAACCTCGTGATAAGGTCTAAGAATAACCCCCATGCATGAAAAATGTCATGACATGAGAGGAAAGACCATGTGTGAAAATATAATAAAAGTAAGGAGCATGTGCATCATTACCAATAAGACATCATGCATCCTCATAATCATTCATTTTAGGCTCACCAATACCCCTTGACATGAGTGAAAGAGACCCACGACTATTGAGATTCTCTGTTGGGGAGAGGTCATAAGTCAAGGAGGGTGATAAACCTCCGTCTTAAAAAGGCAGCGCCTTAAAGATGGAGGGTTACCAAGCTCATGTCAAGTGTGTATTCATTCCATAAATAAACTAATTAGATTAAGCATTCATTTTAGAAAGTGGCTGGTCATCTCTCTGTCCTCACGCGCGCGCAGAAACTCAAGAAGATGGACGCGTTGGAGGAACAAAATAAGAAGCTTACAGCCGAGCTCTCACAGCTCAAGGAACAGATGGCGCAAATGATGGAACTCATGCGTCACCAAAACATGCACGGGGCTCACCACAGTGACCATGAGTCCCATCATGAGGAGGATCATGAGGAAGAGCAAGACCCTCCGCGAGCTGTACCCCTTGGGGCGGGGATTACAATTAGAGAGCCCGAGATTTCAAAGGAGCAATTCCACGCTCTCGAGGACCGGCTGAGGGCTATGGAGGGGCATGATTTTGATATCAAAGATGCCGCCGACATGTGCTTAGTGAGGGACATCCAATTCCCTCCCAAATTTAAAGTGCCCGATTTCCCAAAGTATGTGGGATCGACTTGCCCCAAGAGTCATCTCACTATGTATTGCCGAAAAATGGCTGCATATGCCACTAATGAAAAGCTCTTAATCCATTGCTTCCAAGAGAGCTTGGCTGACACCGCACTCAACTGGTATATGCAGCTGGATGGGAATCAGGTGCGTACATGGAGGCAGTTGGCCGACGCATTTCTCAAGCGCTACAAGTATAACATCGACCTAACACCCGATAGGTCCGATCTTCAAGCCTTGAGTAAGAAAAGTGATGAATCCTTTAAGGCGTACGCCCAACGATGGAGGGAGTTGGCGGCACAAATAGAGCCCCCGCTGTCGGATAAGGAGACGGTGTCCCTGTTTATAAACTCGTTGACCAGTCCCTATTATGACAAGATGATAGGGAACACGACAACGCTCTTCTCGGACATCATCACCATTGGAGAAAGAGTGGAACAAGGGCTGAAAAGCGGGAAGCTAGCTAAGCCTTCCCAATCATTTGAAGCTAAGAAGACCTATGGGAAGAAGAAGGAGGGAGGAGTCAATGCCGTAACTATTTCTTCATCTTCTTCCACTTCGAAGTCGGGAAAGTCGCAATACAACCCTGTGAAGAAGTTTGATAAACTTTCGACCACGTATAGCGACCTCCTGCCGAAGCTAGTGGAAGCTCATCTTCTAGCTTACATTCCACCAAGGAAAATTGATCCACCTTACCCCGATTGGTACAATCCGCAAGACAAATGTCTATACCATTCGGGGGCACCGGGGCATTCAACGGAGAACTGTAGAGCTCTCAAATATAAGGTCCAAGACCTTATCGATGCTGGGTGGATCACTTTTGATTCGACAGCGCCCGATGTGAGCAAGAATCCTCTGCCGAAGCAGAAGTAGAGAGAAGAGCAAGCCACGATAGGGCCCCTCCACATTTTTCTTTTCTTTCTGGGACTCATGATCAGTACCCGAGATCATGAGATCCTTTTCATGTAAATAAGGGTTTTTTGTACAGTTTTTTATACATATCAATAAAGAGGCATTTTTCACACATCATTCTCTCATTTGTTCTTTTCTCCCTTTCTCTCATTAACATTAATAATTCTAAACCAAAAACAGAACCAATAAAACAATTATGTCTATGATTGTTCGCTCCGACCGGGATCCGAAAGTTGAGGGTGAATGGGTTGAGTTGGACAGTGATGAGGAGACCATCTCTCCAGATCTGCAAAGACTGCTAAATCAAGAAGCTCGTCTACTCCAACCGTATCAAGAGAAATTGGAGGCCGTGAATTTGGGGCAGGGCCAAGAGATAAAAGAGGTCAACATTGGGACCCATATCAGTGATGAAATAAGGGCACAATTGATCCAATTGTTAAGGGAATATAAGGACGTATTTTCATGGTCGTACCGTGATATGCCCGGTTTGGACTCTAACATCGTCGAGCACAAGTTACCATTGAAAGAAGGGTTTCGACCCGTCAAACAAAAGCTCCGACGAATCAAGCCCGAGTGATCTTTAAAGATCAAGGAGGAGGTCGAAAAGCAATTAGACGCGGGATTCTTGGTTGTATCTCAGTATCCCGAATGGCTGGCTAACATCGTGCCAGTCATTAAAAAGAATGGAAAGGTTAGAGTTTGTGTTGACTACAGGGATCTGAATCGTGCCAGTCTAAAGGACGATTTTCCCTTACCACACATCGATACACTAGTGGATCATACAGCCACGAACACACTCTATTCCTTTATGGATGGGTACTCTGGGTACAACCAAATCAAGATGAATGAGGAAGACCGCGAGAAAACTTCCTTCATTACACCCTGGGGCACTTTCTGCTACAGGGTGATGCCTTTTGGACTCAAAAATGCGGGTGCCACCTACCAACGAGCGATGGTGATGTTATTCCACGACATGATCCACAAAGAAATCGAAGTATACGTGGACGACATGATCGCAAAGTCGAAGGACGAAATGGACCATATCTAGTATTTGAGAAAACTATTCAACCGGCTTCGCAAGTATCAGCTTAAGCTAAATCCGGCTAAGTGTACTTTCGGAGTTCGGTCGGGTAAGCTTCTCGGGTTCATCGTCAGTGAAAAGGGCATACAGGTGGACCCCGATAAAGTGAAGGCAATAATGGAAATGCCTCCTCCTAAGACCGAGAAAGAGATAAGAGGATTCCTCGGCAGGGTGAACTATGTCGCAAGGTTCATCGCACAGTTGACCGACACGTGTAGACCAATATTCAGGCTGTTGCGCAAGAATCATTCCGGATCTTGGAATGAGGATCGTCAACAAGCTTTCGACAAGATCAAACAGTGCTTGGCCAATCCACCAGTATTGGTGCCACCTGTCGAGGGAAGACCATTAATCCTCTATTTAACCGTGCTTGATGAGTCCATGGGATGTGTGCTAGGACAACAAGATGAAACGGGAAAGAAAGAACGAGCCATCTACTACCTGAGCAAAAAATTTCTTGACTATGAAACCCGCTACACGCCGTTAGAAAAGACATGTTGTGCGTTAGCATGGGCAACACAACGGCTCAGGCAGTATATGATTAGGCATACTACTTGGTTGGTTTCCAAAATGGATCCAATTAAGTACGTGTTCGACAAACCAATAATCACTGGGAAGATTGCCCGATGGCAAGTACAGTTATCAGAATTCGACATCATACATGTCACACAAAAGGCCATCAAGGGTAGTACCCTAGCTGATTACCTAGCACACGGGCCGACCAACGACTACCAATCCCTTCAGGATGATTTCCCCGATGAGGATATAATGAATCTACAACATGAGGAGCCTAAAGATGATGCGTGGACCATGTATTTTGATGGAGCCTCCAACATGCTTGGACGAGGGATTGGCACAGTGCTAATCTCTCCACAAGGAAAATACATTCCCATAACGGCAAGACTCAACTTCGATTGTACAAATAACATGGCTGAATACGAGGCTTGCGCGTTGGGAATCCAAGCAACCATCAAAAATGGTATCCTAAAGCTCAAAGTGTTTGGTGATTCGGCCCTAGTCATCTACCAACTACGAGGTGATTGGGAAGTCCGAAATCCTAAACTGATACCATATGTTGAGCACATCAAAGATTTGACACATCTCTTCCAAAGTGTCATCTTTGAATACATTCCAAGGGAGGAGAATCAGTTTGCCGACGCTCTTGCTACGCTCTCGTCGATGTTCGCCTTGGGTAGTGAGCATGAAATGCCCATCATCAATATCCGGCGGCACGATAAGCAAGCGTTCTGCCTTCTGATAGATGAAGCTTTCGATGATCGTCCATGGTTCCATGACATCAAGCAATATTTAACAAAAGGGGAATATCCTGATGCGGCCAGCGATAATGACAAGAAGCATATCCGAAGAAGGGCCATGGGATTTCTGCTAGTTGGTGAAACCCTCTACAAAAAAAATTATGACTCGGTCTTGTTGAGATGTATAGACCAAGTCGAAGCTCAAAATATGATCAAAGAAGTACATGAGGGGGTTTTCGGTACCCATATCCCCGGGCCTGCAATGGCTAAAAAGATCCTCAGGGCGGGATACTATTGGTCGACCATGGAAAGGGATTGTTACCAATACGTGCGAAAATGCCATAAGTGTCAAGCATACGCCGACAACATTCATGTCCCACCGACTCCACTAAATGTATTGGCTTCACCTTGGCCATTCGCAATGTGGGGCATGGATGTTATTGGACCCATCGAGCCAAAAGCTTCCAATGGACATAGATTCATCCTTGTGGCCATTGACTATTTCACCAAATGGGTAGAAGCGGCATCGTATGCTCATGTGACCCGAAAGGTGGTAACATCCTTCATCAGGAAGAACATTATATGCAGATACGGTATTCCCGATAAAATCATCACTAATAATGGATCTAATTTGAACAACAAAATGGTGGAAGAACTGTGCCAAGAATTCAAGATCCAACACCACAACTCTTCCCCATATCGACCAAAGATGAATGGGGCAGTCGAGGCAGCCAATAAAAACATCAAGAAAATAGTGCAAAAGATGGTTGTCTCATTTAAAGACTGGTATGAGATGTTACCCTTCGCTCTTCATGGTTATAGGACTTCAGTACGCACATCTACAGGAGCTACTCCATTCTCCCTCGTCTATGGGATGGAGGCAGTTCTACCTGTTGAAGTCGAGATACCTTCGCTAAGGGTAATCATGGAAGCAAAACTTTCCGAGGCAGAATGGGTTCAAAGCCGATACGACCAATTGAATCTTATCGAAGAGAAACGGCTGAACGCCATATGCCATGGTCAAGCCTATCAGAGGAAGATCAAAAAGGCTTTTGACAAGAAAGTCCACCCTCGAGTCTACCATGAGGGAGAGCTGGTAATGAAGAAATTGTTACCAGCTCAAAAGGAAAAAATCGGAAAGTGGGCCCCGAATTACGAAGGACCATACGTGGTAAAGCGAGCCTTCTCAGGAGGAGCATTGATCCTCACGGACATGGATGGAGAAGAACTTCGATACCCAGTCAACGCTGACGTGGTAAAAAAGTACTATGCTTGAAGACGTTGCTTGCATAGGCCCGCTAGGATGAAAACCCGAAAAGGGCGTCCTAGGAAAAAGTTAGGGCAAAATAAAAAGCCCGCCAGTACAAGGGTACTAGGCAAAACAAAGGCGAATTTATCCCCGCTAGGATACGTCCTAGGCAAAAATTAGGGGTAAAAGAATAAGATACAAAAACAAAGCAAGCAACGATCACTTGAATCGAAAACCGAAAGGCGGTTCAGGTGATTATCTTCTAGAAGCAAGCGTCTTGCAGTATCTACACTCCTGGCTCAGGCATCTCACCCGAAGCAATTAGGGGAACGTAAGAGCAACGATTACAGATATAATTGTTAACCCTGATGTATATAAGCCTACCCTGGCCAGCCATTCTTCAGAAATTCCTTTTGTATATCTTTCTGTAAAACCATTTGTGAATATCAATAAAATATCTATTCATTTCTCTTCTCTCTTGACCATGTGATTATGCCTCTAAATTGGTGTTTCTAAAAAATTGTACGATATTCCTTTAATAATCGGTCAATAAAGAAAGTTGGAGGGGTTCCTATAAAATCCGTAATCTCCTGCGTAAAAGGCTCACAAAAATATTCCCTCGCGTCGACGACAGAAATTCCTCCAAGAAGAGGAGGATAGGGAGAGCCATTCATTTTTCAAAAAAAAAAAAAAAAAAAAAAAAAAACATTAACAAAATGATTAAACTTGCATTTGTGCATCAAACACACATTAGTTGCACATTCAAAGACCTTATCAAGAGGCAGTCGCATAAAATAGAAAAGTAGGAAAAATTGCTTGTGTATGACAGCAGTCAACAGAAAAAGCCGCAAATCGACAGAAAAGGCAAAAAAATCAAAAAATCAACCGCATCTTACAGAATAACTGAGCCTGGAGAGGCTTGCCGAAATAATACTCCCCAAGAGACATCTCAGCTTGCACTCTTGGGCTGAACAGAAAATCAATAAATCGTACAGAATAACTGAGCCTGGAGAGGCTTGCTGAAATAATACTCCCCAGAGACTTCTCAGCTCACACTCTTGGACCAAATCCCCAGTAAGAGCTATCAAAGCAAGATCAGTAAGATCCCCCAATGGAAGCAATGATCATCCAAACGAAATATCCGAGTCAAAGGACTCAGACTTCCTCAGTGGAAGATAGCTTTCCAACTCGAGCGACGAGTGAAGCTAAGCCTGAAGAGGCTTTCTAAATAATACTCTGGGATTGTAGACCCCTAAAATTGTCCGGGTCGGAAATAAAGCTTGAAGACTCTTGAAGACTGAAGGAAAGTCAGCCAGAAGGACTCATGGAAGGCCCTAGGAGGATTCTCTGTAGGTCTAGAGG
The DNA here is from genome assembly GCF_000230855.2 of Cajanus cajan. NCBI lineage: Eukaryota > Viridiplantae > Streptophyta > Magnoliopsida > Fabales > Fabaceae > Cajanus > Cajanus cajan. The sequence continues at coordinate 14,647,434 of NC_138522.1, read as the reverse complement.
TCTTATAATAGCTCAAAATAAGGAAGTGGAGGGAATAAAGCCCAATACGGCCTCCCAAAAGTTCAGTACGGCCGTATTGAACATTTTGAACTACAATACGGCCGCACTGAACTCAATACGGCCGTATTGAAGTTTCTGAACTTCAATACAGCCGCACTGAACTCAATACGGCCGTATTGAAGTTTCTGAACTTCAATACAGTCGCACTGAACTCAATACGGCCGTATTGTAAACAAATAAAAGAGTTTGACAACGTCTCAGTTTGGGAATAAGTCATTCTAGCAATCCATATTTTTAAACAAATAAAAGAGTCCAACCATCCATCGCGAATGCCGAAAGCCCGTTTCGGGCCGGTGGCGACAGATGGCGACTCCACTGGGGAAGCCTCGAGAGTCAGTCCCATTTAGTGACAGATTATTTTTAACAAATAATAGTTAAAATTACTTTATTACCCCTTGTTTGTATGATAACATGCTTTATTTATATGGCTTTAATAACTGTTGTATGTTTAAATTTTCGCAAATGTTTGAAATAAAAACTGCACACAAACCTTTGCACACAACAGTTCCCTCTATACCCGGGGGCATGAGTGGTAAGCCATAGGGAGTGGATGTTAGTACGGCCGGTTGTCGAATGGGTCTATAGGTGCCCGTAGACCGTTGTCGGAAAGCATCACTCAAGGTGATAACCATGAACTCGAGTCCGACAGTGCGTTGGAGCTTTCCATCGACTTACGACGAGAGGAATTGGGTCCCTATAATGGGGGCACCTTGGGGGCCTCAGACCGGTGAGAACAGTTAGAACCACCTTGAATATGCACTTTTCTGCAGGATACCCCTACCTCGTGATTCGCTCGTGACTGTTCGTGGATGAGTGAATTGTTTGTGCATTGTTTATGTGAAATTGTTTGAGCATACATTGCATTTCTTTAAACATACAACATTCCTATTCCTTTTTAAATAAGAATAAATAGAAATAAGAATCTTCCATTACATGGTGTTAACATCTACCTTCATCACATTCATATAGGTAGTTTCCCTTTTCACCCTAAAAATACAAAAAACAATATATATTCAAAAAACAAAGAAAAATGATATTTACCCAAAACCAAGCAATATCATGCATCATCTTAGGGACATCCCGAAAACATGATAATGCTTAGTTCAATAAACACAATGCATGCATATTCAACATCATCATCTCATATCATGCATATAGATCATGGAGGGGTCTAGGAGTCATTCATTTCATACATCTCTCCTAGTAATCCATTAATAACATTAATAAAAAGAAAAAATTAATCGATGCGTATGTTCAAAGAATGGATCGCACGCCGTTCGTTATCAAGTGTAAGCCAACAACCGCGCCAAAGCGAACACACGTCAACTCCGTTGTTGGTAATCAAGACAGACAAAGGGGAAGGTCCGACACCGTTAAGGATCATCGCTCCAAGACCTTTTCCCTACAAATCAAATAAGGCTGTGCCATGGATATACGACATCCATTCTTCTGCCGACAGCGATATCTCCAACATCGCTGGACTTGGGGGCATGACTAGGAGTGGAAGGATCTACACTCCCGAAGATCTGCATGACAAAGCTCCCAAGAATAAAGGAAAAGAAAAGGAGAAAACCGAGGAAGATAGAGAATCCGAGGAGGAGACTGATGAGCTGTTAAAAATCATCAAACAAAGCGAGTATTCCATTGTGGATCAACTTCACAAGACACTAGCAAAGATCACTTTGTTGTCGTTGATCCTAAGCTCCGAACCGCATCGGCAAGCTCTGTTGAAAGTCTTGAACGAGGCATATGTGTCGCATACTATCTCCCAAGACAAATTTGAGGGGCTTGTTAGTCACATCACGGCTAATGATCACCTCTCTTTCACCGATGAAGAGATCCCCGCTGAGGGACCGAACCACAACAAGCCCTTGCACATCTCTGTAAAGTGCAAGGAGTATCACATCGCAAAGGTCTTGGTGGATAATGGATCTTCCTTGAACGTAATGCCAAAGAGAACGTTCGACCAAATGACAATCAAGGGAGTCCAAATGCGCCCGAGCAACATGATCGTTCGAGCTTTCGACGGCTCTAAAAGAGAAGTGGTGGGAGAAATCAGTCTTCCAATCCAAATTGGGCCCACTATCTTTAATGTCGAATTCCAAGTAATGGATATTACTCCTGCATACAGCTGTCTCCTCGGCCGACCTTGGATTCATGATGCGAAAGCTGTACCCTCTACGCTCCACCAGAAAGTCAAGTTCATAGTGGGTGAAAAACTGGTGACCGTACAAGCTGAAGATGACATACTCATCAGCAAGCCATCCACCATACCTTATGTGGATGCAGCAGAGGAAGCTTTGGAAACCGTCTTCCAAGCATTGGAAATTGCCAATGTTGAGACGTTTCCCCGAGAAATGAAGAAGGTAGCCCATATGCTCACTAAGAACGGATACTTGCCAGGACAAGGATTAGGCAAGGACTCCCAAGGAATCCCGGAGCTACCCATTATCAAGGATAATCCGGGGAAACAAGGGTTAGGATACAACCCTGTTAAAGATCAAAGCCAGATCTTTAGGAAGGCCGGTTCACAAGCATCAAGGCCGGTCGTCGTCATCAAGTGCTCTCCTCCTTCCGATAGGGATGTGTAAACCTGATGACTATTAGAGATTACTCCTCGGGGACAGCCCGACCCCCGAGCCTCGATAGGGCACATGTTTCCATTATGATTATAATAAAATCATTCTTTATTATTTCTTACTGCTTCTCTTCTTGCTTATAATAAAATTCTAGACCACATTATTTTAACCCTGTTTGAATAAGCATGAATGAGGTTAAGATTGTCTTAATAACAATAAACCCGCATCATTTTTATGTGGAAGTGTGCGTGACAACTTAGAGCACCTTTCCTTGGCCTCGACAAGTGCCATCATGGATAAAAAGAAATCCTAAAAATATAAAAAAAAGCTCGGCAGGAAACCCAAAAAGGGGGCTGTGCAAAAATAAGAGCAAAAGACCCGCTAGGAATCCCACGAAAGGGTGACCTAGGCAAAAGTTAGGGTTGCAAAAATGAACAAAAACAAAAGTCCGCTAAAACGCCACAAAAGGGTGTTTTAGGCAAAAATAAGGACAATCAAAAAGCGAAAAGAAATCCATGATGGTACCATGAACAGAATTCAAAAAGAAAAAGTTCAGGGAAAGCTATCTAAGTTGTCAAATCACAACGTCAATAACAAGATTTGATTAACTTCATAAATGCTTAAACAAACAAGCCTAATCACAATAAGCCTACCTTGGCCAGCCATTCTTACAAAAACCATTTTTCAAAATGAAAATAAAAACCCCTCTAAAACACAAACTTTCGAAAAATATATACCTTTCCTTTCTTTTCTCTCTTGTCCCAAGCGATTTTAGGATAATCTAGTGGAAACATGGAGATATAGTGGTCAATAGGAGGGTTGACATATCTTCTAAAGGAAGGGAAGAATCACTTGGTTGATAACACCAAATCTCAATATAACACGCATTATTCCTCGGTTATAAAAGTCGGCAGCGCACAGTCCGTCTGGAGGAATGGCAAAATCCAAGCAAAAAACGCATCGGTTAATTCTTTTGAAAAATGAATCAAATAGAATTAGGTGCATCATATTTGCATACATGCATACAGATGATAGGTGTACTAGAAGATCACTTATTCTCTGTTTATCTTAAAAAAAAAAAAAAAAAAAAAAAAAAAATTCAATACGCTCGTATAGGTCCCAATACGGCCGTATTAAGACGACCGTTGAAGCAACCTTTCAGCTTCAATACGGGCGTATTAAATCCAATACGCCCGTATTGACCTCCAATACGCCCGTATTGAATTCAATACGGGCCGTATCGGTTGCCAAAATTGCCCAATAACGGCTACACCAATACAGCCGTATTGAATCAATACGGGACGTATTGGCGAAAATTTGTCTATAAATAAGCGTTTTCCTTCTCATTTTTGCATTCCAATCTTCATTCCTCTGCATCCTGCTTGTGAGTGAACCCCAAGAAGAAACCTCAGAAATGGCAGAATCATCTAGAAAGAGGCAGAGGGCCCCAGCTCGACGTTAGATGACAGACAGACATCAGGAACGGCTGCAGCTCATAGAGTCATTCACCTTCGAGCCGTCGAGGGCGCTCGACTTCGACATTCTCCGTACAGTGGGCTTGGAGGATGAAGTCTGAGGCTACTTCGACAGTATAGGATGGGGATTCCTCCTTGATCCCCCTTCTCACCTGTACTTGACGGCGACGAAGGAGTTTCTGGCCACTGTCGGCGTTACTGAGTCGACAAACAGTTTTGGGGAGGCTGTCTGCTCAGTTGACTTCTGGATGAACCAGGGGTACCGCTCACTGACGTTGGACGAGTTCAACGTCCAAGCAGGATTTTTCAGCAGGACTGATCAGCTGGCATATCGAGATGCTATATGCGAGTGGCCTGATCAGTGGACCCTGGTCGGCATGTGGAGAGCGATCACAGGCCACGAAGACTATCATGCCGGGGTGAAGGGCACCCGGCTCCCGACCGCTCTTCGGATCTGTCACAAGATCCTCACCAGCACCATCCATGGCAGGTGGAAGAGCCCCGAGTCGGTGACACGGCCGGATTTATTAGCATTATACTGCATGGCCACCAGTCGGAGGGCCAACCCCGGATACTTCTTCCTCGAGCACGTCAAGAACTTGGGGGCACGAGAGGGAGGATCTAGGCAGGGATACATCCTGGTTGCCCCACTCCTCTCACGGCTTGCGGAGACTTGGGGATGCCCAGACGGCGCAGAGCCAGGGCCATTGGCACCGAAGCCAATTAATGCCTCCACCTTGATCAGTATGAAGATCATAGCGAGGTCAGGAAGGGGGTATGTACGAGCGGATGGCCCCGATGCCTTCGCCGAGCTCTTCAATGACGTTGATCTTCAGGGCGACGGCAGCCCACAGCCAGAGGCCGGCACCTCACAGTCGGATAGGGCCTACTTTGATGCCCGCTTTGACGCTTTACAGCAAAGCATCGATACTCAATTCGATGCTTTTCAGCACAGTATCGGCGCATGGCAGCAGAGCACCGATACTCAACTGGACACTTTAGTGCAGGGGTTCGACAACCTCTCGGTCTGGATGCACCGCCAGTTCCCCGCTCCTCCACAGGACCCGCCGGCAGAAGAATGAAGATCGGCTTTCTTTTTCCTATTTTTATGTATTTGTTTGAATGGGCTGCGTCCCATCATTTCCCTTGTACAAAATTTCATGTTTATTTAATGAATGAAATTTTTCACTCTTTGAGTCTAAATCTTTTAGCACTTTTATTTCTGTACAACAAAAGCCAAAATCAACAAAAAAGGCAAAATACAGAAAAAGCCAAAATCAAAAAAAGGCAAAAATATAGAAAAAGCCGAAATCAATAAAGAGGCAGAAAATCCAGCAAAATTGTACAGAATAACCGAGCCTGGAGAGGCTCACCGAAATAATACTCTCTCATCATACAGAATAATTGAGCCTGGAGAGGCTTGCTGAAAAAATACTTCCTCAGAATAATTAAGCCTGGAGAGGCTTGCAGAAACAATACTCTCTCACCATACAGAATAACCGAGCCTGGAGAGGCTTGCCGAAATAATACTCTCTCGGAATAGCCGAGCCTGGAGAGGCTTGCAGAAACAATACTCCCTCTTAGAATAATTGAGCCTGGAGAGGCTCGTCGAAATAATACTCTCTCAGAATAATTGAGCCTGGAGAGGCTTGCTGAAATAATACTCCCCAACTGTACAGAATAAATGAGCCTGGAGAGGCTCGCAGAAATAATACTCCCCAGAGAAACCTCAGCTTAAGCTCATGGAACAAATCCCCAGCGAGAGCTATCAAAGCAAGATCGTCAAAATCCCCAATGGAAGCACGATCATCCAAAGCAAAATATTCAGTCAAAGGACTTGAAACTTCCTCAGTGGAAGATAGCTCTCTGACTCAAGCGCTGAGTGAGGCTAAGCCTGCAGAGGCTTCCTAAATAATACTCTGGGATACATAAGATCCCCAAATCCCCAGTCGCCTACTCAAGAGGCACCCCTACAAAAGGAGAAAATTAAAAAAATATATCAATAAATATTCCCCAAGCGGAATTCGGCATCCAGCCAAACACCGAACATCAAGATGATTTGCCTAACAGAAGAGGCCAATCAAAATCAACATCCAAAATCCCCCAGCGGATGATAGCCTACATAGAGGCAACAAAACCAGAAAAACAAAAAGAATCGCCCGAATAAGGATAACCGGGATACTCCACCACCGTCAAAAGGACGTCAGCCAATCATAAGGCATCGCTCACATTAGAAAGAGCATCTTCGTGTCTACACCCCAAGGAAACAGAAATTCCTCAATGGGTACCAACTACGCAATGGAAAGTTGGGACACAAGAACCTATGAGTAACTGCACATCCCCTAGACAGATCCCTGCGTTATCCAGCCCTCAATGGCACAAAAATCAAAAACAATCGTCGAAGCAGCATCGTGGACTGTGGAGACAAAACTATGCACAAGCCTGGAGAGGCAATACTCAGCTACCCAGATGTCCAGAGCACCGAGGTATGCACAAGCCTGGAGAGGCAATACTCAGCTACCCAGATGTCCAGAGCACCGAGGTATGCACAAGCCTGGAGAGGCAATACTCAGCTACCCAGATGTCCAGAGCACCGAGGTATGCACAAGAGGCGATACTTAGCTACCCAGATGTCCAGAGCACCGAGGTATGCACAAGCCTGGAGAGGCAATACTCAGCTACCCAGATGTCCAGAGCACCGAGGTATGCACAAGCCTGGAGAGGCGATACTCAGCTACCCAGATGTCCAGAGCACCGAGGTATGCACAAGAGGCGATACTTAGCTACCCAGATGTCCAGAGCACCGAGGTATGCACAAAGCCTGGAGAGGCAATACTTAGCTACCCAGATGTCCAGAGCACCGAGGTATGCACAAAGCCTGGAGAGGCAATACTTAGCTACCCAGATGTCCAGAGCACCGAGGTATGCACAAGCCTGGAGAGGCAATACTCAGCTACCCAGATGTCCAGAGCACCGAGGTATGCACAAGCCTGGAGAGGCAATACTCAGCTACCCAGATGTCCAGAGCACCGAGGTATGCACAAGCCCGGAGAGGCAATACTCAGCTACCCAGATGTCAGGAGCACCGAGGTATGCAATGAGCCTGGAGAGGCGACGACTAATACTCACCCTGGAGAGGGCAAACTCAACCTGGAGAGGCTACTCAACAATTTTCCCACCTGAAGACACTACAAGTCGGAAGGATGGCTTATTCCCCGGACAATTGGGTCAACTCCTTTACTTATCAAACGGTACACCAAAAGGCCGTTTGACTAAGTAAAGGGGGGGCAGCTGTAGACCCCTAAAATTGTCCGGGTCGGAAATAAAGCTTGAAGACTCTTGAAGACTGAAGGAAAGTCAGCCAGAAGGACTCATGGAAGGCCCTAGGAGGATTCTCTGTAGGTCTAGAGGTCTTATAATAGCTCAAAATAAGGAAGTGGAGGGAATAAAGCCCAATACGGCCTCCCAAAAGTTCAGTACGGACGTATTGAACATTTTGAACTACAATACGGCCGCACTGAACTCAATACGGCCGTATTGAAGTTTCTGAACTTCAATACAGCCGCACTGAACTCAATACGGCCGTATTGAAGTTTCTGAACTTCAATACAGTCGCACTGAACTCAATACGGCCGTATTGAAGTTTCTGAACTTCAATACAGCCGCACTGAACTCAATACGGCCGTATTGTAGTTCAAAACTTCAATACGGACCGTATTGACTCCAGGGCCCGTATTGCGCCTGTTCCCTATAAATAAGACGTCATTTGGACGTCATTAGACACTTTGACACTGAGTTTTAACCCTCTTCTTGAGTATTCTGGGTTTTTTTGAGCAGTGCTCTGCCTAGAAATCACTCGGAGAGTTGATCCGACAAAGTTCTCGAGTTCTGAGCTTTTTGCTTGAGTCTCGAACTGAGTCGAAGGGAAATCCTCCGGATTTCCATAGTTAAAATTTTCTAAGAGGGAGCGAGCGGGCTTGTAGAGCGAGGGAACGCCAAAAAGCTTCCCAGTTTTACTTGAATATAAAAGCACGCTTCAAAGGTTTCTTCTTAAGACCTTCCTTTTACTGCTTTCTGTGTGTATATTTAACTGTCATCATGTAGATAGTTAAGTTATAATTGTTTAGAATAAATAGGGGTAATTTAGTAATTTCGCACTATTATTTTTAGAAATAATCTGTCATAGGGAACCCGAAAGGGGCGCCGTGGGGTGCTAACACCTTCCCCACGCGTAACCGACTCCCTTACCCGACTCTGGTTGTCATGGCCGAAGTCGATTTTTGAATCGATTGCCTTAAACTTCTTTTTCCAATGTTTTGAGTAAAACATTGGTGGCGACTCCATGAACCCTTCCTTTTATGAAAACCGCTAATCCATGGAGGGTCCCGCTTAGGATTAACATGGATTGGTGAGCCTTTTAATAAAATTGCTCGTTTGACAAGGTCTCAGTTTGGGAATAAGTCATTCTAGCAATCCATATTTTTAAACAAATAAAAGAGTCCAACCATCCATCGCGAATGCCTGTCGCCACCGGCCCGAAACGGGCTTTCGGCATTCGCGAAGGATGGTTAGACTCGTTTATTTGTTTAAAAATGTGGATTGCTAGAATGACTTATTCTCAAACTGAGACCTCGTCAAACGAGCAATTTTATTAAAATGATTCACCAATCCATATTAATCCCAAGCGGGACCCTCCATGGATTAGTGGTTTTCGCAAAAGGAGGGGTTCATGGAGTCGCCACCAATGTTTTACTCAAAACATTGGAAAAAGGGATAAGGCAATTGATTTTATAAATCAACTTCGGCCATTACAACCAGAGTTGGGTAAGGGAGTCGGTTACGCGTGGGGAAGGTGTTAGCACCCCACAGCGCCCCTTTCGGGTTCCCTATGACAGATTATTTCTAAAATAATAGCGCAAAAATTACTAAATTACCCCTATTTATTCTAAGCAATTATAAATTAACTATCTACATGATGACAGTTAAATATGCACACAGAAAGCAGTAAAAGGAAGGATTTTGAAGAAGAAACCTTTGAAGCGTGCTTTTATATATTTCGTAAAACTGGGAAGCTTTTTGGCGTTCCCTCGCTCTACAAGCCCGCTCGCTCCCTCCTATAAAATTTTGACTACGGAAATCCGGAGGATTTCCCTTCGACTAGGTTCGATCCTCAAGCAAAATGGCTCGGGGCTCAAGAACTTCGTCGGATCAACTCTCCGAGTGATTTCTAGGGCAGAACACTGCTCAAAAACCCCAGAATACTCAAGGAGAGGGTTGAAACTATGTTCAAAAGTGTCCAATGACGTCCAATTGACGTCATATTTATAGGGAATAGGCGCAATACGGGCTACAGAATCAATACGGCCGTATTGAAATTTTTGAACTTCAATACGGCCGTATTGAGTTCAATACGGCCGTATTGAAGCTCAGAAATTTCAATATGGCCGTATTGAGTTCACTGCGGCTGTATTGAAGCTTCAATACGGCCGTATTGATTTCAGTACGGCCGTATTGAAGTTTCAGAAACTTCAATACGCCGTATTGAGTTCACTGCGGCCATATTGAAGCTTCAATACGGCCGTATTAAGTTTAGTACGGCCGTATTGGGCTTCATTCCCTCCACTTCCTTATTTTAAGCTATTCTAAGACCTCTAGACCTACAGAGAAACCTCCTAGGGCCTTCCAGGAGTCCTTCTGGCTGATCTTCCTTCAGTCTTCGAGAGTCTTCAAGCTTTATTTCCGACCCGGACAATTTTAGGGGTCTACAGCTGCCCCCCCTTTACTTAGTCGGACGGCCTTTTGGTGTACCGGCTGACAAGTAAAGGAGTTGACCCAATTGTCCGGGTGATGTGCCGACCTTCTGACTTGTAATGTCTTCCGGTGGAAAATTGTTGAGTAGCCTCTCCAGGTGGGTGCATACCTCGGCGCTTCTGACATCCTCGGTAGCTGAGTTTAACACCAACGTGCCTCTGACGACGCTGATGCCTGAGTATTGTCTCTCCAGACCTTGAGTATTGTCTCTCCAGACCTTGAGTACTGTCTCTCCAGACTTTGTTTGAGTATTGTCTCTCCAAACTTTGTCTGAGTACCGTCTCTCCAGACTTTGTTTGAGTATCGTCTCTCCAGACTTTGTTTGAGTATCGTCTCTCCAGACTTTGTTTGAGTATCGTCTCTCCAGACTTTGTTTGAGTATCGTCTCTCCAGACTTTGTTTGAGTACCGTCTCTCCAGACTTTGTTTGAGTATCGTCTCTCCAGACCTTGTTTGAGTACTGTCTCTCCAGACCTTGTTTGAGTACCGTCTCTCCAGACCTTGTTTGAGTACCGTCTCTCCAGACCTTGTTTGAGTACCGTCTCTCCAGACCTTGTTTGAGTACCGTCTCTCCAGACCTTGTTTGAGTACCGTCTCTCCAGACTTTGTTTGAGTACCGTCTCTCCAGACTTGTGCATACCTCGGTGCTCTCGACAACTGGGTAGCTGAGTATTGCCTTTTAGGCTTTGAGATGATTTTGTCTCCACAGTCCACGATGCTGCTTTGACGGTTTTTTCTGATTTTGTGCCACTGAGGGCTGGATAACGCAGGGATCCGTCTAGGGGATGTGCAGTCATTCACAGGTTCATGTGCCCCAACTTGCATTGCATTGTTGGTACCCATGGAGAATTTCTGACTCCTTGGGGTGTAGACACAGATGCTCTTTCTCTCTGAGTTGAGCGATGCCTTATGTTTGGCTGACGTCCTTTGACGTTGGTGGAGTATCCCGGTTCATCCTTATTCGGGTATCTCTTTTTGATTTTCTGATTTTTGCTGCCTCTGTGTAGGCTGTTATCCGCTGGGGATTCTGGATGTTGATTTTGTCTCCACAGTCCACGATGCTGTTTCGACGATTGTTTTTGATTTTTGTGCCACTGAGGGCTGGATAACGCAGGGATCCGTCTAGGGGATGTGCAGTTACTCATAGGTTCTTGTGTCCCAACTTTCCATTGAGTAGTTGGCGCCCATTGAGGAATTTCTGTTTCCTTGGGGTGTAGACACGAAGATGCTCTTTCTGAGATGAGCAGTGCCTTATGATTGGCTGACGTCCTTTGGACGTTGGTGGAGTATCCCGGTTATCCTTATTCGGGTAACTCTTTTTAATTTTTTGGATTTTGTTGCCTCTGTGTAGGCTGTTATCCGCCAGGGGATTTTGTCATTGGTTTGTGATTGGCCTCTTCTGCTAGGCAGATCATCTTGATGTTCAATGATAGGCTGAGAGCCGGATTCCACTTGGGGAATGATTATTGATCTTTTTATGATTTTTCCTTTTGAAGGAGTGCCTCTTATGTAGGCGACTGAGGAATTGGAGTTCAGTGTTCGACTGAGTGCCAAATTCCGCTTGGGGAATGGTTATTGATATTTTTGATTTTTCTCTTTTTGCAGGGATGCCTCTGAGTAGGCGATTGGGGAATGAGGGATCTTATGTATCCCAGAGTATTATTTAGGAAGCTTCTGCAGGCTTAGCCTCACTCAACACTTGAGTTGGAGAGCTATCTTCACTGAGGAAGTTTTAAGTCCTTTGACTAGATATACTGCTTGGGTGATCGTGCTTCCATTGGGAATGTCATCGATCTTGCTTGATAGCTCTTGCTTTTGAGTCCAAGAGCGTGAGTTGAGGTTTCCTCTGGGGAGTATTATTTCTGCGAGCCTCTCCAGGCTCATTTATTCTGTACAATTTGTCGAGTATTATTTCGGTGAGCCTCTCCAGGCTCAGTTATTTTGTATGAGTATTATTTCGGCAAGCCTCTCCAGGCTCAGTTATTTCTGAGAGAGTATTATTTCAGTAAGCCTCTCCAGGCTCAGTTATTCTGATGAGAGTATTATTTCAGCAAGCCTCTCCAGGCTCAATTATTCTATACAGTTGGGGGAGTATTATTTCTGCAAGCCTCTCCAGGCTTTAGTTATTCTGAGGAAGTATTATTTCTGCAAACCTCTCCAGGCTCAATTATTCTGAAAGAGTATTATTTCAGCAAGCCTCTCCAGGCTCAATTATTCTGAGAGTATTATTTCGGCGAGCCTCTCCAGGCTCAGTTATTCTGAAAGATGTGAAATCTTTGTCTTTTTTTGTCGACTTTTGACTTTTTCTGTATGTTTTCCTTTTTTGTCATTTTTTGGCTTTTTCTGTATTTTTGCCTTTTTTGTCATTTTTTGGCTTTTTCTGTATTTTTGCCTTTTCTGTTGTTTTTCGGCTTTTTCTGTACAGAAATGTCTCAGTTATTATGAGAGAGTATTATTTCGGCGAGCCTCTCCAGGCTCAATTATTTTGAGAGTATTATTTCGGCGAGCCTCTCCAGGCTCAGTTATTCTGAAAGAGTATTATTTCGGCAAGCCTCTCCAGGCTCAGTTATTTTGAGCAATCTGTTTGTTGGATTTTCTATATCCTTGCCTTTTTTCATTTTCGGCTTTTGTTGACTGCTGTCATACACAAGCAATTTTCTATTTTTTTTCTATTTTTATGCAATTGCCTCATGACGAGGTCTTTGAAAATTTCTTTATGGCCAATACGGCCGCATCCATTTCAGTACGCCCGTATTGAGTTGAAATTTTGTTCATAACCCTGATTTTAGTACGGGTGTACTGAACATGGTACGGGCGCATTGTTTTTTCTGAAATTTATATTTTTTGTTTTTTTTTTTGTTTGTTCAATAAACAGAGAATAAGTGATCTTCCAGTACACCTATCATCTGTATGCATGTATGCGGTATGATGCACCTAATTCTATTTGACTCTTTTTTCAAAAGAATTAACCGATGCGTTTTTGGATTTTGCCATTCCTCTTAGACGGGCTGTGCGCTGCCGACTTCTGTAACCGAGGAATGATGCGCATTATATTTGAGATTTGGTGTCATCAACCAAATGATCCTTCCCTTTCTTTAGAAGATGTGTCAACCCTCCTATTGACCACTATATCTCCATGTTTCCACTAGATTATTCAAAAATCGTTGGGACAAGAGAGAAAAGAAGGAAAGGATATATTTTCAAAGGTTTGTGTTTTAGAGGGGATTATTTTATTTTTGAAAAATGGTTTTTGTAAGAATGGCTGGCCATGGTAGGCTTATGTGTTTAGGCTTGTTCGATTAAACACTTATGAGGTTAAGCACATCTTTGTTATTAATGATTGTGCTTTGACAACTTGGATAGCTTTTCTTGAGCCCCTTGTTGAATTCAATTGATGGTACCATCATGGATTTATTCTGTTTTTTGATTGCCCTAACTTTTGCCTAAAACACCCATTTGTGGAGTTTTAGCGGGCTTTTGTTTTTGTTCATTATTTTGCAACCCTAATTTTTGCCTAGGTCACCCTTTTGTGGGATTCCTAGCGGGTCTTTTGCTCTTATTTTTGTGCAGCCCCCTTTTTGGGTTTCCTGCCGAGCTTTTTGTTTTTTAGGATTTTTGTCCTGAATGGATTTCTTTTTTCCATGACGGCACTTATTGAGGCCAAGAAAAGGTGCTCCAAGTCGTTATGCACATTTCCACATAAAAATGATGCGGGTTTATTATTATCAAGATGATTTTAACCTCATTCATGTTTATTCAAACAGGGTTAAATAACGTGGTTTAGATTTATATTGCGAGCAAGAAAAGAAGCAATAAAGAAATAATGAAGAATGATTTTATTATAATCATAATGGAAACATGTGCCCTATCGAGGCTCGGGGGTCGGGCTGTCCCCGAGGAGTGATCTCTAATAGTCACTGAATTTACACATCCCTATTAGAAGGAAAAGGACACTTGATGACGACAGCTGGCCTTGACGTTTGTGAACCAGCCTTCCTAAAGATCTGGCTTAAAGAACGTCGAGAAGGATCTTGATTCCTCTTCGTTCTTTGATCTTTAACAGGGTTGTATCCTAACCCTTGTTTCCCCGGATTGTCCTTGATAATGGGTAGCTCCGGGATTCCTTGGGAGTACTTGCCCAATCCTTGTCCTGGCAAGTATCCGTTCTTTGTGAGCATATGAGCTACCTTCTTCATTTTTCGGGGAAACGTCTCAACATTGGCGATTTCCAATGCTTGGAAGGCGGTTTCCAAAGCTTCCTCTGCTGCATCCACATAAGGTATGGTGGATGGCTTGCTGATGAGTATGTCATCTTCAGCTTGTACGGTCACCAGTTTGTCACCCACTATGAACTTGACTTTCTGGTGGAGCGTAGAGGGTACAGCTTTCGCATCATGAATCCAAGGTCGGCCGAGGAGACAGCTGTATGCGGGAGTAATATCCATTACTTGGAATTCGACATTAAAGATAGTGGGCCCAATTTGGATTGGGAGATTGACTTCTCCCACCACTTCTCTTTTTGAACCGTCGAAAGCTCGAACGATCATGTTGCTCGGGCGCATTTGGACTCCCTTGATTGCCACTTGATCAAGAGTTCTTTTTGGCATCACATTCAAGGAAGATCCATTATCCACCAAGACTTTCGCGATGTGATACTCCTTGCACTTTACAGAGATGTGCAAGGGCTTGTTATGATTTGGTCCCTCAGCGGGGATCTCTTCATCGGTGAAAGAGAGGTGATCACTAGCCGTGATGTGACTAACAATCCCCTCAAACTTGTCTTGGGAGATGGTATGCGACACATACGCCTCGTTCAAGACTTTCAACAGAGCTTGCCGATGCAGTTCGGAGCTTAGGATCAGCGACAACAAAGTGATCTTTGCTGGTGTCTTGTGAAGTTGATCCACAATGGAATACTCGCTCTGTCGGATAAACTTTAACAGCTCATCAGTCTCCTCCTCGGATTCTTTATTTTCCTCGGTTTTATCCTTTTCTTTTTCTTTATTCTTGGGAGCTTTATCGTGCAGATTTTCGGGAGTGTAGATCCTACCACTCCTAGTCATGCCCCCAAGTCCAGCGATGTTGGAGATGTCGCTGTCGGCAGAAGAATGGATGTCGTATATCCATGGCACAGCCTTATTCGATTCGTAGGGAAAAGGCCTTGGAGTAGTGATCCTTAACGGCATTGGACCTTCCCCTTTGTTCGTCTTGATTACCAACAACGGAGTTGATGTGCGCTCGCTTGGCGCGGTTGTTGGCTTACACTTAATAACAAATGGCGTGCGATCCATCTTGAACATACGCATCGATTATTTCTTTCTTTTTATTAATATTTATTAATGAATTACTATGAGGGATGTATGAAATGCAAATCTAGATCCCTCCATGATCTTTGATAAGAATGCATGATATGAGATGATGACGTTGAATATGCATGCATTGTGTTTATTCAACTAAGCATTATCATGTTTTTAGGATGTCCCTAAGATGATGCATGATATTGCTTGGTTTGGATAAATAACCTTTTTTCTTTTTTGGGTATTTTTTTATTATTATTATTATTTTTTTGATATTTTGTATCTTTTTGTATTTTTGGGTGAAAAGGGAAACTACCTATATGAATGCAATGAAGGTAGATGTTAACACCATGTACTTAGAAGATCCTTATTCCTATTTATTATTTTTTTATTTAAAAAGAATGTTGTATGTTTAAAAGGTGCAATGTATGCTCATACAATGTCACATAAAAATGCACACACAATTCACTCATCCACGAACAGTCACGAGCGAATCACGAGGTAGGGGTCTCCTGCAGAAAAGTGCATATTCAAGGTGGATCTAACTGTTCTCACCGGTCTGAGGCCCCCAAGGTGCCCCCATTATAGGGACCCAATTCCTCTCGTCGTAAGCCGATGGAAAGCTCCAACGCACTGTCGGACTCGAGTTCATGGTTATCACCTTGAGTGATGCTTTCCGACAACGGTCTACGGGCACCTATAGACCCATTCGACAACCGGCCGTACTAACATCCACTCCCTATGGTTAATCACTCATGCCCCCGGGTATAGAGGGAACTGTTGTGTGCAAAGGTTTGTGTGCAGTTTTTATTTCAAACAATTGCGTAAATTTAAACATTCAACAGTTATTAAAAGCCACATAGATAAACATGTTATCATACAAGTGAGGGGTAATGAAGTAATTTTAACTATTATTTGTTAAAAACAATCTGTCACTAAATGGGACTGACTCTCGAGGCTTCCCCAGTGGAGTCGCCATCTGTCGCCACCGGCCCGAAACGGGCTTTCGGCATTCGCGAAGGATGGTTAGACTCGTTTATTTGTTTAAAAATGTGGATTGCTAGAATGACTTATTCTCAAACTGAGACCTCGTCAAACGAGCAATTTTATTAAAATGATTCACCAATCCATATTAATCCCA
Organism: Cajanus cajan; assembly: GCF_000230855.2. Taxonomy (NCBI): domain Eukaryota; kingdom Viridiplantae; phylum Streptophyta; class Magnoliopsida; order Fabales; family Fabaceae; genus Cajanus; species Cajanus cajan. The sequence continues at coordinate 14,631,072 of NC_138522.1, read as the reverse complement.
AGCGGGACCCTCCATGGATTAGTGGTTTTCGCAAAAGGAGGGGTTCATGGAGTCGCCACCAATGTTTTACTCAAAACATTGGAAAAAGGGATAAGGCAATTGATTTTATAAATCAACTTCGGCCATTACAACCAGAGTTGGGTAAGGGAGTCGGTTACGCGTGGGGAAGGTGTTAGCACCCCACAGCGCCCCTTTCGGGTTCCCTATGACAGATTATTTCTAAAATAATAGCGCAAAAATTACTAAATTACCCCTATTTATTCTAAGCAATTATAAATTAACTATCTACATGATGACAGTTAAATATGCACACAGAAAGCAGTAAAAGGAAGGATTTTGAAGAAGAAACCTTTGAAGCGTGCTTTTATATATTTCGTAAAACTGGGAAGCTTTTTGGCGTTCCCTCGCTCTACAAGCCCGCTCGCTCCCTCCTATAAAATTTTGACTACGGAAATCCGGAGGATTTCCCTTCGACTAGGTTCGATCCTCAAGCAAAATGGCTCGGGGCTCAAGAACTTCGTCGGATCAACTCTCCGAGTGATTTCTAGGGCAGAACACTGCTCAAAAACCCCAGAATACTCAAGGAGAGGGTTGAAACTATGTTCAAAAGTGTCCAATGACGTCCAATTGACGTCATATTTATAGGGAATAGGCGCAATACGGGCTACAGAATCAATACGGCCGTATTGAAATTTTTGAACTTCAATACGGCCGTATTGAGTTCAATACGGCCGTATTGAAGCTCAGAAATTTCAATATGGCCGTATTGAGTTCACTGCGGCTGTATTGAAGCTTCAATACGGCCGTATTGATTTCAGTACGGCCGTATTGAAGTTTCAGAAACTTCAATACGCCGTATTGAGTTCACTGCGGCCATATTGAAGCTTCAATACGGCCGTATTAAGTTTAGTACGGCCGTATTGGGCTTCATTCCCTCCACTTCCTTATTTTAAGCTATTCTAAGACCTCTAGACCTACAGAGAAACCTCCTAGGGCCTTCCAGGAGTCCTTCTGGCTGATCTTCCTTCAGTCTTCGAGAGTCTTCAAGCTTTATTTCCGACCCGGACAATTTTAGGGGTCTACAATGCCGAAATCCCGTTTCGGGCCGGTGGCGACAGGGATACATAAGATCCTCAATCCCCATTCGCCTACTCAGAGGCACCCCTTCAAAAAGAGAAAAATCAAAAAGATCAATAACCTTTCCCCAAGCGGAATCCGGCACTCAGTCGAACACCGAACATCAAGATCATTCGCCTACTCAGAGGCACTCCTTCAAAAAGAGAAAAATCAAAAACATCAATAACCATTCCCTAAACAGAATTCGGCATTCAGCCAAACACCGAACGTCAAGATAATCTGCCTAACAGAAGAGGCCAATCAAAATCATACGACAGAATCCCCCAGCGGATAACAGCCTACGCAGAGGCAACAAAACCAGAAAATCAAAAAGAGTCACCCGAATAAGGATAACCGGGATACTCCACCACCGTCGAAAGGACGTCAGCCAACCATAAGGCACCGCTCACATCAGAAAGAGCATCTTTGTGTCTACATCCCCAAGGAATCAGAATTTCCCCAGTGGGCACCAACTACGCAATGGAAAGTTGGGACACAAGAACCTATGAGTAACTGCACATCCCCTAGACGGATCCCTGCGCTATCCAGCCCTTAGCGGCACCAAAATCAAAAACAACCGTCGAAGCAACATCGTGGACTGTGGAGACAAAATCATCACAAATCCCTGGAGAGGGCAAACTCACGCTACCAAAGTGACCAGAAGCACGGAGGTATGCAAACCTGGGGAGGGCAAACCGCAGACCCTGGAGAGGGCAAACTCACGCTACCAAAGTGACCAGAAGCACGGAGGTATGCAACCCTGGGGAGGGCAAACCGCAAACCCTGGAGAGGGCAAACTCACGCTACCAAAGTGACCAGAAGCACGGAGGTATGCAACCCTGGGGAGGGCAAACCGCAGATCCTGGAGAGGGCAAACTCACACTACCAAAGTGACCAGAAGCACGGAGGTATGCAACCCTGGGGAGGGCAAACCGCAGACCCTGGAGAGGGCAAACTCACGCTACCGAGGTTGTCAGAAACACCGAGGTATGCACGAGCCTGGAGAGGCGACGACTAATACTCAGCTACCCCGTCGTCAGAAACACGGAGGTATGCAGCTACCGAGGTTGTCAGAAACACCGAGGTATGCACGAGCCTGGAGAGGCGACGACTAATACTCAGCTACCCCGTCGTCAGAAACACGGAGGTATGCAGCTACCGAGGTTGTCAGAAACACCGAGGTATGCACGAGCCTGGAGAGGCGACGACTAATACTCAGCTACCCCCGTCGTCAGAAACACGGAGGTATGCAGCTGCCAACATCGTCAGAAACATGGAGGCATGCAGACCCTGGAGAGGGCAAACTCACGCTACCGAGGTTATCAGAAACACCAAGGTATGCAACGAGCCTGGAGAGGCAACGACTAATACTCAACCTGGAGAGGCCACTCAACAATTTTCCCACCGAAAGACACTACAAGTCGGAAGGATGGCTTACTCCCCGGACAATTGGGTCAACTCCTTTACTTGTCAACCGGTACACCAAAAAGCCGTTCGACTAAGTAAAGGGGGGGCAGTTGTAGACCCCTAAAATTGTCCGGGTCGGAAATAAAGCTCAAAGACTCTCGAATACCGAAGGAAAGTCAGCCGGAAGGACTCCTGGAAGACCCTAGGATGATTCTTTGTAGGTCTAGAAGTCTTAGAGTAGCTTAGAATAAGGGTGTGCGAGGATTGGAGCTCAATACACCCTCCCAGAGGTTCAGTACGGCCGTATTGAGCCATTTGAACTGCAATACGGCCGTAGTGAACTCAATACGGCCGTACTGAAGTTTTTGAACTTCAGTACGGCCGTACCAAATTCAATACGGCCGTACTGTAGTTCAAAACACTTCAGTACGAGCCGTAGTGAAATCAATACGGCCGTACTGAAGTTCAAAAACTTCAGTACGGCCGTACCAAATTCAATACGGCCGTACTGTAGTTCAAAAACCCAGTACGGGCTGTATTGACCTCCCAGGCCGTATTGCGCCCCAATCCTATAAATAGGACGTCATTTTCACGTCCTCCCACACTTTTTCCAGACTTTTGGACCCTCTTGCTTAGTATTCTGGGGTTTTTGAGCAGTGTTCTGCCCTAGAAGTCTCTCCGAGAGCCGATCCGACAAAGTTCTTGAGTTCTGAGCATTTAGCTTGAGGATTCGAACTCGTCGAAGGGAAATCTTTTTGATTTCCATAGTAAAAATTAATCTTTAGGGAAGGAGCGAGCAAGCGTGTAATGGGAAGGAGCGCCAAAAATCCTCCTAACGTCTGTTTGAATATATAAAAGCACGCTTCAAAGGTTTCTTTTTCAAATCCTTCCTTTTATTTCTTTCTGATTGTTGCATTGCATTTTTCATCATGTAGATATCTCGTTTATAGTCGTTTCTAATAAATAGGGGTAATTTAGTAATTTTACACTGTTATTTATGAAATAATCCGTCATAGGGAACCCGAAAGGGGCGTTGTGGGGTGCTAACACCTTCCCCGCACGTAACCGACTCCCTTACCCAACTCTGGTTGTAATGGCCAAGGTTGATTTGCGAAAATCAATTGCCTTATCCCTTTTTCCAATGTTTTGAGTAAAACATTGGTGGCGACTCCAAGAACCCTTCTTTTTGCGAAAACCACTAATCCATGGAGGGTCTCGCTTGGGATTAACATGGATTGGTGAATCATTTAATAAAATTGTTAGTTCGATGAGGTCTCAGTTTGAGAATAAGTCGTTCTAACAATCCATCATTTTTCAAAAATTAAAAAGAGTCCGACCATCGTCGCGAATGCCAAGGTCCGTTTCGGCGGGTGGCGACAGTGTTGGGTGTTGATTTTAGAGGCTTGCCAAGTCTATCTGTTGCTTGTTTTTCATGAGTGCTTTGAGAGTATCGGTTGCCTAGACACTTGAGAGATACAGTGATACAGTGCATCTTGTGAGGTTCTGTTGCTTTTGATTCACCTCTTGAGCTGATTGATTGTCTTGCCATGTTTTGAAATGCTTGGATGATTTCCATAAGTATTTGGTTTCTCTGACTCTTTGTGTGTTGGATGTTGTCTACTCCTTTTCTTTTCCAGGATTCATTGAGGATTGTGTAAATCTGTTTGTTTTCTTGTGTGTATTCTTGTTTCTGTTTCTTCATGCTGTGTCACTCTTTTTGCTGTCTTTGGAATTGTTCCTTGCTCTGCTTTTTTATTTTTCCCAGGAGTGCAAAAGGCTAAGTGTGGGGGAATTTGATGAGTCATTATTTTCCCCTATTTTCTTACCTTTCTGTACTTATTTTAATCTCTGATTTGTGCTTAATTGTTTATATTCTGCATTGTTTTCTATTTGGGCTTTAATTGGACTAGTAATTCATATTTTAACTAATTTGAATTTTCTGAATCTAATTATTCGAAATTTTATTTTCAGAGTAGTTTAATAATTATTTGGGCTTGGAATTAATTTTTGGACTTCAAGAGGAGCTGCCACGTCATCTGCCATGTCACCGCTGCACCATTTTCCACCTCAGCATTTATTTTCAGTCTTTACTCTATTTTATTGTAGCTTGGGTCAGACTTGTATTGTTGGGGGCCCATTTTCCTTTTAGCTCATAGGAGCCTAGGGTAGGGCTGACTTGGCAGCCACTAGGATGAATAATTTGATGTGACTACGTGAGAGCTCTCTCTCCTTTTTTGTTCCTTTACGTTTTTGGTTTCTCTCTGGTTTTCCCTGGGACGTTTTGCTTCCTCTTTGTTTTGGGCTGCTCTCCATTTTTCTTCACGGTTACTTTAGTTTTCCTGGTTGTATTTTCATACTACATTTTGTTGAAAGAATACAGATTGTTCAGTTCATTTGCGTTTTCCTTCTTTGTTGCTTCTTCTTCTCCTTCCTTGAATTTTCGTTTGTGTTTCTGTTCTATTTTAATGGAAGGCTAAAAACCCCTGGGTTGGCTTCTTGTTGTGGATTGTAATCTCTGTTTGAGGTTGGGTATGTGTGTTTATCTCTGTTCTGCTTTGTTCTTCTTCATTTAACCTTTGTATCAATGTGTCTATGCTTAATGGGCTATGCTGAATGCCACAGTTGCTTAATCTGTGAAGAGGTTGATGTTGTATACGTTTGCTTAATTCGTGTAGGGAAATCTTGAATTAATCTACGCTTAGTTGGTTAACTCGGATGGAACAAGGATTAAGTGGTTAATAGAGTAATCTTTTGAGAACCAGGGATAAAAGAGTTGCAATCCGAACAAGGAGCCAATCTATTTTACTTGCTGAGTTATTTCGTTTTATTGTGTTATAAACTGAAAATCTGAACCAAACCCCCCACTTCATGTGTTTAAGCCTTTAACAGTAAAAGACGGTCCTTGGGAGACGACCTAGGAGTCACTTCCTAGTACTACATTTAATTGCATTTATTTGACCAGATACGGCTTCGATCAGTGGAAAACCGCTTTTAAGACCAAAATTGGTTTATATGATGGCTCCATGCAATTTGTCTAACATATCATCTAGCCTAGGAAATGGGATCCTATATTTTATTATAATGTTATTGATGGCCCTAAAATCAATGCATATCCTTCATTTGCCATCTTTTTTGGGCACCAAGAGAACGGGGACGGCACAACGGCTAAGACTCTTTTGAACCCAACCCTTTTTCAACAAGTCATCAACTTGAGATTCTATCTCTTTAGTTTCTTGAGGGTTAGTTCTATAGGCGAACCTATTAGGAAGACTAGCACCTGGTATGAGGTCTATTTGATGATCTATTCCTCTTAAAGGTGAAAGTCCACTTGGAACTTCTTGAGGAAATAAATCATCAAATTCTTTTAAAAGTTTTTGAACCTAATGAGGTAAAAACTCAAGTTCAAGGCTAGTGGCAGCTAGTGTCTCTTTCAAGTAGAGAAGGTATAAAGGTTGTTCACACAAAAGGGTTTTCTTGATATCATTCTTAAGTGACAAATGACTTTTGTGCACAACTTCCTTAGAGGAGACACTAGCCTCTAAGCTTGATACCTTATCCTCCCTCTCTTCATTCAAGGGAAGGTTTTTCTTTGGTTTTTGTTTTTTTTTCTATTCTTCTCTCTTGGCTTTCATTTTTATTTAGTCCTCTCTCACTTGTGAAGGTGATAGAGGACACAAAACAATTTTCTTGCCCAAATGATGGAAACTTATCTTATTAGTGAGGCCTTCATGAATAGTTTTTTATGGAAAATTTGGTGGAGAATCCGGATTAATGTTGATTCCTCTTCAAGTTCCTCCCTAAACCTTTGGCTCCTTGATTCTTCTTAAGCTTCTCCAAGGTCTCCAATGGAGGAAGAGACCTTGGAAGCACCACGTTTTGGTAGAAAACTCTCTCAAGAGATGCCACTCCTTGAAGAAGAAATAAGTCTCTTCAATTCTGACCACACTCTTCTATGGAAGGGATAAGAGAATTGGATGAATATCAAAGAGGTTAAAGACTTTTGGAAGAGAGAATTTTCGTGCAAATTCTGATATCACTCCAAAATATCATCCAAAAGTGTTTTACAATGAAAGGAAAACAAATATATAGGAGTAGGAAGCTTGGAGAGCAAGCTAGCCTTAACCATGGTTCACTAGGAACCATGGTAAGGTCTAGCTAACCGTCCATGGTCTAGAGGCTTGGAGAGCAAGCTACTTACTTAGCTTGCTTGGTAAGCAAGCTAAGAAGAAGCTTGTGCTTCAAGCTTCTAAGCTTGAGAGAGAACAAGCAAACCGGCCATGTGAACAAAAGGCAAGGTGGGCGGCTCATGGACTTTATTTTACTCCAACCGGTTTTGAAAAATGTTGATTTGGTTTAGTTAGGTTCATCCAATGTGAATGGAACCTAGCTAAACCAAATCTAGGAAAAATTAGGAGTAAAATGAATCTAATATGTAAAATTTAGCCTATGTCCATCTCTTGGTCCAAATGCTAGTAACACTCTCTAGCTTGCTAGTCACACTCTCTAGCTTGCTAATGCCACTCCCAATCCTACTACTTGAAAAATAAGAAAAGAGTGTTTTTCTAGATTAGGTTAAATGGAGTTAAAGTGCCCAAGTAACCTACCCCAGAAGCAATATACAATAGCTAATAAAAGGAAATAAAGTGCCTCTCAAATACAAAGGCAAAAATACACCTATACAAGTATCTACTATATACAAGGTACAAGAAATCAACTATACAATGTATTTATAATAGAGACTCCTTAGATCAACCTTCACCCTTCTTGGTCTTACCTCTTCCAAAGGGATCCTTGAGGATTATATTTCCATCATACCCTCCCCCTTCGAAAGGATTTGTCCTCAAATCCAGTGGTCCTTCCACAAAGATAACATCAGCTACAATGAAAACAAAAAACAAAGCATTTGGGATGATATATTCATATAACATATGTGGAAAGTGCACCTTATGAGGAATTCCTTCTATAGTCCTAACAAGGGTCCGTAGACTAGGAAGGATGGGTTCTCGAAGCATAAGAATAGGATCCTCACTATAGTGTAGTCTAAGTGTAAAACTAAATCCTAAAAATGTTAAAGTACTAAAACTATAAGAAACTAATGAAGTACTCCTACATACTAAGGTATCTTTCCTAAAGTACCATATGTAATAACCTAAGAGCCAACAAGAAAACAAAGTGAATATAATAAGGAAACTACCTAGACAACCCTTGATCATATTATATGTTAGATACATCATGGAAGAGGGTGTAAAGAGTTTAGAAAAGTCATAGAATCTAATTTGGTCTTGAAGGGAAGTAGTCAAGTTAAGTTCAAAGAAGTTTGAACTTCCCTTAAGATCAAAAATAGAAAATAAGACACCATGAGATGTATCTAATAAACAATATAAACCAAAGGTTGGGTGCTTTATTAGAACAACTAAAGTAAGAGAAGTCCTAAATAGACAATGGCTGTCTACTTTGAGCACCACCAAAGTAGTAGCATAAGAAGTAGAACTAGGTGAAGCCCACTTCTTCTTCACTAGACTAAGAACTTGAGATCCTTTCTTTTCAAAATTATTTAGGTTGTGGATCTTAAGCTCTAAGTCCGTGGCAGCAATAGAAAAAGAGCTAAAATCTTTGTGAAGAAGAAAAGTCTTTTTGCAATCATTTTTAATAGAAAAGTGACTTTCCTTTATCACAAGATTTTTGGAGGAGACACTATCCTCCTTACTCTTTTCCAAGAGTAGTGTCTTTTTAGCATTGAGAAGGTAAAGAGGTTGTTCAACTAGAAGACATTTTTTAATAGAATGTTCTATTAAAAATTGACTTCTAGGAACAACTTCCTTGGAGGAGACACTACCCTCCAACTCTAGAACCTTCTTTTTCTCCTCTTTTCTTTTTTTTGATTTCATAAATACTTGATCCTCCAACACTTGTGAAGGTGAAAGAGGAGTCAAGGTTTGTTTCTTGCCTAGGTGGACTAGGCAAATTTTGTTTGTAACACCATCATGAATGGCCTTCCTATCATGTTGCCAAGGCCTTCCAAGTAAAATGTGGCTTGCATCCATTGAAATTATATCACATAAAATTTCATCTTTATATTTTCCAATAGAGAAAGGAACATTTACTTGATCCTTAAATTCTATAGGTCCATCCTCATTAAGCCATTGAAGTTTATAAGATTTAGGATAGACTATAGTAGTTAGGTTAAGCTTATCAACCAACCTTTGGCTTACACAGTTATTACAAGATCCACTATCAACAATGAGAGAACAAGTTTTCTTAAAAATTTTGCATCTAGAATGGAAAAGGTTCTCTCTTTGTGATTGGTCTTGATCATTGGGTTGGTTGGTAAGTAACCTTTGAGCAATGAATAGGTCACCTTCACATGGTGCTTCCTCACTAGAACTAAGACTAGCATCTTCTTCACTTGAGGATGATGAAGAAGATGAAGTGTTTTCCTCATTACCCCTAATAATCATGGTCTTTTTTGTGGGGCATTGGGAAGCTATGTGTCCCCTCCCTAAGCATTTAAATCCCTTAATAGAACTAGTTCTAGTCTCATCAGAAGGTTTTTCTTTTTCTTTTTCTTTTTCTAGTGGTTTATCTTTTGAATAGGAGGATTGACCCTCCTTCTTGAAGTCCTTCCTAGGGTATGAGGTAGATTCCTTTCTAAGGCTAGGATTTCTCCTAAGTTGTTGTTCTACCCTCACACAAAGTTGAACTAATTCATTAAGGTCTCTATAGGGTAGTAGTTTAACCTTGACCCTAATTTCTAAGTTAAGACCACTTTGGAACCTAGCAATGGTGGTTCTCTCTTCTTCCCTAATTCCAGCCCTTAGCATAAGCAACTCCATTTGTTGCCTATATTCCTCCACACTAAGGTTCCTTTGTTGGAGTCTTTGGAGCTTGTCCATTAACTCCCTCTCAAAATAAGGAGGAATGTGCCTTCTCCTTAAGGCACTCCTAAGTTCACTCCAATATTTAATGGAGGGCTCTCTTATAATTTGTTTTTCTCTCATTAGGGAAGTGATGGAAAACTTGGTGGAGAATCCGGATTGATGTGAATCCTCTTCAAGTTCCTCCCTAGACCTTTGGCTCCTTGATTCTTCTTAAGCTTCTCTAAGGTCTCCAATGGAGGAAGAGACCTTAGAACCACCACGGTTTGGTGGGGAACTCTCTCAAGAGACGTCACTCCTTGGTGAAGAGATAAGTCTCTTCAATTCTCACCACACTCTTCTATGGAAGGGATAAGAGAATTGGATGAGACTTATCTCTTCACCAAGGAGTGGCGTCTCTTGAGAGAGTTCCCCACCAAACCGTGGTGGTTCTAAGGTCTCTTCCTCCATTGGAGACCTTAGAGAAGCTTAAGAAGAATCAAGGAGCCAAAGGTCTACGGAGGAACTTGAAGAGGATTCACATCAATCCGGATTCTCCACCAAGTTTTCCATCATTTGGTATCAAGAGCTAGGTCTCCTTGGTAAATTCGTTCTTAAGCTTTTTTGTCTTGTTTTGTTCGGTTCAAATCATGTAAAAGTGTGTCTAAACTGTTCCTACATGTATTTCCTTTTATTGTCTTGTGTTTGTGTGCCTTGAGTGGTTCTTGTGTCACATCTATAAATCTATAGAACACACTCACTTTGTCTTGCTTGTTTTTGGTTCATCTTCTAAATTCTTGTGAATCAATCTTTGTGTGTGCCTTAGGTATTCTTTGTATGTCTTTTTAAATGTTTTAGGATTTCTTTTATCTTCCATTGGACTCCTATAAATTCGGACTAAAAAGAAACTCCTAAAAAGAAACAAGAATACAAGCATTTTACATTTCTTAATCTACTAGTTTTGTCTTAGAGTCATGTGTAGTTGTTTTACTTGTCATTAAATCCTTGTTGTGCCTTTTTATTTTTGAATCTAAATGTGTTAACCCCTGTTCATATATGGTGTCATTGCTGGTTGAACATTATTAAATCTTAGTGTGCTCATAAAATGATTCCAATGCATGTTATTAGACCTAACATGTTCTAGAGTAGGGGTGTGCATAGTTTGGTTTTTTAAAAAAACTGCACCACACCATTTTAATAAAATAAACTGGTTTATAAATTATATAAACCACTTTAAAAAAACCAGTTTAAAACTGAATTACTTTAATAAATAAGTTTATAATCGGTTTAAAACCAGTTTCATAATCAAACCAGTTTTTGAACCGGTTTTAAAAAATAAACCAGTTTTAACTAAGAGAAATATGAACACTCTAAATCTTCCCACTAGCCGTGGCTCCTGAAACAGCAAAATTTAACATCACAAGGGATACAAACAAAATTCAAAAAACTACCTTCAAGACAAATAGCTTCATACCAAGCTAAGTTACACAAATTGCTTGATGTTTTAAGAGCTGACATGTAATGTAAATAATTCTTTTGGTTATTCTCAGTAGAAATATTAGATAAGACCAATTTATAGCTTTCATCATCCATTGTTTTTTGTTTCAGTTCTCTTTCTAAGCCATAAGCAAGGGCATCATCAACTGGAGCTCCAGACAAAACAGATTTGATCCTCTCAACAGCAGCCAAAGTTCCACGAAGATCTCCAAAAGTATTAACCAATCCTTGAACCTAAAAGACATAATATCAGATAGGACAGAGGATGAAAAATATAAAATAAAGTAAAACAGAAGGTCAACAACTCAACTAGCTTACAGCAAATGTTAAAGTGAAAGTATATCCAATAAAAGATGCGCTTGGGCCATCCCATGTGCTTTAAAAACCGGCAAAGTAGATCTCTTGTAGACAGCTTCAGAGAACCAAAAAGAATTAGCATCAGGGAAGAATGCATGAAATGACAAATAGCATGACCCAATTTTATTTTTAACAAATTACTATCACAATGTATTTATAATTCAAGATACATACAACTCTCAGCCTGCATATATAAGCTATTTATGAAATTATTAAATCTCTTACATTTAAGAAAGGGTGAATAAGATAGGTGATAATATTTCTGCATTTTATAATCGACCACGATAAATGAACGTGGGCAGCAAAATGCAAACTAAAACATGCATGAGTATAAATAAGTGAGAAAAAAAAGAATTAAACAATAAATTTGTGGTACAAATTCCACTCCTCAAGAAATGAAGGAAAGTCTACCCAACAAAGTGAAAATGGAATGAACCATACACATGCTTAAATATAGGAAATATAAAGCTCACTTCTCATTGGTGTAGAGTTGCTTGCCTCAGATAATGCCCTGAATCCACGATCCCTTGAAACATTCTCACTGACAATATCTTTAAGAGAACCCAAATCAGATGTAGAAATGTAAGTTAAAAAAGGTAGAACCAAAATGTAGAAATATTCAATTATATGTGCATAATTCAGAATGAAAGGTGAGACAATTAAGATCAAGGAAGCTATATCCTTAAACTGAGGCAAGAAATGAGTCAAATGACAAATAGTCAATTAGCTTATAGAAAATCCTCCAATAAAAAGTGTTGAAGCAGATCCAGAAACATGTTCCTGTTCCTCAAGAGAAGCTGAAATATGTGCTCAATAAAATCCTTAAGCTGAAATTTACAAACTGAACAAATCAATTAATACTACAGTATCAATTAATACTGAATTAAACAACAATTCTACACTCTTTCTTTTTCATCCAAAAAACAAAACCACTGTATCTATTATATTATTCAACGCTCCTTCATTCATACATAGCATATCATTTCAAATTTTACAGTACAGATTGTAAATATCATTAAAATAAAATTGCAAGCACTCTTTTTTATAAAAGTAACCAGAATGCGCACTAGTCTAGAACTAGGACTAATAGTTTGAATGACCAATACTCTGCATCATCTTGGCAACGTTAAGCAAGGTTCATTAAGGAGAACAAACACAAAGCACATACATCTAACTGAGCTAGCCATTATACCTCAGAACTGCATTACTACTAACAGGTAAACTACAACTCCTGACCCACTACTAACAAAATTCCCCAAAACTGCCTACAACTCCCATTCCTTCTCTCTCTCTAAATGGGATTACTCAAAAGCATAACAAATGTAAACTATAATGTAAGTGTTTCTCTAATCATCATCAAGTGTAACGGAGGAGACTGAATGAGCACCATCTTGTGAGGGGACAATATCTACAACATAAAGAAAAATATTCAATTAGTAGCTAGTCATGTTATATTAAGTAGATAATAAAATAATAGTGTAAGGCAATTCAAAAAAAATTATTACCTTGTTCAAATTTCTCAAGCTCCACAAAATCCTCTATTTCATTCAAGGACAATGGTGGAAGTGTCCCTTTGAGCCAATCTTGCGTGCAAATAAGTGCTTCCACCATTTGTGGTGTAAGAGAATTACGATATGCATCAAGAACTCTTCCTCCAGTACTAAAGGCAGATTCAGAGGCCACAATAGAAACAGGTATAGCAAGCAAATCTCTTGCCATGTTTGAAAGAATTGGAAATCGACCCGAATTTAGCTTCCACCAATTTAAAACATCCAAATCTCCTTGACTCTCTTCTAAGGCTTCCTCTAAGTATTTACTTAATTCAGATTTATGAGATCCAGTTGATTTGAAAAACTGGTTGTAGCCATAAGGATCGTCACTTGCTTCTTCATTGAGTCGAGCTTCCTGTGAGTTAGCTTCAAACTCAATTCTCCCACCATTATACTCTTCAAAAAGTAATCTTATACTTGATTCCACTTTGTCTTTCAAATTAGATGCCACAACACCATCAAAACTTTGATTAATCAACCAATGCATGAATTTTAACTTATATCTTGGATGCAACACAAGAGCAATCAATAATAACATGTTCAGTCGATCAGGATTTCCCCAATATTTATCATATTTCTTTTTCATGTTTTCAGCCATCATACTTATAATCACATCCTTGGAAGCACACATTTGCTTAATCTTTATTCCAATCCCGAAGGCCTCAAACATGTACATATTGCTAGTCACATAAGATGAACCGGAGATACGCATAGTAGCATCATAAAACAACTTTAAAAATGGTAAGATACCACGCACAAACTCCCAATCACCAAATGTAGGAACACCCTTCCCTTTTTCCAACTCTTCAATGTATTTTTTATCTTGCATCTCAAGCTCTTCAAATGCCTTTTGATGTTTTAATGCAGCTTCCAACATTAAGTATGTAGAATTCCACCTGGTTTCAACATCTAGGCAAACAAGCCCTTTAAATTCAATGTTTTGTTGCTCAACACATGCCTTGAATTTAGATAGCCTAGAAGGGGAAGATCTTACATATTTGATAGCGGCACGAATTCTCACAATAGCATCAATATTTTCTTTGAATCCATCTTTCACAATTAAATTAAGAATATGTGCACAACAACGCATGTGAACATAATCTCCCTTCATCACCAAACTGTTCCATGACATTAGCCTCTTCTTGAGATATTGGATTCCAACTTCATTCGATGAGGCATTATCAACTGTTAAACTAAGGACCCGATTCAAACCCCAACTACTCAAGCAATGCTCAACTGTCTTAGCCATAGTCTTTCCTGAGTGACTTGTGACTTAACAAAAATTTAATATCTTCTTTTGCAACTTCCAGTTATTGTCGATGAAATGAGCTGTCAAACACATGTAACCTAGATTTTGACGTGAAGTCCACATGTCAGTGGTGAGGCAAACCCTATGACAGTGTCGAGAAAGAAACTTTTTTAGCTTTGCTTTTTCACTATCCCAAAGTTTCAAAGTATGACGTGCTAGGGTAGTGCGTGAGTAGACAGTAAGAGAGGGTGCTATAATGCTTAAAAAATCTCGCAAAGCTTCATGCTCAATATTTCGAAAGGGGAGTTCCATTGCTATGAACATTTTGACCAATGCATTCCAACATGTTTCCTGGTCAATTTTAGGCCTAGCCAAGGAAGGAGAAGAAACAACATTTGTGGATGAATTTGACTTTTGCTTCTTTCTTGCTTCTTTATCTGGGTTATTTTGGCATCTACATAGATGAGCTCGCATTGCACTTGTTCCACTTTCAAATTTAATCAACCTATCACAATAGTTGCATTTAGTTATCTTATCTTCATTGGATTCCTTAGTGAAATGATCCCATACTTTAGATCGATTTTTGCGTGAATCAAAACTACGAGGAGGTGGCATTCTACTTGTGTTAGAGATAGCAGTAGGTGGAGGAGAAACTAAATGATTTGTTGTCTCAAAAGGTAAAATGCCATCTTGATCAGCCATTGATTGATGTAGTTGTCTTGAAGATCTAACCCGATAAACAAAGTAAACTTATAACTACAAAACGATAGGCTAAATCAAATTAATAGAAGCTAATTAAAACCCATAAGCTATGTACAGCAAAAATCATAATCAAATTAACAATCGAAAACAAGAATACATCATATTCACAAAAGAAGCTAATTAAAAAAAACTAAAAATGTAACCAGCAATGAACCATAATCGAATACATCAGGAAAACTACATTTGGAAAATTAAAACAAAAGGTGTACCGATAAATTGTTTTCTTTACAAAATAAAATTGCACACCCCATCATTTGAATGGTAGAACATGCATATATGAGCCTCAACAGGATGTTTCATATACACAATCAAATTCACATCATGAGAGAGAGATGCCAACGCAATTAGAAAGACTAGAAACACAGCAAAAAGTAAGCTTTAAAATGAAAACAAGGCGACAAAGTAATGACCAACAATAATTATCCAAGCTAAGAAAACGAATATATACTCACGCGAATAAAAATAAGCAACAAAAATAAGCAACGAGAAACAAGACTAAATCAAATTCACAATAGAAGCTAATTAAAACCCATAATCTATGTACAGAAAAAAATAGAGTTCCGACAGAAAAGGAAACGAAAGTTAACCTCTTTGAACCTGTGAAACTACACGTTCGGGTTCTTCCTCTGAAATTTCACTTGACAATTTGGGGCTTTTGTTGTTGCGAGAGTCTGAGAAAGAGAGAGTGTGTTACCCAACGGAATCCGCATCAAACACACTACCTCCACTGGCCATCTATCAAAAGCGTGGCTGAGCAATGAAATGTGCGTATGCGAGATAGAGTGAGTGAGAGGGCTTAGGGCTGTTCCGCTTTACAGTTTGAGTGAACCAAAACTTTTTAAAAAAAATAACTTCAGTTTTTTAGTTTCATTTTAAAAATTAAAATCGGTTCAATTTATTATAATTGGTTCCGGTTTTTTTTTTTAAAGTTTGGTTTGGTTTTAAATTCAATGCGGTTCTTTTGGTTTTTTTGAACAGCCCTATTCTAGAGTCAATTTTTTGTGAACTTCAATTGCTATTTGTTTCTTAGCAATTTGTTACCAGCGATTCCTTGTGTGTCTTGTGCTTGTTTTGAAAAAATAAAATAGAGTTAGAAGTGTATTAAAAACAAAAATCAAAGTGTACAAAAGATAAGAACAAACTAGTATCAAAACTAGTAACATTTTGTGGTTGAAATTTTTGACTAGTACACTTACACTTCTACTCTTCTTACTTCTCTTTTCTCCACCACTTGGAAACCTCTTTATTAATTGTGTGGCCTCTGTTTTAAGTGCTTACTCTCTGTATTCAAAGAAAAGAAAGAAAGAAAAGAGACAAAAATACAAGAAAAATAAAAGAAAACAAAAGAGAAAAAGCTAGAAAAAAGAAAGGTGAAAACAAAACATTACTAGTAGCACTTGGCCTTGAAATTTTGTGTGATTTTTCTTGAGGTTTGCTTGCTGTCCAGTGGTTGGAAAAAGACTTTTAAACACTCAAAACAATTGCACAAATTTTGTTTTGGTTTTTGTAATCAATTCTAGAGCCATTCCTAGGATTAATCTTTTGTGTGCTAGCTTTTGAAATTAGTCTTTAATTGTTGCTTTGTGTCTTTTTGGCTCTCTTTGTTTTGTCACATAAATTCCTACAAGAGTGTAGCCTTTTCTAATTGTGCTTTTCAGTTTTAATTTCTTGGCCTCTACTCTCTCTTGATTGATTGTTAAGCCTTGGTGAGATATAATACTTTTTCAAGCCATTACACTTGGAAGGAAGGGCTAATTGAGATATATTGGGTTAATCTCAAAGGGGTCTACACTTGAAGAAGATTGAGGTACAAATTACTTGAGTGAAACACCTTGGAAAGGCTCACTTGTTTGTTCTTTTTGCAGCCAAGACTTGTTTTAAATTTTAGGTCAAAGTTAGAGACGGATTTTGGAAGCAATTTAGTGACGGATTTGAAGAACTTGGTGACGGATTTGGAAACCTTAGTGACGGATTTGTGGAGAGCAATTTTCCACCTTCAAGTTGGTCATTCATCTTGACTCCAATGCTGTTCCAAGCTTGTCTCTAACCGCCCTTGGTGGAAATTCTTCAAGAAGTTTTGATTTGTGTTATTTCCATTATCTTGTAACTCCTTAACCCTACCTTGGGTTAACTTTTTAGTTTACTCTTGTTAAAACAAACCTACATTTAGGAGTGGTTGTTTGGGAAATTGATTAAGTCCCACCACTTCCTAAATAGTATTAAATAAAGATTCCTAGACACATTTAGTACTTGTGGAAGGGTCCCCAAAGGCTTTAAGTGCCATTTGGGCTTCCATTAGGACACGCCTAGTTTTACTAGCTTTCATACTACGTTTAGACCTTGTGGAAGTGTCCCAAAAGACTTCAAGTGTCACTTGGACTTCCACCCTAGGACCCTACGACTAGTATATGTTTTAATTGCTTTCCTTAAACTTGTTTAATTTCTAAGTTCGTTTAGAAGGCTTCCTTTGCCTACTAGGGGTTTCGTGCACACACACACAACTACTTAACTTGCTTGTGTTAAAAATTTGTTTTGTAAGAAAGGTATAAGGGGGTTTAGTAATTTCCACTTGAAAAGGCTTGGTTATTAAGTGGCTCCTTGTAGCTCACCTCCCTTGATAGTGCAACTTGTATACTTAGACCTCCAAGTACTTAGTATTACACCAAAAAGAGAAACTCTTTTGTGAAAATCTTTATCACTCACTTGCAAAATTCTTTAAGACTTGTGAAAACCTTTTCTCTTGCAAAAATGAGTGATCATTCTCATGAGAATAGTGTGCATGGTCATCATACTCCTAAGAGTCATAAAAGCACTAAAGATGAGCTTAGAAAACTTAGGGAATATATTAGGAGAAAAGAAATAGAAAATGAAAAAAATAATGAAACAATAAAAGCGTTGTTGAAAAAGCTTGTGGTGGGGGGTGAGAATAGCAAACCCCATGGCAATGAGGGTCATGGGCCTACTAGGCCCAAAAGACATGATGATGAAGGGCCTTCTAGGCCCCATAGACATAAATATGAGGAAACACCATGTGAGGGTGATCTATTAATTGCCCAAAGGTTATTAACTAACCAACTAAAAGAACAAGATCAATCACAAAGAGAGAACCTTTTTCATTCTAGATGCAAAATTTTCAAGAAAACATGTTCTCTCATTGTTGATAGTAGATCTTGTAACAATTTTGTAAGTCAAAGGTTGGTTAATAAACTTCACTTAACTACTATAACCCATCCTAAATCTTATAAACTTCAATGGCTTAATGAGGATGGACCTATAGAAGTTAAGGAACAAGTAAGTGTGCCTTTCTCCATTGGAAAATACCAAGATGAAATTTTATGTGATGTCATTCCAATGGATGCAAGTCACATTCTACTTGGAAGGCCATGGCAACATGATAGAAAAGCCATTCATGATGGTGTTAGCAACAAAATTTGCCTAGTCCATCTAGGCAAGAAACATACTTTGACTCCTCTTACACCTTCCCAAGTGTTAGAGGATCAAATAGTCATGAAAAAGAAATTTGAGGAAGAAAAAAAAAGGAAAAATTAGAAAAAAAAACAAAACCTCTTAAGTCTTGAGAGGGAGGGAGAGAAGGTTATAGAGTTGGAAGGAAGTGTCCCTTCCAAAGAAGTTGTTCCTAGAAGTCAATTTTCAATAAATCATTCAATAAAACAATGTCTTATAGTTGAACAACCTCTTTACCTTCTCAATGCTAAAAAGACACTACTCTTGGAAAAGAGTAAGGAGGATAGTGTCTCCTCCAAAAATCTTGTGATAAAAGAAAGTCACTTTTCTATTAAAAATGATTGCAAAAGGACTTTTCTTCTTCACCAAGATTTTAGATCTTTTTCTATTGCTACCACGGACTTAGAGCTTAAGATCCACAACCTAAATAATTTTGAAAATAAAGGATCTCAAGTTCTTAGTCTAGTGAAGAAGAAGTGGACTTCACCTAGTTTTACTTCTTATGCTACTACTTTGGTGGTGCCCAAAGTAGACAGCCATTGTCTATTTAGGACTTCTCTTACTTTAATTGTTCTAATAAAGCACCCAACCTTTGTTTTATATTGTTTACTAGATACATCTCATGGTGTCTTATTTTCTATTTTTGATCTTAAGGGAAGTCCAAACTTCTTTGAACTTAACTTGACTACTTCCCTTCAAGACCAAATTAGATTCTATGACTTTTCTAAACTCTTTACACCCTCTTCCCTGATGTATCTAACATATAATATGATCAAAGGTTGTCTAGGTAGTTTCCTTATTATATTCACTTTGTTTTCTTATAGAAGCCTAGGTTACTACATAGGGTACCTTAGGCAAGATATCTTAGTATATAGGACTACTTCATTAGTTTCTTATAGTTTTAGCACTTTCACATTTTCAGGATTTAGTTTTACACTTAGACTACACTATAGTGAAGATCCTATTCTTATGCTTAGAGAACCCATCCTTCCTAGTCTAAGAACCCTTGTTAGGACTATAGAAGGGATTCCTCATAGGGTGCACTTTCCACATGTATTATATGCATATATCATTACTAATGCTTTGTTTCTTATTTTTGTAGGTGATGCTATCCTTGTGGAAGGACCACTGGATTTGAGGACAAATCCTTTCGAAAGGAGAGGGTATGATGGAAATCTAATCCCCAAGGATCCCTTTGGAAGAGGTAAGTGTAGACCCCTAAAATTGTCCGGGTCGGAAATAAAGCTTGAAGACTCTCGAAGACTGAAGGATAATCAGCCAGAAGGACTCCTCGAAGGCCCTAGGAGGGTTCTCTGTAGGTCCAGAGGTCTTAGAATAGCTCAAAATAAAGAAGTGGAGGGAAAAAGCCCAATACGGCCGTACTGAACTCAATACGGCCGTATTGAAGCTTCAATACGGCCATACTGAAGTCAGTACGACCGTATTGACACTTCAATACGACCGCTGCGAACTCAATACGGGCGTATTGAAATTTCTGGCTTTCAATACGACCGTATTGAACTCCAATACGACCGTATTGAAGTTCAAAAATTTCAATACGGCCGTATTGGCCCTGTAGGCCGTATTGCGCCTATTCCCTATAAATATGACGTCAATTGGACGTCATTCCACACTTTTACACACAGTTTTGACTCCCTCCTTGGGCATTCTGGGGTTTTTGAGCAGTGTTCTGCCCTAGAAATCTCTCTGGGAGTCGATCCGACGAAGTTCTTGAGCCCCGAGCCATTTTGCTTGAGGATCGAACCTAGTCGAGGGGAAATCTCTTTGATTCCCTTAGTTAAAATTTTGTTCTAGGAGAGCGAGGAGCGGGCTTGTAGAGCGAGGGAACGCCAAAACGCTTCCCAGTTCATTTTTATAAAAGCACGCTTCAAGAGGTTTCCCTTCAATCCTTCCTTTTACTGCTTTCTGTGTGAATATTTAAACTGTCATCATGTAGATAGTCAATTTATAATTGCTTAGAATAAATAGGGGTAATTTAGTAATTTTATACTGTTCTGTTAAAAATAATCTGTCATAGGGAACCCGAAAGGGGCGCTGTGGGGTGCTAACACCTTCCCCACGCGTAACCGACTCCCTTACCCAACTCTGGTTGTAGTGGCCAAAGTTGATTTTTAAATCAATTGCCTTATCCCTTTTTCCAATGTTTTGAGTAAAACATTGGTGGCGACTCCACGAACCCTCCTTTTATGAAAACCACTAATCCATGGAGGGTCCCGCTTGGGATTAATATGGATTAGTGAGCCTTTTAATACAATTGCTCGTTTGACGAGGTCTCAGTTTGAGAATAAGTCATTCTAGCAATCCACATTTTTCAAACAAATAAACGAGTCCAACCATCCCTCGCGAATGCCGAAAGCCCGTTTCGGGCCGGTGGCGACAGATGGCGACTCTGCTGGGGATCTGAAAGCCGAGGGTGAATGGGTTGGGTTGGACAGTGATGAGGAGACCATCTCTCCGGATCTGCAAAGACTGCTAGATCAAGAAGCTCGTCTACTCCAACCGAATCAAGAAGAATTGGAGACCGTGAACTTGGGGCAGGGTCAAGAATTGAAAGAGGTCAATATTGGGACCCGTATCAGTGATGGAATAAAAACGCAATTAATTCAATTATTGAGGGAATACAAGGACGTATTTGCATGGTCGTACCATGATATGCCCGGGTTGGACTCCAACATTGTCGAACACAAGTTGCCCTTAAAAGAGGGGTTTCGACCTATTAAGCAAAAGCTTCGACGAATCAAGCCCGAGTGGTCGTTAAAGATTAAGGAGGAGGTAGAAAAACAATTGGACGCGGGATTCTTGGTTGTATCCCAGTATCCCGAATGGCTGGCTAACATTGTGCCGGTCGTCAAAAAGAATGGGAAGGTTAGAGTGTGTGTTGATTATAGGGATTTGAATCGTGCCAGTCCAAAGGACGATTTTCCCTTACCCCACATCGATACACTTGTGGATCACACCGCCACAAACACGCTCTATTCCTTTATGGATGGATACTCGGGATATAATCAAATCAAGATGAATATAGAAGACCGCGAGAAAACTTCTTTCATTACACCCTGGGGAACTTTCTGCTACAGGGTGATGCCTTTTGGACTTAAAAATGCGGGTGCCACCTACCAACGAGCGATGGTGACACTATTCCACGATATGATCCACAAAGAAATTGAAGTATACGTGGATGACATGATCGCAAAGTCGAAAGACGAGATGGACCACATCCAATATTTGAGAAAATTATTCAATCGGCTTCGTAAGTATCAGCTTAAGCTAAACCCGGCTAAGTGTACTTTCGGAGTTCGGTCGGGTAAGCTTCTCGGGTTCATCGTCAGTGAAAAAGGCATAGAGGTGGACCCCGATAAAGTAAAGGCAATAATGGAAATGCCTCCTCCTAAAACTGAGAAAGAAATTAGAGGATTCCTCGGCAGGGTGAACTACGTCGCAAGGTTCATCGCACAGTTGACTGACACGTGCAAACCAATATTCAAGCTGTTGCGCAAGAATCATTCCGAAACTTGGGATGAGAATTGTCAACGAGCTTTTGACAAGGTCAAACAGTGCTTGGCCAATCCACCAATATTGGTGCCACCTGTCGAGGGAAGGCCATTAATCCTCTATCTGACAGTGCTTGATGAGTCCATGGGAGCCGTGCTAGGGCAACAGGACGAAACTGGAAAGAAAGAACAAGCCATCTACTACCTGAGCAAAAAGTTCCTTGATTATGAAACCCGCTACACGCCATTAGAAAAGACTTGCTGTGCGTTAGCGTGGGCAACACAAAGGCTCAGGCAGTACATGATAAGGCATACTACTTGGTTGGTTTCCAAAATGGACCCAATTAAGTACGTGTTCGACAAACCAATAATCAATGGGAAGATTGCCCGATGGCAAGTGCAATTATCAGAATTTGACATCATACATGTCACACAAAAGGCCATCAAAGGCAGTACCCTAGCTGATTACCTAGCACATGGGCCGACCAATGATTACCAATCCCTTCAGGATGATTTCCCCGACGAGCACATAATGAGTATACAACATGAAGAACCAAAAGACGATGCGTGGACCATGTATTTTGATGGAGCCTCCAACATGCTTGGACAAGGGATTGGGACAGTATTAATTTCCCCGCAAGGAAAGCATATCCCCTTAACGGCAAGACTCAACTTTGACTGTACAAATAACATGGCCGAATACGAGGCTTGCGCGTTAGGAATCCAAGCAGCAATCAACAATGGTATCCTAAAGCTCAAAGTATTTGGAGATTCGGCTTTAGTCATTCACCAACTGCGAGGTGACTGGGAAGTCCGAAATCCTAAACTGATACCATATGTTGAGCATATCAAAGATTTGACACAATTCTTCCAAAGTGTCATCTTTGAATACATTCCAAGGGAGGAGAATCAGTTTGCTGACGCCCTTGCTACACTATCATCGATGTTCGCCTTGGATAAGGAGTATGAAATGCCCATCATCAATATCCGGCGGCACGATAAGCAAGCGTTCTGCCTACTGATAGATGAAGCTGTTGACGATCATCCATGGTTCCATGACATCAAACAATATCTGTCAAAAGGGGAATATCCTGATATGGCTAGTGATAATGATAAAAAGCATATCCGAAGAAGGGCCATGGGATTTCTGTTGATCGGAGAAACCCTCTACAAAAAGAATTATGACTCGGTCTTGTTGAGGTGTATAGACCAAGTCGAAGCTCAAAATGTAATCAAAGAAATACATGAGGGGGTTTTCGGTACCCATATTCCCGGGCCTGCAATGGCTAAGAAAATCCTTAGAGCAGGATATTATTGGTCGACCATTGAAAGGGATTGTTACCAATACGTCCGGAAATGCCACAAGTGTCAAGCATATGCCGACAACATTCATGTCCCACCAACGCCACTCAATGTTTTGGCTTCACCATGGCCATTCGCAATGTGGGGCATGGATGTTATTGGACCCATCGAGCCAAAAGCATCCAATGGACATAGGTTCATCCTTGTGGCCATTGACTATTTCACTAAATGGGTAGAAGCGGCATCGTATGCTCATGTGACCCGAAAGGTGGTAACATCCTTCATAAGGAAGAACATCATATGCAGATACGGTATTCCCGATAAGATCATCACTGATAATGGATCCAATTTGAATAATAAGATGGTGGAAGAATTGTGCAAAGAGTTCAAAATTCAGCACCATAACTCTTCCCCATATCGACCAAGGATGAATGGGGCAGTTGAGGCAGCCAATAAGAATATCAAGAAGATAGTACAAAAGATGGTTGTCTCATTCAAAGACTGGCATGAGATGTTACCCTTCGCTCTCCATGGTTATAGGACTTCAGTACGTACATCCACAGGAGCTACTCCATTCTCCCTTGTTTATGGAATGGAGGCAGTTCTGCCGGTTGAAGTCGAGATACCGTCTCTGAGAGTAATCATGGAAGCAAAACTTTCCGAGGCAGAATGGGTTCAAAGTCGACACAACCAATTGAACCTTATCGAAGAAAAACGACTGAACGCCATATGCCATGGTCAAGCCTACCAAAGGAAGATCAAAAAGGCTTTCGACAAAAAAGTCCATCCTCGAACCTACCATGAGGGAGAGCTGGTAATGAAGAAATTGCTACCAGCTCAAAAGGACAAGATCGGAAAGTGGGCCCCAAATTACGAAGGACCATATGTGGTGAAGCGAGCTTTCTCCGGAGGAGCATTGATTCTCACAGACATGGACGGAGAAGAACTTCGATACCCAGTCAACGCTGACGTGGTAAAGAAGTATTATGCTTGAAGACGTTGCTTGCATCAGCCCGTTAGGATGAAAACCCAAAAAGGGCATCCTAGGCAAAAGTTAGGGCAAAACAAAAAGCCCGCCAGTACAAGGGTACTAGGCAAAACAAAGGCAAAATTATCCCCGCTAGGACACGTCCTAGGCAAAAATTAGGGGCAAAAGAATAAGATGCAAAAAGTAAAGCAAGCAACGATCACTTGAACTGAAAACCGAAAGGCGGTTCAAGTGATAATCTTCTAGAAGCAAGCGTCTTGCAGTATCTACACTCCTGGCTCAGGCATCTCACCCAAAACGATTAGGGGAACGAGAAAAGCGGCAATTACAGATATAATTGTTTAAGCCAAAAATGTATAGCCTACCTTGGCCAGCCATTCTTCAGAAATTCCTTTCGTAAATCTTTCTGTATGAACATTTGTGAATATCAATAAAATATCCATTTGTCTCTTTTCTCTCTTGACCATGTGATTATGCCTTTGAGTTGGTTTTTCTAAAAATTGTACGAAACTCTTAATAATCGCCAATAAAAGAAAATTGGAGGGGTTCCCGTAAAATCCATAATCTCCTGCATAAAGGCTCACAAAAAATACTCCCTCGCGTCAATGACAGAAAGTCCTCCAAGAAGAAGAGGATAGGGAGAGCCACTCACTTTTCTAAATAAATGAACAAAAATAAAAAATTGAATTGCATTTGTGCATCACACACACATTAGTTGCACATTCGAAGACCTTATCATGAGGCAACTGCATAAAATAGGAAAATAGAAAATTGCTTGTGTATGACAGCAGCAAGCAAAATACAAAGATTCAGAAAATCCAACAATCAGTGAGCCTGGAGAGGCTTGCCGAAACAATACTCCTCATCCCCCACATCAAAGAATAACTGAGCCTGGAGAGGCTCGCAGAAATAATACTCCCCAGAGAAACCTCAACTCACGCTCTTGGACTCAAAATCCCCAACAAGAGCTATCAAAGCAAGATCGACGACATTCTCAATGGAAGTACGATCACCCAAGCAGAATATCCAAGTCAAAGGACTTAAACTTCCTCAGTGAAGATAGCTCTCCAACTCAAGTGTCGAGTGAGGCTAAGCCTGTAGAGGCTTCCTAAATAATACTCTGGGATACATAAGATCCCCAAATCCCCAGTCGCCTATTCAAGAAGCATCCCTGCAGAAGGAGAAAAAATAAAAAAATCAATAATCATTCCCCAAGAGGAATCTGGCTCTCAGCCAATCACTGAACGTCAAGCTGATACGCCTAACAGAAGAGGCTAACCAAAATCAACGACAAAATCCCCCAGTGGATAACAGCCTACACAGAGGCAACAAAATCAGAAAACCGAAAGAGACACCCGAACAAGGATAACCGGGATACTCCACCAACGTCGAAAGGACGTCAGCCAATCATAAGGCACCGCTCACATCAGAAAGAGCATCTTTGTGTCTGCACCCAAAGGAATCAGAAATTCCCCAGTGGGAACCAACTACGCAATGGAAAGTTGGGACACAAGAACCTATGAGTAACTGCACATCCCCTAGACGGATCCCTGCGTTATCCAGCCCTTAGTGGCACAAAATCAAAAAAAAAAAACAACCGTCGAAGCAGCATCGTGGACTGTGGAGACAAAATCATCACGAATCCCTGGAAAGGAGATATTCACGCTACCCCCGTCGTCACAAACACGGAGGTATGCAGCTTCCAGCTCGGGCAATGAGCGAAGCTATCTCTGGAAAAGGGGTACACACTACTTACCGTTGTCACAAGGGTACTTAGCTTCCGGCTCGAACAAAGAGTGAAGTTAAGCCTGGAGAGACGGTACTTACAGCTTCCAGCTTGGGCAACAAGCAAAGCAAGGCCTGGAGAGGCAAAACTCACACTACTTACCGTTGTCACAAGGGTACTTAGCTTCCGGCTCGAACAAAGAGTGAAGTTAAGCCTGGAGAGACGGTACTTACAGCTTCCAGCTTGGGCAACAAGCAAAGCAAGGCCTGGAGAGGCAAAACTCACACTGCTCACTGTCGTCCCAAAGGTGCTTGGTTTCCGGCTCGAACAAAGAGCGAGACTAGGCCTGGAGAGGCAAAACTCACACTGCTCACCGTCGTCGTAAAGGTGCTTGGTTTCCGGCTCGAACAAAGAGTGAAGCTAAGCCTGGAAAGGCGGTACTCAACCATCAGCGTCATCAGAAGCGCGTTGATGTCCAACTTCCGGCTCGGGCGTCGAGTGAAGTTGGCCTTGGAGAAGGTAAACTCAGCTACCGAGGATGTCAAAAGCGCCGAAGTATGCACCCACCTGGAGAGGCTACTCAACATTTTCTCACCGGAAGACGCTACAAGTCAGAAGGTCGGCACAATACCCGGACAATTGGGTCAACTCCTTTACTTGTCAGCCGGTATACCAAAAGGCCGTCCGACTAAGTAAAGGGGGGGCAGCTGTAGACCCCTAAAATTGTCCGGGTCGGAAATAAAGCTTGAAGACTCTCGAAGACTGAAGGATAATCAGCCAGAAGGACTCCTCGAAGGCCCTAGGAGGGTTCTCTGTAGGTCCAGAGGTCTTAGAATAGCTCAAAATAAAGAAGTGGAGGGAAAAAGCCCAATACGGCCGTACTGAACTCAATACGGCCGTATTGAAGCTTCAATACGGCCATACTGAAGTCAGTACGACCGTATTGACACTTCAATACGACCGCTGCGAACTCAATACGGGCGTATTGAAATTTCTGGCTTTCAATACGACCGTATTGAACTCCAATACGACCGTATTGAAGTTCAAAAATTTCAATACGGCCGTATTGGCCCTGTAGGCCGTATTGCGCCTATTCCCTATAAATATGACGTCAATTGGACGTCATTCCACACTTTTACACACAGTTTTGACTCCCTCCTTGGGCATTCTGGGGTTTTTGAGCAGTGTTCTGCCCTAGAAATCTCTCTGGGAGTCGATCCGACGAAGTTCTTGAGCCCCGAGCCATTTTGCTTGAGGATCGAACCTAGTCGAGGGGAAATCTCTTTGATTCCCTTAGTTAAAATTTTGTTCTAGGAGAGCGAGGAGCGGGCTTGTAGAGCGAGGGAACGCCAAAACGCTTCCCAGTTCATTTTTATAAAAGCACGCTTCAAGAGGTTTCCCTTCAATCCTTCCTTTTACTGCTTTCTGTGTGAATATTTAAACTGTCATCATGTAGATAGTCAATTTATAATTGCTTAGAATAAATAGGGGTAATTTAGTAATTTTATACGGTTCTGTTAAAAATAATCTGTCATAGGGAACCCGAAAGGGGCGCTGTGGGGTGCTAACACCTTCCCCACGCGTAACCGACTCCCTTACCCAACTCTGGTTGTAGTGGCCAAAGTTGATTTTTAAATCAATTGCCTTATCCCTTTTTCCAATGTTTTGAGTAAAACATTGGTGGCGACTCCACGAACCCTCCTTTTATGAAAACCACTAATCCATGGAGGGTCCCGCTTGGGATTAATATGGATTAGTGAGCCTTTTAATACAATTGCTCGTTTGACGAGGTCTCAGTTTGAGAATAAGTCATTCTAGCAATCCACATTTTTCAAACAAATAAACGAGTCCAACCATCCCTCGCGAATGCCGAAAGCCCGTTTCGGGCCGGTGGCGACAGTAAGACCAAGAAGGGTGAAGGATAATCTAAGGAGTCTCCATTGTACATACTTGTATAGTTAATTTCTTGTACCTTGCATATAGTAGATACTTGTATAGGTGTATTTTTGCCTTTGTATTTGAGAGGCACTTTATTTCCTTTTAGTAACTATTGTATATTGTTTCTAGGGTATGTTACTTGGGCACTTTGACTCTATTTAACCTAACCTAGAAATACACTCTTTTCTTAGTTTTCTAGTAGTAGGATTGGGAGTGGCATTAGCAAGCTAGAGAGTGCCATTAGCAAGCTAGAGAGTGTTACTAGCAATTTAGCCAAAAGGTGGTCTTAGGCTAAAATTTACATATTGGACTCATTTTACTCCTAATTGTCGCCACCCGGCCCGAAACGGGCTTTCGGCATTCGCGATGGATGGTTGGACTCTTTTATTTGTTTAAAAATATGGATTGCTAGAATGACTTATTCTCAAACTGAGACCTTGTCAAACGAGCAATTTTATTAAAAGGCTCACCAATCCATGTTAATCCCAAGCGGGACCCTCCATGGATTAGCGGTTTTCATAAAAAGGAAGGATTCATGGAGTCGCCACCAATGTTTTACTCAAAACATTGGAAAAAGAAGTTTAAGGCAATCGATTCAAAAATCGACTTCGGCCATGACAACCAGAGTCGGGTAAGGGAGTCGGTTACGCGTGGGGAAGGTGTTAGCACCCCACAGCGCCCCTTTCGGGTTCCCTATGACAGATTATTTCTAAAAATAATAGTGCAAAATTACTAAATTACCCCTATTTATTCTAAACAATTATAACTTAACTATCTACATGATGACAGTTAAATATACACACAGAAAACAGTAAAAGGAAGGTCTTAAGAAGAAACCTTTGAAGCGTGCTTTTATATTCAAGTAAAACTGGGAAGCTTTTTGGCGTTCCCTCGCTCTACAAGCCCGCTCGCTCCCTCCTAGAAAATTTTAACTATGGAAATCCGGAGGATTTCCCTTCGACTCAGTTCGAGACTCAAGCAAAAAGCTCAGAACTCGAGAACTTTGTCGGATCAACTCTCCGAGTGATTTCTAGGCAGAGCACTGCTCAAAAAAAACCCAGAATACTCAAGAAGAGGGTTAAAACTCAGTGTAAAAGTGTGGAATGACGTCCAAATGACGTCCTATTTATAGGGATGAGGCGCAATACGGCCCCTGGGGTCAATACGGCCCGTATTGAGTTTTTGAACTACAATACGGCCGTATTGAATTCAATACGGCCGTATTGAATTCAATACGGCCGTATTGAAGTTCAAGAAACCTCAATACAGCCGTATTGAGTTCAGTGCGGCCGTATTGAAGTTCAAGAAACCTCAATACGGCCGTATTGAGTTCAGTGCGGCCGTATTGTAGTTCAAAATGTTCAATACGGCCGTACTAAACTTTTGGGAGGCCGTATTGGGCTTCATTCCCTCCACTTCCTTATTTTGAGCTATTACAAGACCTCTAGACCTACAGAGAATCCTCCTAGGGCCTTCCATGAGTCCTTCTGGCTGACTTTCCTTCAGTCCTCAAGATTCTTCAAGCTTTATTTCTGACCCGGACAATTTTAGGGGTCTACAGCTGCCCCCCCTATACTTAGTCGGACGGCCTTTTGGTGTACCGGCTGACAAGTAAAGGAGTTGACCCAATTGTCCGGGTGATGTGCCAACCTTCTGACTTGTAGCGTCTTCCGGTGGAAAATTGTTGAGTAGCCTCTCCAGGTTGTTGCATACCTCGGCGCTTCTGACAACCTCGGTAGCTAAGTTTACCCTCTCCAGGGTCAACTTCACTCGACGCCCGAGCCGGAAGTTGAACACCAACGTGCCTCTGACGACGCTGATGGTTGAGTACTGTCTCTCCAGACCTTGAGTACCGTCTCTCCAGACTTTGAGTACCGTCTCTCCAGACCTTGAGTACCGTCTCTCCAGACTCTGAGTACCGTCTCTCCAGACTCTGAGTACCGTCTCTCCAGACTCTGAGTACCGTCTCTCTAGACTCTGAGTACCGTCTCTCCAGACTCTAAGTACCGTCTCTCCAGACTTTGAGTACCGTCTCTCCAGACTTTGAGTACCGTCTCTCCAGACTTTGAGTACCGTCTCTCCAGACTTTGAGTACCGTCTCTCCAGACTTTGAGTACCGTCTCTCCAGACTTTGAGTACCGTCTCTCCAGACTTTGAGTACCGTCTCTCCAGACTTTGAGTACCGTCTCTCCAGACTCTGAGTACCGTCTCTCCAGACTCTGAGTACCGTCTCTCTAGACTCTGAGTACCGTCTCTCCAGACTCTGAGTACCGTCTCTCCAGACTCTAAGTACCGTCTCTCCAGACTCTGAGTACCGTCTCTCCAGACTCTGAGTACCGTCTCTCCAGACTCTAAGTACCGTCTCTCCAGACTTTGAGTACCGTCTCTCCAGACTTTGAGTACCGTCTCTCCAGACTTTGAGTACCGTCTCTCCAGACTTTGAGTACCGTCTCTCCAGACTTTGAGTACCGTCTCTCCAGACTTTGAGTACCGTCTCTCCAGACTTTGCTTCGGTTGTCTCTGACGACCTAGGCAACTGAGTTTGCCCTTTCCAGGGTCTGCGTCCGTGTCTTCTGATCACTTCGGCAATGCGAGTTTACCCTCTCCAAGGATCTGAGATGATTTTTTGTCTCCACAGTCCACTATGCTGCTTCGATGTTTTTTCTGATTTTGTGCCACTGAGGGCTGGATAACGCAGGGATCCGTCTAGGGGATATGCAGTCATTCATAGGTTCTTGTGCCCCAACTTGCTTTTGCATAGTTGGTACCCATGGGGAATTTCTGACTCCTTGGGGTGTAGACACAGATGCTCTTCTTGAATTGAGCGATGCCTTATGTTTGGCTGACGTCCTTTGACGTTGGTGGAGTATCCCGGTTATCCTTATTCGGGTATCTCTTTTGGATTTTCTGATTTTTGCTGCCTCTGTGTAGGCTGTTATTCGCTGGGGATTCTGTCATTCAATTCTTGACTGGCCTCTTCTGTTAGGCAAATCATCTTGATGTTCGGTGTTTTGGCTGGATGCCGAATTCCGCTTGGGGAATATTTATTGATATTTTTTATTTTTCTCCTTTTGTAGGGGTGCCTCTTGAGTAGGCGACTGGGGATTTGGGGATCTTATGTATCCCAGAGTATTATTTAGGAAGCCTCTGCAGGCTTAGCCTCACTCAGCGCTTGAGTCAGAGAGCTATCTTCCACTGAGGAAGTTTCAAGTCCTTTGACTGAATAATTTGCTTGGATGATCGCGCTTCCATTGGGGATTTTGACGATCTTGCTTTGATAGCTCTCGCTAGGGATTTGTTCCATGAGCTTAAGCTGAGGTTTCTCTGGGGAGTATTATTTCTGCGAGCCTCTCCAGGCTCAGTTATTCTGAGAGAGTATTATTTCGGCGAGCCTCTCCAGGCTCAATTATTCTGAGAGAGTATTATTTCGGCGAGCCTCTCCAGGCTCAGTTATTCTGTACGAGTATTATTTCGGCAAGCCTCTCCAGGCTCAGTTATTCTGTACAATTGGAATCTTTGCCTTTTTTTTTGTCGAATTTTGACTTTTTCTGTATTTTTGCCTTTTTTGTCATTTTTTGGCTTTTTCTGTATTTGATTGTTTTTTCTGTCGATTTGCGGCTTTTTTTGTTGACCGCTGCCATACACAAGCAATTTTTCCTATTTTTCTGTTTTATGCAATTGCCTCATGAAGAGGTCTTTGAAAATTTCTTTGTGGCTAATACGGCCATATCCATTTCAGTACGCCCGTATTGAGTTGAAAATTTGTTCATAACCCTATTTTTAGTACGGGTGTACTGAACATGATACGGGCGCATTTGTTTTTTCTGAAGTTTGATTTTTTTTTTTTTTTTTTTAACAAACAGAGAATAAGTGATCTTCCATTACACCTATCATCTGTATGCATGTATGCGGTATGATGCACCTAATTCTATTTGATTTATCTTTCAAAAGAATTAACCGATGCGTTTTTGTTTGGATTCTGCCATTCCTCAAGACGGACTGTGCGCTGCCGATTTCCGTAACCGAGGAATGATGCGTATTTGATTTTGGTGTCATCAACCAAATGATTTTCCTTTCCTTTAGAAGATGTGTCAACCCTCCTATTGACTACTATATCTCCATGTTTCCACTAGATTATTCAAAAATCGTTTGGGACAAGAGAGAATAGAAGGAAAGGATATTTTTTCGAAAGTTTGTGTTTTAGAGGGGATTATTTATTTTTTGAAAAATGGATTTTGTAAGAATGGCTTGGCCAATGGTAGGCTTAAGTGTTTAGGCTTGTTTGATTAAACACTTATGAAGTTAAGCACGTCTTGGTTATTAACGTTCGTGATTTGATAACTTGGATAGCTTTTCTTGAGCCCCTTTGTTGAATTCAGTTGGTGGTACCATCATGGATTTATTCTGTTTTTCGATTGCCCTAACTTTTGCCTAAAACACCCATTTGTGGAGTTTTAGCGGGCTTTTGTTTTTGTTCATTATTTTGTAACCCTAATTTTTGCCTAGGTCACCCTTTTGTGGGATTCCTAGCGGGTCTTTTGCTCTTATTTTTGCGCAGCCCCCTTTTTGGGTTTCCTGCCGAGCTTCTTTTATATTTTTAGGATTTTTGTCCTGAATGGATTTCTTTTTATCCATGACGGCACTTATTGAGGCCAAGGAAAGGTGCTCCAAGTTGTCACACACTTCCACATGAAAAAAGATGCGGGTTTATTTTTATTAAGACGATTTTAACCTCATTTATGTTTATTCAAACAGGGTTAAATAATGCGGTCTAGAATTTTATTGTAAGCAAGAAAAGAAGCAATAAGAAATAATGAAGAATGATTTTATTATAATCATAGTGGAAACATGTGCCCTATCGAGGCTCGGGGGTCGGGCTGTCCCCGAGGAGTAATCTCTAATAGTCATCAGGTCTATACATCCCTATTGGAAGGAGAAGAGCACTTGATGACGACGACCGGCCTTGACGCTTGTGAACCGGCCTTCCTAAAGATCTGGCTTAAAGAACGTCGAGAAGGATCTTGGTTCCTCTTCGTCCTTTGATCTTTATTAGGGTTGTATCCTAACCCTTGTTTCCCTGGATTATCCTTGATAATGGGTAGCTCCGGGATTCCTTGGGAGTCCTTGCCTAATCCTTGTCCTGGCAAGTATCCGTTCTTAGTGAGCATATGGGCTACCTTCTTCATTTCTCGGGGAAACGTCTCAACATTGGCAATTTCCAATGCTTGGAAGGCGGTTTCCAAAGCTTCCTCTGCTGCATCCACATAAGGTATGGTGGATGGCTTGCTGATGAGTATGTCATCTTCAGCTTGTACGGTCACCAGTTTGTCACCCACTATGAACTTGACTTTCTGGTGGAGCGTAGAGGGTACAGCTTTCGCATCATGAATCCAAGGTCGGCCGAGGAGACAGCTGTATGCAGGAGTAATATCCATTACTTGGAATTCGACATTAAAGATAGTGGGCCCAATTTGGATTGGAAGACTGATTTCTCCCACCACTTCTCTTTTAGAGCCGTCGAAAGCTCGAACGATCATGTTGCTCGGGCGTATTTGGACTCCCTTGATTGTCATTTGGTCGAACGTTCTCTTTGGCATTACGTTCAAGGAAGATCCATTATCCACCAAGACCTTTGCGATGTGATACTCCTTGCACTTTACAGAGATGTGCAAGGGCTTGTTGTGGTTCGGTCCCTCAGCGGGGATCTCTTCATCGGTGAAAGAGAGGTGATCATTAGCCGTGATGTGACTAACAATCCCCTCAAATTTGTCTTGGGAGATAGTATGCGACACATATGCCTCGTTCAAGACTTTCAACAGAGCTTGCCGATGCGGTTCGGAGCTTAGGATCAACGACAACAAAGTGATCTTTGCTGGTGTCTTGTGAAGTTGATCCACAATGGAATACTCGCTTTGTTTGATGATTTTAACAGCTCATCAGTCTCCTCCTCGGATTCTCTATCTTCCTCGGTTTTCTCCTTTTCTTTTCCTTTATTCTTGGGAGCTTTGTCGTGCAGATCTTCGGGAGTGTAGATCCTTCCACTCCTAGTCATGCCCCCAAGTCCAGCGATGTTGGAGATATCGCTGTCGGCAGAAGAATGGACGTCGTATATCCATGGCACAGCCTTATTTGATTCGTAAGGGAAAGGCCTTGGAGCGGTGATCCTTAATGGTGTTGGACCTTCCCCTTTGTTTGTCTTGATTACCAACAACGGAGTTGACGTGTGTTCGCTTGGCGCGGTTGTTGGCTTACACTTGATAACGAACGGCGTGCGATCCACTCTTTGATTATACGCATCGATTAATTCTTTCTTTTTATTAATGTTTATTAATGGATTACTAGGAGAGATGTATGAAATGAATGACTCCTAGATCCCTCCATGATCTATATGCATGATATGAGATGATGATGTTGAATATGCATGCATTGTGTTTATTGAACTAAGCATTATCATGTTTTCGGGATGTCCCTAAGATGATGCATGATATTGCTTGGTTTTGGGTAAATATCATTTTTCTTTGTTTTTTGAATATATATTTTTTGTATTTTTAGGGTGAAAAGGGAAACTACCTATATGAATGTGATGAAGGTAGATGTTAACACCATGTAATGGAAGATTCTTATTTCTATTTATTCTTATTTAAAAAGGAATAGGAATGTTGTATGTTTAAAGAAATGCAATGTATGCTCAAACAATTTCACATAAACAATGCACAAACAATTCACTCATCCACGAACAGTCACGAGCGAATCACGAGGTAGGGGTATCCTGCAGAAAAGTGCATATTCAAGGTGGTTCTAACTGTTCTCACCGGTCTGAGGCCCCCAAGGTGCCCCCATTATAGGGACCCAATTCCTCTCGTCGTAAGCCGATGGAAAGCTCCAACGCACTGTCGGACTCGAGTTCATGGTTATCACCTTGAGTGATGCTTTCCGACAACGGTCTACGGGCACCTATAGACCCATTCGACAACCGGCCGTACTAACATCCACTCCCTATGGCTTACCACTCATGCCCCCGGGTATAGAGGGAACTGTTGTGTGCAAAGGTTTGTGTGCAATTTATATTTCAAACAATTGCAGAAACTAAACATACAACAGTTTATTAAAGCCATATAAATAAAGCATGTTATCATACAAACAAGGGGTAATAAAGTAATTTTAACTATTATTTGTTAAAAATAATCTGTCACTAAATGGGACTGACTCTCAAAGCTTCCCCAGTGGAGTCGCCATCTGTCGCCACCGGCCCGAAACGGGCTTTCGGCATTCGCGATGGATGGTTGGACTCTTTTATTTGTTTAAAAATATGGATTGCTAGAATGACTTATTCTCAAACTGAGACCTTGTCAAACGAGCAATTTTATTAAAAGGCTCACCAATCCATGTTAATCCCAAGCGGGACCCTCCATGGATTAGCGGTTTTCATAAAAAGGAAGGATTCATGGAGTCGCCACCAATGTTTTACTCAAAACATTGGAAAAAGAAGTTTAAGGCAATCGATTCAAAAATCGACTTCGGCCATGACAACCAGAGTCGGGTAAGGGAGTCGGTTACGCGTGGGGAAGGTGTTAGCACCCCACAGCGCCCCTTTCGGGTTCCCTATGACAGATTATTTCTAAAAATAATAGTGCGAAATTACTAAATTACCCCTATTTATTCTAAACAATTATAACTTAACTATCTACATGATGACAGTTAAATATACACACAGAAAACAGTAAAAGGAAGGTCTTAAGAAGAAACCTTTGAAGCGTGCTTTTATATTCAAGTAAAACTGGGAAGCTTTTTGGCGTTCCCTCGCTCTACAAGCCCGCTCGCTCCCTCCTAGAAAATTTTAACTATGGAAATCCGGAGGATTTCCCTTCGACTCAGTTCGAGACTCAAGCAAAAAGCTCAGAACTCGAGAACTTTGTCGGATCAACTCTCCGAGTGATTTCTAGGCAGAGCACTGCTCAAAAAAACCCAGAATACTCAAGAAGAGGGTTAAAACTCAGTGTAAAAGTGTGGAATGACGTCCAAATGACGTCCTATTTATAGGGATGAGGCGCAATACGACCCCTGGGGTCAATACGGCCCGTATTGAGTTTTTGAACTACAATACGGCCGTATTGAAGTTCAAGAAACCTCAATATAGCAGTATTGAGTTCAGTGCGGCCGTATTGAAGTTCAAGAAACCTCAATACGGCCGTATTGAGTTCAGTGCGGCCGTATTGTAGTTCAAAATGTTCAATACGGCCGTACTGAACTTTTGGGAGGCCGTATTGGGCTTCATTCCCTCCACTTCCTTATTTTGAGCTATTACAAGGCCTCTAGACCTACAGAGAATCCTCCTAGGGCCTTCCATGAGTCCTTCTGGCTGACTTTCCTTCAGTCCTCAAGAGTCTTCAAGCTTTATTTCCGACCCGGACAATTTTAGGGGTCTACACTAATTTTTCATAGATTTGATTTAGCTAGGTTCCATTCACATTGAATGAACCTAACTAAACCAAATTAACCATTTCAAAACCGGTTGGAGTAAAATAAGTCCAAAGAGCCGCCCACCTAGATGTGTTCACACTTGTGTTCAGACTTGGCCAAATAGCTTGGTGCTTCTCAAGCTTGGAAGCTTGAAGCACAAGCTTCTCCTTAGCTAGCTTACCAAGCAAGCTAAGAGAGAAGCTTGCACTTCAAGCCTCTTGACCTTGGACGGATTAGCTAGACCTTACCATGGTTCCTAGTGAACCATGGTTAAGGCTAGCTTGCTCTCTAAGCTTCCTACTCCTATATTTTCGTTTTTCCTTCATTGTAAAACACTTTTGGATGTATTGAGATTTCATTTCTGAAATATTGTTCAGATTTCTCTCTTCTAAAAGTCCCTAAACCTCTTTGATATTCATCCAATTCTCTTATCCCTTCACTAGAAGAGTGTGGCAAGAATTGAAGAGGCTTATCTCTTCATCAAGGAGTGGCGCCTCTTGGGAGAGTTCTCCACCAAACCTTGGTGGTTCTAAGGCCTCCTCCTCCATAGGAGACCTTAGCAAAGCTTAGGAAGAATCAAGGAGCCAAAGATCTAGGGAGGAACTTGAAGAGGATTCACATCAATCTGGATTCTCCAAACAAGTTTCCATTAGGAAGTCCACCAATGCATGGCACTCCCTTGAAAACTAAGGGTGGCCATAAGAACTCTTTTCTCTTCACTCACATTGTGGCAAGTGAAGAGTTGTTCAACCTTCATCTCCCAATCTAAATAATCATCAACATTGTCTTTCCCATGGAAGGGAGGAAGGTCAAACCTAGGTTCTCTAAGAGTAGTTGTTTCATGCCTAGGCCTATGTTGCCTAGGGGGTCTTTGATAGTAGCCATCATCATGGTGACTACTATAAAACCCTTCACTTGATGAGTGAGTGTGTGAATATTGGCTCTTGGGCCGTGATGGTTCTTCATCGTGTTTGTTTCTATGAGGCCTAGAAAGCCCTTCACCATCATGTCTTTTGGGCCTAGAAGGCCCATGACCCTCATTGGCATGGGGTTTGCTAGTCTCACCCCTCACCACAAGTTTATTCAACAACTCTTTTATTGTTGTATTGTTTTTTTCATTTTCTATCTCTTTTTTTCTAATATAGTCCCTAAGTTCTCTAAGCTCATTTTTAGAAATTCTATGACTCTTAGGAGAATGATGACCATGCATACTACTTTCATGAGAATGATCACTCATTTTTGCAAGGGAATGATTTTCACAAATCTTAAAGAATTTTGCAAATTGAGTGATAAATATTTTCACAAAAGGTTTTCTCTTTTAGATGTGAGACTAAGCACTTGGAGGTCTAAGTATACAAGTTGCACTATCAAGAGAGGTGAGCTACAAGGAGCCACTTAATAACCAAGCCTTTTCAAGTGGAAATTACTAAACCCCCTTATACTTTTCTCACAAAACAACTTTTCACACAAACAAGTCAAGTAATTGTGTGTGTGTGCACGCAACCCCTATTAGGAAAAGGAAGCCTTCTAAACGAGCTTAGAATTAAAACAAGTTAAAGGAAATCAAATAAAGCATACACTAGTCGTATGGTCCTAGGGTGGAAGTCCAAGTGACACTTGAAGCCTTTTGGGACACTTCCACAAGTCCTAAACGTATTATGAAAGCAAGTAACTAGGTGTCTCCTAGTGGAAGCCCAAATGACACTTGAAGCCTTTTGGGGACCCTTCCACAAGTACTAAACGTGTCTAGGAATCTTTATTTAGAACTATTTATGAAGTGGTGGGACTTAATAAAAAAGTTTTCTCAAACAACCACTCCAAAATGTAAGTTTATTTTAACAAAAAGGAAATTAAAAAGTTAACCCAAGGTAGGGTTAAGAAGTTACAACAATGGAAGCAATACAAATCAAGAATACTTGAAGAACTTCCACCAAGGGAGGTTGGTAACAAGCTTGGAACAGCCTTGGAGTCAAGTTGAATGGCCAATTTGAAGGTGGAAAATTGGTCTTCACAAATCCGTCTCTAAGCCTCCAAATTTGTCACTAGTTCTTCAAATCCGTCTCTAATTTTCTTCCAAAATCCGTCTCCAAATTTGACCTAAAATTAGGAACAAGTCTTGGCTGCAAAAAGGAACAAACAAGTGAGCCTTTCCAAGGTGTTTCACTCAAGAAATCTGTACCTCAATCTTCTTCAAGTGTTGACCCCTTTGAGATTAATCCAATGTGTCTCAATTAACTCTTCCTTCCAAGTGTAATGGCTTGAAAAAGAGTTATATCTCACCAAGGCTTAACAATCAACAAGAGAGAGTAGAGGCCAAGAAATTAAAACTAAAAATGCACAATTAGAATAGGCTACACTCTTATAGGAATTAATGTGACAAAACAAAGAAAGCCAAGAAGACACAAAGCAACAATTAAGGGTTTATTTCAAAGCTAGCACACAAAAGAATAACCCTAGGAATAGCTCTAGAATGGATTATAAAAAAAAACAAAAATTGTGCTATGATTTTGAGTATTTCAAAGTCTTTTTCCAACCACTGGAAAGCAAGAAAACCTCAAGAAAATTCAGACAAAAATTCAAGGCCAAGTGCTACTATTAGTGTTTTGTTTTCACTTTTCTTTTTCTAGGTTTTTCTCTTTTGTTTTCTTTTCTTTTTCTTGTATTTTTGTCTCTTTATTTTCTTTTTCTTTTGAATACAGAATATTAGCACTTAAAACAGAGGCCAAACAATTAATAAAGAGGTTTCCAAGTGGTGGAGAAAAGAGAAGAAAGAAGAGTCAGAAGTGTAAGTGTAGTCAAAATTTCAACCACAAAATGTTACTAGTTTTGGTACTAGTTTGTTCTTATCTTTTGTACACTTTGATTTTCGTTTTTAATACACTTCTAACTCTGTTTTCTTTTTTCAAAACAAGCACAAGACACACAAAGAATTGCTTGCCACAAATTGCTAAGAAACTAATAGCAAATGAAGTTCACAAAAAATTGACTCTAGAACATGTTAGGACTAATAACATGCATTGGAAACATTTAATGAGCACTCTAAGATTTTTTAATGTTCAGCCAGAAATGACACCATACAAGAACAGATATCAATTCATATAGATTCAAAAATAAAAAGGCACAACAAGGATTTAATGACAATCAAAACAACTACACATGACTCTAAGACAAAACTAGTAGATTAAGAAATTAAAATGCTTGTATTCTTGTTTCTTTTTGGGAATTTCTTTTTAGACCGAATATTAAGGAGTCCAATGGAAGATAAAAGCAATCCTAAAACATTTAAAAAGACATACAAAGAATACCTAAGGCACACACAAAGATTGATTCACAAGAATTTAGAACATGAATCAAGAACAAGCAAGACAAAGTGAGTATGTTCTATAGATTTATAGGTGTGACACAAGAACAACTCAAGGCACACAAACACAAGACAATAAAAGGAAATACACGTAGGAACAATTTAGACACATTTTTACATGATTTGAATCGAAAAAAATTGGAAGAAAAAGCTCAAAAACGAATTTACCAAGGAGACCTAGCTCTGATACCAAATGATGGAAAACTTGGTGGAGAATCGGGATTAATGTTGATTCCTCTTCAAGTTCCTCCCTAGACCTTTGGCTCCTTGATTCTTCTTAAGCTTCTCCAAGGTCTCCAATGGAGGAAGAGACCTTGGAAGTACCACGGTTTGGTAGAAAACTCTCTCAAGAGACGCCACTCCTTGGAGAAGAGATAAGTCTCTTCAATTCTCACCACACTCTTCTATGGAAGGGATAAGAGAAATGGATGAATATCAAAGAGGTTAAAGACTTTTGGAAGAGAGAATTTTCATGCAAATTCTGATCTCACTCCAAAATATCATCCAAAAGTGTTTTACAATGAAAGGAAAACAAATATATAGGAGTAGGAAGCTTGGAGAGCAAGCTAGCCTTAACCATGGTTCACTAGGAACCATGGTAAGGTCTAGCTAACCGTCCATGGTCTAGAGGCTTGGAGAGTGTAATATTCATCTTTTTAAAGGGGTATTTTTGTAATTTTTTTATTAATGGCATTTTCGCAATTTTATTAAAGTTTGAGGGGTAAATGGGTAACTTGGAACGGGCTGTTCCAAAATTGGAACGGGTCGTTCCAAGCAATAAAAAGACACTAAATTTTAAGTTGGGACGGGTCCTGAACGGGTCGTTCCAACAAGGAGAACGGGCCGTTCTGATTTTGGAACGGGCCGTTCTAGAAGGAGCACGGGCCGTTCCGGAAGGAGAACGGGCTGTTTTGGATGAGTCTCGGAACGGGCCGTTCTGGTTTTGGAACGGGCCATTCCAGTTCAAAAATTTGCGTAGGTTTTTCGGGCCCAGAACGGGCGTTCCGCTTTTTGGAACGGGTCGTTCCGGGTGAGGCAGGCAGAACTCTATAAATAGGGGGTTGGGGGTGTTGCAAAAGGTGGATTTTTGGAGAAGGTCCTAGAGAGAGAAAGAGGAGAGAGAGAGAAAGAAAGAGAGAGGAGGAGAAAGAAAAGAGGAGAGAGAGGAAGAGAAATCCAGAGAATGAGGTTCTGCCAGGGGAAAGAAAAGAGAAGGGAGAGGGGGAGGTTCTGCCCTAGTTTCGATTTTTGCTTTTCCAAGTAAGGGTAGTACTTATAAGACTTAATCTAGTATGTATGAGTATGATAGGGGTAGTATAACTTTTAATATGCTATTTGGTTTATATGAAGATTGTCAATTGTTTAAATTGATGGTTGTTTTAGGTGTTTAATTATTTGTTATTATATTGAATGATTTGGCATGGTTATGGAAAAGTTTGTATGAAATTATGGAATATGCTATGTGTGTTTGGTTTGGAAAAGTAAATAGGACTTAGAGGGGTAAGGTTATGGTATGGATTAGATCTCTTGGTGAGATCAGGATATAATCTTTGGAAAAATATGGAATTTGGGAATCCCATAGTGAGGATTCCAATGTGGAACTTTTCCAAAGGTTATATAATAAACCACTTCAGATGTTAGGTGGATTCTGAAGTACTCCTCTAAGTATTCTATTTGCTACCGGTATGGGTCCAGGCCGAGTCATACCGATGGATGAGGTGGCCACGATCACCAGGGTTACGTGACGACGTAATCCAACTGTATATTTTCCATGAGAGGTTAGGTGTGAGACATGGGTTGATGACATGTTTCACCGTATCAACACTTGGTTTAGATGTGTTGAGGCCAACATTTGGTTTGGATGTGTTGGTTACATCATGGATTATACAGTGGTGTGACTTTGTTTTGGGATGTGGAATATGTATACATATGGTATGGATTGTATACATTGGTTATGGATTCTTTTTTATCATAAAATATGTATGCATTGGCAAGGATGTGTATACATTATATTTTGGATTGGTCTATGTTTAGCTTGAAAATGACTTGATGGTCTGGATAAATACTGTGGATAAATATCTGTTTAATGATATTTTATTATGATGTACTATGATTGGTTTTATATGTGCTAACCCTTATATTTCCATGATGGACTGTGATGATCTCACTATGTGGGGGAGCAGATCAGGTATGAGGTCTTGGGATAGCAAGGAGTCTTTTGGATAGCTGCTTTGAGAAGTGGCTAGGTTTAGAGCTTGACCAGCACCTAGGGTGTCTCATTTTGATGTCTTCATGATATTGTAATTATATTACCTTTTTGTATTAATGTATAACCTTACTGAGGAAAATGACTTTATTATAAAAATATGTTATATATTTTGGAAACAATTTTATATGTTATTGTATATTTACACTCTAGCGTAGCTGGCCCTTGTTCTATTTTCTTTATTATATATTTTTTTTTGTTGGTTCTGGATGTGACGGCCTAGGGTGGGTCGTTACAGAGAGCAAGCTACTCACTTAGCTTGCTTGGTAAGCAAGCTAAGAAGAAGCTTGTGCTTCAAGCTTCTAAGCTTAAGAGAGAACAAGCAAACCGGCCATGTGAACACAAGGCAAGGTGGGCGGCTCATGGACTTTATTTTACTCCAACCGGTTTTGAAAAATGTTGATTTGGTTTAATTAGGTTCATCCAATGTGAATGGAACCTAGCTAAATCAAATCTATGAAAAATTAGGAGTAAAATGAGTCTAATATGTAAAATTTAGCCTATGTCCATCTCTTGGTCCAAATGCTAGTAACACTCTCTAGCTTGCTAGTCACACTCTCTAGCTTGCTAATGCCACTCCCAATCCTACTACTAGAGAAATAAGAAAAGAGTGTTTTTCTAGATTAGGTTAAATGGAGTTAAAGTGCTCAAGTAACCTACCCTAGAAGCAATATACAATAGCTAATAAAAGGAAATAAAGTGTCTCTCAAATACAAAGGCAAAAATACACCTATACAAGTATCCACTATATACAAGGTACAAGAAATCAACTATACAATGTATTTACAATAGAGACTCCTTAGATCAACCTTCACCCTTCTTGGTCTTACCTCTTCCAAAGGGATTCTTGGGGATTAGATTTCCATCAGTTTTCTTGTCAAATTGCCAAGGCCTCCCAAGTAAAATATGACTAGCATCCAATGACACTATGTCACACAAAAATTCATCCTTATACTTGCCAATGGATATAGGTATATTGACTTGTTGGTTGACTACAATACCTCCTTCCTCATTGATCCATTTTAACTAGTAAGGTTTAGGATGCAATAGAGTAGTTAAGGCCAACTTGTTAACCAATCTAGTACTACAACAATTATAACTAGATCCACTATCCACAATGAGAGAACAAGAGTTGTCTACCTTGCATATTGTATGAAACAAGTTCTC
Organism: Cajanus cajan; assembly: GCF_000230855.2. Taxonomy (NCBI): domain Eukaryota; kingdom Viridiplantae; phylum Streptophyta; class Magnoliopsida; order Fabales; family Fabaceae; genus Cajanus; species Cajanus cajan. Next base: position 14,588,095 of record NC_138522.1, on the reverse strand, counting down.
TCTTTGGGATTGATCTAAGCCACTAGATTGGTTCCCAAGGAGCCTTCTTACCATCAATAAGTCTCCTTCACATGGGTAAGTTTCTTCCTCAGATTCTAAAACTTCTTCTTCATTACTTGAAGATGAGGAAGTAGCTTCATCAAGGCTACTATAGTGATATTGGCCCCTTAAAATCATGGTTTTCTTGGTGGGGCATTATGAAGAAATGTGCCCATGGCCAAGACACTTGAAACACTTAATGTCACTTGTTTTAGTGTCTTTGGAAGATTCCTTAAAAGAAGATCTTTCTTTTTCTTTTTCATTAGGAAAAGGTTTGGAAGAGGGGCCCTCCTTGTTAAAATTCTTGGAGTAAGAGAGAATGGAGTCTTTTCTAAAAGATTTTCTCTTAAGTTGATGTTCCACTCTAGAACAAAGTTGAACAAGCTCATTCAAATCTCTATATGGTAGGAGTTCAACTTTGTCTCTTTTTTCAAGGTTAAGACCACTTTGAAACCTTGAGATGGTGGTCCTCTCTTCTTCCCTTATCCTAGCCCTCATCATAAGTAACTCCATAGATTACCTATATTCTTCCACACTAGATGACCCTTATTTTAATCTTTGAAGTTTATCCATGAGTTCTCGATCATAGTATGAAGGAATATGCCTCCTTCTCAAGGCACTATGGAGCTCATTCCAATATTGGATTTGGGGCTCATGATTTATTCTTCTTTCTTTTTCTAAAGAGGTCCACCAATACATGGCATGCCCTTGGAAGCTAAAGGTTGCCAAAGAAACCTTCCTTTCTTCACTTATTCCATGGCAAGAGAAAAGTTGTTCAACTTTCATTTCCCAATCTAAATATGTTTCAACATTGTCCTTGCCATGAAATGAGGAAAGAGTAATTTTGGGTTCCTTATTGTAGGACTCCCTAGGTCTATGTTGTCTTGGGGGTCTTTGATAGTAATCATCATTGTGATGACTACTATAAAAGCTCTCACTTGGAGGTTGGGTGTGATGCCCTTCCTCCTCATGTATGCTTGTAGGTGTCGCAACCCAAAAATTTCTGATCTTGCGACCTATGGTTTAGACATCCTTTTGAAAATCTCATCAATTAAGGAATGTCCGGACACCAGACTAATCCTTAATTAATGATTTTGAAAATAGGTTTATGGAGTCGCCACCAATGTTTTACTTAAAACATTGGAAAAAGAAAAGGTTTTTTTAAGGTCCAATAATGGCCTTGATAACCAAAATTGGATTCGGGGGTCGATTACGTGTAGAGAAGGTATTAAGCACCCCTACAATGCCCTAAATCGGTACCCTATGATAAAATTAACACGATAAAAATTAATAAATTAAATATTGAATCCCCTTTATTAATGTTTATTTACATGCTTAAAATATAAATTAAGCGATTAACTCTAAAATATCATTATGACGTTTATTATAACAAAAAAAGATAAAGATGAGAAATAAAAGGGAGAGAAGAAGATTGACTGAAATACCTCTTGAACGAGCTTTATTGAATCTTCAAATATGGAGAAGGTGCTTTGTGGCGACCTTTCACACTATAATATGTCTCACAGATCTCAAGAAATATAATAGGAAGGAGAAAGAAGATAGAGATGCGACACAAATCTCAAGAAATACAATAGAAGGAAGAAAGATAGAGAATTTTCGTGCTCAAAGGAGTCTTATATTTATATTTTTAATTTGTATTAATATACAATTTAACATGTAATTTTTTATGTATTTTTTTACAAAATAAAAATAAAAATAATTTTAAATAAGATAGAAAAATTGAAATTTAAAATAAGATATGAATTTATTAAAATTTATAAGTATAAAATATATTTAATATGAATTTTTTTAATAAAAATTGAGTCATGCGGTTCAACTAGTGACCTACCGATTCAACTTTTGACCCACTGACCCAGTACCTTAACCAATTCGATGACCGGTCCGGTTTTTAAAACTATGGTCCTTTGTCCGCACTTTAAAAGTTGAGCTGTCAACCAGACTCGATCATATCATAAATTCAATTCCACAGGTCAGATTAGTTTAATATGTAAGTATAATATTGAGTTCATGACTTGTTTTTCTAAAATTTAAAAAGTTCCATTGAATTTATCACAATGTTTAGTTCCTAAACTTTTCAGTTATTCAAATAATTTTAAATTTTTTTATTTGTTTTTATAGTTTATATTAAATTGAATCTTACAAACACCTCCAAGCAAAACCATCGATCCCACTTCCTTTTTGCCATATATGTTCATCGTGAGCATGGGAAGAATAAATAACTTAGTGCCTCGCTGTCTCTTAGGTGCTTCTTTTTGTTCACTCATGTTTATACAGTAGCAATTTTTGCATCGTGTTGGTCAAGTGACATAGACATATAATGCCTACGTGTTGAGTACAATTTGCATTTATTTGAAGGTTACATCCAATTCGAGCAACCCTAGCTACCTCAATTCTGGTCTGCCACAGCTAGCTTAACCCCACCTCTTCATCAGAAGCAGCATAAAGGTCAAAAAGCATTCACGTTAACATGTGCTAGAACTACAATAGTAAATCAAATGTGACGTACCTGCAGCATTATTAGGTAATAAATTAACAAAGACCAAATTACACTTTAATTTGAACACGTATCATTCTTTATGGCTTCTGTTAATTTATTAATATAAACGAAGAAATTATAATCATGAAATAATTATCTACTATACGTTTGTTGTAGACGAAAATGAGTGAGAAGAAAAAGAAGAGCGAAGAGAAAATAAATTTCGCTCGTTTGACAACGACGAAAGTCACAGTTCACGCTTTTTTTTTTTTTTTCTTCACAAAATAAGAAAGAAATAAATAGTAACATGTCTAACATTCAAAATTAATCGACTGAATTTATTTATTTTTTTTGCAATAGAATTTTTTTTAGTTTTCATTAGAAAATGTATGTGTTATTAATTTAATGGATTAAAATTTTGATTTAGTTGAGAAAAAAAAAATCGACTGTTTTCGTTGATTTTATCGATTAAGTTAAATTTTAATCAATTATTTAATTTGAAAACTATTTTAAATTATTATTAAATAATGTTATTTCTGCTCTATTTTTCTTTCCTCTTTTATTATCTTCTCTATTTTTCTTTATCTTATTCTTCATGTATTTCTTTCATTCCTACCAAATATAATGTTAATGAAAATATTTTTTCTTTTTCAGCTTTCAGATGAATTAATTCAATAAAAATTATTAAATTTCAATTTAAATCGTCATTGATTATTTTAAGGGCTACAATAGTAAATTTAAAAATGGCAAAAAACAAAAACTATCTTTGAATTTCTTACAAAGAAAGAAAAATTATATATATATATATATAACATCTTCGTATATAATAAATTAAAATGCAATCTCTCAAGGGAGTGTAATTTAAAAAAATTGTAATTTAAACATATGTCCTGAAACTAAAGGAGTTAAAGTCTAATTTGACCTAATATTAGGTACCTATCACAAATCATAAATCACAATTTTTGGAAATTGGAACTTCTACCGTCTAAAAGAGATTTGCATAATATGTAGATTTTAGTGCAATAATTCATATTTAGTATGTTATGTCTACATTTTTATGGCTATATAAGATCAGCTAGCTTTTAGAATATGCTTGAGATTTATATAAACTTTTAAAAACTGAACAATTTCAATCCCACTTTAAGATGAGAGATCCACAAATGAGTTGGAATATAATGCCAAATATTATTACCCCGATCGATTACAAATTGACCAATGACAATTAATTGTAAAATCAATTCATCAACTTCATTGATATATAACCTGCTAATATAGCTAGTCTCACTTTATTAAAAGTGATTAATATAAAATTACAGTTTTCAAATGCACATTGTAAAAGGGGATGAACCATATCTTCAGCATTGAAATTAAACAATCATGGTATAGAATGATATCGTCAATTCCTACGTGGAGCCCTCGGAAAGACAAACAAGAAGAATAATGAATGGGCCTTACCATGTCCCGTAATACACCATTATAAGTCATGGGGATGATTTTAAAGTGGGGAACAGTCAAATTGTTGCTTAAAAATAATGGGGCATGGCATGCTCTCAAACCTTGTGGCTTTTGAGACTCTATTACATGGCCTTGGTCCTGCCCAACAAGGGTCCCATCCTTTAAGAGTAGTCAATTATACCAGCAGAATTATGCAAGTCCTTTTTTGGTTCTTTACCTCTATCTTCTCTCGTGACTTGGCAAAACCAATTTTGCACCAGAATATGGTAGACTGCATGACCCATGTTGTGTGAAACATGCTGTCCTCACAGATGAACAAATGTTCCAAAGAAGAAAGAATTCCCCATAGTGTTTTACTTGTACCATGATGAACGTGGAAGCATAGATTAACGCTTGAAAATATAATTTTACTTGCGTACAATTTTTTTGTATACAGTTAAGAAAGTGAAATTGGACATAATTCAATCATACAACATCCATTGTTATCATATTGATTAAGTAAAATTAGACTTATTTTAACTTTAAAGGATTTATTTGTAAGGTAAGAATTTATTGTCCACTTATATACACAAATATAATTATTTTATGAATTGATGTGAGATCTCCAACTTTTATTTAATTTCATTAATACTGAAAATAAAAGATGAAAAATATAATAAAAATTATGTAAGTTATGTAAAAACATGTTTTGTGTAGTACAATTCTTGAGTAATAATTTTATAAAAAAAATGCCTTTTCAAATTTAAATTTTAAATATATAGTTATATTTAATAATTAAAGCCAAAAATTTATCATTATTTAATTCAAAAAGTATTAACATAAATGATAATAATTTGTATCTTTTTAATTAAAATATTCAAAATTTAAATTATAATTTTGAGTTTGAAATAAACTATATTAAAAGAGAGAATATCCATGTTATGTGGGTTCACAATCCCTAATATAGATTCATCACTATATTACATACTAATATCATGAATATTTAAAAAATAATTCAAAAGGCATTATCTCTTTTAAAAGGAAAAACGTATATCTTAAATATACAACTATTTTAAATATTTAAACAAAATTATCGTTCATATGTATGTCATGACTGAAAAATCATATGTATTAGTATTAACCACGTACATTGTAGATGAAATGAAAGAAGTCATTTCAAATGTCAAGAAGGTCATTTCACTTATTAAAACCGTAATAAAAGTGATCAGCCCGTACACTTTTACTTCACCACCTACCCATTTTTCTTTTACAAAATAATAATAATAATAATTAAATGTGTTTTTAATTCAAATTAAAAATAAATTTATTTTTATCTCTCAAATTAAAATTTATTTTTTAATGTCTGAAATTTTTAAAAATTTTGTTTTATTATCACAAATTACTAATAATATATCTAAAAGAAATAACTTAAAATAATTATACAACATTATCTACATTTAAGTGTGTGTGATATGTTTATTATCAGCAATACTAGTAAATAGATTTATACAATAATATTTAATAAATTCGTTAAAAAAATTTAAATATAATAATTAAAATAAAATCTTTAAAAATTATAAAGATTAAAAAAATTAACTTTAAATTTAAAAGATTAAAAATAAATTTACCTTAAATTTAACGAATTAAAAGCATATTTAAATCTAATAATAATCTTTACATGTATTTCCATATACATATTATTTTAGATATATAATTTTAATTTTTTAAAAATTACACAATAATAATTAAATAAAAAAATTTAAATAAAAAAAAAAAAAAAAACGTCTTCTAACATATTAGTATCTCCTTTGAATCTCTTAATAACTATCTATTATCTTCACCAACGTATGTACATTTAAAGAATGACAAGTCTTTTACCTACCAGTAATAATAGTAATAATAATACCCTTGATACTTGTAAACAATTTTGTGGAAGACAAAAAAAAAAACGAAAAAAGATGGGGTACGTGGTTTCTCATTATAGGAAATATGATTTACTTTGTTCAACCATGCAATCCCCAGGGGGCTACCTATCTATCTAGTCAATGAGAAACCTGTCGCATAAAACAATTTTCTAAAATATAAAAATTATCATGAACAAAACATGTGACTAAAATTCGAAAATTAAATCCTCATTATACAGCATGGATCTGTTTATATTTCATGTTAGGTAAAAAACAATTAATTGAGGTTTTGAGGTCAGAATATCTTTGTTCTTCCCCAATTATATAAATATTCAAGAAGAAAGCAAAGTGCAAACAAAGGCTATATAGGTAGCAACATTAAGAGGTGCAGAGATGTGGATGACACAGCAGGGTGGGGTAGTTATCGTAAGATCTTAATAAAACTGGAGTTGTATTTAGCAGTTTTTCAGAAGCGAAGGGTTAAAAGGGCGTGTTTGTTTCTCATGAAGCGACAAAATATTTAAAGGAGTTAAAAGCTAAATCAGGTAATGAAGAGGTCCTATTTAAACAACGGATCTTATATTCTCTCCAGTTTTGTAGCCTGCAGCAATCTGCACAATTTGCATTTAATTAAAGGCTGTCTTTTTATTTAATGATCGATGCAGAGAAATAATGATGATCGCATCTTCTCTTATGAAACCCCAATGAGCAAGTGAACAACCCCTTGTCCTTTCAAATTCAAGGAACTGTGGTATATATATTTATGCTTTTTGTTTCATTTTCATTGACAGCTTCTAGCTGTCTCTGCTGCTGCTGGGTAAGTCAGGTAACAATTAATGAGTTATGTAGATTTTCCAGGTGGTGTGGTGAAGTTTCCATGCCATTAATAATACATCATGATCATATTGCTAAGTGTATCTTTTCTCAGAATATGAAAGAAAAAGAGGGAAAAAAAAAAAAAAAAGTTCAGACAGATGAAGGGTTAAGAGTTTTCACATGTCCAGAAAAAGCTCTTTCTTCATTATATTATATAGTTCATTTCATTCTTTTTTAGTGCTTGGTTTGGTTTGTTATATTTACCCTTCTCAAACTGATTACTAACTCTTCTTGGCCTCACAGGATGGAGCCACCTCATGTGATGTTGGGAAGTAGTGAAGAGGAATGTCACAGCAATGAATCTGGATGGACCATGTACATTGGTTCCCCCAGAGACGAGGATGATGCACATTGTGGTGATGAGGAGAATGATCGTAGCATGGATTATGATTATGAAGGTGCACAAGCTGACCCAGATGCTGAAAGTGACGATTCTATGGCTTCTGATGCTTCTTCTGGCCCAAGTCATTATGGAACAATTAATCCATTGGGGAATGGCTTCACAAATTTTGAGCCAAAGGAGGAAGTGGAGTCAGATCACAAAGCAAGTAAATCAAAGGTGGAGGAGGAAAGGGTAGTGGAAAAGAATGAAACGCTGTTCATCAATAGCCAAGGTAAGGCTCCTCATCAAGTTCAGAATGGTAGCAAAGTCAAGGTGAATAAAAACCATAGGGTGGGAAACAGGAAATAATATGTAATATTTGAAGGATTTTATATGGCAGCAGGTTTAGCTTGTTTTCTTAATAGGTTTTAGTATTTGTTGTTACAAATTAATTACCATGTATTGTGTACTGTGTTTCGTTTCAGAGACATATATAATGTTAAAATTTGAATCAAGAAAATGTCAAGGCCCCACGTTAATTAATTAGCTGCAGCATGCATAGATTAGTGGCATTTATGCAAATCTGGTTAATTTCTAAACATCACTTGCTTTTTTTTTTTTCATGTCTAGTACTATAGTTTATGTATCATGAACAATAGGTTATGACGTGTATAAGGAGTTTGAACAGTGAGTCAAATTACTATACAATAATTTTAATGTTTAGCATTTTGTCGTCTTTAAACAAGGCGTAGTTAGAAAATACTCCAAATTGCATGGATGGTGACTTAACACCGAAACTTGGTTGGTTGATTTAGTCAAAAAAAAAGCAGTTGAAACAGGAGGAAAAGAAAATTGCTAAATATACAAAAAAAAAAAAAAATCATGACAACTGTATTTGATTTGATTTGATTACATGATTAGTCCTTGGGAAGTCACTTTAATAGCAAAAGAGACGATGTCTTTATCGTTGATTAAAAAACAAGGAAGTGGACAATGGAATATTAAATATATTATTTGTTAGGGATTCATATCATTACGGGTTGCATGATATGTCTAACTAACTTGTCACTCATGATTCTTGTATTTGAAGGTTAATTAGGAACTCATTACTGGAGGCATGATGCGTGGTGCGTTTATTAACTAAATAATCCTTCATGATTCTTGTATTTGAAAGTTATTTATGCGTGGAAGTTGAACATCAATTTTTCACATGAAAAAGTATATCACCACAAATCAGATTTTAGGAGGGGAACAGTTAAGTAACTTATTATAGGAAGAGCATGTCATTATATTGGATTTCATATTAAAAAAATTATATATATTAATAATAAAATTATTGGATAAATCAACTTCTATATATTAAAGACAAATTTCTATTTTGTGTAAGAGTATTTTAGGATTTTTTCTTTAATGAAAAGATTTTAGAAATTTTTTAAAATTCTTATCTAATTTAACTTTTATTTATTATAATTATTTATGAATTAAATTTTGATATTTTTAAAATAAATTATCAATAAATAATATTATTATTATACTACAATATAAATTATTTATTAAAAGTTTAAAATATAATTTATATGTTTAAAAGTATTTTATTGGTTTAATCAAATTTCACATCACTTTTAAAACTTTTTATTCTCAACTTCTTTAGAAATATTATTTTCAAGGATATGATTCTTGAAATTTAGTATATATAAAATATGTTTGATTATAATATTTAACTTTTTCTAGGAATATGTTTACAATTAATCAAACATAATGAGAAAGTTTAATTTATTTTCAGGGTGATGGTGCAAAAGTTTTATTTTTACATAGTTTTATAATATTTTTTTAGATAACGTAGTTTTTATACTTGCGCAAATAAAAAATTGTAGAAAAAAAATTATATTTGCACAAATCAACAATTGTAGAAAAAAAATTAAGTTTTATACATTGTGAAACTTTTTTTTCTACGAATATTTAATAAGAATTTATCCTATATCATTGTATCATCTTATATGACAACAACCTGAATTCTTTTTTAATGATTGTGTAAAAAAGCTTTTTTATTTAATTGCTACATATTTAAAATTTAAAATAATGTAAAATACAACTTCAATTTAATCTTTTATTATTAAGTCAGTTTTAGTAATTATCTAAATAAATTAAATTAAATACTTTTAGAAATATTAAAATATTTTTTTTAATTTGTCAAGTATTATTATGTGAATCAATAACTCATTAATTTGAATGGTACTAAATTTAATTTTTAAAAGTATTACTAAAAGTAGTCACTCAGATAAAAAAGACAAAATATTACAAATTTCGGAGATGTATTCGGTTTTTAAAAGTACAGTAGTACTCAGGGAAAATTATAAACAATTAAAATCTTTAAGTAATTAAATGTTTGCAATTTTGTTGCCATACGTACATATAAATTATGATTGAATTAATATATAATTACGTGCATGGGGGTTAGAAAATTTCAATGCTTTATGCTAAGATGAATCTCCATCATAATTAAGTATTTCTAAATCATGTCCTCTTTGTCTCTCTGGATTACACCCTGCTTAATTCATTGATAAATCTTATAAACCTCAAATAAAGGAAAAAGGATTGTATAAATGTTAATGTGACATTTAAACATGAAGACGCTGTTTCTGTACCTGTGTTTTAGGTGCTGGTGCTGAGTTTATCTCCGATAATGTCATACATATAGAAATTATCATTATAAATTTAATATATCTAAATATAAATATATTTAATATATAATTAGATTTAAAAGAATTATAAAAATTGATGACAATATCTGTGGTATGGACCGTGCAGAACATGACATGTGAAGGAAACTCGTAGCAACTAGCTAGGTTCCATCATCAAACATATGAACATCTGGTAGTGCGCCTCGTTCAAAATATGGGGGTACAAATCATTGATGACATGCTTTGAGGACAAGGTCGCTTTCCATTTGGAAGCTCCTGCTGGCAGATATAACCAACCACGTCACCATATATTCATATCATTATTTTCTCTACCATGCCCATCTACATGCAAATGTTAATCCAGAATATTACGCCACCCAAAACTATACAGAATAAAATAATAATGCCGATGGCATAGGATTATTCCTTCTTTTGGAAAAAAAAATGAAGTTTGTCTACACCCTTTAGGATTTGTTTAGTAAAAAAAAAAAATACGTAAAAAATAGAGTAGGAAAAAATAAAAAAGAGATAAATAATTGAGTAAAAATAGGTTAAAAAATAGAGTAAAAATTTTGTTGTTTGATTAAAGAAAAATAGATGAAAAATAGGTAAAAAGTTAAGGTATATATAAAAAGAAAGTGATAAATAAATAAAATAGAGTAAAAATGAAAGAAATAGAAAATAAAATATTTTTAAAATGGATTTTTATTAATTATTTTATTTTAATTAATTAAATAAATAAATTATATAATTAAATAAATAATATTTTGAAATAAATAAATAACTAATTAAAAATAACTCAATAATTCTAAATTAATTTTTTTAGATTAAAAAATAATTAAAATAATAAATTTATATTAATTAAATAAATTTAAAGTATATAAACATTTTCAAATATAATATAAAAAGTTTTGTAATCAAATAAAAAAAAAATTGTATTCAATAGAAGTTTCGAAATCGAATAAAAAAAATTGTAATCGAATTCGTAAGATGTTAAACTACTAATTTGTAATTTGAAGACTACTACTTCTCTAGATCTTAAACTAATTTGCAAGATGTTGAGGTAAAACCTCATCGATAGTAATACCTACGAATGAAACTCGCTCAATGAAAGATTGCCAATGGAAAGTGAAACGTCGATTTCTTCTTCATCTGTCATGTTAGTGGAGAATTCAATCATGTTGACGTCTTATTTCAACTTAAAATAAGTAAGTTATTTCCAAGTTTAAAGTTTGAACATCAAATAAGGTACAATTTAAATAATATACGCGTCACAAGTGTTTTTTTTTTTTTTAAATCACATGTAACACTCTAAATTTTTTAAATAAAATAAGAATATATGCTTTTAAATTAATTAAATGTGTTTTATATATGAAAATTAAGAAGAGTTTTATGAAAATAGGATTATATAATATATATATATATATATATGTTATTTTAGGATTATGTTTATTTTAATTAATAAAAGATAATTAGAAATGTTTGATCATGTGTTTGTTTCTTTAACCTAAGAATGGATTTAGGAGATATCAAAGGGTTAGTCCATTGGTTTTCACTTTTAAGTTATGTGCTTCTTATTTTCGCTTCTCTAAATTTAGAGACACTAGGAGAGAACACTCAAACTATAAGAAGGAATTGCCTCAAAGATCCCTTGCCATCATCATATATTTATCAAGGTTAGGAGAGTGAGTTACTCATTCATGGATGCAAGATAATTATTGAGTAATGGAATTGACTCCCAATCTTCTTGTTTGGTGATTTGTGTTGCTTATAAGGAACTTTGAGAGCTCCTTAAATTGCTTGTGTGTTTATGACTTATTTTTGAATATTTTTATTATTTTTGTTGGAAGTGAATTGCGCTATGAAAGATTTGTATGTGTGAATTAGTTGTTGATATAAGTTATTGTAAAAAAAATCCTTATGTTATTGTAGAAACTCCAAATTTATATAGTAGAATGAAGATCGGATTATATGACTAGAGGTTGAGTAATTAGTGTGTAAATTGAGTAACAAATGATGCAAAGGAGTAGTATTAGGCTTCAATTCATGTTTTGACCGCTTGGGATGGATTGAAAGTGAGTTCATACCTTGTGCAATTTTTGCAATTTCAATAGTGGGACACAAAACTACTATCATGTTGGGCATGGGGACAATGGAAAGGGTAGTTAACAAGTTGATTAAGATTTTTTGTTTGGTGTTGAAACTCGAAAAGCACCGACATTGTCATAAATGGCCTGGTCCTCCATTTGAAAATTTCATCAGCTTTGAATTGTCCGAAGATCGAACTTTATTCTTGCTTTTATTGTTAACAAGAGTTAGAGACCACTTTAGTATTGTTATTTGCTTTTCTTATGTTCAATAAGATATTTGTAATGAATTGTTCTTTGTTTTATTATGTTGGTGAAATGTGTAAGTGAACTTTGCAAAAGGACAATAAATGTTGGGTAGGCAATCACATAATTTTAATTTAAATGAATATTGGGTTTATGATACCAAACAATAAATTATGTTTCACCCATAAATTATACAAGAATATCTATAGGTGACTTCAAACATGAGCCTCCTAATTTTGGTTTGTTAGTTCAATTTTTTGCTAGATCTAATGTGGAATTGTGTATTGACTCATTTTTTGTTTTTTCTTTCTTTCTTTCTTTCTTGCTTTTATGACCTCTTAGTAAGGTATCTTGTCTAATGTTTGAGGTCATAACATAATGTGGTGATGATTCTAGTATATTTCTAATAATATAAATTTAAAAGAGGATTATATGAGGTCTCATTGTGTATACACACTTGAAAATGATACTCATCCTTTAATAATTTCAATTATGTCATTATACTATTACTCAAAAGAATACATTTGGAACTATCTTAGTTATTGTGCCTCAAATTGACACTAACAAAGAAAACAAAGTTAAATTAAAAATCACCTCCAAAAGGGTGCAAAACATTGCCACTATGAGCCTTTCCTTTTCTGCATTTACCATAACCATGTGTACTAGGCTTTGGAAAATTCCATTGCTTAGAGTTTATTTCTCCCATTCAAATCTTGATTACATCTTGATGCTTAAAATGTATTTTTTGCATTCAAATATTAATTACATCTTAATAGTAATAACGTGATTGACATTGAGGTATGTAATATGATATTGAAATATGCGTGTAATACAAGAGCATGCTAATTGGTGTATGTGATATGATATTGTAATATGATTGTGATACAAATTCAAAATTGTACTCTTTTATGAATGTTAAGTGGAACATTGAACAAAATTTTGCACAACACTTAACCTAGCAGTGGAAAATTAGTGCAATAACTTTTATAGCTATGTAAATTCAATTACTACTTGATATAATTGTGTCCTAATTTGATTTTCTTAAGCAAAGGTTTATGTAAATATGTGTCTATCATCTTGAAAATAGCACAATACATTGATATAGTATACATTTCAATTAGTCAAATATGATCATATCATGCAGACATGAAGTACTAATATTGTTTTCTCTTTATCCTTTTATAGAAAACATGTAAGACTACTAATCACTATTTATATATTATCGATTTACTCTTTAATTTAGTCATTTTATTGAGATAATTACAAGGAAGCTTGAGCACCATAATTACTAAGACACATTATGTTTTGTTGACTCAAGCATATACTACAAAAATCTAAAGTCAAGTTTATTATTGTTAAAAGGCCAAGTTTGAGCCTAAGGCTGAGTTGTTGCAACTCGAAAATTTCTGATCTTGCGACCTATGGTTTAAACATCCTTTTGAAAATCTCATCAATTAAGAAATGCTCGGAGACCAGACTAATTCTTAATTAATGATTTTTAAGAATGAGTTCATGGAGTCGCCACCAATGTTTTCCTCAAAACATTGGAAAAAGAAAAGGCTTTTAAAAGTCCAATAATGGCCTTGATAACCAGAATTGGGTTCTGGGGTCGGTTACGTGAAGGGAAGGTATTAAGCACCCATACAACGCCCTTAACCGGTACCCTATGATGAAGTTAGCATAGTAAAAATTAATAATATAAATATTTAATCCCCTTTGTGAATGGTTATTTACATGCTTAAATTTAAATTAACCGATTAACCCTAAAATGTCTACATGGTTGCTTTTATTATAACTATTTAAAAAAATAAGAAATAGAAGGAGAGAGGAGTGTTGATGGAAATACCTCTTGTCCAAGCTTTATTAGATCTTTAAATATGGAGACTTTTAAGCGCTTTTTGGCGACCTAACACACTACAAGTTCCTCACAAAAATCTCAAGAAATACAGAGGAGAAAGAAAGAGAAATTTCGAGCTCTAAGGAGTCTTAGACGAAATTTTCTAGCCCTGAGTACAGTGTCTGAGTCTACTATTTATAGACATTAGAAATGGCCAGAATGGCCCGTTCTGGATTCAGAAAAGCCCATTCTAGAAGTAGAACGACCCATTTTGAATTCAAATTTAACTGATGATAAACTATGCTGGAACGACCCGTTCCAAACTAGGATTTTAGGTCTTTTTAGTAACTTGGAATGGTCGTTCTAGTTTAGGAACGACCTGTTCCGAGTTGGGAATGACCTGTTTCGATTTTAGAACTGCTCGTTCTGGGCTATTAAAACTAGCTTGTTTGAGCTTCAAGCTTCCTTGTTGTCATATGGTGTTGCCTCCATACATTGGGATCTCCTCCTCTTCATAGTAGACGTCCATTTCATTGCTTTTGTTGGTCTGGACGAAATTGGGTGTCTACATGATTTCGAGCCTAACATGATAATAAAAGGCCAAATTTGAGCCTAAGGCTGATTTCGAGCCTAAAATGACTTTAAAAGGCCAAGTTTGAGCCTAAAGGCACATTCAAGCCCAACATGATTTTAAAATAATTTAAAAAGCCAAGTTCAAAGCCTAATCGATCTTAAAAAGTTGAGTTTTAGCATAATCCTATTATAAAGATTGAGTTTAAGCTTATTACTTAAAACCTGAGTTTGACCATACTCTTATTATAAAGGCTAAGCTTGAGCATGTTCTATGAAAGTCAAGTATGAGCTTAATCTTATTAAAGGTTGAGTTCGAGCCTAAAACTTATTTTTAGAAGTTGAGTTTGATCCCACCTTATAGAGCTTTAGTCTAAGCTTATACTATAAAATGTCAAATTTGAACCCTGGACAATGTGGTTAAGGACACAAGTCAACACTACTACCACTTTGCCAACCAATGAGCTTGAATCATTAAATTCAAATACAATTAAACCATAAAAGGTCAAGTTTGAGCTTACTATGATTGAATTCGAAACCAAAACTTGGTACTTTTTAATGGTTAGGAGTGAATTATGACAAAATTTTTGAAAATTGAATGCAAGGTCACAATAAACAAATTGAAGAAAGATGAACAAAAAACACTAGGTTAAACACAAGCTTTAAAGTGTGATTCAAATATTATGAAAATTGATAAGGAGTTGTATAATTTGTAACAAAAAAATGAGATCAAGAGAATTGAGTTGAATATTCCTTGATCAAAATTATTAAGTTCATTCATAAGGTTGAATGTTGAGTTATCTAACAAAACTTGAGTTCAAGCTTAGAGCATGTTTAACTCAACCAAGTCGACCTTAACAATAATTATATCAACTTTCAAGTATAATTATCTCAACCTCTAGTATAATCAAAGTTAAAATTTTGGCATATATCAAGTTAATAGTTTGGGGGCTTGAGGTATTTTTCTTAGCCTACACTAAACTTGTTAATAAAAATACAAAAAAGAAAAATTAATGAACTTAATTTTATATGTATCAATCAAAAATTCAAAATTAAATTTATATTTATGATATTTAAATCCTTTGAACAAGGCAAATGCCTTGAAAAGAGAAGTGTTTTAGAATTATAAATAATAGTGTTGTTATGAAAGTATTAGAACTTTTGTGTATGTTCATCTTAATTTCATAAAATATTTTTTTTTCAACTGGATGCTCAAGTTTTTAAAAGGTCGAGTTCGAATTCAACCTAAACTTGTACAAGGGTAAGTTCAAACTTGAAACTTAGTAACCATGAATGATAAAAACCAAATCAAGTCTTAATATCATAATGTTGAGATTAGACATACACTTCAAATACATCATAAAGTCATTTGTAAATATTTTAAGCTCCTTTACTTTTTCAAAGCTTAGAGCTTGACGGTTTGCGTACTATCTAAGAAGATAAGGTAACCAACTAATAGTCAATCTCATAAATAACCACCTTCTTAATAGGTAATCACCTATCCCATTAACATAAAACAAGATAAGTATAGATTGACTTTGAATTTTTTTTTAATCTTGAACTCTAATGAATCATTGACTAACTTGATCGTTGAAGTTCTGTTTACAGGTATCCAACTAGTTTTTCCAAAGAAAATTTAGAGAAGAAAATTGAAATCAAAAGAAATGAAAAAGAAAGATAAATATTAAGAACTTCATCTTAAAAAAAGAGTATAGATTCACATACTCAGATCTTATTATATTTTGGTAAAAAACAAGTTCTAAATTAATTTTAAGTTTATTTAAGTTAAAAAATACCACACCAATTCCACCTTAACAATAAAAAACCATATCTACATTTATTTTTGCGATTAAAAATACATTTATTCATATATTATGACGCATACTAAACGACTTAAAGCATTCGCCATGAGATAGAGAATGAACGAAATGGCAGGCTGAAAGTAAACGACGACGTGGAGGAAGTTGAACCTCGTCGTATCATCTGCTTCCTTCACTTCCCTTCTTTTCCTTCGCGTTCCATCTCTTCCCACTATCACCCCATTCATCCTCACACAAAATGTCGAAGCTCCTTCTACACTCTTCTCCCCTCACTACCTCCATTCACCGCTGCAACGCTTTATCTTCCGCTTTTTCCCTTCAATTCCAATGCCGATTCTCCTCTTCTCTTCTCTCTCGTCCCCACCCTCTCCGCTCCCACGCGCGAAGAGGAGGCCTTTCCCCGCGCGCATTCGATTCGTCTTCCGACGCCAAGAGCGCAGAAGAAGCAGAGGATAAAGAAGGTGCCGTTGAGAATCGGAGTGTTATGATCGCCGATGAGGATTATCCCAGTGGCGAGTTCGATTTTGAGCCGATTACCGGATGGAGAAGCTTCCTCGTGAAGCTTAAGATGCTGCTCGCGTTCCCTTGGGAGCGTGTTCGCAAGGGAAGCGTCCTCACGATGAAGCTTCGCGGCCAGGTTCGCTTCTCTGTTTTCGCAGGAAAATAGGAAATGTGTGCACTAATCGCTAGTTAACTCTGACACCTGTTGAGTGGAAGAGAGAGAAGTAGGTAAGTAGATACGCACTCCGTTTGGATGAATTTCTCCTTCAAGGAGAGAAAATTGGGGAATAAATTTTTCCATGAATTAAAACTAGGTTAAACATTAGTTAGTTAAAAATAAGATTTCAGAAAAGTAAATAGGAGATAGTTTCATGGAAAAACTTATTTCATTAAGTTCTGGATATGTTTAAATGTAGGTTTATGAGAGATATAGAGAAAGAAATAATAAATGATTCGGGTGTAGGATATGTGAAAGTATGTGCATATTATCACTCAAATAGGAAAAAAGAGCGGTGTGCAACATATTTTTTTTGGTTCATTCCTAAGGAGTATTTCTTGTGGACAAAACATCAAATAGGTAGACAACTCCTCCTAACTTGAGTTTTCTGCGCAAAAGAAAGGATTGGTTAAATGACGTGAATTCTTCGCCACTTGCACCAACTTGGGTTGGTGGTGTGCAGCATAATAACATACGGAGGTATAGAGAGAAATAAAGAGAAGGGGAAAATAAAAATAATTATAGTAGATGATATGCGGTGATAAGATCTAGGAGATAGAGAAATAATTGTTGGTGATAGAGTCTATGATGTATGTGTAGGTCTCCACAAATTGTTAAGAAAATAGCCACGTATTTGTCTTGGGAGTAATTTTAGCAGATAGTAATAGAAGTGGATATTAATAAGACATTTATGATTTTTTTCTAATTACTAATTTTTTTATTATTGAAAACTAAAGTATATTCAGACACGCAAAGTTAGGAATAAAATTTATTGAAATGATGGGAGTCCTAGACTTGTAGTAAACAGCAAAGAATGTGTCAGTATTTTGCGTTATAGAACCGCTATTTTTCATTTGATTTTAGAAACATTTGTATAAGAAAGGATGAAAATAATAGTTAGTATTTTTATTATTTCTTTTAGTATTTTTATAAATAAAATAAAAAGTAAGGTTATAATTTTATAACTAGTGATGCAAAAAACTAAATTTCTTAAACCAGATTAGTTCTAATAGTAACAAATAGTCACATACATTTCCTAAAAAGCACATATACGTCTGATATGTTTGAATTCAAAACGTTGTGTTGTTTCACATGTTTCAGATATCTGATCAAGTGAAGAGTAGGTTCTCTTCAGGACTTTCTCTGCCTCAAATTTGTGAGAACTTTTTGAAAGCAGCATACGATCCTCGTATTTCTGGGATTTATCTTCATATTGATAGTTTAAATTGCGGGTGGGGTAAAGTAGAAGAAATTCGAAGGCACATATTGGATTTCAGAAAATCAGGTAAAGCTCTGGACTTGTATTGCAGCTTTCATATGGAATAAAGAGGAATGTGGAAACATGCAAATCCAAGCAATTCTTCATATTATATGCTGTTTATAGAAACTTATATCAGAGTCAAATGAACCGGTGAAGAAATTACCAAGAAATTCTGTAAACTTACATAAGCAAGTTACATGTATGTAATTACTGATGGCTTCTATGGCTACACCCCTTCAAAACGCCAAGTTACTATTGTTTCTTGGACATTTTATCCCTTCACTGCCAATGCATATACCATGAAGTTTTAGTTCCTTGCATATTAGTTATCTTAAACCCTCTATAGAATAAAGAAAAAAGGGCTTGTTTGATTATTTTGCCAGTTTTGGGTTTTAAAAGCTGTTTTTTAAAAACAATTTTATGCTACTCACCAATTAATTTCTCACCCAAAATCTATCAAGTTTTGAAAATTGTTTTCAAAATAAGTGTTATGAAAGCAAAAAAACAAAAATAACTAAAAGATGTTTTCTCATTTTCTTACTTTTAACTTGCAAATTGGAACTGTTTTCTTAGGATGATTTCCTGTTTTCTCAAAGATGGTTGAAAAATGTAATGTGGGTAAGTAATACAGAGAGCTACTGAAGCAAGTGAGGCTGGCCATTATGGAACTGGTGAACATGATAAGCATCCCCATGGCCCTAAACACCATTGTCTGTATCAACATCCCCGATGTCATCTGGCAAGCTGGCTCCGGCACCCCTTTCTCTGCCGCCTAGATCCTTGCCTGCATCCTTTCCATTGGTGCCCCATTTAAGACTTTATTTTATTTTAGAAAACTAAAAACTATTTTTAAAATCAAACAAGCCCCTATTAATTTAAAATTCTATTTCTGTGTATGTTGCAATGGCCTTAACTAGCAGGTTTCTATAGCTGAATTCAATGTATCTTCCATTGATATGTTGGCCTATATTAATGTTTTATCCTGCTTATGAATGACATTCTTTGATAGTTGATTATGCTTGTAGGAAAATTTGTTCTGGCTTATGTCCCATTATGTCAAGAAAAGGAATATTACCTTGCGTGTGCATGTGAAGAGATATACGCCCCACCCAGTGCATACTTTTCTCTGTTTGGATTGACTGTTCAAGCCTCATTCCTCAGAGGTAAGATGATTTTTCTAATTTTCTTTTCCTTTCCTTGCATTTTTACAAATTTGACTTAAACTGGGCATCCTTGATATTTTTTCTTTTCTTAGTGTATCTCACACATGTTTGTGTGTGTCTACATATGTATATGTCTAGCAGTGTGTGTGTGAGTGTGTATATAACTGCATTAGACTCCAATTTGGTCCTTCAAAGATCATTGAACTTAAGATTGGTCCTGCATTTATTAGTTACATCATATTGGTCCTTCAATGCTGATTAATGTCACTTGTTTCATCTTTTTCTAATATCTTTTCCATCAAGTTGGCCTTTACAGTGACGTCTAATTGATCTTTTAAAGGATAAATTGCTGCTATTTAATATGTGGCCAATAAAAGGATAATGATTTAGATTGTTTGGTGGGCCAATTGGATATTTACTTTTATTTTATTTCATTTTTCTGGAGGGGGGACATAGACAGGGGTGTTGGGGCGGGGGGGGGGGGGGGGGGGGGGGGGCTGAGAGATTTCCAACCTCCCAAAAGGTCTCCTATTAGTTGTTCCCTTGGAAAAGCAATTTTGTGTGTATTATGTAACATAGATCCTATGAAGGGACTTACTGGTAAATTTCCTTTTCTATGAAGTTTAGAGAATTTTGGTACATGTCTTAATATTAAAGCCTGAATAAAAGTCTGGTACTAATATGTTATGCCTTTCTATTACATCAATAGAATAATGAAAGTCATGCTATGTTAATTTCTCACATTATTATAATGCTCAATGTCTCTAATATTTTCTTAGTTCTGGAAAAATGTTCTGTGCTGTCATGCAAATGCTGCAGATGCATGTCAGGAAATGATTGAATATTGATAAATCATTTTAATTTTTTAAATACTATGGTGGCCATAAATAAGTATAAATATGTGTATTTGATATCATTTTAATAATTATTTTCAGGTATTTTAGATAACATTGGAATTGAACCACAAGTGGAAAGGATTGGAAAATACAAAAGTGCAGGAGATCAACTAGCTCGAAGATCCATGTCTGAAGAAAATTGTGAGATGCTGACTGCATTGCTTGACAACATCTATACAAATTGGCTAGATAAAGTCTCTTCTGCCAAAGGTACATTTGCATTTGATGTTTTTGTTGAATCTTTAACCAATATATTAACTTGTGGGTTTCTGAACTTTAATACAGGAAAAAGAAGAGAAGATATTGAGAAATTCATAAATGAAGGTGTTTATCAAGTAGACAAGCTGAAAGAAGAGGGACTCATATCAAATATAATCTATGATGATGAAGTACGTAGTTATTCCTAAGTTTTGTTTTATGAGCAACCAATTTGATCTTCGATTGCTACTCCCATAGGCATAGTTGTGAGGCTAACCCTCAGCTAGGGGTGGTGACTAGTTAAAGACCTCTTCATAGTGGCAGACTTATGGTTCGGAACTTGTAATGCCATTGGTAAAGTTCACCTAGGATCACTGTATTTCCACTGTGACTAACAATTATGTTATATGATAGACTATTCATACATGTAGTTTGTCATCTTTATTAATATAATAATAGAGTAAAATGGAATCTCATCAATGATTAGTGGTGATATTTTTTAATGAAAAAATTCCTCAATATAAAGAACTTTTGTCCTGCTCACTAAAAGTTTGTTATTTTTATTGCTTCTTCATTTAACTAGTGTGGGTTTTACTGTCTTCACAGTTGGCTGTATTCATATATGTTGATAATTTATGCTGGTAAATAAATGTTTTGAAGGATGTGAATATGAAACAAAGGGTTAAAAGGATAAGAAACATTAAATGTTTTGCAGATTATTGCCATGTTGAAGGAGAAACTTGGAGTGAAATCAGATAAAGATCTGCCAATGGTGGATTACAGGTAGAAATTTTTATATATGCTTTTGAGAATGTACCATGGATTATGCTATTTATTTCAATTGGCTAAAATTTTACTTTAGAAATATCTAACTAGGGAAATTCTTATTCCATATTTTCATAAAATACACCTTCTGCCTCTTACAGGTTTCATTCCCAAATCATCACGTTACTTTCAATGTTAGCAATTTAGACTATTGTTCAAGGGGTGGTAATATTTTCTACAATCAAATAAGTCCAAATCAAACTTCCCTTTAAAAGAATCATTAATATCAATGGCTATCTTTCTTTTTTCACCCTGATTTGAGGATTATTCTGGAAACCAAGGTTCTCTCCACCTCTTTGCTTCAAAGGGGATGTTACTAGACATTAAGTTACTAATTGTTGATATGTTTGGCATGGTGCTGGTGTTATTCATTATACCATCTTTCAAATTATGTTGTTGCAACTCTAGCATTCTAATATGTAAAAAGAATGATAGTTCATTAGCTACTTTGATTTTGGAATTTTCTTTCAAGATTTGATTCATGTTATTGTAAGGTAATATTCCAAATGTAAAACAGTTTTCCTGTTGGTTACTAGCACATCCGGTACATGTGTAATTTTAAAATATTGAGTTTGATACATATACAATATGGAATTATATTGATTAATTTTAGGGGGAATTTGGAAGAGATTCCTTGGACATTATTTGAGATTATAAAAGAAACTTGTGACCTTTCTATAAGCTCTTTTGAGCTTATTTTATTAAGCTTCACAATCAAACATGTGAATAAACTCTGAAGTTTTAAGCTCTTGTATGCTTAATTAAGATCTTTAGTCTTTACTCAAACACCCTTTAATATTAAACTTAGGAAACACAAATCTACAATTAATTTTTATTTACGTTGCAGGCAACATTAATAAATATATACTGCACTAAAAAATTTCGGTTGAAATGTCTTCTTTTTGTTCAGGCATTCGGCCAGCATTTGTACCTTCTCGAGAGAACTTTTAACAAGAAAAAATAGTTATTTTTGTAGAATTAATCTTTCCCAAATTGGTGTTTGGTCAATAGATATTTTTGTGGCTTATGCTTGTATGGAATAACTTATTTTGGAGAATAATCATTTCTGTTATTTGTAGCTTTTTGAGAGAGCTTTTAAAAGCAATAAATAAATAAATAAAAAGTGATTATTCCCAGAATTAATCTTTAACAAACATGCATGTATGTAAATTAGAGTTTACGGATGACATACTATTGCTTCCTTTTTCTTTCCTACTTTTGTTGCTAACAGATGCTCCATATGATAAATAAAATATAAAAAATAATATATTTTACCTTAATATTTCTTGCATCAATTAAATACAGGAAATACTCCCGAGTTAGGAAATGGACTGTTGGAATACCAGGTGGAAAAGAACTTATAGCCATTATCCGAGCATCCGGGAGTATTAGTCGTGTAGAGAGTCAATTAAGTGTCTCTAGCTCAGGCATAATTGCAGAGAAGTTCATTGAGAAGATTCGCACTGTCAGAGGTAAACTTGACCTTGCAAATTTCCCTTTAAAATTTCAATGCAAGAGGCTGATTAAAAATGACACTTATTTGATAGAATATTATCAGGCTATTTATATTGATTATGGATGGAATTGGAAGCTGTTGTTAATGCTTCATAGATATCTTTGTTTCTAGAGTAGTATTTTTCACTAATGTCCCTATGATAAATGGGAAGGAAGCCAGGAGACTACACTTCTTTTGCAACTTTTGCTTCCAAAATGGTTTTAAAGTATGATTTTCTTCCCAATACTGCAGCATAAATTGACAAATGTAAGAACAAAAAGAATATAGTTGCAAGAACCGAGAATATATCATTTACAGGATCCCTAAATCTCTGACAGAGGCAAAGAGAGATCCTTCAGCCAGAGGAAATAAGTTAAGATATGACTTGCTGAGCCCTTTGTTCATGTGTTCCAGGATGTATATTATAGGGTTTAGTTTTGTTCGGTTCAGTAACTTGTGTATGCAACTGCAATGCAACTTATCTATTCACTTTTAGCAGCGTAAACATAAGTATAATCATGTTTTTTAGTGTCCATCAATGGTGCTGTTCCCCAAAAATGCAACCTTTGACAGTGTTGTTATTCATTATTTTAATTCACTCATGAGTGTTCATTTCCACTCAGAGTCAAAAAAATTTAAGGCTGCCGTCATCAGAATTGACAGTCCTGGAGGTGATGCTCTTGCTTCTGATTTGTAAGTTCTGGTAAAATTTCCCCACTATTTCAATTATGTTTTAAACTGCTGTTTTAATGTAATTTAATACGAAATTATTGATTTTCTTTGCATTGGTTTGATTTATAGGTGGGATAGGTCTAGATCTGATTTGTACCATGGCATAATACAATCCCTGATACATCATTGATTTATTTTTAATTGAAGCCTTTTTTTTTATATGTTTTCCCATAATAAATAACACTCATAATTATTACTCATTTAACATACAGGTGATGAACTTTTATAAGCAAAATTGATACACCAACAAGTGATGGCCTTTTATAAGAAAATTTTAACCATATAATAATATTAAAAATACTAAACTTAATGTCTAAGAATGCCAGGCAGTGGCAAGATTTTTAATGCTAAGGGAAAAGTTCCACCAGCAGCCATTTCTTATTTATCTCCCATATATAGGCAGTGCAAAAATCTGAAGCTATGTAGCAGTATACTTGCAGAGCTAGCTTAAATGTTCCACTAGAATTGGTTTTCAAATAATTATGCGACACTCTCTTCCATGCAGTCCAATTTCAGCTATTGTAGGTGTATATATTTTAAAAGCTTGATTGAATAACTTTTTAGTTAACAACAATAATTTTTTATTTGAGAGGAGTTAATCAAATCCTTTATGTAATGGTCTACTTCAATTTGAAATGTATCTCCAATTTTTGCCATGGATGACATTTTTATGCCAAGTATTTTGTTGATTTGCATGTTCAGGTGATCATATTCTGGTGCCTAAAATGTTCTTTATCTGGTGTCATGATCTGTAGGATGTGGAGAGAAATCCGGCTTTTGGCCGCTTCAAAACCAGTTGTTGCTTCAATGTCTGATGTGGCAGCAAGTGGAGGCTACTATATGGCAATGGGAGCTGATGCTATTGTCGCTGAAAGTCTTACCTTAACTGGTTCAATTGGAGTGGTCACAGGTGAAACAGTGTTTTCCTTTTTCAGTAGTTGAAAGAAAGGCTGGAAGATATAATTAACTGAAGCTAAAAATAATTTTTTTTAAAAAAAAAATCTCCATGCACATAATGGAATATTTGAAACATCTGTTCTCATCTGTATTTGTGTTACAAGATTACAATCTAAGGGGTAGTCCTGGATTCAAGTATTAGGAAACTCTTAAAACAGGCACTAAGCAAAAGTAATCTCTGTATTTTAATTTTTTTTTGGAGTAATGGTTGTTTTATCCATGTAAAATTGTGAGTTGTTGGATTTTTCCCAACTTTTAAAATCCCCAATTGTTGTTCCTCAATCTAAATCTGTTAAGTTACTTTACAGTTACTTAAAGATCTTTCTAATAGGCGTCCTAGTCATGGAACACATGGACTTTGTCCCTTGTTTGACAGATTATGATCATCATAAAGTAACTGGACAGTAACCCTAACAGACTTAGACAAAGGGACGGAAGTTTGGGTATTTAGAAAATGTGAGGGTTTTAAAAGTCAAGGCCAAAACCAAAAATTAAGAATTTTATCGGGACAAAAAACAATATTAACCCTTTTTTTCCTTTTGCCATAGACAAATGCATAAGATATCACTAGATATAATGTAGTCTTACTTGGTCATTATTGTGGCCCTGTAACTATTTTTCTTTTGATTGAAATTTCTCCAGTCTAGTTATTGATAAAAACTTCGCTAAAAATAGGAAAGGAAGTATTAGAAAATGTAAACAGTACAGAATATTTGTTTACTATGATACTATCTAAAGGAAACTATGTTCAGTGCTTTTGTAAAATAACCTATTTAAGATGAAATTTGCCTTTATACACATTAATGTCAATACTATGACATCCAACATATGTTATAAATCTCTATATGGACAAAATTGACCTGTCACATTATAAGCAATATTAAGTAAATCTATTCAACATTTTCACTGATTATTCTTATGATATTTTAGCATTTTGAACCTGTTTTAATGATGAAAAAGGTATAAGTGTGTTATTGTTTGAACGTTAATTAAATTTAACCACTTGAAATTGTAGCTGAAAGAAAATTATTCATTTAAGCTCCTGACATAATGAGATAAGACATTAATTGTAATATCATGAACAGCCAGTGCTACATTTTTTTTCTTCTATTTGGTAACCTGTAAATTTATGATATTATTGAATTAACTTTCATTTTTGCAGGAAAATTTAACCTGGGGAAACTGTACGAAAAGATAGGCTTTAACAAAGAAATTATATCAAGGGGAAGATATGCAGAGCTTCTTGCTGCTGAACAACGTCCTTTCAGGCAATATATTTTCTTCATTTCCTTGTGCTGAGATTCTAGTGGATAAGGAGAGAATAATAGATTAGGCAGTGTAATATGCCATTTGATATCTCAACAGTTAGGCACTCTCTCTTGATGGGCATTAGTTGCTACAGTATTTTGCTATTTTCTTTTCTTTGTTACATTTATTTTTGGTGAATTAAAAGATTAAAAACTGACAATAAGGACGGGTTACTCCAGTACTACCAATCAGTGTACCAGTCACATGTGGGATTCCCAAAGGCATGTTGGACTGCCTTCAGCATGTTCACTCAGAGTTTTCCCTCATGGAGGCATACTTAACTGAGGTCTCTTTCTGTTAGGGATCTCCCTTGGGAGGGATGACCACCGAGCAAGATTTCTAACCAAAGGGGAATTCAAACCTGGCACTTGGGGGTGCAAAATTTCATCTACAAACCTTTGAACTAGTTCAGCCAACCTGCATTGGCTTTCTGCAATCACTAAAAAAATCCCCATTTTGGTGAGGAAAGGGCCATATCAAGATAAGCTTTAGTTGGATCCCATAATATCTTTAATTCTTCACTCCAATTATTGGGAATGTTAACTCAGCTAAGAAATTGACAGTGATGGACTTCAGATAATATCTGGCATGGATTGCCGTGTACTGATGGATGTAGTTGACACTTGACAGTGGTAGCAATTGTAGGGTTCCCTTTCCATGTTCTCTGGAAAGAAGGATCAAAGCATCCCTGAATGTTCCTTGATATTTGAGAGCAATTATTGCTAGGAAAACCCACTGAACATTGAACAGTCTCACTATCTTTTACCATCTAGGCACTGAATAATAAGCCCAGGGTTTCTACCGCCATTTATGAACTAAATTTCTTTTCGCCATTACATATTTTATAGATGGCCTCTACAAGGTTGTTATTTTTCTGTTGTAAGCTGTATCAGACTAACTACATATTTGACTTCTGTGATAGACAAATATGAACATTTTCAATTTTCTTGTTTTGATACAGGCCAGATGAAGCAGAGCTATTTGCCAAATCTGCTCAGCATGCTTATAAACAATTTCGAGACAAGGCAGCTTTGTCCAGATCAATGGCTGTATGTTTTAAATTTAACAAGCTAATTCCCATGCTTTTTGTTCATCCTTGCAGATCTTTGTAACAGGCTCACAGCTAGTTTTAATGTCAATAGGTAGAAAAGATGGAGGAAGTTGCACAGGGAAGGGTTTGGACCGGTTACGATGCAGCTTCACATGGTTTAGTTGATGCTATTGGTGGCCTTTCTCGAGCTATTGCCATAGCAAAAATGAAGGCTAATATACCTCAAGACGATCAGGTTGGTTTGAGACCTTTTAACTTTTGCAGTATGGATGTTGTACTTGAGAAGTATAGATGCATAACATGGTGATCATGCTTGAGCTTTGCCAGGTTACTCTTGTGGAGATCACAAGACCTAGCCCTTCTCTACCCGAGATTTTATTAGGCGTAGGGAATTCCCTCGTTGGAGCTGACAGAACCATTAAGGAACTGCTACAGGGATTAGCATTTTCTGAAGGAGTTCAAGCTCGGATGGATGGAATCATGTTTCAGACATTGGAAGAGTATCCTTTTGGAAACCCCATTTTGTCAATAATAAAAGATTACCTCAGTTCCCTCTAGTTGTCAATAGTTCATTTCAATCATTTTGTCTCGATTTTTAGTTTTATAGTTTTCCTGTATTGTTCCTAGTTTCGAGGTTGTCTGAAGGGGTAATAGATGAGGAAGGTCTCCTTCGTATCTCGTGTTACTTGTCCTTGTTCCTTCCATGTCTCCCTCGCAACCCTTGTACATGAATGATGTAAAGTTGTAAAGTTCAAAGCATAGTTTTACACATCAACTTAGACGGAAATTCGTGTCCACTGCGTGCTGGCGGTTTTCATCTTTCCTATCCCTGCGATCTTTAAAGCCTTCATTTTACTGTGCATTTAAACAAAAATTTAAAAGGTCATGCTGGTTCTGTTTGTTTTTTTATATTTTTTTTCTTCTCAAAGCTAATCTCTTTTAGAATGAGATTTTGAGGAATGCCTATAACCGTTCAACTTGACCACATAATTCTTAGACATTTTTTGTGAGGGTTACCAAGTCTTTTGCAAAATGGGCTTCACAATAGTGTTGATAATAATAATAATAAAAAAAGTAGTATTATTTGTTCTTGAAACAAGTTATGATCAATTCGTTTTTACATGAACGCCGCCACTTCGTAGAGGTGTTGTCTTTTGTTGGATTATGTGGTTTGTGTAAGGTTGCTCATGCTACAATAAGTAAAATTTTAAATCATGGTTTTATGCTCTTTAGCAAGGTCTGATGATGAGAATTTTTCTTTAGTTATTTAGGTAAACAATTTCTAGTATGAAGGACTACATCAAACTATGCAATGTTTTAAATCAATTATTTTTAGGAACTCAGTGAAATTAAAAAAAAAAAGGACTAAAAACACTTGATCCAATTTATAATAAATAAATACTTTTGAATATATAAAATATAATATGTTGAAAAAACAAATTATATTTTAAATATATGATAGACCATTTATTTTATCAGTTATTTTTAGCTGTTGATTATTTCCTTTAAAAATATCCCTCTCTATAGGAATGACAAATTAATTTGTATCTCATCTCGACTTTGACGAGAAATACCCGGTTTGACCGGATATGAGTACAGGTACAGGTAAAATTTGATATATTAAATCGGGTATGGGTATATACTTACCCGTCCCGTACCCATTCCTGTCTCGTATCTGTCCCCGTCCCCATCATTGTCCCCATCTCCGGTTAAATATATTTACCCCCGATTTAATTGTGTTAAAGAATTTTAATATTTAATTATGTGTGATTATTTATTATAATGTGAAATATTTATAGTTGTTTAATTATTAAGAAGTCTCTTGAGTAAAATATGAAATAGAGAAATAACCTAATTATAATTATAATATAATGAAAAAATAATTTAAAAATATTTTGTATTTTTTTTGTAAAAAAAATGACAGGTACAGGTATACCCAATACACGACAGGGATAAGGATGAGACGAAAACTATATACGTGACAGGTACGTGTATGAGGATGGTAATGAGTTTGAGTCGTGGGGACGGGGACAAGTATCGTGAAACTTGTAACCGACTCGCCTGGTTGTCATCCCTACCTCTTTATATAAATTGGAATATTTGTTTTAAATAAAGACGTTTTTAGGAATCCTTATTTATTAGAAGTGCTCTTTTAGTAATTTTTATTCAACAAAAGTATTTATTGGAAAATTTCTTAACATCATATTTATTTTAATCTATCATTTTTGTTGTTTCAAAATTTTAATGTTTTTTAAAAAAATTATCAATAGTTGAAAATAGTATTATATCACTATAAATTATTTATCAAAAATAAAAATATAATTTATATGATAAAATATTTATTTATTATGAATATTAATTAAAATACAATATATATATATATATATGTATATATATATTCAAAATTTTATTTATTATAATTTTTGGACATAAAATAAAAATACATCTCGTGTATTTCACATATTAAAATATCAGTTGAAAATAAATTGGAAGAAAATGTATTAAAATATCAATTAAAAATAAATTCAAAAAAATGTAAATCATACATTGAAAGAGATAAAATATTAAGAAAAATATTTAAAAAAAGTTCTCATTGGAAGAAAATAATCTAATAGAAGATAAAATGTAAAAATTAAAAAAAGATTATTCTAATATATATATATATATATATATATATATATCTAAGATTTAAATATTGTTTATTTATGAATCAAAATAAGTATTTTAGTTTATTTTTAATTAAAAATTGCAACTACTTTATAATTTGAAATTTAAAAATATTTCGTGAAATTCAAATGAAAGATGTAAATAAAAAATAAAAAAATTATGACATTAAATACCAAAGACATTAAGGGGGTGTATTGGTTTAGGATTTCATAGAATTTTAAAAGATTTTTTTTGAGTAAAAAAGTCTATTGGTATTCAATCAGGATTTTATGTCACTTAAAAACAATCTAGTGGTATTCAATCAGAATTTTCAAGATTTTTTAAAGAGTCCATTAAAATCCATTGGTATTCATTTGAGACTTTTTACAACTTAAAAATAATCCATTGGTATTAAAAAATATAGGGATTTTAAAGGATTGTTATATTAGAGGGATTTTGATGAACTTTTTAGTAGTATCTACAAATACCAAATTCATAAAACAATCACATCCAAACCCATAAGATTTTGGAGGATTGTTTGAAGTGACTTTTCAAGTGCTTCAAAAATTTCCAAGTGAGTTTTTCATTTTTTTTTTCTATGCTCATGTCTTCTCCATTTTTTTTTTCTCTTGTTAATAATACTACACTACTACTTATATATAATATTGTACTACTGTTCCCATTCTATTCTCCTATTTGGTGAAACTTCTATACGTAAATGATAGTATTATTAACTTGTTCTATTTTTCTCTCCATTCTCTTTAATTGACTTGCTCTATTTTGGTCTATTTAATTGAGATTGTTCCTCAGTTATATAACACAGAAAACACTTGAAATTTTAACTTTTTTTATAACACGCGTCAAGAAAAGGGAAAGCTAATATATATATATATATATATATATATATATATATATATATATATATATATATATATATATATATATATATATATAAAGATGAATTTGAGTTAGGATTTTTGTAAGTAGAATGAGATAAGAATGAATCTTAGTTGGGGGAAGAACCCTCTCAGCACAAACTGTGATCTCTCTCCCTCTCTTAAATTTATTATTATTATCCTTCCCCTTTTATGACTCAACAATTTTTATTTTTTTTTACTATGAATTTTATTTTTTTTAATTTTTATATTATGAAATTAGGATTTTTTATATTTTAAAAAAGAAAATTAACATAAGACACGAGTGAATAATTAAAAAATTATTTTGTACCTGTAACAAATTTCATAAAAAATGATTTTTTTCTCACTATTTTTTTTAATCATTTATAAAATTTAAATAAAATATTTTAAATCACAAATTATAAAAAAATTGAAATGTTGTTTAGAATATTTTTTAGCATATGTGGGTGTTAGTACCAGAAAATGAATTCGGAGATACTCGAAATACAGGGGTGCTCGAAATCTTAGGTGATCGAAAAATGGCAGAGAAGTTTCTAAAGAAGGCATATGAAGCTTGAAGAGAATCAAGAGATACGCGAAGACATTTTTCGTGAAACTCTCGAAATCCTCGAACCAGGAAGGATGCTCAAGGAAAGGGCTCACAGCCTCGCAACCTCTCGAAGTACAAGCAAAATCAGGAAACATTCAAGTATAGTTTTCGTTGGTTACTCGAAATCCCAAGAATCCGGACATACACGAATACACTTCGTAACCTCTCAAAATGGAGAACTTAAAAGGAGACACGATTTAAGAGCGGTTGAAGTAACATGGGATAAGTGTCAAAGGCTGCAGAACGGTTTGGGGAAGTTAAATGAGCGGTTCCAGAAGTTATCCAAAGACGTGCCCAGGAATAAGCCACTATGTGGAAGTTTAGGACAGTTATGCATTTCCGGGACACGTCAGAAACAGTTACCTTTCCCAAATCTTTGTCTATAAATTAAACGAGTCATGTTCGTAGCAAAGGGTCAGAAATCTAATTCCCACAATTCTCACACGCACTCCTCGCCGGCGCACAAGGCACAACGTGCATACGAGACAACTTTGGGTACGATTTCTCGACCACTTTTCTTTTCCTTTTTTAGGAGTAGCGTAGCATAGCGTAGCATAGCATAATCTAGTCTAGTGTAGTGTAGTCACTCTGAACATGTTTCGTTATCCTTACGAATTGTAATTCCGTTACCATTTAATGAAGGATATGATTTCTGCAGTCAATATACATGTCATTTGTTCGATTCACGTTAATTATTATATGCATGAAATTGATTGTACAATTAGCATAGATCTTCTGATGTGCTGAAACAAGCATAGATCTCCTGAAGTGCTAAAACTGGCATAGATCTTCTAACGTGCTCGAAATAGTGAGCATAGATCTTCTGATGTGCCAAACCAGCATAGATCTTCTGAAGTGCTCGAAACACTAAGCATAGATCTTCTGACGTGCTGAAACAACACCCTAAATTAACTCTATTCGCTGCTTGTACGATTTTATTTTCTGTCGCTGAAAGTCTTCGATTCTGTCATGTCACGAACACCACAAATTGAAATGTGAACTCGTGCTAGTTCGAACAAAAAGAACCTACGAACGAAATCCCCTACAAACAGTGAGACTACATAACTTTCTTCGTAAAGAATATCATTATGATGAATTTTCAATTGAAGTGATGGACGAACCTTCATCTTCAACATTACTAGTTAATGAAAATCATAATTTTGAGCCTATTATTAAAACACAAGAACAAGAACGACAAGATACTAATGTTTGGAAAACTAGTAGAGCTATGAATATGTGGGTGAATTCTATTTAGAACGACATGATATACGAAAAAATATTATTTTTATTTATCCAGACATCATTGTTTTTTTATTATTTTTATATTTGACTCTTTTTAAAATTTGAATGTATGAA
The DNA here is from genome assembly GCF_000230855.2 of Cajanus cajan. NCBI lineage: Eukaryota > Viridiplantae > Streptophyta > Magnoliopsida > Fabales > Fabaceae > Cajanus > Cajanus cajan. Next base: position 14,555,670 of record NC_138522.1, on the reverse strand, counting down.
AAAAAATCTTGAATTCTTATCCTATTTCAAAAATTTATGAAACTCTACAAAGTCTCGCAGAATCCATTAAAATCCTAACTTAAAAGTCTTGCATAATCCATTAAAATCTTGATTGAAAGTCTTGTGGAATCCTACAAAATCTTAAAAGTCATGAAAATCTTGCAAAAATTTTTAAAATTCACAGAACTTTTTTCAACTAAAAAAGTCTTTTAAAATCCTAATCCAATACACCCCCCTAAATCCCGATGGGAGTTGAAGTAATAAGCACGTCATTTGCACTAAAATATAAACTAATAAATATTTTTGTGAAAATCAATATTTCTTAAATAAATATTTATTAAAATTTAAATATTTGAATAATTATAAAAGAGAAAAATGGCCCTCTTAAAAAACACTAGAAAATTATTATTATTAAAAAATATTACAGTAAATTTTACATTATTTTATTTTTATTATTTACTGTCCATCAAATACTACACATTATTATTATTATTATTATTATTATTATTATTATTATTATTATTATTATTTTTTGTAATTTAACCATGTATCGTACATTATTGTACTTAAAATGGACTCAAAGTATTATTTGATAATTTTAGATTTTATTTAAAAAAAAATGTTTCATAATGTGACAAACTATCACTAAATTATTGTTTATAATTCTGATCAAAATTAAATTAATAAATATAAATTAAAATATACTTTTTTTTAGTCCTTCTACAATTTTTAAATTTAAATTTTATTCTTATAGAATATTTTAATTTTATCTTCTAATTTTAAGATATTCCACTTTTAATTTTTAAAGTGATTATAGTTTACATTTAATTATGATTATAAACTTTCACGAAATACATTTTGTTTTGGAGATCAAATATGAGATATTTCTGGATTAAAAAAAAGTGAGATATTTTTAAATTATAAAGATAGAAATAGGAAAAAAAAATTATTTAAAGATTTGAGACTGAATTTCAAAATGACCGTAGAAAAAAATAGACTTAAATATATTTTTAGTCCATTAAATTTAAAATTATTATTTTTAGTCATGTAATTTTTAAAAATATTGTTTTAGTTCTTCAAGTCATTAATAACTTGTATGAGTGTAACTAATTAAGACAGATATGCAATATCAGTTGAACTTAACATATTAAACAACTACTAACATAATATTTTTATTAACAAGGTTAGTAGAAAAAAAAATAGACTTAAACATATTTTTAGTTCTCCAAATTTAGAATAAATTTATTTTTGATTTCTCAAATTTAAAATTGTTATTTTTAGTCATATAATTTTTAAAAATCTTATTTTAATCATTCAGGTCATTAATAATATGTTTGAATGCATCAAATTGAAACAGTTATGCAATATTAGTTGAGTTTAACAAATTGGGACAATGACTAATATGATGTTTTCATTTATTAATCTGTAATAAGCAGATTTTATATGATAATATTGGATAAATTTCTTAACAAAATTAAAGTATAAATAATAAAGCAAGATTTTTTAAAATTCCAAAAACTAAAAAAGAATAATTTTAAATTTGATAAACTAAAAATAATAAATGAACTAAAAGATATTTAAGAGAAAAAAAAAACCCCATAAATATATCATGTTACAGTCAGACTTAACCGTGGTTTGTGTTTATCAGCTGCATGGCTAACGAATTTCTAACTACCGTTCAAATTCTAGCGCACTGAAACTATAGTCTGGTAATGGCTTCTGTGGCACCACCACCTCTCTCATGCCATCACCCTCACAAACTCCTCTTTCATCACAGAAGCACTTCCCCCACACGTGACCATAACAACAACCCTTTTCCTTCTTTCACGGTTCCAAAATCTTCCCTTTCTCCCCCAACAACACACAAAACGCACCGTATTTCTCCCACCAAATCACACTCACCCCAACCCTTTCTGCAACGCCTACACAATCTCTGCGACTCCGGGAACCTCAACGTTGCCCTCAACCTCCTTCACTCACACTCCCAAAACGGCGCCGTTTCCTCTCCGCACATTCGAGAAGCTATCGGCCTCTTACTACGAGCATGTGGCCACCACAAAGACATCGAGGTTGGGCGAAAACTTCACGCTATGGTCTCCGCCTCGCACCATTTCCGCAACGACGTCGTTCTCAGCACTCGCGCTATCGCCATGTACTCCTCGTGTGGGTCCCCCGCGGACTCTCGCTCCGTCTTCGACGCCGCGACCCAAAAGGACCTGTTCCTCTACAACGCGCTTCTCAGCTGCTACGCGCGAAACGCGCTTTTCCGCGACGCGGTTTCGCTGTTCCTCGAATTGCTTTCCGCGGAGCTCGCGCCGGACAACTTCACGTTCCCCTGCGTCGCGAAGGCGTGCTCGGGGCTCGCCGACGCCGCGCTCGGCGGAGCGGTTCATGCGCTCGCGCTGAAGGTTGGTCTTTTCTCCGACGTGTTTGTGGGGAACGCGTTGATTGCAATGTATGGGAAGTGCGGGTTCGTGGAGAGTGCGGTCAAGGTGTTTGTGACAATGCCGCAGAGGAACTTGGTGACGTGGAACTCGATGATGTGTGCGTATTCGGAGAATGGGGGTTTTGGAGAGTGTTGTGGTTTTTTGAAGGGAATGTTGAGTGAGGGAGAAGGTTTGGTGCCTGATGTTGCTACGATGGTGACGGTGATTCCTTCGTGTGCTGCACTTGGGGATTTGAAAATGGGAGTGGTTCTTCATGGTTTGGCTTTTAAAATTGGCGTTAGTGAGGAAGTGATGGTGAATAATTCCCTTGTGGACATGTATTCCAAATGTGGTTGCTTGAGGGAGGCGCGAGTTTTGTTTGATATGAATGGTGGGAAGAGTGTTGTTTCTTGGAATACTATGATTGGGGGATACTCCAAGGAAGGGGATTTTGGTGGAGCGTTTGAGCTGCTGCGAGATATGCAGAGGGAAGAGGGGGTCAAGGTGAATGAGGTGACGGTGTTACATGTTCTGCCAGCGTGTTCGGAAGAGCTTCAGCTGCTGAGCTTGAAGGAAATTCATGGTTATGCTTTCAGGCATGGATTTCAGAATGATGAATTGGTGGCCAATGCTTTTGTTGCTGCTTATGCGAAGTGCAGTTCGCTGGATTGTGCTGAGCGTGTCTTCTGTAGTTTGGAAGGAAAAACTGTGAGCTCTTGGAATGCATTGATTGGTGCTCTTGCTCAAAATGGTTTTCCCAGAAAGGCTTTAGATTTGTACCTTGTGATGATGAATTCTGGGTTGGATCCTGATTGGTTTACAATTGGTAGCCTTATTTTAGCTTGTGCACACTTGAAATTCCTTCGGTGTGGCAAAGAGATTCATGGTTTTATGTTGCGGAATGGTTTAGAGTTGGATGAATTTATCGGGATATCGTTGCTGTCACTTTATGTTAGGTGTGACAATATGTTACCAGCGAAGTTAATTTTTGATAAGATGCTAAATAAAAGTTTAGTATGCTGGAATACAATGATTACTGGTTTTTCTCAGAATGAACTTCCCTGTGAAGCCCTTGATACATTTCGGCAAATGCTTTTGAGTGGGATTAAGCCTCAAGAGATTGCTGTAATGGGTGTTCTTGGGGCTTGTGCACAGGTGTCAGCATTTCGGCTGGGGAAAGAAGTTCACTCCTTTGCACTCAAAGCTCATCTCTCGGAGGACACCTTTGTTACTTGTGCATTAATAGACATGTATGCTAAATGTGGATGCATGGAACAATCTCGGAACCTTTTTGACAGGGTGAATGAGAAGGATGAAGCACTATGGAATGTTATAATTGCAGGATATGGAATTCACGGGCATGGGCTGAAGGCTATTGAGCTGTTTGAATTAATGCAAAATAAAGGCTGCAGGCCAGATTCCTTTACATTTCTGGGAGTGCTAATTGCATGTAACCATGCTGGCTTGGTAACAGAAGGATTAAAATATCTCGGCCAGATGCAGAGTTTCTATGGCGTAAAGCCAAAGTTAGAGCATTATGCATGTGTGGTGGATATGCTTGGTCGGGCAGGACATCTGAATGAAGCTATAAAACTTGTAAATCAGATGCCAGATGAACCAGATTCAGGAATATGGAGTTCATTGCTCAGTTCCTGTAGGAATTACGGGGATTTAGATATTGGAGAGGAAGTTTCCAAAAAGTTATTAGAGTTGGAACCAGATAAAGCTGAGAATTATGTATTACTATCAAACTTTTATGCAGGATTAGGAAAATGGGATAAGGTGAGAAAGGTACGGCAGAAAATGAAGGAGAATGGACTTCATAAAGATGCTGGCTGTAGTTGGATTGAAATAGGAGGAAAGGTTTATAGATTTGTTGTTGGTGATGGATCACTTTTGGAATCAAAAAAGGTTCAGCAGGCTTGGATTCAATTGGAGAAAAAAATAAGCAAAATTGGATATAAACCTGACACAAGTTGTGTGCTCCATGAACTGGAAGAAGAGGAAAAGATTAAGATACTAAAGAACCATAGTGAGAAGCTTGCAATTTCTTATGGTCTATTAAATACGGCTAAAGGTACAACTTTGAGGATTTGCAAAAATCTACGGATATGTGTAGATTGTCACAATGCAATTAAATTAGTATCAAAGGTTGTTGAACGAGATATTATTTTAAGGGACAACAAGCGCTTTCATCATTTCAAAAACGGATTTTGTACTTGTGGAGATTACTGGTAGTTGGGGGATTGTGTTAGTTTTTGTGTTAGTTTTTCATGAATGAAGGACTTCATTGAACATCAATGGAGTTCTAAAGAACTGTTTTTGCTTATCTTCCACATTACAAACACAAAGTACATATGTGCAATCCAATTCTATTGAATTATCCGTTGCATTATTACCGACAGGAAAAATGAGTCATGTAGGATTTATTCCTAGTTTGTGACTTGTAAATAACTACCCTCATAGTGAACTCAGGTGAATATTTTTCATTGTATATACAAGTGATTGCTTAGTGTACCAACTTGATCGAAGACATGAACTCGACCATATATGATACCAAGTTAGTAACATGAACTCAGCTATATATGTTATCAAGTTAACATACGAATCTCTATTGATAACCAGAGAACACATACGATTAGGTTGACATATCAACTCAATACTTATACCAAAAAGGTAATAGTCACAAAAGGCAGTCTAATTGCATGTCAATCATGACGATTATAAAATTAATATAAACAGACGATTACGATTAATAGAGAGAGGTATGTATAACATAATGGGCAAAGATATCAAAAAATATTAGATTAACTTGATCAAAGGAGTCCATTTTGTAGGTACCTTCCCCGCTTGGAGCAAGGAATAGAGACCATATCATCTTATATCAAACTACAAGAGTAGAGGAAGATCTTACTGGATAATCTCATCTGCCTAGCTATTTCCAATAAGAACATATTAGTGTCCACCATGGGGCCAAAGTAAACTTTCCTTCGATCACTTATGGTTTCAACTCGAAGTCATACAAGAAGTGTGATGGGAGCAATAAAACAAGGTACACCAAGAATGGAGGACAACTCAACACTACGGCCTTTTCTTGAGCAAGTTGAACTCATGCAACAACAAAACATGAAAACTTTAAAGACTGTGCATCGCAAGCATGAAGCCGATCTTCACACACTACATATCAAGAACGAGCATATCTAAGCCCAACTTCAACAACAACATCCACAAAATGAAGCAAGTCATCATTATTAAGAGGAGGAACATCATCTTTCTTCTTTAGCACATACACATCACTCTGTGAATGAAGCTACACACGCACCATCCCAACACCATTAAGGCCATCTAGTAGTTTAATGAGACTCTTTTGTTGATGGTATAATGGAAGTCCCCCTTCCATTAGGTTGGAAACCACTCAACATTGAGAATTATGATGGGACATTAGATCTTGATGAACACATAGATGCCTACATCACTCAGATGAATCTATTCACAAATGAAGATGCTCTTATATGTTGTGTTTGCCTTACTTCATTGAAAGGATTAGCACTAAATTGGTATACCTAGTTGCCCTAAGATTTATTGAAAACTTTGAAACCTTGGGGGTAACGATTCACCGCTCGATATGCTACAAGTTGACCTCATCATATCACCTCAACAACCCTTGCCAACTTGCGACGAGGAGATGATGAGTCCTTAAGGAAGTTTATGGAACACGTTTCAAGCTTATCCATAAAGATTCGTAACCTTAACCTTGAGGTTGCTCTACATTCCATGAACATGGCACTCAAACTAAGACCATTTGTAGATAGTCTATGTCGCAGACAACCTGCTAACATGGATGAACTCCATGCACGAGCGACTGGGTACATTCAAATGGAGGAACATGTCGAGTTTAGAGAAAAATTTCAAAGAGGAACATCTAGTAGAGGTGATTTTGAGCATAAGGACAAGTTGAAAGTATCTAAAGAAGTCCAATTTAAGAAACTTCGTCAAGAACAAGGTCCAAGGTCAAGGACAAATGAATGTTGGACGTTGAAAGATTGCATTAAAGAGTTGATCCAAGTGAAACAACTTGCTCATTAAGCCTAACGATCTCAACCGCACCGAGGAGGTTACTAAGGATAAGGTCGAGGTCGTGGGCATGGTAGATGTCAACAAATCTGGTCAAATCAACCATCAAGAGAACAACAAATCACTACTAACACAGAATGATAAATCGGTGAACAAAACAAAAATAGTACCAATCTTTGTGGTGTAATCAACACCATCGTTAGAGGATTTGCAAGAGGAGGCACAATCAATTCAGCCTAAAAAAGACATTTACGAAACATTCACAATATTAGTTCCATGGCTAATGCTTCTAACCAATCTACACCACCAATCACATTCACCAATGATGACTATGCTGGTGTTTGTTTAAACTAAGATGATTTAATGGTGATTGTTGCTAAACTGACAAATTAGGAACTGCAAAAAACACTTATTGATCAAGAAAGTTTGACTTATGTGCTTTATTGGCCAACTTTCTTGAAGTTGGATATTCTGCATACTCTCATCCAATCATATACAAAAACTTTAATTGGTTTTCAAGGTGAACGAGTACATACTCGTGGCTATGTGGATTTATTAACAATTTTTGGACCACCACCCAATGCACGAAGAAAACTCAATCACTATGCAGTGTGTACCTTAATTAACCTGCTACTCCAAGCCACTACTAAAGAAGGGCTCAATTACGAGGCCATTGTGAAAGTGGTGATCTTGTTCAACTTGTCTTAGAGAACCAAACACCTTAGACATGACAACTTGAAGAAAAGAAACATTGTCTTTGAGTTTTGCCTTGTGTTGGAGCACTTGTTTGTTGCACTCCAGCAAGTAAATGATTTTTTTTCTAAGATTTGATGATTCAATGCTTGAAGATGATTGAATTGACATTGAAGGGACTCAACTTATTATTATTATTATTATTATTATTATTTTGCATTTAGGACACTGATTCTCAATTTAAGAACATCCTCTTCTTCTTTCGGTCTTCAAAGAAAGCCTTATCTTCTTCGTCATTATCATCACTACCATCGTTGTTGTTGTTGTTTGATGACGTGTTGGGATTGTTGGAACGGTGCATCTTGGAGTAGTAGAATGGAATACATTGCAGCCCTTCATTTTGGGTTGGAGAAAGATTGCTAGAGGCGGCATAATTTGGTAGCTCCATGATATGGAGTTGAGAGAGAGAAAATGGGGTTGTAGGTTTTGTGGTGGAGATATTTAATGCAAAGGTAGCAGACAAAGGAGATTTTTGGCACATATGTATGTTGTTTTATTATTGGTTTTTCTACTTAAGTTGGGAGTCACGAATGATGGTGGCTGTGTATATTTGGAAAGTTAAGAATACATACATAAATATCAAGAATAGTAATTAACGGATAACGGTTGACAATTCTTTCTAAGCAAGTTTTATTTAAAGGGTACCAATGTCCTCTCTAACAAGGACCATTTACTTAGTGCCATATGTAATTTTTAACTTGACTTGTTAATTTATGACAAGTTTCAACTTCTGTAGATTACTCCCTCCTAAAACAATTAAAATATAATAAAATTTAGTTTTGGATAAGTAGTCCCTCCTCAGACATGATACCAAATACAAGGAATCATTCGTGTTTGTCTGTTTGATCGTTCGTTTCTCCTAACCCTAGTGTTCTATTATCTTTTTGTGAACCAAAAACGTAAAGTTCGTCATTCATCAATCCATAGAAGTTGTTATCTTTTTTGGATGGTTCTTTAAGGTCGTGGTTGGTGCACAAAATTCCATTAGAGACAGACTTGCCAAAGTTTCATAAAAGGGATTTTTGCTTCATTCGTATCAGTTTCATCTTCGTAAGGTATTTATTTAACTAATTTATTGATTTTGAATCTTATTGATGTTGTTGTTAATGAAATTTTCATCCATCTTTTTCATTAAGTCTGGGTTTTGTAATCTGTTAGGGTTGCCGCATGATATTTATTCGGAGTTGAACTTGTGAAAGTTTTCAAAAAGGAGTTTTTTTGCTTCATTTGTCTATACTTTATCCTCAAAAGGTATGTCTATAATGAATTTAATTATTTTGAATGTTGTTAATATTTTTGTTAAATAATATTTGTTCTACCATCATTGTTTTAGGTTCTTTTGAACTCTGTAAAGTTTATTTCTTTTGAACTATGTTAGGGTTCAAGTTGAAAATGTGTGTAACGTAGGTGAACCATTTATTTTTATTTTTTGTAATTTGAAAATATATTTGTGATGCCCCATCCATAAACCTTCAAATGTAGCTTTAGTATGAAGAAGAATGTTACCTGTAGTTTGTTGTAGCTGAATAGCCAATGCATTTGTTTAAACTAAAATGTGCATGGTTTTGTGATAGATATGCAATTGCATTTTTGTTATCCATGTGTAATTGTTTTTTTATTATGATTGTAATGCAGATGGATAAATTTAAAAATATGTTAAATTTGAAAGTCAATGGTGATACTAAGTATAATCTTAGTAAGCTAGAGAAACCAATTCATATAGTAAGTGAAATAGATAGAGATGTTACTGATGAAGAGAAAGTTTTATGTGAAGAAGTTGATATACAAGATGAAGGAAATGACAATGTTGCATACAAAAGCTATTTTTATTTGTCCATAGATGATATTTATGGATTCGAGTTTGCTACTAAAAAGGATGATACACTACAAGAAAAAATGTTATTATCTACGGACAAAATCTGTAGGTAAAGTGCAAAATCCGTAGGTAATGCAAATTTACCGATAGATTATCTACAGATATAAATCCATAAGTAATCAGCTCTTAGGTAACATTACCGACGGATGTTTGTTTCCATAGATAATTACCTATGATCATTCCTACGGCCTAATCTGTGGATAATTACCTACGAACGTATTTGTAGGAAATTACATACAACTAATTGTTGATAGACTTTCATTGGACGTTATCTACGGATATATCTATAGGAAAGTTACCTACGGACTTATCCATGGGAAACTTACCTACGACGAGATCCATGGAAAGTTTCCTACGGATTTATAAATTACCTACAGATTATATTTTATAAAATCCGTGTAAAACTTAGTTTCGTCCCATTGTGGAGATGATAATATACAACATATATTGCCAAACCACCTGATAATATTATTATATATTTAATTTTATATAATACATTGAAATAAAAATAAAAATAAAATTCAATTGATATAACTTTAATGTCCTAAATTTAAAACAACAATATTAATTTCAAACATCATACATACTCAAAATATTCTAACGTCATAAACTAAATTGAAAACAACCGTGTCCAATAGTCAATTAGTTTCCTACATAAAGTTTTAGAGATCTAATAATTTGCATAATTTGACGAGTCTTGCTGAGGTTGTTGCTCATTCTGATTTTGGTCATTTTGTTGTTGTTGTTGCTGCTCATTTGGCTCTTGAAATAGGTTTTGTGCATCATTTAGCTCATTGGGGAGAAATTCATATATAGTTTCATAGCATACATTCATTATAATGTCTAAACCTTAAAATAAAGATATTGTACAACTAACAAAAATTGGAACAAGATCTAGTATTCATAAATATAATAAACTAAGATAGACTTGTATGTGTATAATGTTGGTAGCCTGACCTCTTAATAACTGCAAGTTATGTTGGCGATAAATTGTGTTGAGAATGAGTTTTGTTGTTGATTAAGAGAGAGCAAATGAATGAATTGAGTTGCCTATCCTTTTCATTCAATTTAACTTGCCTAATAGAAGGGGGAAAGAAAGAAATGTGTAAGTAAATTTCAAATTGATATTACAGACTAGGGATAAATGAAAGAATGGAGAATTTACCGTGTATGCTTCCATTTAGTTATGCCTCTTAGAATTGTCCGTAGCAACAAAAATGAAAAATATCTCAAATTGTTAATTACAAAGAGACAAGTCATCATCTAGTTGACTGTTTTTGTTACTTGTCAAGTATAATTACACTATAGTATTACATGATAAAGTATTGAAGGGAAATATCATGACACCTAAAACAAGCAAAGCCATAGTTGACTATAAAGCAAATGCAAATCAAACACTTAATTTTAAGCCAAAACAAGCATGTAAAACAATATAAAGCATGCACGATATTTCAGGGGCAAAACAAATATTTATAAATTTATCAATACTTTGATCAATCCCTTAGGTATATATGTCAAAGCAGGGATGAATGCATGTGTTCCATTAGGGGGCTTATTTTTTTAATTTATAAAATTGTTAAAACTTGCACATATTTCAACTAATAAAAACTATCAACAATTATAATTTTCACTAAGACATTTAAGTAAATCCAATATGTCACAATACCTTGTGCATGTTAAGACTTTTAGAATTTACTCAATTCCTTCATGTTTTTTTTTCTTTTTAAGTATTTATTATTTATTATAATAATAGATTTAGAATGAAATTAATAAATAATACTTATTATCATTATTTATTAATTTTTTTCATTAAAAAATGAAGGTATACATACTTGCATAATTCATAGTTTTTATTTTATCATATTTTCCCCTAATTATATACAAAAAAATAAATAATAAAACTGAAAAGGCTAAAAATTAAATAAATTCCATTATATTATTTTTCTAAAGAATTTTTTTATATTATCTAATCAAGTTTATATATACTTTATTTTTGTAAACTGGTTGACAAACATGTTTTATGCATTTTTTTTAAAAGAAACAATATTGATGGTCAAACATTTAATAAGTCATCAATTTCGCGAGAGTGAGTAGTCAAATTTTAAAGATCGTCCTGAATTAAAATTTATTCTTAAATATTAAAAGTTAAAATCAAAGACAAATTTAACATAAATTTATTAGAGCATGATCTAGAACAACAACCACAAATAAAAAAATTGCTGAAAAATTTAATATTTATTTAATCATAGATGACTTTCGTGATATGAAAGATAAACATTTTGTATTTTGATGAACTTATAATGTACTTAGCATTTTGAAATAATTAAATAAAAATATTTTTGTTTAAATTTAATGTGTATATATTTAATAAAAAATTCTTTTTAAAGTTGTTTTGAAGTCTGGCTTCGTCCTAGTATCAAAGTATTTTTAATCTAAAACCAATGTGAACACAAGAAAAATATTCATTTGTTAATGTAAGTAGCATTATATAATAATATTGCACAATAGCATCACGTAATCACACTATATCAAGATAAAGAAAAAAGAAAATATATTACTATATCTAAACCTTAAAGTTAGAATTTGAATATTACCACCATTTACAGAAACTAAAAATTCAATTATGAAAAATATTGAAATTAGAAATATATGATGCACGTGACTCACAATGCATTCAAATCCTGAATCAATATCCAATGTTTCCAATACTATAGCACACGGGTGATTTGAGGGGATAGAAATATTTAGTAGATACATTAGGATAAAATACTCATCACAAATTGCACTATGTACGAATCACAAAAAATATATTTTCAAGATATAATCAATTGATTATAGGTTGAAATAACTTTTTGAATTCATCATGAAGCCACCCAAAACAAGTCAAATCACTTAAGACACCTCAAAACAAAAAGAAAGAAGAAAAAATTCACAATTCAAATATCAACTATGACTTTATTCAAATTTTTCCAGATTTATTACAATAAGGTAGTTTGATATTGAAGGTGTGAACTTGTAAAATATGAATTCAATATTTTATTTCAAAACTAGAAGCTAAGCATCTGTTAAAACCTCAATAAACAATGAAATAACAAATGGTAAAATACAAATGATGCAGTAAACAAAGGAACAATAGTAAAAATTTCATCAGAATATTGTGTTTGATTATTAATCCAAAATAAACTAGTATAGCCACATATTTGTTAAAACTTGGATTAACTGAATGCCAAAATATGACAATATTTACTAGGTTATCAAATATGTTATCTCTTATATTATTGGAAAGTTAAGTATTTTAATTTGATTGTTCTCTGGCATCTACAAGTACAGTGCCAATTGCACTTTTTTCTTACCTAGAGTCCACCTATTACAAAGGTAATAATAATGCAAGATAGCATAACAGAGTGGCCACTGGGCAGTACGACCAAGTGTGGCATTTTTAGCTATCATAGTCATTTTCACCTACCTTCACTAGAGACAACCTACAAAGATACAAAATGTTTAACTGAACACTCGGACAAAGACCAAAGAGAAAACTAGGATTAATTAGCAAAATTAAATTTTTTTGCATTATTCACGGCCATATTTTCTAGCACCAACCAGAATCTAACAATGTATAGCCACCCACATTTTCCCTTACTTAAGATATTTAACTTCACTGCAAAGTGTCTATAACTAAAACAAACTCATGCTTATCAAATCTTGAATTTTACTGGCATTTATTAATAAGTACAAACACTAAAATTTAAAGGAAAAAGAATAAAACCTTGTGAACGGTGATTTAGTTGGGGCGAATAAGGGTTAATGAACGGGACCAAGATCGAGTCCAAGGAGTGAACCGTACAACGAAGAAACTTGATTGAGTTGACTCAAGGTTTTTTCTATGCTTGTCCAAGCAAAAACGTTCAAAAGATTGAACCTTAATCTTGAATTTATTTGATTCTGCCGCAAGCACCTACCCTTATGGCATCCTTGCTAGCATTGATGGAGAAATGTTGATCAATAAGAAGGAAACCTTGACTCCTTGGATCAAGTTTTTCAAGATTGACGTCTTTGATGGAGGAAATGATGAAAATGGAAGTTGGATAGAAGGTGTTTGATGAAAGGCTTGAGAAGGCACTCTAGGGTTTGGCTCACTCCATAGATGATGAAGGCCACTTCTAGGGTTTCTCTCAAGGTGAAGATAGGTAGGGTTTGGCCAAATATTAGCCAAGAGTGGCACTAGTAGAACTAATTTTCAATGTTTTGGAGATGTGGTTGTCTTTGATAGTACCTACAAGAAAAACAAGTATAACAAGCCATCGATGATTTTTTTTTTTTGTAAAAATCACCATCCACAAATTGTGATATTTAGTTGTGCTATTATTTCATATAAGAGTACTGATGCATATAAATGGGTGTTGAAATCCTTTTTGAATGTAATGCCAATTAACCACTCGAAAGTTGTAGTAACATATGGCGATGGTATAATAAGAGAGGCAATAAAATATATGTTTCCAGGAGCAACATATAGGCTATGTGTATGGCATATGCAAAAAAAAAAATGATTATGATAACATTAAGAATGTTAATTTTTTGAATGATTTTAAAATAGAAATGTACGATAATCTTACACCAGAAAAATTTAAAAGATTTTGGAAGGAGTTAGTAGAAAGGCATAGACTACAAGAGAATAATTGGTGAAGTTAGCGGAAGAATACATAAAAGGGGGGGGGGGTTGAATATGTGTGTGTGAGTATGAAGGAATTTTAAAATCTTTTCTGCAAGAGTAATCTTCTTTGTCCAATGCACTTTTAAATACTAGACGGTTATGCAAAATTTGCTTAGCACAAGGTCATTGCATCTGAAAGATTTATTGTTTGCTGAGGAAAATAATTTATAATAATAATTAAAGTTCTTTCATTTTCCTTTTTAAGATAGTTTCATTTAAGGATAAGCAGTAGATAAAACTTTTCAGTATAATATATTTGTTAAACAAAATTTGTCTTCGTCTGAAAAATGGTTTTAATGAAGAATAGACTGTAGACAAAGTTTTTAACATGATTTGTCAATTAAGAAAAGTTTGCGTCTGAAATATAAATAAAATAATGCAATCATTTTTATATAGGTTTACTCAACTGAGCTACGTCCAGTCTCCTTCAACTGAAGGGTTCCACTAAATGTGCAATTAAGTACAAAAGTATTTATCGACCACTTTTCTGGCCCGTTGACTTCACTCATCAATGTTAGTATCAGCCTCTTCAGGCTAGCATTGAGTATTATGGACCACCCAGGTCAGAACCACTCCTGGTCCAAGTATTCTCGACCTCTCCAAGCCTTGAGTATTCCAGACCAATCCGGTCACGACCACTCCTGGTCACGAGTATTCTCAACTACTCCTAGTTGGCTAGCTTCACTCACCAGCTCTAGTATTCTTAAACCATTTTTGGTTCCCCAAGTATTCTCGACCACTTCTAGCTTGCCAGCTTCACTCACCAGCGCTAGTATATTCTTATCAGCCACTTCTGGCTAGTAGTGAGTATTATGGACCATCTAGGTCAGAACCACTCCTGGTCCAAGTATTCTCGTCCTCTCTAGGCCCGCCAACTTCACTCACCAGCGCTAATATTCTTTAATCATCCTCTTCAGGCTCGTAGTGAGTATTCTTTGACAAGCCCCGCCAGGCTTTACAAGTATTCTTTTCCTAACCTCATCAGGCTTTACAATATTGGCTAGACAGGTTTGGTTTGAGTGTATGGTTTGCTCTCATAGAGAGGATACATAAATTTCTACACTCACTAAGGTATGCAACCTTAGTCTTTACAACGATTGAGTGTTTGGTTTACTCTCACGGAGAGGATGCATAAGTTGGCACACTCACTACAGTTTGATCCTAAGATGTACATATTTGAAACTCCGTAGTTTACAGAGACGAATACATTAAGATACATTTGACTCTATACACTCTGTCTCTAGTTTCGTTGCATCATGGGCTGGATATCACTCTTTTTCTTGCTTGAACCATTTCGGGCCAAACAGTCAACCTTTTAAGGTTTGATGTTGAGACCTATATATAGTCTTGTGAAATCTGCCCATTGCAAGTATCCGTTAAAGCAAATATAGTCGTTCACGACTAGTTTGATCTTCTCATTTAATGCTTATATTCTTGCATTAAATGTTTTCTCTTGTGATAGACCTTGCGTGAAGTATTCATTGTCTTGGTAACAGCAGTGTCTAAGTTTAGCAGAGACCTAGGAACCTTTTTGTCCTTTTCTGGTCTCATAGCTATGGAATTTTGTCATTGTCTGAAAAAGTAATGTACTTTTTCTAACACATGCATGCTTTTATTTCCGCGCTTGATTTTCTCCTTTCTTCTTTTCTTCTCACAATTTTGATGACTTTGTGTGTTCTCCTGAGAGTGTGGACGATGTTAAAATTGTCCTATGAAACTTGATCTCTCAGGTGGTTGTGTGACAATTTTTTTCTGCATCTGGTAGTCTATGTGTAACTCAAGCCTTGACCTTTGTTTGAGCATTTGTTGTTAATGCATTGACTTTTCCTTTCATCTGGTCAACTTGTATATGGTCAGACTTTTAAATGATCTTTGACCAACCTTCATCTGCATATTTATGTTTCGCTTTAGGTTGTGCTTGACGCACTTTTGTCTTGTTCTTGATTTGGCTTGTTGGATGCTTGTGTTGGCCTTTCGTCTGTCATCTTGTATCATCTGGTCATTACGCTTGTTCTTCACTTTACCTGTTCTTATGTTTTTTTGAAACACTAACACACTTGTTAGAGATAACAACATGTATTACATTTGTCTCATTCAAAACCTTGCTGGGAATTGTTTCGTCTTCATTTGACCTAACAATTGGGTTCACCAAACATACAAAAAATGGTTTATATGGGTTATCGCTTATCTTCATGACAAATCTTTTGTTGGTATAAGGATTACTTCTTTATGTGAAGGAATCAACTCATCCATAAAGTTTTATTTGAGGAGAAAAATACTATAGTTGAGTTGATGTACAATTTTTAACATTCTTTAAAAGATTATAAGTATAATGAGTTGGTGTCTAATTTCAATTCTTTTCATACGAAACCTGTTTTGTCTACTGCTTTGCCCAAAATTGAAAAAAAGACCTAAAAAATATTCATCAGGGATGTCTTTAAATTGGTAAAGGCAAAGATTTTAACTACTATATCTTTCAATGTGTTTAATAGAAATGAAATTGGTGACAAGGTGACATTCAAAGTTGACAATTATAGTCATCGTCGATCTAAATACGACGTTGTTTTTGAAAAAGATGAGTGTAAATATGAATGTGACTATATGATTTTTGAATCTTCTAACATTCCATGTAGTCATATAATGTGTTATGCAATACGAGCATATGCATTTCTTCCCTCCAATTTTAATATACAGTTAATGATTGAAGGATGCTAAGAATTCATTTGTTGGTCAGTTTGCATCCAAAAGTCGTCAAAGTTTTGATTTCATAAGGAATAAAATTTTGAGGCTTACTGGTAAGTTTAAAAAAAGAGTTGGTTTGCACCTAAATGGAACTGTTAGTGTTTTTAATGATCCCCTTGTTGTGAAGACAAAAGGTGTCTCATCAAAGAAAAATAACAAGAAGAAGAGTAGGAAATGTTTTAATTGTAATTCAATTGGTTATGAAGCTTCAACATGTCCTGCTATCCATTCCATTAATTTTGACCTTAGTTCAAGTTTTGATTTTGAACTTATAAAGGTGGGTGTTACAAATAGTCAACCAAGAAGTGTAAGTTTCTTTTAATATACAATTACTTTTTTTAGTTAATTTATCGATTTTTATTTTTATTGTAGGAAAATTGTACATCTTCTTATGTGAAAGTAACAAACAGGTTGCTAGTAATGGTCTAATTTGAATAGACAAATTTGTGAAGGTAATTTATTTTTATTTGATTAGAAAAAAACTTTAATGGTAATGAGTTTGTATTTTGTAAATTAATTTGTTGAACTAGTTTTGAATGTACAACATAAACAAATGAAAGATGATTTAAGTAGTACATCATCAAAAGATAAGAAACAAAGGTGTTCACAACCCAATTTGAAGTAGGAGAATTTTGTAAGTGGTTATTTATTTGAAATATATGTCTATTAATTTTTTTATTTGCATTTGTAAGTTATTCTTTTGTTTTTTATTATAATTATTTTTTCTTTTTAGAATTTGAAAACAAAGGTTACTAACTATAATGTAAAAGATGGTAGAAAGAATAATGTTAAAAATTTGAAAGATAAAGTAAGTTGTTCTAACGTAGTCAAAGATGGTAACATGGAGGTTTCAACTCATAAAACAAACAACTAGCTTGTGAATATAATTTTTTTATACGGATCAACTTATGATCAAATTTTATTTTAAATCATTATAAATAATGATTTTTTTTAAAAAATTATGAAGTAAAACATTATAAAAAATGAGGTTGTGGATGATGTTCAACAAATAGATTTAAGAGGACTTGTGTTTCCCCCTGTATCAAGTCAAGCAATGCATTTGTCACATAATTATACTCAATTGTCCATTTTTCCACAAACAAATTTCATGCCTATTAATGGGGCTAGTTATTTTATTCCCATAACACACACACACACACAACATGCATGGGGAATCTCACCGGTCAGATTTACTTCAAAATATTATGAAAGGTGTCACTATCGAAAAAAGTAAATTTAATTCAACCTCTTGTATATTAGCAAGCAATCTTTTGCAATTATGCTTGATATATTTTTTTTTGTAGGTGAAAAATCAAGTTAAATATGATTGGGCTTTTAATTTGGATTCTATAAACTTGCAAAAGTAGTGTTTTTTTTTGTTATTTGTGGATTGTAAAAACTTTGTCGCAATGAGATATGTGGCATATGACATTATTTTTTAAATAGGATTGGGTTTTTTGTTTTGATTGAAAAAATGAAATAGTTCAAATATGTTTTCATTTTACTTTTATTGTCATAAATATGATGATAGACATTTATTTTGATGATACTCAGCCAAAAAAATATATGTTTAGATTATACATTAACTTATAAATTATAATTGTTTAGAATTTTATGATGGGAATTTTATTATAAGAATTTGTTGATTGTTTATTGTCTTTAAAATATAATTGAGTTTACTGGGTTTTTAATATATAATTAAACTATAATTTGTCCTTTATTATAAGAATCTACTGATTGATCAAGGAGATTACTTATCATTTTTTGTACAAAAAGGGAGGGATTATTGTGTGTGCAATCAAAAATAACTTTTTAGGTGACTTTGCAAACTTCGAGATATCTACTTGTCCTTTTCTTTAAGGAAACAAAAGTCCTTGTTCCTTTATAAAATTCAAGTACCAAAGAAACTTTTATTTCTTCAATCTATTAATGAGTATCATAGAAATAAGTGATATGGTCATCAAACATACTAAATGTAATATTTAATGCATCCGTCTTACACAAATGAAGTGTTCTGTCTGAGAGACTTATCAAAATACATATCATCATAATGAATCGTTTTATGTTATCGTCTTGATTTTGTGATCTTAAAAACATTTTTTATAAAAAAATATTTGAGTTTGTTATCATTAAAACATATTCTTATGGGATTTGATATCGCCCTTTGATCTAATAAGTTGAAATCAGGGGAAAGGGTCACACTTTCTCAAGGTGTGCACTTGGTCAAGGTATGGACTTGAATTATTATTCTGGTTGATATTTAGATGTTTCAGTGCTTTAAAGGAAAGAGTTAACAATCAAGATCAATCATTTTCCTATTTTTATTTATTAGCATTAATGACCTTGAAATGATTAGTTTGAAAATTTTCAAATGAATTTGGGGATAATACACATAAATGATTAAATTGGTTTCTATTTAAGGTATTCATTGCTTGAATTACCATTGGAATGTGCTTAAAGTAGGAATTTTTTGTAATGTAGCTTTGAAAGTCTTGCACAGAAAATCCAAATATGAACATAGTTGTTGACTTGATTTATGTTAAAGTTCTAAACATAAAATGTTTGAATTATGATTGCTTTACCATTAAAGGGTGATGAAAATAGGAAGAGCATGAGGAAAATAAGATGCTAAAGGTGTTTTGATGTTTTGTGTTAGCTTTTATGAATTTTTTCATAATTTTTTTATGACATTTAAAGAACCTATCTAAATTTTGTAGTACCTGATATCTAGGTGCAAGATTATATTGGAAATATTAGGTGTGCATAGTAGATTCAAAAGTTAGCAAATCTTAAACAATAGAATCCTCAAAGTTGAAGATTGATGAAAGAGATGAAGAACTATAAAGGCTCCCACACCAATTCGTTATTCAAGCTACAAAGGTGCACATTATTGTGTAAGACCTAATTTAAGAAATAAGTCATTAACATATTACTTTAACTATGTCCTAGAGATTCATCAATGAAACAAACTCATTCTTTATTTTTTTTTTCTCATTTTGTAGGACTTCACATTTGAACTTAAAAGGTCAAGAATAGGAGTCTTTTATTTTTGGACTTAAGAAAGTGGAGCAGGAAGTTGCAACCATTTTCTCATTTGATTTAACTAAAAATTTGTATTTGAAGTTCTTTAGCTTTAATTGATAATTTTTCTGTGTTACTTTTGTAGAAGTTGTAAAATGTAGCTACTAAGAGCTAGTGGTTTCATTAGCTAAGCAATGTTTAGATAGTTTTGATGTTTTAATACAAATGCAAATTAGTTATATATCCAAAAATAATTAGGTCCCTAACCGCTACTTCTAAGAGATCTTTTTGTTCTATATAAAAATGGTAAATAGTTTCATTTAATAATGTAATTTGTCATAAAGGATACGTCGTGCATGTAATCATGAAATTGGTCCCAATCAACAACTTTGATGCTTGGCTCCACTAGACGCCTAGCTTGAAGTATGCATTGATACAATTTGGGAATTGTGATTAGGGATGGAAAAAATACCCGTACTCGCAGGTATCTACGGGTAAAATCTGCTATGGATAATAAATAGATAGACTAATTGGATACCCGCGAATAATGGAGACTGTTCCTGTCGAGAACACTCTTGTACTTCCTGTTGGCTAATCTTCTAAGTCCCGCGTACTAGCCGAATCCTATCTCTGGATGGTGGGGGAGGGTACCTGCAAAGGCACTCCAATGCTTAATGTATGGGTAGGGGCGTTCGGCCACCTCTGGTCGGTCGCCGAATGGCAGTACTTGGTGGCCGAACGGCAATCGGCCACCAGGACCGAACTATCATCACTCATTGCTCTTAACCCATGATTAGGGGTTAATCAGATGATTAAGGTGTATTACCTGATACGATAAATACGTTGCAGGGCCCATGGGGTCCAGGGCCCATAAATGTCAGTATAAATAGCTCAGGTCAAAAGGTAACGTCACTGTTCATTAATTATCCTAGATATCTGTGCTTGTCCTGACTTGAGCGTTGGAGTGCCTTTTGTAGGTACCAACCCCTCTATTCACATCGGATCGGAGCACTCGTTCGGCCTTCAAACTACGAGAAGATCATTGGTGTATCCCCTTTGTAGGTACATTTGGCGCCCACCGTGGGGCCGAACGAAGGCAATTGGAAGTTTAACTAAGTGTAATGGCGATAACTAGGAGAACAAACACTCAGGACCATCAAAATGAGGAACATGTGGAGGTTGTTGATGAAACAGATCTTTCCGAAACGGTTCGATTGTTGAAACAGGAAATGGAGTTGATGAAACAGCAGCGAGAGAGAGATGCAAGAGAGCTTTCGGCCTTAAGAGCCGAAAACGAGGTGTTGAAAAGTCAAGACACTTCATGGAAACCTACTCATGTCACCAACACACAAACTCAGGGATCGTATCAATCCCATGCGGTCCACACCTCAGCTCCCCATGCCTCGGCAGTGGCACCTGGAAAACCCCTCTCGGCCTTACACACCGTTGGCCGTCCTGCAGACTTGACAACTATTGGATCGCACCGACACCCCTTCACTCCTACTATCATGCAACTTCTGTTGATGGATAACTGGAAATCCTTGTCTATTGATAAATATGATGGTACCACTGATCCTGACGAACATCTCGACGTTTTCTTGACACAGGTGACATTGAGCACAACTGACGATGCTGCCTTGTGTCGGATTTTTCCCACGTCACTTAAAGGTAGGGCATTGAGTTGGTTTACTCGGCTCCCTCCCAATTCCATCGATTCCTTCAGCACTTTGTCATCTCAGTTCACCATTCAATTCGCAACGAGTCGCCCCCATAGTCTGACGTCCCTATCTCTAGTCGGCCTTCGCCAAGACAAGAAGGAATCTCTTCGGACCTTTATGGATCGGTTCAACAAAGCAACTTTGGAGATTAGAGACCTTAACCCAGCCGTCGCACTGCATCATCTCACAACAGCCTTAAAACCGGGGCCGTTTGTCAATAGTATTTGTAAAAAGCCACCTTCGGACATGAATGATCTAAGAAGACGGGCTGACAAATACATGCAGATGGAAGAGTTGGCAGAGTATCGTAATCAGGCTCGAGCTGAATCGTCGAGCAAGATAGAAAAGCAGGCAGAACAACCATACAGGGGGCGAGGCAAGGAGATATCTCTTCGGGATCGGCCTAATCGGGATCCGAAGTACACTCAATACACTCCACTCAATACCAGCCGTGCTGCGGTGCTTGAACAAGCTCTAGTTTCAGAAGTGTTGACAATTCCGAAAAGAGCATCCACTCCGCCACGAGCGGATACTAGTAAATCTTGTCGGTATCATTACAATCGTGGACATTCCACTGACGAATGTGCAACCCTTAAAGACAAAATTGAAGATTTGATTAAGCAAGGCAAATTGCATAACTGTGTGGATCGGTCGGGGTCGTCTCAAACTCGCTCATATCAACCTAGATATCAGGATCGACGTAGGCAGGACCGTTCCGATAGAGCCTCACGAGAAAGAAGTCGGTCACGTGAAAGAAGCAGGTCGCGTGAAAGAAAAGATACTTCGGCACCATCGCATAGGAGGGTGATTAATACCATTGCAGGAGGGTTTGCTGGTGGAGGCTCAACTTCTTCGGCTCAAAAGAGGCATCTCAGAGCAATTCGATCGGTCAACACTGTTCATAGACAGTCCTCTCGGAAGTTACCAGCAATAACCTTCACTGATGCTGATTTCAAGGGCATTGATCCAGAGCAAGACGACCCGATGGTTATTAGTGTGGAAATTCATAATTGCCTTGTCAAGAAAACATTGATCGATCAAGGCAGTTCGGCTGATATATTATATTGGAATACATTCAAACAGTTGGGTATTTCTGAAAAAGAATTGCTCCCTTATGATGATCCATTGGTCGGTTTTGCAGGAGAAAGAGTAAGTACCAGGGGTTATATTAAACTCTTCACGCGTTTTGGTTTTGATGAGCAGGAAAGCAGAGAAATTCAAGTGAAGTATATTGTGGTTGATGCTAGCACTTCGTATAATATCCTCCTCGGTAGGCCATCCTTGAATGCATTAGGGGCTATCGTTTCAACACCACACCTAGCGATGAAGTTTCCATCCGATAAAGGGAAAATCATCACAATTCACGCCGATTGTAACGACCCGCCATCGTCTCTACACTTACTGGAATCGCACTACTACTAGTGAACTAAGGAAAATATTAAATTGGATAACTCATACATACAGGTATAGATAAGAATAAAAATAACCAAATTCTTTAAATACAAAATAAAATGCCATATATGTACAGTCATCCCAAAAATAATATTCCCTAGTGCCGGTCAAACAGACAAAAATCGCTACCCAAAATGGTAACCCTAACACGAGGATCAAACTCCCCGTCTCGCAGCGGTCACCTCGACTCCAAGCTAGCCCTGATCTGCTCCCATACCAAGTATGATCATCGCAGTTCCACCACATGGAAACAGAAGGGTAAGCTAGAATTCACAAATGAATCATAATAATCTATACTACACAATCGTATTCATAGAGTCACACCATACACTCTATCCAATACTACTCATGCATAAAATACAATCCACCAATCATGAAGTCAAACACCACACTTCATCATATTAATAATCATGCAATAAATGCATCTCATGACAGATATCAATGCATATCAATCATCTAATGCGTCGTCACGCATACACCTAGGAGATCTCCACAACAATAGAGCTGTATAAGTGACATTCCATCCTACCGAAACCACCCCAACCGTTTTCACGCCCAATGCGCCCGCTCGGTCACAGCTAAACAGGATATATAATCCTCCCTCGGGTTTACTCGAATGATGTCACTTACACAATTGGAAGTCCAGATCCACCGTCAGGTATAGCACAGCTGGGTACGGGCTTACCACGACCTTGGCATGCATTAACCAAGTCAATTGTGGAGTTCGCCCACCGACTATCCTCAAGGATCCACGCACCTTCCCGAGTACTTGGTTAAGGGAATAACCCTCGACCTCATACCCCGCTCCAACACTAGCTAAGGACTTAGAGGAGACTCACCCAACCCAGTGGCCTATCTGAGCACCACTCTCCCAAATCCAGTGGCCTCCCAGAGCACCACTCTCATATATCAGTGGTCTATCCAAGCACCACTCTCAAGAAACTCTATGTGAGCTCTTCCAGTTCGAAAATATTTTTCCTCTCCTCAAGTCCTAGGCTAGACTCATGCCATAGGCATCACATGCAATCATGCATCATACATCATAATGGTCTGCCCACCATCATGATCAACAATCATACACATGTCATAAGACATCACATGCAATAATGCATCATACATCATAATGGTCTGCCCACCATCATGATCAACAATCATACACATATCATAAGACATCACATGCAATAATGCATCATACATCATAATGGTCTGCCCACCATTATGATCAACAATCATACACATGTGAACATATACGCATGTCATATCATATTCAAACATTCATACATATCATCACAAAACATACATATGAATCACACCTCACCATACATCATATATCATACATACATAATCTAAAACTTTAACTTTAAACATGCATAAGCATCAATTCATTCATAAACTTATTCACGCTCGGCGTAGCCTGAGCTCGCCCAGCCTAATCCCAGCCTGAGAGTCCCAAGACTCATCCACGCCTAGCGCATTCAACCTGCGCCCGGCCTAAATTCCAATAACAGAGTTCACAAACTCTCATCCAAACCAACAAATCCAGTCACATGCAAACACAAAACACAATACATAGGCTCCATACAACTTAAATAAACCTAGAATCAACATGCACCCATCTGATGCATCAAATTCACCAGAAACCCCATTTTTTTTCCAAGACTTTGAACAATTAGCGAATTCTCCGATCCAGCCATGGATCCTCAACTTCCATGCATCAATTGAGTTTCTAAACTCACATGCAACTTAAATAACAAACATTCTAGCTTCCCTTACCTGAAGATTGGCTCAGATAGCCAAAGACTGAACAAAAGTAGAATTTCCCCTCGAGGCTCAACTCGGAACTTCCGTCCTCCCAAAACAAGTTTTCTAATCTGAATTTCAAGAAAAGTCAGAAGGAGTTAGTGATCTAGAGGAGAAAAGGAGTCAAACAGAGAAATTTGGGAGAGAAAGGAGCTCACTGACCCAGAGACCTTCTCTCTAAAACTTCTCTCTAAAAACTCCAAAACTCCTGAAGGCCCCCAACCCCCTATTTATAGACTTTCGGATTGGCCCAGAACGGCCCGTACCGAGTTCGGAACGGCCCGTTCCGAACTCCCAAATCACGCACAAAATTAACGCCCAGAACGGCCGGTTCTGAAATCAGAACGGCCCGTTCCGGGACTCATCCGGAACGGCCCGTTCTCCCTCCGGAACGGCCCGTTCTCCCTCCGGAACGGCCCGTTCTCCCTCCAGAACGGTCCGTTCTCCCTCCAGAACGGTCTGTTCTCCTTCCAGAACGGTCCGTTCTCCTTCCCAGAACGGCCCGTTCTCAACTACAATATGTAGTTCAATTCAGTAGCTTGGAACGGCCCGTTCCAGTTTGGGAATGGCCCGTTCTGGGCTACTGAATCAACCTCTTTTTTTTTTTTTATTTTTTTTTTTAACAATGTTACAATACTCCCCAACAAATAGGAATTTTCGTCCCCGAAAATAGGTCTACCTGAAGAGAGGAATGGATATTGTTCGTTGAATTGACTCTCCACCTCCCAGGTAACCTCACCAGTAGCTACATCCCAAACAATTCTCACCAAGCTGATGGATTTGCCACAAAGCTTCTTCAACTTGTGATCAACCACAGCTACCGGTCTCTTCTCATAGGTCAAGTTCTCTCTAACTTGCACCTCATCCATCTCTACTACTTGACTCAGATCTGGGATGTACTTCCTAAACTGTGAAATGTGAAACACATGCTCTCCCTCATCAAATTCTAGAGGTCTCCTCCTCCTATCGGCATAGGACTTTCATCAACTCTGGGTAGCCCTCAACCTTTGCTGAATTTATCTCACCATCTCAGTAGTCTGAAGAACTAACTCTGGACCAACCACTACTAGCTCACCCTCTTGATACCAACATAATGGAATCCTACACCTCCTGCCATATAAAGCCTCAAAAAGTGTCATGCCAATAATCAAGTGATAACTGTTATTATAAATAAACTTTACCAATGGTAACACCTCTTCCCAGCTACCCAGATGATCCAACACATAAGCTCTCAAGAGATCCTCCATTGACTGAATTGTCCTCTCCGACTGACCATCTATCTGTGGATGATAAACAGAGCTCAACCTCAACCTTGTTCCCAAAGCCTGATGCAGAGTCTGCCCACCGGGAGGTAAACCTTGGATCTCTGTTAGAGATAATACTGTAAGACACTCCATGCAACCGTACTATCTCTCTGATATACAACTGTGCAAGCCTCTCCAAGGACCACCTCTTGATAGGAAGAAAGTGCGCACACTTTATCAACCTATCAACAATCACTCAGATAGAGTCACTGTTCCTAGCTATCCTAGGCAACTCAACCACAAAGTCCTTAGTGACACTATCACACTTCCACTTGAGAATCTCCATCAGCACTAAGCTCAAAGCACTAAGCTCAAAAACAGCTGCCCTCTTAATACCAAGCAATCCCAAAATCCTCAACAATTCTAGATCTTGTAATTGCTTAGTTCCCACCTGTCTCAAGAACTCATTAGTTATGGTGATCATACCGCAACTAATGTGATCTTGGACAACCTCCACTTCTAGTCTCAAATCTCTAAACTACTCAATCAGCTCCAACTCCTTAATCAACATAGCTGACACATGAATGGATTTCCTACTCAATACATCCGCTACCACACTCGCCTTCCCAGGATGATACATCAACTTAAAATCAAAGTCCTTTAGGAATTCCATCCACCTCTTCTGCCTCATATTCAAACTCTTTTTTTTTATCACTAAATACATTGAATCTCGCATCATACAGATAGTGTCTCCACGACTTCAAGGCAAACACCATAGCTGCAAGCTCCAAATCATGAGTAGGATAATTCCTCTCATGAGTCTTATGTTGCCTCGAAGCATACACTACTATTCTCCCTTCCTGCATCAACACACAGCCCAACCTCTGATGAAAAGCATCACAAAAACATATCAAAATACTCACCAGTGTCAGGTAACACCAAAACTGAAGAAGTAGTCAATCACTCCTTCAATTCCTGAAAACTCTGCTCACAAGCGTCCATCCAACTAAAAGCTGATCTTTCCAAGTCAGTTAAGTCAAAGGCATTACTATTCGAGAGAAACTCTTCTATAAACCTCTGATAGTAACCCGTTAACCCAACAAAACTCCTAATCCCCATAACAGTCCTCTGACGCTCCCACTGGATCACAGCCTCCACCTTGGCTGGATCTCCTGTAATCCCCTCTATCGATATCACATGCCCCAAATCTCACCTCAGACAGTCAAAACTCACCCTTGGACAGCTTGGCATACAACTACCTCTCTCTCAGTACCTGTAAAACCAACCTCAAATGCTCATAGTGATCCTCCAAAGATCTAGAATACACCAATATATCATCAAAACATCGAAGCTCCCCTCAGTTGATCCATCAATTCATCAATTCTCAAAAGCGGATACCTATTCCTTATCGTCAATTTGTTCAGTTACCGATTGCCGATAATCACACAAACGGGCCCCACCATCTTTCTCTACTAACAGTACCAAGGCACCCCAAGGAGAAACATTGGACCTCACTACTATTTCTCCAACAAATCCTCGATCTGTTTCTTCAGCTTTACCAACTTAGCTTGAACCATCCTATAAGAAGCCACTGATACCGATCTTGCACCCAATACCAGGTCAATGCTAAATACAACATCACGCATAGGTAACAATCCCGACACATCATCTGGGAACACCTCAGGAAACTCACTAACAATCTCAATCCCAATGATGGCCCTCTCCATCTCAATCATTCAAAACGACAAACAACATGAAGCACTCAGCTCCATCTTTCTTCAACTGCTCAGCCTGACCCGCTGACAACAACACCTCACCCTCCAACTGAGGAAATACCAATCTTCTCCGAGCACAATCTATAAGGATGTGATGGGCAGATAACCAATCCATCCCTAAGATTATGTTAATATCTATCATGAGCAACCCAATCAGGTTCACTCAGAACCTCCTACCAAAACACCTCTATTAGGAATCTCACACACATCTCCAATGTCATCAAAGAAATTGAAGCCAGAGTAGATACATACAAAACAACGTGCCTTGCAGACACCAACAACCCAATCTCCCCACACAATCAACAAAAATAAATGAATGTGTGGCACCAGAATCGAACAAAAATAAAACATCCTCACCTGCTGCCTTCCCTTTCCCCTTCACCAAGTCTGATGAAGTGGAAGCCTCTGCACCTGATAATGTAAACACTCTCCCCGTAGTTGTAGGTCTGGGTGGCCTCGGGGCACTCCTAGATGAAGTCGGCGGTGTCTGACAATCTCTAGAGATGTGGCCTGGCCTACCACATCTGAAGCAAACATTCCCCGGATGAGAACAATCTCTAACCATATGTGCTCTTTCACATCTGTAGCACCGCACCAACTGTGCTCCGCCCTGAGAAGTAACAGGTCGAGGTCCCCTACTAACAGCTCCTCTCTGAGACTGTACAGGTCTGTCATAGGGTCCCCTCTACTGGCCTCCCCTCCTGAACTCTAGCAGCCTTACCACTGCTACTACCACCCTCCAAACTCTCAACAGTCTTTGCCTTCTCAACCAAGGCAGGAAACTCCACTATGGACATAGGGACTATGACCCTCTTCAGCTCGTGCTTCAATCCCTCTGCAAACTTTCTACATCTCCAAGCCTCAGATATGGCCTGAGAGTAGAAACGAGCTAAATGCTCAAACCTCATAGCATAATCTAGGACAGACAGGCTCTCTTAATGCAATCCCTATCAACAGGTACACTCCTGTTCTCTAACATTTGTTTGGTGTCTCTCCACCAGTACTCAGCCTCGCCTGCCAGTATACATATTGCATAGGCCAACTTCCTTTCCTCAGAAGATCTCAAAACACTGAAGATCTTCTCCATCTCACACAACCACTAATATGCCACATCAAGATCTGAATCCCCCTTGAACTGAAGAAGCTAACATCTCCTGAACTCTGCCTGAGAGACCATCGGTCTAGCTGCCTCAACCGCAGCTCTACCCACCTCCATCTAAGCAAAGTAAGCACTTTACTATTGCATCACTATGGCCATCATCTCCATAGTTCTAGCGATATGATCAAACTGAGACCTCACCATACTAAAAGAATTCAAACATTCTTTTACTAACACTTTACCACTACAACTCACCAAAATTAACACATATCAAAGATATGACACAACAGAAACATAGAAGGATCACTCCCCACAGAGCATCCTAACAGACTCGACCGGCTCTGATACCATAAAAGTGTAACGACCCGCCATGGTCTCTACACTTACTGGAATCGCACTACTACTAGTGAACTAAGGAAAATATTAAATTGGATAACTCATACATACAGGTATAGATAAGAATAAAAATAACCAAATTCTTTAAATACAAAATAAAATGCCATATATGTACAGTCATCCCAAAAATAATATTCCCTAGTGCCGGTCAAACAGACAAAAATCGCTACCCAAAATGGTAACCCTAACACGAGGATCAAACTCCCCGTCTCGCAGCGGTCACCTCGACTCCAAGCTAGCCCTGATCTGCTCCGATACCAAGTATGATAATCGCAGTTCCACCACATGGAAACAGAAGGGTAAGCTAGAATTCACAAATGAATCATAATAATCTATACTACACAATCGTATTCATAGAGTCACACCATACACTCTATCCAATACTACTCATGCATAAAATACAATCCACCAATCATGAAGTCAAACACCACACTTCATCATATTAATAATCATGCAATAAATGCATCTCATGACAGATATCAATGCATATCAATCATCTAATGCGTCGTCACGCATACACCTAGGAGATCTCCACAACAATAGAGCTGTATAAGTGACATTCCATCCTACCGAAACCACCCCAACCGTTTTCACGCCCAATGCGCCCGCTCGGTCACAACTAAACAGGATATATAATCCTCCCTCGGGTTTACTCGAATGATGTCACTTACACAATTGGAAGTCCAGATCCACCGTCAGGTATAGCACAGCTGGGTACGGGCTTACCACGACCTTGGCATGCATTAACCAAGTCAATTGTGGAGTTCGCCCACCGACTATCCGCAAGGATCCACGCACCTTCCCGAGTACTTGGTTAAGGGAATAACCCTCGACCTCATACCCCGCTCCAACACTAGCTAAGGACTTAGAAGAGACTCACCCAACCCAGTGGCCTATCTGAGCACCACTCTCCCAAATCCAGTGGCCTCCCAGAGCACCACTCTCATATATCAGTGGTCTATCCAAGCACCACTCTCAAGAAACTCTATGTGAGCTCTTCCAGTTCGAAAATATTTTTCCTCTCCTCAAGTCCTAGGCTAGACTCATGCCATAGGCATCACATGCAATCATGCATCATACATCATAATGGTCTGCCCACCATCATGATCAACAATCATACACATGTCATAAGACATCACATGCAATAATGCATCATACATCATAATGGTCTGCCCACCATCATGATCAACAATCATACACATTTCATAAGTGTCGCCACCGGCCCAAACGGGCCTCGGCGGTCGCGAAGACGGTCGAGCTCGCTTTTATTTTAGTTTTGAAAATGTATTGGATTATTAGAACGACTTGTTCTCAAACTGAGACCTTGTCGATCTTATCCAATTTATTTATTAAATGTCTCACCAATCCATATTAATCCCAAGCGGGACCCTCCATGGATTAGTGGTTTTCGCAAAAGGAGGGTTCGTGGAGTCGCCACCAATGTTTTACTCAAAACATTGGAAAAAGGGATAAGGCAATTGATTTTATAAATCAACTTTGGCCATTACAACCAGAGTTGGGTAAGGGAGTCGGTTACGCGTGGGGAAGGTGTTAGCACCCCACAGCGCCCCTTTCGGGTTCCCTATGACAGATTATTTCTAAAATAACAGTGTAAAATTACTAAATTACCCCTATTTATTCTAAGCAATTATAAATTAACTATCTACATGATGACAGTTTAAATATGCACACAGAAAGCATTAAAAGAAGGGATTTTTAGAAAAGAAACCTCTTGAAGCGTGCTTTTATATATTTCGTAAAACTGGGAAGCTTTTTGGCGTTCCCTCGCTCTACAAGCCCGCTCACTCCTTCCTAAAAAATAATTTTTGACTTGGAAATCCGATGGATTTCCCTTCGACTTAGTTTGAGACTCAAGCAAAATGCTCAGAACTCAAAAACTTCGTCGGATCAACTCTCCGAGTGATTTCTAGGCAGAGCACTGCTCAAAAAAACCCAGAATACTCAAGAAGAGGGTTAAAACTGTGTGTAAAAGTGTGGAATGACGTCCAATTGACGTCATATTTATAGGGAATAGGCGCAATACGGGCTACAGAATCAATACGGCCGTATTGAAATTTTTGAACTTCAATACGGTCGTATTGAAGTTCAATACGGCCGTATTGAAATTCAGAAATTTCAATGCGCCCGTATTGAGTTCACTGCGGCTGTATTGAAGCTTCAATACGGCCGTAT
Organism: Cajanus cajan; assembly: GCF_000230855.2. Lineage (NCBI taxonomy): Eukaryota > Viridiplantae > Streptophyta > Magnoliopsida > Fabales > Fabaceae > Cajanus > Cajanus cajan. Next base: position 14,524,390 of record NC_138522.1, on the reverse strand, counting down.
TGATTTCAGTACGGCCGTATTGAAGTTTCAGAAACTTCAATACGCCGTATTGAGTTCACTGCGGCCGTGTTGAAGCTTCAATACGGCCGTATTAAGTTTAGTACGGCCGTATTGGGCTTCATTCCCTCCACTTCCTTATTTTAAGCTACTCTAAGACCTCTAATCCTACAGATAGCCATCCTATGGTCTTCTAAGAGTCCTTCTGGCTGACTTTCCTTCGATCTTTGAGGGTCTTCGAGTTTTATTTCCGACCCGGACAATTTTAGGGGTCTACAGCTGCCCCCCCTTTACTTAGTCGGACGGCCTTTTGGTGTACCGGCTGACAAGTAAAGGAGTTGACCCAATTGTCCGGGTGATGCGCCGACCTTCTGACTTGTAGCGTCTTCCGGTGGAAAATTGTCGAGTAGCCTCTCCAGGTTTTGCTTTGCTTGCTGCCCAAGCTGGAAGCTGTGAGTACCGCCTCTCCAGGCTTAGCTTCACTCTTTGTTCGAGCCGGAAGCTAAGTACCCTTGTGACAACGGTAGCAGTGTGAGTTTCGCCTCTCTAGGCTTAGTCTCGCTCTTTGTTCGAGCCGGAAACTAAGCACCTTTGTGACGACGGTGAGCAGTGTGAGTTTCGCCTCTCCAGGCTTTGCTTTGCTTGCTGCCCAAGCTGGAAGCTGTGAGTACCGCCTCTCCAGGCTTAGCTTCACTCTTTGTTCGAGCCGGAAGCTAAGTACCCTTGTGACAACGGTAAGCAGTGAGTACCTCCTTTCCAGAGATAGCTTCGCTCATTGCTCGAGCCGGAAGCTGCATACCTCCGTGTTTGTGACGACGGGGGTAGCGTGAATATCTCCTTTTCAGGGATTTGTGATGATTTTGTCTCCACAGTCCACGATGCTGCTTCGACGGTTGTTTTTCGATTTTTGTGCCACTGAGGGCTGGATAACGCAGGGATCCGTCTAGGGGATGTGCAGTTACTCATAGGTTCTTGTGTCCCAACTTTCCATTGCGTAGTTGGTGCCCACTGGGGAATTTCTGATTCCTTTGGGGTGCAGACACAAAGATGCTCTTTCTGATGTGAGCGGTGCCTTATGATTGGCTGACGTCCTTTCGACGTTTGGTGGAGTATCCCGGTTATCCTTATTCGGGTGACTCTTTTTGATTTTCTGATTTTGCTGCCTCTGTGTAGGCTGTTATCCACTGGGGGATTTTGTCGTTGATTTTGATTAGCCTCTTCTGTTAGGCATATCACCTTGATGTTCAATGATTGGCTGAGAGCCAGATTCCACTTGGGGAATGATTATTGATCTTTTTATGATTTTTCCTTTTGAAGGAGTGCCTCTTATGTAGGCGACTGGGGAATGGGGTTCAGTGTTCGGCTGAGTGCCGGATTCCGCTTGGGGAATACTTGTTGATATTTTTGATTTTTCTCTTTTTGCAGAGATGCCTCTGAGTAGGCGATTGGGGAATGAGGGATCTTATGTATCCCAGAGTATTATTTAGGAAGCCTTTGCAGGCTTAGCCTCACTCAACGCCTGAGTTGAAGAGCTATCTTCACTGAGGAAGTTTTAAAGTCCTTTGACTTGGATATTCTTCTTGGGCGATCGTGTTTCCATTAGGGATTTGACGATCTTGCTTGATAGCTCTTGCTGGGGATTTTGAATCCAAGAGCATGAGTTGAGGTTCCCTCTGGGGAGTATTATTTCTGCGAGCCTCTCCAGGCTCAATTATTCTTTGATGTGGAGGATGAGGAGTATTTTGGTAAGCCTCTCCAGGCTCAGTTATTCTGTACAAACTGTTTGTTGGATTTTCTGTATCCTTGCCTTTTTTATTTTCGGCTTTTTCTGTATTTTGCCTTTTTTATGTTTTTGGCTTTTGCTGTACAGAAATTAAAAGTGCTAAAGAAATTAAATTCAGTTATTATGAGAGAGTATTATTTCGGCAAGCCTCTCCAGGCTCAGTTATTTTGTAGGAGTATTATTTCGGCAAGCCTCTCCAGGCTCAATTATTCTATGGGAGTATTGTTTCGGCAAGCCTCTCCAGGCTCAATTATCCTGTACGAGTATTATTTCGGCGAGCCTCTCCAGGCTCAGTTATTTTGAGAGAGTATTATTTCGGCAAGCCTCTCCAGGCTCAGTTATTCTGAGAGTATTGTTTTGACAAGCCTCTCCAGGCTCAGTTATTCTGCATGATGCTGTTGATTTTCTGAATCTTTGCTTTTTGCTTGCTGCTGTCATACACAAGCAATTTTCTATTTTTCTATTTTATACGATTGCCTCATGATAAGGTCTTTGAATGTGCAACTAATGTGTGTGTGATGTACAAATGCAATACAATTTTTTTTATTTTTTGTTCGTTTATTTAGAAAAGTGAGTGGCTCTCCCTATCCTCTTCTTCTTGGAGGACTTTCTGTCATTGACGCGAGGGAGTATTTTTGTGAGCCTTTATGCAGGAGATTATGGATTTTACAGGAACCCCTCCAATTTTCTTTTATTGACCGATTATTAATGGAATTTCGTACAATTTTTATGAAAAACCAATTCAGAGGCATAATCACATGGTCAAGAAAGAAAAGAAACAAATGGATATTTTATTGATATTCAAATGTTTATACAGAAAGATTTACAAAGGGATTTTCTGAAGAATGGCTGGCCAGGGTAGGCTGTACATTTTTGGCTTAAACAATTACATCTGTGATTGCTGCCCTTCCCGTTCCCTAGTTGCTTCGGGTGAGATGCCTGAGCCAGGAGTGTAGATGCTGCAAGACGCTTGCTTCTAGAAGATTATCACTTGAAACGCCTTTTCAGTTTTCGATTCAAGTGATCGTTGCTTGCTTTACTTTTTGCATCTTATTCTTTTGCCCCTAATTTTTGCCTAGGACATGTCCTAGCGGGGATAATTTTGCCTTTGTTTTGCCTAGTACCGTTGTACTGGCGGGCTTTTCGTTTTGCCCTAACTTTTGCCTAGGATGCCCTTTTTGGGTTTTCATCCTAGCGGGCGGATGCAAGCAACGTCTTCAAGCATAATACTTCTTTACCACGTCAGCGTTGACTGGGTATCGAAGTTCTTCTCCGTCCATGTCTGTGAGAATCAATGCTCCTCCGGAGAAGGCTCGCTTCACCACGTATGGTCCTTCGTAATTTGGGGCCCACTTTCCGATTTTGTCCTTTTGAGCTGGTAGCAATTTCTTCATCACCAGCTCTCCCTCATGGTAGATTCGAGGATGGACTTTCTTGTCAAAAGCCTTTTTGATCTTCCTTTGGTAGGCTTGACCATGGCATATGGCGTTCAGTCGTTTTTCTTCGATAAGGTTCAATTGGTCGTATCGACTTTGAACCCATTCTGCCTCGAAAAGTTTTGCTTCCATGATTACTCTCAGAGAAGGTATCTCGACTTCAACCGGCAGAACTGCCTCCATTCCATAAACAAGGGAGAATGGAGTAGCTCCTGTGGATGTACGTACTGAAGTCCTATAACCATGGAGAGCAAAGGGTAGCATCTCATGCCAATCTTTGAATGAGACAACCATCTTTTGTACTATCTTCTTGATATTCTTATTGGCTGCCTCGACTGCCCCATTCATCTTTGGTCGATATGGGGAAGAGTTGTGGTGCTGAATTTTGAACTCTTTACACAGTTCTTCCACCATCTTATTGTTCAAATTGGATCCATTATCAGTGATGATTTTGTCGGGAATACCGTATCTGCATATGATATTCTTTCTGATGAAGGATGTTACCACCTTTCGGGTCACATGAGCATGCGATGCCGCTTCTACCCATTTGGTGAAATAGTCAATGGCCACAAGGATGAACCTATGTCCATTGGATGCCTTTGGCTCGATGGGTCCAATAACATCCATGCCCCACATTGCGAATGGCCATGGTGAAGCCAACACATTGAGTGGCGTTGGTGGGACATGAATGTTGTCGGCGTATGCTTGACACTTGTGGCATTTCCGGACGTATTGGTAACAATCCCTTTCAATGGTCGACCAATAATATCCTGCTCTGAGGATTTTCTTAGCCATTGCAGGCCCGGGAATATGGGTACCGATAACCCCCTCATGTATTTCTTTGATTACATTTTGAGCTTCGACTTGGTCTATGCACCTCAACAAGACCGAGTCATAATTCTTTTTGTAGAGGGTTTCTCCAATCAACAGAAATCCCATGGCCCTTCTTCGGATATGCTTTTTATCATTATCGCTAGCCATATCAGGATATTCCCCTTTTGACAGATATTGTTTGATGTCATGGAACCATGGATGAGCGTCAACAGCTTCATCTATCAGTAGGCAGAACGCTTGCTTATCGTGCCGCCGGATATTGATGATGGGCATTTCATGCTCCTTATCCAAGGCGAACATCGATGATAGTGTGGCAAGGGCGTCAGCGAACTGATTTTCCTCTCTTGGGATATATTCAAAAACGACATTTTGAAAGAATTGTATCAGGTCTTTGATATGCTCAACATATGGTATCAGCTTGGTATTTCGGACTTCCCATTCACCTCTCAGTTGGTGGATGACTAAAGCCGAATCTCCAAATACTTTGAGCTTTAGGATACCATTGTTGATTGCTGCTTGGATTCCTAACGCGCAAGCCTCGTATTCGGCCATGTTATTTGTACAGTCGAAGTTGAGTCTTGCCGTTAAGGGGATATGCTTTCCTTGTGGGGAGATTAATACTGTTCCAATCCCCTGTCCAAGCATGTTGGAGGCTCCATCAAAATACATGGTCCACGTATCATCCTTAGGATCTTCATGTTGTAAATGCATTATATCCTCATCGGGGAAATCATCCTGAAAGGATTGATAGTCATTGGTCGGCCCGTGTGCTAGGTAATCAGCTAGGGTACTACCCTTGATGGCCTTTTGTGTGACATGTATGATGTCAAATTCTGATAATTGCACTTGCCATCGGGCAATCTTCCCAGTGATTATCGGTTTGTCGAACACGTACTTAATTGGGTCCATTTTGGAAACCAACCAAGTAGTATGCCTAATCATATACTGCCTGAGCCGTTGTGTTGCCCATGCTAACGCACAGCACGTTTTTTCTAGCAGCGTATAGCGGGTTTCGTAATCAAGAAATTTCTTGCTCAGGTAGTAGATGGCTTGTTCTTTCTTTCCTGTTTCATCTTGTTGTCCCAGCACAGCTCCCATGGACTCATCAAGCACCGTCAAGTAGAGGATTAATGGTCTTCCCTCGACAGGTGGCACCAATACCGGTGGATTGGCCAAGCACTGTTTGATCTTATCGAAAGCTTGTTGACAATTTTCATTCCAAACTTCGGAATGATTCTTGCGCAACAGCTTGAATATTGGTTTGCACGTGTCAGTCAACTGTGCAATGAACCTTGCGACGTAGTTCACCCTGCCGAGGAATCCTCTAATTTCTTTCTCAGTTTTAGGAGGAGGCATTTCCATTATTGCCTTTACTTTATCGGGGTCCACCTCTATGCCTTTTTCACTGACGATGAACCCGAGAAGCTTACCCGACCGAACTCCGAAAGTACACTTAGCCGGGTTTAGCTTAAGCTGATACTTACGAAGCCGATTGAATAATTTTCTTAAATATTGGATGTGGTCCATCTCGTCTTTTGACTTTGCGATCATGTCATCCACGTATACTTCAATTTCTTTGTGGATCATATCGTGGAATAGCGTCACCATCGCTCGTTGGTAGGTGGCACCCGCATTTTTAAGTCCAAAAGGCATCACCCTGTAGCAGAAAGTGCCCCAGGGTGTAATGAAAGAAGTTTTCTCGCGGTCTTCTATATTCATCTTGACTTGATTATACCCCGAGTATCCATCCATAAAGGAATAGAGTTTGTTTGTGGCGGTGTGATCCACAAGTGTATCGATGTGGGGCAAGGGAAAATCGTCCTTTGGACTGGCACGATTCAAATCCCTATAATCAACACACACTCTAACCTTCCCATTCTTTTTGATGACTGGTACAATGTTAGCCAGCCATTCAGGATATTGGGATACGACCAAGAATCCCGCATCTAATTGCTTTTCTACCTCCTCCTTGATCTTTAAAGACCATTCGGGCTTGATTCGTCGAAGCTTTTGTTTGATAGGTCGAAACCCTTCTTTTAATGGCAACTTGTGTTCGACGATATTAGAGTCCAATCCGGGCATATCATGGTACGACCATGCAAATACGTCCTTGTATTCCCTCAGTAGTTGGATCAATTGTGCCTTTATTTCATCACTGATATGGGTCCCAATGTTGACCTCTTGCAACTCTTGACCCTGCCCCAAATTTACGGTTTCCAATTTCTCTTGATATGGTTGGAGTAGACGAGCTTCTTGATCTAGCAGTCTTTGCAGATCCGGAGAGATGGTCTCCTCATCACTGTCCAACTCAACCCATTCATCCTCGGCTTTCGGATCCCGGTCAGAGCGAGCAATCACAGACATAATTATTTATTGGTTCTGTTTAGGTTTAGAGTTTATTAATATTAATGAGAGAGAGAGAATAGAACAAAATGAGAGAATAATGTGTGAAAAATGCCTCTTTATTGATATATGTATGTAAAACTGTACAAAACCCTTTATTTACATGAAAAGGTCCTCATGATCTCGGGTACTGATCATGAGTCCCTAAAAGAAAAAATGTGGAGGGGCCCTATCATGGCTTGCCCTTCTCTCTACTCCTGCTGCGGTAGAGGATTCTTGCTCACGTCGGGCGCCGTCGAATCGAAAGTGACCCACCCAGCATCGATAAGGTCTTGGACCTTATACTTGAGAGCTCTGCAGTTCTCCGTTGAATGCCCCAGTGCCCCCGAATGGTATAGACATTTGTCTTGTGGATTGTACCAATCGGGGTAAGGTGGATTCACTTTCTTTGGTGGAATGTAAGCTATAAGACGCGCCTCCACTAGCTTCGGCAGGAGATCGCTATAAGTGGTCGGAAGTTTATCAAACTTCTTCACAGAGTTGTTTTGCGATTTGCCTGACTTCGAAGCGGAAGAAGATGGAGAAATGGTTACAGCGTTGACTCCTCCTTCTTTCTTCTTCCCGAAGGCCTTCTTAGCTTCATATGGTTGGGAAGGCTTAGCCAGCTTCCCACTTTTAAGTCCTTGTTGCACCCTTTCTCCAATGGTGATGATGTCCGAGAAGAGTGTCGTTGTGTTCCCTATCATTTTATCGTAATAGGGACCAGTCAACGAGTTGATGAATAAGGACACCGTCTCCTTATCCGACAGCGGGGGCTCTATCTGTGCCGCCAACTCCCTCCAACGTTGGGCGTACGCCTTGAAGGATTCATCGTTCTTTTTACTCAAGGCTTGAAGATCAGACCTATCGGGTGTTAGGTCGATGTTGTATTTATAGCGCTTGAGAAAGGCGTCGGCCAACTGCCTCCATGTATGTACTAGATTTCCATCTAGCTGCATATACCAGTTGAGTGCAGTTTCAGCTAAGCTCTCTTGAAAGCAGTGGATCAAGAGCTTTTCATTTGTGGCATATGCGGCCATCTTGCGACAGTACATGGTGAGATGACTTTTGGGGCAAGTCGATCCCACGTACTTTGGGAAATCCGGCACTTTAAATTTAGGAGGGAATTGGATGTCCCTCACTAAACACATGTCGGCGGCATCCTTGATGTCAAAATCATGCCCCTCCATAGCCCTTAGCCGATCCTCGAGGGCGTGGAATTGTTCCTTTGATACTTCGGGCTCTTTAATCATAATTCCAGCCCCAAGGGGTACAGCGTGTGGAGGATCTTTTTCATGCTCTTCCTCCTCTCCCTCATGATGGGACCCATGATCACTGTGATGAGATCCATGGATGTTGTGATGACGCATGAGTTCCATCATTTGCGCCATTTGGTCTTTAAGTTGTGAAAGCTCGGTTGTGAGCTTTTTGTTTTGCTCCTCCAATGCTTCCATTTTCTTGATCTTCTTTGCGCGTGTGAGGACAGAGAGATGACCAGCCACTTTCTAAAATGAATTTTTTAATCTAATTAGTTTATTCATGAATACGCTCTTGACATGGGTTTGATAACCCTCCATTTTTAAGGCGCTGCCTTTTTAAAACAGAGTGTTACTACCCTCCTTGACTTATGATCTCTCCTCAACGGAGAATCTCGATAATTATGGGTCTCTTTTACTCATGTCAAGAGGTATTGGTGAACCTAGAATGCATGGTTTATGAGGATGCATGATATCTTTATTGGTAATGATGTACATGCTCCTCACTTTTATTATATTTTCACACATGGTCTTTCCTCTCATGTCATGGTTTTTTCATGCATGGGGATTATTCTTTAGACCTTATCACGAGGTTATTTATTAATGCACAAACAATTGCACATAAGCATTTACACAAACAATTCACTCATCCACGAACAGTCACGAGCGAATCACGAGGTAGGGGTATCCTGCAGAAATGGTGCATATTCAAGGTGGTTCTAACTGTTCTCACCAGTCCAAGGCCCCCAAGGTGCCCCCATTATAGGGACCCAATTCCTTTCATCGTAGGTCGATGGAAAGCTCCAACGCACCGTCGGACTCAAGTTCATGGTTATCACCTTGAGTGATGTTTTCCGACAACGGTCTACGGGCACCTATAGACCCATTCGACAACCGGCCGTACTAACATCCACTCCCTATGGTTAATCACTCATGCCCCCGGGTATAGAGGGAACTGTTGTGTGCAAAGGTTTGTGTGCAGTTTTTATTTCAAACAATTGCGTAAATTTAAAAATACAACAGTTATTAAAGCCAAATAGATAAACATGTTATCATACAAGTGAGGGGTAATAAAGTAATTTTAACTATTATTTGTTAAAAATAGTCTGTCACTAAATGGGACTGACTCTCGAAGCTTCCCCAGTGGAGTCGCCATCTGTCGCCACCGGCCCAAACGGGCCTCGGCGGTCGCGAAGACGGTCGAGCTCGCTTTTATTTTAGTTTTGAAAATGTATTGGATTATTAGAACGACTTGTTCTCAAATTGAGACCTTGTCGATCTTATCCAATTTATTTATTAAATGTCTCACCAATCCATATTAATCCCAAGCGGGACCCTCCATGGATTAGTGGTTTTCGCAAAAGGAGGGTTCGTGGAGTCGCCACCAATGTTTTACTCAAAACATTGGAAAAAGGGATAAGGCAATTGATTTTATAAATCAACTTTGGCCATTACAACCAGAGTTGGGTAAGGGAGTCGGTTACGCGTGGGGAAGGTGTTAGCACCCCACAGCGCCCCTTTCGGGTTCCCTATGACAGATTATTTCTAAAATAACAGTGTAAAATTACTAAATTACCCCTATTTATTCTAAGCAATTATAAATTAACTATCTACATGATGACAGTTTAAATATGCACACAGAAAGCAGTAAAAGAAGGGATTTTTAGAAAAGAAACCTCTTGAAGCGTGATTTTATATATTTCGTAAAACTGGGAAGCTTTTTGGCGTTCCCTCGCTCTACAAGCCCGCTCACTCCTTCCTAAAAAATAATTTTTGACTTGGAAATCCGATGGATTTCCCTTCGACTTAGTTTGAGACTCAAGCAAAATGCTCAGAACTCAAAAACTTCGTCGGATCAACTCTCCGAGTGATTTCTAGGCAGAGCACTGCTCAAAAAAAACCCAGAATACTCAAGAAGAGGGTTAAAACTGTGTGTAAAAGTGTGGAATGACGTCCAATTGACGTCATATTTATAGGGAATAGGCGCAATACGGGCTACAGAATCAATACGGCCGTATTGAAATTTTTGAACTTCAATACGGTCGTATTGAAGTTCAATACGGCCGTATTGAAATTCAGAAATTTCAATGCGCCCGTATTGAGTTCACTACGGCTGTATTGAAGCTTCAATACGGCCGTATTGATTTCAGTACGGCCGTATTGAAGTTTCAGAAACTTCAATACGCCGTATTGAGTTCACTGCGGCCGTGTTGAAGCTTCAATACGGCCGTATTAAGTTTAGTACGGCCGTATTGGGCTTCATTCCCTCCACTTCCTTATTTTAAGCTACTCTAAGACCTCTAATCCTACAGATAGCCATCCTATGGTCTTCTAAGAGTCCTTCTGGCTGACTTTCCTTCGATCTTTGAGGGTCTTCGAGTTTTATTTCCGACCCGGACAATTTTAGGGGTCTACAATAAGACATCACATGCAATAATGCATCATACATCATAATGGTCTGCCCACCATTATGATCAACAATCATACACATGTGAACATATACGCATGTCATATCATATTCAAACATTCATACGTATCATCACAAAACATACATATGAATCACACCTCACCATACATCATATATCATACATACATAATCTAAAACTTTAACTTTAAACATGCATAAGCATCAATTCATTCATAAACTTATTCACGCTCGGCGTAGCCTGAGCTCGCCCAGCCTAATTCCAGCCTGAGAGTCCCAAGACTCATCCACGCCTAGCGCATTCAACCTGCGCCCGGCCTAAATTCCAATAACAGAGTTCACAAACTCTCATCCAAACCAACAAATCCAGTCACATGCAAACACAAAACACAATACATAGGCTCCATACAACTTAAATAAACCTAGAATCAACATGCACCCATCTGATGCATCAAATTCACCAGAAACCCCATTTTTTTTCCAAGACTTTGAACAATTAGCGAATTCTCCGATCCAGCCATGGATCCTCAACTTCCATGCATCAATTGAGTTTCTAAACTCACATGCAACTTAAATAACAAACATTCTAGCTTCCCTTACCTGATGATTGGCTCAGATAGCCAAAGACTGAACAAAAGTAGAATTTCCCCTCGAGGCTCAACTCGGAACTTCCGTCCTCCCGAAACAAGTTTTCTAATCTGAATTTCAAGAAAAGTCAGAAGGAGTTAGTGATCTAGAGGAGAAAAGGAGTCAAACAGAGAAATTTGGGAGAGAAAGGAGCTCACTGACCCAGAGACCTTCTCTCTAAAACTTCTCTCTAAAAACTCCAAAACTCCTGAAGGCCCCCAACCCCCTATTTATAGACTTTCGGATTGGCCCAGAACGGCCCGTACCGAGTTCGGAACGGCCCGTTCCGAACTCCCAAATCACGCACAAAATTAACGCCCAGAACGGCCGGTTCTGAAATCAGAACGGCCCGTTCCGGGACTCATCCGGAACGGCCCGTTCTCCCTCCGGAACGGCCCGTTCTCCCTCCAGAACGGTCCGTTCTCCCTCCAGAACGGTCCGTTCTCCTTCCCAGAACGGCCCGTTCTCAACTACAATATGTAGTTCAATTCAGTAGCTTGGAACGGCCCGTTCCAGTTTGGGAACGGCCCGTTCTGGGCTACTAAATCAACCTCTTCTTTTTTTTTTTTTTTTTTTTTTTTAACAATGTTACACCGATCAGAAGGCTGCTAGGGAGTGTTACTACGCTAGTTTGCGACTCGCGCCATTGGAAGAGAAAAGGTCGAAGTCAAAAAGGGTTCATGTTGTTAATGCCTCAGCACTAGTGGAGGAGCCGGTTTGGGATCTTGATCCGAGAATGAACAACGAAGAGCGGGTAGAACCGGTTGAATTAAAAGTGCAATTTCAGATCGGTGTACATCCTGTTCAGGTTACATACATCGGCGCCGACATGTCTGAAGAAGATCGTTCTGCCCTGTGCGAGGTTATATTGAAAAATAAAGATCTTTTTGCATGGACACCTTCTGACATGCCTGGTGTGGACCCTAAGGTTATGTGTCATAAGTTGTCAGTTTGCACTGAAGCAAGACCAATTGCACAACGTAAAAGAAAAATGGGGACGGAAAGGAAGCTTGCAGTTGAAACGGAGATAGCCAAGTTGCTTGATGCTAGGTTCATTCGGGAGGTTCATTATACCACTTGGTTAGCCAATGTAGTGATGGTGAAAAAACCGAATGGAAAGTGGAGAATGTGTACTGATTATACTAACCTCATCAAAGCATGTCCTAAAGATGCCTACCCACTCCCGAACATAGATCGGTTAGTCGATGGCGCCTCCGGCCATGGAATTTTAACTTTTCTTGACGCTTATTCGGGGTATAACCAAATCCCCATGCATTCTCGAGATGAGGAGAAGACGGCTTTCATAACTGACTCGACCAATTACTGTTATCAGGTAATGCCTTTTGGGTTGAAAAATGCAGGGGCAACGTATCAAAGATTGATGAACAAAGTTTTTCAACACCAGATAGGTAGGAATATGGAGGTGTATGTGGATGATATGGTCGTTAAATCCAGAGACCTTGATCGACATATAGTGGACTTATCGGAGGTATTTCAACAGTTGCGCAAGTATGACATGAGGCTTAACCCGGAAAAGTGCGTGTTTGGAGTAGCAGGGGGAAAATTCCTCGGCTTCATGCTGTCGGCGAGGGGCATTGAAGCTAATCCTGATAAGTGCATGGCAATCATCAACATGGTAAGCCCTCAGAGCCTCAAACAAGTTCAACAGTTGGCAGGTCGACTCACAGCGTTGTCACGATTCCTTCCATGTTTGGCCGAGATAACGAAACCTATTGTGAGATTGCTGAGAAAAATGAAAAAATTTGAATGGTCTATTGAGTGTGAAGAGGCTTTTCGGACTTTAAAGGAGCGTCTCGGCTCACCGCCCATACTCTCCAAGCCCGATCTTGAGCTACCAATTGTGGTTTACCTGTGCATATCAAAGGATGCAGTCAATGCCGTTCTAGTTCAAGAAAGGGATAGACAACAACCCATCTACTTCATCAGTCGCATATTACAAGAGGCTGAGACAAGATATCAGCTTTTGGAAAAGGTGGCACTGGGACTGGTCCACACCGCTCGGCGCCTCAGGCAGTATTTTCAGAGTCATCGTGTCATCGTTCGAACTGACTGCCCGATAGCTAAGGTGTTGCGTAAACCTGAATTAGCTGGAAGGACGATGGCCTGGTCTATTGAGTTATTGGAGTTCGACGTTGGTTTTGAACCACGGGGGCCGATCAAATCCCAATACTTGGTGGATTTTGTTAATGAGTTGCAGCCAAAGGGTTACTTTGTGAATGATGTGTGGACAATGCATGTGGATGGTTCCTCAAACAACCAGGGTAGTGGAGCTGGTATAATCTTAGAAGGACCATCAGGACTGATTCTTGAGCAATCATTACGGTTCGCGTTCAAAGCTTCAAATAATCAAGCCGAATACGAAGCGTTGTTGATAGACTATGGCCAAGGCCAAGGAATCCAAGAGGTGATATCATAAAAGAACCAAGAGGAATGGGATGATCTTCAAGACCTTTTCATATGTTTTGTACATAGTTTCTTTTGTATAGGTTATTTTTGCCTTTGTATTTGTAAGGCACTTTATTTCCCTTTTTAGTAGCTATTGTATATTGATTCTAGGGTAGGTTACTTGGACACTTTGACTCCATTTAACCTAACCTAGAAATACATTCTTTTCTTAGTTTTCTAGTAGGAGTGACATTAGCAAATTAGAGAGTGTCCTTAGTAAGCTAGAGAGTGCTCCTAGCAATTTAGCCAAAGGTGGTCTTAGGCTAAATTTTTCATATTGGACTCATTTTACTCCTAATTTTTCATAGATTTGATTTAGCTAGGTTCCATTCCCATTGAATGAACCTAACTAAACCAAATTAACCATTTTCAAATCAAAAGGAGTAAATTAATTCCAAGAAGCCGCCCACCTTAGAAGTGTGTTCACACTTGTGTTCACACTTGTGTGAACACTTGTGTTCACACTTGGACGAAATTCATGGAGTTTCTTAAGCTTGGAAGCTTGAAGCACAAGCTTCTCCTTGGCTAGCTTACCAAGCAAGCCAAGTGAGAAGCTTGCTCTCCAAGCCTCTTGACCTTGGACGGTTTATCTAGACTCAACCATGGTTCCTAGTGAACCATGGTCAAGACTAGCTTGCTCTTTAAGTTTCCTACTCCTATAAACTTGTAATTCTTTGATTGTAAAACACTTTTGAACATTTGGAGAATAAGAATTCTGATTTTTCTCTCCCACTCAAGAGTCTCAAAACCGAGAGAACTTCCACTCTAGGTTTTCTCTCAAAGTTCTTCTACTTTGAACTTGGTTCCTTAAGCTTCTACCACAAGCTAAGGAGAAGCGAACCTCCTTCAAGGTCTTCCACTCCATTGAAGCTTCTTCAAAGGAGATTTCAGAGTTCCTAAGGAGTAAACCTCAAGAAGCATCACGGTCCAAGCATGGAGCTATTGAAGATCAACAATCATCTTCAACCTAGTTCCATCAGTTGTTGGCAGGGTTAAGGCTGGCACGAGAAATCGGAGTTAGCCGAGTGGAGTGCTGGACCGATTCAAAAGTTGTAGCCGAACAGGTGAATGATAATTTCCAAGTAAAAGATGCAAACTTCTTGAAATATTAGCATTTGTTTCAGAGAATTCGTGATACGTTTGACGAAGTTCAAGTGAAGCATACGCCAAGAGCGCACAATGAAAGGGCAGATCAATTGGCTCGGTTAGCAAGCAGTACCCGAAAACCGGGACAGTTGAGAACCACGCTTCACTTAGACCTTGAAGCTCCAAGTGTGGCAACTGAATGTTTGGCAGTTGTGGAATCCACTCGAACATGGATTACTGATATGGTAGATCATCTTGAACATGGTAAAGTGCCGTCTGACCCAGCGGCTGCTAGAAAGCTCCGAAAGCAGGTTACTAGATATACCATGGTTGGAGGAGAGCTATATAGAAGGGGATTCTCGGTCCCCTTGTTGAAATGTGTTGATACAGAGTAGGCTGAATACATTTTGAGAGAAATGCATGAGGGGATATGCGGTTTTCACTCGGGAGGACGAACCCTGGCCACCAAGGTACTTCGGGCAGGATACTATTGGCCTACTCTCGGGGATGATTGTGCAAAGTTTGTCAAGCATTGCACATCTTGTCAGCGACATGGTAACCTTATTCATGCTTCAGCGGAAGAACTTCATTGTATTAGTTCACCCTGGCTGTAGATTACTTCACAAAATGGGTCGAGGCCGAACCACTTGCCAATATCACAGCTACTAATGTTCAAAAGTTTTTATGGAAGAACATTGTTACTCGTTTCGGTATTCCATATGCACTCATAACTGATAACGGTTTGCAATTCACTGATCAAAAACTCAATCGGTTTATTCAAGATCGTGGCATAAAAAACAGATTTACGTCCGTAGAACATCCGCAATCCAACGGGCAAGCCGAAGCGGCTAACAAGGTGATCCTCACTGAATTAAAAAAGCGATTGGGAGCTGCCAAGGGAGCTTGGGCTGAGGAGTTGTTAGAAGTCCTTTGGGCTTATCGGTGCACGCCTCAGTCCATAACTAAAGAGACACCTTTTCGGCTAACATATGGCACCGACGCCATGATTCCTGTTGAAGTTGGGGAACCATCCTTTCGGCGACAACATTTTGATGAGACTGCTAATGATGCATCACTCCGAGCCGAAGTCGATATGATTGACGAAGTTCGCAACAAGGCCCAGATAATAGCTGAAGCTTGCAAACAGCGAATGATCAGGCGATTCAATTCTAATCTCACTAAGAGAAGCTTCAAGGAAGGAGATTTGGTGTGGAGAGTACAAGGAACGGCAAGATGTAATCCACGTGAAGGCAAGTTGGCAGCAAATTGGGATGGTCCATTTCGGATCCGACACAGCCTCGACAATGGCGCATATAAACTTGAAGAGCTCTCGGGCAAAGTCATCCCAAGGACTTGGAATGCGTCGCATTTGAAAACATACTATAGTTAGTTTTTGTAATATGATGGCAAACAATGTAATCACAGAAGTGCACTCTTTTCCTTGATCAGTCTTTTCTCCCCTTATAAAAATGTGAAAAGGGGTTTTGGCTGGCAAGGTTTTTAATGAGGCACATAACCAATGAAATACAATTCAATTCTTCCCTCTCATAATCAGTCCTACATTCAAACACGCAAAAAGGCTTCCCTCCCGAGTTGTTCAACTCGGCCAAGGATGTGCCTTCGGAAAATCGCGCAAAAAGGCTTCCCTCCCGAGTTGTTCAACTCGGCCAAGGATGTGCCTTCGGAAAATCACGCAAAAAGGCTTCCCTCCCGAGTTGTTCAACTCGGCCAAGGATGTGCCTTCGGAAAATCACGCAAAAAGGCTTCCCTCCCGAGTTGTTCAACTCGGCCAAGGATGTGCCTTCGAAAAATCACGCAAAAAGGCTTCCCTCCCGAGTTGTTCAACTCGGCCAAGGATGTGCCTTCGGAAAATCACGCAAAAAGGCTTCCCTCCTGAGTTGTTCAACTCGGCCAAGGATGTGCCTTCGAAAAATCACGCAAAAAGGCTTCCCTCTCGAGTTGTTCAACTCGGCCAAGGATGTGCCTTCGGAGTGACTCCATTCGGTCTTGCCAAGAAAACAACGTAATTCCGAGACACTCCACTCGGTCTTGCCAAGAAAACAACGTAATTCCGAGACACTCCACTCGGTCCTGCCAAGAAAACAACGTAATTCCGAGTGACTCCACTCGGTCTTGCCAAGAAAACAACGCAATTCCGAGTGACTCCATTCGGTCTTGCCAAGAAAACAACGCAATTCCGAGTGACTCCATTCGGTCTTGCCAAGAAAACAACGTAATTCCGAGTGACTCCACTCGGTCTTGCCAAGAAAACAACGTAATTCCGAGTGACTCCACTCGGTCTTGCCAAGAAAACAACGTAATTCCGAGTGACTCCACTCGGTCTTGCCAAGAAAACAACGCAATTCCGAGTGACTCCATTCGGTCTTGCCAAGAAAACAACGCAATTCCTAGTGACTCCATTCGGTCTTGCCAAGAAAACAACGTAATTCCGAGTGACTCCACTCGGTCTTGCCAAGAAAACAACGTAATTCCGAGTGACTCCACTCGGTCTTGCCAAGAAAACAACGCAATTCCGAGTGACTCCACTCGGTCTTGCCAAGAAAACAACGCATTTCCGAGTGACTCCATTCGGTCTTGCCAAGAAAACAACGCAATTCCGAGTGACTCCATTCGGTCTTGCCAAGAAAACAACGTAATTCCGAGTGACTCCACTCGGTCTTGCCAAGAAAACAACGTAATTCCGAGTGACTCCACTCGGTTTTGCCAAGAAAACAATGCATTTCCGAGTGACTCCACTCGGTCTTGCCAAGAAAACAACGCATTTCCGAGTGACTCCACTTGGTCTTGCCAAGAAAACAACGCAATTCCGAATGACTCCACTCGGTCTTGCCTAGAAAACAACTCAATTTCGAGAGACTCCACTCGGTCTTGCCAAGAAAACAACGCAATTTCGAGTGACTTCACTCGGTCTTGCCAAGAAAACAACGCAATTCCGAATGACTCCACTCGGTCTTGCCAAGAAAACAACGCAATTCCGAGTGACCCCGCTCGGTCTTGCCAAGAAAGCAACGTAATCCCGAGCCATTCCGCTCGGTCTTGCCACCCAAAGTCAAGCAATTCCGAACTATTCCACTCGGTCTCGCTCCAAAAATTACATAATTCCGAGCCATTCTCCTCGGTCTTACTCCAAAAGCAACGCAACGCCGAGCCACTCCACTCGGCCTTGCTCAAAAAGTTACGCAATTCTGAATACCTCCACTCGGTTTTCTTTTAGCTTACAAATGGTTTCATTTTTACAAGTAAATGACATTACGTAAGTCTTACATGCAAGTTTGACTAATACTTTGAATGAGGAAATATTATAGACAAGAGGCAATTTCATTTCATTTGCAAAAGGGAAGAGGCTCTATCGGCCTCCGATCTACACTTCAAATAAAAGTTAAAATTTATATGAGACCTAGCAAAAACTACGCTACTCTTGGGGTGGATCAGATTGAACGGCAGTTTCGGGATTTCCCTCGGCATCATTCTCGTTCTCGGGATTCTCCTCGTCGAGGGTGTTCTCCTCAGAAGTTTCAACATCATTTTCCGCCTAGGGGGCAGCAGTCGGTTCAGTAGCATCTGGATCGGCTCCCTGAGGCATATCGGCAAAAGACATCAGTGACCCTTGATAAAAATCTTGGGTCATATCAAACTCGAAGCCCTCTTCAAATTGGCCGAAATGCTTAGCCTGCCGAACCGCGTGCTGAAACCCGGCTTCATGTTGAGCAACAATCTTCTCCTTAGCCTGCTCCTTAAGACGGTTATACGCGGCTTGAGCTTCATCCAGTCGGCGATGCTCCTCATTAGCTGCCTTTTGAAGGTCAAGGCGAAGAGTGTCATTGTCTTGCCGAACAGCATCCAACTCGGCTGACAACTCTTGATTTTTGGCCGTTACTCCTTCATTCACTGCAATCGCCTCGGCCGCAGTCCTCTCGGCTTCCTCTAGACTTTGCTTTAAGAGCGTCACCTCGCTGATAGGCTCCATAGCTAGGTGATGAGCTAGTGCCAAGGAGCAAGTTTGTACCTCGCAGAAAAGTCTCCATTTGGCCCTCACATCCAAGGTAGCCAAGAACTCTTGCCCGAACGGAGACACCATGTCTGGCCGAATCACTACCTCGGCCGAGGCGTCATCGCTTAGAAAAGCCCGAGACATTAATTGGGGAGGCACCACAATCACGGTCCGATTAGGCGAAGCTTCGGGAACTGATTTCGCCTTCTTTGCGTGCTCTTGCCTTTCGCCAGAATTCTTTCTTTTTGAACGGTCCCGATTGGCATCTTTTCCCTTCTTGGTCTTCTTTTTCTTACGTTCAGGAGAAGGGGGAGCTCGATCATCATCATTGGGTCGAGGGGTGCGTGCAGCAGCCGACGTGCCTACCCCCCCAGATTGCCGAACTTGCTTCACCCGAGCAGCAAGTAGGTGGCGTATGTCCAGCTCATCGGCACCACTGGTAACCATGATTCCTGCAAAAAGGGTTGAGTAAAAATCAATAGGAATTAAGTTTACGAGTGTAGTAGGACAAATAGCATACCTATCAGGTCATTCCACCAACGCGAAGACTCAACCAAGTTAATTAAAGACCTGGTCGGCAAGCGCCGAGGAAGACGAAGTAACAACTTCAAGTCCTCCCGCTCTTCGGTCGTCAGCATTTTCTTCGGCAGTATGTCGTACGGCCGAGGGGCTCGAGTCCAGTACAGAGGAAACAAGGGCTTCTCGTCCTTGTTAAAGAAAAAGCGTCGTCCATTAGGCCTGATGGTCACTCGGAAAAATCCAGCCTTGAAATTTTTGTACGACGAAGTGAAGCTATCCAATAGTAGTCGATCGCCTATTCGGCTTAAGGAATGCCACTTCGCCAGTATAGAAGGCCGGGACGAGTAGAAATATAGAAAGAGGAGCGGAGAAGGCTTAATGTTGACACACTTACACAAATGTTTGAAACCTTGCAATTGCGCCCAGCTGTTCGGGTGCAATTGGGTAGGGGCAACATTCAGCACCCTCAACACCCCCATAGTAAATTCATCAAACGACAGCTTGACTTTGAGATCCCGAATGAGGCAGTCGTACATATAAAACGATTCCATCTTCGCACCACTTTGATCAAGACAAACCGTATCCGGGTTCGGAAAGGCATTATTCCGGCATGACCGAACCCCAATCGGATAGGGTTCCTCGGCGGCGCCAAAATTCAAGCATTTGGTGTAATCCAACAAGTTGGTAATCATGCCCGTGTCTCGGTAACGCGAGTAATAGGAGGTTACCTCCCCGTTTACCCACTCATAACCCGGCACTTCGGATGGACCGTACCGCTGCCGATTCGATACACGCTTTGTCTTTTGTTGGACCTCTTCGCTCCCACTAGTAGAAGTCTCTCCTGATGAAGAAGCACTTTCATCCGGCCTTTCAGCATCAGTAGGGGACCGAACCGTGCTAGAACGACTCGAGGCGTTGGACGAAGACCCCTCGGACGCAGACGACCGAGAGCTGCTGGCCGAAGAGCTCGATGAAGTATTAGACATGACGATAAAAACTTACCAATTTCTTCTCAAAACCACAATCGTTCTTCGGATCGGCTTCTCAAACCTTCGGCTACCACAATTCGGATGAGAGCAATACGTGCGAATGGCCCTACCACTCAACCTATTTATAAGCTCAAAAAAAAGGCGGGAAAATTCAAGTTTTAAGAGAAGATGTAACCGTTCGATCTCCGAGATCTAACGGTTACAATTACGCAACCGTTCACTTTACCCTGGCAACCGTCCTCGTTTTACCCTTGAAGAAAGCCTCACCTTCCTTCAAGGCTTGGGGGCAGTGTACGGGTAGGGGCGTTCGACCACTTCTAGTCGGTCGCCGAATGGCAGTACTTGGTGGCCGAACGGCAATCGGCCACCAGGACCGAACTATCATCACTCATTGCTCTTAACCCATGATTAGGGGTTAATCAGATGATTAAGGTGTATTACCTGATACGGTAAATACGTTGCAGGGCCCATGGGGTCCAGGGCCCATAAATGTCAGTATAAATAGCTCAGGTCAAAAGGTAACGTCACTGTTCATTAATTATCCTAGATATCTGTGCTTGTCCTGACTTGAGCGTTGGAGTGCCTTTTGCAGGTACCAACCCCTCTATTCACATGGATCGGAGCACTCGTTCGGCCTTCAGACTACGAGAAGATCCTTGGTGTATCCCCTTTGTAGGTACACTTAAGTTAGTGTTCGGTTTAGAACAATGAATGCTATAGTATTAAATAATCATACCTACCTTCCTGTTCCATCAATAATGTATTTAGAGTGCCTTATTTGGGCTTGATGGGCCTTTTTGATTAAGAGATTAATAATCTCAAGTTTCATGCCTTAATATGAGCTAACGTGGACCCTTATTAGCTAACCAAAATTAGCGTAATGTGATTTTAGTGATAGGGGGTATTTGGCTTATCTTATGGTCGAATATCCTTTTGGGTTATGTCTTAACCGAACTGGTACTCGGCCTTCAACCTTTGTGACTAGATGACTGCTCGGCCTAGGGTGACATGGCTTTGGTGGTGACAAGTATCCGACTTTTGTTGTGGTCGAATACCCTTTCGGGTTGTGCACTAGCTGAAGGGGTATTCGGTTCCCGGTACACATGCCCCCAAGCCCGAGGAAGTATGACAAAGGGGTTTGAGAAAGGGGTTCCTCAGTATCATTCGGCTTTTACTAATTATCAATATAAAAAATAAGTTATTATAGCGAGATTGGCGTGGCATGTTAAGATTTAGGTTTGGCACATTACAAATTAGGAATATGCATGGCATGCTAAAATAATCATGGCATGCTAAAAGTTATGTAAATATGCATGGCGTGCTAATTGCTTTTACACATGCGTGCTAAAAGTTATATAAATATGTTGTCACAGGGGTGTTCGACATTTGCTAATCAGTGAATATAATCAATTGAGGTGCAGGCCGAAGGGGTAGGCCGAAGGGGTAAGAAAGCCAACCATTGATACGTGTTGCTTTTTTTTTTTAGTAGACTAGTGCAAGCGAAAAATTAGATAAAGTCCTGCTTGTAATGTCAGAATTTTTCTTGTGCGTGATGTGATGGCTTATCACAACTCATGCTAATCTCCTATTTGTAATCATGTGATAGTGGACAACAATTGATATATTATCTATAAAAATGGAAAGTATGTCATTGCTTGTCACATGGCCGAAAGGGTGTGTCCTTCTTAAAGGGTTGGGGCCCACGATTTCGGAAAGTTTTGTGAATTTATTTGAATGGCCGAATGCATCTTCTACCGAGGGGTTAGTTTTATGGGAAAGGGAAAAAAATATCCGGGGTGAAGACATGCTTTTTCTAAGGCTTATGAGTGGGGTTGGATTTTCCGTGTTGTGCTAAGCAAGACATCTACATGTGCCGTGTTTGGGACGGCTAATACGGCCGTGCATATATCTTCTGAGCGAATAATGGCCGTGTGGTAATACTATATGCATATATTCATTTCTCATGTCTTTTCTGGTTTGACGCATAGGTCGTAGCCTGGAAGGGTTTAGCTAAGTCTAATATGCATCTAGGTTTGATATTCGTTGTTACAGCATGGATGACGGGACACTATATTTGAGTGTTAGACTACTTTCCGGGTTTTGAAGCATGTGCCCCTGCATAGCCGAGTGGTGTGCCAATTGATGATATGTATTCAGAAAAAGGCACCATTAGAACTGACTGGCCGAAGGGGTGTGCCATTTCACAATTTCGCACGTATTGAATCATTAAGTGAAGATGCAAAATTTATTTAGACTTAGTAATAGCAAGGTTCATTGCGCCGTTTGCGTGTCTACGGATTCGTGTGTTAAATGTTAATTAAATATATTCCAAATGGCACCTTTGCCTTGTTCCCCAAAGGTCTATATATATGTGGGTCACTTAATGTTGGAACGTCTCGCGTATCGTCTGCACCGAAGTACCTCGTTCTTCTTTTCTCAGGTACGTTTGTGTGTGTTGTGTGCTAGGTCGGTTCTCTCGGGGCTGTTCGTGATGGCCATAGTTCAAGAATTGGGTGTCTCTAGCAAGTCTTCGTCTCTGATGAGTCGGCCAATTTTATCGAAGTCGAGGTATCCGAGAGCAGTTCGAAGTGTCTTTCAGTGATCAATTGATGGGCTCCTTCCTTCCATGGTGTGTTCTTTGGCTTCCAAGAAGGAGCTCCCTCTTTCTCCACGGTCTAGGAAGAAGGATGATGGCCGGATGTTCTTCAAGGGTGGTGGAAAAACAATATTGAAGGATGGAGGTGAAGGTGGACGAAAATGAAGGTGGGAAGGTGGAAGGTGTTTTTGGTGCTCTTGGCTAACTCTCTCCACCAAGGGTTGGTGGAGGTCACTCAAGGGAAACTCAAACTCTCTTTAGGGTAGAGAGGAGAGGAGGTTGAGCATGAGGACCCTAGGAGACTAAGGAAGGATTTTGAGGCACAAAGGCTCACTCAAAATGCATATATTCCAAAGTGGGTACAAGGTGGGACTAGAGTACTTATAGAGATAGGAGAGCATCCTAGGGTTTATTGGGAGCATTTGGTCGAAAATTTCAAGTCCAAATGCACCCTAAATGAACCCTAGATGCAGCCTAAATGAAATGGCTCTCATCTCTCTAAAAAGACTAAAGTACCCTGATGGAAGACCATCCTTGGTACTTCACTTCATGTGAGACTCATCACATGGTTCATGGCTAGGAGTATGGAGAGATACCATGTATGGATCCATCTCCTAGACCCAATTTGAGTAGTATAGAATTTACTGCTTTATTCCAATTTTACCCTTGTACTTTGGGGTATTTTAGTCATAGGATTTATTTTACTTGTATTTCTAATTTTACCCTTGTATTTTGGGGTGTTTAGGACTTAGAATTTATTTTCTTTTGTATTTCCCATTTTACCCTTGTATTATGGGGTGTTCTAGATGATTAGGGTTTTTAATTTTGGGCTAGGGTTTAACATTAGGAGGTGACGCATTTTTTGGTGATCTTGGACCTATTTTTGGTATTAGAAAGGCTTAGGCCCAAGTGGAGTGCAAAGGTTGCATGGTCTTATCATGCACCTAGATATAGCCAATCTAAACCCATAGATTTCATCCTTGGCCACCAAGTTGCATCTAGGGTTCATTTGCATTTCATTTGGAATGCATTTGTCTACTCCAAATGCAACCCTAGATGCCTCCCCTCCTATAAATACCCAACACCCCACACCTTGTAAATACTTTGGAATATATAGATTTTGAGTGAGCATTTCATGCCTCAACATTTTCTCCTTAGTCACTAGGTTACTTTGGCTAACCTTCTCCTATCTCCCCCATTGGAGAGTGAGAACCCTAGAGTGGCCTCCATTCACTTTTGGAGTGAGCTAACCTTGTGAGCACCAAACACCATTCCATAAACACTTCCGCCCAACACCTCCTTTTCACGCCCATCTCCCTTTGTCCCACAAAAAACTTTCCTTTGTCTACCCCTTGGTGAACCTAGATCAAGGGCAAGGAGTCTCCTTTCAACCATTGTCTTCTTTCATGGAAGGAAAATCTTCATCAAGTGGTATCTAGAGCCAAGGATCATCAAGGGTAAACGTTGTCTTCCTAGTCTTTTGTCATTTTCTTTGCATTCGGTTTTTGCCTTGTTTTCTTTGCCTTTCTTTGTTTGGCCGAATGCTTTGGGTTCATATTCTTGCTCCTTGTGAACCTTCCTTGAACACTTTAAGTTTCCATTGTTAGGTTTGCCATGCTTTTCTAATTTTTAGGTTGAGTCTCATATGAACATGCCATGAACATGCTTTTTATTTTTGAATCCACCTAAGTTTTGTCAAAGTTTTGTTTCCTATATTTTGTCAAAAAATTCCATGTATGTATGCCAAACACTTTGCATGAATACATGAACAAAAAAATACCATATTGCATGATATAGTGGACTTGACATATAGCTACCATTCTAGGAGTCATTCATGCATGCTACTTAGTCCTAGCATGTTCCTTGAATTTTTGAGTTTCCATGTGTAAAATGCTTCCTTGCACATGCATATAAATTGCTGCCCACTTTCCTTGCATTCTCACTTGATTTAGTCAACATTCTATGCCTAAAGAAACCCTAAAAGAATCTAAGAAGTGTGCTGAAAAATTTTGTGAAAACAACTTGTACTAGATAGTACAAATCATTTTCCACTCAAAAGATACCCTAAACACCTCTAAAATCACGCCACTTGTCCTCCTCTCTCTCTTCTAAAATTTGACCTAATTTTCACCACCCACAGGTGCAAAACCTAAGCAACAAATGGGCTGAACATTAAAAAAAAAATTTGGACCCAAGGAACATCAAACAAAAGTGACGTGAAAAATAGAACAAAAAAAAAGTATCAAAAAAAATTTGGACCAAAAAGGACTTGTTGCTAGACTTGTGGACTTGGACCCTTTACCTAAGCATTTGGGAGTTGGACTTGTGACATTTTGACCTTATTTTGGGACCTTAATATTGGCTGGACCGAATCCTCTAAAAGACTTAATCAAGTGAGCTAAAACACTAATCCATTCTAGTGCCTTTCTAGGACTACTCTTTTGTGTGCTTCCTTTTTGTGATTGAGTCTTAATTTTAGTTTGTCTTTTCTTTGGCCTCTTTTGTTTTGTCTTCATCAATTCCCTCTGAATTTAGCCTTCCTAATTGTGCTTTTTCAGTTTTATTTTCTTGGACTCTTGCTCTTGGGTTGGTTTCATTTTGTTTGTAGGTGAAGAACCACTCTAGCAAACTTTCACACCTTTGGTGGATTTGAGTGGAGGAGTGAACCGAATCCAAACCTAGCCTTTGGAGGAAGATACACCAAAACAAAAGGAGTGTCTAAACACTTGGAGAGGACTAACAAGTTTGCTCTTTGTGAAGGAAGCCAAGTGGAGGAGTTGAAGACCTAAAATTTTGTCTTTTCATATTTTTGCTTGATTTCTTTTGGGCCACTTGTATTTGGGCCTTCTTTCTTTATTTTGGTTTGTAATTGGCCATTCTTAAACCTCTTCATTTTGGTTTAGCTTCGTGTAGTTGAAGGTGATTTGAAAACCTTCACCTAGGACTTCGACTAGACTATGCTTTAAGTGCTTTCCTTTTGCATGTTTTAAAGCTCTTGGTAGTATAATTGTTTAGGATTTTTATCTTTGTCTCCAATTTCGTTAGAAGGCTTGCTTTGCCTACTAGGGGTAACGTGCACACACACACCTTATTGTTGTGCCAACTTGTTTTGTGAGAAAAGTGGAAAGGGCTTAGTGATTTTTACTTGAAAAGGCTTGGTTTTTAAGTGATTCCTAGTAGTCCACCTCCCTTTGAAAGTTCACTTTGTACACTTAGGCCTTTTCCTACCTATCTTGCACTTTGAAAACCTTTTGTGAAAACCCTTTTTATCACTCACTCTTTGTGAAAACCTTTTTCAAACCTTTTTGGAAAAAAATTGTGAAAACCTTTTCTTGATCAAAGATGAGTGATCATTCTAGTGTCCAAGGTCAAAATTCTTTTAGTACTAGGTCTAGTATTAGGGATGAACTTAGGCAACTCAAAGATTACCTAAGAAAAAAAGAAGAGGAAAA
Organism: Cajanus cajan; assembly: GCF_000230855.2. Classification (NCBI taxonomy): domain Eukaryota; kingdom Viridiplantae; phylum Streptophyta; class Magnoliopsida; order Fabales; family Fabaceae; genus Cajanus; species Cajanus cajan. Next base: position 14,498,530 of record NC_138522.1, on the reverse strand, counting down.
TATAAAAAGAGAGGAAGAATTGAGAAGAAAAGAAAAGGAGTTTGAAAGAAATAATGAAGAAATAAAAAAATTGCTTGAAAGACTAGTTGTGGGAGGAGAGGCTAGTGTTTCAAAACCAAGAGTCACTTCTCCTCAACCCTCAGGAAGAGGGGGGCATATGCATGAAAGTGTTCATGAGGAGGAAGGGCATCATACCCAACCTCCAAGTGATACCTTCTTTAGTAGTCATCACAATGATGGTTACTACCAAAGACCCTCAAGGCATCATAGACATAGGGAGTCTTCCAATAGGGAACCCAACATCACTCTTCCCCCATTTCATGGCAAAGATAATGTTGAAAATTATCTAGATTGGGAAATGAAAGTGGAACAACTTTTCTCTTGCCATGGAGTGAGTGAAGATAGGAAGGTTTCTTTAGCAACCCTTAGCTTCCAAGGGCATGGTATGTATTGGTGGACCTCCTTAGAAAAAGAAAGGAGAATAAACCATGAGCCTCCAATTCAATATTGGAATGAGCTCCGTAGTGCCTTGAGAAGGAGACATATTCCTCCATACTAAGACCGAGAGCTTATGGATAAGATTCAAAGATTGAAACAAGGGTCATCTAGTGTGGAAGAATATAGGCAATCTATGGAGTTGCTCATGATGAGGGCTGGGATTAGGGAGGAAGAGAGGACCACAATCTCTAGATTTCAAAGTGGTCTTAATCTTGAGATAAGAGACAAAGTTGAACTTCTACCTTATAGGGATTTGAATGAACTAGTTCAACTTTGTTCAAGAGTGGAGCATCAACTTACAAGAAAACCTTTTCGAAAAGACTCCACTCCCTCTTATTCCAAGAATTTTAAGAAGGAGGGCCACTCTTCCCTACCTTATCCCAAAGAAGAAAAAGAAAAAGAAAAAGAAAAAGAAAAATCATCTTTTAAAGCACCTTCCAAAGAGTTTAAGTCAAGTGAAATCAAGTGCTTCAAGTGTCTTGGAAGAGGACATATTGCTTCCCAATGTCCTACAAAGAAAACTATGGTTTTAAAAGCCCAAGACCACTATAGTAGCCTTGATGAAGCTACTTCTTCTTCCTCTAGTAGTGAAGAAGAAGCCATAGATTCCGAGGAAGAAATTTTACCTTGTGAAGGAGACCTATTGTTGGTTAGAAGGCTCCTTAACAACCAACCTAGTAAAATTGTCCAATCACAAAGAGAGAACTTGTTTCAAACAAAATGCAAGGTCTTAGAAAGCACTTGTTCTCTCATTGTCAATAGTGGGTCTACCTCTAATTGTTGTAGTACTAGATTGGTTGATAAGCTAGCCTTAACTACAAAACCTCATCCTAAACCTTACAAAATGCAAAGGATCAATGAGGAAAGAGGTGTTGTAGTTAACCAACAAGCAAGCATACCAATCTCTATTGGCAATTATAAAGAAGAAGTTTTGTGTGACATAGTGCCATTAAAGGTTATCCATGTCTTGCTTGGGAGGCCATGGCAATTTGACAAGCAAACAATCCATGATGGCCTCACAAATAAAATAAGTTTCCAACACTTAGGTAAGAAGTTTGTGTGATGTCCTCTATCACCCTCTCAAGTGAATGAGGACCAACTCAAACTAAAGGCTAAGAAAGATGATGAAGAGAAAAGTAAAAACAAAAACAAAAAGAAAAGAAAAGAAAAAAAAGAATTTTTCCTTTGAAGAAAAAGGGCTAGGTTCAAGAGAACCTTAACCCTTGTGCCATCCTCATTCTTTTGGTGCCAAAGAAAGATGGCAATAGAGGATGTGCACCAATTTAGAAAGCCATCATTGCATAAAAGGCACCCAATCCCTAAGATAGATGATTTGGTGAATGAATTGCATAGGGCCAATAATTTTTTTTAAAATGTTGATGCCTCTTTGGCTCTCTCCTTTCCCTAGCACTTTCATTTCAACAAATTGTGTACTTAAGGATTGCATAGCTAAGTTTTAGTATTTTTACTTCCCTAATTGTGGTTTCACATCTTTTGAAGGATCAATGGAATGGAAGAGCTTAAAGATTTGAGGTCAAATCCTTCTCAAGAAGGAGGGGATGATGGAAGACCATCCTTGGTACTTCACTTCATGTGAGACTCATCACATGGTTCATGGCTAGGAGTATGGAGAGATACCATGTATGGATCCATCTCCTAGACCCAATTTGAGTAGTATAGAATTTATTGCTTTATTCCAATTTTACCCTTGTACTTTGGGGTATTTTAGTCATAGGATTTATTTTACTTGTATTTCCAATTTTACCCTTGTATTTTGGGGTGTTTAGGACTTAGAATTTATTTTCTTTTGTATTTCCCATTTTACCCTTGTATTATGGGGTGTTCTAGATGATTAGGGTTTTTAATTTTGGGCTAGGGTTTAACATTAGGAGGTGACGCATTTTATGGTGATCTTGGACCTATTTTTGGTGTTAGAAAGGCTTAGGCCCAAGTGGAGGGCAAAGGTTGCATGGTCTTATCATGCACCTAGATATAGCCAATCTAAACCCATAGATTCCATCCTTGGCCACCAAGTTGCATCTAGGGTTCATTTGCATTTCATTTGGAATGCATTTGCCTACTCCAAATGCAACCCTAGATGCCTCCCCTTCTATAAATACCCAACACCCCACACCTTAAATACTTTGGAATATATAGATTTTGAGTGAGCATTTCATGCCTCATCATCTTCTCCTTAGTCACTAGGTTACTTTGGCTAACCTTCTCTTATCTCCCCCGTTGGAGAGTGAGAACCCTATAGTGGCCTCCATTCACTTTTGGAGTGAGCCAACCTTGTGAGCACCAAACACCATTCCATAAACACTTCCGCCCAACACCTCCTTTTCACGCCCATCTCCCTTTGTCCCACAAGAAACCTTCCTTTGTCTACCCCTTGGTGAACCTAGATCAAGGGCAAGGAGTCTCCTTTCAACCATTGTCTTCTTTCATGGAAGGAAAATCTCCATCATACCTTTAGTCCTAGAAAATGAAAGAAATGGACTTTTGACCTTACTAGTCAAGGTTAAGTCCCTAAATAAATCCTAAGCCTATTTTTGCCCCATAATATAAAGGCTAAATAAAAATACACAATAAAATCCTAATAGCTAATGTACCCCAAAATACAAGGGCAAAATAGGAAAGGAAAGCAATAAGCTAAGGAGAGGGCCCAAAATCCATACACATGATGATCATGGCTTTTGGTGTGGTGTGTTCTTCATCTTCCTCTACTCTCCTAGCCATGGACCTTGTGATAGGCCCTATATGATGTCTCAAGGATGATCCTCCATCATCCTCTCCTTCTTGAGAAGGATTTGACCTCAAATCTTCAACCACATCCATGTCATTAGTCCCTACAAAAGGTGTAAGATCACAAACATTAAAAGAGGAACTAACTCCATATTCGGAGGGAAGGTCTAGGATGTATGCATTGTCATTAATCTTCTTAAGGACTTGGAAAGGACTGTCTCCCCTAGGGCTTAGTTTGAACTTCCTTTGAGTAGGAAATCTATCCTTCCTCAAGTGAAGCCAAACCCAATCCCCAACTTCAAAAGTCACATTTTTCCTCCCTTTGTTGTTGTATTTGGCATATTTTTTAGTTTGTTTTTCAATTTGGCTCTTGACTTTCTCATGATATTTTCTTATAAAGTCAGCCCTTGATACTCCTTCTTTGTGATACAAGGAAGTAGTATTAGGGAGTGGGAGCAAGTCAAGAGGGGTAAGAGGATTAAAGCCATATACAACCTCAAAGAGAGATAAGTTAGTAGTCTTATGGACTACTTTATTGTAGGCAAACTCTATATGGGGGAGGAATTCATCCCAAGTCTTCTTGTTCCCTTTGAGAATGACCCTTAACAATGTGGATAGGGATCTATTCACTACTTCGGTTTGTCCATCGGTTTGTGGGTGGCAAGTAGTGGAATAGACAAGTTTTGTTCCTAGTTTTTCCCAAAGAATTTTCCAAAAATGACTAAGGAACTTAACATCCCTATCGGACACAATAGTCTTGGGTAACCCATGCAAACGGACCACCTCTTTGAGAAAACGTTTAGCAATATAGCTAGCATCATCTACTTTGTGACATGGTATAAAATGAGCCATTTTGCTAAAACGATCTACTACCACAAAGATAGAATCGAATCCCCTTTGGGTCCTTGGGAGACCAAGTACAAAATCCATACTAATGTCAACCCAAGGGGAGATAGCTATAGGGAGAGGGGTGTAGAGTCCATGAGGCATCACTCTTGATTTTGCTTGAAGACAAGTGATACACTTGGAGCAATGCCTTTGAACATCCACTCTCATGTGTGGCCAATAGAATTTATATTTTAAAAGACTTAGGGTTTTATCAACCCCAAAATGGCCCATGAGACCTCCCTCATGACTTTCTATAATCAAAAGCTTTCTAATGGATCCTTGGGGTATGCAAAGTCGTCCCATTTTAAAAAGATACCTCTCAAGAAGATAGAATCCATCAAAAGGCTTTTCGAGGCATTTGGTGAAGGTGGATTGGAAATCTTGATCCTTCTCATACAACTCCTTTATATTATCAAATCCAAGAATTTGAGAGCCCAAGGAAAAGAGTAATGAGTGTCTTCTACATAAAGCATCCGCCACTACATTATTCTTTCCCTTCTTGTATTTGATAATGTAAGGAAATTGCTCAAGATATTCTACCCACTTGGCATGTCTCTTGTTCAACTTCCCTTGCCCTCTAATGTACTTAAGTGACTCATGATCGGTGTGTATGATAAACTCTCTAGTCACTAAGTAATGCTCCCATACTTGGAGGGATCTAATAAGGGCATAAAGCTCCTTGTCATAGGTGGGATAATTCAAGGTGGCCCCATGAAGTTTTTCACTAAAGTAAGCAATGGGGTGGCCTCCTTGAAGTAACACAACACCTATGCCAAAACCGGATGCATCACTTCTAGCTCAAAGGTTTGAGCAAAGTTTGGGAGGGCTAGAATGGGTGCATTGGTGAGCTTTTCCTTAAGAGCATTGAAAGCTTTTTCTTGGGTTTCACCCCAAATGAAAGGGACATCCTTCTTAACAAGCTCATTAAGAGGGGATGCAAGTGTGGAGAAGTCTTTGACAAATCTTCTATAGAAGCTTGCTAAACCATGGAAGCTCCTCACATCTCCCACACTTTTTTGGGGTGGGCCAATCTTGGATGGCTTTTATTTTCTCGGGGTCAACTTGTACTCCCTCTTTGCCAACTATAAAGCCCAAAAAGTTCACATTTTCTTTACAAAAGGTGCATTTCTCTAAGTTGGCATAGAGGTGGTTGTCCCTAAGAATTATTAACACTTCCCTTAGATGCCCAAGATGCTCACCTAAGGATTTGCTAAAAATTAAAATGTCATCAAAATATACAACTACAAATTTCCCTATGCAATCCCTAAGCACATGATTCATGAGACGCATGAAAGTCCTAGGGGCATTGGTGAGACCAAAAGGCATCACTAACCATTCATACAAACCAAACTTGGTTTTAAAAGCGGTTTTCCATTCATCACCCTCTTTGATTCTAATTTGATGATAACCACTCTTAAGATCAATTTTGGAGAATATGATTGCCCCATGTAGTTCATCCAACATATCATCTAGCCTAGGGATTGGGTGCCTATATTTTATGGTGATGTTATTGATGGCTCTACAATCCGTGCACATCCTCCACTTGCCATCTTTCTTAGGCACCAAAAGAACGAGAACGACACAAGGGCTAAGGCTCTTTTGAACCCAACCCTTCTTCAACAAGTCCTCAACTTGAGATTCTATCTCTTTGGTCTCTTGAGGGTTAGTCCTATAGGCGGGCCTATTAGGAAGACTAGCCCCCGGTATGAGGTCTATTTGATGTTCTATTCCTCTTAAAGGTGGAAGCCAACTTGGAACTTCTTGAGGGAATAGGGCATCAAATTCTTTCAAAATTTTTTGAACCTCTTGAGGTAGAGACTCAAGTTCATGACTAGTGGTAGCTAGTGTCTCTTTGAAATAGAGGAGGTATAAAGGTTGCTCAAGCAAAAAAAATTTTTTGATGTCATTTTTAATGGATAAGTGATTTTTGTGAGCAACTTCTTTAGAGGGGACACTTGCCTCTAAACTTGATACCTTCTCTTCCCCTTCTTTAGCTTTTAAGGGGAGACCTTTTTTTTCTTTCTTTTGTTTTCTTATTTTTTTTCATCCTCTTCTCTTTTGGCTTTCATTTTGAGTTGGTCCTCACTCACTTGGGAAGGTGATAGAGGACATAACACAATTTTCTTGCCCATGTGGTGGAAACTTATTTTATTAGAAAGGCCTTCATGAATAGTTTTCTTGTCAAATTGCCAAGGCCTTCCAAGTAAAATGTGACTAGCATCCAATGGCACTATATCACATAAAATTTCATCTTTATACTTGCCAATGGAGATAGGTACATTTACTTGTTGGTTGACCACAATACCTCCCTCCTCATTTATCCATTGTAACTTGTAAGGTTTAGGGTGAGGTAGAGTAGTCAAGGCTAACTTGTTAACCAATCTAGTACTACAAAAATTACAACTAGACCCACTATCCACAATGAGAGAACAAGTATTTTCTAAAACCTTGCATCTTGTATGAAACAAGTTCTCTCTTTGAGATTGGTCTAAATTACTAGATTGGTTCCCAAGAAGCCTTCTTACCATTAATAAGTCTCCTTCACATGGGTAAGTTTCTTCCTCGGACTCTAAAACTTCTTCTTCATCACTCGAAGATGAGGAAGTAGCTTCATCAAGGCTACTATAGTGATCTTGGCCCCTTAAAATCATGGTTTTCTTTGTTGGGCATTGAGAAGCAATGTGCCCACGGCCAAGACACTTAAAACACTTGATATCACTTGTTTTAGCATCTTTGGAAGGTGCTTTAAAAGAAGATTTTTCTTTTTCTTGCTCTTTTTCTTTCGAATAAGGTTTGGAAGAGGGGATCTCCTTCTTGAAGTTCTTGGAATAAGAGGGAGTGAAGTCTTTTCTAAAAAAATTTCTTTTGAGTTGATGCTTCACTCTTGAACAAAGTTGAACAAGCTCATTGAAATCTCTATAAGGTAAGAGTTCAACTTTGTCTCTTATTTCAAGATTTAGGCCACTTTGAAATCTAGAAATGGTAGTCCTCTCTTCTTGCCTTATACTCGCCCTCATCATAAGTAACTCCATTTGTTGTCTATACTCCTCCACACTAGATGACCCTTGTTTCAACCTTTGAAGCTTATCCATAAGCTCACGGTCATAGTATGGGGGAATATGCCTCTTCCTTAAGGCACTACGGAGTTCATTCCAATATTGAATTGGGGGTTCATGATGCATTCTTCTTTCTTTTTCTAAAGAGGTCCACCAATACATAGCATGCCCTTGGAAGCTAAGGGTTGCTAAAGAAACCTTTTTCTCTTCACTTATTCCATGGCAAGAAAAAAGTTGTTCAACTTTCATTTCCCAATCTAAATATGTTTCAACATTGTCTTTGCCATGAAATGAGGGAAGAGTAATGTTGGGTTCCTTATTGGAAGACTCCCTTGGTCTTGGTCTTTGTGTTCTTGGTGACCTTTGATAGTAATCATCATTGTGATGACTACTATAATGGCTATCACTTAGGGGGTTTGTAAGGTGTTGACTACCCTCACTTTCACTTCCAGGGATGCTTACCCTTGGGTTAGATCCCCCAACTCCCCCTCGCATGACTAGTTTTACTAACATCTCTTTTATTTCCTTATTGTTTTTCTCATTTTCTCTCTCTTTTCTCTTATATTCTTCCTCTCTTTTTGCATTTTCTTGTTCTTTTCTTTTTATATACTCCCTAAGTTCTCTAAGCTCATCCCTAAGACTATGTCTACTACTATGAGTATTTTGACCCCTCACACTTGAATGATCACTCATCTTTGATCAATAAAGGTTTTCACAAAGAAGTTCTTGGAAATGTTTTCACAAAGAGTGAGTGATAAACGGTTTTCACAAAAGAATTTTGAGGGCAAGAATAGTGACAGGAGGCCTAAGTGTACAAAGTGAACTATCAAGGGAGGTGGACCACTAGGGATCTCTTAAAAACAAAGCCTTTTCAAGTAGAAATCACTAAGCCCCTTTTCACTTTTCTCACAAAAATCAAATTTGTCACAAAAGTGTGAGTGTGTGCACGGACCCTTAGTAGGAAAATTTAGAGCCTTCTAAACGCACAAGAGAACCTAAAGCATGCATACTAACAATAACAAAGAGTAAATGAAAGCAACAAAACATAGGCTAGTCGGAGGCCCTGGGGTGGAAGCTTGAAGTGACCTTGGGGGTATTCAAGACACTTCCACAAGTACTAAACGAAATTATTACAAAAATTAATTAGTTAAAAGGCCAATTACAACCCAACAAATGAATAAGGACCAATACACAAGTGGCCCAACAAAAACAACAAGAAAGGGAAAGAAAAAGACACAAAAGTGAAAACAAGAAATTAAAGTCTTCAAGCCTCCAATGGTGGTTCCTTCACAATGAGCAAACTTGGTTAGTCCTCTCCCAAGGTGTCTACACTCCAATACTTCTAGTAATCCTTCCAAAGTACTTTGGGCTACACGAACAACTCCTCCCACTCAATCTCCCAAAAGTTGTAAGGGAAAATTGTAGTGTACTTTATCTACACCAAGTAAACCAACCAAGAGCAAGAAGGAGGCCAAGGAAATAAAAACTAAAAATGCTCAATTAGAAAGGCTAAACTCAAAGGGAATATTGATGAGACAAAACACAAAGAATTCCAAGAAAGACAAGAAAAAAATAAGGCACATTTAAAAAGGAAAGCACTCAAAGGAAATCCTAGAATGGTTCTAGAGTAGAATTAAGTGTTTAGTATTTCTTGTCTTTATAATTTCATGTCCATCCTCCCAAGTCCAGCCAAGGTATTTGTCCAAGTTCAGCCAAGAGTTTGGTCTCAAATAGGTCCAAAGATAGTCCAAGTCCAAGTCCAAATGTGTAGGGTAAAAAGGTCCAAGTCCACAAGTTTAGCAACAATTCCTTTTAATTTTTTTTTCTTTTCTTTTCCATTCAATTTTCGTACCAGCTTTTTGGCCAGCCCATGGGATCAGATTTTGATACTATTTTTCTTATTATGTTGCTTGGTTTTTACACTTGTGGTGGTTTACAAGGTTACACAAAAAAAGGAAGGGGACAAAAAGGACTAGTAGCATGTAAATGGCAAGTTTTGGGTGAAGTGTCTTTGGTACTTTTGTCTTCTTGTTAGGTGCAGATTTTTGCAGTATGTTCAGCAATATTTCAGACTTACATCTCACTTGGTTGACTCATAAAATGGGCAACAAGACAAGGGGTAATGGTGGCATGCAAGAGTGGCTAACCATAAATGTGCAAGATACAAGTTACACATAGAAACTCAAAAAATCTTGGAGCATGTTAAGGACTAATTATCATTCAAGATTGACTTCTAAGATGGACATATATGGTTCAGCCAGCCACAAGGAAAGAAGTGTCATGCATAATTTTTCATGTTTCATGCAAACCAAGGTGTGTCATGCATAGATTTTGAATTTTAAGGAGAAAGAAAAAGAGAGGGAAACATAACTTTGACAAAACTTGGATGAGAAAAGATCAAAATAGAGTTCATGTAGTGTTCAACATGTTCATCATGTTCTTGAAACAAAAATGTCCAGCCAAGACAAAATAGAGAAAAGCACAAAAGAACCTATTTTAAGAGAATCCTAAAGGAGAACAAGGAGGCTCATGAACAAGTAATGAACCACTCAACAAGAACACAATATTTCAAGCAATATTTGAGAAGACAACATCAAAGATAACATCAAGACATGTAAGAAGACATAGACATGACAAGGAAAAATTTTAAAGACACAAGAGAAGGAAACAAGTCACCCATGAAGACAACCATGGCTCTGATACCACATGATGGGCTCCTTCCTTCCATGGTGTGTTCTTTGGCTTCCAAGGAGGATCTCCCTATTTCTCCACAGTCTAGGAAGAAGGATGATGTCTGGATGTTCCTCAAGGGTGGTGGAAAAACAATATTGAAGGGTGGAGGTGAAGGTGGACGAAAATGGAGGTGGGAAGGTGGAAGGTGTTTTTGGTGCTCTTGGCTAGCTCTCTCCACCAAGGGTTGGTGGAGGCCACTCAAGGGAAACTCAAACTCTCTTTAGGGTAGAGAGGAGAGGAGGTTGGGCATGAGGACCCTAGGAGACTAAGGAAGGATTTTGAGGCACAAAGGCTTACTCAAAATGCATATATTCCAAAGTGGGTACAAGGTGGAGGGACTAGAGTACTTATAGAGATAGGAGAGCATCCTAGGGTTTCTTGGGAGCATTTGGCCAAAAATTTCAAGTCCAAATGCACCCTAAATGAACCCTAGATGCAGCCCAAATGAAATGGCTCTCATCTCTCCAAAAAGACTAAAGTACCCTTAGTCCTAGAAAATGAAAGAAATGGATTTTTGACGTTACTAGTCAAGGTTAAGTCCCTAAATAAATCCTAAGCCTATTTTTGCCCCATAATATAAAGGCTAAATAAAAATACACAATAAAATCCTAATAGCTAATGTACCCCAAAATACAAAGGCAAAATAGGAAAGGAAAGCAACAAGCTAAGGAGAGGGCCCAAAATCCACACACATGATGATCATGGCTTTTGGTGTGGTGTGTTCTTCATCTTCCTCTACTCTCCTAGCCATGGACCTTGTGATAGGCCCTATATGATGTCTCAAGGATGGTCCTCCATCACCAATGCTACTGAGAGTTCGGGTGATTCGTCAAGTTCTGATTTTCCAGATGCCGGAATGGACCATCAAGATTACAGGTAGAAGTTTCCCCCATGTGAGTTCTCGGGGTACGAGTGGGTTGACGGTGAAGTAGCGGCTTATTATTCTCACTTTTATGAGAGGGCTGCGGTGGAGGGTCTGCTGGCGACATGTCAATTAGCTCGTTGGGATAACACCGACCCTTACCCCATCATGCTTCGTCGTTGTTGGGCCGAAGGTCCCCGGGAGACTGATTTGGTTTTCCTTGCGAAGCGGGAGGATCAAAGCGATTTTTTCTATATGTATGAGTGCTTGTTTAGAGATCTCGGGGTATCCCTACCCTATGATGATTTCCAAATGAGTGTACTTCGAGTTCTTAATGTGGCACCTACACAACTACATCCGAATGGGTGGGCGGTTATGCAAACATTTCGGGTTCTTTGTAAATATCATTACATCGAGTCGAGTGTTGGGATATTCCTTCATTTTTTCTGCATTCGTCCTTCGAACAAGGCTGTGAAGTGGGTATCATTAATAAGGCATGCTGACTGGCCTCTTTTCAAGTCATTTATGACTTCCTTTAAAGGGTTTAAGGCCAGGTTTGTAAAGGTTATCATAGACCCTATAGTTGGCCGAAACCATTTTTATGATAGTGAAGGGAGTCCATTGTTCCCTTTCTATTGGACCCGGGTACCTCGAAAGTATGATGAATAACCGGACGAGATGCTTAGTCTAGACGAAGCTGCTTCGCTATCATACTTGAATAGTTTGCCCCAAGAGATTCTGGCTCGATTTTTGGTCCTGCTACCGAAATCTGCCCGGCCTCGCTTTGACTTAGAGGGTATGTGTTTGTGTTAACTTGACTTTGATTTCATGTTGGTTGATTTGTGACTATGCTTTTTTTGTAGGTTGGATGGCGCAAAAAGGGTTCGGGCTCTCTTATCGTAAGGCAGTTCGCAATCGGGCTCCCGCTAATACTTTGGCTGAGGACCACCGTAGTGTGGCTATTGACACGACTCCTGTTGCTATTACTGAGGCACGTGCCCCTTCACAAGACATTGTCCTTCCTGATCCTCATGATAAGAAGAAGAGGGATAAAGGTAAGAGGAGAGCAGAATCGAGTGCACCTGATGGTTCTCGGTCTAAGCATAGGCGTACCACAAGCTCTTATTTTGATCTGGCCATTCCTTCAGCCATCGTGGCTCGAGATTTGCTATCTCTGTTAGTTCGGCCTTCTAAGATGTTGTCCCCTGATCTCTTGTCCACACAGGGTCATCGGATGTTGGAATCCACCACCCCCTCGACTCAGTGGGCCATGGCGTGTGAGCTTCAAGTTCGTGTTCGGAAGCTCGCGCTAGAACCCCTTGTAGATGCGCACAATTTGAAGAAGTCTTTAGAAGAGACGAGGACTGCCCTTCAGCACTCGATTGATGCCCATGAGGTCACTTCAACCGAAAATTTGCAACTTAAGACTGAGGTAGCACGCCTAAAGGAGGCTCTTAGTGATATGGAGGGTCGGGCGATTGCAGCTGAGGAAGCGGAAAACATGAGGGTTTCCGAGTTGAAGGAGGTCTTGGAGCTAGAGGCCAAGGTTAAGGCCGACATGGAAGTATCTATAAATAGTTTTCGGACTGAGTGCGAGAACAAGATCATCCATGAGCATGAGTTAGGTTTCAAGCACGCTGTTCGTCAGGCTCAATATTTTTGTTGCGTCCCCCCCGGTTTCACTTTCGAAGTAAACAAAGATTTTTACCAGGGGGTGTATATGGAGTATGACGAGATGCCTGAAGATGCCGAACCTGATGAGGTGGCCCCTTCCCGACCTGCTGCGCTTGAAGACCCCGACACCACTATCCAAGATGATGAGGATAGTCAGAATGGTGATGAGGGTGACCATACCGTGGTTGATAACTGATTAGTTAGGGTCTTTGATACATCTATTTTGTGAATGATGTAGAGGGATGGAATTTTTTGTGTATGCTGGGAGGGTATACTTTTGTTTACCATGGCCCGCTGGGTCTTATATTTGGTTGTACCCGAGCCGATAGTGCTCACTCCATTCTGCGTTAATGACAATATTGTTTTAACTGTGTTTATTTTCCAAGTTTGTGTTTTGACCCGCCTGGATAAGTATACTATCTTTGCTTGTTTGTTTATGGTTTGATAATGTGTCGTTTCTAGCTCATGGTCTAGTGTGGTTAGTAATGAGTTGTAATGCTTTACCAAGTATTTAAGACGTTATCATGGTTATTGTTTAGCCTTAGGCGAGTGATAAAGCTTGAGAATGTTCTTACCCTATCTTAACCAGGTGTTTAAGCTCGGAGAGGTTATAGCATTTACTCTTAACCGAGTTTGTTTTATCAATCTTGTCCAAGCGTTTGAGCTTGGGAGAGATTGTAGTATTCGGCCAAATATTCATCCTTAGCCAAATATGGGTACTCGGGAGAGTCTTTCAATCATCCTTGACCGAGCAATTGTGCTCGGGAGGGAATGCTTTTGCATCCTTGGCCGAGCAGTGGTGCTCGGGAAGGAATGCTTTTGCGTCCTTGGCCGAGCAGTGATGCTCGGGAGGGAATGGTTTTGCGTCTTTGGCCGAGCAGTGATTCTCGGGAGGGAATGGTTTTGCGTCCTTGGCCGAGCAGTGATGCTCGGGAGGGAATGCTTTTTGCGTCCTTGGCCGAGCAGTGATGCTCGGGAGGGAATGATTTTTTCGTCCTTGATCGAATAGTGGTGCTTGGGAGAGAATGATTTTTGCGTCCTTGACCGAGCAGTGGTGCTCGGGAGGGAATGATTTTGCGTCCTTGGTCGAGCAGTGGTGCTCAGGAGGGAATGATTTTGCGTCCTTGGCCGAGTAGTGGTGCTCGGGAGGGAATGCTTTTGTTCGTCTAGCTTAATTTGTAAATAACAAGGCAGAAACTTGGATGCAAACAAACTAGTTTGGTCTAAGATGTGTTTCATTACTGGGGTGCCTCGTTAAAAACCTTTCCGAGTAAAACCTCTTTAACATTCTTTTACAAGAGGAGAAAACTTGGGAAAGGAAAAGAGTACACCGAAACAGCTACATGGTTAGCATAAAATTAACTGAAATAATGTTTTAGATGTGTTGCGTTCCATGTTCTTGGAATGGCTCGTTCCGTAAGTTCCTCGAGCTTGTAGGCTCCATTGTTTAGGTTATGTAATACGCGAAAAGGGCCATCCCAATTGGGTGCTAACTTCCCCTGCGCTTTATTCCTTCTTGCTTCCCCGGTGACTCTCCAGACAAGGTCTCCTAGTTGAAATTCTCGCGGCTTTACCTTTGTTTTATGTTTCCTAGCTACCATTGCTCTACATGCTTCCATGTTGATAAGCGCTCGGTCTCTTGCTTCGTCGATCAGGTCTAATTCTACGTTGAGTGCTTCATCGTTGGCTTGTTCATTGAATTATTGTCGTCTTAAAGAAGGTTCTCCTATCTCGACCAGAATCATGGCATCTATACCATATGCTAGTCGAAATGGGGTCTCTTTAGTGGAACTTTGAGGCGTGCAACGGTAGGCCCACAGGATTTCGGGTAATTGATCAGGCCATGAACCTTTGGCCTGCCCAAGACGTCTCTTCAATTCTTTCAGAACGACCTTATTCGCTACCTCTGCTTGACCGTTGGTTTGGGGATGTTCTACTGACGTCATCCTATGCCTGATCTGTAGTCCTTCCAGGAATTCATTAAGACGACGGTCTGTGAATTGCAAGGCATTATCCGTGATCATAGCATATGGGACTCCAAAGCGGGTGATAATATTTTTCCATAAAAACTTTTGAACGTTGTTGGCTGTAATGGTGGCCACTGCCTCTACTTCAATCCACTTGGTGAAGTGGTCGATCGCTACTATTAGGAACTTCACTTGTCCTTTCGCTGGCGGGAACGGTCCTAGAATATTCATTCCCCAAATAGAAAAAGGCCATGGTGCTGTGATGAAATGCAATTCCTCTGCAGGTTGGTGCACTAGCAGTCCATGTTGTTGGCATGGCTTGCATTGTTGAGTAAAATTTGCACAATCCGCTGTAAGAGTTGGCCAATAGTACCTAGCGCGGAGAACTTTGGCTGCCATGGTTCGTCCTCCTGAGTGGGTTTCGCATATGCCTTCATGGATTTCGTGGAGGATGTACTGAGCTTGGTCGGGAGTCAGACATTTCAGGAGTGGGGATGAGACACCTCTTTTGTATAGCTCGCCTGATATGAGAGTGTATCGTGTGGCTATTTTTCTTATCTTTTGGGCTTCAAGGGGGTCGGTTGGTGATTCTCCTGTCAACAGATAATTGATGATGTTGGTCATCCAATTTTTATCCCCTTGTTGGATTTGTAGGCACTCTGGCTCTACAATGCTTGGACTTTGAAGTTCTTGTTGTATCACGCTACGGAGTTGGTTCATTTTCTTACTACTTGCCAGCTTTGCCAATCGGTCAACCCTCATGTTGAGTTCTCTAGGGGTATGGTATATGTGAACTTCTTTAAAGGTAGACTTAAGCTTTTGAAAAGCGTGGAAATATCGAAGCAATGTTGGTTCTTTTATCTGAAATGTGTCGTTGATCTGCTCCGTGACTACTTGAGAGTCACTCCAACATTTAACCCTTGCCACCCCTAAATCACTCACTAGACACAAACCAGCTAACAGGGCTTCATACTCGGCTTGATTGTTGAAAGTTTTGAAGTTGAATCGTAGTGATTGTTCTATCACCATGTTGTCCGGTCCTTCAAGTATAATTCCGGTTCCACTGCCTTGTAGGATTGATGATCCATCTACATGTAGTGTCCATGTAGTTTTTTTCGAGGGTGTTTCGGGATGGAACTCATTTAAGAAGTCAGCCATGCTTTGAGCTTTGATAGGGCCCCTTGATTCGAAACGAATGTCGTACTGTGACAGTTCAATCGACCACGCTACCATCCTGCCTTCCAGCTCGGGTTTGCGTAAAACCTTGGCTATGGGGTTGTCTATTCTTACCACTATTTTATGGCTTTGGAAGTAATGGTGCAGGCATCGGGCCATCTGTACCAGTGCTAGGACTATCTTTTCAAGTTGCTGGTATCGGGTCTCTACCTCCTGCAAGACTCGGCTGATAAAATACACTGGGACTTGTTCTTTTCTCTCTTGTACCAAGGCAGCGCTGATAGCCTTTTCAGAAACGGCTATGTAGACTATGAGGTCTGACTAGGGGTCCGGCTTAGCCAGGAGTGGTGGTGCAGCTAGCATCGCTTTGAATTCTTGGAATGATGATTCACACTCTTCGGTCCACTGGAACTTGCGGGCTATCTTTAATAGTGACATTATTGGTCTAGACTTGTCCGCCATGCATGGCAAAAAACGTGCCAATGATGCTATCTGCCCTGCCAGGAGCTGTACTTCTTTAATGTTGCGGGGGCTCCTCATGTTGATGACAGCTTGGCACTTATCGGGATTAGCCTCTATCCCCCTCTTCGAGAGCATAAATCCCAGGAACTTTCCGTCGGTAACTCCGAAGGTGCACTTTGCCAGATTCAAGCACATGCAATGCTTTCTTACCTCATCGAATACCTGTTTTAGGTTTTTAATGTGATCATGTTTGGAGTTAGATTTTACCACCATGTCGTCCACATACACTTCGAGACATTTTCCAATCTGTTGGTGGAAGATCTTGTCCATGAGTCATTGGTAGGTTGCCCCTGCATTCTTTAAACCAAATGGCATTACTTTGTAACAAAAGTTAGTCGACTCCGTGATGAACGCTGCTTTCCCCTCATCCGGTGGATACATGGGTATCTGATTGTACCCAGAATAAGCGTCGAGGAAACTAAGTATTTGATGACCTGCTGCCCTGTCTACCAACGCATCAATATGTGGTAGAGGATAAGCATCCTTCGGGCAGGCCTTGTTCAAATTTTTGTAATCGGTACACATTCTCCATTTTTCGTTAGCCTTTTTTTATCATCACCACGTTGGCTAACCAAGTGGTATATTTGACTTCTCGGATGAACCCAGCTTGGAGTAGTTTTGCGGTTTCCTCCTTTACGGCTTGTGCTCTCTCACCGCCCATCTTCCTCTTTTTCTGGGCAACAGGCTTGGCATCTCGACATATGGAAAGTCGATGGCAGTGATAGTGGGGGTCAATGCCCGACATGTCTACTGCTGTCCAGGCAAATAGGTCCGAGTTCCTAATGAGTACCTTCTTGATGCTCTCGACTTTGATGGCAGTCAATTGGGAACTCAAGTATGTGACTTGCTCCTTACTTCTTTCGAGCTGCAAAGGGATAGTTGTCTCGACCGGCTCCACTCTATGGTCTTCATCTGAACGGGGGTCTAGTTCGAGACACATATCTCCTTTGATTTGGTGGTGATCACCGATAACATTGACGTCGTGTGAGTACCTAGGCATCGGTTGTATCTTCAAGCTAGCATAGTAGCACTCACGAGCCATTTCTGATCGGCATGTAGTGTGATCACCATGCCAGTTTCAGACAGAAACTTCATGGCTAAGTGTGGGGTCGACATGATGGCACGTAACTTGTTCAAGGAGGGTCGTCCAAGCAAGATATTATATAAGGTATTGGCTTGTACCACCATGTACCGCACTTTGACTCGACGTCCTTCTCGTACGATCCCGAACCAGGTGTACAAGTCAATGGTCCCTCAGGTATCTACTCTTTCCCCTGAGAATACGACTAAAGGCTCATTGTAGGGTGTTAGCTCTTGTTCAGGAATACCCAATTGTTTGAATATTTTCTAGTATAAGATGTCAATTGAGCTTCCTTGGTCTACCAGTGTTTTCCTCACGAGGCAGTTATTAATTTCTACGCTGATCACCATAGGGTCGTCTTGTACTGGGCCGACCCCCTGGAAATCCCTGTTAGTGAAGGTGATCGGTGGCATAGGGACTAAACTTGCTTGTGTTACCGCATTTATCGACCGAATCGCCCTCAAGTGTCTTTTTCAAGCTGATGAGGTGCCTCCACCTCCTGCGAATCCTCCGGTGATTGTATTGATCACCCTTCTCAGGGGATTCCTTTCCCGCTTTTGATCGGTCCGCTCATGTGACTTGCTGCGTTCCCTGTGTCTATATCTTGGAGGCACCCTATCTTGGCCCTCTCTTCCAGTCTCTTTGATCGGATTGACTATCGTGCGTCATGTTTGAGGACTGTATGAAGCTTCGGAGGTGTCCTTCTTTCACGAGATCTTCAATGCGATCTCAGAGAGCTGTACACTCCTCCGTGGTGTGCCCCCTATTTCTATGAAATTGACAGGTTTTCGTCATGTCTGCATGGGGTGGAGTTATAGGCATTGAGGTACTGTTAGGACTTCGGTGGCCAGAGCTTGCTCCAATACCGTAGCTCTGTTGGCATTTAGGGGTCTGTATTGCGCATACCTTGGTCCCCTTGCGATCCTTTCGCGATCCGCAATGCTTGGTGGGCGAGGTTTTACCGGGTGTTCTCGGTCCCCTTCCTTCTTATTTAGTTCTTGTCGTGACTAATTTCTGAATTCGGCAAACTCTTCCATTTGCATGTATTTGGTCGCTCTTTTTCGTAGATCGTCGAGGTCTATAGGTGGCTTCTTACACAAACTGTTGACAAAGGGCCCAGGTCATAGTGTCATAGTGAGGTGGTGTATGGCTACTGTTGGGTCTAAATCCTGAATGCCTAAAGTCATCTTCCCGAATCGTTCCATGAACGCCCTCAAAGGTTCCCTCTTTTCTTGTCGAATGTTGACTAAGGCCAGGGAGGTAAGCCGATGAGGTCGACTTGTGGCAAACTGGACACTAAAGTGGGATGATAAAGTAGCAAAGGAATTTATCAATCCTGGTGTGTCTTGTGAACCAGCTTAAAGAAGGTCCTTTCAATGATGTAGGAAATACTTTACATATGATGGCATCCTCCTTGGTGAACAAACCGACTTGGGTGATAAAGGCATCAAGGTGCTCCTCTTGGTCGGTAGTTCCATCATATCCTTCCAGAGCCAAGTTTTTCCAATTGTTCGGTAAACGTGCGCTGGTGATCTCGGGAGTAAATGGTGTTCTCCCTTGTCGTCGTTGTTGATCAAGTGTTGTTGTCATTGCTCCCTCAGGTGGCCCGGGAATTCTTGGCTCTTTGCAGCACCCCGATGATTCCCCCTGATCGTGTGTAGACCGGGTGTTGGGTGTGCTGTGGGATGGATGCCGGGAGCAGTTGTCACTCCTAAGTTCTGCATTATCCTTTCTTAGAACGGACAGTTCGTGGGCATTTTTTTCCCGAAGCCTTTTCAATTCTAACATTTCGGCCCTTAGTTGGTCTATGGCGGACGATGGGTTAGCCGGCTGCGAACGATCTTCGTACGATTCTTCCGTCCCTTCTCCCGTTTGATTTGCCTCCTGTGTGGGTTCTCTAGGCATTCCAAGGTTGTGAACGGTCGTGTTTTCCTGTTGACTTCTTGTTGCTACCATCTCAATTCAGGGTCGAAGACCGTTTTGGTTTCGGCCCCACGGTGGGCGCCAAAATGTTCCTGTCGGAAACACTCTTGTACTTCCTGCTGGCTAATCTTCTAAGTCTCGCGTACTAGTCGAATCCTATCTCCGGATGGTGGGGGAGGGTACCTGCAAAGGCACTCCAACGCTCAAGTCAGTGTTCGATTTAGAGCAATGAATGCTATAGTATTAAATAATCATACTTACCTTTCTGTCCCATCAATACTGTATTTATAGTGACTTATTTGGGCTGATGGGCCTTTTTGATTAAGAGATTAATAATCTCGAGTTTCATGCCTTAATATGAGCTAATGTGGACCATTATTAGCTAACCAAAATTAGCGTAATGTGGTTTTAGTGATAGGGGGTATTCGGCTTATCTTATGGTCGAATACCCTTTCGGGTTATGTCTTAACCGAACTGGTACTCGGCCTTCAACCTTTGTGACTAGATGACTGCTCGGCCTGGGGTGACGGGGCTTTGGTGGTGACAAGTATCCGGCTTTTGTTGTGGTCAAATACACTTTCGGGTTGTGCACTAGCCGAAGGGGTATTTGGTTCCCCAGTACATGGACGGATAATTGTTTACCCGTTTATAAATGGGGCAGGGGTGGGTATGATGATATCCATACCCATGGGTACCCGTTTAATAGTATTTCTTAAATATCCTAATTATCCTTGTACCACATAACCCTAAAACTACACTCTCTCATTTTATTTTCTTACAAAAGAGAGGTTGATAAAGTTATCAACATGTGTTAATAATGTTATAGAATTATATTGGATGTAATTTGATTAATTTTCTAGCTTTGATTGGACCAATAAAATTTATGTATTTTAAGTTGTTTACTTTCGTTTGAAATTATGAGATTGAATTATTGTAGCTTTGTGATGAGACTTTAACTTACTTGTGAGATTGATGTATTTTAAGTTATTGATTAACTTACATTTTTATTATTATTTTAACAAAATTAACGTTAAATACAAGTTCAAAATTAACATTGAATTTTTATTTTTAATATTTCAATGACATTAAATATAAACTTAAAATTATTTGTAATATATTTTTTTTAATTTCTTAATATATTTATAAATATCCATGAATATCCGTGGATATTCAAGAAATTCATGGATACCCGCACGGATATGGGGTGGGTATGAGACTAATTTTTATCTAGTGGGGCGGGGGTAGATTTACTATTACCCGTCCTCATGGGGCCCATTGCCATCCCTAATTGTGATGCTTGGCCTTAGCACACCTTTGTGTTGAGATTTTCGTTGAAACACTTTTGTTAATATTTGTAAATTCGTTTAATTCTATCAACGGTCTCAAACACGGCAAGTATACCGGCCGTTCAAGTAGTAAAAATATCGTATCCACAGGGATTAGAAGGTAATATAAGCATTTATTGACTATTCGTGACTAAAGAATAATTCCAATTTCATAGTTTGTGCAGTGAATTCAAAGTTGTGACTATTGGAATGAAAGCTGTAAATAAATATTGTTTTGTGAGTGAAAAAGGTAAGGAATGGTATTGTGGTATTGTGAGGTTGTGGGGGTCAGATTTCACCAAACGTAACACTAATGTATCCTTAATCTCTTGTTGAATTCATTGCTTAGTCAACCCAAGAGTTTACTCAAACCTAATCCCTTAGAGAAAGAGCCTAGGTGCGGATATTGAATATCAATCCCTTGAGTACCCAATATCTACACCCGCATTACGGGCTAGGGTTTAAGACTACTAATGGGTCAAGCTCTATCCCTAGATACAATCACCACTAGGCATATGTTTCAGAACTAGTTTCAAAGGTTATTTTCCAATACCCATGGAACCTTAAATCATGCAAAGGGTGATCAATCCAAAGCAAGCATTAAGAATAGAAACAAACACAACAAAGAATAAAACAACATGTATATATATCATTAAAAACGTAAGGATTACAATAGAGTATGTTGGTTACATCTAACCCCACAAAAAATGGGTAGAACCACTCAAAAGTGAGGGCAAAACAAAATAGAGATGAAGGGGAAATGAAGAAACCGAAGGAAAGACCCACACACGAACAACTCCAAGCTCCGGGAATCCCTTCCACAGCTCCTAAAACTCGTCCAATATGTGAATGGGGGAGAAGTCCCCGGAAATGCCTTCAAATACGAGCTTGGGGAGACAGATTAGGGTTCATGTGCCCGGCGCATAAGTCTTCGCGCCCGGCGCATGGCCTTCCAAATGCCCTCTATCTTCAGGACACGCCCGGCGCAATTCATATTGCGCCCGGCGCAATAGCTTCCAGAGGTGAGATGCTCTGTTTTGCTCGCCCGGCGCGGATCACCTTGCGCCCGGCGCATAACCTCTTCTCTGCTCCTTTTAGTTTCCAATCCTATGGATCTTCAATCCTCAAGTCCCTAGCTCAATACCTGCACAAAAAATGAGGTGTATTAAGGTATTGTTAGCTAAATTTGGGTTAGTTATATCTGCACACAAAATGAACCAAAAAGAGAACAATTATATTGCAATGGTTCAAAGGATGAGTGGAATTTGTTCAATAAGTCTCCTCCAAAAAGAGGTAAAATTGAGACTTAACACTTTGGCATCCATGTTTAACTATACACAACAAGTGATTAACCACTTTCTTACAAATTGTTAATTGTGTGGTGTTTGACGCCTAAGTACGTCATCTATTAAATCAGACTTGTTGACTATTGTTCGAGCTATGATCTACACGCTAATGTGGCACTCATTTAGGCCTCACATGTGTATATGACTTTAAGGAATTGACTTGACACACAGACCATCATATGGAGGCAGATATGGCTTGACTTGTTCTGAATTGTGGTTAAATTGTGGTTAACTTGTTTCTTGGCTTGACTTGTTTTGAATTGTGGTTAAATTGCTGAATCACAACTTTTGACTTAGATATGGCTTGTATTGTTTTTGATAATGCCAAAGGGGGAGAAAAGGTTGTGTGTATTAGTTGTTGTTTTTGCAGGTATTGTGCTTGTGTGTGTAGTGTGCAGGTTTTATATGTTGGAATTAAAGGCACAATATGAGGATTGAAGCACAATAGCATTGGATTGATAATCATGGGTTGTCATCATCAAAAAGGGGGAGATTGTTGAGCTTAGGAGAGCTTGAAGCCTAAAGAAGTTTTAATGATCACAACACAAGTGTACAACAACAAACAACACAAGTGTACAACAACAACTTACAACTTGGAAGCACAAAAACAAAGTCAAAGAAAAGTCAAGAAAATGCTATGTAATGGAGCAATGTAATAGAGTTTACAAATTAAGTTGTTTTGAATGAGATTTTATATTGTGTGTGCTTAGTATGCTTTGTGCATAAGCAAATCTATATCTAAAGCTAAGTAGAGGTATACGATGATGAGTGAAAAGGTTGGAAAGTTATTTTGAGACTTAAAACGAAGTTTTGAAAACTAACTCAAAATAATTGATTATCGTTAAATATAATCGATTATTCCAGCAACAGGCAAAATGGGATGCCTTGTTGCAATAATCGATTATTTGCCAAAATAATCGATTATCCTAGAAACAACTCTCTGGAATAATCGATTATCCAGCAAAATAATCGATTATATTGTTCTTGGTTGGTTTCCAGAAAACCTGAAGAACAAAATAATTGATTATTCTTTAAAATAATCGATTATCTGCGTCTGAAACTTTTATAAATGGTTTGAACTTTGAGAAACTTCAAACATTGAGTTAGAACTAATAATCAATTTGTGAAAAACGTTTTGGGGAGTCTTTGTGACATCTTGGAGAGTTTTCTTTGTGAAATCTAAGAGCAAAAACGTTTTGTGAAAAACTTTGTGAGATCATCATCATCATCATATCTTGAAAGGGGAAGATTAAGATTTGCTTCAAGAATTCCAGGTGAATTCGTTCCTTTATTCTTTGTGAATCTTTGTAAAAATCTTGAGAAGGGTTTCTCAAGTGGTAAGGTTTCTTGTAGTGGGTTCTACAAGGGGTGCTTTCTTGGGGTCATGAAAGTGGTTATCTTTTGTGTTGAAGTATATGCATGTGTGTGTGCTTGTAAACCTTCTTGCTTAAGATAGTGGAACAAATCTTAATCAGGTGTTGATTAAGGACTGGATGTAGGTCACATGTGGAGTGGCTGAACCAGTATAAAAGACTTGTGCAATCTTCTTCTACCTTATCTTTTACTTTGAGTAATTGCTTGATTGAACATTAAAGAAGATAATTCTTGATTAACATGTGTGTGTGAAAATTGTTGGTTTAAATCTGAATTAGAACATTATATTTGAACCTCACAATTTTGTAATCAAGAAAGCATATTGCATTCATACTTTCATAACAAGTCTTTGAGAGAGCTTCATTTGAAAAATTCAGTCTTAGAAAAGTTTAAGTGAAATAAAGATCCTAAATACTCTGATAATTTTTAAAGGGTCATAGAATCCAATTCACCTCTCCCCCTCTTGGATTGTGCCATTCTTTTCTAACATGGTTAACCAAAGTAAATCACCACGTGACTAGAAATCTAACACTTGGCTAGAGCACATGTCTGGCCCAAACAATTTAATATCTATGGGTGGAACTATTGTTATCCATCTACATTAAGCATTTATACTATTTTCTAAGACTTTTTTCTTAATGGAAAATTTATGTATCTTTTAATGTAAATTTCTTTAACCATTGACAACAAATAATTAACCACATCTATATACAAGTTTAACCACATATTCCTTGACCATTGTTTTTGTCATATACCTATTCAAGTTTCTTTAGTCTATGTTTCGAGCACATATTGAACACTTATGGTAGGCTTCATATGAAAAACACATGCAGGCAGAGACCAATAATGTAGCACCTTATATGCAACTATGTTTAACCATCCACAACAATTAATTAACTGATTTCTTACAAATGATTAACCATTTATTACTTATTTCTTGTGTTTGTCATGTACTATTTTAGGCTTATTGACATGTTGCTCAATGTATGCTTAGCACATCTAAAGTGACACTTATTTAGGGCTTCACATGTGCAAATGGCATTGGGTTTGTGACTTGACACATAAACTAGCACAAGGAAGAAAATTGCAATTTATAATTAAGTATTAACTAATAAATAAAACATGGTTAACCAAAATAAATTATCATGTGTCTTTAGCGATGGGTGAAAATGGGCCCTTTTTTGTATGTTTCTCAGAGTGAATATATGATTCAAAATCCAATGATGAAACATGATGAGTGTTTGTATTGGAGCCATGTAACAACTTCTAGATGGAACCATGTTTAACCACCCATACCAAGTGATTAACCATTTTTATACAAAGGGTTAACTATGTAATGTCTATTTTCATGTTGTTCAAACTATGTTTTGGACATCTAAAGTTATACTTATTTAAGCTTCACAAGTGTAAACAACGTATGAATGTCTCTAACTAGTATTGTGACACCCTTACTACCCCAACACACATATTGTAATAATGAAAACTTACAAATAAATTTTTCAATTTCGGTAAAAGGGTTCACATGAGAATCTTCAAAATTATTCTTCAATAACCACAATAATAAAAATGAAATGCAAGAGTTTACAAATTGTTTTCAAAAATAACATTTACAATTCGAAATCCATATAAAAAACCTATGTTCTAAAAATCCTATGTCCCGGTGTCACAATATCAAAGCATCCCCACAATTCAACCGTTGACATTCTAGATACCACTCGTAGCCAGATCTTCCTCACCTAAAACATCCACTATTTGTATGGTAAGAAAATAAAACATCTATATATATAGCACATAAGAAAACACAACATATTAACTTAATATTCATAAATATTTCAACATAACGTAATTCAATCAACCATGCATCGTCATCACGTCATAATTCTCAATCACACCAATTTGCACTTCACATTATGCCAAGGTCACGCTACCCATTTAACGATTCAAGGCCGTGCTCACCCCTGATATAACACTGTGCCAAGGTCACGATTCCCCTGTAGCATATCTAGCCCAAGGTCGTGCTCACCCCCGATATGTAATTCAAGGTCACGATACCCACGTAACAATCTAAGGTCGTGCTCACCCCTGATATAACATTATGCCAAGGTCACGTTACCCCTAACCTAGGGCCGTGCTCACCCCTGACATGTTAACCAAGGTCACGATACCCATGTAACAATCTCGGGTCGTGCTCACCCCTGGTCATAGGTGTGAAGAACCACAATCACATCTCATTCACATTTCACACAACATCTCATAGTTCAATTCCATACACGCATCAGATAAGTCCAAAATAATGGGTTTCATACATCTCAAGCAATTCACATCTAAGTCATAAATTTTATCAAATAATATAGCAATAACATTCATAAGTTAATATGATAATCAATGGAATTATCAATTTAATACAATCTTAACATAAATAGTAAAACCCCCAATTGTTCCAAATCCTAGCTCACAGACACTTTTCTACAATTTCGTTCTCTCTCCCAGATCATCATTCTTACAAATTATTGGCATATTTATAATCCTCATCACATACAGAATCTAATGGGATCATCAATTCCTCAAACAGAAGTCATCCAATTTTTCACAACCTAACTTACAAGCACTTTTCTATAATTTCGTTCTCTCTCCCAGAGCATCATTTTTACCAATTAATCATATATTCATATTCCTAAATACATACAGAATCAAATAAGACCAATAATTCTTCAAACAGAAATAATTATAAAATTACTCATAATCCTAAGGGATTCTTGCTCTACCCAATTCCCTCATGTAACTTTACATATAAATAATTCCCTTTTCCCGCGTACCTAGATATGTAGAAGCTGAATTTATACGAGATTTGGTTGGTCTCCCTCGCTGGGTTCCCCTCGGTCTGAAGCAGAAAGTAGAGGGAAAAGAAGAGAGCAGAAGAAAAAAAATCAAAAAATGAGAGGTGTGCTTTTTGGGAGTGGCAGAGAGCTCAATTTATAGGCATCCAGCTTCGTAAGAATGGCCCGTTCTGGACCCTTGAATCATGGGTAAAAATCACACCCAAAACGGCCTATTCTCAAACCAGAACGGCCCGTTTTAGTTGCATTTATTACTCACAACTTCCATAGCCCGTTCCAACTTAGAGTTAAAGGCAATTTTTAATAGTCCAGAACGGCCCGTTCCAACTTGAGAACGGCCCGTTCTAGGCAACGAACTCGCATATATTTTGGTAGTTTGGAACGGCTCGTTCCAATTCTGGAACAGCCCGTTCCAAGCTACTAAATCACCCCTATACATTTATAAAATTTACCAAAATACCTTCAATTTAATAATATAAAAAATGAAATAAAACTGGGGTGTTACAATTCTCCCCTCCTTTTAAAAAATTTCGTCCTCGAAATTGCCTGAAGCAAATAAAAATGGATATGACGCTTTCATCTTCTCCTCTAGCTCCCAAGTGGCACTTTCAGATGTAACTCCTCCCTAAATAACTTTCACCAAAGGAATTTCCTTACCCCTAAGTTGTTTCACCATTCGATCCTCAACTCTCATCGGGGTAGCTTCCACAGTTAGGTTCTCCTTAACCTCAAGATGATCCGACTCAATCACACGCGAAGGATCATGAATGTATTTCCGAATTTGGGAAATGTGGAAAACATCATGGAGATTTGACAGATTAGGAGGCAAAGCAATTTGGTAGGCAACACTACCGACTCTTTTTAGAATTTGGAAAGGACCAATAAATCAAGGAGTAAGTTTTCTGGATTTTATTGCCCTGCCAACCCCAGTCCACGGAGTGACTTTCAAGAACACATGGTCACCTTCTTGAAATTCCAAGTCCTTCCTTCTCTTGTCAGCATAACTTTTCTGTCTACTTTGAGCTGTCCTCATCCTCTCTTGTATCAATCTAACCTTATCAGTGGTTTGTTGCACAATCTCAGGTCCTAAGATAACATTATCACCAGGCTCGCACCAACACAAAGGGGTTCTACATCTCCTACCATACAAGGCTTCATAAGGTGTCATACCTATACTAGAGTGGTAACTATTATTATAGGTAAACTCTATAAAAGGTAAAAGACTATCCCAACTACCCCCTTGGTCCAACACACAGGCTCTAAGCAAATCCTCTAAAGATTGAATAGTCCTCTCAGTTTGACCATCATTTTGAGGGTGGTAAGCTGAACTAAGTCTAAGTTAGGTCCCCAAAGCTCGTTGTAGGCTCTCCCAAAACCTAGAGGTGAATCTAGGGTTCCTGTCTGAAACTATGCTAGATGGTATCCCATGCAATCTCACAATCTCATCAATATACAGTTCAGCCAATCTCTCTAGAGAATACCTAATGTTAATAGGTAAGAAATGTGCACTCTTAGTCAACCTATCAACTATAACCCAAATGGAATCATGCCCTCTCCTAGTCCTAGGCAAAGCAACTACAAAATCCATAGAAATGCTATCTCACTTCCACTTGGGTATACTCAAAGGCTGAAGTAGTCCTGAAGGTTTCTGATGTTCTATCTTAGCCTTCTGACACACTAAACAGGCACTCATAAATTTAGCTATATCTTTCTTCATCCTAGGCCACCAAAATATCTTCCTAAGGTCTTGATACATCTTAGTTGCTCTTGGGTGAAAACTAAGCTTGCTCCTATGACCTTCCTCTAGGATCAAACGTCTAAGTGTAGGGTCACTAGGCACGCACACTCGGTCTTTAAGTCTTAACACTCCATCTACACCCAAGGTAAATTCTCCTCCAACACCTTGTCCTATAGCATCACGTCTAGCCACTAGAAATGAATCCACTAACTGTGCTTCTCCAATTTCTCTCAACAACTCACTAGTCACCCGAGTCATACCTAGCCTCACACTACTAGGGGTCACCTCACAAGTCAAACTCAAGTCTCTAAATTGAGCCAAAAGGTCCATCTCCCTAATCATAAGAGAAGACAAATGCAAAGATTTCCTACTTAAAGCATCATCCACCACATTGGCTTTGCCATGATGATAACTAAGATCAAAATCATAATCCTTAAGGAACTCTAACCATTTCCTTTGCCTCATATTTAATTCCTTTTGGTCAAACAAATACCTAAGACTCTTATGATCACTAAACACCTCAAATTTTGAACCATACAAATAATGTCTCCAAATCTTAAGTGTGAATACCACAACTGCTAATTCAAGATCATGGGTGGGGTAATTCTTCCCATGTATTTTCAATTGCCTAGATGCATAAGATACGACCTTTCCCTCTTGCATTAACACTCCACCCAAACCCATCTTAGAAGCGTCACAATAAACCACAAAAGTCTTACTAAGGTCAGGCAACACTAAAACAGGTGCACTAGTCAACTTCTCCTTAAGGGTTCGGAAACTATTCTCACATTTACTATCCCATAAAAACACAACTCCTTTCCTAGTTAAACTTGTCAAGGGTAATGCTAATTTAGAGAATCCCTCTATGAATCTTCTATAGTATCTAGCCAATCCAAGGAAACTCCTAATCTCACTAACTGACTTAGGTGTTTCCCACTTAAGCACCGCCTCAACTTTAGATGGATCTACTGCTATACCCCCACTCGAAATTACATGTCCTAAGAAACTCACCTCCACTAGCCAAAAGTCACACTTAGACAACTTGGCATAAAGTTGTCTCTCCCTGAGGGTTTGAAGTACTACCTTTAAGTGTTCCTCATGTTCCTCTTTAGTCTTGGAATAAACTAGTATGTCATCTATGAAGACAACTACAAATTTATCCAAGTACGGATGAAAAATTCAGTTCATGTAATCCATAAAAATTGCAGGAGCATTCGTCACACCAAAAGGCATTACTAGATACTCATAATGTCCATAACGAGTCCTAAATGTTGTCTTAGGTACATCCTCACCCTTAACTCTAATCTGATGGTACCCCGATCTAAGATCAATTTTACTAAATACACAAGCACCGACCAACTGGTCCATAAGATCATCTATCCTAGGCAATGGATATTTATTCTTAATGGTCACCTTGTTCAACTGGCGATAATCTACACACAATCTCATGCTACCATCCTTCTTCTTGACTAAGAGTTCGGGTGCTCCCCAAGGTGATACACTAGGCCTCACAAACCCCTTCTCCAACAAGTCTTCTATTTGTTTCTTAAGCTCCACTAACTCTACAGGTGACATCTTATAAGGTGCAATAGAAATAGGTCCTGTTCCTGGTACTAAGTCTATGGAAAATTCTACTTCTCTTCTAGGTGGTAAGCTAGACATATCATCAGAGAAGACATCCGAAAAGTCACACACAACAGGCAGTTCATTCACCAAAACATCACTCTTAGAATTCAAAGAAGCTAACAACATGTACACTTGGGCATCCTCTTGTAAAAATACCTTAACTTGGTTGGCAGTCAAATAATCCTTACTCACTTTTTCAACAAGATCACCAAAAACAATAGATTTATCAACACAATTCAAAAGGACATGATTGGAAGATAACCAGTCCATACCCAGAATAACATCTAGTTGACATAGAGGCAAACAAATTAAGTCAACCATGAAATATCTACCATCAAGAATCAAAAGAAACTTTAAACAGACATCAGAAGTAGACACTGAATCACTAGTTGGTGTCTCTACTATTAATTCAAAAGACAAGGAAGAAATAGGTAAGTTTAATTTGGACACACACGCATGTGATATAAAAGAGTGAGTCGCACCAGAGTCATACAAAACAATTAGAGGAGTTCCATTGATGAAACACATACCCTGGATTAAGTCTTTGGATTGCGAAGCTTCAGCACCACTCAAGGCAAACACCCTTCCTGTCGCTTGAGGTTTGCTTGCACTCCCTCCAACCTCTGTTGTCTTGTTCTTAGGGCAATCACGAGCTCTGTGTCCTTTCTCTTGACATTTGAAGCACGTTATTACTTTGGGCAACGGACATTCATATGCCCTATGACCTGGCTTCCCATAGTTGTAGCAGTTGTTGTGTGGAACAGAACCCACACTTCCCCCTCTAGAAGTTTGGCTAGCCGTGGGAACTTGGCTCCTTTGTTGCACAGAACCTTGATTATTCACCTTAGAACTTGAGTCCCCAGCAGACTTGGTGTAAGGTTTACTCTTACTAGATGAACCAAACTTATTATTCCTCATGGGTCCTCCACTCTTATAATGAGTTACCCTAGCACGGTTGTCCTCATCATATACTCGACACTTGTTTACCAATTCATGATAGTGAGTGATCCTTTGATAATTGAAAACTTGTTTAATCTCAGGGCGAAGACCACTCACAAACTTCACACATTTGTCCTCCTTATAGCCCACACCATCATACATGGGACAAAATCTGACTAAGTCTTCAAACTTAGTCACATACCCAGCCACAAAATCCTCTCCTTGCTTCAATTCAAGGAATTCCACTTGTTTCTTATGTCTCACATCTTGGGGAAAGTATTTCTCCAAGAATAGCCGCTTAAAATTCTCCCCGTTCACTTGGGTACCTGCAGCTATCATTCTTTGTAAAGCACCTTGCCACTAGATGTTAGCCTCTCTAGAAAGCATGAAGGCAGCCAAAGTCACCTTCTGTATCAAAGGACATCCCATAGCTTGGAATATCTTTTCAACTTCAAAAATCTAGTCAGCAGCTCCATCAGGATTATAACCCCCGCAGAAGCTTGGTGGATTATTTTGCTGGAATCTCTCCAACCAATCTACCTCTGGTTGTTGGTTCATATTACCAAGAGCCTGAGCCATCGCTTGTAAAGCATCAGCGATTGCACGATCGTTCCTACCTCCTGCCATTACTTTTCTGATTACCGGAAAAGTTACCAATTATACTATAAGTAAACAACAAACTTAATCAATCATAGCACTAACATATCAACAAATTCCACAATCAATTCATTCCATCAATTATCTACCAAACAAGTATAGTAGACTCATAACTCACGGCCGATTAGATCGACCTGCTCTAATACCACTAAATGTGACACCCTTACTACCCCAACACACATATTGTAATAATGAAAACTTACAAATAAATTTTTCAATTTCGGTAAAATGGTCCACATGAGAATCTTCAAAATTATTCTTCAATAACCACAATAATAAAAATGAAATGCAAGAGTTTACAAATTGTTTCCAAAAATAACATTTACAATTCCAAATCCATATAAAAAACCTATGTTATAAAAATCCTCTGACCCGATGTCACAATATCAGAGCATCCCCACAATTCAACCGTTGACATTCTAGATGCCACTCGTAGCCAGATCTTCCTCACCTAAAACATCCACAATTTGTACGGTAAGAAAAGAAAACATCTATATATATAGCACATAAGAAAACACAACATATTAACTTAATATTCATAAATATTTCAACATAACGTAATTCAATCAACCATGCATCGTCATCACGTCATAATTCTCAATCACACCAATTTGCACTTCACACTATGCCAAGGTCACGCTACCCATTTAACAATTCAAGGCCGTGCTCACCCCTGATATAACATTGTGTCAAGGTCACGATTCCCTTGTAGCATATCTAGCCCAAGGTCGTGTTCACCCCCGACATGTTATTCAAGGTCACGATACCCACGTAACAATCTAAGGCCGTGCTCACCCCTGATATAACACTATGCCAAGGTCACGTTACCCCTAACCTAGGGCCGTGCTCACCCCTGACATGTTAACCAAGGTCACGATACCCATGTAACAATCTCGGGCCGTGCTCACCCCTGGTCATAGGTGTGAAGAACCACAATCACATCTCATTCACATTTCACACAACATCTCATAGTTCAATTCCATACACGCATCAGATAAGTCCAAAATAATGAGTTTCATACATCTCAAGCAATTCACATCTAAGTCATCAATTTTATCAAGTAATATAGCAATAAC
Source organism: Cajanus cajan (assembly GCF_000230855.2). Lineage (NCBI taxonomy): Eukaryota > Viridiplantae > Streptophyta > Magnoliopsida > Fabales > Fabaceae > Cajanus > Cajanus cajan. The sequence continues at coordinate 14,466,487 of NC_138522.1, read as the reverse complement.
ATTCATAAGTTAATATGATAATCAATGGAATTATCAATTTAATACAATCTTAACATAAATAGTAAAACCCCCAATTGTTCTAAAACCTAGCTCACAGACACTTTTCTACAATTTCGTTCTCTCTCCCAGATCATCATTCTTACAAATTATTGGCATATTTATAATCCTCATCACATACAGAATCTAATAGGATCATTAATTCCTCAAACAAAAATCATCCAATTTTTCACAACCTAACTTACAGACACTTTTCTATAATTTCGTTCTCTCTCCCAGAGCATCATTTTTACCAATTAATCATATATCCATATTCCTAAATACATATAGAATCAAATAAGACCAATAATTCTTCAAACAGAAATAATTATAAAATTACTCATAATCCTAAGGGATTCTTGCTCTACCCAATTCCCTCATGTAACTTTACATATAAATAATTCCTTTTTCCCGCGTACCTAGATATGTAGAAGTTGAATTTATACGAGATCTGGTTGGTCTCTCTCGCTGGGTTTCCCTCGGTTTGAAGCAGAAAGTAGAGGGAAAAGAAGAGAGAGCAGAAGAAAAGAAATCAGAAAATGAGAAGTGTGTTTTTTGGGAGTGGCAGAGAGCTCAATTTATAGGCATCCAGCTTCGTCGGAACGGCCCGTTCCAAATTCGGAACGGCCCGTTCTGGACCCTTGAATCATGGGTAAAAATCACACCCAGAACGGCCCGTTCTGGTTGCATTTATTACTCACAACTGCCATAGCTCGTTCCAAGCCCGTTCTAACTTAGAGTTAAAGGCAGTTTTTAATAGTCCAGAACGGCCCGTTCCAACTTGAGAACGGCCCGTTCTGGGCAACGAACTCGCATATATTTTGGTAGTTTGGAACGGCCCGTTCCAATTCCGGAACAGCCCGTTCCAAGCTACTAAATCACCCCAATACATTTATAAAATTTACCAAAATATCCTCAATTTAATAAAATAAAAAAATGAAATAAAACTAAGGTGTTACAAGTATAGTTTTATTATAGCCTTAATCAACAATCAAAACGTGATGTTATGAAATCAAATCTTTTAATTACAAACATATTCTGTGATCAATAAAAAGTTCTCCTTTGACAATAACTTCCATATTTATGAGTTTACTTTTTTCTTTTCTTTACATAAGGAGAGTGTTGTTGTCACATAATTCATACACAAGTACATGGTAGAAGATCACCATCTATAAAAAAGATTTAACCTATAAATAACACTTGGTTAACCATACTAACTTGACAACATGACTTGAGGCTAGGCACCTCCCAAGGCTAGACATCATTTTTCCCTAGTAACCCTAGGCCCGACATCAATTGCCCCTAATTCTCTTAGGATGTTAGAGGTCAGGCACCACCCTAGGCTTCACATGGAAATCAAACTCCATAAAGGTTAACCATACACACCAAGTGATTAACCATTATTTTAAAATATTTAACCACTTATTATATGGACCATTGAGGCCTAGCACCACCATACGCCCCGTGTCATTAATTTGTCTTTGATGCTCTCAAGATGTCTAAGGTGGGGTGTCACCTTAAGCCCAGTGTAAAAGTCAAACTCCTTAAAGATTAAATCCACAAAAAATGATTGACCACTATTTTTTAATGAAATTTAACCAAACTTTTATATGGACCACCGAGGCTTAGTGTCATCATATGTCTATGTCATTTATCCCTGGTGCTCTCGAGATGTCTAAGGTCAGGTGCCTCCCTAGGTTCAACGTGAAAATCAAACTCCATAAATGTAAATCATACACAACAAGTGATTAACCACTATTTTAAAAACATACAACCACTTTTTTATATTGAACATTAAGGCCTGGCACCACCATATGTCTGGCATCATTTGTCCTTGGTGCTCTCAGGATGTTTGAGGTTGTGCACGACCTTAGGCTCGACGTAGAAATCAAACTCTTTTAACGAATTTTTTATGTGGACCACTATGGCTTGATGCCACCATACACATGGCTTGGAGATTGAATTGAAAATCCTCTTTTAGCGTTAGAGTTATTTAAAGGAAAGGCCTTTCCAGGATAAAGCATTCTATGTTAAAATATTGATAATGTTTCTTTCATATACAATTGTAGATAGTTTCACAAATAGGGAAGGTAAGCATCAATAGTTATGATTTTCATCCCTAATGCACTGATACAAATCAATACATAAAACAATTGAAAGCATCAACCTCTGCTAGTTTCAATCCTTTATAAGAGCCTTATTGAACTCAACCATAACAACCTTATTGTGTATTTTATACAATCATTTATCAAAGTATTTAACACAAGCACAGTATTGTAATTCTAAATTAGGATTTTGGGTGATTAATATATAGTCTTAGGACATATATTGAGTTGGAATGATGTCCATCAAATTCTTTACAGCTTGATATTTTTGGCCATGTCAACAACATAACTTCTATTATACATAATAAAAGCAAAACATATTTTAGTAACAATTTTAATACATAAGTTGGTCATCAATTTTCATTGTAAAACATATCAAATAAGTCATGATTCAATACAAAACAAATAAGGTTACATCCTATAAAATAGAATTACAAAAGAAATTAAATTTAAAGTAAAATTACCAAGCTTGTTCGTCATCTTCATGCCCATTGTATTTTTCATTAGCACCACCATTGTCACCTTCTTCATTATGTACATAGTCTTCGATGTTGAGATTATTGTTGTAAGTGGTGAGGCTTCCGGCAATAATAGTTTTCCTTTTCTTGGATTGAGATGCTTTAAGGGTCATACTGCAAAACTTAAATAATTTTAATAATTTCATAGCAAACATGCTAAAATATAAAACATGACATAAAATAGAACATAATAATCCAAAGAATAGTATCTAAATTCTCAATTATTCATACACCCTTCTTATTTCATCATTATAATGACAGTTAATTAACCACGCAAATAACAATGGTTTCTTTCACTCGACTTCTTTCTCTCTTTTTTTCCCCTTTGTTGCCAACTTCTTTTATATCTTCCCAATTCTCACAATCGAAAAAAGTGTCTCTTTTTACTTAGTTGCTTCTTCAAAAACCAAACATATATTGCATGCACCAAAACAAGAATACCTAATCAAGGTATCTTGTTCATGCAAAACACAAGTGACCTAACCTTAGCAGATATTTCTATGAAACAACCTATAAAATGAGGTCAAAGGGATATTACCTTCAACCAAATGTTACAATTAAAAAAACTATTGCTACAATCAAAGAGATATTCCTATAAAACAAAGTTAAGCTTCTTCAGAGAATCCAATTTCTCCTTCAAAGCACATACCATGGAGTCGCCACATGTTGAGCTTCACAACTACCTACGAATAAAAATTTCATGTAAACAACATATTGGGGATGCAAGGCCTCCTCACCATCGGGCCTATGAAAACCTACAAATTTGAACATCAAAATATACATGTCAGGAGCCATCACTCACCCTATGTATAATCTTTAAGGAGTTTATACATTACCAACCTCAATTTCAAACATTTTTCAATATTCAACACAAAAAGATCAACATCAAACCCTAAACCTTAACCAAACAACTACATAAAAAAAAGGGGTATATAAACATGCAAAAATGGAAGAATGTCTTGAGATGCAAAAAGAAGGAAAAGGAGAGGAAGAAAACACAATAAATTACATTTTTGTATGGATTATGTAGGTTAAAGCCTTAAAGCAAGAAGCCTTAATGGAACAATGGTATGAGAAGCAAAGAAAAGGTTGGAGAGAAACACAACTATATATTGAATTGTCATAAATAAACACATGCAGGTTAAAGATGAAGAGAGATAAATAAGTGGGACAGAGAACAAGATTGGTTGCCGAGGTATTCCCTCCCAATTTTTTATTTTGGTTTCTTAAATTATTAAAATAGAATTACTTAATTCCATTATATCTCACTGGTTCTTTTTTCATTTTTAAAATAACTTAAAATGACTTTAAAAAATTAAATTTTTTACATCAATTAAAATTAATAGAAAATGCTCACTCAAATGACTTTTGTCTTCATGTAGATTTCAGACGAGTGTTGCAACAGTGCCCAAATATTGGGTCCCATCGGGAGAAATGCCGGAGGTTAACAGCCAATTTTCAAATACATTCAGACAACACCTCATTTTTCATTTTTTTTCATTTTTAATTATTTTTTAAGCTCAAATTTCACTACATGAGAAAATAATCTTTAAGGGTGTTGCGAGTGTTTTTGTCTTACATAGATTTCTAAAACATTTTTGTGAACGTAACAAGTAACAAATTCCGAACATGTTCCCGAGAGTCACCCCGTGAATAAAAAGAGAGAAAAGGGACACTACAGTTTATATACAAGTATAAAGAGGCTTTAAGAAAATAGAGATTGTATACCAATCCAGGAGCCATCGAAATTCATATTGAATTCAAAAACTAAATACAATAAGATTTTTTTCTGGTGAATTACATTAAGATTTTACGGTAATATACAAACGATTTTTCATTTTCTCTAGGCTCTTTTTTGCTTTTTAAATAGGTCATTATAAACAAGACGCAAGCCTCGTTCTGCAGGACACCCTATTCCGATAATTGATTTCAACTAAACTACCCAAAACCTCCATCGTGTTTTTTTCACTTGATAGTAGACTTCAAAAATGGATTGGACGGTCGATTTGATTGTCCCAAACTAGCCTCTGACTTATTAAGCCCATTCTTATTTGACGACTTCGTAGAGGAATCATGTGAATGAGGAGTTTGTTGCACCACCTTGTTACTTGTTTCATCCCTTGTTTGTTTTGCTTTCAGAGTTTCATTTACCATTGTGGTCTTATTTATTTCAGCTTTAGCACCATCTTGTGTTTTCTCTTTCTTTTTAAACAATGGAGCAGATAAGTTTGGTGGTGATGACTTGGTAACTGCATTTAATGTTTCAGAGTGAGTTGGGGCCTTGCTTCCGCTATGAAGGGCATCAGCTGTAATAGGTGCAACACAGTTTTCTTTGATGTTGGTTTCCGCAGTTCTTTTGGCTTCATCATGTAGCCTTTCCTGTTTTTAACGCGCGGCAATTACAAGGTAAAGATGATAGTGAATTGATAACTGTGTACACTACTTCGGATTTAATGTCTTACCTCCAATATGCTGCTGAACCTTTCGGCTAAGTTTGGAAGCTTCAGAGCAGTAACAAGTTTTATTGCTCCTCTCATTGATTTTTCCAGAGACAAAAGCTTCACAAGTTCTGTAGCTCGCACAAGCTTATCACCTGAAATATCCACAAGGGCGAGGCATGACTACTTTTCACCTTTAAAATTCAGGCAATACAAAATGTAAAAAGAAAAAACAGAGACGCCTATGAAGTTTGAACTCACTGTGGCAGCAGGATGCTATAAGCCTCAGTATGCATTTATCTTGTGCTGCTTCCAAATTGAAAGCATCATCATCAAGTGAAGTAGTGTCCAGACCCACAGAATCCATTTCCTCCATTCTTTTCTGAATCTGCACGTAGTACACTTACTAATTCAGGTATCGGACAACAGTGATAAAAAAAAACCCCATCAAATTAGAGGCAAAAAAACTTATGGCAGGCATACTAAAAGGTACAAGAATGATGATCATTAAATTTGAAAAGAGAATAGGAAAACAGACCTCAAAGTGATGCAAGCTGTTCATCATAAACTCGTTTTCATGAGCTTCAGATCCCAAATCAGAGGAAGCAAGAGGAAAAGAAAGACTCAGCAGAGTGAGAATTGGCTTAGGCATCACCTAATAAGCAAATGAATATCAATTCATGATTAGTCGCAAGACAAGGAGAAAAGCGGAACATATTAAACTGTCTTAAAGTCTTACTCATACCTGAGGGAATTCGTCAGGCTTTTTGCACACCACACAAAATAACTTGCTTTCATTCAACCCCGTCACCCAATAGTTTTCATCTGGCTTCTTCTCTTTAACAGCACTGCATTTGAAATTTTAATAACAAAATATAGCTTAGGCATAAGAAGAATATTAGGCACATCAAAACAGTGCACGAGGTTAAACGAACCTGAAGAGTGGGATCCAGCTACCACCAAATTGGCTTGTATATGATCTTAGCACACCCTATATATTATGTTTACCAAATCAGCTAGTATAACAAGATGCATTCATAAGCAAAGGGAAATGAATATTGAATATCAACAGTAACTGTAAGCGCAATTAATACCTTCGAATCGTATGAACACAGTTGGCCTTCTTCACTAAACCCAATCCAACTTAGGGATGAACCAGGAGATAGTGGCAAGCGACCTCGAAGGGGTTGGACCCCATGAGGAATATTAAATACTCTAAACTCTAACATCTGCATGTTTAAGAATAAATATATCATTATAGTCATGAAGAGACATCATCATATTTCATGAAATTGTAATGTTATAACCATATGATATTCTCTTCCAGTAAGATAGCCTTTTCAAAAAGGTCAAAAACCACAATATCAAACCAACCTGATCATTTGAGGGGAGGCAATCAGAAGCATGAGTCACAACTGCAAGCTTATCCTTAAAACCGGATGCGGTCACCACTGGCCCGTCTAGCGAAATCACATGTCTCTGCAATGAAAAAGATTCAGAAATGTGTAAATGCTAAAGTACATCTATCACCACCTATTGATCGTTACATGAGTTAAAATCACAAAAAATAGTAACAAATGTAGCATGTACATGCTTATCTACTCCTACCATAGATCTGTTACATATGGAAAAGTATCATGCCTCCAATACTAAGTTATTGGAAATGAAAAAACATGTAAATAAGATATGGATGTGCAAAAAACCTGCAAACCACCCTCAGAAAAGATGCGAAGATAATTAAAACTAGTTACTGCAGCAACCCAAGCAGCACCAAGTGCAACAACCTTCACTTCTTCTCCTTCAAAGCGCATAGACCACTGGCAAAATTTTAAAGAACGAGCATATGTTAAGATTTCACATCATGCAGTGTTACTCATAAGATCTGAAATGGTGAATGTCCTAATAACCGTATAAAATTTATATATATATATATATATATATATAAAGTGTAACTACATATCTTTCATATATATTTTTTTCTATAAAAAATTCAATGAATTTTTCAACAAGTTTAAGCACATAATCTAACCTCGCTATTATTGGCCCAACTACCAAATGGGCGATACATGAGAGTGCTCATGTTGTTCTCTCCCTTGCAAGGATTTGCAAAGACGCTCCCATTCTCGTTCAATGCCGCCATTGTAAATCCAAAATGATCGGTCATTGAAGGAACTCGTGGAGTGCTTCCAGTATCATGAAAATCAATCTGTAACAAAGACATGTCAACACATTAATTTAATGCCAGAAGCGATGATTTAACTAAAATTCACATGGAAATGGTGGTAACTATGAATGGAAGCTAAGCTTGAACTATAAGCACTTCTTATGCATTACATTACCTCAATATGGCAGTATCCATCATGTTCAATAGAAGTTATACATCCAAGCATATTGTAGCATAAGAAACGCCTTTTCCCAGGCTGCACAGGAGTAGATCCTGGTTGAAATGCCTCCTGCATCTTTGCCTTAGATGTTACCATGGTGCTTCTAAATCCCATATTCCCACTATCCAAATTTTCCTTGCTTGATCGATTTCGTTTTTTGTGAGAATCAGCCTTCGGATACAAATCAATTTCCTCTCCTTCATCCTCACCTAAATTTTCCTCACTAAAAGTCTGTTTACGCAATCTTTTCTTGCTAGGTGGCTCAGACACCTCATTACTATTTTCACCAATATCACTCATGCTTCCACTTACACTATTTTCAGGATCCTCCTCATCAAATAAAAGAACCCCATTGCTCTTGTATTGCGCAGGTATATCCTCAGTTGGAGACTTCATAGACGACGGAATAACATTCTCCCAAATACCATACTTCCCCATAACATCAATAACAGCCAAGGCATTCTCAATTGGCTTCCACGCCATACAACATACTCTTTCATCAAACTTCTGTCTGTCAATGTCCTGCTTCCTATTAACATCCCAGATCAGAACCTGCTTGTCTAAACCAGAGGTAGCAATGTACTCCCCATTGGGTGACCAACACAAGAAACATATTGGCTGTATATGATCACCTCTCAAAGAAAACAACTTCTCAGCAGTATCCCTATCATACATTACCACATCATTTCTCAACCCAGGAACAGCCAAGGTCTCACCATCAGGACTCCAGCAAAGAACATTCATAGTAGAAACATCCACCCCCGTGTCAGGAGCTATGCCTTCGAGGTTATGAACAATTCTCCCAGAGTGAAGTTCCCACAATATAACTGTTCCAGTTGAATCCAGAGAGGCTAAGTATTCGCCATTAGGGTCAAAAGCTAAGCCAGTGACAGACCCTTTATGTCCTTTGAGAACCCTTGCAATGGAACCATCAACTGTGTTTATTAGCTTGATTCCCTCGTCATCACCAGCCGCAGCCAGCATGCTCCCTGATTTGTTAAACGCCAGGGAACGTATTGGCAGTGTAAATCTAGTAATATTTGTCTCAAACTCACCACCTGCCAAGGATCAATCCTAAAATCGTTTAAAATTGAAACATACCTAAAAATTTAAAACAATGACAAGAAAAGCATTGACTCGAGTAAAGATTCATTTAAAAAAGCTTATCAAACTTTTTTCAATTCGTGTTTGGATAAACTTTTTTCATACACTCTTACACTTTTTCATACACATTTATAGGAAAAGAAAATAAAAATATATAAACTTCACCCATAAATTAAAATTAGCTTATACCAACTTTAAAATCAGGTTTTCAAAAAAAAACCTTCTATTCATTCAACTTTAGAAAATCAATTTTAACTTATTCGCAAGCAAATTTTAGTTTATAAAAAAAACATATTTCTTTAATTTCTTTTCCTATAAATATTTATAAAAAAAAACTATTCAAAATATATATAAGCAATTGGAATTGGGGGGCAATTTGAGCATAATTTCATCCAAACAGAACATAATTTTTTTATTATAGCTTTTGAAAACAGCTTATAATATATATATATATATATATATAAGCAAATGCACCTTATTTTTTCTTTGACTATAGAAAGAATTTGTACTCGATAAGCACTTAGTTTAAATTTACCTAAATATACCTTACTAGTTACTGGCCCTAGTATATTAGCATAGTAATAGTCTTAAATGCAATGGGTCAATATTTTTTTACCAAACCCTATCGGTTCTTTCGACGCAACAAGATTCAAATCTAGAGCTTTATACATACTATTCTAATTCATACTACTAGACCAACTCTAATGATTGAAATCCTATTGTTAATATTAACGGGCAACAAATAATAATAATAAAAAAGTACTAGGGAACTTGTAGAGCTTGACGGAGTGATCGAGGGATCCGGAAGCGAGGCAAGTGGAATTGGGGCTGAGCGCCAAGGCGGTGACGCCGTCGCGGTGGTGGCGGAGGGTTTTGGGAGTGAGAGAGGGGAAAAGGGGGTCGTGGATGCAGATGGAGACGTCGGAGGAGGAGGCGGTGACCAAATGTTGCGCCTTCTGGTCCCACACGACGGAGCAGAAGGAGGCGCGGCCACCCTTGCCGCCGTGGGCCTCCCTCAGCTTCAGCGACCGAACCTTCATGGCGCTAACGGAGAAAGAAGGAGTGAGGTTTGGTTCTGACTTGTGAGGGGAATGAGAGAAGGAAGAGGTGAGTAAATCTAAACCTTAAAGCTCAATGAATCGTTTTGGACTTTTGGGCGCCAAACGGGTTTGTGTTTTCGGGACTTGGCGGGAGGGGTGGAAAGGGAATTGTGCCTTCATTCATTCGGGTTGCTTCCTTTTATGGGCTCTGCTTGGGCCCGATATTGAACTTGATGGGAATTACTATTCACACCCTCCTATATCTATTTAAATCTCTCAACTTTTTAATAATATTGATCTTTTAATAAAAATAAGATCATTCTACCTTTAATTATATATATAAAGAATTCAAATGATATTGATATAAATTTTTAACCTTTACTAATTACTTAATAATTTTTATATTAAATTTAATTTTTTTAATTCAATTGTTGAAGAGAAATCAAATGATTCTAAGAAGAGAATCTTAGTAAAGTTACTCTATTCAATAAATTCTTATTTATGTTATATTTTAATAGTTAAATTAAAACTTTTTAATATAAATCTATAAATTTTAAAAAATTTGAAAACTATTTAGTACTTCATTTTATTGATGATACGTAAAATAATCTTATACGTTGATTTAAATTTATAAAACGAAACTCATGATTTTCAAATTTTTTAAAATTTGTATATTGATTTATACATTAAAATTTTTTAATTTAATAGTTGAATAGTTAAAATTTAACATATTACCTTGAATTATTGAGTGGAGTAATCTTGGAACCATTTGGTCTCTCCTCTATATATTGATAGATATAAACATAAATATAGATAAGAAGAATTTGAATTTTAAAAATCCAAAAAGTTTTAGAAAGAAAAAAGTGGGTCTAAACCATATAATTTTGAGTAGGAAAAAATTATAAGAGTCTAAATTCTAATTTTAATAATATATATATATATATATATAGATAAATAGACATAGAAAGATATAAATTTTATGAGAGATCGTTAATGCACTTAATTAACATAATTTAATTCATTAATTGTTAATAAATTGTTTTAAATTTGAGAGAACACATTTGAATTTTAAAAATTTGAAAAGTTTTAGAAAAAAGTGGGAGCAGCAAAACAAAAATCTAAGAGACTATTTTATATTTAATAATATATAATATAAATATAGATATACAAATATAGATTTTATGAGAAATAATTATACACTTAATTGACATAATTTAACTCACTAATTACTAATAATTTGTATTAAAATTAAAAAAAGAAACATTTGAATTTTAAAAATATTAAAAATCTTTTAAAAAAATGAGTCCAAGCTATATAATTTTAAATAAAAAAAATTAAAAATTATTCTACCTCTAATAGCACTCACCATAAAATTGATTTTACTCTGATATATAATAAAAACACGTTTTTGCTATGTACAACAAAAAAAAAAATATTCTTCTTTTGTTGTGGTGGTATCCAATGTGACAAGATTTTTCATTAAAAAAAACACATTTTCTAAAACAAGGTGGAATTTAAACAAAAAATTTCGGGTCGTGAATAGTAACTTCCTAACTTAATTAGCAATACCATGTATCTACAACTACAAGGATTTACGGGCAAAAAAAATACAAGGGGTTGTTGTTCACAAACCCTATTTGCTTTTCACATTTCTCGCCAATTTTTTATTTGTAATTTTTTTTAAAGATACTTCTATTCTACAAAAACTAGTTTTTATAATATAAAATTATAATTGTTCTCATCTGAGAAGAGTATAGGAACGATCTCCTGATGAAATTGGTGAGCCTCCTCTATTTCGCACGTTGGTCACTCCGAGATGGGAGTGATACTTGCAAAAGTGACTCTGATGCTTAAGTTAGTCCTTGTAGGTGTGCGGGTCTCGTATATATATAATTCACGTAACTTGGTGCGAATTAGGGTTTTTCCCTCAGGCGAGAGTGGGGTTGGTTATGGCCCAAAATTGGCTATGGCCCAATAGGTTGTGGGCTTGTGAGATTTGGTCGATGTTGTGGGATGACCGAGTATCGAGCTGGACTTCGGTACCCGGTGTGGGTAGTACACTAGCCTCCCAAGCTTTGAGCGTTTTGAGGCGAAGAGCTTATGCTAAGCATGAATGGTCGGACGAGTTTAGGTTGTCGATGTCAATGATACGCTAGCCCCTGAGCCCTGAGTGTCTTGAGGCGAGGTGTTTATACTGGGTTTGAGTGATTGGACGAAGGGTCGCGGCTCTTTATCTCCGCCTCTTAGGCCAAACGCCACGTGTTGTTAGAGGGTCGCTTCGTTTCTCGAAACGACGACACTTGTAATAAAGGGTGAAGACTTAGAATGATGGGATGCACCCTGTCATTATGAGCCTCTATTTAATGTTCCAATTTTTTGTCGCGTGTGGGTTTTAAACAGTGTTCCCCCTTTTCATTTTCATTTGAACTCTTGCGTTTTCTTCCTCCATTCCTTTCTCATTATGTCAATGAGTTCCTATTCCGATCATTTCTCCCTCCTCTGCCATCGACGCTACGAGTTTTGTTCCTGGTGCTCCAGGTACTCTTTCGATGCTCATTCTCATTCTGTTTTGCTATTATTAGGAGTCACGGCTATGTTTGGCGACGAAGTATTAGGTTATTCTCCCCCCCACACTTTTCCCTTGGGCCGGTGGTCCATGGTGGTGGCTCTCGTGCTAAGGGTAAAGCCACGGTCCAGGAGGAGGAGGACATAGTCCCTAGGGGGATTGTCATCGACGATGATGGAAAGAAGAGGAGGCGAGGCGGGAATAACCAAAGGGATTCACACCCAACCATCTCCATTTATGGGTACGAGTGTGTAAAGGGAGACGTTGGCGAGTTTGAGAGTAGGTTTAGGACTTTCCTTGAAGTAAACGCTCTCTAGAAATCCCTGAAGATTTGCACGCTTACTATTTCCAAGCTCATCCGGGTTGAGCCTTGCCAACCTGGTGAGCGTGTGTTCATGTCGGGTACTATGAGTACCTTTTTTTATATGTACCATTATTTCTTCAGAGACCTTGGTGTTTGTCTTCCCTTTACCCCGTTTGAGTGTGCTTTCCTTAAATATGTGAATGTCACCCCCTCCCAACTCCACCCCAATAGTTGGGGTTTCCTCCGAGCTTTCCAGGTCTTGTGCTCGGCTTTAGGGATAGGCATGTCTCTTCCTACGTTTCTCCACTTCTATCAATTGAAGTTGGGTGAGCCGCCGCTGGGATGGGTATCCCTTAGTGGCAGTAAGGTTGGGGGTTGTTCCAACTATTCTCCTAATTTTACAAGAATTTCAATAGGGAGTTCATTTGGGTTCATCCCATGAACGTCGACCCGAGGGTTGACAATGTCTTTCACCTCGACAGGGAACCGAGGTTTCCTTTTTTCTGGCAGCGGAACCTCATCAAATTCAACGGGTCTGGCTATATTTGGTTGTCGGCTTCTAACAAAGCTGATATAGCCAATCTGGAAGAACTACCTCGACCTTTGGACAACAAGGTCGTCTTGGCACTTGCCGACATAGCAAACAAGGACAAAGGTTTAGAGAGTGAGTATCTCGTCATCAAGTCTTAGTAGATTCGACTTGTGGTTGTTGACATTTTCATGGTTTTCTTTTGTTTTGCCTTTACAGATCTGATCGAGAAAAGTAAGTGGTGCGAGCTCAAGGCCAAGTTCAATACTAAGGAGCTCGAGGTGCCTGAACATGGCGAGGAGGAGGTCGTTGCTCTCTGACCCGTCACAAAAGGAAAAGGTTCCGAAGAAGGTGGGCGAGGCTTCTATTGGCCCAGTGCTTGAGTAGGTGACATCGGCCGCCGTTGAGCATGGCAAACATAGATTTGATTGTGAGTCCCCGAGCTGAGACTTTGCCGGAGGAACTTGTGAGTGAGGTCGTCCCAGAAAAACAGGTACTGGCTTTGGCTTTGTACTTTGAATTATTTTATTTTTTCTAAGTTAACTTGTGTAAGTATGCATCCATTGTAGGTGGTTCATGTTGCGGCAAGCACCGAGGTGGCTCGTACTGCCGCTGAATTAGGGGTGTCATCTATGACCCCCCAGACCGCGACGTCACCTGGTCCCGGCTCAGCCACCGTGCCTAGGTCAAGGTGTATCTACCAGACTGATGAGTCATTATTTTCCCTTATTTATTTCTTTTTGTACTTATTTTAATTGTTGATTTGGGTTTAAATGCTTATTAATTACATAGTTTTACTATTTGGGCTTCATTGGGCCAATAATTTGAAATTTAATTAATTTCAATTCACTTGGTCTAATTTTTGTCCATTAATTATTTTCAGGTTAATTGTGAAGCATTTTTGGGCTTGGATATTTCGGACTTCAAGAGACAAGGTGCCACGTCAGCACCACTTCACCACGTTAGCACCACATCAACATTTTGTTTTATTTTTTTTTTTTTATTGTATTTTCATGTCAGACTTGGATTGGGGGCCCATTTGACTTTTTTAGGGTTTTAGGGACCTAGGGTAGGCTAACCATGCACCCACCACTCTTCAGTGATGTGACCACATTTTAGTTTTCTGTTCTTCTTCTTCCTTTACGTTTTTCTTCTCTGTTTTGCTTTTTTTTCATGTTTTTCTTTTCTGCTTGTATTGGAGACTGCGTTTTACATTTTAATGAATACAAATTGTTAGTTTCTTTTTCTTCTTCCTTGCTAACTATGTTCTACTGCATTTTTATTTTGATGGAAGGCTAAAACCCTTAGAGTTGGCTCCTTGTTGCAGATTGTAATCTCTGTTTGAGGTTGTGTTCGTATTGTGTATCTCTGTTCTGCTTGGTTCTTCTTCATTAAATCTCTGTATTAATGCGTTCATGCTTAATGGGCTGCCTTTAATGCCACAATTTGCTTAATCTTGTGGAAAGGTTTAATGTTGTATATGTTTGCTTAATTCGTGTAGGGAAGTCTTGAGTTAATCTTCGGTTAGTTGGTTAACTCGGATGGAACAAGGATTAGGTTGTTGATAGAGAAATATGTAGTGAACCTGGGATAAGAGAGTTACAATCTTAACAAGGAGTCAATCTTACATTGCATTTAATTTGCATTATTAACTTTTCTCAAATATGTCCAAAACCCCCCACTACGTGTTTGAACCTTTGACAAAGACGAATGATCCTTGGGAGACGACCTAGGAAAGCTTCCTAGTACTGCATTTACTTGTTTTTATTTGACCAGATACGACTTTGATTACAGAGGTTTGACATGAGTCACCCCTTGGCCCGGCTAGATCATGTTAGCATGTCGCCTGGCGTGATGTCATTGTGAAACCCCAACTTGACTGTCGAGGGGTTCTTTAAAGAAGATCCAACCTTTGTGGTTGACAAGGCCATCATAGAGAAGGTGGGTCCGGTCAAGGGTTTGGACTCGACCGAGGTTTTTATGCAAAGGTCAATCGCCATTGGACCACTAGAGGCTTAGATGGTAGCGACATCAAGCTGAGTTAGAGAAGGCCCACAGGGACCAAACCAAGCTCCAAGCTATGAGGAGGGACTTCAAGAAAACCCAGAAGTCCTTGGAGGTTACGGTGAAGGCCAACGAGGCATATGCTGCGAAGGTTGGCGAGCTCTTGGAGGTCGTCTAGATGGCTAAGGGTGAGGCATAGACTGCTCATGGTCGGGCTCGATCATTGGAAGAGGAGAGCGAGGCATTAAAGGCTAAGCTGCGGGCGACTGAGGAGAAACACTTGTACGACGAGGTTCTACTTGTTGGTAGGGCTGGGGAGATAAATACCTTGAAGATGGATCTCGAGGTACTTACCTCGTCCAAGAAGGGGGTTGAGAAAGAGCTCCAGGACACTTAGTGGGCCATCTTGATCAAGCACAAGAAGGGTTTTGCTAACGTGATCTGGCAGGCCAAGGTGATTGCTCCCGGGGTGGATTTTGTTGCGGCTGACATTGATAAGGATGTGCGAGGTGGTCAGTTGGTGAATGAGGATGACCTTGCCGAGAGCTCGAGTGAAGATACCACTGCTTAGCTTTGCATTTTATGTATTCATGTGTTTTGTCTAGTAGTATGCTTTGTTTTACTTTGTGTTTTCTTGTTGACTCAATATTTGTAAGAGATATTTATCTTTTATTTGAAGAGATCATATTTTGCTTTACTTTGTTCATATTTTGCTCGTGTTTGACTTCTTTTTGGCTAAGGTCCTTAGGCTTGCGTACTTAGATCATTTAAGGTTTGAATTCGACCTCGACTAAGCGGAAATGACACCAAGGTTCGGATTCGACTTTGGCTTAAGCGTGACCATGGTTTGAATTCGACCTTGACTAATCATAAATTATACCAAAGTTCGAACTCAACCTTGGCTAGGTGTAAATTGCCCCAAGGTTCGAATTCAACCTTGGCTAAGCGCAAATTGCTCCAAGGTTCAAATTCGACCTTGGCTAGGTGTAAATTGCACCAAGGTTCGAATTTGACCTTGGCTAAGCACAAATTGCTCCAAGGTTCAAATTTGACCTTGGCTAGGGATGGCAAATAAACCCGTACCCGTGGGTAATACCCGAACCCATCCCGACTTTGACAGGGAATACCCACTTTGACCGGGTACGGGTATATACTTACCCGCCCGTCCCCATCCCCGCCCCCGTTCCCATCCCCATCCCCGGTTAAATGCCCGTACCCAGTTTAATTATTTTAAAAAAATTAATATTTTAAAAATAATGCCTCTAAAGTCCAATTAGCACGCCTACAGCAACACAAACACTCCAGCCTCCACATTTTGGAGTTAGGGTTTCAATTTTCAAATCCTGCATTCACACTCCAGCCTCCACTCCAGCCTCCGACGGACCAAGCACTTTAGCACCGCACCAGCCACTCCAGCCTCCATTTTCTCCCTCCGAGCGGCTCCCTCACCACGAGTGGTACGTCTCTCTCTCGCTCAATCTTCTTTCTTCCTTCCCTCGCAGTCCACTCGCTACACTTCGTCGATCCGCACGCCGTCGCTATCGGTGGGGCCGGTATCTGCCGAGGTTGCGCCGTCACACGAGCCTGTGGCATGAGACGACTAGGACTTCGCCGACGATGGCGATTTGGACGTGCCGAGGGTGGTCGTCACTTCTTTTCCCACTTTCGAGGAAGCTAAGGAGGCCACCACGGAATTGAAGGACGCTATTGATCAGTATATAGAATATCTATCTATTTTGTTTAATTTGATTTTATGAACTTCTGGTTTAGGGTTTAGTTTTGAAGCCTTTGTGTTTGGTTTTACTGTTTTACAGTGCTGGCTTATTTTAAAGGTTTAATTCTAAAATGTCCCTCACTTAAAATGTCCCTCAACACGGACTGGCTTATTTTTTTTTTGTAAAAAAAATAATTTTTTTACGGGTACGGGTACGAGTATATCCGATACCCGACGGGAACGGGGATGGGACAAAAATCACATACCCGACGGGTATGGGGACGGGGACGGGTATGGATTTGAGTCACGAGGACGGTGACGGGTATCATGAAACCCGTACCCACCCCGCCCCGTTGCCATGCCTAACCTTGGCTAAGCGTAAATTTCTCCAAGGTTTGAATTCGACCTTGGCTAGGTGTAGATTATACCAAGGTTCGAATTCGACCTTGGCTAAGCGTAAATTGCACCAAGGTTTGAATTCGACCTTGGCTAAGTGTAAATTATACCAACGTTCGAATTTGACCTTGGCTAAGCGGAATTCACACCAAGGTTCGAATTTGACCTTGGCTAGGTGTGAATTGCACGAAGGTTCGAATTCAACCTTGGTTAAGCGGAAATGACACCAAAGTTCAAATTCATCTTTGGCATTTTAAGTAGCATGAAGTTAGAAATGTGTGGAGAATATTAGTTGCTTTTATTGATTTTGTGGGTGTGCCTCGTTAAAACCTCCTCAACCAAAACCCTTTCTTTTTTTATTGGAAAAACAACTGAGGGGGAAAAGAGTAAAACACCTTGTTTTTCAATTCAACTAAAGTAGAATTTAAGATGGGTGGCGTTCCATGTTCTTGGGAGAGCTTTGCCATCGAGTTCTTCTAGTCAGTATGCGCCATTCTCGAGGCCCTTGGTGACCCTAAATGGCCCTTCCCAATTGGCTGCGAGTTTTCCTTCGGAGGGGTCTGTCCTTGCTTCTCCCTGTAATCGCCAAACAAGGTCTCCAACTTGAAATGCTTGTGTTCTAACCTTGGTGTTATATCTCCTAGAAGCTCGGAGTTTGCAAGCTTCTTCTCTAACTCGGGCTTCTTCCCTAACTTTGTCAATCAGATCGAGGTTGGTTTTTATTTCTCTATTATTTTGTTCTTCATTGAAAGTAAGTCGCCGATGAGACGTCTCTCCAACCACGATGGGGATCATGGCGTCGGAGCCATAGGTTAGTTTGTAAGGTGTTTCTCGTGTCATTGATTGTGGGGTGTAGTGGAATACTAAGATCATACTTGGGAGTTTGTCTACCCACTGTCCTTTAGCTCGTCCCAACCGTTTCTTCAGTTCTCTGAGTATGACATTGTTTACGGCTTCAACTTGGACATTGGTTTGTGGGTGCTCGACTAAGGTGACCTGATGTTTAATTCCAAGTTCTTGAAGGAAGCTTTCAAAACCTTGCCCAATGAATAGTCTTCCGTTATCGGTGATGAGGGAGTTTGGCAAGCCATATCGGCAGATGATATTCTTCCAGGTAAATTTTCATATGTTCTCAACGGTGATCTTGGCAAGTGGGCACGCTTCGATCCATTTGGTGAAGTAGTTGACTACGATAATTAGGAATTTAAGTTGGTGGGGGGGTGGGGGAATGGTTTGACGATGTCCATTCCCCACTAGGCGAAGGTCCATGGGGACGTCATTTGGTGGAGGGTTTCTAGTGGGAGCCGATGTATGTTGCCAAATTGATGACATGTTTTGCACTTCTGTACATAGTCTTTGCAGCCTGACTTCACTGTGGGCCAATAATATCTAGCTCGAATTACTTTGGCCGCCATGAAGCGTGCGCCAGAGTGCATGCTGCATATGCCTCTATGGATTTCTTCAATGACGTAGATTGCCTGAGACTTTGTTAGGCACTTGAGCAGAAGGGTCAAGATGCTTCTTTTGAAGAGATCTCCTATTACAATAACAAATAAGGACGACCTTACCTTGGTTCTTCGAGCTTCAACTTTGTCTTTAGGTAGTGTCTCATCCCATAAGTAATTCAAGATGTCGGTCATCCATTCCTTATCTTCGACGTCCCTGACATTGACAACCTTGACATCTAGGCTAGGGGAATTGATGGTTTCTTGGATGATGGTCCTGTGTTGCCCAAGTCACTTCGTGCTCGCTAGCTTGGATAGGAGGTCATCCCTGACATTTTGTTCCCGAGGCACATGATGTATTGTGAACTTTTCGAATACGTCACCTAGTGAGATGCTTTGTGGTAGTATCTTTATAGCAACGAGTCTTTAGTTTGGTAAATGCCACTGAATTGTTCCACCATGAGTTTTGAATCACTTTTGCATTTTACCTTCCCTATACCGATGTCCCGTGCCAACCTCAGTCCTGTCAACAATGCTTCGTATTCTACCTAGTTGTTGGCGGTTTTGAACTTGGATTTTAGGGATTGCTAAATGGTGATGTTGTTAGGGCCTTCAAGGATGATCCCTGCACCTCCTCCTTTAGTATTGGAGAATCCATCAACGTGTAAGGTCCAAATTTGGTCTTTTTCTGTCGAGGTTGGGGTCAACTCGGCCACGAAATCTACTAGGCATTGTGCTTTTAAAAGGCCTCGGGTTTCATATCAAATTTCAAACTCGGATAACTCTACTGACCATGCAATCATGCGCCTCGCGAGTTCTGGCTTTCTCAGTATTTGTTTGATCAGGTAATCCGTTTTCACCACCACTTGGTGACTTTGGAAATAAGGTTGGAGACGTCGGGCAGAGGTGACTAGTGCTAATGCTAGCTTTTTAATTATTTGGTATCTCCTTTTCGTGTCCTGGATAACTCGACTGATGAAGTATATGGGGATTTGCTTCTTGTTGCGTTCTTGCACTATCACCGCACTGATGGCGTTCTCGGCTACAGCCAAGTATAAGAGGAGGTTGGATTGGTGATCCAGCCTTTGTAAGACTAGCGGGGTTATGAGGAAACTCTTGAAGCCTTTGAAAGCTTCTTCACACTGGTCATTCCACTCAAATTTCTTTGGCTTGCATAGTAGATTGAAGATCGGCCCCGCCCTCTCTGCCATCTTGGGTATGAAACGTGAGAGGGAGGCTAACCTTCCTACCAACCTTTGGATGTCCTTGACAGTTTGAGGACTTTGCATTCGTATGATGGCTTCACACTTTTCAGGATTGGCCTCAATCCCCCTATTGGTGATCATAAAACCAAGAAACCTTCCTCCCTGGACTCTGAAGACACACTTCTTGAGGTTTAAACGCATGTTATGCTTTCGTATTTGGTTAAACATGCGATTCGGCCGATGCTATTTTTACGACCATATCATCTACGTAAACTTCCATGTTCCTCCCGATTTGTTGATGGAAGACCTTGTCCATCAATCTCTGGTAAGTGGCTCTGACGTTTTTGAGGCTGAAGGGCATCACGCGATAGTAGAAGTTGGCCTGATCAGTAATAAAGGTTTTGTTCTCCTTGTCTGGTGGTTACATCATGATCTGATTGTACCTGAATTACGCGTCAAGAAAACTGAGAAGAGCATGGCTGGAGGCTCCATCAACCAACCTGTCAATGCTTGGTAAGGGGTATGCGTCTTTCGGGCAAGCCTTGTTTAAGTCAGTGTAGTCGATGCACATTCGCCACCTCCTAGAGTTTTTCTTGACAAGTACCATAATAGCAAGCCAAGTGGTGTATCTTACCTCTCGGATAAAGCCTGCTTTTATTAATTTCTGAGTTTTGGCCAAAATTGCATTTCTTCGTTCTCCCTGACCTTTCATTTTCTTTGAGCTACCAGCTTTGCCTCTTTGTGGATCGCCAACCTATGAAAGATAAGATTAGGGTCGATACCTGGCATGTCGACACTTGACCATGCAAAGAGGTCAGCAATTTTAGGGATCTCGGTGATGAGTTATTTATGCAGCTCTGAGTCCAGGTGCTGGCTTATCTTTATGCATTGCCTGGGTAGTTTGTCGATCTAGAAATCTATGAGGTTGTCAATAGGACTTCGGCGATTGTCATTAGACTTTGATCTTAGGTCAAGATTGGTGACTTTATCTTGGGCTATGTGTGCCATGGTGGGGGTGACACCTCGTTTCTCGGCTTAGGGTGGCGACGCCTTTAGGCTCTCTGCATAGCATTGTCAAGTTGTTCTCTAGTTTGCCTTGACGAAGATTATATGCTCGTTTCCCCTTGGGAACTTCATCATCAAATATGGAGTGGACACCACGGCCTTGAGTTGGTTCAACGTCGGTATTCCTATGATGATGTTGTATGACGTGTTGGCATCGACAAGGAGGTATCTAACCATTGTTCTTCTTGAGTTAGGGGGCGCTTCGAAGGTTGTTAGCAAGTCTATATAGCCACGAGTGTGCACTCGTTCACCTGCAAAGCCAACTAGGGTTCTGTATGAGGTTGGATGAGAGTATGAGGGATGTCTAACCTCCCAGTTGGCTACTTCGACCGCGATGACCATGGGGCCATCCTAGTCTGGAAAGATTTCAATGTAGTTGTCATCCGTGAATGTGATTGGCGGCGTGTTGCATGGCAGAGCTGCGGTGCAAATGTGCACATTATTAATACTTCGCAGGTGTTTTTTACATGCTGAGCTGCTCAAGCTACCTCCAGCAAATCCACCTAAAATTGTGTTAATGACCCCTCGTAAGGGAGGCGTTTTTGTGTCATTACTTACCTTTGATTGTCCTGTCCCACTGGCATTCTGTCGTGATCTAGAGGGTTGGTCGGCTCGAAAGTTGGAACCCTAACCTCATCCTCGTCCTCTACCTTGTCTTTGGTAACCACCTTTGTGAGGTTGGGACCTTTGGACGTATTGCTTGAGGTGCCCACCTTGGACAAGCTCTTCAATTCGGTCCTTGAGTGTTCATTATTCCTCAGTTGTATGGTCATAGTTCCTGTGGTAGCAACAGTGTTTTATTTTTTTGGCACTATTAGGGCTATGTCTGGGTGGTGGTAGGGTAATCAAGTTGGAATTACTAGCTTCTTCTAGGATATGCACCCGGGGCATGTTTAGGGGGGTGTAGAAATCATACTTCCCTCCTTTGTTCTGTTGAGGTTTCTTGAATTGGGCATCATTTGAGGCCTTCAGCTTGTCCTTGTGACCTTGATCATGCTTCCCCTGCAATTTTTCGCGAATTTGGTTATAAAACTCGGTATGTTCCTCCATCTGGATGTACCTAGCAGCATGGGCACGAAGCTCGTCCATGTCGGAGGCAGGTCATCGACAAGGCTGTCAATGAAAGGGCCCGGTTTTAGCACCATAAGCATGAAGTGTAGGGCGACCTCGGGATTTAGGTTGCAAATCTGAAAGGAGACGTTGGCGAATCGTTCCATGAATTTTCTTAGCAACTCGTTCTCGTCCTGTCTAAGGTTGGCCAGGGCGGCAAACGTGATGTGGTGAGGTCGGTTTGTTGCGTATTGCGCTATAAATCACCTTATCAAAGCCTCAAAATTGTCAATTGATCCTACTGGAAATTAGGTGTACCAAGTGAGTGTTGGACCTTTCAACGAGGTTGGGAAGACCCGACACATGATGGGATCGTCATTGGTGTACAGGTTCAGCTGTATCATGTACAAGTCAACGTGTTCATTTGGATCAGTTGAGCCGTCATAACGGTCGATGTTCAGAGGCTTCCAACCTAAGGGGAGAGGTGTCTCCATGATGCCGTCGATAAAAGGATGGCGCCTGACACCCATCTGATGTGTGAGGACTTGGGTGGGTGCATCACTGACTTCGTGGTCTGACTGTTGTGTGGGTGCATGGGATTGATGTGTCATCGACCAATGTGTTGCCGACTGATGTGTCGTTGGTGGCGGCGAAGGCGATTGATTCTCCTCCTCGTGGTGACTACTTTGCTGGGGAGGTTGGTGGGGGGTTGTTGGTGAAGATGGGCATGAATGCGCTCATTTTCTAGGCGTAGGGCCGCCAGATCGGCTTGATATTGAGTGCGCATGGTCTCGAGGGCTTCGGTGTGTTGTTGTCGCAATTGCTCGATCTATTCGATCAATCACCGAAGAGTTACTTCTCCTTCCATCCTTAGTATGTTCTGCTCTTCCTCGCCTGTTACTCTTCTATTGTGGCTTTGGGTAAAAACCATAAAGTTTGGCAAAAAAAAAAGAATTCTTTTTCGGCCCCACGGTGGGCGCCAAGATGTTCTCACCTGAGATCGGTATAGGAACGATCTCCTAATGAGATTGGTGAGCCTCCTCTGCTTCGCACGTTGGTCACTCCGAGATGGGGGTGGTAACTGCAAAAGAGACTCTGATGCTTAAGTTAGTTCTTGTAAATGTGTGAGTCTTGTATATATATAATGCAGGTACCTTGATGCGAATTAGGATTTTTCCCTTAGGCAAGAGTGGGGTTGATTTTGGCCTAGGATTGGCTATGGCCTAATAGGTCGTGGACTTGGGAGATTTGGCCGATGTTGTGGGATGACTGGGTACCGAGATGGACTTTGGTACCCGGTGTGGCCAGTACAATAAGGAAACTAGTTTTGTAACAATAGAGAAATTATTTTCTATGTATAGTTAGTTTAGTTATTACACGTGTTTAATTTTTTATTAAATAAATTAATAACTTTATGAAATGAATAATTGTCAAATAAAATATTCACATTAGCGTATTTAATTTACTTTATTTTTTGTTTAATTTAATTCATTTTAAATAATTTTATATGTTGATTAACTTAATAAATAAAATCAGGAAAAATATTAGACAACTAAAAATTTCATTATCATGCTATGTTGGCCTCACCCCTACAATTCTATCTTCTCTCTCGCGCCCCAACCTCTTATCTCTGTGTCGTCATCATGTCCCCATCCTCTCTCCTTTTGGTGCTCTCTATCGGGCCCTTCAACTCATGACCCTGAATCCTCCTATAGACGAGCGTCGTCATGATGTTTGTGTTGAAACAAAGATATTTATAAACATCTAATGTCCTAATTTTGATCATAATAAAGTGATGAATTTTAGTAACTAATATTTGATTAAGTCATTTTAAGAAACATGTATTTAAGATGTAGAAGGAACAAAGATTTAAAATTTTTATTGAATAACATTTTCTATAAATGCATAAAAATGAAACAAGTATAATACGCTGTAATCAGGATAGTTGATACTTACATTAAACGTTTAGTGCATTGATATGATAAACATCTACTACACATAGGTGTTTACAAGTCTAATGATTGTTTAAATGTTTTACGCCTCAAAATTATATATTCAAACGTTAAAAAAGTATATTTAATAAATACTTTGATAATGATGATGTTATAAATGTTATTTTACTTTATTTTCTCTCTTAATGGTACATTTCTTTTTGTTTATATTTGAAACTGGACAATGTTTGTCATTTAACAGTAGAAACTAATTCAATTGTTACATTCTTCATGTAATTATCTATGTTTTTTCATTAATTTAATTGATCTATTCATAAAAACATGTATTAATTATTTGTGACTTTAGATTTGTTTGGTTAAATTCTTTCAAAAAATATTTATAGGGAAAAACATAGAAGAAATATTTTTTATCTATAAATTAAAATTAACTTATGTACAAGTCTATTGTAGAAGTTTTCTCCTATTAATATTTGTAAAATCTTATCTTTCACTTATACATAAATTAATTTTAACGCATAAAAAACAGTTTATTTCAATTTTTTTTCATATATTTTTCTTCTATTAGTGTTTTTGAAAAATATTATCCTAGCATACACGTATTACATAAACAAATGCATCAAAGATTTTTCACATTTAATTTGTTATAATTTTTTACATTCTTATTTTGTTTTTTTAATTATAAAAATATTTTATACACTAACCGGTCTCTCCAAATAAAGATTATTAAATTATTATTTAATTATATTTATATAAATTAATAACTAAAAATAAGATATACATTACAAGTTGTGCATAAATATCAATGTAATACTACTTTTTAAAATTATCAAATATATAATTTAGTCCTTAAATATCTAATTGATTCTCAATTTAATTTTTATACGTAAAAATTTGTTAAATTAGTCTTTATATTTGTTGAACATTACCTAGTTAATTCTTGATATTGTTAATTGCATTATATATTGTTAATTTGGTCGTCATACATATAACACATTATTAATTTAGAGGTTCTTATCAAAATTTATATGTGCATCAACTACCAAGGTGACATCCTTGTTGATGGAGGACTATCCTTGAAGAACCATGTGGGCCCCATCACAAGGTCTATGGCTAGGAGGATAGAAGAGGAGGAGGGATCACCCACCAAAGGATACCCTCCTCATGATCATAGAGTACTAATTACTCTCCTAAAGTCTCATAGGGTTATTTTTATTTTCCAATTTTACCCTTATATTTTGGGGTGCTTAGGACTTAGAATTTATTTTTCTTGTATTTCCTATTTTACCCTTGTATTTTGGGGGACTTAGAAGATAGGACTTTATTTTTCCAAAAGGGTATGAGTGTGGCCGTGACAATAATGGACCTTTTGGGCTAAAGAGAAGCATTGACCCAAGTGGAAGGGCACCTAGGTTGCATTCTCCCATTATGCACCTAGGTGTAGCCTAGCTTAACCCAAAAAGGTACCATTTTTAGGGTAAGGTGGGTGGCACTTTTTAGGGTTCATTTGGATGTCATTTGGATTGCATTTCCTTCCCATTTAGGGAAGGAATGATCATCCAATGATGACCTAGCCGTCACACCTCCCTAGGTTATGAGCTTACCCTTCACTTATAAATATCCTAGGCATCACCTCATGTAAACACTTTGGATTATTATGATATTGAGTGAGCATTTCATGCCTCAACATCCCATCCTTAGTAACTAGGTTAAATTCGGATAACCTACTCCTATCTCCACCCTTGGAGAGTGAAACCCTAGAGTGGCCTCCATCTTCACCTTGGAGTGAGCCAACTTCCATTGAGAGCTTCCACCATACTCGCCCAAAACCTTCACCCACCTAAATGCTCCCCTCCATTTGAAGGCTAAACCCCTCTTGGTCTGTCGTGATCCTTGGACAAGGAACTCTCCCATTGACTCCTTCTTCATCAATGGTAGGGAGAACTCCATCATGTGGTATCTAGAGCCAAGGCTCATCAAGGGTAATCTCTAGTCTTGGTCTTTCTTTTCCGGTCATGTCATGTGTTTCTTGCTTGTCTTGCTTGTGTAGCCGAATAGATCATAAAAATATGCTCATATGATCTAAGTGTCTTGTCCTGCATCTTGGTTCATTTTATGAATTCTTATGAACTTTCCTTCGCATGCTTTAGCTTTTCCTTATTAAGTGGTATTCGTCCTTTTATTTTTAGGCTTGAGTCTCATATGAACATGAAGAACATGCTATGAACATGCTTTTTGATTTTTGAATCCACTCAAGTTTTGTCTAAGTCTTGTTTTCCATTTTGTCTACAAAATTCCATGTATGCATGCCAAACACTTTGCATGACTACATGAACAAAAAATGTCATGATGCATAACATGAAGTGGGCGTGACATATAGAAGCCATTTAGGAGTCATTCATGCATGATATTTAGTCTTAGCATGTTCCATGTGTTTTTAAGTATCCATGTGTAAAATGATTCCTTACACATGCATTTACATTGCAACCCACTTTTTCCTTGCATTCCCACTTGAATTGGTCAATGTTTGATACTTGATAACCTTAAAAGAATCTAAGAGGTGTGCTGGAAATTTTTACAAAAAAACAATTTGTACTAGATAGTAGAAGACCATTTCCACTCAAAAGATACCTTAAAAATCTCTAAGAAAACGCCACTTGTCTTTTTCTCCTCTCTCCTAAAAGTTTAACCTAAATTTTTCCCACCCACAAGTGAAAAACCTAAGCAAAAAAGGGTTGAAATCATTAAAAAAAAAATCTGAACACAAAAACAAAAGAAAATTGACGTGAAAAGAGAAAAAGGAAAAAGAACAAAAAAAATTTGGACAAAAAATGACTTGTTGCTAGACTTGTGGATTTGGACCTATACTATGCTTTTGGAGTTGGACTTTTGACCTTATTGAACCTATTTTGAGACCTTAAAAGTAGTTGAACTGAAACTTATGAAGGACCAAATCAAGTGGACTAAAATAACTAATCTATTCTGGTGTCATTCTAAGACTACTCTTTTGTGTGCTTCCCTTTTAAATGTGCCTTAATTTTAGTTTGTCATTTCTTGACCTCTTTTTTTTTGTCTCAATCAATTCTCTCTGAGTTTAGCCTTTTATTAATTGTGCCTTTTCAATTTTTATTTCTTGGACTCTTGCTCTTGGGTTGGTTTCATTTTAAGTGTAGGTGAAGAACATTTCTAGACAACGTAGCAAACCTTTCGTGGATTGAGTGGAGAAGCAAACCGAAACTCTTCCTAGACCTTTGGAGGGATTTCCACTACTAAAAGGAGTGGTTAAACACTTGGAGAGGCTGACCAAAGTTTGCTCATTGGTGCAGGACTCCAAGAGAAGACACCTAGACAAGAATTGGTGACCGATTTATCACTAAATCTTCCACCCAAATTTCTTTGTTACTTTGTTTAATTTCTTGCCAAATTTTTCTTTTGACTTTGTATAAGGACTTTTAAGGGGTATCTTGGGAAGCCTTTGGTGTGATCCCATCTCCCCTTGGTTGATTATTTCCTTGTACTAATTTCGTGTAGTTTGAAGGTGATTTGAAAGCCTTCACCTAGGAATCTGACTAGCTTATGCTTTACTTGTTTTCTTGCATGTTTTAAAAGATTTTGTAGTATAATTGCCTAGGACCTTTACCTTTGTTCATTGAAGTTTAGAAGGCTTCAATTTTCCTACTAGGGGGTCGTGCACACCTCACACTCAATTCTTGTGCAAAATTGTTTTTGTAAGAAAAGTATAGAAGGGCTTAGTGATTTTTACTTGAAAAGGCTTGGTTTTTAAGTGATTCTTAGTAGTCCACCTCCCTTGAAAGTTCTATTTGTACACTTAAGCATTTTTGTACCACTCTTACACCTTAAAAAGTTTTGTGAAAACATTTTATCACTCACTCTTTGTGAAAACTTTTAGTGCCAATTTCTTACAACAAATTTGTGAAAACCTTTTTGTGAACAAAGATGAGTGATCATTGTAGTGTACATGGTCAAAATTCTTGTAGTAGTAGGCCTAGTGTTAGGGATGAGTTTAGGGGGTTAAAGGAATATTTGAGGAAAAAAGAAGTGAGGAAGAACATAAAAAAGGAGAAAAAGAGAATGCTAGAAATAATGAGGAAATAAAACAATTGCTTACAAAGTTAGTTGTGGGGGAAGCTAGTGGATGTAGACCAAAAGTCCCTCCCCCTAAGTCCTCAAAAGGGAAAGGGGTTGGGAAACATACAAGCATACATGAGGAGGAAGGGCATCATACCCAACTTCCAAGTGAGAGCTTTTATAGTAGTCATCACAATGATGATTACTATCAAAGACCCCCAAGACAACATAGACCTAGGTAATCCTCCAATAAGGAACCTAACATTACTCTTCCCTCATTTCATGGCAAGGACAATGTTGAAACATATTTAGATTGAGAAATGAAGGTTGAACAATTTTTCTCTTGCCATGGAATAAGTGAAGAACGGAAGGTTTCTTTAGCAACCCTTAGCTTCCAAGGGCATGCCATGTATTGGTGGACCTCTCTAGAAAAAAGAAAGGAGAATAAATCATGAGCCCCCAATCCAATATTGGATGAGCTCCGTAGTGCCTTGAGAATGAGGCATATTCCTCCATACTATGAGCACGAACTCACGGATAAACTTCAAAGGTTAAAACAAGGGTCATCTAGTGTGGAAGAATATAGGAAATCTATGGAGTTACTCATGATGAGGGTTGGGATAAGGGAAGAAGAGAGGACCACCATCTCAAGGTTTCAAAGTGGTCTTAACCTTGAAATAAGAGACAAATTTGAGCTCCTCCCATATAGAGACTTGTATGAGCTTGTTCAACTTTGTTCTAGAGTGGAACATCAACTTAAGAGAAAATCTTTTAGAAAAGACTCCACTCTCTCTTATTCTAAGAATTTCAAGAAGGAGGGTCCCTCTTCCAAACCTTTTCCTAATGAAAAAGAAAAAGAAAAAGAAAGACCTTCTCTTAAGGCATCTTCCAAAGACACTAAAACAAGTGACATCAAGTGCTTCAAGTGTCTTGGCCGTGGGCACATTGCTTCAAAATGCCCCACTAAGAAAACCATGATTTTAAGGGGCCAAGATCACTATAGTAGCCTTGATGAAGCTATTTCCTCATCTTCAAGTGATGAAGAATAAGTTTTAGAATCTAAGGAAGAAACTTACCCATGTGAAGGAGACTTATTGATGCTAAGAAGACTCCTTGGGAACCAATCTAGTGACTTAGATAAATCCCAAAGAGAGAACTTTTTTTATACAAGGTGCAAGGTTTTTAGACAACACTTGTTCTCTAATTGTGGATAGTGGATCTAGTTGTAATTGTTGTAGTACTAAATTGGTTAAGAAGTTAGCCTTGACTACTCTACCTCATCCTAAACCTTACAACTTACAATGGATCAATGAGGAAGGAGGTATTTTAGTCAACCAACAAGTAAATATACCTATATCCATTGGAAAGTATAAGGATGAAGTTTTGTGTGACATAGTGCCATTGGATGCTAGTCATATTTTACTTGGGAGGCCTTGGAAATTTGACAAGAAAACCATTCATGAAGGCCTCACTAATAAAATAAGTTTCCATCACTTGGGAAAGAAAATTGTTTTGTGTCCTCTATCACCCTCACAAGTGAGTGAGGACTAAATAAAAATGAAAGCCAAGAGAGAAGAAGAAGAGAAAACAAAAAAAAAAAACAAAAATCAAAGAAAAACCTTCCCTTAAATGAAGAAAGGGAGGAAAAGGTATCATGCTTAGAGGCTAGTGTCTCCTCTAAGGAAGTTGTGCACAAAAGTCATTTACCACTTAAGAATGATATCAAGAAAACTCTATTGTGTGAGCAACCTTTATACCTTCTCTACTTCAAAGAGACACTAGCTGCCACTAGCCATGAACTTGAGTTTCTACCTCATGAGGTTCAAAAACTTTTAAAGGAATTTGATGATTTATTTCCTCAAGAAATTCCAAGTGGACTTCCACCTTTAAGAGGAATAGTACATCAAATAGACCTCATACCGGGTGCTAGTCTTCCTAATATGCCCGCCTATAGGACTAACCCTCAAGAAACCAAAGAGATAGAATCTCAAGTTGATGACTTGTTGAAGAAGGGTTGGGTTCAAAAGAGCCTTAGCCCTTGTGTCGTCCTTGTTCTCTTGGTGCCCAAGAAAGATGGCAAATGGAGGATGTGCACCGATTGTAGGGCCATCAATAACATTACAATAAAGTATAGGCACCCAATTCCTAGGCTAGATGATATATTAGACAAATTGCATAGAGCCATTATATTTTCCAAGATTGACCTTAAAAGTGGTTATCACCAAATTCCAATCAAATGAGGGTGATGAGTTCAAATACAAATTGCAGGACGCATCGATGGAAAAGAAATTGCACATGTTGAGTATGAATGGTTAGTGATGCCTTTTGGTCTCACTAATGCCCCTAGCACCTTCATGCATCTAATGAATCATATTCTTAGGGATTGTATTGAAGTTAGCGAAAAAACACATAGAAAGGGGGGTTGAATATGTGTGTGTGTGAACAAAGGAATTTTATAAACGTTTTCACAAGGAAACTCTTTTTCGTCGAGTAAAAATATTATTTTGAATGCTTGACAGAAACTGTGCAAGATTGGTTCAACAAAATATTTTTGCATTTGAGAGTTTATCGTCTGCACAAGAAAATGCTTATTAAACAAAAAATATTCTTTAAGATAATAAATTAAACAAGTGTGGTTTTCGTCTGAAGATAGTTACAATGAACAATAAGCATTGGATGAAGTTTTTAGTATGATAAATCAACTAAATGAAAGTGCGTCTAAACCATAGAAAAATATTGCAAGTATTTTTATATTGGTTCGCTCAAACTGAGCTACGTCTAGTTGCCTTCAATTGAAGGGTTCCACTAGATATTCAATGAAGTACAAGTATTATTTGTTTAGTCTCTTCAGGATAGCAGTGAGTATTCTCGAACATTCAAGGTCTCGACCACTCCTAGTCCCGAGTATTCTCAACCACTCCTGGTTGTCCAAATTCACTCATTGGCTATAATATTCTTTAATCAGCCTCTTTAGGCTTGCAGTGAGTATTCTCGACCACTCCTGATCCCAAGTATTCTCAACCACTCTTGGTTGGCCAACTTCACTCATTTGCTCTAGTATTCTATAATCAGCCTCTTCAGGCTCGTAGTGAGTATTCTCGACCACTCCTAGTCTCGACCACTCCTGGTCCCGAGTATTCTCAACCACTCCTGGTTGGCTAGCTTCACTCATTAGCTCTAGTATTTTTTGTTCATCCACTTCTAGCTCTTAGTGAATACTATCGACCAACTCTTGGCCCGCTAACTTCACTCATTAGCGCTAGTATTCTTTATTTAGCCACTTCTAGCTCGTAGTAAGTATTCTCAACAGGCCTCTCCAGGCTTTTACAAGTATTCTTTCCCTAGCCTCTTCAGGCTTTACAAATGATAGATAATTTTGGTTTTGAGTGTGTGGTTTTACTTTCACAGAGAGGATACAAAGATAACTACACTCACTAAGGTTCATGTTCCTAAGTTACACTTAAACCTCCTTAGCCTACAGAGATAAGTACATTATTTTAGGTTTGACTCTATAAGCTCTGTCTCTGGTTTCATTGCTTCATGGACTTGATATCACTCTTCACTTATCTTTGCCAACCTTTCCAGGTTTGAAGTTGTGACATATATATAGTCTTGTAAAATTTGCCCGTTGCAAGTGTCCGTTGAAGCGGATGTAGTCGTTCATGACTAGTTTGATCTTTCATTTAATGCACTAGATCTTGCATTAAATGTTGCTTCATGTTTATAAACATTGCATAAAGTCTTCTTCATTTGTAAGTTGTTGTGTTTGACTCTAACTGAGACCTAGGAACTTTTTGTCCTTTTTTGGTCATCGTAGTTGCAGAGCGTTGTCCTTATCTGAAAAAGTGATGTACCTTTTCTGATACATACAATAATTTACTATTGGCGCGCTTTTCTTCTTCTTTTTCTCTTCCTTTAATCACGCGATCATGTTGAGAGCTTTCGTATGATCGTAGACGATACTTGTTAATAAATACTTTGATAATATGATGATGTTATAAATGTTATTTTACTTTATTTTCTCTCTTAATGGTACATTTCTTTTTGTTTATATTTGAAACTGGACAATGTTTGTCATTTAACAGTAGAAACTAACTCAATTGTTACATTCTTCATGTAATTATCTATGTTTTCTCATTAATTTAATTGATCTATTCATAAAAAAGAAGTATTAATTATTTATGATTTTGGATCTGTTTGGTTAAATTCTTTCAAAAAATATTTATAGGGAAAAAAATAGGAAGAAATATTTTTTATCTATAAATTAAAATTAACTTACATACAACTCTATTGTAGAAGTTTTCTCCTTTTAATTTTTGTAAAATCTTATCTTTCACTTATACATAAATTAATCTTAACTCATACAAAAAAGTTTATTTCAATTTTTTTCACATATTTTTTTCTATTAGTGTTTTTGAAAAATATTATCCTAGCATACCCATATTACATAAACAAATGCATCAAAGATTTTTCACATTTAATTTGTTATAATTTTTTTCACATTTTTATTTTGTTTTTTTAATTATAAAAAATTTTATACACTAATCTGTCTCTCTAAATAAAAATCATTAAATTATTATTAAATTATATTTATATAAATTAATAACTAAATATCATAAAATATACGTTACAAGTTGTGCATAAATATCAATGTAATACTACTTTTTTAAAATTATCAAACATATAATTTAGTCCTTAAATATCTAATTGGTTCTCAATTTAATTTTTATACGTAAAAATTTGTTAAATTAGTCTTTATATTTGTTGAACATTATCTAGTTAATTCTTGACATTGTTAATTGCTTTTGTTCTTACCGGAGATCTACCGTAGAGATGTTCTGCTGAGTAAGATCGGCGAGCCTCCTTCACTGGTACGTTTGATGCTCCAAGATGGGGGTGGTACCTGCAAAAGAGACTCCGATGCTAAAGTTAGTGTTTGTGGATGTACGAGTCTCGTATAAGTAATGCACGTACCTTAGGGTGAATTAGGGTTTTCATGGGCCTTGGGCCCGAGATCAGTTATGACCTATTTGGATGCCGAGCTGAAGTCGACTACCGCGTGTCCGAGGTCACTCCGCGCTGAGATGCCGAGCTCGAGCTCGGCATGGCAGTACGGATAGTACACTAGCCCCCCGAGCTCCGAAGACCACGGGTCGAGGAGTTAAGACCGAGCTTGTCAAGGGGCCGTGACCTTTCGCGTACGCCTATCTATCAAGATGCCATGTGTCATAACCGTCGCCTCGTTCTTGGAAACGTGCAAGCGGCGTGCTAATGGGAGGTGATCGTTACGCAATGATGACTGTGCTCATCATTATGGGGTTCATTAAATGTGCCATCAGCTTTGTCCCTTGGGCAACAATTGTCGTGGCCGTTTGAATTTTTGGGGAAAAACCTTTTCTTTTCCTCGCGCCCCTTCCCATTCATTTTACTCTTTTACGTTCTCTCTTCTCGTTGGCTTCTTGTGCACGCTGGTTTCTGCTCCTTAGCTTCTGCCATCTCCGTCCTTGCTTTCTCTGTCTCTGTTCCTTTCTTTGTCAAAGGAGTACCAGGTACTTCGACTTCCTTATCTTCTCCTTCTTCTCAAATCTTCTCTCCTTCTTGATGGCTGGTAATAGTGGTACCGCTTCTTCTGCCCCTGCCAAGGGCAAGGGTAAGGCGCGCGGCAAGGTGGTGGCTACCGGGATGGCCATCGCCGAAAAGAAAAAGGCGGAGAACCAGCCTAAGGAGCCCATCCCCAACATTCCTGGCTACGACTGGGTCAAGAGTGACGTGGGGGAGTTCCAGAGTGTGTTTAGGTTGTTCATGGAGATCAATGCGATGCGAAAATCGCATAGGATCTGTGACTCTTCCGTCTCCAAGTTCATCTGGCTCGAGCCTTGTTGGCCCGATGAGCGTGTCTATATGGGGGGTCCTTCTGACCCTCCTTTCTTTTATGTGTACCAGTGTCTTTTTAGGGATTTAGGCGTGTGTCTTCCCTTTTCACAATTTGAGTGTGATTTTTTTTAATTTTATCAACTCGGCACCTTGTCAGTTGCACCCCAACAGTTGGGGTTTTTTGCGGGCTTTTCAAGTCCTATGTTCGGCCTTGGGGATAGAGGTGTCTCTGCCCATTTTTCTCTATTTTTACCAGTTAAAAATGGGTGTTCCTCCTTATGGCTTGATGTCCCTGAATGGGAGTAAGGCTGGGGGTCTATTTTCCCTTTACTCCCAGTCGTATAAAATTTTTAAACAAGAGTTCTTTCAGGTGGCGCTTGTGGATGTCAACCCGTTGGAGGATGGGGTGTTCTATTTCGGCGGGTTGCCGAAGTTCCCCTTCTAGTGGCGGCCAGCTCCGACTAGATTTCACGGGGTGGGGAATTTGCAATTGTCAGCTTCAGAGTCCGCTGCTATTGCAAACCTTGAAGCGCTCCCTCATCCCTTGGATTGCAAGATCGTCCTGTCGCTTGCTAATTCGGCGTACAAGGAGAGGGGTCTAGAGAGTGAGTATCTTGTCCTTTTTAGGTGTTAGGGTTTGTGAGAGTTTCTGTTATTGATGTATTTGATTTCTTGTGTTCGTAGGCATAATAGGCAGGAACAAGTGGCATGAGTTGAAGCACCGCTACAACGTCGCCGAAATTGAAGTTCCAGAGCCTCAAGAGGAGGAGGTGACCCCCCTGGAGACCCGTCAAAAAAGAAAAAGGGGAGAGAAAGAGGTCGGGGGGACCTCTGCCCCTCTAAGTGCTGAAGAGGTGACCTCCAAAGCCATCGACGCCGACGCGGTTGATCTCATTGGGAGTCCTCCGCCCGAGGGAGCTCCCCAGGTGGCCGCCGAGGAGATCACTCAGGTGGCCGAGCAGGTTGCTCAGGCTGTTGAGGTGGCCACTCAGGCTGTCGAGCAAGCTGTCCAAGCTGCCGGGGTTGGTGACTTGCTCTTGTGGTTTTCCTTTTATACTGCATTCTTCTTGAATTTTTGTTTTATGAAGCATTTTTTGATTTTTGTCTTTTGTAGGCGGGGAACGCTGCCGAGGTCCAGGCGGCCCCGGGATCGGAGGCACCAGGGGTGGGTGCCCTCGTTGCTGAGCAAGGGGCACCTGCCTTTGCCTCCACCGATAACCGCGGAGAGGGGCCAACCTCCGAGGCTCCTGCGTCCACTCCGGCAACGTCGACGCCGCCGTCTGGCCCGTCCAAGGGGGCTTCCAAGAGCCAATATTTGGCCAGTCTCTTTGGGAAGGATCGCTCCATGACGCGGTTGGATCATGTGAGCGCCTCTGAGGACACGACTCGCTGTGGAGTGCGGGGATGACTGCGGAGAAGTTCTTTCCTAAGGGCTCACTGAGTTCGGCCAACCAGGCTATGATTGAGGTAGTCGGGCCTGTTTCGAGCGTTGATTCTGCCGAGGTCTTCCTGCAGCGGACCGTGGCGATAGTGGACCACTGGAAGCACAGGTGGTCCAAGTAGCAGGAGGACTTGGCGAAGTTGAAGGGGCGAGTCTAGCCCTTGAGGGAGGAGAACAAGGCGTTGGCGGCTACTCTCGGTGACGCCAAGATGCAGAACGAGGCTGAGCTTCAGGCCACCAGGAGGGAGCTGGAGAGAGTCCAAAAGTCCTTAGAGATTTCTCTAAGGTCTAATGAGACTTACGCTGCCCAGGTGCGTGAGTTGTAGGAACTTGCCAGCTCTTCCCGAGCTCAGGTGTGCTCTTTGGAGGACGAGGTCACCGCGCATAAGGCTGAGTTGGTGGCGGCGGCCGAGAAGTGTAGACCCCTAAAATTGTCCGGGTCGGAAATAAGACTCAAAGACTCTCGAAGACCGAAGGAAAGTCAGCCGGAAGGACTCCTGGAAGACCCTAGGATGATTCTTTGTAGGTCTAGAAGTCTTAGAGTAGCTTAGAATAAGGATGTGTGAGGATTGGAGCTCAATACACCCTCCTAGAGGTTCAGTACGGCCATACTGAGCCATTTGAACTACAATACGGCCATAATGAAATCAATACGGCCGTACTGAAGTTTTTGAGCTTCAGTACGGCCGTACTGAATTCAGTACGGCCGTACTGTAGTTCAAAAACTCAGTACGGGCTGACTCCTTAGGCCGTACTGCGCCTCAATCCTATAAATAGGACGTCATTGGCTCGTCCTTCCACACATTGGGAGCATTTCTCCACCCTCTGGCTAAGTATTCTTGGGTTTTTGAGCTATTCTCTGCCCTAGAAATCTCTCCGAGAGCTGATCCGACTAAGTTCTTGAGTTCATGAGCCTTTAGCTTGAGACTCGAACAAGTCGAAGGGAAATCTCTTTGATTTCCATAGTTAATATTTTTAGGGAAAGGAGCGAGCGAACGTGTAGTGGGAAGGAGCGCCAAAAAGCCTCCTAACTCCTTTTTGAATATATAAAAGCCCGCTCCGAAGGTTTCTTTCCAAATCCTTTCTTTTACCGCTATCGCTTTTTGATTGTTGCATTGCATGTTTAAAGCTTTCATCATGTAGATAGTTTACTTATAATCGTTCTAATAAATAGGGGTAGTTTAGTAATTTTACGCTATTATTTATGAAATAATCCGTCATAGGGAACCCGAAAGGGGCGTTGTGGGGTGCTAACACCTTCCCCACACGTAATCGACTCCCTTACCCAACTCTGGTTGTAATGGCCAAAGTTGATTTGCGAAAATCAATTGCCTTATGTCTTTTTCCAATGTTTTGAGTAAAACATTGGTGGCGACTCCAAGAACCCCTTTTTGCGAAAACCACTAATCCATGGAGGGTCCCGTTTGGGATTAACACGGATTGGTGAGAATCATTTAACAAAATTGTTAGTTCGATGAGGTCTCAGTTTGAGAATAAGTCGTTCTAACAATCCATCATTTTTCAAAACTAAAAAAAGAGTCCAACCATTGTCGCGAATGCCAATGTCCGTTTCGGCGGGTGGCGACAGATGGCGACTCCACTGGGGAAGCCTCGAGAGTCAGTCCCATTTAGTGATGGATTATTTCTAAAATGATAGTTTAAAATTACTTCATTACCCCTCGCTTGTATGATAATATGTTTTACCTAATTGGCTTTAATAACTGTTGGGTGTTTAAATTTTCGCAATTGTTTGAAATATAAACTGCACATGAACCTTTGCACACAACAGTTCCCTCTATACCCGGGGGCATGAGTGGAAAGCCATAGGGAGTGGATGTTAGTACGGCCGGTTGTCGAATGGGTCTATAGGTGCCCGTAGACCGTTGTCGGAAAGCATCACTCAAGGTGAAAACCATGAACTCAAGTCCGACAGTGCGTTGGAGCTTTCCATCGACTTACGACGAGAGGGATTGGGTCCCTATAATGGGGGCACCTTGGGGGCCTTAGACCGGTGAGAACAGTTAGAACCTCCTTGAATATGCACTTGTCTGCAGGATACCCCTACCTCGTGATTCGCTCGTGACTGTTCGTGGATGAGTGAATTGTTTGTGCATTGTTTATGTGACATTGTTTGAGCATACATTGCATTCTTTAAACATACAACATTCCCCTTTTAAAATAAGAATAAATAGGAATAAGAATCTTCCATTACATGGTGTTAACATCTACCCTCATCACATTCATGTAGGTAGTTTCCCTTTTCACCCAAAAATACAAAAAAAAAAACAAAATACCCAAAAAAAAAAAAAAGGTTATTTATCCAAACCAAGCAATATCATGCATCATCTTAGGAGCATCCTGAAAACATGATAATGCTTAGTTGAATAAACACAATGCATGCATATTCAACGCCATCACCTCACATCATGCATTCTTATTGAAGATCATGGAGGGATCTAGGGGAGTGCAAGGGCAGTTGAAGAAAGTGGACTTCTTGTTATACCGTGCCGAGAGGTTGGACCATCTCTGTTCTTTGATGCCACAAGAGGCTCATGTTGAGTTCGAAAAATCATATGGACGAGTCCTCGATCTGATGAAGATATGTGTGGATCTGGCCTTTCTGAGAGCATTGGTTCACTTTTGGAGTCTCGATCTGCATTGCTTCGAGTTCCCCCAGTTTGACTTAGTTCCTACTCTCGAGGAGTACGAGCTCATGCTGCGATGGCCCAAATCAGCAGGGGTCTATGTTTTTCATGGTAATTATGTGGCCGTGGAGAGGGTCGCTACTCAAGTCAAACTACCATCACGATCATCTGCCTTAGTGGGGAACGGCAGTATCAAAGGTTGGAAGCTCGCTATGATTGAGGATCACCTTTCTTCCTTAGCTGGTGAGGGAGATTGGTTAGCTTTCAACAAGACTCTAGCGTTAGCCGTGTTTGGGACAGTCCTATTCCCCTTTCACGCTAACACAATGGACCATGCCGCTATGGATGCTTTCTTCGCATGGGACGTGCACATGAAGAGTCCCGTGCCTGCCATTCTTGCCGACACCTTGCTTTCTGTCAACATATCTCAGCAGAAGCAAGGGAAAATTATCCGATGCTGCACCTCCTTGTTATATGTGTGGAGAATCACACACTTCTACGCCTCTAGTCACATGGGGACTTTCCCCGATCCGTTGAGGAGCTTTTCGAAGATCCCCGTACGCCGCCGTTATGCTTCCGAATGGAAGGAAGAGATGGAACAGTGGAGCATTGAGCACTTCACATGGGTTTTTCCTTGGTTCCGTCCGAGCAACGTATTGATGAGATGCGGCAGTTACCCAAGCGTACCTTTGATGGGCCTCAGAGGTTGCATAGCTTATTCACCTAGATTGGCTATGAGGCAACTTATGAGGACTCAGATTGTTCTTACTAAAGAGGAGCTTGGAGGATTGTGTTTCTCCTTTGATTCCGAGCATCAAAGGGACATGCACGCTGTCATTAGAGCGTGGGAGAGACCAATCTACGAGGGAGATCGAGAGCTTGGAAAGCCTCGGGTATCCGTCTCCACCGACTACGAGACTTGGAGGAGCGAGAAGGGAGTGCCCCAACCATCCACCTCTTGCGCAACCGCAGTTACGAGGAGGTTGCTGCAAGAACAAGTCGATGCCTTGACCAAGAAGCTGGAAATCATGGGAGCTCAGATGAGAGTTCTTGAGGAGAAAAACGAAGAATCCAGTTTCGCTATTGACGGTCTACAAAGGAAGTGCAAGAAAAAAGACCATGAGATAGAGCGGCTCAAGGACGAGTGTGCTAACCTTAATGAGAAGGCTATTCGAGCATCCAAAATGCCAAAGGTCGAACCGAGTAGTCAACTCCGGGATGTCAACGCAAAGATAGCACGCCTTGAAGCCGAGTACGCAAGGCAGGCACAGTTGATCAAGGATATGCAAGATGATCTACTCTTGACTCGATTCGATGCGCAACAATGGCGGGAAGTTGCTCAACAACAAACCGCAAGCCTTTCCGATTTTCGCAAGAAGGAAAGGGAAGGATTAGCACATATGGCTAAGCTCCGAGAGGAGAAGGATCGAGCCGAAGACGAGCTTAATGAGCTGCAAGCCATGATCAACTACTATATTCAAAAAGCGAAGGACGCTCAAAAGATTAGTGATAATATGAGCCAAGCGGTCCATACGCAAGCCGAAGCAATGGCCCGTCATGTGGAGGAAGCCGAAGTTGAATGGAGAAGAAACATGAACCCGCCTGTGGGTTTCTATCGGCTTTTCTCATTTTGTAAAAATTTGCTTCGAAGCATTGTATAATGAGTTGTACACTTTCTTTGATTAATAAATCGAATTTTTGAGATCTATGAAATCTTTCAATTGCCTTTGCATTTCATAGTCATTCATTTGCATACATCTCTCCTAGTAATTCATTAATAACATTAATAAAAAGAAATGATTAATCGATGCGTATGTTCAGAATGGATCGCACGCCGTTTGTTATTAAGTGTAAGCCAACAACCGCGCCAAGCGAACGCACATCAACTCCGTTGTTGGTAATCAAGACAAATAAAGGGGAAGGTCCGACACCGTTGAAGATCACTGCTCCAAGACCTTTTCCCTACGAATCGAATAAAGCTGTGCCATGGATATACGACATCCATTCTTCTGCCGACAGCGATATCTCTAACATCGCTGGACTTGGGGGCATGACTAGGAGTGGCAGGATCTACACTCCCGAAGATCTTCATGATAAAGCTCCCAAGAATAAAGGAAAGGAAAAAGAAACAGAGAAAACCGAGGAAAATAAAGAATCCGAGGAGGAGACTGACGAGCTGTTAAAATATATCCGACAGAGCGAGTACTCCATCGTGGATCAACTTCATAGGACGCCAGCAAAGATTACTCTGTTGTCGTTGATCCTAAGCTCCGAACCGCATCGGCAAGCTCTGTTGAAAGTCTTGAACGAGGCGTACGTGTCGCACACTATCTCCCAAGACAAGTTTGAGGGGATTGTTAGTCACATCACGGCTAATGATCACCTCACTTTCACCGATGAAGAAATCCCCGCTGAGGGACCGAATCACAACAAGCCCTTGCACATCTCTGTAAAGTGCAAGGAATATCACATCGCTAAAGTCTTGGTGGATAATGGATCTTCCTTGAATGTGATGCCAAAAAGAACGTTTGATCAAGTGGCAATCAAGGGAATCCAAATGCGCCCGAGCAACATGATCGTCCGAGCTTTCGACGGTTCTAAAAGAGAAGTGGTGGGAGAAATCAATCTTCCAATCCAAATTGGACCCACCATCTTTAATGTCGAATTTCAAGTGATGGACATTACTCCCGCGTACAGCTGTCTCCTCGGCCGACCTTGGATTCATGATACGAAAGTTGTTCCCTCTACGCTCCACCAGAAAGTCAAATTCATAGTGGGTGACAAGCTGGTGACCGTACAAGCCGAAGATGACATACTCATCAGCAAGCCATCTGCCATACCTTACGTGGATGCAGCAGAGGAAGCTCTAGAGACCGCCTTCCAAGCATTGGAGATTGCCAATGTCGAAACATTTCCCCGAGAAATGAAGAAGGTAGCCTACATGCTCACCAAGAACGGATACTTGCCTGGACAAGGACTCGACAAGGATTCCCAAGGAATTCCCGAGCTACCCATTATTAAGGATAATCCGGGGAAACAAGGGTTAGGATACAACCCTAATAAAGATCAAAGGACGAAGAGGAACCAAGATCCTTCTCGACGTTCTTTAAGCCAGATCTTTAGGAAGGTCGGTTCACAAGCGTCAAGGCCGGTCGTCGTCATCAAGTGCTCTTCTTCTTCCGATAGGGATGTATAGACCTGATGACTGTTAGAGATCACTCCTCGGGGACAGCCCGACCCCCGAGCCTCGATAGGGCACATGTTTCCGCTAGAATTATAATAAAATCGTTCTTTATTAGTTCTTATTGCTTCTTTTCTTGCTTGCAATAAATTTCTAGACCACATTATTTTTAACCCTGTTTGAATAAGTATGAATGAGGTTAAAATCGTCTTAATAACAATAAACCCGCATCATTTTTATGTGGAAGTGTGTGTGACAACTTGGAGCACCTTTCCTTGGCTTCGACAAGTGCCATCATGGATAAAAAAGAAATCCTTTAAGGACAAAATCCTAAAAACAAAAAAAAACTCGGCAGGAAACCCAAAAAAGGGGGCTGCGCAAAAATAAGAGCAAAGAACCCGCTAGGAATCCCACAAAAGGGTGACCTAGGCAAAAATTAGGGTTGCAAAAATGAACAAAAACAAAGGTCCGCTGAGACGCCACAAAGGGGTGTTTTAGGCAAAAATAAGGACAATCAAAAAAGCAAAAGAAATCCATGATGGTACCATGAGCTGAATTCAAAAAGAAAGGTTCAAGGAAGCTATCTAAGTTGTCGAATCACAACGTCAATAACAAGACTTTCTTAACTTCATAAGTGTTTAATCAAACAAACCTAAACACATGAGCCTACCTTGGCCAGCCATTCTTACAAAAACCATTTTCAAAACAATAATAATCCCCTCTAAAACACAAACTTTTGAACAAAAATATCTTTCCTTTCTTTCTCTTGTCCCAAACGATTTTAGAATAATCTAGTGGAAACATGGAGATATAGTGGTCAATAGGAGGGTTGATACGTCTTCTAAAGGAAGGGAAGGATCACTGGGTTGATGACACCAATCTCGATATAACACGCATCATTCCTCGGTTACAGAAATCGACAGCGCACAGCCCGTCTAGAGGAATGGCAAAATCCAAGCAAAGAAACGCATCGGTTAATTCTTTTGAAAAATAAATCAAATAGAATTAGGTGCATCATACCGCATACATGCATACAGATGATAGGTGTACTGGAAGATCACTTATTCTCTATTTATTGAAAAAAAAAAAAAACATATAAACTTCAGAAAAAACAATGCGCCCGTACCATGTTCAGTACACCCGTACTAAAATTAGGGTTATGAACAAATTTTCAACTCAATACGGGCGTACTGAAATGAATACTGCCGTATTGGCCATAACGCCCACTCCAATACGGGCGTATTGAATTCAATACGGCCCGTATCGGCCCATTCTTTTGTACATCAACAGTAAGGTCAGTACGGCCGTACTGAATTCAGTACGGGCCGTACTGACCTAATTTTTTCTATAAATACGTCCCTCCTCCTTTCATTCCTCTGCATACTTTATCTGTGAGTGTGTTTGAGATCCCTCCGATTCCGAAAAAAGCCGAAATCGACAAAAAAGGCAAAAATTCAGAAAATCCAACAATCGTACAGAATAACTGAGCCTGGAGAGGCTTGCCGAAATAATACTCCCTAGAGACATCTCAGCTTGCACCCTTGGGCCGAATTCCCAGTGAAAGCTATCAGAGCAAGATCAGCAAGATTCCCCAATGGAAGCATGATCATCCAAACAAAATATCCGAGTCAAAGGACTTAGACTTCCTCAGTGGAAGATAGCTTTCCAACTCGAGCGACGAGTGAAGCTAAGCCTGAAGAGGCTTTCTAAATAATACTCTGGGATACATAAGATCCTCAAATCCCCATTCGCCTACTCAGAGGCACTCCTTCAAAAAGAGAAAATCCGAAAAGATCAATAACCATTCCCCAAGCGGAATTCGGTATTCAACCAAACACCGAACGTCAAGATAATCCGCCTAAACAGAAGAGGCCAATCAAGATCAATACGACAGAATCCCCCAGCGGATAACAGCCTACGCAGAGGCAACAAAACCAGAAAATCAAAAAAGTCACCCGAATAAGGATAACCGGGATACTCCACCAACGTCAAAAGGACGTCAGCCAATCATAAGGCATCGCTCACCTCAA
This sequence comes from Cajanus cajan, assembly GCF_000230855.2. Lineage (NCBI taxonomy): Eukaryota > Viridiplantae > Streptophyta > Magnoliopsida > Fabales > Fabaceae > Cajanus > Cajanus cajan. The sequence continues at coordinate 14,423,375 of NC_138522.1, read as the reverse complement.
AAAGAGCATCTTTGTGTCTGCATCCCCAAGGAATCAGAATTTCCCCAGTGGGCACCAACTACGCAATGGAAAGTTGGGACACAAGAACCTATGAGTAACTGCACATCCCCCAGATGGATCCCTGCGTTATCCAGCCCTCAGCGGCACCAAAATAAAAAACAACCGTCAAAGCAGCATCGTGGACTGTGGAGACAAAATCATCACAAATCCCTGGAGAGGGCAAACTCACGCTACCAAAGTGACCAGAAGCACGGAGGTATGTAACCCTGGGGAGGGCAAACCGCAGACCCTGGAGAGGGCAAACTCACGCTACCAAAGTGACCAGAAGCACGGAGGTATGCAACCCTGGGGAGGGCAAACCGCAGACCCTGGAGAGGGCAAACTCACACTACCGAGGTCGTCAGAAACACCGAGGTATGCACGAGCCTGGAGAGGCGATGACTAATACTCAGCTACCGACGTCGTCAGAAACACGGAGGTATGCAGCTGCCAACGTCGTCAGAAACACGGAGGCATGCAGACCCTAGAGAGGGCAAACTCACGCTACCGAGGTCGTCAGAAACACCGAGGTATGCACGAGCCTGGAGAGGCGACGACTAATACTCAGCTACCGACGTCGTCAGAAACACGGAGGTATGCAGCTGCCAACATCGTCAGAAACACGGAGGCATGCAGACCCTGGAGAGGGCAAACTCACGCTACCGAGGTCGTTAGAAACACCGAGGTATGCACGAGCCTGGAGAGGCGACGACTAATACTCAGCTACCAACGTCGTCAGAAACACGGAGGTATGCAGCTGCCAACGTCGTCAGAAACACGGAGGCATGCAGACCCTGGAGAGGGCAAACTCACGCTACCGAGGTCGTCAAAAACATCGAGGTATGCACGAGCCTGGAGAGGCGACGACTAATACTCAGCTACCGACGTCGTCAGAAACACGGAGGTATGCAGCTGCCAACGTCGTCAGAAACACGGAGGCATGCAGACCCTGGAGAGGGCAAACTCACGCTACCGAGGTCGTCAGAAACACCGAGGTATGCACGAGCCTGGAGAGGCGACGACTAATACTCACCCTGGAGAGGGCAAACTCAACCTGGAGAGGCTACTCAACAATTTTCCCACCAGAAGACACTACAAGTCGGAAGGATGGCTTACTCCCCGGACAATTGGGTCAACTCCTTTACTTGTCAACCGGTACACAAAAAAGCCGATTGACTAAGTAAAGGGGGGGCAGTTGTAGACCCCTATAATTGTCCGGGTCGGAAATAAGACTCAAAGACTCTGGAAGACCCTAGGATGATTCTTTGTAGGTCTAGAAGTCTTAGAGTAGCTTAGAATAACGGTGTGTGAGGATTGGAGCTCAATACACCCTCCAAGAGGTCCAGTACGGCCGTACTGAGCCATTTGAACTACAATACGGCCATAATGAAATCAATACGGCTGTACTGAAGTTTTTGAACTTCAGTACGGCCGTACTGAATTCAGTACGGCCGTACTGAATTCAGTATGGCCGTACTGTAGTTCAAAAACTCAGTACGGGCCGTATTGACTCCTTAGGCCGTACTGCGCCTCAATCCTATAAATAGGACGTCATTGGCTCGTCCTTCCACACATTGGGAGCATTTCTCCACCCTCTGGCTGAGTATTCTTGGGTTTTTGAGCTATTCTCTGCCCTAGAAATCTCTCCGAGAGCTGATCCGACTAAGTTCTTGAGTTCATGAGCCTTTAGCTTGAGACTCGAACAAGTCGAAGGGAAATCTCTTTGATTTCCATAGTTAATATTTTTAGGGAAAGGAGCGAGCGAACGTGTAGTGGGAAGGAGCGCCAAAAAGCCTCCTAACTCCTTTTTGAATATATAAAAGCCCGCTCCGAAGGTTTCTTTCCAAATCCTTTCTTTTACCGCTATCGCTTTTTGATTGTTGCATTGCACGTTTAAAGCTTTCATCATGTAGATAGTTTACTTATAATCGTTCTAATAAATAGGGGTAGTTTAGTAATTTTACGCTATTATTTATGAAATAATCCGTCATAGGGAACCCGAAAGGGGCGTTGTGGGGTGCTAACACCTTCCCCACACGTAATCGACTCCCTTACCCAACTCTGGTTGTAATGGCCAAAGTTGATTTGCGAAAATCAATTGCCTTATGTCTTTTTCCAATGTTTTGAGTAAAACATTGGTGGCGACTCCAAGAACCCCTTTTTGCGAAAACCACTAATCCATGGAGGGTCCCATTTGGGATTAACACGGATTGGTGAGAATCATTTAACAAAATTGTTAGTTCGATGAGGTCTCAGTTTGAGAATAAGTCGTTCTAACAATCCATCATTTCTCAAAACTAAAAAAAGAGTCCAACCATCGTCGCGAATGCCAATGTCCGTTTCAGCGGGTGGCGACAAGAAGCATCTTTGTGGCGAGGTGCTTCTCGATGGGAAAGAAGAGGAGGTTGCCGCTTTGAAGGTGGACCTCGCGAAGCTGGACGCGGCGAAGACGGGGCTGGAGAAGAAGCTTGAGGAGACTGAGCGGGCTGTCTTGTTCGAGCACAAGAGGGGATTCCTCAAGGTAGCTCGCCAGGCGAGGCTACTCGCACCGGGGTTCGACCTCTCTGCTATAAATTTGGAGAAAGAGGTGCACTTCGGGAGGCTGGTGAAAGAGGATGACCTCCAGGACAGCTCAAGCGAAAATACTTCTACCTAAGTCGATTTTGTCATAGCTTAAGTTATTTTGCTTTGCTTTGTTTTTCTTTTTCTTGAATTAATGTACTGAACTCGTGGAATTCGTTGTACATATATCATTTTTCGAGATTTTGTCTTCGTGCTTTCGATGGTTCTATTTGACCTTCTGTTTTTGAACTTATGTGTTTTGCACTTGTGTGTTTTGTGCTTTTCCGGGGCTCAAACTTGGCCTGATGTAAATAATTCGTATTGAGGTTCGAACTCATCCTTTGGCGAGATAGAGCAATTCAGACCAAGATTCAAATTCGACTTCTGTGTAAAATAAAAATAATGTTTGTCGGGGTCCGTACTTGATCTCGAGTTGGAGTGAGACAAATCGTACCAACGTTCGAACTTGACCTCGATTTAGCGTAAGGTAACTCTTATTAAGGTTCGGACTCGACCTCAGCTTAGAATAAATCGTACCAAGGTTCGGACTCGACCTCGGTGTAAAGTAACTCTTACTAGGGTTCGAACTCGACCCTGGCTTAGAGTGAAATAAATCGTACCAAGGTTCGAACTCGACCTTGGTTTGGAGTGGAATAAATCGTACCAAGGTTTGAACTCGATCTTGGCGTAAAGTAGAATAAATTGTACCAAGGTTCGAACTCGACCTCGGTTTAGAGTGAAATAAATCGTGCCAAGGTTCAAACTCGATCTCGGCATAAAGTAGAATAAGTTGTACCAAAGTTCGAACTCGACCTTGGCGTAAAGTAGAATAAATTGTACCAAGGTTCGAACTCGACCTCGGTTTAGAGTGAAATAAATCGTGCCAAGGTTCGAACTCGATCTCGGCGTAAAGTAGAATAAGTTGTACCAAGGTTCGAACTCGACCTTGGTTTAGAATAAAGCGTCTTATGGTAAAACGATGCAAAATTAAGAGAATATGAATGGAAAAGAATGAGTTATTTCATTGATATTATGTGTGCCTCGTTAAAAACCCTCTCAGCCAAAACCCATTCTATTTTTTGGGACAAAAGACTGAGGCGGGAAAAGAGTGCATGACTCATTCATACAAAATTAGCTGAAATAGAACTTGAGATGCATGGCATTCCAAGTTCGCGGGATGGGTCTTCTGCTGAGCTCTTCTAGTCGGTATGCCCCGTTCTCTAAGTCTTCTACAACTCGGAATGGGCCACCCTAGATGGGTGCAAGCTTTCTGTCTGATGTGTCTTTCCGCGCTTCGCCTAACAGTCGCCATACCAGGTCACCAACTCGGAAAGAGCGAGGTCGCGCTCGCATATTGTATCTTCTGGAAGCTCGGAGTTTACAGGCTTCTTCATGAATTCGAGCTTCGTCTCTGAGCTCGTCAATCAAGTCGAGGTCAGCTGCCATTTCTTAAGCGTTTTGCTTGCTGTTGAAGGCTTGGCGTCGGTGAGATGTTTCCCCGACCTCCACTGGGATCATGGCATCGGTTCCATAAGTCAGCCTATAAGGCGTTTCCTGCGTCGTCGACTAGGGGGGTGCAATGGTATAACCAGAGGATGCTGGGAAGTTTGTCAGCCCATTTCCCCTTGGCATTCCCTAGCCGCTTCTTAAGCTCTCGGAGTATCACCTTGTTTGCAGCTTCGGCTTGACCATTAGTTTGCGGATGTGCCACCGAGGTCGGGAGGTGCTTGATTCTGAGTTCCCGAAGGAAGTCCTCGAAGCTCTGCGCATTGAATTGTCGGTCGTTATCAGTAATAGGGGAATGGGGGATTCCGAACTTGCATATGATGCTCTTCTTGGTGAACTTCCGTATGTTCTCAGTGGTGATCTTAGCAAGTGGACATGCCTCGATCCACTTGGTGAAGTAGTCGATTGCCACCAAGAGGAATTTGAGCTGACCCTTTGCTGGGGGAATGGTCCTATAGGATGTCTATTCCCCACTGGGCGAAAGGCCACGGCGACATCATCTGGTGGAGAGTTTCAGGTGGCTGTCGATGCGTGTTGCCGAACTGTTGGCACTCCTTGCATCTATGTACGTAGGCTTGGAAATCCGACTTCAAAGTGGGCCAGTAGTATCCAGCTCGGAGCACCCTGTTCGCCATTGAGCGTGCCTCGAAATGCATGCCACATATACCTCAGTGGATCTCTTCGACGACATAGTGATGGAACTACTTGGAGAAGATTGTTGATTCTTCAAGTTTTCCATGCAAGGACCGAAGAACTCTTGAGGTTGAACTCCTTGAGGTGGCAAAAACACCTTAGAGGATTCTCCAATGGTGTAGAAGTAATGGAATTGGTTCGGTTACTTCCTAGCTTGTGAAGGAAGCTTGAGGAACCAAGGCAAAGGTTGAAAACCTTTGGTGAGAACCTTAGAGAGAAAATTCTCTTTGGTTTTAGGAGAGACTTTTGGGAGAGAAATCTGAAGTTTTATTTTTCAAATGTTCAAAAGTAAATACAAGTGAAGAGATTACAAATATATAGGGAGAGATAGCTTGTAGTGTAAGCTAACCTTAACCATGGTTCACTAGGAACCATGGTAAGGTGTAACTAACCATCAATGGTTTCTAAAACTTGTAGGAGAAGCTAACCTTGACCATGGTTCACTTAAGAATCATGGTAAGGTCAGCCAAACCTACTAAGGTTTAGAAGCTTGGAAGGCAAGCTTCTAAGCTTGTAGGAGAAGCTAGAAATTTTGGCCAAGAACAAAAAGAATGAGCTAGGCGGCCAAGGCTCAAAAATGCTCCATGATTTATTTAAAAAATATTTGATTTGGTTTAGTTAGGTTCATCATATGATGATGAGTCCTAGCTAAATTAAATCTATAAAATTTTGGAGCAAAATGAGTCTAATATGCAAAATTTTGCCTAGGCCCAATTCTGGCCCAATTACTAGTTACACCCTCAAGCATTGTTAAATGCCACCCCTTTTTCCTACTGAAAAAATATAAAATGAATGTATCAACAAAGGAGGTTAAATGAAGTTAAACTCTCCAAGTAACCCACCCTAAAAAAAATATACAATCACTAATAAAAGCAAGTAAAGTGCCTCACAAATACAAAGGCAAAAATAAGCCTATATAAAGAAACTACTATATGTACAAACATATGAAAAGGTCTTTAAGATCATCCCATTCCTCTTGGTTCTTTTAAGATATCACCTCTTGGATTCCTTGGCCTTGGCCATAATCTATCATCCCTTCCCTCTTGAAAAGGATTTGACCTCAAATCTTGAGGGTCTTCATGATTATTGGCCACACCTACAAATATATAATAAAATTCATTAGAGGTGATATTCTCAACAAATAAATGTGAAAGGTATATCCTAGAAGGAATCCTTTCATGGAACCTAAAGAAATCAATGATACTAGACCTTCTAATATAATGAATAGGATCCTCTCCTAAACATAGACTAGATATATTACTAAATCCTAAAAATGTGCTAAAACTAAAACTATAGCACACTAGAGACTCAATCCTAAAAACTAGAACATCTTGCCTAAAGTACCTGTTCTTACCGGGAATCCGAGGTAGGGATGATCCGCTGGGTAAGATCGGTGAGCCTCCTTCACCGGTATGCTTGCTGCTCCAAGATGGGGGTGGTACCTGCAAAAGAGACTCCGATGCTAAAGTTAGGGTTTGTATGAGTATGAGTCTTGTATAAGTAATGCACGTACCTTGGTGTGAATTAGGGTTTCGTTGGGCCTTGGGCCTGAGATCAGTTATGATCTGATTAGATAGCGGATCTCGTCTAGACCGAGATCTCCCAGCTCATGTCTGAGGTCGTCCTGTGCTGTGATACCGAGCTCGAGCTCGGCATAGCGGTACGGATAGTACACAAGCCCCTCGAGCTCCGAAGACCATAGGTCGAGGAGTTAAGACCGAGCTCGTCAAGTGGCCGTGACCCTTCGCGTACGCTTATCTGTCGACATGCCATGTGTCTCAATTTTCGTTTCTCATTTTGAAACGCGAGGTCGGCGCGTTAATGGGCATGACGGTTATGCAATGATGGCTTCATCCATCATAATGGGCCTCATTTAATGCGTGGTCAGGCGTCTCCCTTGGGTGACACGTGTTGTGACCGTTTTGAATTTTGGGGTGCCCTTTTCTCTCTCTCACGCCTCTTCCCCTTTCCACTTTACTCTTTTCATTCTTGTGGCTTCTTGCGCACGCTGTCTTCTTCGTTTCTATTCGTCCTCCGTCTCTGTTTTCTCTGTTTCCGCCGTCGTTTCCGGCAACCCAGTTGTTGTTAGGGTTATTTTCTAAGGAAGAGTACCAGGTACTTCCTTTCTACAGTTTTCTTTCTCCTTCTTCTGAAATCTCTTCCATTTCTTGATGGCTGGAGAGAGGGGTTTTGCATCTTCTGCGCCTGCCAATGGCAAGGGCAAGGCGCGCGGCAAGGCGGTGGCTATCGGGACGGCAACCGCCGAAAAGAAGAAGGCGGAGAACCTGCCTAAGGATCTCGTCCCCGGCGTTCCTGGCTATGACTGGGTCAGGCGCGACGTGGGGGAGTTCCAGAGCGTATTCAAGTCATTTTTGGAGATTAATGCGATTCGAAGAACGCATAGGATCTGTGAACCTTCCGTCTCCAAATTCGTCTGTCTCGAGCTGTGTCGGCCCGATGAGCGTGTGTATATGGGGAGATCTTCTGACCCTCCCCATTTCTATGTGTATCAGTTTCTTTTCAGGGACTTGGGTGTCTGTCTTCCTTTCACTCAATTTGAGTGTGATTTTTTGAATTTCATAAACTCGGCTCCTTGCCAGTTGCACCCCAATAGTTGGGGTTTTTTGAGGGCTTTCCAGGTCCTGTGTTCAGCTTTGGGGATAGAGGTATCTCTGCCTGTTTTTCTTCATTTTTATCAGTTAAAAATGGGCGTTCTTCCCCACGGTTTGATGTCCTTGAACGGGAGTAAGGCTGGGGGTCTTTTTTCCCTTTACTCCCAGTCGTATAAAAATTTCAAGCAATAATTTTTCCGGGTGGCGCTTGTAGACGTCGACCCATTAGAGGATGGGGCATTCTACTTTGGTGGATTGCCGAGGTTCCCTTTTTACTGGCGGCCGGTCCCGGCTCGGTTTCACGGAGTGGGGGAGTTGAAATTGACGGCTTCGGAGTCGACCGCCATTGAAAATCTTGAAGCACTTCCTTGCCCGCTGGATTGCAAGCTCATCCTGTCGCTTGCGAACTCGGCGTACAAAGAGAGGGGCTTTGAGAGTGAGTATCTCGTCTTCTTTAGATTGTTAGGGCTTGTGAAAGCTTATTTTGCTAATGTATTTGATTTCTTATGTTTGCAGGCATCATGGGCAAGAACAAATGGCGTGAGTTGAAGCATCGCTACAACATCGCCGAGATCGAGGTTTTGGAGCCTCAAGAGGAGGAGGTTTCCCCCCTGAAGACGAACAGGAAGAGGAAGAGGGGGGGTGAAGGAGGTCGGGGGGACCTCCGCCCCTCGGGATACTGAGGAAGTCTCCTCCAAAGCTGCTGATGTTGGCGCGGTGGACCTCACTGGGAGTCCGCCGACCGAGGAGGCTCCGTAGGCAGCCACCGAGAAGGTGGCACAGGCCGCTGAGCCCGTTGCTCAGGCTGTCGAGGTGGTCACCTAGTGTGCTTAGCAGGTCACCCAGGCTGTTGTGGTGAGTACCCCGCGTTTTGTTTTTTCTTGTATCTTCTTTCTCGTTCTTTTGTCTTCTGATATAGGGTCATTTTTTGCAGGTAGGGGATGCTACCGAGATCCCGAAGGTCCTGAGCTCGGAGATGCCCGAGATGGGTGTTCTTGTTGCTGAGCAGGGGATGTCTGCTGCGGCTTCTGCTGCTACCGGGGTTGACGGCAAGGGGTCGAGTTCTGAGGTCCCAACAGCTACGCCTGCAGCTTCGGCGCCTTCGTCTAGTCCATTGCAGGGGGCCTCTCGGAGCCAATACATTGCACATCGCTTTGGGAAGGACCGCTTTGAGGTGCGTTTGGACCATGTGAGTGCCTCGGCTGACATGGATTCGCTGTGGAGTGCGGGGGTGACCGCTGATAAGTTCTTCCCCAAGGGTTCACTAAGCTCGGAGGACCAGGGGATGATCGAAGAAGTCGGGCCCGTGGAGGGTCTTGACGCTGCCCAGGTCTTTCTATAGAGGACTATGGCTATTGTGGACCACTAGAAGCATAAGTGGTCCAGGCAGCAGGAGGATCTGGTCAGTTTGAGGAGCCGAGTTCAGCCCTTGAAGGAGGAAGCCAAGGCCTTGAGAGAGGAGAGCAAAGCCTTAAAGGATGAGAACCGGGCCTTGGCAGGAGCTCTCGGGGATGCCAAGCTGCAGAACGGGGCTGAGCTTCAAGCTACTCGGAGGGAGGTGGAGAGGATCCGGAAGTCTTTGGAGATCACTCTAAGATCTAACGAGACTTATGCTGCTCAGGTTCATGATTTGTAGGAACTCTCCAGCTCTTCCCGGGCTCGAGTGCGCATCTTGGAGGATGAGGTCACTGCGCAGAAGGCCGAGTTGGTGGCGGCGGCCGAGAAGCGTCTTTGTGACGAGGTGCTTCTCGGTGGACAAGTAGAGGAGAATGCTGCTCTGAAGGTGGACCTGGCAAGGTTGGAGGAGGCAAAGACGGGGCTGGAGAGGAAGCTCGAGGAGACTGAGCAGGCCGTCGTCTTTGAGCACAAGAGGGGGTTCCTCAAGGTAGCTCACCAAGCTAGGCTTCTCGCACTGGGGTTCGACTTCTCCGCCAAGCACGTGGAGAAGGAGGTCTGCTTTGGGAAGCTAGTGAAGGAGGACGACCTCGAGGATAGCTCCAGTGAGAACGCCTCCGCCTAGGCCGCCTTTGTAATAACTTAGCTTAATTTTCTGCGCTTTATATTTTTTCTTGAATTCCTATGTTAAACTCTGTGAACACCATTGTGTATATATTCGATGGTTCTTTTGTTTTTCGAACTTGTGTGTTTTTGTGCTTGCTTTGCGTTTTTCTGGGGCTCAATTTGGGCCTGATGTGACTGATTTGTTCTTCGGCTCGAACTCAACCTTTAGAATGCCGTAAATTGTACCAAGGTTCGAACTCGACCTTGGTTTTAGGGTGCAATATATCGTGTTAGGGTTCGAGTTCGTCCTCGATATGACGTAAGGTAATTCGTACTATGGTTCGAACTCGACCTCGAGCTGATGATGCCAAGATTCGAACTTGACTTCGGTTTGAAGTAGAATGATCTGTATGGAGGTTCAAATTCGACCTTGATTTTTCGTAAGGTAATTCTTAGTAAGGTTCGAACTCGACCTTGCCGAGGCTCGTACTCGTCCTCGGGCTAGAGTAGAATGAATTGAATGAAGGTTCAAACTCGACCTTGACTTGATCGTGCCAAGGTTCGGATTCGACCTCAGGCGGATTATACCAAGATTCGAACTCGATCTCGGACTAAAGTAGAATAAATTGAATGAAGGTTCGAATTTGACTTGACTTGATCGTGTCAAGGTTCATATTCGACTTCAGGCGGATTATACCAAGATTCGAACTCGATGTCGGACTAAAGTAGAATGAATTGAATGAAGGTTCGAATTCAACCTTGAATGTGATCGTGGCAAGGTTCGAACTTGACCTCGGGTTTAAGCAAAATGCATTAAGGTTTAAACTTGACCTCGGGTTTAAGCAAAACACATTAAGGTTCGAACTCGACCTCAGGTTTAAGAAAAACTCATTAAGGTTTGAACTCGACCTTAAGTTTAAGCAAAACGCATTAAGGTTCGAACTTGACCTCGGGTTTAAGCAAAACGCATTAAGGTTCGAACTCGACCTCGGGTTAGCATAAAGCATCTTGCGGCAAAATGATATAAGACTAAGAGAATGTGAATGGAACGGAATGAGTTATTTTATTGATTGTTTGTATGTGCCTCGTTAAAAACCCTCTCAGCCAAAATCCATCTTTCTGTTTTTTGGGATAAAAAGCTTAGGCGGGAAAAGAGTGCACAACTCATTCGTACAAAGTTAACTGAAGTAAAACTTGAGATGCGTGGCATTCCAAGTTCGCGGTATGAACTTTCCGCTGAGTTCTTCCAGTTAGTATGCTCCGTTTTCCAAGTCTTCTACAACTCGGAATGGGCCACCCCAGGTGGGTGCAAGCTTTCCATCTGATGTGTCTTTCCGAGCTTCGCCTAGCAAACGCCACACCAAGTCGCCAACTCGGAAAGAGCGAGGTCGTACTCGTGTATTGTATCTTCTGGAAGCTTGAAGCTTGCAGGCTTCTTCGTGGATTTGAGCTTCGTCTTTGAGCTCGTCAACTAGGTTAAGGTCAGTTGCTAACTCTCGAGCGTTCTACTCGCTGTTGAAGACTTGGCTTCGGTGAGATGTCTCTCCGATTTCCACTAGAATCATTGCATCAGCTCCGTAAGTCAACCTGTAAGGCGTTTCTTGCGTTGTTGACTGGGGGGGTGCAATGGTATGTCCAGAGGATGCTAGGAAGTTCCTCAGCCCATTGCCCCTTGGCATTCCTGAGGCGCTTTTTGAGTTCTCAGAGTATCACCTTGTTAGTTGCTTCGGCTTGACCATTAGTTTGCGGATGTTCCACTGAGGTCGGAAGATGCTTGACTCTGAGTTCCCGAAGAAAGTCCTCGAAGTCCTGCGTGATGAATTGTCGACCGTTATCAGTAACAAGGGAATGAGGTATCCCGAACCTGCATACGATACTCTTCCAGGTGAATTTCCGTATGTTCTCAGTGGTGATCTTAGCGAGTGGGCATGCCTCGATCCAATTGGTGAAGTAGTCGATTGCCACCAGGAGGAACTTGAGCTGACCCTTCGCTGGGGGGAATGGTCATAGGATGTCCATTCCCCACTAGGAAAAAGGCCACGACGACATCATCTGGTGAAGAGTTTCAGGTGGTTGCTGATGTGAGTTGCCGAATTGCTGGCATTCTTTGCACCTTTGTACGTAGTCCTGGCAATCCGATTTCAAAGTGGGCTAGTAGTATCCTGCTCGGAGTACTATGGTCGCCATTGAGCGTGCCCTGGAATGCATGCCACATATGCCTCGGTGGATCTCCTCGATGACATAGGTTGCCTGAGGTGAAGTTAAGCATTTGAGCAGTGGCGTAGAGATGCCACGCTTGAACAATTCATCGCCGACGATCACGAACTTGGCCGACCTCAACCTCATCTTCCGAGCTTCGTCCCTATCTTCGGGCAAAACTCCTTCCTTCAAGTAGCTCCAAATGCCTGTCATCCATCCCTGGTCTTCACTGTCGCTAGTGTTGACGACCTTGTCGTCCAGGCTGGGTGAGTGCAAGGTCTCCTAGATGATGGTCTGATGTTGTTCGGGGCATTTGGTGCTGGCGAGCTTTGACAGGAGGTCAGCCTTGGTGTTTTGTTCTCGCGGTACATGCTGTATAGTGAACTCGTCGAAGGACGAGATCTGTTGTGATGCCATGTGGAAATACCGGTGGAGGAGAATGTCCTTGGCCTGGTATGTTCCGCTGAGCTGCTCTACCATGAGTTTTGAGTCACTGTTGCAACTCACTCTCCGAGCTCTGAGATCATGGGCCAACCTTAGCCCTACGAGAAGTGCCTCATACTCTGCCTGGTTGTTGGTCACCTTGAAGCTAAACTTTAGAGATTGCTCCAAAGTGACTTGGTTCGGTCCTTCCAAGATGATACCTGCACCACCACCTTTAGAGTTGGAGGACCCGTCAACGTGTAAAGTCCATACCTGTGGTTCCTCGGTTGAGGTAGGCGTGAGCTCGGCTACGAAGTCGGCCAGGCATTGAGCTTTCAGGGCGCCGCGACTTTCGTACTGGATGCCGAACTCGGAAAATTCTACCGACCAAGCTATCATCCGTCCGGCGAGCTCCGGCTTTCTCAGGATCTGCTTGATTGGGTAGTCGGTTTTAATGACTACTTGGTGGCTTTGGAAGTAAGGTCGGAGGTGCCGAGCTGCGGTGACAAGTGCCAGTGCCAGCTTCTCGATCATGTGGTACCGCTTCTCAGTGTCTTGGAGGACTCGACTGATGAAGTAGATCGGCGTCTGCACTTTCTGGTGCTCTTGTATTATAACTGCACTGATGGCATTTTCTGCTACGGCCAAGTAGAGGAGGAGGTCGGTTTTGTGATTCGGCCTCTACAGGATTGGCGGGGTCGTGATAAAGGTTTTGAAGCTTTTGAAAGCCTCCTTGCATTGGTCCGTCCATTCAAAGTTCTTCGGCTTCCGCAGTAGGGTGAAGATGGGCCCTGCCTTGTCCGCCAACCTGGGGATAAAACGGGAAAGGGAGACCATCCTTCCTGCCAGACGCTGGACATCTTTCACAGTCTAGGGACTCTGCATCTGAATGATGGCTTTGAACTTTTCCGGGTTGGCCTCGATCCCCCTGCTAGTGATCATGAAACCAAGGAACTTACCTCCCTGGACACCGAAGACGCACTTCTCTGGATTGAGACGCATGTTGTGTCTCCTGATCTGGCCGAACACCTCGGCGAGATCGGCAGCATGGTCCGTGGCCGAGGTGGTTTTAACCACCATGTCGTCAACATATACTTCCATGTTACGCCCGATCTGCTGGTGGAAAACTTTGTCCATCAGCCGTTGGTAAGTGGCCCCTGCGTTCTTGAGACCGAAAGGCATCACTCGATAACAGTAATTGGCGTGATCGGTGATGAAGGATGTATGCACCTCGTCAGGTGGGTACATCATTATCTGGTTGTACCCGAAGTAGGCGTCGAGGAAACTAAGGAGGGCGTGCCCGGACGCTCCGTCGACCAGCTTGTCATTGCTCGGCAAGGGGTATGAGTCCTTGGGGCATGCTCTGTTCAAGTCGGTATAGTCGACGCACATCCGCCACTTTCCTGAGTTCTTTTTTACAAGCACCATGTTTGCCAGCCATGTGGTGTACCTGACCTCACGGATGAAGCCAGCGTTCAACAATTTTTGTGTCTCAGTGATGATGGCTTCCCGCCTTTCAACCCTGACCTTCTGCTTCCTCTGAGCCACGGGTTTCGCTTCCTTGTGAATTGCTAACCTGTGATAGATGAAGTTAGCGTCTATACTTGGCATGTCGGCACTAGACCACGTAAAGAGGTCGGGGTTCTTGGAAATTTCAGCCTCGATCTGTTGTCGTAACTCCGGGCTCAACTGCCTGCTGATCTTCGTGCATTGCCCCGGGAGTTTTCTGATCTGGAGGTCATCGAGCTCATCGATGGGACTTGGTCGATCATCATGGGAATCGGACCTCGGGTTGAGGTCAGTGATCTCCACGTGGTTGATGTGAGCCACTGTAGGAGGATCGCTCTTGCATCGCTCGCCGGACGAGGAGATTTTTAGACTCTCGGTGTAGCACTGCCGAGCTGTCTTCTGGTTTACCTTGACAGAAATAATCTTCCCATCACTCCCTGGGAATTTCATGGTGAGGTGTGGGGTGGACACCACTGCTTCGAGTTGATTCAAGGTCGGCCTCCCAATAATTATGTTGTAGGAAGTGTTGGCTTCCACGAGGAGGTATCGGACCATAATCCGCCTTGTGTTTGGAGAGGTCCCAAAAGTTGTCAGCAGGTCCACGTATCCCCGAGTGTGTACTCGCTCTCCTGCAAAACCGACTAAGGGCTCTGTGTGAGGTTGGATGAGAGAGTGAGGGATGTCTAAATTGAGGAACTTCGGCCAATATAGGACGTCAGCCAAGCTCCCTTGGTCGATCAGTGTCTTGTGGACCTCCCAATTAGCTACCTCCATGGCGATGACCATGGGGTCATCCTGGTTGGGGCTGACGCTAGTGTAGTCGTCGTCGGTGAAGGTGATGGACGGTGAGCTTTGGTGCGAAGTCGAGGTAGTGGAGTGGACGTTGTTGATATTGCGCAGGTGTCTCTTCTGGGCTGAGCTACTGGCACCGCCCCCTGCAAAACCACCTGTAATTGTGTTGATTACTCCCCGTAGGGGAGTTGACCCTGTTTCTTGGGTTACCTCGGCTTGCACTGCTCCACCAACATTTTGCTGAGAGCCAGAGGGTTGGTCCGTGCGAGCTCCCGAACCACGACCTCTGCCTCGTCCTCGTCCACCATAGCCTCCTCGGTGACCTTGCTGTCATTGGACATATTGGCCGAGGTGGCCTACCTGTATGAGCTTCTCAATACGGTCTCAGAGTGTGTGGCACTCTTCAGTGGTGTGACCATGGTTTCTGTGATACCGACAGTGATTGGACTTGTCCGCACTATTGGGAGTGTGACCTGGTGGTGGCAGGGTGAGTAGGTTGTTGTTACTGGCCTCCTCCAGGATGTGAACTTAGGGCGTATTCAGGGGAGTGTAGAAGTCGTATCTCCCCCCCTTGTTTGTCCGAGTAGTTTTCCTGAACTGGCTGTCGTTGGTGATGGAGGACCATCCATGGTACTTCATGTGAAACCCATCACATGGTTCATGACTATGACCAATTTGAGTAGTATAGTATTTTATTTTTATTCTTCCAATTTTACCCTTGTATTTTGGGGTATTTTAGTCAGGATTTATTTTCCTTGTATTTCCCATTTTACCCTTGTATTATGGGGTGCTTTAGATGATTAGGTTTTTAATTTGGGCTAGGGTATCACATTAGGAGGTGACGCCTATTTTTGGTGAGCATTGGATGTATTTTTGGCGATAGAAAGGCTTAGGCCCAAGTGGAGGGCAAAGGTTGCATGGTCTTATCATACACCTAGATATAGCCAATCTAAACCCATAGATTCCATCCTTGGCCACAAAGTTGCATCTAGGGTTTATTTACATTTCATTTGGAGTGCATTAGCCATATGAATTTCGGCCATGCACATCTCAAATGAAACCCTAGATACCTCCCCTCCTATAAATACCCAACACCCCACCACTTGTAAATACTTTGGATTATATGATATTGAGTGAGCCTTTTGTGCCTCAAAATCCATCCTTAGTCACTAGTTAGTTTCGGATAACCTCCTCCTATCTCCACCCTTGGAGAATAGGAAACCTAGAGTGGCCTCCACCTACACTTGGAGTGAGCCAAATTGAGCAACCATACACCAACCCCTCTAAACACTTCCGCCCAAACACCTCCTATTCACGCCTATCTTCATTCCTTCACCATAACCCTCCCTTTGTCTAGCCTTTGGTGAGCTTAGATCAAGGGCAAGGTCTCCTCCCTTCACACTCTACATCAACCATGGAAGGAGGAAGCCATCAAGTGGTATGAAGAGCCATGTTCATCAAGGGTAAAATCTAGTCCTTCTTGTCTTCTTGTTGTCTTTTTCTATTCGGTCATTTCTTGCCTCCTTGTTTCTTTGTGTGGCCGAATAGTTTTGGGTTCACACCTTGTTCCTTGTGAGCCTTCCTTGCCATTTTTTTTAGGTTCCATTGTTAGGTTATTGCCATGCTTTTCTAAATTTTTGGTTGAGTCTCATATGAACATGCCATGAACATGCTTTTTGATTTTTGAATCCACCTAAAGTTTTGTCATTTTTGTTTCCTATATTTTGTCTACATAAATTCCATGTATGTGCCAAACACTTTGCATGATTACATGAACAAAAAAATATGCCATATTGCATGACATAGTGGGCGTGACATATAGCTTTCTTTTTAGGAGTCATTCATGCATGCTACCTAGTCCTAGCATGTTCTATGTGATTTTTGATTTCCATGTGTAAACATTTCCTTGCACATGCATAACCGCCCACTCTCCTTGCATTCTCACTTGATTTGGTCATCTTTCTATGCCTAAAGAAACCCTAAAAGAATCTAAGAGGTGTGCTGAAAAATTTTGTGCAAACAACTTGTACTAGATAGTACACATCTTTTTCCACTCAAAAGATACCTTACACACCTCTAAAATCACGCCACTTGTCTTCATCTCTTCTCCTAAAATTTGACCTAATTTTCACGACCCACAAGTGCAAAACCTAAGCAACAATGGGCTGAACATTAAAGAAAAGAAATTGGACCCAAGAAGCATAAAAGAAATTGACGTGAAAAATAGAACAAAAGAAGAAAAAGTATCAAAAAGAAAAAAATTGGACCAAAAAGGACTTGTTGCTAGACTTGTGGACTTGGACCCTTTACCTAAGCATTTGGAGTTGGACTTGTGACATTTTTTTGACCATTGTTGAGACCTTAATATTGGCTGGACCGAATCACTAAAAGACTTAATCAAGTGAGCATAAACACTAATCCACTCTAGTGCCTTTCTAGGATTAATCTTTTGTGTGCTTCCTTTTTTTAATTGAGTCTTAATTTTTAGTTTGTCTTTCTTTGGCCTCTTTTGTTTTGTCTCCATCAATTCTCCTTGAGTTTAGCCTTCCTAATTGTGCTTTTTTAGTTTTATTTCTTGGACTCTTGCTCTTTGGGTTGGTTTCATTTTACTTGTAGGTGAAGAACTTCTCCTAGCAAACTAGCACACCTTTGGTGGATTTGAGTGGAGGAGTGAACCGAATCCAAACCTAGCCTTTGGAGGGATTTCACTACACTAAAAGGAGTAATCAAACACTTGGAGAGGACTAACAAGTTTGCTCTTTGTGAAGGAACCCAAGTGGAGGAGTTTGAAGACTTAGACTTGTGCCAAATTGTTTTGTAAGAAATGAAGAAAAGGCTTAGTGATTTTTACTTGATAGGGCTTGGTTATTAAGTGATTCTTTGTAGTCCACCTCCCCTTGAAAGTTCACTTTGTACACTTAGGCCTTTTCCTACCTATCTTGCACCTTGAAAACCTTTTGTAAAAACTCTTTTATCACTCACTCTTTGTGAAAACCTTTTCAAACCTTTTTGAAAACAATTTGTGAAAACCTTTTCTTGATCAAAGATGAGTGATCATTCTAGTGTCCATGGTCATAATTCTCGTAGTACTAGGTCTAGTGTTAGGGATGAACTTAGGGAATTGAAAGAGTACCTAAGAAAAAAAGAAGAGGAAAATATAAAAAGAGAGGAAGAATTGAGAAGAAAAGAAAAAGAGTTTGAAAGA
Organism: Cajanus cajan; assembly: GCF_000230855.2. Classification (NCBI taxonomy): domain Eukaryota; kingdom Viridiplantae; phylum Streptophyta; class Magnoliopsida; order Fabales; family Fabaceae; genus Cajanus; species Cajanus cajan. Next base: position 14,405,834 of record NC_138522.1, on the reverse strand, counting down.
AATAATGAAGAAATAAAAAGATTGCTTGAAAGACTAGTTGTGGGAGGAGAGACTAGTGGTTCAAGACCAAGAGTCACTTCTCCTCAACCCTCAAGAGGTAAGGGGCATGTGCATTCAAGTTTTCATGAGGAGGAAGGGCATCATACCCAACCTCCAAGTGATATCTTCTTTAGTAGTCATCACAATGATGATTACTATCAAAGACCCCCAAGGTATCATAGAAATAGGGAGTCTTCCAATAGGGAACCCAACATCACTCTTCCCCCATTTCATGGCAAAGATAATGTTGAAAATTATCTAGATTGGGAAATGAAAGTGGAACAACTTTTCTCTTGCCATGGAGTGAGTGAAGATAGGAAGGTTTCTTTAGCAACCCTTAGCTTCCAAGGGCATGCTATGTATTGGTGGACCTCCTTAGAAAAAGAAAGGAGAATAAACCATGAGCCTCCAATTCAATATTGGAATGAGCTCCGTAGTGCCTTGAGAAGGAGGCATATTCCTCCATACTATGACCGAGAGCTTATGGATAAGCTTCAAAGATTGAAACAAGGGTCATCTAGTGTGGAAGAATATAGGCAATCTATGGAGTTGCTCATGATGAGGGCTGGGATTAGGGAGGAAGAGAGGACCACAATCTCTAGATTTCAAAGTGGTCTTAATCTTGAGATAAGAGACAAAGTTGAACTTCTACCTTATAGGGATTTGAATGAACTAGTTCAACTTTGTTCAAGAGTGGAGCATCAACTTACAAGAAAACCTTTTCGAAAAGAATCCACTCCCTCTTATTCCAAGAATTTTAAGAAGGAAGGCCACTCTTCCCTACCTTATCCCAAAGAAGAAAAAGAAAAAGAAAAAGAAAAATAAAATTCATCTTTTAAAGCACCTTCCAAAAAGTCTAAGTCAAGTGAAATCAAGTGCTTTAAGTGTCTTGGAAGAGGACATATTGCTTCTCAATGTCCTACAAAGAAAACCATGGTTTTAAAAGCCCAAGATCACTATAGTAGCCTTGATGAAGCTACTTCATCTTCCTCTAGTAGTGAAGAAGAAGCCATAGACTCCGAGGAAGAAATTTTACCTTGTGAAGGAGACTTACTATTAGTTAGAAGGCTTCTTAACAATCAACCTAGTGACATTGAACAATCTCAAAGAGAGAACTTGTTTCAAACAAAATGCAAAATTCTAGAAAATACTTGTTCTCTCATTGTAGATAGTGGGTCAACTTCAAATTGTTGTAGTACTAGATTGGTTGATAAGTTAGCCTTGACTACAAAACCTCATCCTAAACCTTATAGAATGCAATGGATCAATGAGGAGAAAGGTGTTGTAGTTAACCAACAAGTAAGCATACCAATCTCTATTGGCAACTATAAAGAAGATGTTTTGTGTGACATAGTGCCATTAGAGGTTAGTCATGTCTTGCTTGGGAGGCCATGGCAATTTGACAAGCACATAATCCATGATGGCCTCACCAATAAAATACGTTTCCAACACTTAGGTAAGAAGTTTGTGTGGTGTCCTCTATCACCCTCTCAAGTGAATGAGGACCAACTCAAACTAAAGGCTAAGAAAGATGATGAAGAGAAAAGTAAAAACAAAAACAAAAAGAAAAGAAAAGAAAAAAAGAATTTTTCCTTTGAAGACAAAGGGCTAGGTTCAAAAGAACCTTAACCCTTGTGCCATCCTCCTTCTTTTGGTGCCAAAGAAAGATGGCAATGGAGGATGAGCACCTTTTTAAAAGCCATCATTGCATAAAAGGCACCCAATCCCTAAGTTAGATGATTTGGTGAATGAATTGCATGGGTCAATAATTTTTAAATGGTGATGCCTCTTTGGCTCTCCCCTTTGCCCTAAGCACTTTCATTCAACAAATTGTGTACTTAAGGATTGCATAGTTAAGTTTTAATATTTTACTCCCCTAATTTTGGTTTCACTTCTTTTGAAGGATCAATGGAATTGGAAGAGCTTAAAGATTTGAGGTCAAATCCCTCTCAAGAAGGAGGGGATGATGGAGGACCATCCATGGTACTTCATGTGAAACCCATCACATGGTTCATGACTATGACCAATTTGAGTAGTATAGTATTTTATTTTTATTCTTCCAATTTTACCCTTGTATTTTGGGGTATTTTAGTCATAGGATTTATTTTCCTTGTATTTCCCATTTTACCCTTGTATTATGGGGTGCTTTAGATGATTAGGTTTTTAATTTGGGCTAGGGTATCACATTAGGAGGTGACGCCTATTTTTGGTGAGCATTGGATGTATTTTTGGTGATAGAAAGGCTTAGGCCCAAGTGGAGGGCAAAGGTTGCATGGTCTTATCATGCACCTAGATATAGCCAATCTAAACCCATAGATTCCATCCTTGGCCACCAAGTTGCATCTAGGGTTTATTTACATTTCATTTGGAGTGCATTAGCCATATGAATTTCGGCCATGCACATCTCAAATGAAACCCTAGATGCCTCCCCTCATATAAATACCCAACACCCCACCACTTGTAAATACTTTGGATTATATGATATTGAGTGAGCCTTTTGTGCCTCAAAATCCATCCTTAGTCACTAGTTAGTTTCGGCTAACCTCCTCCTATCTCCACCCTTGGAGAATAGGAAACCTAGAGTGGCCTCCACCTACACTTGGAGTGAGCCAACTTGAGCAACCATACACCAACCCCTCTAAACACTTCCGCCCAAACACCTCCTATTCACGCCTATTTTCATTCCTTCACCATAACCCTCCCTTTGTCTACCCTTTGGTGAGCTTAGATCAAGGGCAAGGTCTCCTCCCTTCACACTCTACATCAACCATGGAAGGAGGAAGCCATCAGTTGGTGACCATCATCTTGTCTTTGTGGCCACTGTCAGGTTTCGCTTGTGATTTTCCGCGAACCTGGTCACGAAAGGCAGAATGTTCCTCCATTTGGATGTACCCAGCAGCACGGGCACGGAGCTCGTCCATATCGCGAGGAGCTTCACGACATAGACTGTCGACGAACGGTCTAGGTTTGAGATTCCAGATTCCAGATTATTACCGAGATGGTGGCAAATCGTTCCATGAACGTTGGTTCATCGTCACCCTGTCAGAGACTAGCAGGGGTAGCTGATGTTATGTGATGAGGTCGGCTTGTCGCATACTGTGCTGTGAACCGTCTGACCAGGGTGCCGAAGTTGTCAATTGACTCGGTAGGTAGCTGGGTGTACCAGTTGAGCGCGGCCCCTTTGAACGAGGTCAGAAAAACCCTACACAGAATAGCATCTTTATTGGTGTAGAGGTTTACCTGTGTGGTGTAAAAGTCGATGTGCTCATCTGGGTCCGTCGTGCCGTCGTAGCAGTCGAGGTGGAGAGGCTTCCATCCGAGAGGGAGTGGCGTCTCCATAATGCCATCCACAAAAGGATGATGGTGGAATGTTGGTTGATCCCCTACGACATGAGTAGGAGCATTGCTGACCTCATGGGCTGATTTGTGCGTCGGTTTATGAGATCGATGTGTGGCAGGCTTTGGAGTCAGTGTCCTATTCGCTGTTGGCGGTTGAGAAACCGAGTGCCCCTCTTCCTCGTTTAGGTGACTTGGTTGAGGGGGTTGATCAAAGGTGCGCCATGGTAGCTGAGCGCGAATACGCTCATTCTCGGCGCACAGCACCGCTAGGTCTGCTTCATTGGCGGTTTACATCGCGGCTAGGTCAGTTTCGTGCTTGGCACGCATGTTTTGCAGATCGGCGGTGTGTTGCTGCCGCATCTGCTCGACCTGCTCGATCAACCTTCTCAATGCTGCTTCATTGTCCATGGTAGTTGCGTGATCTAGGTCGTCTGTTGCGCGTCTGCTATGGCTTCTGGTGAAAACCATAAGTGTGGCCGATAAGAGCTGTCTTGATCGGCCCCACGGTGGGCGCCAAATGTTCTTACCGGGAATCCAAGGTAGGGATGATCCGCTGGGTAGGATTGGTGAGCCTCCTTCGCCGGTACGCTTGCTGCTCCAAGACGGGGGTGGTACCTGCAAAAGAGACTCCGATGCTAAAGTTAGGGTTTGTATGAGTATGAGTCTCGTATAAGTAATGCACGTACCTTGGTGTGAATTTGGGTTCCGTTGGGCCTTGGGCCTAAGATTAGTTATGATCTGATTAGATAGCGGATCTCGTCTAGATCGAGATCTCCCAGCGCATGTCCAAGGTCGTCTTGCGCTATGATACTGAGCTCGAGCTCGGCATAGCGGTACTGATAGTACAGTACCCTATGTGGTAACCTAGGCATTTCCTTGAAAATAAGGAAAATACTACTAAGAAATTTTCTAAACAATTTTGGATTATATTATTTGTTGGATAGTTATGGAAAGAATTTGTCACAAAGAACCTTGAAGGATCATATGTTATATCCAACAAATAATATATTCCATAAATTGGGTGCATTATTGACACAACTAAGGTAGGAAAAGTCCTACACAAAGGAAGGCTATCTACCTTGGGCACCACCAAGGAAGTAGCATGAGAAGTAGAACTAAGTGAAGTCCACTTCTCTTTCACCAAATCTTGATGTTGAGATTCTTTTTCTTTAAAAATAATGGATTTGTGAATCTCTTCTTCAAGACTAGTGGCAGTGTGAGGGTAAGAGTTAAGGTCTTTATGAATAAAAAGAATATTTTTCGTAGGTTTTCTAGTAATAAAGCAATTCTCTTTCGCAATAACTCCTTTAGAGGATATTTCTTCCTCTTTACTCTTCCCTACTTTCTCACTTGTGCTTGATCCTCAGCCACTTGTTGAGGTGAGAGAGGATAAAGTACAAATTTCTTTTCCTTATGAATGAAGGTAATTTCATTAGTAAGACCATTATGTATAGTTTTCTTTTCAAATTGCCATGGTCTTCCTAACAAAATATGACAAGCTTCCATTGGTACTATATCACATAAAGCTTGGTCCTCATACTTCCTAATAGAAAACTTAACCTTCACTTGTTGGTCAACTACTATGTCACCATCCTTATTAAGCCATTGCAAATGATAAGGTTGAGGATGTGGCTTAGTAATTAAACTCAACTTTTTAACCAACCTAGTGCTACAAAAGTTGCACCATGAACCACTATCAACAATGAGAGAACAAGCATTATTTAAAACATTACATCTTGTATGAAAGATGTTCTCTCTTTGTCATAGGGTACCTGATGGAATAACACTAAGGCCAAGAAGTCCAAGAGGTGATGTATTGAAGGAGGCAAAAGGAATGGGTTAGTTTTGAAAAAAAAAACATAGGAGGAGTGAGCCCACTTTTGGGCCTTAGCTCCTAAGATTTTCTTAGCATAGCATTTATTCCTATTTTGTCCTTGTATTTGATTTCTTATTTTACCCTTGTATTTTGGGGTATTTTAGTCTTAGAATTTATTTTACTTGTATTTCCAATTTTACCCTTGTATTTTGGGGTATCTTAGTCATAGGATTTATTTTCTTTTGTATTTCCCATTTTACCCTTGTATTATGTGGTGTTTTAGGTCATAGGATTTTATTTTTGGGCTAAGGTATTTGATTAGGGTGGGAACAAAAACCTATACATATTTTTGTGGCTATTGGACCTATTTTTGGTGTTAGAAAGGCTTAGGCCCAAGTGGAGGGCAAAGGTTGCATGGTCTTATCATGCACCTAGATGTAGCCTAACTAAACCCAAAGATTCCATCCTTGGCCACCAAGTTGCATCTAGGGTTAATTTGGGTTTCATTTGGTGTGCATTTGGCACCCTAAATGCAACCATAGATGCCTCCCACTCCTATAAATACCCTAGGCACCACACCTTGTAAATACTTTGGATATTGAATATAAAGAGAGCCTTTTGTGCCTTTATATCTTTCCTTAGTCACCCTTGGCTAATTCGGCCACCTCCCTCCCATCTCCACCTTGAGAGAAACAACCCTAGAAGTGACCTTCATCATCATGAAGTGAGCCAACCCTAGAGTACCCTTCTCAAGCATTTCCTCAAACACCTTCTACCCAACTTCCATTTTCGTCCATTCCATCATCATCCACCCTAAAACTTTGTGCCACCTTTGAAGAACTTGATCCTTGGAGAAGGCGTCCTATTCTTTGCTCATCATCTCATGTCCATGCAAGTAAGGATGCCATCATGTGGTATCTAGAGCCTTTGTTCTTCAAGGGTAACTTTTCCATCTTTGGTATTTTTGGTCATGTCATTTGTGTCTCCTTGAATGTTTAAATTTTTTGCGTGATTGAGTCATCATCTTGTCATATATCATGATTCTTATTCCTCATTTTCATGTATTGATTCATGCCTCATTATTCTTGTGAATCATCTTGGTGCTTTAGGCTTCCTTGCTAGGGTTCCTACCATTTTTTCTTTAAAATTGAGTTGCTGGAAATTTTTGGGCTGCATGATATAATGATGTTTTTCATTTTATAATCCATATGGTTTTGTCATAAGCTTGTTTCCTTTGAACTACCTTGAAAGAAATTCCAAGTTTTTATGTTTAGCCTTTGAAATGAACAAAAAATGACATGCATGCCACTTGTTTGATAAAATGGCTGTGAGTCCTTGATGTGCTTTAGAGAGTCAATCATGCATGCTAATTAATTCTAGCATGTTCTACATTCCTAAAATATCATGTGTGATTAATTTCTTTGCACATACTTGCTTTAAAATTTTCGGCCACTTTGTGTATTCCATGGTGCACTTAGCATGCCTATGTATTGTTTGATGTTTTGAGTATGAAAATGCCTTTTATGTGCAAGTTCTTGTTGCTGGACATTGCACATTAAAATCCTTAAGAAGACACTCAAAACTTGTCTCTTTAAGCCATTGTAAGTTGCTAAAAAGATACTCCAAGGACTTACTCATCAAACTAACAAACACAAGTGTAAAACCCAAGCAAAGGAGAACTATAAAATTCAAAAAAAAAAAAGAGTATTGGCTGGACTTTTGGACCTCAAAACCGTGACCTAGTCAAGTGTCAAAAGAAACAAAAGAAACAAAATCAAAAGAATCAAAGACAAAAGAAAAAGGGAACCTTTGCTAGACTTGTGGAGTTTGGACCCAAAATTTTCATACCTTAGCACTTGGAGTTAATCTTGGACTATTGGACAATGCTTATTTACCTTATGAGACATTTAATCAAACACCTTAAGTGCATTATTTTCTTTTAAGCCTACTTGTTGAATTCTATTCTAGTGCCATTCTAGGACTTACTCTTTTGTGTGCTTGCATTTTGTTAATGTGCCTTAATTTTAGTTTTTGAGTCTTTTTTTCCACTCTTAAGTTTGTCTCAACAAATCCACTTGAGTTTAGCCTTTTTAATTGTGCCTTTTTAGTTTTCTTCCTTGGCCTCTTGTACTCTTGGGTTGTGTTTTCTTCTTGACCTAGGTGAGGAAAGCTTCTAAACACCACACACTTTCTTGGTGGATTGAGTGAAGGGGCTGTCCGATTTAAGTTCAAGGAACTTTGGAGGATCACACCAAATCAAAGAGTGCAAACACCATTGAAAGGCTAACCTTGGGTGTTCATTGTGAAGGGGTGGAGATTTGAAGACTTGGAGATTCAACAATTTCTTTTTCTTACTTGTTTTTTTCTTGTTTTATTTTTGGCCTTCTTGTATTTGGCCTTTGCTTTCTTCCATTTTGGGTTGTAATTGGCCATTTTAAACCTCTTCATTTTTTTGGTAGTAATTTCGTGTAGTTTGAAGGTGATTTGAAAACCTTCACCTAGGAATCCGACTAGCATATGTTTTAAGTGCTTTCCTTTGCATGCTTTATAGCTTTTGTAGTATAATTGCCTAGGTCTTTACATTGTCTATTTGTTTCGTCTAGAAGGCTTCAATTTGCTTACTAGGGGGCCGTGCACACCACACACCATTTTCTTGTGCAAAAAAAAAAACATTGTTTTGTGAGAAATGTGTGAAAAGGCTTAGTGATTCTTACTTGAAAAGGCTTGGTTTTTAAGTGATTCCTTGTAGTCCACCTCCCTTAATAGTTCGCTTTGTACACTTAGGCCTTTTCATACCAATCTTGCATCTTGAAAACCTTTTTGTGAAAACCTTTTTATCACTCATTCTTTGTGAAAACCTTTTTACCAACCTTTTGAAAAAAAATTTGTGAAAACCTTTTCTTGATCAAAGATGAGTGCTCATTCTAGTGTACATGGTCATAATTCTTGTAGTACTAGGTCTAGTGTTAGAGATGAGATTAGAGAGTTAAAAGAGTACATAAGAAAAAAAGAAGAGGAACACATAAAAAGAGAGGAAGAAATTAGAAAAAGAGAAAAAGAAAATGCTAGGAATAAGGAGGAAATAAAACAATTACTTGCAAAATTAGTTGAGGGGAGAGAAACTAGTGGATCCAAACCTAGGGTTTTCCCAACTAGGTATAAAAAATAAAAAGAGGTTAGAATCCCTAAGAGTATGCATGAGGAAGAAAATACAAAAAAAGAGGAAGAACTTAGAAGCAAAGAAAAAGAAAAGAAAGAAAAAAAGAAGAAAAGTATAGAGAGGGTTAAAGAGTGGTTAGAACAAGAAAAATAACAACCAACACTCTTAGAGAAGAGTAAGGAGGATAATGTTTATTCCAAAGGGCTTATGCTTGAAGAGAGTCAATTTCCCATTGAAAATGATTTAAAAAAGACTCTCTTCATTCATCAAGACCTTAACTCTTTCTCTCACATTGCCACTAGTCATGAAGTGGAGATTCAAAAACAAATCCTTTTTAAAGAAAAAAAATCTCAACTTCAAGATTTAGTGAAGCAAAAGTGGAATTCACTTAGTCCCACTTCTTGTGCTACTTCCTTGGTGGTGCCCAAGGAAGATAAGCCTTCCTTCTTTAAGACTCTTACCACTTTAGTTCCCTTCATAAAGCACCCAACTTTTGGTTTGTATGGTTTGTTAGATACATCTTATGGTGTTGTATCTTCTATTTTTGATCTTGAAGGAAGTTCCACTTATTTGAACTTAACTTGGTTACTTCCCTACAAGACAAACTTAGATTATATGAGTTTTCTAGACTCCTCTTAACACCTATTTATCATATGTATCTAACAAATTATGCAATACAAAGTTGTTTAGGTAATTTTTTAGTTAAGTTTTCTTTATTTTCCAATACATACTAGGTCACTACATTGGGTACCTCCAACAAGACATTTTAGTTTTTAGGACTAATGCATTAGTGTGCTATAGTTTTAGTCTTTTTACCTTTTTAGGTTTTAGTTATACACTTAGACTTCACCATGGGGAGGATCCTATCTTTCGCATTAGAGAGTCTAGTCTTTTTAATTTAGACAATCTTTTTAGTATTTTTAAGGGAACTCCTCTTAGGATACACTTCCCATTTCTATCATATACTATTACCTCTAATGCTTATTTTTATGCTTTTGTTGGTCATGATGCCCACCATGAGGAACCTCTTGATTTGAGGTCAAATCCTTTTCAAGAGAGAGGGAATGATGGAATAACACTAAGGCCAAGAAGTCCAAGAGGTGATGTATTGAAGGAGGCAAAAGGAATGGATTAGTGTTGAAAAAAAAAAACATAAGAAGAGTGAGCCCACTTTTGGGCCTTAGCTCCTAAGATTTTCTTAGCATAGCATTTATTCCTATTTTGTCCTTGTATTTGATTTCCTATTTTACCCTTGTATTTTGGGGTATTTTAGTCTTAGAATTTATTTTACTTGTATTTCCAATTTTACCCTTGTATTTTGGGGTATCTTAGTCATAGGATTTATTTTCTTTTGTATTTCCCATTTTACCCTTGTATTATGAGGTGCTTTAGATCATAGGATTTTATTTTTGGGCTAAGGTATTTGGTTAGGGTGGGAACAAAAACCTATACATATTTTTGTGGCTATTGGACCCATTTTTGGTGTTAGAAAGGCTTAGGCCCAAGTGGAGGGCAAATGTTGCATGGTCTTATCATGCACCTAGATGTAGCCTAACTAAACCCAAAGATTCCATCCTTGGCCACCAAGTTGCATCTAGGGTTAATTTGGGTTTCATTTGGTGTGCATTTGGCACCCTAAATGCAACCATAGATTCCTCCCACTCCTATAAATACCCTAGGCACCACACCTTATAAATACTTTGGATATTGAATATAAAGAGAGCCTTTTGTGCCTTTATATCTTTCCTTAGTCACCCTTGGCTAATTCGGCCACCTCCCTCCCATCTCCACCTTGAGAGAAACAACCCTAGAAGTGGCCTTCATCATCATGAAGTGAGCCAACCCTAGAGTACCCTTCTCAAGCATTTCCTCAAACACCTTCTACCCAACTTCCATTTTCGTCCATTCCATCATCATCCACCCTAAAACCTTGTGCCACCTTTGAAGAACTTGATCCTTGGAGAAGGCGTCCTATTCTTTGCTCATCATCTCATGTCCATGCAAGTAAGGATGCCATCAGTACCACTAGGTTGATTATGAAAGGATTCTCCTAAGCATTAGGAGCTCTCTTTCATAAGGATAAACTGGCTCCACTTTGAACCTTTGTTTCAACCTCACTCTCACTAGAAGAGGAGGTAGTAGTCTCTTCTTGACTACTATAAGTGTCATACCCCCTTAAGATCATGACCTTTATTGTAGGGCATTGAGAAGCAATGTGGCCTCTCCCTAGACACTTGAAACATTTAATATCACTAGTCTTTGTGCTAGTGTGTGGAGTGATGAGATCTTTATCCTTATCTCTATTTTTCTCTTTCTTTTTAGCTAATTCCTTGGAGGGTTCTAAAATAATTTTCTTTTCAAAAGATTTTTCCTCCTCCATGTAGTCTTTCTTAAGAGATCTAGAGTGGGAGCTTTCTCTTTTAGAAGATTTTCTCAATATTTGTTGTTCTACCCTTACACAAAGTTGGACCAAGTCATTTAGGTCCCTATAGGGTAGTAGCTCCACTTGGTCTCTAATCTCTAAATTAAGACCACTTAGGAATCTAGCTACAGTGGTGGCTTCCTCTTCTCTAATACATGCCCTCATCATGTATAGCTCCATTTGTTGCCTATATTGTTCAACAGTCATATCTTTTTGTTGGAGCCTTTGGAGCTTATTCATAAGCTCCCTGCCATAGTAAGAGGGAATGTGTCTCCTCCTCAATGCACTCCTAAGATCATTCCAATATTGGATAGGAGGATCATTGTGGAGATGCCTTTCTCTTTCCAAAGAGGTCCACCAATACATTGCATGCCCTTGAAAGCTAAGGGTTGCAAGTGGCACTTTCCTTTCTTCACTTACCCTATGGCAAGCAAAGAGTTGTTCTACCTTCATCTCCCAATCAAGGTAGGCCTCCACATCATCCTTCCCAAAAAATTGAGGAAGATCCACCTTGGATTCCCTAGGTTTAATAGTTCTTCTAGGGGAAGGTTGATAATGGTTACCCACATTAAGGCTTTCATTAGGAGATGTGTATTGGGAGTGTGAGCTCCTACTTTTTTTCTATGTTTTTTCAGATTTTCTTTCAACTTTTCTTCTTCTTGTCTTAAAATTCTCAATTCTTCCTCAAGGTAAGCAAGTTGTCCTTCTCTTTCAATTTTATCTCTTTCTCTTTGAAGAGACTCTTGCTTTTTCCATAGTTTAAGTGATTTGAGCTCTTTAGTAATGTATGAAAGACTTTTTGGAGAGCCATCACTTTCACTATTGGAGGAATTTTGAGACATTTTAACACAAAAATATTTTTCCACTCAAAAATAGTTTTTAAGAAAATAAGATTTTTGGGAAGTGCTTAGACTTGGCACTTGGAGGTCTAAGAGTACAAATTAAACTTTGGAGGGAGGTGAGCTACTAAGAGCCACTTAATAACCAAACCTCTTCAAGTAAAAATCTCTAAACCCCCTTGTGCGTTTGCCTTGCACAAAGAAATTTTCACAAAGATATTTTCAAAAAGGAAAATAACAATCAAGTGCCTATTGTGTACAATTATCAAGACTTGAAATCATAAATGGCAAGAAAACATAAATTGCTTGAAAACTTAAAGACAAGAAAACATAAACTAGACGTGGAAAGCAATTAAACCTATGTGAGAGCTTGAAAGGTACCAAAGACCTTCAAGGACCCTCTCACAAGTACTAAACGAGATTACTATTTAGAACACCTAAGGAGAGATGGAGATACACCAAAGGCACTCCAAGACACTCCTTAATAAAGGCCTTGTACAAAATTGGAATTAGAAAATTACAAGAAAAATGAAATGCAAATTTACTTCAAATGAAATGTAAATTCACACTCCAAATGAAATGTAAATTCACACCAAATAAAATGTAAATTCACAATCAAATGAAACTAGTGGCTGCACTTAATTTCAAAGAAAACAAAATTAGCCACTAATAGAGACGGATTTGTAAAGAAAATAGGTTTAGAGACAAAAATTTCCGTCACTAAAATTGGTCTCTAAATTTCACAAAATTTTCTAAAAATTTTTTCCTCCTTCTCTTCCAATTTCAGCCACCAATCATGAAGCCCTCACAAGTGTATCACTCTTCTTTTAGAAGCAACCTTGACTTTGGTTACTTCTTGGTGTTTACAAGAGACCTTTCAACAAGAGAGAACAAGCTCCCTAAGCAACCACCAAAGCCTTCAAGTTGACTTCCTTTGACTTGGCCTCCTACACCTTTTAAGAAGCACTCAACCACCTTCAATTGCTGGAATATTAGTGCTAAAACTGAAAAGGCACAATTTATAATGGCTACACCAATTGGTAGAATGAAATGAGACAAACTAGAAGGAGTTTCACAAAAATGACAAGCAAAAATTAAGGCAAATTTAGAAAGTTAGCACACAAGGGATAACCTATCAAAGGCACTAGAGTGGATTACAAAAACAAAGATAACATTAGAAACAAAATTAAGACGCAAAATATGTGGTTGGACTGAAAATTTATAGGCAAAAAATGTCACCAAAACCGAGAGCTAATTCACACAAATTTTTCACTCCTTTTGGCTTTTTCTTTTGCTATTTTCTTTCTTTTCTTTTTGAAAATATTTTTCACTTTTTTTTTTATTAATCAGGAGTTTAGATGTCTTTTGAACAAATATAGGTCTCGGCCTTAGGCTATAAAAACTGCAGCAAAAATATTTTCACAAAACAAGAGGTGTTCACAAGCATGTTTTCGCTAGTGCTTCACAATTTTATAGTATTTTTAGGTCAAATTTTTAGGCACTATTTTCTTTTGTTTTTCTCATGCATTTGTAACACATACACCTCTGTTTTGCCTCTGTTTCTAATGTATTAAATTTGTTACAATTTTCAGCCACACAATAAGACTCAAGGAAACCTAATAAGAATTAGTGTTTAGTAATTTTTTTTGACAAAACTTTTAACAAGACATAATAGAAACCTAACTCTAGGAAATTTGCTAGAACTAATAGCAAATTATGAACACAAATATGTAAAAAAAAAGCACATATAGGTAAGGTTCAGATTCAATAAGAAAATACACAAAAAATTCCGGACACAAACAACACACAAAAAATTAGGTCAACAAGCTAGTCTAGGAATTTTCAACATGAAAATGACTACACATGACTTCTATGACAAAAAAATTGATTCAAAAAAAATAAAAATAATGCAATGTGAATGAAGTCCAATCATGGACACATGTTATAGAATGGAGAGACTCAAACAAAAGCAAAATGCTCAAGTATAGGAACCTAAAGCACAAAACAATTGATTCATGGATTAATAGGAACAAGCAAAAACATGAATCAATTTCTTCTTATGTGACATATAGGATCTATAAAAAAAATTTTAGAAAATTTAGATCCATGCAAAAAACACATATTTAGACATAGGATAAGGAAGATATAACACGGATTCATACAAAAAAGTTAGAACACAAAACCTCAAGAGCACTAGGCTCTAGATACCAAAAATGATGGAACTACTTGGAGAAGATTGTTGATTCTTCAAGTTTTCCATGCAAGGACCGAAGACCTCTTGAGGTTGAACTCCTTGAGGTGGCGGAAACACCTTGGAGGATTCTCCAATGGTGGAGAAGCAATGGAATTGGTTCGGTTACTTCCTAGCTTGTGAAGGAAGCTTAAGGAACCAAGGCAAAGGTTGAAAACCTTTGGTGAGAACCTTAGAGAGAAAATTCTCTTTGGTTTTAGGAGAGAATTTTGGGAGAGAAATCTGAAGTTTTATTTCTCAAATGTTCAAAAGTGAATACAAGTGAAGAGATTACAAATATATAGGGAGAGATAGCTTGTAGTGTAAGCTAACCTTAACCATGGTTCACTAGGAACCATGGTAAGGTGTAGCTAACCATCCATGGTTTCTAAAACTTGTAGGAGAAGCTAACCTTGACCATGGTTCACTTAAGAACCATGGTAAGGTCATCCAAACCTAATAAGGTTTTGAAGCTTGGAAGGCAAGCTTCAAAGCTTGTAGGAGAAGCTAGAAATTTTGGCCAAGAACAAAAGGAATGAGCTAGGCGGCCAAGGCTCAAAAATGCTCCATGATTTATTTCAAAAATATTTGATTTGGTTTATTTAGGTTCATCATATAATGATGAGACCTAGCTAAATCAAATCTATAAAAAATTAGGAGCAAAATGAGTCTAATATGCAAAATTTTGCCTAGGCCCAGTTCTGGCCCAATTACTAGTTACACCCTCAAGCATTGCTAAATGTCACCCCTTTTTCCCTACTGAAAAAATATAAAATGAATGTATTAACAAAGGAGGTTAAATGGAGTTAAACTCTCCAAGTAACCCACCCTAAAAATAATATACAATCACTAATAAAAGCAAGTAAAGTGCCTCACAAATACAAAGGCAAAAATAAGCCTATACAAAGAAACTACTATATGTACAAACATATGAAAAGGTCTTTAAGATCATCCCATTCCTCTTGGTTCTTTTAAGATATCACCTCTTGGATTCCTTGGCCTTGGCCATAATCTATCACATAGGCCGCTTGAGGTGCAGTCAAGCATTTGAGCAATGGGGGTGGAGATGCCACGCTTGAATAGTTCGTCGCCAACAATTACGAACTTAGCCGACCTGACCCTCATCTTCCGAGCTTCATCTTTATCCTCGGGTAAAGCTCCTTCCTTTAAGTAGTTCTAGATGCCTGTCATCCATCCCTGGTCTTCACTGTTGCTGGTGTTGACAACCTTGTCGTCTAGGCTAGGTGAATGTAAGGTTTCCTAGATGATGGTCCGATGTTGTCTAGGGCGTTTGGTGCTAGCAAGTTTTGATAAGAGGTCAGCCCTGGTGTTCTGTTCTCGCATTACATGATGTATAGTAAACTCGTCAAAGGACGAGAACTGTTGTGATGCCACATGGAAATACCGTTGCAGAAGAGTATCCTTGGCCTGGTATGTCCCGCTGAGCTGCTCTACCATGAGTTTGGAGTCACTGTTGCAACTCACTCTCCGTGCTTGTAGACCCCTAAAATTGTCCGGGTCGAAAATAAGACTCGAAGACTCTCAAAGATCAATGGAAAGTCAGCCAGAAGGACTCCCAGAAGACCATAGGATGACTATCTGTAGGTTTAGAGGTCTTAGAGTAGCTAAAAATAAGAAAGTGAGAGGAGTGGAGCTCAATACGGCCTCTTTGGAGCTCAGTACGGCCCGTATTGCATTTTGGAACTGCAATACGGCCGTACTGAAACCAATACGGCCGTATTGATGTTTTTGAACCTCAATACGGCCGTATTGAATTCAATACAGCCGTATTGAAGTTCAAAACTTCAATACGGGCCGTATTGAAACCAGGGGCCGTACTGCGCCTCACCCCTATAAATAAGACGTCATTTGGACGTCATTGGACACTTTTCCACACAGTTTGGACTCTCTCCTTGAGTATTCTGGGGTTTTTGAGCAGTGTTCTGCCCTAGAAATCGCTCTGAGAGTCAATCCGACGAAGTTCTTGAGTCACGAGCCATTTGCTTGAGTCTCGAACTTAGTCGAAGGGAAATCTTTTGGATTTCCATAGTCAAAAATTATTTTTTAGGAAGGAGCGAGCGAGCTTGTAGAGAGAGGGAGCGCCAAAAAGCCTCCTAGATTTCATTGATATAAAAGCACGCTTCAAAGGTTTCCTTTCCAAATCCTTTCTCTTATCGCTTTCCTTTATTGCTTTCTGATTGCTGCATTACATGTTTAAAGTTTTCATAATGTAGATATCTCGTTTATAATCGTTTACAATAAATAGGGGTAATTTAGTAATTTTACACTGTTATTTATGAAATAATCCGTCATAGGGAACCCGAAAGGGGCGCTGTGGGGTGCTAACACCTTCCCCGCACGTAACCGACTCCCTTACCCAACTCTGGTTGTAATAGCCAAGGTTGATTTATAAAATCAATTGCCTTAAATCTTTTTCCAATGTTTTGAGTAAAATATTGGTGGCGACTCCAAGAACCCTACCTTTTGCGAAAACCACTAATCTATGGAGGGTCCCGCTTGGGATTAACATGGATTAGTGAATCATTTAATAAAATTGTTAGTTCGATAAGGTCTCAGTTTGAGAATAAGTCGTTCTAACAATCCATCACTTTTCAAAACATTAAAACGAGTCCGACCATCGTCGCGAATGCCAAGGTCCGTTTCGGCGGGTGGCGACAGATGGCGACTCCGCTGGGGAAGCCTCGAGAGTCAGTCCCATTTAGTGATGGATTATTTCTAAAATAATAGTTTAAAATTACTTCATTACCCCTCTCTTGTATGATAATATGTTTTATCTATGTGGCTTTTAATAACTGTTGAATTTTTAAATTTTTGCAATTGTTTGAAATAAAAACTGCACACAAACCTTTGTACACAACAGTTCCCTCTATACCCGGGGGCATGAGTGGAAAGCCATAGGGAGTGGATGTTAGTACGGCCGGTTGTCGAATGGGTCTATAGGTGCCCGTAGACCGTTGTCGGAAAACATCACTCAAGGTTATAACCATGAACTCGAGTCCGACAGTGCGTTGGAATTTTCCATCGACTTACGACAAGAGGGATTGGGTCCCTATAATGGGGGCACCTTGGGGGCCTCAGATCAGTGAGAACAGTTAGAACCACCTTGAATATGCACTTTTCTGCAGGATACCCCTACCTCGTGATTCGCTCGTGACTGTTCGTGGATGAGTGAATTGTTTGTGTATAGGTTTATGTGATATTGTTTGTGCATTAATAAAACCTCGTGATAAGGTCTAAGAATAATCCTCATGCATGAAAATACCATGACATGAGAGGAAAGACCATGTGTGAAAATATAATAAAAGTAAGGAGCATGTGCATCATTGCCAATAAGACATCATGCATCCTCATAAACCATGCATTTTAGGTTCACCAATACCTCTTGACATGAGTAAAAGAGACCCATAATTATCGAGATTCTCCGTTGGGGAGGGATCATAAGTCAAGGAGGGTGGTAACACTCTGTTTTAAAAAGGCAGCGCCTTAAAAATGGAGGGTTATCAAGCTCATGTCAAGAGCGTATTCATTCCATAAAATAAACTAATTAAGCATTCATTTTAGAAAGTGGCTGGTCATCTCTCTGTCCTCACACGCGCGCAGAAAATCAAGAAGATGGAAGCGCTGGAGGACCAAAATAAGAAGCTTACAGCCGAGCTCTCACAGCTCAAAGAACAAATGGCGCAAATGATGGAACTCATGCGTCACCATAATGTACATGGGTCTCACCACAGTGACCATGAGTCCCATCATCATGAGGAGGAGGAGCACGAAGAAGAACCTCCACGAGCTGTACCCCTTGGGGCGGGGATCATGATTAAAGAGCCCGAGGTTTCAAAGGAACAATTCCATGCTCTTGAGGATCGGCTAAGGGCTATGGAGGGGCATGATTTTGACATCAAAGATGCCGCCGACATGTGCTTGGTGAGGGACATCCAATTCCCTCCCAAATTTAAAGTGCCAGATTTCCCAAAATATGTGGGATCGACTTGCCCCAAAAGTCATCTCACCATGTATTGCCGAAAAATGGCTGCATATGCTACCAATGAAAAGCTCTTAATTCATTGCTTTCAAGAGAGCTTGGCTGAAGCCGCACTCAATTGGTATATGCAGCTGGATGGAAATCAAGTGTGCACATGGAGACAGTTGGCCGACGCCTTTCTCAAGGCTATAAATATAACATCGACCTAACACCCGATAGGCCTGATCTTCAAGCCTTGAGTAAAACAAATGATGAATCTTTTAAGGCGTACGCCCAACGGTGGAGGGAGTTGGCGGCACAAATAGAGCCCCCGCTGTCGGATAAGGAGACGGTGTCCTTATTCATAAATTCGTTGACCGGTCCCTATTATGACAAAATGATAGGGAATACGACAACGCTCTTCTCGGACATCATCACCATTGGAGAAAGGGTGGAACAAGGGCTGAAAAGTGGGAAGCTAGCTAAGCCTTCCCAACCATTTGAAGCTAAGAAGACCTTCGGGAAGAAGAAAGAAGGAGGAGTCAACGCCATAACCATTTCTTCATCTTCTTCCACTTCGAAGTCAGGAAAGTCGCAGTATAACCCTGTGAGGAAGCTTGATAAACTTCCGACCACATATAGCGACCTCCTGCCGAAGCTAGTGGAAGCTCATCTTCTAGCTTACGTTCCACCAAGGAAGATGGATCCACCTTATCCCGAGTGGTACAAACCACAAGATAAATGCCTATACCACTCGGGGGCACCAGGACATTCAACGGAGAACTGTAAGGCTCTCAAATACAAGGTCCAAGACCTTATTGATGCCGGATGGGTCACCTTCGATTCGATAGCGCCCGACATGAGCAAGAATCCTCTGCCGAAGCAGGAGTAGAGAGAAGATCAAGCCACGATAGGGCCCCTCCATATTCTTCTTTTAGGGACTCATGATCAGTACCCGAGATCATAAGAACCTTTTCATGCAAATAAGGGTTCTTTGTACAAGTTTTAATACATATCAATAAAGAGGCATTTTTCACATATCATTCTCTCTTTTGTTCTTTTCTCTCTCTCTCTTATTAATACTAATAATTCTAAACCAAAATAGAACCAATAAAATAATTATGTCTGTAATTGTTCGCTCTGACCGGGATCCGAAAGTTGAGGATGAATGGGTTGAGCTGGACAGTGATGAGGAGGCCATCTCTCCGGATCTGCAAAGACTGCTAGATCAAAAAGCTCGTATACTCCAACTGTGTCAAGAGAAATTGGAGACTGTGAATTTGGGGCAGGGCCGAGAGATAAAAGAGGTCAACATTAGGACCCATATCAGTGATGAAATAAGGACACATGTTTCCGCTATGATTATAATAAAATCATTCTTTATTCTTTCTCATTGCTTCTTTTCTTGCAATAAAATTCTAAACCGCATTATTTTTAACCCTGTTTGAATAAACATGAATGAGGTTAAAATCATCTTAATAACAATAAACCCGCATCATTTTTATGTGGAAGTGTGTGACAACTTGGAGCACCTTCCCTTGGCCTCGACAAGTACCATCATGGATAAAAAGAAATCCCTTAAAATAAAAGAAGCTCGGCAGGAAACCCAAAAAGGGGGCTGCGCAAAAATAAGAGCAAAAGACCCGCTAGGAATCCCACGAAAGGGTGACCTAGGCAAAAATTAGGGTTGCAAAAATAAAAACAAAAGTCCTCTAAAACGCCACAGAAGGGTGTTTTAGGCAAAAATAAGGACAATCAAAAAACAAAAGAAATCCATGATGGTACCATGAACCGAATTCAAAAAGAAAGGTTCAAGAGAAGCTATCCAAGTTGTCAAAATCACAACGTCAATAAACAAGATTTTATTAACTTCATAAGTGTTTAATCAAACAAGCCTAAACACATAAGCCTACCTTGGCCAACCATTCTTACAAAAACCATTTTTGAAAAATAAATCCCCTCTAAAACACAAACTTCAGAATAAAAGTATCTTTCCCTTCTTTTCTCTCTTGTCCCAAATGATTTTAGAATAATCTAGTGGAAGCATGGAGAAATAAATCATCACTGATAATGGATCTAATCTGAACAACAAAATGGTGGAAGAACTGTGCCAAGAATTCAAGATCCAACACCATAACTCTTCCCCATACCGGCCAAAGATGAATGGGGCAGTCGAGGCAACCAATAAGAACATCAAGAAAATAGTGCAAAAGATGGTTGTCTCATTTAAAGACTGGCACGAGATGTTACCCTTCGCTCCTCATGGCTATAGGACTTCAGTACGTACATCTACAGGAGCTACTCCATTCTCCCTCGTTTATGGGATGGAGGCAGTTCTACCCGTCGAAGTCGAGATACCTTCTCTAAGGGTAATCATGGAAACAAAACTTTCCGAGGTAGAATGGGTTCAAAGCCGATACGACCAGTTGAACCTTATCAAAAAGAGACGGCTGAACGCCACATGCCATGGTCAAGCCTATCAGAGGAAGATCAAAAAAGGCTTTTGACAAGAAAGTCCACCCTCGAGTCTACCATGAGGGAGAGTTGGTAATGAAGAAATTGCTACCAACTCAAAAGGACAAAATCGGAAAGTGTGCCCCAAATCACGGAGGACCATACGTGGTAAAACGAGCCTTCTCAGGAGGAGCATTGATCCTCACAGACATGGATGGAGAAGAACTTCGATACCCAGTCAACGCTGACGTGGTAAAGAAGTACTATGCTTGAAGACGTTGCTTGCATAGGCCCGCTAGGATGAAAACCCAAAAAGGGCGTCCTAGGCAAAAGTTAGGGCAAAATAAAAAGCCCGCCAGTACAAGGGTACTAGGCAAAACAAAGGCGAATTTATCCCCGCTAGGATACGTCCTAGACAAAAATTAGGGGCAAAAGAATAAGATGCAAAAACAAAGCAAGCAACGATCACTTGAATCGAAAACCGAAAGGCGGATCAAGTGATTATCTTCTAGAAGCAAGCGTCTTGCAGCATCTACACTCCTGGCTCAGGCATCTCACCCGAAGCAACTAGGGGAATGTAAAGAGCAACAATTACAGATATAATTGTTAAGCCCAATGTATATAGCCTACCCTGGCCAGCCATTCTTCAGAAATTCCTTCTGTATATCTTTCTGTAAAAACACTTGTGAATATCAATAAAATATCTATTCATTTTCTCTTCTCTCTTGACCATGTGATTATGCCTCTAAAATTGGTATTTCATAAAAATTGTACGAAATTCCTTTAATAATCAGTCAATAAAGAAAATTGGAGGGGTTCCTATAAAATCCGTAATCTCCTGTGAAAAAGGCTCACAAAGATATTCCCTCACGTCGACGACAGAAATTACTCCAAGAAAAGGAGGATAGGGAGACCCATTCATTTAAAAAAAAAAAAAAAAAAAAAAGCATTAATAAAATAATCAAACTTGCATTTGTGCATCACACACACATTAGTTGCACATTCAAAGACCTTATCATGAGGCAATTGCATAAAATAGAAAAATAGAAAAATTGCTTGTGTATGACAACAGTCAACAGAAAAGGCCAAAAAACGACAAAAAGGCAAAAATACAGAAAAAGCCAAAAAACGACAAAAAAGGCAAAAATACAGAAAAAGCCAAAAAACGACAAAAAAGGCAAAAATATAGAAAAAGCCAAAAATGACAAAAAAGGCAAAAGATTTAGAAAATCAATCGCATCGTACAGAATAACTGAGCCTGGAGAGGCTTGCCGAAATAATACTCTCTCAGAATAATTGAGCCTGGAGAGGCTTGCCGAAATAATACTCTCTCAGAATAATTGAGCCTGGAGAGGCTTGCCGAAATAATACTCTCTCAGAATAACTGAGCCTGGAGAGGCTTGCCGAAATAATACTCTCTCAGAATAATTGAGCCTGGAGAGGCTTGCTGAAATAATACTCTCTCAGAATAATTGAGCCTGGAGAGGATCGCCGAAATAATACTCCCCAGAGATATCTCAGCTTCCACTCACGGACCAAATTCCCCAGTGAAAGCTATCAAACCAAGATCAGCAAGATTCCCCAAGGAGGGCTTGATCGTCTAAACAGAATATCCGAGTCGAAAGGACTATGACCTCCTCAGTGGAGGATAGCTTTCCAACTCAAGCGATGAGTGAAGCTAAGCCTGAAGAGGCTTTCTAAATAATACTCTGGGATATATAAACTTTAAATCCCCACTCGCCTACTCAGAGGCACCCCTTCAAGAAAAATCACAAAAGACAAATAATCATTCCCCAAGTGGAATCCGGCTCTCAGCCAAACATCAAACGTCAAGATAATCCGCCTAACAGAAGAGGCCAATCAAGATCATCACAATAGAATCCCCCAGCGGATAACAGCCTACACAGAGGCAACAAGATCAGAAAACCAAAAAGAGTCACCCGAATAAGGATAACCGGGATACTCCACCATCGTCGAAAGGACGTCAGCCAATCATAAGGCATCGCTCACATCAGAAAGAGCATCTTCGTGTCTACACCCCAAGGAAACAGAAATTCCTCAATGGGCACCAACTACGCAATGGAAAGTTGGGACACAAGAACCTATGAGTAACTACACATCCCCTAGACGGATCCCTGCGTTATCCAGCCCTCAGTGGCACAAAAATCAAAAACA
This sequence comes from Cajanus cajan, assembly GCF_000230855.2. Lineage (NCBI taxonomy): Eukaryota > Viridiplantae > Streptophyta > Magnoliopsida > Fabales > Fabaceae > Cajanus > Cajanus cajan. The sequence goes on along the minus strand of NC_138522.1, from coordinate 14,383,381 downwards.
ATCGTCGAAGCAGCATCGTGGACTGTGGAGACAAAATCATCACAAATCCCTGGAGAGGGCAAACTCACGCTACCCCGAGGTTGTCAAGAACATGGAGGTATGCAACTGCCAGTGTCGTCAAGAACACGCTGGTATAGCCTAGAGAGGCGGTACTCGGCTACCCCGAAGTTGTCAAGAACACGGAGGTATGCAACTACCACGAGGTTGTCAAGAACACATTGGTATAGCCTGGAGAGGCGGTACTCGGCTACCCCGAGGTTGTCAAGAACACGGAGGTATGCAACTACCACGAGGTTGTCAATAACACGTTGGTATAGCCTGGAGAGGCGGTACTCGGCTACCCCGAGGTTGTCAAGAACACGGAGGTATGCAACTACCACAAGGTTGTCAAGAACACGTTGGTATAGCCTGGAGAGGCGGTACTCAGCTACCCCGAGGTTGTCAAGAACACGGAGGTATGCATGAGCCTGGAGAGGCGACGACTAATACTCACCCTGGAGAGGGCAAACTCAACCTGGAGAGGCTACTCAACAATTTTCCCACCTGAAGACACTACAAGTCGGAAGGATGGCTTATTCCCCGGACAATTGGGTCAACTCCTTTACTTATCAAACGGTACACCAAAAGGCCGTTTGACTAAGTAAAGGGGGGGCAGCTGTAGACCCCTAAAATTGTCCGGGTCGGAAATAAGACTCGAAGACTCTCAAAGATCAATGGAAAGTCAGCCAGAAGGACTCCCAGAAGACCATAGGATGACTATCTGTAGGTTTAGAGGTCTTAGAGTAGCTAAAAATAAGAAAGTGAGAGGAGTGGAGCTCAATACGGCCTCTTTGGAGCTCAGTACGGCCCGTATTGCATTTTTGAACTGCAATACGGCCGTACTGAAACCAATACGGCCGTATTGATGTTTTTGAACCTCAATACGGCCGTATTGAATTCAATACGGCCGTATTGAAGTTCAAAACTTCAATACGGGCCGTATTGAAACCAGGGGCCGTACTGCGCCTCACCCCTATAAATAAGACGTCATTTGGACGTCATTGGACACTTTTCCACACAGTTTGGACTCTCTCCTTGAGTATTCTGGGGTTTTTGAGCAATGTTCTGCCCTAGAAATCGCTCTGAGAGTCAATCCGACGAAGTTCTTGAGTCACGAGCCATTTGCTTGAGTCTCGAACTTAGTCGAAGGGAAATCTTTTGGATTTCCATAGTCAAAAATTATTTTTTAGGAAGGAGCGAGCGAGCTTGTAGAGAGAGGGAGCGCCAAAAAGCCTCCTAGATTTCATTGATATAAAAGCACGCTTCAAAGGTTTCCTTTCCAAATCCTTTCTCTTATCGCTTTCCTTTATTGCTTTCTGATTGCTGCATTACATGTTTAAAGTTTTCATAATGTAGATATCTCGTTTATAATCGTTTACAATAAATAGGGGTAATTTAGTAATTTTACACTGTTATTTATGAAATAATCCGTCATAGGGAACCCGAAAGGGGCGCTGTGGGGTGCTAACACCTTCCCCGCACGTAACCGACTCCCTTACCCAACTCTGGTTGTAATGGCCAAGGTTGATTTATAAAATCAATTGCCTTAAATCTTTTTCCAATGTTTTGAGTAAAATATTGGTGGCGACTCCAAGAACCCTACCTTTTGCGAAAACCACTAATCTATGGAGGGTCCCGCTTGGGATTAACATGGATTAGTGAATCATTTAATAAAATTGTTAGTTCGATAAGGTCTCAGTTTGAGAATAAGTCGTTCTAACAATCCATCACTTTTCAAAACATTAAAACGAGTCCGACCATCGTCGCGAATGCCAAGGTCCGTTTCGGCGGGTGGCGACAGTGCTCCGAGGTCGTGGGCTAACCTTAGCCCTACGAGAAGTGCTTCGTACTCCGCTTGGTTGTTCGTCACTTTGAAGCTAAACTTGAGGGATTGCTCCAAGGTGACTTGATTCAGACCTTTCAATATGATACCTGCACCGCCACCTTTAGAGTTGGAGAACCCATCAACATACAAAGTCCATACCTGTGGTTCTTCGACCGAGGTTTGCGTCAGCTCGGCCACGAAGTCAGCTAAGCATTGAGCTTTTAGAGCGCCACGGCTTTCGTATTGGATGCCGAACTCAGACAATTCGACCGACCATGCTATCATTCGCCCGGCAAGCTCTGGCTTTCGCAAGATTTTCTTGATTGCGTAATCGGTCTTGACTATCACCTGGTGACTCTGAAAGTAAGGCCGTAGACATGGAGTTGTGGTAACAAGTGCCAGTGCCAGCTTCTCGATCATCTGGTACCGTTTCTCCGTGTCTTGGAGTACTCGGCTGATGAAGTAGATTGGTGTCTGCACTTTCTGGTGCTCTTGTACTATAACTAAGCTGATGGCGCTTTCTGCTACGGCCAAGTAGAGGAGAAGGTCAGCTTTGTGATCCGGCCTTTGTAGGATTGGCGGGGTTGTGAGGAAGGCTTTGAAGCTTTTGAAAGCCTCTTCGCACTAGTCCATCCATTCAAAATTTTGCAGCTTACGTAGCAGGGTGAAGATGGGCCCAGCTTTCTCCGCCAGCCTGGGGATAAAATGGGACAAGGAAACCAACCTTCCCGCCAAGCGTTGGACTTCCTTCACAGTTTAAGGGCTCTACATCTGGATGATGGCTTTGCACTTCTCCGGGTTGGCCTCGATTCCCCTGTTAGTGATCATGAATCTGAGGAACTTACCTCCCTGGACGCCGAAGACGCACTTTTCTGGGTTGAGGCGCATGTTGTGCTTCCTGATCTGGCTGAACACCTCAGCCAGGTCGGCAGCATGAGCTTCGACTGAGGTGGTTTTGACCACCATGTCATCGACGTAGACCTCTATGTTCCGTCTGATCTACTGGTGGAAAACCTTGTCCATCAGCCACTAGTAGGTGGCCCCTGCATTTTTGAGACCGAAGGGCATCATTCTGTAGCATTAAATGGCATGATCGGTGATGAATGATGTGTACACCTCGTCTGGTGGGTACATCATGATCTGGTTGTACCCGGAGTAAGCGTCAAGGAAACTAAGGAGGGTGTGTCCGGATGCTCCATCAACCAGCCTATCGATGCTCGGCAAGGGGTACGAGTCCTTGGGGCATGCTTTGTTCAGGTCAGTGTAGTCGACGCACATGCGCCACCTCCCCGAGCTCTTTTTTACCAATATCACGTTTGCCAGCCACGTGGTGTATCTGACCTCACGGATGAAGCTGACATTCAGTAACTTTCGCGTCTCGGTGATGATGGCCTCCCGCCTTTCGCCACCGACCTTCCTCTTCCTCTGGGCCACTGGCCTTGCCTCCTTGTGGATTGCCAACCTGTGACAGATGAAGTTAGCATCTATACCTGGCATGTCGGCGCTGGACCATGCAAAGAAGTCGGCGTTCTTGGAGATGTCAACTTCGAGCTGTTGTCGTAACTCCGGGTTCAACTGCCTGCTGATTTTTGTGCACTGCCCAGGAAGCTTCCTGATCTGTAGGTCATCGAGCTTGTCGATGGGACTCGTTCGTTCATCATGGGAGTCGGACCTTGGGTCGAGGTCAGTGATGTCCACGTGGGTAATGTGAGCCACTGTGGGGGGATCGCTCTGGCAACGCTCGTCGGATGGAGAAACTTTTAGCTTTCGGCGTAGCACTGCCGAGCCGTCTTCTGGTTTGCCTTGACAGAGATGATCTTGCCATCATTCCCTGGGAACTTCATGGTGAGATGTGGGGTAGACACCACTGCTCCGAGTTGGTTCAACGTCGGCCTTCCAATAATGATGTTGTAGGACGTGTTGGCTTCTACGAGAAGGTATCGGACCATAATCCTCCTTGTGGAGGGAGACGTTCCGAAGGTTGTCAGCAGGTCCACATATCCTCGAGTGTGTACTCGCTCTCCTGCAAAACCAACTAGGGGCTTTATGTAAGGTTGGATAAGAGAGTGAGGGATATCTAACCTGAGGAACGTCGGCCAATACAGGACGTCAGCCGAGCTCCCTTGGTCAATCAACATCTTGTGGACCGCCTAATTGGCGACCTCCATGACGATGACCATTGGATCATCTTGGTTGGGGCTGACGCCAACGTAGTTGTCGTCAGTGAAGGTGATCGGTGGCGAGCTTTGATGCGAGGCTGAGGTAGCGGAGTGGACATTGTTGATGCTGCGCAAATGTCATTTTCGCGCCGAGCTGCTAGAGCCTCCCCCTGTGAAGCCACCTGCAATTGTGTTGATGACGCCCCGCAAGGGGGCTGACCTTGTTTCCTGGCTTACCTCGTCCTGCACTGCGCCACTGGTGTTTTGCTGAGAGCTAGAGGGTTGGTCTGTGCAGGCTTCTGAACCACGACCTCTGCCTCGCCCTCGTCCATTGTATCCTCCTCGATGGCCTTGCTGCCGCTGGACATATTGCATAAGGTGTCCCGCCTGGACGAGTTCCTCTATGCGATCTCTGAGGGTGCGATATTCCTTAGTGGTGTGACCATGATTCTTGTGGTATCGACAGTGCTTGGATTTGTCTGCACTATTGGGGTTGTGTCCTGGTGGTGGCAGGGTGAGTAGGTTGTTGTTGTTGGCCTTCCCCAGGATATGTACTCGGGGCGCATTCAAAGGGGTGTAGAAGTCGTATCTCCCCCCTTTATTTACCCTAGCAGTCTTCTTGAACTAACTATCGTTGTTGACTTTCACCTTGTCCTTGTGACCATTATCTGGTTTTGCTTGTGACTTCCCGCGAACATGGTCACGAAAAGCGGAGTGCTCTTCCATCTGTATGTACCCTGCAGCTCGGGCACGGAGTTCATCCATATCGGCGGGAGCTCGGCGACATAGGCTATCCACAAAAGGTCTCGGCTTGAGCGCCATGAGCATGGCGTGCAGGGAAACTTCAGGATTCAGGTTCTGAATCTTGACCGAGATGTTGGCTAAGCGTTCCATGAACGTCCTCAACCATTCGTCGTCGCCCTGCTTGAGACTGGCCAAGGCAGCGGAGGTGACGTGGTGAGGTCAACTCGTGGCATACTGCGCCGTGAATCGCCTGACCAGGGTGTCGAAGCTATCGATTGATTCGGCAGGTAACTGGGTGTACCAGTTCAGTGCAGCCCCCTTGAGTGAGGTCAGAAAAAACCTACACAGAACAACATCATCGTTAGTGTAAAGGTTTACTTGTGTGACGTATAAGTCGACGTGCTCGTCCGGATCCGTCATGCCATTGTAGCGGTTGATGTGGAGGGGCTTCCAGCCAAAGGGCAGAGGTGTCTCCATGGTGTCGTCCACAAAGGGATGGCGGCGGATGCTCGTTCGATTGCCTAGAGCCTGGGCTGGAGCAATGCTGACTTCATGGGTCGACCTGTTCGCCGGTGCATGTGACTGGTGTGTAGAAGGTCGGGGGGTCGGTGCCCTAGGTGCTGTTGGTGGCTGAGAAACCGAATTCCCCTCTTCCTCGTGTTGGTTACTTGGTTGAGGAGGTTGATCAAAAGGGTGCCGAGGAAGTTGGGCGCGAATATGTTCATTCTCGGCGCGCAGCACTGCTAGTTCAACTTCGTTAGCGGTATGCAGTGCCGCCAGGTCGGTTTCGTGCTTGGCACGCATGTTTTGCAGATCAGCGGTGTGTTGCTGCCGCATTTGTTCGACCTGCTCGATCAGCCTTCTCAATGCTGCTTTGTTGTCCATGCTGGTCGTATGATCGACGTCGTCTGTTGCTCGTCTACTATGGCTTCGGGTGAAAACCATAAGCGTGGCCGATGAGAGCTATCTTGATCGGCCCCACGGTGGGTGCCAAATGTTCTTACCAGAGATCTACCGTAGAGATGATTCGCTGGGTAAGATCGGCGAGCCTCCTTTGCTGGTACGTTTAATGCTCCAAGATGGGGGTGGTACCTGCAAAAGAGACTCCGATGCTAAAGTTAGTGTTTGTGGATGTACAAGTCTCATATAAGTAATGCACGTACCTTAGGGTGAATTAGGTTTTTCATAGGCCTTGGGCCCGAGATCAGTTATGACCTATTTGGATGCCGAGCTAACGTCGCCTAGCGCGTGTTTGAGGTCACTCTGCGCTGAGATGCCGAGCTCGAGCTCGACATGGCGGTACGGATAGTACAACTTTATATATTATTAATTTGGTCTTCATACATATAACACATTATTAATTTCGAGGTTCTTATCAAAATTTATAAGTGCATCAACTACCAAGGTGACATCCTTGTTGATGGAGGACCATCCTTGAAGAATCATGTGGGCCCCATCACAAGGTCCATGGCTAGGAGGGTAGAAGAGAAGGAGGGAGCTTACCCACGAAAGGATACCCTCCTCATGATCATAGAGTACTAATTACTCTCCTAAAGTCTCAATAGTATAGGGTTATTTTTATTTTCTAATATTACCCTTGTATTTTGGGGTGCTTAGGACTTAGAATTTATTTTTCTTGTATTTTCTATTTTGCGCTTGTATTTTGGGGGACTTAGAAGATAGGGCTTTATTTTTCCAAAAGGGTATGAGTATGGCTGTGACAATAATGGACCTTTTGGGCTAAGGAGAAGCATTGGCCCAAGTGGAAGGGCACCTAGGTTGCATTCTCCCATTATGCACCTAGGTGTAGCCTAGCTTAACCCAAAAAGGTACCATTTTTAGGGTAAGGTGGGTGGCACTTTTTAAGGTTCATTTGGATGTCATTTGGATTGCATTTCCTTCCCATTTAGGGAAGGAATGATCATCCAATGATGACCTAGCTGTCACACCTCCCTAGATTATGAGCTCACCCCTCACTTATAAATACCCTAGGCATCACCTCATGTAAACACTTTGGATTATTATGATATTGAGTGAGCATTTCATGCCTCAACATCCCATCCTTAGTCACTAGGTTAAATTCGGCTAACTTACTCCTATCTCCACCCTTGGAGAGTGAAACCCTATAGTGGCCTCCATCTTCACCTTGGAGTGAGCCAACTTCCATTGAGAGCTTCCACCATACTCGCCCAAAACCTTCACCCACCTAAACGCTCCCCTCCATTTGAAGGCTAAACCCTTCTTGGTGTGCCATGATCCTTGGACAAGGAACTCTCCCATTGACTCCTTCTTCATCAATGGTAGGGAGAACTCCGTCACTTGTTGTTCTAATATTCATCATGGTGGAACACTTGTAAATACATTCTGATGCTTAAGTTAGAGGGGAATCTAGTTTAAGACTGAGATTAGGAATTTTTTCATACCAGTTCTTATATATATAATTAGTGGTTTAAAAGTATTGCGTGATTTTTGGAGATAATCTTGCATGATATCCTCAGATATGTTATTATCATTGTGTGTTGTGCTCAATAACGAATATATTGCCTTTGGAGTGTTACTCTTTAATGTATTCTGGATGTTTTTTTAGATATATGGTGCTTAACTAGCATCTGGGTGACATTTAAGATCTGGTATGGCAAGCTCGGCATAGTGTAGTCGGGTTTATAGGGAGCTTAGCTCGATTTACCCAAGTTAGGCGGTACACAAGGCCCCCAATTTCAAGCTCCACAAGAGTGAAGGAATTATTAGTTTGGTTATCCTATGGTTTTGTGGTGCTAGTAGTTGGGCAATTTGGTGTGTGGTGTACATTGTTGACGATTATTTTGCGTGTATTGATGAGTAATGATTGTGGTTTTAATGAGTAGATATAGGCCACTCATTATTTTACAAATTCAAATGTGGTTTGTCAATTAAGAGAGAGAGAGAGATAAAAATGGTTATGCTACTATCATTTAAGGGCAACTTCAACAAACTACTCATTTTCTTGTTTGGCTTGTTGTGGGTTATAGGTTGACTGCTCACTCCAGGCTATTCATGATTTTGTGGTAGTTGTCATGCAACTTGCTTTGCTCTCAAGTATCAGCCCCCTTTTTTCTAGTCTTTTAGTATTTTGGTTTGTTTATCTCCACGTGAGTGCATGAATGGGGATAAGACGTTATAGTCTAGAGTTCAACGATAGTGACTCTTTTGAGGTTGTTATGTTGTTTCCTTAAGGGAATGATCCCACTGGTGCTTGTAAGGGAACTTCCAACATGGTTAGAACAAGTGTGCCCACCATCAAGGTGGTTCAGTCGATGGCGACGAAGACCATTTTTGTTAGGGTCAAGGAGTTTTTTGAGTAGATTTCGAGGGATTCCAATGATGATAAATGGAATGGTCCATTGGATAGAGAAGGCTATGAATAGGTTAAGAGTGGCGTGGATTGGTATGAAAGATAGTTAGATAGTGAAAAGTTGATTGTGGCGTTACACAAGAGTTGTGCACTTTCTACATCGTCACAAGCACATTTGTTCACTATTCACCCTTGTAATAAGGGTGATTGTGTGTATTTGGGTGAAGAGATGTATTCTTATCTGTACATGTACATGTACCATTGTATTCTGCAAGATATTGGTGTTATTCTTTCGTTTAGCGCTTTAGAGTGTTATTTCCTTAGAAAGGTGAACGTGGCCTCAAGTCAACTCCATCTGAATAGTTAGGCATTCCTTCACATTTTCCAAGTATTATGTACGTATGTGGGTATTGAATTGACTCTCGCAAAGTTTTTATATTTTTATCAAATGAAGGTTAGTTTTCTTATTGGATGGATGTTTCTTAATGGGTGGAGCAAAAAGGTTTTTTTTTTTTTCAAGTTGTACGCCTAGTCTTTTAAGTGCTTAAAGGTTAAGTATGTTCGAATTAAGGCCACCACTAGATATGAGAGAAGGAATCTCGTATTTCATGGTTCTAATAGATTAGCACAATTTCCTTGGTTTTGGAAGAAGAATTCGTTGAGGTTTAGTAGTGAGGGGAATATGAGGCTTTCAAAAACTAAGCATATCAAGTGCAAGGAGCTAGTGAAGTTGCCTTGGCCGTTGTATGTGAAGTTCGTCCTTTCATTGTTGAGTGCAAATAATTCGAACCAAGCCTTAGAAGGTGAGTTTAGGGATTTTGTGCATGTTGTTTTTGTTTATTTTTGAATTAGTTTCTAATCTATCTTTCTTATATGGGTGTAATGGGAAAGAGCATGTGGAAATAACTAAAGGCTAAGTTCAAGACAATGAAGTTTAGAGATCGACAGATGCACAGCTAGTGGTGATGGAACCAACTTCTCAATTGGGGCTAGTTGTTCATTCCTTCTCTTCTCCAAGTTGGAATGACATGATGGTGATCTCCTCAAGGGCAAGGAAGAGGTGGAGATGGTGTTTGGGCTAGGTGAAGTTGACGCTCAAAGAAAAGGAGAGAAATGGATGGTGTTTGATGGTGTAGCTCCTTTAGGCTAGCTCACTTCACTTAGGATGATGAAGGCCAACCATGGAAGACCCAAGCTCACTCTAGGTAGAGAGGAGAGGATAGGGGGCCATGGAGTTCCTATGGGACTAAGGAATGAATGAAGAGGCACAAAGGCTCACTCAAATTCATTAATTTCCAAAGTGGCTACAAGGTGGGTGACCTAGAGTACTTATAGGGAGAGAAAGGCATCTAGGGTTTCTTAGGAGCATTTGGCCAAAATTTTGGAGTCCAAATGCACCCTAAATGCAGCCCAAATGAAATGGCTTTCATTCCTCCCAAAAGACTAAAGTACCATTAGGCCTAGAAAAAGAAAGAAATGGACTTTGACCTCATAAATTAAGGTTTAAGTCCTAAAATAAATCCCAAGACTGATTTTGCCCCATAATACAAAGGCTAAATATAAATACAAAATAAAATCCTAATATTTAATGTACCCTAAAATACAAGGGCATAATAGGAAAAGAAAACAACAAACTAAGGAGAGGGCACAAAATCCACACATATGATGATCATGACTTTTGGTGTGGTGTGTTCTTCATCTTCCTCTTCTCTCCTAGCCATGGACCTTGTGATAAGCCCTATATGATGCTTCAAGGATGGTCCTCCATCAAGTGGTTTTGTTGTTGTGACGGAGGATATAGATATGGTAATGTTGAACAATACTTTTCTAGTAATGTAAACTCTAAACCCTAAACCTCTATTTCTACTCAAGGCATTGGTGTCCTCTCTTAGGGGGTTGCGGTCGTGCTTGTCTTTTTGATGTTGGTTATCCCCTTTTTGGACTTCGTGGTTAGTCGCAGGGGCGATCTTCTCAACGACTATCCTTTTAGACTAATTGCTTAAGGTGGCCCACTCAGATGAGTTTTTCAATTTTATTGCGAAGTTTTCAATAATCTTCAATGGTGTGAACGAAGCTCTTCTGGTATCGACAATGTTTCCTACGATCAACATCCTTATGAAGTCATCTAGGTTAGTGAGAATGAGTATTGGGAGTTAAAGGCTTCCTTAAACACATTCGTGTGGGGAGAAATTAGGGGGGTATTGTTCTTGTACCTTAGTGGTTTAAGCGGTTAACCCTTTTTGAATTTGATGTCGTTGTGGGGGGGGAGGGTGTAATTTGTCTGTCTTGGGGGTTCGCTTTTAACTATAGTCAAGAATTGACTTTTGTGTTGACTTGTCTCATGTTCTTCCATTTGAATGAAACTGGCAACACAAGTTCTTAGATCATTCATATCTCTAGGGCATGTCGATTAAGGTTATTTGAGAAAGGTATTTATTTTAATGTATTTAGCATGACAATGAGAGGGACTTGAGGGTGAAGGTCCTATATCTAGTTGGCGATAACAAAGAACCTCTCCATGAAATCTCGGAGTGATTCATTGTCGTCTTGTCTCATGTTGAGTAACACTAGTGTGGAAGTTTTGTGAGGTTAGTTGGTAGCGAATCGGACCCTAAACAACTACATTAGGACAACATAGATAGGTATATGTTAAACATTGGTAGGTAGGTATACAATAAAAGTGTAGAACATTCAGGTGTTGTGGGAAAGATCTTGCACAGGATTGCATCATCTTGGGTGTAGAGATTCATTATGGTTTTGTATGCAACTAAGTGTGCATCTGGGTAAGTCAAGCCATCGTACATTTTCATGATGGAATGCTTCTATCCTTTGGGAAGCGGGGTGTCGATTAAGCCATTAGTAAAGGGATGACTACGTTCATCACCGAGCCATCCCAAGGGAATTCGAGGAGAAGAGTGTCTCTCCTTATTGAGTTGGGATTCCTGTATGGAGTGTGTGTCTTAGGATGATCTAGAGAGAGTGTACTCCTCTTTTGTCGAGATTCTTGATCTTGAGTGAGTTTCATTATTCTTTCGATGTAGGGCTTGGAGTTCCTTATCATAATGTGCATGATTGGCCTTGTAGCGTCTACAATCAATCTTATGTTGCTCGTAGTGGGTAGATAAAGCTTCTTCATTACGTTTCTACATGGCTTCAATGTAGCGTAATAATTTAGCATTGGACGACAAAATAGTGGGTCCATGGTGTTGGTAGTTGCCACAAGTTCTACGAGCGAGGTCATGGTGGCTAGGGCCGTATCTAGGAAATTTGGAGCCTTAGGCAAAAATTAAGACAGGAGCCTGTGTTAATATAACCTAATAATTTTTTTTTTCTGGCTTTTTGAGCTGCAAAATTATTTATTAAAGTTTTATAAACAAGTAATTCTAACATCTCACTCTTAAAAGATAATATAGTTAACTCATTCAATCTATCTTGTAGCATAGTTGATCTTAAATATGCTTTAATCAATTTTAATTTTGAAAAACTTCTATCAGCAGTCGCAACAGTTACATGTAATAATAATATTTTATAAGCAATGTATGTATTTGGAAAAGAACATGATCTTTTTATATAGTTCAATATTTTTAATGGTGTGTTAATTTTATTTGTTAGAATTTCTTTCAATAACTTTAATTTTGAAAACAAATCAAGACCATCAATATCAGAATGATCCTCAAAACTCAAAATCTTTTCAAGATTGATACAATATTTAATCAATTCTTCTTCCCCTAAAGTTTTAAATTTATTTGAATCAAATAAAAAACCTAACATGTTTTCATATTCTAAAAATTGTTCAAATTGACTCTCAATAGAAGAAATAAATTGATGTAATATATACAAAAAATAATCAATACAAAAAGAATTTTCAGCAAAATGAGTCATTTCATCAATATCAACATCATCAAAATGTTTTTTTCCTATGAATTTTACGTTTTTCATTGAACTTATGCTCTATATCCATTTCAATAGTCATTTCTTTGGTGGATTCTAATGCAGATGCAAAACCATTTTCCCTATAATTTTTTAAATAAGTTATAAGGCCTCTTAAGTGATCTATAGCAACATCTATATGCATATCTTTAGAATTAACCGTAAAAAGTATATCATACCAAATATTCATTCCTAATAAAAATTTAAAATTCTCCATCTCATAAGTCGCTAAACACATGGCTTCACTCTTTATCTTAGGATCTTCATTAGTTTTAGATAATTGAACAGGTGCATCCCTTATTTTTGGTGCTTGAAACTTTATGGCTTTAACGCTTTCAAGTAATTTTAATAATAAAAAAATAAGAGATATAAAAAATGTAAGATATGCGTCTTATAAAATATTGGGCCTTATCTCAAATATTATTAATATTTTAAAAATTATTTTATATCAATAATACTACTGTTAAAAGAATTTGGAGATCTTATAAATTTGGGGGCTCTAAGCATTAGCCTTAATTGCCTTATTGAATGTTCGGCCCTGATGGTGGCTATGGAGGCAAGAGACTATTGTTCAAGGATAGAGCCCATGTTGTTGTTTGTTGTGGATATTTTTGTTATGTTGTTGTTCATCTTTGGGTTTCAGGTGAAAACCATATGTGGTTGAATGATAGTTTTATTTCGACCCCATGGTAGACACCAAATGCTCTTACCAGAGTTTGCAAGTACACCAACAACTGAGATGACATTCTTGTTGTTCCAATATCCACGGTGGTGAGGGATAACTATAAAAACACTCTAACACTCAACTTAGAGGGAAGTCTAGATTAAGAATGAGATTAGAGTTTTTGTCATACCTAATGCCCTATATATAGTGTTGCATGATTTAGAAGATAATCTTGCTCATATCTTTCGATACATTACTATCATTGCAAGTGATGCTTAATGATAGAGATATTATCTTTGAAGTGTCACTCTTTAATGTATTCCATTATTTTTAGAGATATGGTGCTTAAATTTGACGTGACAAACTTGGTTAGATGAAGTCAAGTTTATGGGAGGGTTCAGCTCGATTTACTTGAGCAAGATGGTACACATGTAATATATTTTTAATATGATCCTTACATATGCAAGATAAAATTAAAAATGTGTTAATAGTATAAGAGCCAAATTAAGAATAAAAATCAATTTGATAATGTGTAAGATAGTGTCAAAAGTATATTTTTAATACACTTATATTATTAATATATTTTTAGTACTGTGAAATGAATATTTATAACGAAGCTTATATTATTCTTTTAATGATGAAACATATTATTAAAAAAATATATTTATATATTTAAAGATATATATATATATATATAAATAAATGTTATATAACTTTTATTATAAATTAATAAGAAATAAGAAAATATTTAAAAGTATCTTTATTTTAAGAATGAGATTAGAGTTTTTATCATACTTGGTATCCTATATATAATGCATGATTTTAGAAGATAATCTTGCATGATATTTTTAAATATATTACTATCATTGCGTGTGATGCTTAATGACATAAATATTATCTATAAAGTGTCGCTTTTTAATATATTCCATAATTTTTTGGAGATATGGTACTTAATTGGTAACTAGGTATGATTCAGTCTAATTTACTTAAATAGGACGATACATATATAATATATTTTTAATATAATCTTTATATATTCAAGATAAAATAAAAATATATATTAATAATATAAGAACCAAAGTTAGAATAAAAATCAAATTCATAATGTGTAAGATAGTGTAAAAAAGTTTTAGGAATTTCATAAATAAGCTTATACATAAAGATTATTTTGATTAACTTCAAATATACAATGCCAAATTAAAAATGTTCCGGCCAAGGGGTGGATTAGGGTTTCTTCCTAGATCAAGCCTCTGAGCCAGAGCATTCAAGAGTGTAATCTGTAATCTGCTTACATAGCCTTAGGGTTTTAGGTTTTATACTTTCTTATTCATAGGCCTCATGGGCCCTGTGAGCGCAGAGATTTTCATGACCGTTTTTATTTGAAAGATATTTGGTAATTAAAGGTGGGATTTTGTCCTTGATATCGGGTCAGCGTTTGTGTGGGAAAGTTGGATCAGATTTTGACCGAGATAATGCACCTGCGCAAAAGGTCAAATCGGATTTTTGACCGAGTTTGCCCATGTAGAGGGATCAGGTCAGATTTTGACTGAGTGGACCCATGTAGAGAGGTCAAATCGGATTTTGACCAAGTGGACCCATATAGAGAGGTCAAATCGGATTTTGACCGAGTGGAGCCATATAGAGGGATCAGATCGGATTCTAACTAGGACGGTACATTTGCCTTCCAGCCCTGAGCCTGTAAGGCGAGAGGGCTTAGTTGGCCATACATCAGATCAATTCCTATGTAAAGGGATCAAATCGGATTCTATCCGGGATGGTACACTTGCCTTCCAGCCCTGAGACTATAAGGCGAGAGGGCTTAATTGGCCACACATCGGATCAATACCTGTGTAGAGGGATCAGATCAGATTCTAACCGGGACGATACACTTGCCTTCCAACCTTGAGCCTGTAAGGCGAAAGGGCTTAACTAGCGATGAGGTCGGACTATCACCGAGACGGTACACTCCTTGAGCCTCTAAGGCGACCAAAATAGAAGTCATGAAGAAATTTGTAGAGGGTTTTGATGCTGCCACAACTCAAGTAAAATTTCTTTATGCTGATCTCGACCTTAGAGGCCTTAGATATTTCAAAGAAATTGCGGATGGTGAACTCGTGGATCCCCCAGAAGACGATTAGAATCGCTTGTTATTCATCGTAGGCTCTTTATTTTTGTATGAACTATGCACTACTTTTAGCTTTTAGATGAATGCTACCTGTTGACTTGAATGTTTTTGGTTATTTAAATTATAACGTTTTGAGCAAACGCGTCTCTCATCCAAATTCTGACGTTAGGGCAAAGAAAAAATGACCAAGTTAAACATGTTTTTGGAACAAATATACCTCTCGTCCAAATTCCGATCTCATGAAAAATGAGGAAAAATAATCTAAGTTCAAAATTTGTTTTTGTACAGAATCACTAGTCGTTCGAAATCCAATCCCCTTTCATTCTCGGTATATACAACTATGTCTCCAAAATTTTGACCTCACGATGTATGAAGAAATTAAAACCAAGTTAAAAACTTCTTTCTTGGTATACAACACCAAGTCCCCAAAATGCGGACCTGACGATGTATGAAGAAATTAAAACCAAGTTACAAACTTTTTTCTTGGTAACACTAAGTCTCCAAAATGCTAACCTCATGATTAATGAAGAAATAAAAACCAAGTTTAAAACTTTTTCTTGGTATATAACACTAGGTCTCCAAAATGCCGACCTCATGATTAATGAAGAAATAAAACCAAGTTTAAAACTTTTTCTTGGTATATAACACTATGTCTCCAAAATGTCGACCTCATGATTAATGAAGAAATAAAACCAAGTTTAAAACTTCTTTCTTGGTATATAACACTAGGTCTCCAAAATGCCGACCTCATGATTACTGAAGAAATAAAACCAAGTTAAAAACTTCTTTCTTGGTATTTAACACCAGGTCTCCAAAATGCCGACCTGACGATGTATGAAGAAATTAAAACCAAGTTCAAAACTTTTTTCTTGGTAACACTAAGTCTCCAAAATGCTGACCGCGTGATTAATGAGGAAATAAAAACCAAGTTTAAAACTTTTTCTTGGTATATAACACTAGGTCTCCAAAATGCCGACCTCATGATTAATGAAGAAATAAAAACCAAGTTAAAAACTTTTTTCTTACTATATAATACCGACCAAGTCTCCAAAATTCCGATCAGGTCTCCAAAATGCCGACCTCGCGATTAATGAAGAAATAAAAACCAAGTTAAGAACTTTTTCTTAGTATATAATGCCGACCAGGTCTCCAAAACGCCGACCAGGTCTCCAAAACGCCGACCAGGTCTCCAAAACGCCGACCAGGTCTCCAAAATGTTGACTTCGCGATTAATGAAGAAATAAAAACCAAGTTAAGAACTTTTTCTTAGTATATAATGCCGACCAAGTCTCCAAAATACCGACCAGGTTCCAAAATGCCGACCTCGAGATTAATGAAGAAATAAAAACCAAGTTAAGAACTTTTTCTTAGTACATAATGCCGACCAGATCTCCAAAACCCAGACCAGGTCTCCAAAATGCCGACGTCGCGTAAAACGGAGAGACACATCGTCCAGATTCTGATCTCTTGTATAATGAGAGAAAATAATTCGAGTTATTTATACTCGCCCAGTCGGATTTTTACCGATCAATCACGAGTTTTGGTCTTCGAGTTATTTATACTCGTCCAGTCAGATTTTTACCGATCAATCACGAGTTTTGGTCTTCGAGTTATTTATACTTGCCCAATCAAATTTTTACCAACCAATCACGAGTTTGTCTTCGAATTATTTATACTCGCCCAGTCGGATCTTTACCGATCAATCACGAGTTTGTCTTCGAGTTATTTATACTCGCCCAGTTAGATTTTTACTGATTAATCACGAGTTTGTCTTTGAGTTATTTATACTCGCCCAGTCAGATTTTTACCGATCAATCACGAGTTTTGGTCTTCGAGTTATTTATACTCGCCTAGTCGAATTTTTATCGATCAATCACGAGTTTCTCTTCGAGTTATTTATACTCGCCCAGTCAGATTTTTACCGATAAATCACGAGTTTGTCTTCGAGTTATTTATACTCACCTAGTCAGATTTTTACCGATCAATCATGACTTTTGGTCTTTGAATTATTTATACTCGCCTAGTCAGATTTTTACCGATTAATCACGAGTTGGTCTTCGAGTTATTTATACTCACCCAGTCGGATTTTTACCAATCAATCACGAGTTAGGTCTTTGAATTATTTATACTTTCCCAGTCGGATTTTCACCGATCAATCACGTGTTAGGTCTTCGAGTTATTTATACTCGCCCAATTTGATTTTTAGCGATCAATCATGAGTATTGGTCTTCGAATTATTTATACTCGCCCAGTCGTATTTTTACTGATCAATCACGAGTTTGTCTTCGAGTTATTTATACTCGCCCAGTTGGATTTTTACCGATCAATCACGAGTTTTGGTCTCCGAGTTATTTACACTCGTCCAGTCGGATTTTTACCGATCAATCACGAGTTTTGGGCTTCGAGTTATTTGTACTTGCCCAATCAAATTTTTACCAATCAATCACGAGTTTGTCTTCGAGTTATTTATACTCGCCCAGTCGGATTTTTACCGATCAATCACGAGTTTGTCTTCGAGTTATTTATACTCGCCCAGTCAGATTTTTTCCCATTAATCACGAGTTTGTCTTTGAGTTATTTATACTCGCTCAGTCAGATTTTTACCGATCAATCACGAGTTTTGGTCTTCGAGTTATTTATACTCGCCTAGTCGGATTTTTATCGATCAATCACGAGTTTCTCTTCGAGTTATTTATACTCGCCCAGTCGGATTTTTACCGATAAATCACGAGTTAGGTCTTCGAGTTATTTATACTCGCCCAGTCAGTTTTTTACCAATCAATCACGAGTTAGGTCTTCGAGATATTTATACTCGTCCAGTCGGATTTTTACCGATCAATCACGAGTTTTTGTCTTCGAGTTATTTATACTCACCTAGTCAGACTTTTACCGATCAATCATGAGTTTGTCTTCGAGTTATTTATACTCACCTAGTCAGATTTTTACCTATCAATCACGAGTTTTGGTCTTCAAGTTATTTATACTCGCCCAGTCGGATTTTTACCGATCAATCACAAGTTAGGTCTTCGAATTATTTATATTCGTCTAGTCGGATTTTTACCGATCAATCATAAGTTTTGGTCTTCAAGTTATTTATACTCGCCCAGTCGGACTTTTATTGATCAATCACGAGTTTTGGTCTTCAAGTTGTTTATACTCGCCCAGTCGAACTTTTATCGATCAATCAGGAGTTTGTCTTCAAGTTATTTATACTCGCCCAGTCATATTTTTACTGATCAATCAGGAGTTTTGTTCTTCGAGTTATTTATACTCGCCCAGTCAGATTTTTAACGATCAATCACGAGTTTGTCTTCAAGTTATTTATACTCGCCCAGTTGGATTTTTACCGATCAATCATGAGTTAGGTCTTCGAGTTATTTATACTCGTCCAGTCATAGTTTTACCGATCAATCACGAGTTTGTCTTCGTGTTATTTATATTCACCTAGTCAGATTTTTACCGATCAATCATGACTTTTGGTCTTCGAATTATTTATACTCGCCTAGTCAGATTTTTACCGATTAATAACGAGTTGGTCTTCGAGTTATTTATACTCACCCAGTCAAATTTTTACCAATCAATCACGAGTTAGGTCTTTGAATTATTTATACTCGCCCAGTCGGATTTTTACCGATCAATCACGAGTTAGGTCTTCGAGTTATTCATACTCGCCCAATTTGATTTTTAGCGATCAATCACGAGTATTGGTCTTCGAGTTATTTATACTCGCCCAGTCGTATTTTTACCGATCAATCACGAGTTTGTCTTCGAGTTATTTATACTCGCCCATTCGAATTTTTACCGATCAATCACGAGTTTGTCTTCGAGTTATTTATACTCGCCCATTTAGATTTTTACCGATCAATCACGAGTTTTGGTCTTCGAGTTGTTTATACTTGCCCAATCAAATTTTTACCGATCAATCACGAGTTTTGGTCTTCGAGTTATTTGTACTTGCCCAATCAAATTTTTACCAATGAATCACGAGTTTGTCTTCGAGTTATTTATACTCGCCCAATCGGATTTTTACCGATCAATCACGAGTTTGTCTTCGAGTTATTTATACTCGGCCAGTCAGATTTTTACCGATTAATCACCAGTTTGTCTTTGAGTTATTTATACTCGCCCAGTCAGATTTTTACCGATCAATCACGAGTTTTGGTCTTCGAGTTATTTATACTCGCCTAGTCGGATTTTTATCGATCAATCACGAGTTTCTCTTCGAGTTATTTATACTCGCCCAGTCGGATTTTTACCGATAAATCACGAGTTAGGTCTTCGAGTTATTTATACTCGCCCAGTCAGGTTTTTACCAATCAATCACGAGTTAGGTCTTCGAGTTATTTATACTCGTCCAGTCGGATTTTTACCGATCAATCACGAGTTTTTGTCTTCGAGTTATTTATACTCGCCCAGTCGGACTTTTACCGATCAATCATGAGTTTGTCTTCGAGTTATTTATACTCGCCTAGTCAGATTTTTACCTATCAATCACGAGTTTTGGTCTTCAAGTTATTTATACTCGCCCAGTCAGATTTTTACCGATCAATCACAAGTTAGGTCTTCGAATTATTTATATTCGTCTAGTCG
Organism: Cajanus cajan; assembly: GCF_000230855.2. Classification (NCBI taxonomy): domain Eukaryota; kingdom Viridiplantae; phylum Streptophyta; class Magnoliopsida; order Fabales; family Fabaceae; genus Cajanus; species Cajanus cajan. Next base: position 14,363,974 of record NC_138522.1, on the reverse strand, counting down.
GATTTTTACCGATCAATCATAAGTTTTGGTCTTCAAGTTATTTATACTCCCCCAGTCGGACTTTTATCGATCAATCACGAGTTTTGGTCTTCAAGTTGTTTATACTCGCCCAGTCAGACTTTTATCGATCAATCAGGAGTTTGTCTTCAAGTTATTTATACTCGCCCAGTCAGATTTTTACTGATCAATCAAGAGTTTTGTTCTTCGAGTTATTTATACTCGCCCAGTCAGATTTTTAACGATCAATCACGAGTTTGTCTTCAAGTTATTTATACTCGCCCAGTTGGATTTTTACCGATCAATCATGAGTTAGGTCTTCGAGTTATTTATACTCGTCCAGTCATATTTTTACCGATCAATCACGAGTTTGTCTTCGTGTTATTTATACTCACCTAGTCAGATTTTTACCGATCAATCATGACTTTTGGTCTTCGAATTATTTATACTCGCCTAGTCAGATTTTTACCGATTAATCACGAGTTGGTCTTCGAGTTATTTATACTCACCCAGTCGAATTTTTACCAATCAATCACGAGTTAGGTCTTTGAAATATTTATACTCACCCAGTCGGATTTTTACCGATCAATCATGAGTTAGGTCTTCGAGTTATTTATACTCGCCCAATTTGATTTTTAGCGATCAATCACGAGTATTGGTCTTCGAGTTATTTATACCGCCCAGTCGTATTTTTACCGATCAATCACGAGTTTGTCTTCGAGTTATTTATACTTGCCCAATCGAATTTTTACCGATCAATCACGAGTTTGTCTTCAAGTTATTTATACTCGCCCATTTAGATTTTTACCGATCAATCACGAGTTTTGGTCTTCGAGTTGTTTATACTTGCCCAATTGAATTTTTACCGATCAATCACGAGTTTTGGTCTTCGAGTTATTTGTACTTGCCCAATCAAATTTTTACCAATCAATCACGAGTTTGTCTTCGAGTTATTTATACTCGCCCAATCGGATTTTTACCGATCAATCACGAGTTTGTCTTCGAGTTATTTATACTCGCCCAGTCAGATTTTTACCGATTAATCACAAGTTTGTCTTTGAGTTATTTATACTCGCCCAGTCAGATTTTTACGGATCAATCACGAGTTTTGGTCTTAGAGTTATTTATACTCGCCTAGTCAGATTTTTATCGATCAATCACGAGTTTCTCTTCGAGTTATTTATACTCGCCCAGTCGGATTTTTACCGATAAATCACGAGTTAGGTCTTCGAGTTATTTATACTCGCCCAGTCAGGTTTTTACCTATCAATCACGAGTTAGGTCTTCGAGTTATTTATACTCGTCCAGTCGGATTTTTACCGATCAATCACGAGTTTTTGTCTTCGAGTTATTTATACTCGCCCAGTCGGACTTTTACCGATCCATCACGAGTTAGTCTTCGAGTTATTTATACTCGCCCAGTCGGATTTTTACCGATAAATCACGAGTTAGGTCTTCGAGTTATTTATACTCGCCCAGTCAGGTTTTTACCTATCAATCACGAGTTAGGTCTTCGAGTTATTTATACTCGTCCAGTCGGATTTTTACCGATCAATCACGAGTTTTTGTCTTCGAGTTATTTATACTCGCCCAGTCGGACTTTTACCGATCAATCATGAGTTTGTCTTCGAGTTATTTATACTCGCCTAGTCAGATTTTTACCTATCAATCACGAGTTTTGGTCTTCAAGTTATTTATACTCGCCCAGTCGGATTTTTACCGATCAATCACAAGTTAGGTCTTCGAATTATTTATACTCGACTAGTCGGATTTTTACCGATCAATCATAAGTTTTGGTCTTCAAGTTATTTATACTCCCCCAGTCGGACTTTTATCGATCAATCACGAGCTTTGGTCTTCAAGTTATTTATACTCGCCCAGTCAGACTTTTATCGATCAATCAGGAGTTTGTCTTCAAGTTATTTATACTCGCCCAGTCAAATTTTTACTGATCAATCAGGAGTTTTGTTCTTCGAGTTATTTATACTCGCCCAGTCAGATTTTTAACGATCAATCACGAGGTTGTCTTCAAGTTATTTATACTCGCCCAGTTGGATTTTTACCGATCAATCATGAGTTAGGTCTTCGAGTTATTTATACTCGTCCTGTCATATTTTTACCGATCAATCACGAGTTTGTCTTCGTGTTATTTATACTCACCTAGTCAGATTTTTACCGATCAATCATGACTTTTGGTCTTCGAATTATTTATACTCGCCTAGTCAGATTTTTACCGATTAATCACGAGTTGGTCTTCGAGTTATTTATACTCACCCAGTCGAATTTTTACCAATCAATCACGAGTTAGGTCTTTGAATTATTTATACTCGCCCAGTCGGATTTTTACCGATCAATCACGAGTTAGGTCTTCGAGTTATTTATACTCGCCCAATTTGATTTTTATTGATCAATCACGAGTATTGGTCTTCGAGTTATTTATACTCGCCCAGTCGTATTTTTACCGATCAATCACGAGTTTGTCTTCGAGTTATTTATACTCGCCCAATCGAATTTTTACCGGATCAATCACGAGTTTGTCTTCGAGTTATTTATACTCGCCCATTTAGATTTTTACCGATCAATCACGAGTTTTGGTCTACGAGTTGTTTATACTTGCCCAATCAAATTTTTACCGATCAATCACGAGTTTTGGTCTTCGAGTTATTTGTACTTGCCCAATCGAATTTTTACCAATCAATCTCGAGTTTGTCTTCGAGTTATTTATACTCGCCCAATCGGATTTTTACCGATCAATCACGAGTTTGTCTTCGAGTTATTTATACTCGCCCAGTCAGATTTTTACCGATTAATCACGAGTTTGTCTTTGAGTTATTTATACTCGCCCAGTCAGATTTTTACCGATCAATCACGAGTTTTGGTCTTCGAGTTATTTATACTCGCCTAGTCGGATTTTTATCGATCAATCACGAGTTTCTCTTCGAGTTATTTATACTCGCCCAGTTGGATTTTTACCGATAAATCACGAGTTAGGTCTTCGAGTTATTTATACTCGCCCAGTCAGGTTTTTACCTATCAATCACGAGTTAGGTCTTCGAGTTATTTATACTCGTCCAGTCGGATTTTTACCTATCAATCACGAGTTTTTGTCTTCGAGTTATTTATACTCGCCCAGTCGGACTTTTACCGATCAATCATGAGTTTGTCTTTGAGTTATTTATACTCGCCTAGTCAGATTTTTACCTATCAATCACGAGTTTTGGTCTTCAAGTTATTTATACTCGCCCAGTCGGATTTTTACCGATCAATCACAAGTTAGGTCTTCGAATTATTTATATTCGTCTAGTTGGATTTTTAACGATCAATCATAAGTTTTGGTCTTCAAGTTATTTATACTCCCCCCGTCGGACTTTTATCGATCAATCACGAGTTTTGGTCTTCAAGTTGTTTATACTCGCCCAGTCAGACTTTTATCGATCAATCAGGAGTTTGTCTTCAAGTTATTTATACTCGCCCAGTCAGATTTTTACTGATCAATCAGGAGTTTTGTTCTTCGAGTTATTTATACTCGCCCAGTCAGATTTTTAACGATCATTCACGAGTATGTCTTCAAGTTATTTATACTCGCCCAGTTGGATTTTTACCGATCAATCATGAGTTAGGTCTTCGAGTTATTTATACTCGTCCAGTCATATTTTTACCGATCAATCACGAGTTTGTCTTCGTGTTATTTATACTCACCTAGTCAGATTTTTACCGATCAATCATGACTTTTGGTCTTCGAATTATTTATACTCGCCTAGTCAGATTTTTACCGATTAATCACGAGTTGGTCTTCGAGTTATTTATACTCACCCAGTCGAATTTTTACCAATCAATCACGAGTTTGGTCTTTGAATTATTTATACTCGCCCAGTCGTATTTTTACCGATCAATCACGAGTTTGTCTTCGAGTTATTTATACTCGCCCAGTCGGACTTTTACCGATCAATCATGAGTTTGTCTTCGAGTTATTTATACTCGCCTAGTCAGATTTTTACCTATCAATCTTGAGTTTTGGTCTTCAAGTTATTTATACTCGCCCAGTCGGATTTTTACCGATCAATCACAAGTTAGGTCTTCGAATTATTTATATTCGTCTAGTCGGATTTTTACCGATCAATCATAAGTTTTGGTCTTCAAGTTATTTATACTCCCCCAGTCGGACTTTTATCGATCAATCACGAGTTTTGGTCTTCAAGTTGTTTATACTAGCCCAGTCAGACTTTTATCGATCAATAAGGAGTTTGTCTTCAAGTTATTTATACTCGCCCAGTCAGATTTTTACTGATCAATCAGGAGTTTTGTTCTTCGAGTTATTTATACTCGCCCAGTCAGATTTTTAACGATCAATCACGAGTTTGTCTTCAAGTTATTTATACTCACCCAGTTGGATTTTTACCGATCAATCACGAGTTAGGTCTTCGAGTTATTTATACTCGCCCAATTTGATTTTTAGCGATCAATCACGAGTATTGGTCTTCGAGTTATTTATACTCGCCCAGTCGTATTTTTACCGATCAATCACGAGTTTGTCTTCGAGTTATTTATACTCGCTCAATCGAATTTTTACCGATCAATCACGAGTTTGTCTTCGAGTTATTTATACTCGCCCATTTAGATTTTTACCGATCAATCACGAGTTTTGGTCTTCGAGTTGTTTATACTTGCCCAATCAAATTTTTACCGATCAATCACGAGTTTTGGTCTTCGAGTTATTTGTACTTGCCCAATCAAATTTTTACCAATCAATCACGAGTTTGTCTTCGAGTTATTTATACTCGCCCAATCGGATTTTTACCGATCAATCACGAGTTTGTCTTCGAGTTATTTATACTCGCCCAGTCAGATTTTTACCGATTAATCACGAGTTTGTCTTTGAGTTATTTATACTCGCCCAGTCAGATTTTTACCGATCAATCACGAGTTTTGGTCTTCGAGTTATTTATACTCGCCTAGTCGGATTTTTATCGATCAATCACGAGTTTCTCTTCGAGTTATTTATACTCGCCCAGTCGGATTTTTACCGATAAATCACGAGTTAGGTCTTCGAGTTATTTATACTCGCCTAGTCAGGTTTTTACCTATCAATCACGAGTTAGGTCTTCGAGTTATTTATACTCGTCCAGTCGGATTTTTACCTATCAATCACGAGTTTTTGTCTTCGAGTTATTTATACTCGCCCAGTCGGACTTTTACCGATCAATCATGAGTTTGTCTTCGAGTTATTTATACTCGCCTAGTTAGATTTTTACCTATCAATCACGAGTTTTGGTCTTCAAGTTATTTATACTCGCCCAGTCGGATTTTTACCGATCAATCACAAGTTAGGTCTTCGAATTATTTATATTCGTCTAGTCGGATTTTTACCGATCAATCATAAGTTTTGGTCTTCAAGTTATTTATACTCGCCCAGTCGGACTTTTATTGATCAATCACGAGTTTTGGTCTTCAAGTTGTTTATACTCACCCAGTCAGACTTTTATCGATCAATCAGGAGTTTGTCTTCAAGTTATTTATACTCGCCCAGTCAGATTTTTACTGATCAATCAGGAGTTTTGTTCTTCGAGTTATTTATACTCGCCCAGTCAGATTTTTAACGATCAATCACGAGTTTGTCTTCAAGTTATTTATACTCGCCCAGTTGGATTTTTACCGATCAATCACGAGTTAGGTCTTCGAGTTATTTATACTCGCCCAATTTGATTTTTAGCGATCAATCACGAGTATTGGTCTTCGAGTTATTTATACTCGCCCAGTCGTATTTTTACCGATCAATCACGAGTTTGTCTTCGAGTTATTTATACTCGCCCAATCGAATTGTTACCGATCAATCACGAGTTTGTCTTCGAGTTATTTATACTCGCCCATTTAGATTTTTATCGATCAATCACGAGTTTTGGTCTTCGAGTTGTTTATACTTGCCCAATCAAATTTTTATCGATCAATCACGAGTTTTGGTCTTCGAGTTATTTGTACTTGCCCAATCAAATTTTTACCAATCAATCACGAGTTTGTCTTCGAGTTATTTATACTCGCCCAATCGGATTTTTACCGATCAATCACGAGTTTGTCTTCGAGTTATTTATACTCGCCCAGTCAGATTTTTACCGATTAATCACGAGTTTGTCTTTGAGTTATTTATACTCGCCCAGTCAGATTTTTACCGATCAATCACGAGTTTTGGTCTTCGAGTTATTTATACTCGCCTAGTCGGATTTTTATCGATCAATCACGAGTTTCTCTTCGAGTTATTTATACTCGCCCAGTCGGATTTTTACCGATAATCACGAGTTAGGTCTTCGAGTTATTTATACTCGCCCAGTCAGGTTTTTACCTATCAATCACGAGTTAGGTCTTCGAGTTATTTATACTCGTCCAGTCGGATTTTTACCTATCAATCACGAGTTTTTGTCTTCGAGTTATTTATACTCGCCCAGTCGGACTTTTACCGATCAATCATGAGTTTGTCTTCGAGTTATTTATACTCGCCTAGTCAGATTTTTACCTATCAATCACGAGTTTTGGTGTTCAAGTTATTTATACTCGCCCAGTCGGATTTTTACCGATCAATCACAAGTTAGGTCTTCGAATTATTTATATTCGTCTAGTCAGATTTTTACCGATCAATCATAAGTTTTGGTCTTCAAGTTATTTATACTCCCCCAGTCGGACTTTTATCGATCAATCACGAGTTTTGGTCTTCAAGTTGTTTATACTCGCCCAGTCAGACTTTTATCGATCAATCAGGAGTTTGTCTTCAAGTTATTTATACTCGCCCAGTCAGATTTTTACTGATCAATCAGGAGTTTTGTTCTTCGAGTTATTTATACTCGCCCAGTCAGATTTTTAACGATCAATCACGAGTTTGTCTTCAAGTTATTTATACTCGCCCAGTTGGATTTTTACCGATCAATCACGAGTTAGGTCTTCGAGTTATTTATACTCGCCCAATTTGATTTTTAGCGATCAATCACGAGTATTGGTCTTCGAGTTATTTAAACTCGCCCAGTCGTATTTTTACCGATCAATCACGAGTTTGTCTTCGAGTTATTTATACTCGCCCAGTCAGATTTTTACCGATCAATCACGAGTTTTGGTCTTCGAGTTATTTATACTCGCCCAGTCAGACTTTTATCGATCAATCAGGAGTTTGTCTTCAAGTTATTTATACTCGCCCAGTCAGATTTTTACTGATCAATCAGCAGTTTTGTTCTTCGATTTATTTATACTCGCCCAGTCAGATTTTTAACGATCAATCACGAGTTTGTCTTCAAGTTATTTATACTCGCCCAGTTGGATTTTTACCGATCAATCATGAGTTAGGTCTTCGAGTTATTTATACTCGTCCAGTCATATTTTTACCGATCAATCACGAGTTTGTCTTCGTGTTATTTATACTCACCTAGTCAGATTTTTACCGATCAATCATGACTTTTGGTCTTCGAATTATTTATACTCGCCTAGTCAGATTTTTACCGATTAATCATGAGTTGGTCTTTGAGTTATTTATACTCACCCAGTCGAATTTTTACCAATCAATCACGAGTTAGGTCTTTGAATTATTTATACTCGCCCAGTCGGATTTTTACCGATCAATCAAGAGTTAAGTCTTCGAGTTATTTATACTCGCCCAATTTGATTTTTAGCGATCAATCACGAGTATTGGTCTTCGAGTTATTTATACTCGCCCAGTCAGATTTTTACCGATTAATCACGAGTTTGTCTTTGAGTTATTTATACTCGCCCAGTCAGATTTTTACCGATCAATCACGAGTATTGGTCTTCGAGTAATTTATACTCGCCCAGTCGTATTTTTACCGATCAATCACGAGTTTGTCTTCGAGTTATTTATACTCGGCCAATCGAATTTTTACCGATCAATCACGAGTTTGTCTTCGAGTTATTATACTCGCCTAGTCGAATTTTTACCGATCAATCACAAGTTTGTCTTCGAGTTATTTATAGTCGCCCATTCAGATTTTTACCGATCAATCACGAGTTTTGGTCTTCGAGTTATTTATACTCGCCTAGTCGAATTTTTACTGATTAATCACGAGTTTTTCTTCGAGTTATTTATACTCGTCCAGTCGGATTTTTACCGATCAATCACGAGTTTTGGTCTTCGAGTTGTTTGTACTTGCCCAGTCAAATTTTTACTGATCAATCACGAGTTTGTCTTCGAGTTATTTATACTCGCCCAGTCGGATTTTTACTGATCAATCACGAGTTTTTCTTCAACTTATTTATACTCGCCCAGTCAGATTTTTACTAATTAATAACGAGTTTGTCTTTGAGTTATTTATACTCGCCCAGTCAGATTTTTACCTATCAATCACGAGTTTTGGTCTTCGAGTTATTTATACTCGCCTTATCGGATTTTTATCGATCAATCACGAGTTTATCTTCGAGTTATTATACTCGCCCAGTCGGATTTTTACCGATAAATCACGAGTTAGGTCTTCGAGTTATTTATACTCGCCCAGTCAGGTTTTTACCAATCAATCACGAGTTAGGTCTTCGAGTAATTTATACTCGTCCAGTCGGATTTTTACCGATCAATCACGAGTTTTTGTCTTCGAGTTATTTATACTCGCCCAGTCGGACTTTTACCGATCAATCATGAGTTTGTCTTCGAGTTATTTATACTCGCCTAGTCGGATTTTTACCGATCAATCACGAGTTTTGGTCTTCAAGTTATTTATACTTGCCCAGTCGGATTTTTACCGATCAATCACAAGTTAGGTCTTCGAATTATTTATATTCGTCTAGTCGGATTTTTACCGATCAATCATAAGTTTTGGTCTTCAAGTTATTTATACTCGCCCAGTCGGACTTTTATCGATCAATCACGAGTTTTGGTCTTCATGTTGTTTATACTTGCCCAGTCGGACTTTTATCGATCAATCACGAGTTTGTCTTCAAGTTATTTATACTCGCCCAGTCAGATTGTTACTGATCAATCACGAGTTTTGGTCTTTGAGTTATTTATACTCGCCCAGTCATATTTTTACCGATCAATCACGAGTTTGTCTTCAAGTTATTTATACTCGCCCAGTTCGATTTTTACCGATCAATCATGAGTTAGGTCTTCGAGTTATTTATACTCGTCCAGTCAGATTTTTACCGATCAATCACGAGTTTGTCTTCAAGTTATTTATACTCCCCCAGTTCGATTTTTACCGATCAATCATGAGTTAGGTCTTCGAGTTATTTATACTCGTCCAGTCATATTTTTACCGATCAATCACGAGTTTGGTCTTCGAGTTATTTATACTCACCCAGTCGAATTTTTACCAATCAATCACGAGTTAGGTCTTTGAATTATTTATACTCGCCCAGTCGGATTTTTACCGATCAATCACGAGTTAGGTCTTCGAGTTATTTATACTCGCCCAATTTGATTTTTAGCGATCAATCACGAGTATTAGTCTTCGAGTTATTTATACTCGCCCAGTCGTATTTTTTCCGATCAATCACGAGTTTGTCTTCGAGTTATTTATACTCGCCCAATCGAATTTTTACCGATCAATCACGAGTTTGTCTTCGAGTTATTATACTCGCCTAGTCGGATTTTTACCGATCAATCACAAGTTTGTCTTCGAGTTATTTATACTCGCCCATTCATATTTTTACCGATCAATCACGAGTTTTGGTCTTCGAGTTATTTATACTCGCCCAGTGGAATTTTTACCGATCAATCACGAGTTTGTCTTCGAGTTATTTATACTCGTCCAGTAAGATTTTTCCCGATCAATCACGAGTTAGGTCTTCGAGTTATTTATACTCGCCCAGTCAGATTTTTACTGATCAATCACGAGTTTTGGTCTTCGAGTTATTTATACTCGCCCAGTCAGATTTTTACCGATCAATCACGAGTTTTTCTTCAACTTATTTATACTCGCCGAGTTGGATTTTTACCGATCAATCATGAGTTAGGTCTTCGAGTTATTTATACTCGTCCAGTCATATTTTTACCGATCAATCATGAGTTTGGCTTCGAGTTATTTATACTCACCTAGTCAGATTTTTACCGATCAATCATGACTTTTGGTCTTCGAATTATTTATACTCACCTAGTCAGATTTTTACCGATTAATCACGAGTTGGTCTTCGAGTTATTTATACTCACCCAGTCGGATTTTTACCAATTAATCACGAGTTAGGTCTTTGAATTATTTATACTCGCCCAGTCGGATTTTTACCGATCAATCACGAGTTAGGTCTTCGAGTTATTTATACTCGCCCAATTTGATTTTTAGCGATCAATCACGAGTATTGGTCTTCGAGTTATTTATACTCGCCCAGTCGTATTTTTACCGATCAATCACGAGTTTGTCTTCGAGTTATTTATACTCGCCCAATCGAATTTTTACCGATCAATCACGAGTTTGTCTTCGAGTTATTATACTCGCCTAGTCGGATTTTTACCGATCAATCACAAGTTTGTCTTCGAGTTATTTATACTCGCCCATTCAAATTTTTACCGATCAATCACAAGTTTTGGTCTTCGAGTTATTTATACTCGCCCAGTCGAATTTTTACTGATCAATCACGAGTTTGTCTTCGAGTTATTTATACTCGTCCAGTCAGATTTTTACCGATCAATCACGAGTTAGGTCTTCGAGTTATTTATACTCGCCTAGTCAGATTTTTACCGATTAATCACGGGTTTGTCTTCGAGTTATTTATACTCGCCCAGTCAGAATGGAACCGATCAATCATGAGTTGTCTTCGAATTGTTTATACTCGCCCAGTCATATTTTTACCGATCAATCACGAGTTTTCCTGCGAGTCAATCAATTTGAAAATAATGGTTTTTATTATTTGATGGTACCTCATTAAAAACTTTTTTAGCATAAAACCCTCTCACATTTTTGTAGGGATAGAAATACTAAGTTAGGAAAGAGTGCACCTAATACAAAACGATCAACTAACTATAATGTTCCCATAAATAACTTGTAGCGGACCCCCATGCTTCCTCCATAAATTAACATTTGAGCACGAAAGTCCGTTAGATGTTGACTAGGATCTTGTGTCCTGTCAAACGGTTCCACCTGAGGTATCATATGATCTCTTAGGATGGCCTCAGATTCAATCACATCTGAAAACGATCTAAAGTCCCTCGGAACTTCCGTCATACTATCTTCTTTCGTTGTCCTCATATTAGCCGCTATCATGGCCTGCATCTCATCGGCTCGTCGTCTGATCTCCTTGTTCTCTCGTTGAATGGCCTCCTCTCTCTCTGGATCGTGCATTCTCCTCTCTCAAGCCATTGATCAATGCCATCATCTCCTCCATGGTAGGGTGTTGTGGGTCGTGGTTGGTTGTTCCGCCTCTCGTCATAGTAAAGTGTAGGTTTTTCGTATTGCTTGGGGCATCGGAAAAGTTTTACCGTAGCCCCACGGTGGGCGCCAAAATGTTCTGGCCAAGGGGTGAATTAGGGTTTCTTCCTAGATCGAGCCTCTGAGTCAAAGCAATCAAGAGTGTAATCTGTAATCTGCCTGCTTAGCCTTAGGGTTTTAGGTTTTATACTTTCTTATTCATGGGCCTCATGGGCCTTGTGAGCCCGGAGATTTTCATGATTGTTTTTATTTGAAAGATATTTAGTAATTAAAGGTGGGATTTTGTCCTTGATATCGGGTCAACGTCTGTGTGGGAAAATTGGTTCGAATTCTGACCGTGATAATGCACTTACGCAAAAGGTCAGATCGGATTTTTGACCGAGTTCGCCCATGTAAAGGGATCTGATTAGATTTTGACCGAGTGAACCTATGTAGAGAGGTCAGATCGAATTTTGACCGAGTTAATCGTTTGAAAAATTACACTAGTTGGAATATGTCACGGTCATCGAATATTGGAATATGACTTTCTTTTATTTTTGGACTCTAAAAGCAAATTGTGACGGTTTTGGATAACAATGCATAATAAGTAATAACCAAGCAACCTATTTGAACTAAAACCTGAATCATCGACGTGTCTAAGCTGAAGCCACTGATTCCAAGAAAAGACAAATTTTGACGAAGAAAATATCTAGTCCAACGGAGAGAGAATCCGTTCCACGAAGCACTGCAAATCCCTGTGGGAGCTTCCACCCTCTCTAACGGCGTGCAGTGCGGCGTCCTTGAGCTCCAAGGCCCGGCTCATCTCGGCGCCGTTCCCACTCACCGAGTCGGCAAGAACTCGGGCCAGAGAGTCGGAGTCGGGAACGGTCTGGGCCCCCTCGCACACCCTCCTAGCGATCTTCAACTCGTCGACGAGCAACGTGGCGTTGATGAATTGGTCGGCGGTCATGGGCCACGCAAGCATGGGCACCCCCGCCACCACCGCTTCCAGCACGGAGTTCCACCCGCAGTGCGTCAGGAACGCCCCCACCGCACGGTGCCTCAGAATCACCAGCTGCGGGGCCCACCCCCTGATCACCAAACCCTTCCCGTTAAACTCATCTTCGTTTTCGGCTTCTTCTTTTTCCTCTTTAATCGACCAAACGAAATGCACCCCGCTCTTCACCAACCCCGACTTAATCGCCTCTTTCTGATCCCCACTCAGGATACTCTGGCTCCCGAAGCAGATATACACCACCTTACGCTCCTCCATTTTGTCCAGCCACGAAACGACGTCGTTCACCGACACGGAGCTCGTCCCGCCTCTGTCCTTCACAGAGGACTCGTCCTCAGGGAGCAACGGTCCGACCGCCCACACTCGATCGTGGCCCAATTCCTTTGTGAGAAAGTCAAAATAAGGCCTCTCGAGGTCGGCGAAGGAGTTGACAAGGAGTCCCCAGCTTGCGAGGTTTCCGAGGAACCACTCTTTTAGATTCTCGGAATCCTCGTCCCCTGCGGTGTAGCTTCGGAACATAGGGGAGACCTGGCACCAGGGGAACTCGGGGGAGTTGGGGAGCGTGTGGTAGGAAACGACGTCGGATGGGTGGTTGGTGGGCTTGGGGAGGTGTATCCAGAGGAAGCACATGGTGGAGAAGGTGAAGGCGGCGGAGGGGGAAAAGACGAGTCTGGGGAGTCCGAGGTTTTGGGTCCATCCGAGGAACATGTCGGAGATGATGAGGGTGGGAGGGGAGGGGTGGGAGCGGAGCCAGCGGAGGAGGGGGCGGTGGAGGTGGGAGAGGGAGAGGGTTATGGCGCGGATGAGGTGGGGCATGTCCTTGACGTTTTCTATGCCTGGGGGGACGGAGGGGTGGTGCGGGAAGGGGAGGAGGAGGGTGTGGATAGAAGGGTGGGAGGAGAGGAGCGCGGAGAGGAGAGGGCGGTTGGCGGGGGTGGTCACGACGGTGATGGCGAGGGAAGGGTTGGAGGCCAGCTTGCGGGTTAGGTCGAGGAGAGGGATCATGTGACCCTGTGCTGGGAACGGTATCACCAGCACGTGCTTCTGCACGGGCCTCTCCTTGCCGCTAACTATTGTCATCGAATGCACAATCAAAAGACAGAGAAACCCAAACCCCACTTCTACTTCTGGATACACTCTTCAATGTCAATATTCTAGGTCTAGCATTTATAGGTTCAATAATGGTGCGCTGAAAAGATACATTCAATGTTTAAGTACCTTTTCTTCGAGAGAATTACTATAGCCGCCAAACGACATAATTCAAATATGGTTAAAAATCTAATTTAGTTCTTTATAGTATTTTTTTTATTTTAATTTTGTCTTACTTTAATTTTTTGTTTTAATTTTATCCTTAATAATTTAAGTTATTGTAATTTAGGATTTTTGTCCAAATAATTTAAATGGGATTAACTCCTAGTGACGTGAACGTCACTTGGATGCGGATGTTGATGTATACGTAGATGCTTAATTTTTTTATGCATCTTAAATCAGAACGGCCTGTTCTGAAATTGGAACGGACCGTTTTGCTTGCACTCATGGTGCGTAAATTTTGTATCCGGAACGGGCGTTCTAGATGCATTATTTAACACCAACGAGTGCATCAGAACGGGTCGTTCTGAAATCGGAACGGGCCATTCTGGTTTCCAAAAAGGGCCATTTCGGATTCAGAACGGGTCGTTCTAAAACGCCAACAAACACACAATGCGATTCAAAGATCAAAGACAAACCATTTACACATACATAAAATTTTTTATCTAAAAAATAATATTTTTTAAAAAATAAAAATTATATTCTAATAAATATATATATATATATATATATATATATATATTTAAATTATCATATGTATAAAATATAAATTTCGAAGAATTATTCATTTATCTCATATTTGTCATACTTTTGTACTTTTTATTTATTGTATATGTTGATAAAAAAAATCAAAATTGTAAAAATTTATATCACATATCAAAAATATATTTATATGATAAATAAATTAAATTTGATTTTTATAAGATTTAACATATTTATTTTTATGTTTTTATTAGTGAAATTATTATTAAGTAGATTTTTAAGATTGTAGTTCTAACCAAACATTTTAAAAAATGTCTATGACAGATAAATATCTCATATTAATAACATTTATTTTTAATAAAAATTAGGTTTAATTCTGTTAAATTATAATATAACATAATCTGACCTAGTTTATTTTCATCCTTAATCGTAATTGTAGATATAAAAACATAAAAAATAACTATAATATATATTTATACTTTTAAAAATTATATGTAAAATTTTTAATAATACAAATATATAAATATGTATTGCCCCCACGATCTAAAATTTCTAGATCTGTCACCGACTATAATCATCCAGTTTGGGTTTGGCATTTTGGAACTAGAACTGCCAATTCTGAAACCAGAACGGCCCGTTCTGGTTGCACTCTTGATGTGTTAATCTTGCATTCGGAACGACCCGTTCCAGGTGCAAAATTAACACACGAAGTGTGCAACCAGAACGGGTCATTCTGGTTTTAGAACTGGCCGTTCTGGCTCCAGATGCATTAAAAATTTTGGCATCCACGTGGCCAACAGTTAACTCCGTCTAAATCATTTCGATGAAAGTTTCAAATTGCAATAATTTAAATTATTGGGGACCAAATTGAAACAAAAAATTAAAGTGAGACTAAATTGAAACAAAAAAAAATTATAAGGGACCAAATTAGGTTTTTAACCATCAAATATTAAAATTTTTAAATAAATTTATTATAAAATAATTATTTAATTTAATATTTTATTATTTAAATCAATTTTTTAATAATTCGGAACACGATTCGGTCCATTCAGTCCGAACTTCCAGCATTTTTCTTTCTTCAATTTAACAGTTTCATCTGGTTAAAAATAGTTTTTTTTAAAGAGAAATTCTATGCTACCCATATTATTTGAGAGGATGCTAATATAGTTGTAATTATAATTATTTTATATGTTTTAATTTTATTTGTAATAATATCATTATATATTTAAATAGTTTTATTTTAATAATTTTTTAAGTATATTTTTGTCTTTTCACTTTAAATTTTTGAATTTCTATATTGTAATTTTAATAATTTTTTATTTCTATTATTTATTAATTATTTTATTTTTTAATGTTTAGGATTTAGGATTTATTTATATAATATTTATGATATTTTATTCTTTCATTTTTTTTAAATTATTTAGTCATTTTATTTTTATTTTATATGTTCTAATTTTCTTTGTAATAATATTATTATATATTTAAATGTCTTTTTACCTTAAATTTTTGAATTTCTTTATTATAATTGTTTTTTATTTCTATTATTTATTAATTCTTTTCTTTTTTAATGTTTTATAACATTATTGGAATCCTATAATTTTAATCTCTATAATTTTGTCCTACTTTTTATTTTATAAATATAATTTAGATTATTCATTTTATAATTAAATTAGTATTTTTTTAAGAGTTTGCATAGGAGAATATACTGAAACTCCTGGATCTTTGAAGGTACCGTAACAACTATATGGTACCCATATTATTTGAGAGGGTACCAGTTGTTCTTACCGGAAATCTGCTGTAGAGCTAATCCGCCAGGTAAGATCGGTGAGCCTCCTTCACTAGTACGCTTGATGCTCCAATATGGGGGTGGTACCTCCAAAAGAGACTCCGATGCTAAAGTTAGTGTTTGTGGGAGTATGAATCTTGTATAAGTAAAGCACGTACCTTAGTGTGAATTAGGGTTGCTTTGGGCCTTGGGCCTAAGATAAGATATGATAAGATTAAATAGTGGATCTCGTTTGAGGCGAGATCCCTCGAGGTCAGTTATGATCTGCTTAAATGCCGAGCTGACGTCGCGTAGCGTGTGCCCGACCTTATCTTGTGCTGTGATGCCGAGCTCGGAGCCCGGCTTCGCAGTACGGAAAGTACACTAGCCCCGCGAGCTCCGAAGACCATAGGTAGAGGAGTTAACACCGAGCTCGCTGGGGGGAAGTGACCTTTCGCGTACTTCTGCCTGTTGAGATGCCATGTGTCGTAACTGTTCATTTTCCGAAAACGTGCAAGTGGCGCGTTAAGGGAAATGATGGTTGTGCAATGATGGTCTTGCAATTAATGTGTTGTCAGCGTGCCCTTAGGTTGACACATGGCATGGTCGTTTTGAAATTTGGGGAAAAAGCCCTTTTCTCTTTCTCTCCCGCGTCTCTCTCCATTCACTCTGCTTCCTTCCACTCTTTGGCTTCTTAGGTACGATAGTCCTCTTTGCCTTCTCATTCCTTGTTTCCGCTCGCTTTCCGTCTCCATTTCCGGTAACCCCGTCACTACTAGGGTTATTTTTTGAGGAGGAGTACCAGGTACTTCCTTTCTACAATTCTCTCTTTTCTTTTCCCCAGATCTTCTCTTTCTTTAATAGCTGGTGGGAGTGGTGCCGGCTCTTCTGCACCTGTTAGGGGCAAGGCGCGCGGTAAGGCGATGGCTATCGGGAGAGCCGCCGTCGAGAAGAGGGATCCGCCTCCGCCCCGGGGCTCGAAGCCAGGAATCTTTGGCTATGATTGGGTTAAGCGTGAGATGGCGGGGGTCCAGAGCGTTTTTCGGTCCTTTCTTGAGGTTAACGGGATCTCGCGGTCGTGCAGGGTTTGCGACCCTTCTATTTCCCGGATGATCCGACTTGAACCTTGTTAGGCCGGTGAGGGTGTGTACATGGGGAAGTCTACCGACCCTCCCCATTTCTATATGTATCATTGTTTTTTCCGAGATTTAGGTGTATGTCTTCCCTTCACTCAGTTTGAGTGTGATTTTTTGAACTTTGTCAACTCGGCTCCTTGCCAGTTGCACCCCAATAGTTGGGGTTTTTTGAGGGCTTTTCAAGTTCTGTGTACAGATTTGGGGATAGAGGTGTCTCTTCCCGTCTTCCTTCATTTATATCAGTTGAAGGTAGGCGTTCCGCCATACGGCATATTATCTCTGAGTGGGAGTAGGGATGGGGGTTTCTTTACTCTCTACTCCCAGTCGTACAAAAATTTCAAACAAGAGTTTTTCTGAGTCGCTCTTGTGGATGTTGACCCCTTGGAAGATGGGGCGTTTTATATCGGGGGGCTACCGAGATTTCCCTTCTATTGGTGCCCCCGACCGTCTAAGTTTCACGGGGTGGGCCAAGTGAAGCTGACGGCTTCGGAGGCGGCTGCCATCGAGAACCTCGCCGCGCTTCCTCGTCCGTTGGATTGCAAGCTCGTTTTGTCGCTTGCGAACTCGGCGCACAGGGAGAGGGGCCTGGAGAGTGAGTATCCTGTGTTTTGGTGGTTTGTTAGGGTTTGAGCTCGGGGTTTCTTTGCTAATGTGGGTTGTATTCTGTTTGCAGGCATTATGGGGAAGAACTTGTGGCGCGAGCTGAAGCGTCGCTATAATGTTTCTGACCTGGAGGTTCCCGAGCCTCAAGAGGAGGATGTTCCCTCCCTGAAGGTCCGCCGGAAGAGGAAGATGGGGGGAAAGGAGGTCGGGGGGACCTCCTCCCCCCTGATGCCGAGGAGGTGACCTCCAAGGCCGCTGATGTTGATGCGGTGAATCTCACCGAGAGTCCGCCACCAAAAGAGGCTCCTCCAGTGGCTACGGAGGGGGTGGCCCGGGCTGTTGAGCCTGCTGCGCAGGCTGCCAAGGTGGCGACCTCGACTGCTGAGCTGGTTGCTCCTTTTACCGAGGTGAGTGTCTTATTTCCTTGTACATTTCTTCTGTGTTGACTTTGCTCGGTTTATTGAGGTGGTATGGGCCTTTTTGTAGGCCGGGGTGGCCGTCGCCGAGGTAGGAGCCCAGGTTGCTGAGCACGATGCTCGACGACTGAAGTGAGTATTTCTCTTTTTACTTTTTCTGTTTGACCTGTGTGTTGTCTTGTCTTTTGACACGGGATCGCTTTTTGCAGGCGGGGAGTGCTGCTGAGGCCCCGGTTCCCCCGAGGTCGGAGGTGCCCGACTTGGACCCTCTTGTTGGCAAGCAGAGGGTGTACGCTTCCACTACTGCTGAGGCTCGTGGCAAGGGGCTGTCGCCACCCGCCGAAACGGACCTTGGCAATCGCGACGATGGTCATGACTCGTTTTAATGTTTTGAAAATGGTGGATTGCTAGAACGACTTATTCTCAAACTGAGACCTTGTCGAGCTAACAATTTTATTAAATGATTCACCAATCCATGTTAATCCCGAGCGGAACCCTCCATGGATTAGTGGTTTTCGTAAAAAGAAGGGTTCTTGGAGTCGCCACCAATGTTTTACTCAAAACATTGGAAAAAGGGATAAGGCAATTGATTTTCGCAAATCAACCTTGGCCATTACAACCAGAGTTGGATAAGGGAGTCGGTTACGTGTGGGGAGGGTGTTAGCACCCCACAATGCCCCTTTCGGGTTCCCTATGACGGATTATTTATTAAATAATAGTGTAAAATTACTAAATTACCCCTATTTATTATAAGCGATTATATATTAAATATCTACATGATGACGAATTTAAATATGCAACAATCAGAAAGCGGTAAAAGAAGGGATTTTTAGAGAAGAAACCTCTTGAAGCGTGCTTTTTATATATCAATGAAGTTTAGGAGGCTTTTTGGCGCTCCCTCCCTCTACAAGCTCGCTCGCTCCTTCCTAAAAAATAATTTTTACTATGGAAATCAAAAAGATTTCCCTTCGACTAGTTCGAATTCTCAAGCTAAATGCTTAGAACTCAAGAACTTCGTCGGATCGGCTCTCGGAGAGATTCCTAGGGCAGAACACTGCTCAAAAACCCCAGAATACTCAAGGAGAGAGTCCAAGAAGTGTGGAAAAGTGTCTAATGACGTCCAAATGACGTCCTATTTATAGGGATGAGGCGCAGTACGGCCCCTGGGTTCAATACGGCCCGTATTGAGTTTTTGTACTTCAATACGGCCGTATTGAATTCAGTACGGCCGTATTGAAATACAGAAACTTCAATACGGCCGTATTGGTTTCAGTACGGCCGTATTGTAGTACAAAATGTGCAGTACGGCCGTACTGAACTCCAAGGAGGCCGTATTGAGCTCCAAACCTCCCACTTCCTTATTTTTAGGTACTCTAAGACCTCTAAACCTACAGATAGCCATCCTATGGTCTTCTAGGAGTCCTTCTGGCTGACTTTCTTTCGATCTTTGAGAGTCTTCGAGTCTTATTTCCGACCCGGACTATTTTAGGGGTCTACAGCTGCCCCCCCTTTACTTAGTCAAACGGCCTTTTGGTGTACCGTTTGATAAGTAAAGGAGTTGACCCAATTGTCCGGGGAATAAGCCATCCTTCCGACTTGTAGTGTCTTCAGGTGGGAAAATTGTTGAGTAGCCTCTCCAGGTTGAGTTTGCCCTCTCCAGGGTGAGTATTAGTCGTCGCCTCTCCAGGCTCGTGCATACCTCCGCGCTTCTAGTCACTTTGGTAGCGTGAGTCTTGCCCTCTCCAGGGTGAGTATTAGTCGTCGCCTCTCCAGGCTCGTGCATACCTCCGCGCTTCTAGTCACTTTGGTAGCGTGAGTCTTGCCCTCTCCAGGGTTGCATACCTCTGTGCTTCTGATCACTTTGGTAGCGTGAGTCTTGCCCTCTCCAGGGTGAGTTTGCCCTCTCCAGGGTGAGTATTAGTCGTCGCCTCTCCAGGCTCGTGCATACCTCCGCGCTTCTAGTCACTTTGGTAGCGTGAGTCTTGCCCTCTCCAGGGTGAGTTTGCCCTCTCCAGGGTGAGTATTAGTCGTCGCCTCTCCAGGCTCGTGCATACCTCAGTGCTTCTGATCACTTTGGTAGCGTGAGTCTTGCCTTCTCCAGGGTGAGTTTGCCCTCTCCAGGGTTTGCATACCTCGGTGCTTCTGATCACTTTGGTAGCGTGAGTCTTGCCCTCTCCAGGGTGAGTTTGCCCTCTCCAGGGTGAGTATTAGTCGTCGCCTCTCCAGGCTCGTGCATACCTCAGTGCTTCTGATCACTTTGGTAGCGTGAGTCTTGCCCTCTCCAGGGTTGCATACCTCTGTGCTTCTGATCACTTTGGTAGCGTGAGTCTTGCCCTCTCCAGGGTGAGTTTGCCCTCTCCAGGGTGAGTATTAGTCGTCGCCTCTCCAGGCTCGTGCATACCTCAGTGCTTCTGATCACTTTGGTAGCGTGAGTCTTGCCCTCTCCAGGGTTGCATACCTCTGTGCTTCTGATCACTTTGGTAGCGTGAGTCTTGCCCTCTCCAGGGTGAGTTTGCCCTCTCCAGGGTGAGTATTAGTCGTCGCCTCTCCAGGCTCGTGCATACCTCAGTGCTTCTGATCACTTTGGTAGCGTGAGTCTTGCCCTCTCCAGGGTGAGTTTGCCCTCTCCAGGGTTTGCATACCTCGGTGCTTCTGATCACTTTGGTAGCGTGAGTCTTGCCCTCTCCAGGGTGAGTTTGCCCTCTCTAGGGTGAGTATTAGTCGTCGCCTCTCCAGGCTCGTGCATACCTCAGTGCTTCTGATCACTTTGGTAGCGTGAGTCTTGCCCTCTCCAGGGTGAGTTTGCCCTCTCCAGGGTTGCATACCTCTGTGCTTCTGATCACTTTGGTAGCGTGAGTCTTGCCCTCTCCAGGGTGAGTTTGCCCTCTCCAGGGTTTGCATACCTCGGTGCTTCTGATCACTTTGGTAGCGTGAGTCTTGCCCTCTCCAGGGTGAGTTTGCCCTCTCCAGGGTGAGTATTAGTCGTCGCCTCTCCAGGCTCGTGCATACCTCCGCGCTTCTAGTCACTTTGGTAGCGTGAGTCTTGCCCTCTCGAGGGTGAGTTTGCCCTCTCCAGGGTTTTGCCTCTCAGCATGGGCAGCTGAGTTTGCCCTCTCCAGGGTTTTGCCTCTCAACATGGGCAGCTGAGTTTGCCCTCTCCAGGGTTTTGCCTCTCAACATGGGCAGCTGAGTTTGCCCTCTCCAGGGTTTTGCCTCTCAACATGGGCAGCTGAGTTTGCCCTCTCCAGGGTTTTGCCTCTCAACATGGGCAGCTGAGTTTGCCCTCTCCAGGGTTTTGCCTCTCAACATGGGCAGCTGAGTTTGCCCTCTCCAGGGTTTTGCCTCTCAACATGGGCAGCTGAGTTTGCCCTCTCCAGGGTTTTGAGATAAGTTTGTCTCCACAGTCCACAATGCTGCTTCGACGGTTTGTTTTTCTGATTTTGTGCCGCTGAGGGCTGGATAACGCAGGGATCCGTCTAGGGGATGTGCAGTCATTCATAGGTTTTTGTGCCCCAACTTGCATTGCTTAGTGGGTACCCATGGGGAATTTCTGACTCCTTGGGGTGTAGACACAGATGCTCTCTCTTTGAGTTGAGCGATGCCTTATGTTTGGCTGACGTCCTTTTGACGTGAGTGAAGTATCCCGGTTGTCCTTATTCGGGTGTCTCTTTTGATTTTCTGGTTTTGTTGCCTCTGCGTAGGCTGTTATCCACTGGGGGATTTTGTCGTTTTGTTGTGATTAGCCTCTTCTGTTAGGCAGATCATCTTGACGCTTGATGTTTGGCTGAGAGCCGGATTCCACTTGGGGAATGATTATTTGTCTTTTGTGATTTTTCTTTTTGAAGGAGTGCCTCTGAGTAGGCGAATGGGGATTGAAGATCTTATGTATCCCAGAGTATTATTTAGAAAGCCTCTTCAGGCTTAGCTTCACTCATTGCTTGAGTTGGAAAGCTATCCTCCACTGAGGAGGTCATAGTCCTTTCGACTCGGATATTCTGTTTAGACGATCAAGCCCTCCTTGGGGAATCTTGCTGATCTTGGTTTGATAGCTTTCACTGGGGAATTTGGCCCGTGAGTGGAAGCTGAGATATCTCTGGGGAGTATTATTTCGGCGAGCCTCTCCAGGCTCAATTATTCTGAGAGAGTATTATTTCGGCGAGCCTCTCCAGGCTCAATTATTCTAAGAGGGAGTATTGTTTCGGCAAGCCTCTCCAGGCTCAATTATTCTGAGAGAGTATTATTTCGGCAAGCCTCTCCAGGCTCAGTTATTCTGTGAGAGTATTATTTCGGCAAGCCTCTCCAGGCTCAGTTATTCTGTACAATTTGTTGGGTTTTCTGTATTTTGCCTTTTTTGTTGATTTTTGGCTTTTTCTGTATTTTTGCCTTTTTTGTCGATTTTTTGGCTTTTTCTGTATTTTTGCCTTTTTGTCGTTTTTTTGGCCTTTTCTGTTGACTGTTGTCATACACAAGCAATTTTTCTATTTTTCTATTTTATGCAATTGCCTCATGATAAGGTCTTTGAATGTGCAACTAATGTGTGTGTGATGCACAAATGCAAGTTTGATTATTTTATTAATGCTTTTTTTTTTTTTTTTTTTTTAAATGAATGGCTCTCCCTATCCTCCTTTTCTTGGAGGAATTTCTGTCGTCGACGTGAGGGAATATCTTTGTGAGCCTTTTTCACAGGAGATTACGGATTTTATAGGAACCCCTCCAATTTTCTTTATTGACTGATTATTAAAGGAATTTCGTACAATTTTTATGAAATACCAATTTTAGAGGCATAATCACATGGTCAAGAGAGAAGAGAAAATGAATAGATATTTTATTGATATTCACAAGTGTTTTTACAGAAAGATATACAGAAGGAATTTCTGAAGAATGGCTGGCCAGGGTAGGCTATATACATTGGCCTTAACAATTATATCTGTAATTGTTGCTCTTTACATTCCCCTAGTTGCTTCGGGTGAGATGCCTGAGCCAGGAGTGTAGATGCTGCAAGACGCTTGCTTCTAGAAGATAATCACTTGATCCGCCTTTCGGTTTTCGATTCAAGTGATCGTTGCTTGCTTTGTTTTTGCATCTTATTCTTTTGCCCCTAATTTTTGTCTAGGACGTATCCTAGCGGGGATAAATTCGCCTTTGTTTTGCCTAGTACCCTTGTACTGGCGGGCTTTTTATTTTGCCCTAACTTTTGCCTAGGACGCCCTTTTTGGGTTTTCATCCTAGCGGGCCTATGCAAGCAACGTCTTCAAGCATAGTACTTCTTTACCACGTCAGCGTTGACTGGGTATCGAAGTTCTTCTCCATCCATGTCTGTGAGGATCAATGCTCCTCCTGAGAAGGCTCGTTTTACCACGTATGGTCCTCCGTGATTTGGGGCACACTTTCCGATTTTGTCCTTTTGAGTTGGTAGCAATTTCTTCATTACCAACTCTCCCTCATGGTAGACTCGAGGGTGGACTTTCTTGTCAAAAACCTTTTTGATCTTCCTCTGATAGGCTTGACCATGGCATATGGCGTTCAGCCGTTTCTTTTTGATAAGGTTCAACTGGTCGTATCGGCTTTGAATCCATTCTATCTCGGAAAGTTTTGTTTCCATGATTACCCTTAGAGAAGGTATCTCGATTTCGACGGGTAGAACTGCCTTCATCCCATAAACGAGGGAGAATGGAGTAGCTCCTGTAGATGTACGTACTGAAGTCCTATAGCCATGAGGAGCGAAGGGTAACATCTTGTGCCAGTCTTTAAATGAGACAACCATCTTTTGCACTATTTTCTTGATGTTCTTATTGGTTGCCTCGACTGCCCCATTCATCTTTGGCCGATATGGGGAAGAGTTACGGTGATGGATCTTGAATTCTTGGCACAGTTCTTCCACCATTTTGTTGTTCAGATTAGATCCATTATCAGTGATGATTTATTTCTCCATGCTTCCACTAGATTATTCTAAAATCATTTGGGACAAGAGAGAAAAGAAGGGAAAGATACTTTTATTCTAAAGTTTGTGTTTTAGAGGGGATTTATTTTTCAAAAATGGTTTTTGTAAGAATGGTTAGCCGAGGTAGGCTTATGTGTTTAGGCTTGTTTGATAAAACACTTATGAAGTTAATAAAATCTTGTTTATTGACGTTGTGGTTTTGACAACTTGGATAGCTTCCCTTGAACCTTTCTTTTTGAATTCGGTTCATGGTACCATCATGGATTTCTTTTGTTTTTTGATTGTCCTTATTTTTTGCCTAAAACACCCTTTTGTGGCGTCTTAGCGGATCTTTGTTTTTGTTTATTTTTGCAACCCTAACTTTTGCCTAGGTTACCCTTTCGTGGGATTCCTAGCGGGTCTTTTGCTCTTATTTTTGCGCAGCCCCCTTTTTGGGTTTCCTGCCGAGCTTCTTTTATAGAGGATTTCTTTTTATCCATGATGGCACTTGTCGAGGCCAAGGGAAGGTGCTCCAAGTTGTCACACACACTTCCACATAAAAATGATGCGGGTTTATTATTATTAAGATGATTTTAACCTCATTCATGTTTATTCAAACAGGGTTAAAAATAATGTGGTTTAGAATTTTATTATAAGCAAGAAAAGAAGCAATGAGAAAGAATAAAGAATGATTTTATCATAATCATAGCGGAAACATGTGTCCTTATTTCATCACTGATATGGGTCCCAATGTTGACCTCTTTTATCTCTCGGCCCTGCCCCAAATTCACAGTCTCCAATTTCTCTTGATACGGTTGGAGTAGACGAGCTTTTTGATCTAGCAGTCTTTGCAGATCCGGAGAGATGGCCTCCTCATCACTGTTCAGCTCAACCCATTCATCCTCAACTTCCGGATCCCGGTCAGAGCGAACAATTACAGACATAATTATTTTATTGGTTCTATTTTGGTTTAGAATTATTAATATTAATAAGAGAAAGAGAGAAAAGAACAAAAGAGAGAATGATATGTGAAAAATGCCTCTTTATTGATATGTATTAAAATTTGTACGAAGACCCTTATTTACATGAAAAGGTTCTCATGATCTCGGGTACTGATCATGAGTCCCTAAAAGAGAAATATGAAGGGGCCCTATCGTGGCTTGTTCTTCTCTCTATTCCTGCTTTGGCCGAGGATTCTTGCTCACGTCGGGCGCTGTTGAATCAAAAGTGATCCACCCAACATCGATAAGGTTTTGGACCTTATATTTGAGAGCTCTACAGTTCTCCGTTGAATGCCCCGGTGCCCCCGAATGGTATAGACATTTATCTTGTGGATTGTACCAATCGGGGTAGGGTGGATCCATTTTCTTTGGTGGAACATAAGCTAGAAGACGTGCTTCCACTAGCTTCGGCAGGAGGTCGCTATATGCGGTCGGAAGTTTATCAAACTTCTTCACAGGGTTGTGTAGACCCCTAAAATTGTCCGGGTCGGAAATAAAGCTTGAAGACTCTCGAAGACTGAAGGAAGATCAGCCAGAAGGACTCCTGGAAGGCCCTAGGAGGGTTCTCTGTAGGTCTAGAGGTCTTAGAATAGCTCAAAATAAGGAAGTGGAGGGAATGAAGCCCAATACGGCCGTACTGAACTTAATACGGCCGTATTGAAGCTTCAATACGGCCGCAGTGAACTCAATACGGCGTATTGAAGTTTCTGAAACTTCAATACGGCCGTACTGAAATCAATACGGCCGTATTGAAGCTTCAATACAGCCGTATTGAACTCAATACGGCCGTATTGAAGTTCAAAAATTTCAATACGGCCGTATTGCTTCTGTAGGCCGTATTGCGCCTATTCCCTATAAATATAACGTCAATTGGACGTCATTCCACACTTTTTCAGATAGTTTTAACCCTCTCCTTGAGTATTCTGGGGTTTTTGAGCAGTGTTCTGCCCTAGAAATCACTCGGAGAGTTGATCCGACGAAGTTCTTGAGCCCCGAGCCATTTTGCTTGAGGATCGAACCTAGTCGAAGGGAAATCCTCCGGATTTCCATAGTTAAAAGTTTTTAGGAAGGAGCGAGCGAGCTTGTAGAGCGAGGGAACGCCGAAAAGCTTCCCAGTTTTACTCAATATATAAAGCACGCTTCAAGAGGTTTCTTCTTAAATCCTTCCTTTTACTGCTTTCTGTGTGCATATTTAAACTGTCATCATGTAGATAGTTAATTTATAATTGCTTAGAATAAATAGGGGTAATTTAGTAATTTTACGCTGTTATTTTAGAAAATAATCTGTCATAGGGAACCCGAAAGGGGCGTTGTGGGGTGCTAACACCTTCCCCACGCGTAACCGACTCCCTTACCCAACTCTGGTTGTAATGGCCAAAGTTGATTTTTTGCCTTATCCCTTTTTCCAATGTTTTGAGTAAAACATTGGTGGCGACTCCACGAACCCTCCTTTTACGAAAACCATTAATCCATGGAGGGTCCCGCTTGGGATTAATATGGATTGGTGAGACATTTTAATAAATAAATTGGATAAGATCGACAAGGTCTCAGTTTGAGAACAAGTCGTTCTAATAATCCAATACATTTTCAAAACTAAAATAAAAGCGAGATCGACCGTCTTCGCGACCGCCGAGGCCCGTTTGGGCCGGTGGCGACAGATGGCGACTCTGCTGGGGAGTATTCGAGAGTCAGTCCCATTTAGTGACAGATTATTTTTAACAAATAATAGTTAAAATTACTTCATTACCCCTTGTTTGTATGATAACATGATTTATTATATGGCTTTAATAACTGTTGTATTTTTAAATTTACGCAATTGTTTGAAATAAAAACTGCACACAAACCTTTGCACACAACAGTTCCCTCTATACCCGGGGGCATGAGTGATTAACCATAGGGAGTGGATGTTAGTACGGCCGGTTGTCGAATGGGTCTATAGGTGCCCGTAGACCGTTGTCGGAAAACATCACTCAAGGTGATAACCATGAACTTGAGTCCGACGGTGCGTTGGAGCTTTCCATCGACCTACGATGAGAGGAATTGGGTCCCTATAATGGGGGCACCTTGGGGGCCTTGGACTGGTGAGAACAGTTAGAACCACCTTGAATATGCACCATTTCTGCAGGATACCCCTACCTCGTGATTCGCTCGTGACTGTTCGTGGATGAGTGAATTGTTTGTGTGAATGCTTATGTGCAATTGTTTGTGCATTAATAAAAAACCTCGTGATAAGGTCTAAGAATAATACCCATGCATGAAAATACCATGACATGAGAGGAAAAACCATGTGTGAAAATATAATAAAAGTAAGGAGCATAGGCATCATTATCAATAATACCTCATGCATCCTCATCATTATTTATAGGTTCACTAATACCCTCTCGATGTAAGTGAAAGAGACCCGTGACTATTGAGATTCTCCGTTGTGGAGAAATCATAGGCTAGGGAGGGTGATAAACTTTCATCTTAAAAAGGCAGCGCCTTAAAGATGAAAGATTATCAAGCTCACATCGAGAGTGTATTCATATCATAAATAAGCTAATTAGAATAAACATTCATTTTAGAAAGTGGCTGGTCATCTCTCTGTCCTCACACGCGCGCAGAAAATCAAGAAGATGGAAGCGCTGGGGGAGCAAAATAAGAAGCTCACAACCGAGCTCTCTCAGCTCAACAAGAAAATGGACGCGTTGGAGGAACGAAATAAGGAGCTTACAGCCGAGCTCTCACAGCTCAAAGAGCAAATGGCGCAAATGATGGAACTCATGCGTCACCACAACATACAAGGGGCTGAGCACAGTGACCATGAGTCCCATCATGTTGGAGGAAGAGTGGAACAAGAGCTGAAAAGCGGGAAGCTAGCTAAACCTTCCCAATCATTTAAAGCTAAGAAGACCTTTGGGAAGAAGAAGGAGAGAGAAGTCAGTGCCATAACCATCTCTTCGTCTTCTTCCACTTCGAAGTCAGGAAAATCGCAATTCAAACCTGTGAAGAAGTTTGATAAACTTCCGACCACATATAGCGACATCCTGCCGAAGCTAGTGGAAGCACGTCTTCTAGCTTACGTTCCACTAAAGAAGATTGATCCACCTCATCCCAGTTGGTACAAACCACAAGACAAATGTTTATACCATTCGGGGACATCAGGGCATTCAACGGAGAACTGCAGAGCTCTCAAATATAAGGTCCAAGACCTTATTGATGCCGGGTGGATCACTTTTGATTCGATAGCGCCCGACGTGAGCAAGAATCCTCGGCCAAAACAGGATTAGAGAGAATAACAAGCCATGATAGGGCCCCTCCACTTTTTTCTTTTAGGGACTCATGATCTGTACCCGAGATCATGAGAACCTTTTCATGTAAATAAGGGTTTTGTACAGTTCTACATACATATATCAATAAAGAGGCATATTTCACACATTATTCTCTTATTTTGTTCTTTTCTCTCTCTCTCATTAACATTAATAATTCTAAACCTAAACAGAACCAATAAAATAATTATGTCTGTAATTGTTCGCTCTGACCGGGATCCGAAAGTTGAGGATAAACGGGTTGAGTTGGACAGTGATGAGGAGACCATCTCTCCGGATCTGCAAAGACTGCTAGATCAAGAAACTCGTCTACTCCAACCGTGTCAAGAGAAATTAGAGACCGTGAATTTGGGGCAAGGCCGAGAGATAGAAGAGGTCAACATTGGGACCCATATCAGTGATGAAATAAAGACTAATGTTTCCACTATGATTATAATAAAATCATTCTTCATTGCTTCTTTTCTTGCTTATAATAAAATTCTAAACCACATTATTTTTAACCCTGTTTGAATAAACATGAATGAGGTTAAAATCATCTTAATAATAATAAGCCCACATCATTTTTATGTGGAGGTGTGTGTGACAACTTGGAGCACCTTCCCTTGGCCTTGACAAGTGCCATCATGGGTAAAAAGAAACCTTTCAAAATAAAAGAAGCTCGGCAGGAAACTCAAAAAAAGGGGACTGCGCAAAAATAAGAGCAAAAGACCCGCTAGGAATCCCACGAAAGGGTGACCTAGGCAAAAGTTAGGGTTACAAAAAATAAACAAAAATAAAGGTCCGCTAAAACGCCACAAAAGGGTGTTTTAGGCAAAAATAAGGACAATCAAAAAACAAAATAAATCCATGATGGTACCATGAACCGAATTCAAAAAGAAAGGTTCAAGGGAAGTTATCTAAGTTGTCAAATCACAACGTCAATAAACAAAGATTTTCTTAACTTCATAAGTGTTTAATCAAACAAGCCTAAACACATAAGCCTACCTTGGCCAAACATTCTTACAAAAACCATTTTTGAAAAATAAATCCCTTCTAAAACACAAACTTCAAAACAAAAATATCTTTCCCTTCTTTTCTCTCTTGTCCCAAAAGATTTTAGAATAATCTAGTGGAAGCATGGAGAAATAAATCATCACTGATAATGGATCCAATCTAAATAACAAGATGGTGGAAGAACAGTGCCAAGAGTTCAAGATCCAACACCACAACTCTTCCCCATACCGACCAAAAATGAATGGGGCAGTCGAGGCAGCCAATAAGAATATCAAGAAGATAGTACAAAAGATGGTTGTCTCATTCAAAGACTGGCATGAGATGCTACCCTTCGCTCTCCATGGTTATAGGACTTCAGCACGTACATCCACAGGAGCTACTCCATTTTCCCTTGTTTATGGAATGTAGGCAGTTCTGCCTGTTGAAGTCGAAATACCTTCTCTGAGAGTAATCATGGAAGCAAAACTTTCCGAGGTAGAATGGGTTCAAAGCCGGTATGACCAGTTGAACCTCATTGAAGAGAAACGGCTGAACGCCATATGCCATGGTCAAGCCTATCAGAGGAAGATCAAAAAGGCTTTTGACAAGAAAGTCCACCCTCGAGTCTACCATGAGGGAGAGTTGGCAATGAAGAAATTACTACCAACTCAAAAGGACAAAATCGGAAAGTGGGCCCTAAATCACGAAGGACCGTACATGGTAAAACGAGCTTTCTCAGGAGGAGCATTGATCCTCACAAACATGGATGGAAAAGAACTTCGATACTTAGTCAACACTGACGTGGTAAAGAAGTACTATGCTTGAAGACGTTGCTTGCATAGGCCCGCTAGGATGAAAACCCAAAAAGGGCGTCCTAGGCAAAAGTTAGGGTAAAATAAAAAGCCCGCCAGTACAAGGGTACTAGGCAAAACAACGGCAAAATCATCCCCGCTAGGATACGTCCTAGGCAAAAGTTAGGGGCAAAAGAATAAGATGTAAAAGCAAAGCAAGCAACGATCGCTTGAATCGAAAACCGAAAGGCGATTCAAGTGATTATCTTCTAGAAGCAAGCATCTTGCAGCATCTACACTCCTGGCTCAGGCCGAAGCAATTAGGGGAACGTAAAGAGCAACAATTACAGATATAATTGTTAAGCCCAATGTATATAGCCTACCCTGGCCAGCCATTCTTCATAAATTTCCTTCTGTATATCTTTCTGTAAAAACACTTGCGAATATCAATAAAATATCTATTCATTTCTTTTCTCTCTTGACCATGTGATTATGCCTCTAAATTGATGTTTCAAAAATTGTACGAAACTCTCTTAATAATCGGTCAAATAAAGAAAATTGGAGGGGTTCCTATAAAATCCATAGATCTCCTGCATAAAGGCTCATAAAAATACTCCCTCGCGTCAATGACAGAAAGTCCTCCAAGAAGAAGAGGATAGGGAGAGCCACTCACTTTTCTAAATAAATGAACAAAAATAAAAAATTGTATTGCATGCATCACACATATTAGTTGCACATTCAAAGACCTTATCATGAGGCAATTACATAAAATAGAAAAATAGAAAATTGCTTGTGTATGACAGCAGCAAGCAAAATGCAAAGATTCAGAAAATCAACAGCATCATACAGAATAACTGAGCCTGGAGAGGCTTGCCGAAAGAATACTCTCAAAATAACTGAGCCTGGAGAGGCTTGCCGAAACAATACTCCCACAGAATAATTGAGCCTGGAGAGGCTTGCCGAAACAATACTCCCACAGAATAACTGAGCCTGGAGAGGCTTGCCGAAACAATACTCCCACAGAATAACTGAGCCTGGAGAGGCTTGTCGAAATAATACTCTCTTAGAATAACTGAGCCTGGAGAGGCTTGCCGAAAGAATACTCTCAGAATAACTGAGCCTGGAGAGGCTCGCCGAAATAATACTCCCTCGTCATACAGAATAATTGAGCCTGGAGAGGCTTGTCGAAATAATACTCCTTCAGAATAATTGAGCCTGGAGAGGCTTGCCGAAATAATACTCCTACAAAATAACTGAGCCTGGAGAGGCTCGCCGAAATAATACTCTCTCATAATAACTGAATTTAATTTCTTTAGCACTTTTAATTTCTGTACAGCAAAAGCCAAAAACATAAAAAAAGGCAAAATACAGAAAAAGCCAAATCAGAAGAAAAGGCAAAATACAGAAAAAGCCGAAAATGAAAAAAGGCAAGGATATAGAAAATCCAACAAACAGTTTGTACAGAATAACTAAGCCTGGAGAGGCTTACCAAAATAATACTCCACATCCTCCACAGTATGCAGAATAACTGAGCCTGGAGAGGCTCGCAGAAATAATACTCCCCAGAGGGAACCTCAGCTCAAGCTCACGGAAAAATCCCAGCGAGAGCTATCAAAGCAAAATCGACGCAATCCCCAATGGAAGTGCGATTATCCAAACAGTATATACAAGTCAAAAGACTTAATACTTCCTCAGTGGAAGATAGCTCTCCGACTCAAAGCGCTGAGCGAGGCTAAGCCTGTAGAGGCTTCCTAAATAATACTCTGGGATACAAAAAGATCCCCAAATCCCCAATCGCCTACTCAAGAGGCATCCCTGCAAAAAGGAGAAGAAAATCAAAAATATCAATAAGTATTCCCCAAGTGGAATCCGGCTCTTAGCCAAACATCGAACGTCAAGCCGATACGCCTAACAGAAGAGGCTAATCAAAATCAACGACAAAATCCCCCAGCGGATAATAGCCTACACAGAGGCAACACAATCAGAAAATCAAAGAGAGACACCCGAATAAGGACAACCGGGATACTCCATTCACGTCAAAAGGACGTCAGCCAAACATAAGGCATCGCTCAACTCAGAGAGAGAGCATCTGTGTCTACACCCCAAGGAGTCAAAAATTCCCATGGGTACCAACTAAGCAATGCAAGTTGGGACACAAGAACCTATGAATGACTGCACATCCCTTAGGCGGATCCCTGCGTTATCCAGCCCTCAGCGGCACAAAATCAGAAAAACAAACCGTCGAAGCAGCATTGTGGACTGTGGAGACAAGCTATACTCAACTGCCTCATGTTGAGAGGCAGGGCCTAGAGAAGGCGATACTCAACTACCTCATGTTGAGAGGCAGGGCCTGGAGAGGCGATACTCAACTACCTCATGTTGAGAGGAAGGGCCTGGAGAGGCGATACTCAACTACCTCATGTTGAGAGGCAGGGCCTGGAGAGGCAATACTCAACTGCTGAATGTTAAGAGGCAGGGCCTGGAGAGGCAATACTCAACTGCTGAATGTTAAGAGGCAGGACCTGGAGAGGGTAAACTCACACTGCTGAATGTTAAGAGGCAGGACCTGGAGAGGGTAAACTCAACTGCTGAATGTTAAGAGGCAGGACCTGGAGAGGGTAAACTCACAATGCTGAATGTTAAGAGGCAGGACCTGGAGAGGGTAAACTCAACTGCTGAATGTTAAGAGGCAGGACCTGGAGAGGGTAAACTCACACTGCTGAATGTTAAGAGGCAGGGCCTGGAGAGGCAATACTCAACTGCTGAATGTTAAGAGGCAGGACCTGGAGAGGGTAAACTCACACTGCTGAATGTTAAGAGGCAGGACCTGGAGAGGGTAAACTCACACTGCTGAATGTTAAGAGGCAGGACCTGGAGAGGGTAAACTCACACTGCTGAATGTTAAGAGGCAGGACCTGGAGAGGGTAAACTCACACTGCTGAATGTTAAGAGGCAGGACCTGAAGAGGGTAAACTTAGCTACCGAGGTTGTCAGGAGCGCCGAGGTATGCAACAACCTGGAGAGGTTACTCAACAATTTTCCACCGGAAGACGCTACAAGTCAGAAGGTCGGCGCATCACCCGGACAATTGGGTCAACTCCTTTACTTGTCAGCCGGTACACCAAAAGACCGTTTGACTAAGTAAAGGGGGGCAGCTGTAGACCCCTAAAATTGTCCGGGTCGGAAATAAAGCTTGAAGACTCTCGAAGACTGAAGGAAGATCAGCCAGAAGGACTCCTGGAAGGCCCTAGGAGGGTTCTCTGTAGGTCTAGAGGTCTTAGAATAGCTCAAAATAAGGAAGTGGAGGGAATGAAGCCCAATACGGCCGTACTGAACTTAATACGGCCGTATTGAAGCTTCAATACGGCCGCAGTGAACTCAATACGGCGTATTGAAGTTTCTGAAACTTCAATACGGCCGTACTGAAATCAATACGGCCGTATTGAAGCTTCAATACAGCCGTATTGAACTCAATACGCCCGTATTGAAATTTCTGAATTTCAATACGGCCGTATTGAACTCAATACGGCCGTATTGAAGTTCAAAAATTTCAATACGGCCGTATTGCTTCTGTAGGCCGTATTGCGCCTATTCCCTATAAATATGACGTCAATTGGACGTCATTCCACACTTTTTCAGATAGTTTTAACCCTCTCCTTGAGTATTCTGGGGTTTTTGAGCAGTGTTCTGCCCTAGAAATCACTCGGAGAGTTGATCCGACGAAGTTCTTGAGCCCCGAGCCATTTTGCTTGAGGATCGAACCTAGTCGAAGGGAAATCCTCCGGATTTCCATAGTTAAAAGTTTTTAGGAAGGAGCGAGCGAGCTTGTAGAGCGAGGGAACGCCAAAAAGCTTCCCAGTTTTACTCAATATATAAAGCACGCTTCAAGAGGTTTCTTCTTAAATCCTTCCTTTTACTGCTTTCTGTGTGCATATTTAAACTGTCATCATGTAGATAGTTAATTTATAATTGCTTAGAATAAATAGGGGTAATTTAGTAATTTTACGTTGTTATTTTAGAAAATAATCTGTCATAGGGAACCCGAAAGGGGCGTTGTGGGGTGCTAACACCTTCCCCACGCGTAACCGACTCCCTTACCCAACTCTGGTTGTAATGGCCAAAGTTGATTTTTTGCCTTATCCCTTTTTCCAATGTTTTGAGTAAAACATTGGTGGCGACTCCACGAACCCTCCTTTTACGAAAACCATTAATCCATGGAGGGTCCCGCTTGGGATTAATATGGATTGGTGAGACATTTTAATAAATAAATTGGATAAGATCGACAAGGTCTCAGTTTGAGAACAAGTCGTTCTAATAATCCAATACATTTTCAAAACTAAAATAAAAGCGAGATCGACCGTCTTCGCGACCGCCGAGGCCCGTTTGGGCCGGTGGCGACAGGTTGTATTGCGACTTTCCTGACTTCGAAGTGGAAGAAGATGAAGAAATATTTACGGCATTGACTCCTCTCTCCTTCTTCTTCCTAAAGATCTTCTTAGCTTTAAATGATTGGGAAGGTTTAGCTAGCTTCCCACTTTTCAGCTCTTGTTCCACTCTTCCTCCAACATGATGGGACTCATGGTCACTGTGCTCAGCCCTGTGTATGTTGTGGTGACACATGAGTTCCATCATTTGCGCCATTTGCTCCTTGAGCTGTGAGAGCTCAGCTGTAAGCTTCTTATTTTGGTCCTCCAGCGCTTCCATCTTCTTGATTTTCTGCGCGCGTGTAAGGACAGAGAGATGACCAGCCACTTTCTAAAATGAATGCTTAATTAGTTTATTTTATGGAATGAATACGCTCTTGACATGAGCTTGATAACCCTCCATTTTTAAGGCGCTGCCTTTTTAAAACAGAGTGTTACCACCCTCCTTGACTTATGATCCCTCCCCAACGGAGAATCTCGATAATTATGGGTCTCTTTTACTCATGTCAAGAGGTATTGGTGAACCTAAAATGCATGGTTTATGAGGATGCATGATGTCTTATTGGTAATGATGTACATGCTCCTTACTTTTATTATATTTTCACACATGGTCTTTCCTCTCATGTCATAGTATTTTCATGCATGAGGATTATTCTTAGACCTTATCACGAGGTTTTATTAATGCACAAACAATATCACATAAACCTATACACAAACAATTCACTCATCCACGAACAGTCACGAGCGAATCACGAGGTAGGGGTATCCTGCAGAAAAGTGCATATTCAAGGAGGTTCTAACTGTTCTCACTGGTCTGAGGCCCCCAAGGTGCCCCCATTATAGGGACCCAATCCCTCTCGTCGTAAGTCGATGGAAAGTTCCAACGCACTGTCGGACTCGAGTTCATGGTTATCACCTTGAGTGATGCTTTTCGACAACGGTCTACGGGTACCTATAGACCCATTCGACAACCGGCCGTACTAACATCCACTCCCTATGGCTTTCCACTCATGCCCCCGGGTATAGAGGGAACTGTTGTGTGCAAAGGTTCGTGTGCAATTTATATTTCAAACAATTGCGAGAATTTAAAAATACAACAGTTATTAAAGCCAAATAGATAAAGCATGTTATCATACAAGTAAGGGGTAATGAAGTAATTTTAAACTATTATTTTTAGAAACAATCCATCACTAAATGGGACTGACTCTCAAGGCTTCCCCAGTGGAGTCGCCATCTGTCGCCACCCGCCGAAACGGACCTTGGCAATCGCGACGATGGTCATGACTCGTTTTAATGTTTTGAAAATGGTGGATTGCTAGAACGACTTATTCTCAAACTGAGACCTTGTCGAGCTAACAATTTTATTAAATGATTCACCAATCCATGTTAATCCCGAGCGGAACCCTCCATGGATTAGTGGTTTTCGTAAAAAGAAGGGTTCTTGGAGTCGCCACCAATGTTTTACTCAAAACATTGGAAAAAGGGATAAGGCAATTGATTTTCGCAAATCAACCTTGGCCATTACAACCAGAGTTGGATAAGGGAGTCGGTTACGTGTGGGGAAGGTGTTAGCACCCCACAACGCCCCTTTCGGGTTCCCTATGACGGATTATTTATTAAATAATAGCGTAAAATTACTAAATTACCCCTATTTATTATAAGCGATTATATATTAAATATCTACATGATGACGAATTTAAATATGCAACAATCAGAAAGCGGTAAAAGAAGGGATTTTTAGAGAAGAAACCTCTTGAAGCGTGCTTTTTATATATCAATGAAGTTTAGGAGGCTTTTTGGCGCTCCCTCCCTCTACAAGCTCGCTCGCTCCTTCCTAAAAAATAATTTTTACTATGGAAATCAAAAAGATTTCCCTTCGACTAGTTCGAATTCTCAAGCTAAATGCTTAGAACTCAAGAACTTCGTCGGATCGGCTCTCGGAGAGATTCCTAGGGCAGAACACTGCTCAAAAACCCCAGAATACTCAAGGAGAGAGTCCAAGAAGTGTGGAAAAGTGTCTAATGACGTCCAAATGACGTCCTATTTATAGGGATGAGGCGCAGTACGGCCCCTGGGTTCAATACGGCCCGTATTGAGTTTTTGTACTTCAATACGGCCGTATTGAATTCAGTACGGCCGTATTGAAATACAGAAACTTCAATACGGCCGTATTGGTTTCAGTACGGCCGTATTGTAGTACAAAATGTGCAGTACGGCCGTACTGAACTCCAAGGAGGCCGTATTGAGCTCCAAACCTCCCACTTCCTTATTTTTAGGTACTCTAAGACCTCTAAACCTACAAATAGCCATCCTATGGTCTTCTAGGAGTCCTTCTGGCTGACTTTCTTTCGATCTTTGAGAGTCTTCGAGTCTTATTTCCGACCCGGACAATTTTAGGGGTCTACAGGGGCCGAGCTCTGAGACCCCAACGGTGATGCCTGTCATGTATGCTCCTTCACCTGGTTCGTCCCAGGGGGTTTCCCGAAGCCGATACCTCGCTCACCGCTTCGGGAAGGGTCGCTCCGACGTGAGGTTGGACCATGTTAGCGCCTCGGATGACATGGACTCGTTATGGAGTGCGGGAGTGACCGTTGAGAAATTCTTCCCCACAGGCTCGTTGAGCGCTGGGGACCAAGAAATGATCGAAGGGGCAGGGCCTGTTGAGAGCTTTGACGCGGCTCAGGTCCTTTTGCAGAGGGCTACGGCCATCATGGGCCACTGGAAGCATAGGTGGGCCAAGAAGCAGGAGGACCTGGCCAAGCTGAGGGGCCGACTTCAGCCTTGGAAGGATGCGAATAACATCCTGAGGGAGGAGAACAAGGTTCTTAGTGTTGCCTTTCGTGAGGCGAAGCTGCAGGAGGTCGAGCTTCGATCTGCGAGGGGCGACCTTGCAAGGGTGCATAAGTCTCTTGAGATCGTGATGGAACTAGTTGAAGTAGATTGATGTTTCTTCAAGAGTTCCATGCTAAGGACCGAAATGCCTTGAGGTTTACTCTTTAAGATCTCTGAAATCTCCTTTGAAGAAGCTTCAATGGAGGTGAAGTCTATGAAGGAGGTTCGACCACTCCTTAAGCTTGTGAAGAAAGCTTTAGGAACCAAGCCAAAAGTAGAAGCACTTTGAGAGAATCCTTAGAGTGAGGGTTCTCTTCGGTTTTTGTGACTCTTGAGTGGGAGAGAAATTCAGATTATATTTCTCAAATTTGTCAAAAGTGAGTACAAGTGTAGGAAAATCAAATATATAGGAGAGGGTAGCTTGTAGGAGAAGTTATCCTTAACCATGGTTCACTAGGAACCATGGTAGGGTAAACTTTAACTCCCACGGTTTAGGTAGCTTGTGGGAGAAGCCAACCTTGACCATGGTTCATTTAAGAACCATGGTTAGGTTGCCTAAACCGTCCAAGGTTTGAGAAGCTTGCAAAGTAAGCTTCAAACCTTGGAGAGTAACAAGTTCAATTCGGCCAAAGAACAAGGATGAAGCTAGGCGGCCTTGGGTCCAATTTGCTCCTTGAATTAATTCAAAAATGTTTGATTTGGTTTAGTTAGGTTCATCATATGATGATGAAACCTAGCTAAATCAAATCTATGAAAAATTAGGAGCAAAATGAGTCCAATATGCAAAATTTTGCCTAGGCCCAGTTCTAGCCCAATTACTTGTTACACCCACAAGCATTGCTAAATGTCACCCCCTTTTCCCTACTGAAAAAATATAAAATGAATGTATCATCTTGGGAGGTTAAATGGAGCTAAACTCTCCAAGTAGCCTACCTTAAAAACAATATACAAACACTAGGAAAAAGCAAGTAAAGTGCCTCACAAATACAAAGGCAAAATAACCTATACAAGAGACTATTTACAAAATATATGAAAAAGGTCTTTAAGATCATCCCATTCCTCTTGGTTCTTTCAGTATATCACCTCTTGGATTCCTTGGCCTTGGCCATAGTCTATCATCCCCTCCCTCTTGAAAAGGATTTGACCTCAAATCTCGAGGGTCCTCATGATTATTGGCCATACCTACAAATATATAATAAAATTCATTAGAGGTGATATTTTCAACAAATAAATGTGAAAGGAAAATCCTAGAAGGAATCCTTTCATGGAACCTAAAGAAATCAATGACACTAGTCCTACTAATATAATGAATAGGATCCTCTCCTAAACATAGACTAGGTATATTATTAAATCCTAAAAATGTGCTAAAACTAAAACTATAGCACACTAAAGACTTAATCCTAAAAACTAAAATATCTTGCCTAAAGTACCCTATGTGGTAACCTAGGCATTTCCTAGAAAATAAGGAAAATACTACTAAGAAATTTCCTAAACAATTTTGGATTATATTATTTGTTGGATAGTTATGAAAAGAATTTGTCACAAGGAACCTTGAAGGTTCATATGTTATATCCAACAAATAATATATTCCATAAATCGGGTGCATTATTGACACAACTAAGGTAGGACAAGTCCTACAAAAAGGAAGGCTATCTACCTTGGGCACCACCAAGGAAGTAGCATGAGAAGTAGAACTAAATGAAGTCCACTTCTCCTTCACAAAATCTTGAAGTTGAGATTCTTTTTCTTTAAAAATAATGGATTTGTGAATCTCTTCTTCAAGACTAGTGGCAGCGTGAGGGTAAGAGTTAAGGTCTTTATGAATAAAGAGAATAGTTTTCATAGGTTCTTTAGTGATAAAGCAATTCTCTTTAGGCATAATTACCTTAGAGGATATTTCTTCCTCTTTACTCTTCCCTACTTTTTCTCTTTTTCTTTTGTTTTTCATTTGTGTTTGATCCTCAGTCACTTGTTGAGGTGAAAGAGGATAAAGTACAAATTTCTTTTCCCTGTGAGTGAAGGAAATTTCATTAGTAAGACCATCATGTACAGTTTTCTTTTCAAATTGCCATGGTCTTCCTAACAAAATATGACAAGCTTCCATTGGTACTATATCACATAAAGCTTGGTCCTCATACTTCCCAATGGAAAACTTGACCTTCACTTGTTGGTCAACTACTATGTCACCATCCTTATTAAGCCATTTCAAATGATAAGGTTGAGGATGTGGCATAGTAATTAAACTCAACTTTTTAACCAACCTAGTGCTACAACAGTTGCACCATGAACCACTATCAACAATGAGAGAACAAGCATTATTTAAAATATTACATCTTGTATGAAAGATGTTCTCTCTTTGTGATAGGGTACCACTAGGTTGATTATGAAGGATTCTCCTAAGCATTAGGAGCTCTCCTTCATAAGGATAAACTGGCTCCACTTTGGTCCTTTGAGGCTTTGTTTCAACCTCACTCTCACTAGAAGAGGAGGTAGTAGTCTCTTCTTGACTACTATAAGTGTCATGCCCCCTTAAGATCATGACTTTCTTTGTAGGGCATTGAGAAGCAATGTGGCCTCTCCCTAGACACTTGAAACATTTAATATCACTAGTCTTTGTGCTAGTGTGTGGAGTGTGGGTACCTTTACCCTTCTCTATGTTCTTATCCTTATTCTTAGCTAATTCCTTGGAGGGTTCTAAAATATTTTTCTTTTCAAAAGATTTTTCCTCCTCCATGTAGTCTTTCTTAAGAGATCTAGAGTGGGAGCCTTCTCTTTTAAAAGAAGATTTTCTCAACATTTGTTGTTCTACCCTTACACAAAGTTGGACTAAATCATTTAAGTCCCTGTAGGGTAGTAGCTCCACTTGGTCTCTAATCTCTAAGTTAAGACCACTTAGGAATCTAGCTACAGTGGTGGCTTCCTCTTCCCTAATACAAGCCCTCATCATTAAAAGCTCCATTTTTTGCCTGTACTGTTCTACAGACAAATCCCTTTGTTGGAGCCTTTGGAGCTTATTCATAAGCTCCCTTCCATAATAGGTGGGAATGAGCCTCCTCCTCATAGCACTTTTGAGATCATTCCAATATTGAATTGGAGGATCATTGTGGAGGCGTCTCTCTCTCTCTAGAGCAGTCCACCAATACATGGCATGCCATTGGAAGCTAAGGGTAGCCAGAGGGACTTTTCTCTCTTCACTTACCCTGTGGCAAGCAAAGAGTTGCTCAACTTTCATCTCCCAATCTAAATATATCTCCATATCATCTTTTCCAAAAATTTATGGGAGGTCAACTTTGACTTCCCTAGGTCTTGTGGACCTTCTAGGTGGAGGTTGGTAGTGATCCCCTTGATTCATGCTTTCACTAGGGGATGTATAGTGGGATTGTGAGCTCCTACTCTTTTTCCTATGTTTCTTCATATCTTCTTTCAATTTTTCTTCCTCTTGCCTTAAAATTCTCAATTCTTCCTCTAAATAAGCAAGTTGTCCTTCTCTTTCAATTCTTTCCTTCTCTCTTTGAATGGACTCTTGCTTTTTCCATAGTTTAAGTGATTTGAGCTCTTTAGTGATGTAAGAAAGACTTTTTGGAGAGCCATCACTTTCACTATTGGAGGAATTTTGAGACATTTTAATTCAAGATATTTTTCCACACAAAAATAGTTTTTATGAAAATAAGATTTTTTTGAAGTGCTTAGACTTGGCACTTGGAGGTCTAAGAGTACAAATTGAACTTTGGAGGGAGGTGAGCTACTAAAGAGCCACTTAATAACCAAGCCTCTTCAAGTAAAAATCTCTAAACCCCCTTGTACTTTTGTCTTGCACAAAACAATTTTCACAAAGAACTTTTCTTAAAGAAAAATAACAAACAAGTGCCTATGTGTACAGTTTATAAGATGCTTGAAAACATAAAGAGCAAGAAAACATAAATTGCTTGAAAACTTAAATGACTGAAAACATAAAGTAGACGTGGTAAGCAATTTAAACCTAAGTGAGAGCTTGAGAGGTACCAAAGACCTTCAAGGACCCTCTCACAAGTGCTAAACGAAATTTACTATGAGAACTCTTAAGGAGAGATGGAGATACACCAAAGGCACTCCAAGACACTCCTTAATAAAGGCCTTGTACAAAAATTTGGAAATCAAAAATTACAAGAAAATGAAATTCAAATTTTCTTCAAATGAAATGCAAATTCACACTCCAAATGAAATGTAAATTCACAATCAAATGAATTTAGTGGCTGCACCTAATTTAAGTAAAACAAATTTGCCACTAATTAGAAGCAAATTTTAGTCATGGATTTTGTAAGGAAACTAGTTTTAGAATCAAAAATTTTCGTCACTAAAATTTGTTCTAAATTTTCACAAACTTTCACAAATGGTTTAGTTTCTTGTTGCTCCAATTCAGCCACCAACTGCAGCCTCACAGGGTGTTTCACTCCTCTCTTTAGAAGCAACTTTGATGTTAGTCACTTCTAGGTGTTTTCAAGAGCCTAGCCACCAAGAGAGAACAAACTCCCTAAGCAACCACCAAAGCCTTCAAGTGGATGTCCTTTGCCTTGGCCTCCTACACCTTTTAAGAAGCACTCAACCACCTTCAAGACTAGAATATTAGTGCTAAAACTGAAAAAGAACAATTTAGAATAGCTACACCAAATGGTAGAAAAGAATGTGACAAACTAGAAAGAGTTCCACAAAAATGACAAGCAACAATTAAAGGAAATTTTGAAAGCTAGCACACAAAGATTATCCTAGGAAAGGCACTAGAATGGATTACAAAATTAAAAGCTAAGATTAGAAATAAAAATAAGACTCAATTAATGTGGCTAGTTACAAAATTTTAATGCCAAAACAAAACCAAAACCGAGAGCAATACAAACAAGTTTTCTCTCCTATTTGGCTTTTTCTTTTGCTTTTTCTTTCTTTTCTTTTTAGCAAAAATATTTTTCACTTATTTTTCTTTTGATGTTCAGGAGTTTTAATGCCTTTTGAACACTTAGGAGTCTCGGTTTCAAGGTAGAAAAACTGCAGCAAAAATTTTACACAAAACAAGAGGTGTCAACAAGCATGTTTTCACTAGTGCTTCACTATTTTGTAGGATTTTTTTTTGGTCAAATTTTTAAGCACTATTTTTCTTTGTTTTTCTCATTCAATTAGGACACATACACCTCTGTTTTGCCTCTGTTTTATAGTTCAAAGAATTTCAATAAGGTTCAGCCACACAACAAAACACAAAGGAACCTAATAGGAAAGTGTTTATGAACTTATCTTGACAAAACTTTTAATATGACATAATAGAAACCTAACTCTAGGAAATTTGCTAGAACTAATAGCAAATTAAGAACTCAAACATGTAAATCAAAAGCACATATGGTAAGGTACAGATTTAATAAGCAAAAGACACAACAAATTCGGACACAATCAACACAAAACAAAAATTAGGTTAAAACAAGCTAGTCTAGGATTCAATGACATTCAAAGGACTACACATGACTCTAGACAAAACATATGATTCAAAAACAAAAACATACACTAAGTATTGTCAATGTCCAATCACGGACTCATGCTTATAGGAATAGAGAGACTCAAGCAAAAATAAAAGCACAACCACATGAACCTAAAGCACAAACCGAATTGATTCAAGGAATTAGGAACAAGCAAAAATCATGAATCAATTACTTCACATGTGACATAAGGATCCATCAAAAAATTTAGAAAACATAGATCCATACAGCAAACTCAATTTCAAGACAAAATAAGGAAGGAACAACACGGATTCAATGAAGAAAAAAAAATATTAGAACAAAACCTCAAGCGCACTAGGCTCTAGATACCAAAAATGATGGAACTAGTTGAAGTAGATTGATGTTTCTTCAAGAGTTCCATGCTAAGGATCGAAATGCCTTGAGGTTTACTCTTTAAGATCTCTGAAATCTCCTTTGAAGAAGCTTCAATGGAGGTGAAGTCTATGAAGGAGGTTCGGCCACTCCTTAAGCTTGTGAAGGAAGCTTTAGAAACCAAGCCAAAAGTAGAAGCACTTTGAGAGAATCCTTATAGTGAGGGTTCTCTTCGGTTTTTGTGACTCTTGAGTGGGAGAGAAATTCAGATTATATTTCTCAAATTTGTCAAAAGTGAGTACAAGTGTAGGAAAATCAAATATATAGGAGAGGGTAGCTTGTAGGAGAAGTTATCCCTAACCATGGTTCACTAGGAACCATGGTAGGGTAAACTTTAACTCCCACGGTTTAGGTAGCTTGTGGGAGAAGCCAACCTTGACCATGGTTCATTTAAGAACCATGGTTAGGTTGCCTAAACCGTCCAAGGTTTGAGAAGCTTGCAAAGCAAGCTTCAAACCTTGGAGAGTAACAAGTTCAATTCGGCCAAAGAACAAGGATGAAACTAGGCGGCCTTGGGTCCAATTTGCTCCTTGAATTAATTCAAAAATGTTTGATTTGGTTTAGTTAGGTTCATCATATGATGATGAAACCTAGCTAAATCAAATCTATGAAAAATTAGGAGCAAAATGAGTCCAACATGCAAAATTTTGCCTAGGCCCAGTTCTGGCCCAATTACTTGTTACACCCACAAGCATTGCTAAATGTCACCCCCTTTTCCCTACTGAAAAAATATAAAATGAATGTATCATCTAGGGAGGTTAAATGGAGCTAAACTCTCCAAGTAGCCTACCTTAAAAACAATATACAAACACTAGGAAAAAGCAAGTAAAGTGCCTCACAAATACAAAGGCAAAATAACCTATACAAGAGACTATTTACAAAATATATGAAAAAGGT
Source organism: Cajanus cajan (assembly GCF_000230855.2). NCBI lineage: Eukaryota > Viridiplantae > Streptophyta > Magnoliopsida > Fabales > Fabaceae > Cajanus > Cajanus cajan. Next base: position 14,319,897 of record NC_138522.1, on the reverse strand, counting down.
CTTTAAGATCATCTCATTCCTCTTGGTTCTTTTAGTATATCACCTCTTGGATTCCTTGGCCTTGGCCATAGTCTATCAGATCGTCTTGCGATCCAACAAGGCTTATGCCTCCCAGGTGGGGGAGCTGCAGGAGCTCGTCGCCTTCTCTCGGGGTCGCGCCCACTCTTTGGAGGATGAGGTGACGTCTTCTCGTGGCCAAGTGCGGGCTTTGGAGGATGTTGTGACTTCTCTTAAAGGAGAATTGGCGGTGGCAGCTGAGGAGCGCCTCCGTAGCGAGGTCATTCTTGGTGGCCGGGAGGACGAGATTGCCACCTTAAGGGCGGAGCTTGCGAAGCTGGCGGAGGGGAAGGCGGCCGTGGAAGGGAGGCTTGCGGAGGTCAAACGCTCCGTTGTGATGGAGCACAAGAGGGGCTTCCAAAAGGCTGCTCGTTAGGCACGACTCCTTGCTCCCGGGTTTGACTTTTCCTCCATGCATGTGGAGAAGGTTGTCCGCTTTGGGAGGCTGGTCAAGGAGGATGATGTCGATGACAGTTCTAGTGAGAATGCCTCAGCCTAGGCCGCCTTTGTAATAGCTTAGCTTATTTCTCCCTTTTTCATTTCCTTGTTTAGTATTTTCCTTTGAACTCAAGTGTCGAACTCTGCACGTGTTTTGTATATATATTGTTCTTCGAGATTCGATTTTCCTTACTTTGATTGTTTTTCTGTCTTATCGGGCTCGATCTTGTTTTTAGAGTAGGATAGACTGTATTAAGGGTTTGAATTCGACCTTAGATGGACGTCCTAAGGTTCGAACTTGACCTCGGGTTTGCATAAAATGAATTGTATCGAGGTTCGTACTCGACCTCAATCTGGAGTAAAACGAGTTTTGTCAAGGTTCGTACTCGACCTCGATTTGGAGTAAAACGAATTTTGTCAAGGTTCGTACTCGACCTCGATTTGGAGTAAAATGAATTTTGCCGAGGTTCGTACTCGACCTCGGGTGAGCGTATTGAGGTTCGTACTCGACCTCAATTTGGAGTAAAACGAATTTTGTCAAGGTTCGTACTCGACCTCGATTTGGAGTAAAACGAATTTTGCCGAGATTCGAACTCGACCTCAGGTGAGCGTATTGAGGTTCGTACTCGACCTTAATTTGGAGTAAAACGAATTTTCTCAAGGTTCGTACTCGACCTCGATTTGGAGTAAAACGAATTTTACCGAGGTTCGTACTCGACCTCGGGTGAGCGTATTGAGGTTCGTACTCGACCTCGATTTGTCGTTAAGTGAGTGTTTCCGTGAAGGTTCGAGTTTGACCTTAATTTATTAGCGCCGAGGTCCAGAGTCGACCTCAGATTGAAGTAGAGTGAATTGCGCTAAGGTTCGGATTCGACCTTGTATGTTTGTTACGTAGCACGTTGTAAAGGTTCGAACTCGACCTCAGATAAGAGTGTTAAGGTTCGTACTTGACCTCATAAATTTAACGAGGTTCGGACTCGACCTCGGATAAGAGTGTTAAGGTTCGTACTCGACCTCCTAATTTTAACGAGGTTCGGACTCGACCTCGGATGAGAGTGAAAGAGGTTGGTTCGATTTCGTCCTTTATAAAACCAATAAATAAGAATGTGGATTGAGCAAAATGAGTGATTTTATTGATCATTTTTGTGTGCCTCGTTAAAAACCCTCTTAGTCAAGGAATGAGGCGGGAAAAGAGTGCACAAGTTCGTTCATACAAAAAAGAGAAATGGAACTTAATGAGCTACGGTGGGGGGATCCCCCTTGCTTTGCTTGCCGGACGAGGAGATCTTCAGACTCTCGGCGTAACACTGCCGAGCTGTCTTCTGATTTGCTCTGATAGAGATGATCTTACCGTCATTCCCTGGGAACTTCATGGTGAGGTGCGGAGTAGATACCACCGCTCCGAGCTGATTCAAGGTTGGCCTCCCGATAATGATGTTATAGGAGGTGTTGGCCTCCACGAGGAGGTATCAAACCATGATTCTTCTTGTGTCCGGAGGTACCTCGAAAGTTGTTAGTAGGTCTACGTACCCGCGAGTGTGAACTCGCTCTCCTGCGAAGCCGACTAGGGGCTCCGTGTGAGGTTGGATGAGAGAATGGGGGACGTCTAGCCTGAGGAACGTCGGCCAGTACAGGACGTCGGCCGAACTTCCTTGGTCAATGAGTGTCTTCTGTACCTCCCAGTTGGCGACTTCCACCATGATAACCATGGGATCATCCTGGTTGGGGCTGACGCCCGCGTAGTCCTCGTCAGAGAAGGAGATCGACGGTGACCTTTGGTGCGAGGCCGAGGTGGTAGAGTGGATGCAGTTGACATTCTGTAGGTGCCTCTTTCGGGCCGAGCTGCTGGTGCTGCCCCCAGCGAAACCACCTGCGATTGTGTTAATCACTCCCCATAAGGGGGCTGTCCCTGTCTCCTGGCTTATCTCGGCCTGCACTGCGCCGCCGGCATTTTGTTGGGAGCCAGAGGGTTGGTCCGTGCGAGCTCCCGAACCTCGGCCTCTGCCACGCCCCCGACCGCCATAGCCTCCTCGGTGACCCTGCTGTCGCTGGATGTATTGGCCGAGGTGGCCTGCCTGGACGAGCTCTTCGATACGGTCCCGGAGCGTGCGACACTCCTCCGTGGTGTGACTGTGGTTCCTGTGGTACCGACAATGCTTGGACTTGTCGGCGCTGTTGGGAGTGTGACCTGGTGGTGGAAGGGCGAGTAGGTTGTTGTTGCTGGCTTCTTCCAGGATGTAGACTCTGGGTGCGTTTAGGGGAGTGTAGAAGTCATACCTCCCCCCTCTGTTTGCCCTAGCCGACTTCTTGAACTGGATGTCATTGTTGAGTTTGACCTTATCGTTGTGCCCCTGCTCTGGCTTCGCTGGTCCTTTTCCGCGAACCTGGTCATGGAAGGCGGAGTGTTCCTCCATCTGAATGTAACCTGCAGCGCGGGCGCGGAGCTCGTCCATGTCGCGGGGAAACTCACGACACAAGCTATCGACGAATGGCCCGGGCTTGAGTTCCATGAGCATGGCATGTAGGGCGACCTCGAGATTCAAGTTCCTGATCTTGATCGAGGTGGCAGCGAACCGTTCCATGAATGTCCGGAGCGGTTCATCGTCGTTTTGCCTAAGACTAGCCAGGGCGGCCGAAGTGACATGGTGAGGTCAGCTCATCGCATATTGCACAGTGAACCTCCGGACTAGGGTGCCGAAGTTGTCGATGGATTCGACAGGCAGTTGTGTGTACCAGTTGAGCGCGACCCCCTTAAGTGAGGTCGGAAACACCCTACACAAGATAGAATCGTTGTTGGAGTAGAGATTTACCTGTGCTGTGTACAGGTCGATGTTTTCGTCTGGGTCCGTCGTGCCGTCGTAGCGGTCGAGGTGGAGAGGCTTCCACCCATGAGGGAATGGTGTCTCCATAATGCCATCCACAAAAGGGTGGCGGTGGAAGGTTGCCTGATCCCCCGCGACATGAGTAGGAGCCTTGCTGACTTCATGGGTCGGCTTGTGCGTCGGTGCATGAGACCGATGTGAAGCAGGTCTGGGGGTTGGGACCCTAGTTGCAGTCCGGGATTGGGAGATTGAGTGCTCCTCCTCCTCATTATGGTTGCTCGTATAAGGAGGATGATCGAAGTAGTGTCGAGGGAGTTGAGCGCGGATTCGCTCATTCTCGGCGCGTAGCACCGCCAGGTCGGCCTCATTAGCGGTACGCATTGCCGCTAGGTCAGTGTCGTGCTTGGCACGCATGTTTTGTAGGTCGGCGGCGTGCTGCTACCGCATCTGTTCGACCTGATCGATTAGTCTCCTCAACGCTGCTTCGTTATCCATGGTAGTTGAGTGGTTTGCATCGTCTGTTGTGCGTCTACTATGGCTTCTGGTGAAAACCATAAGCGTGGCCGATAAGAGCTGTCTTGATCGGCCCCACGGTGGGCGCCAAATTTTCTTACCGGAAATCTGCTGTAGAGCTGATCCGCCAGGTAAGATCGGTGAGCCTCCTTCACTGGTACGTTTGATGCTCCAATATGGGGGTGGTACCTGCAAAAGAGACTCTGATGTTAAAGTTAGTGTTTGTGGGAGTATGAATCTCGTATCAGTAATGCACGTACCTTAGTGTGAATTAGGGTTCCTTTAGGCCTTGGGCCTGAGATAAGATATGATAAGATTAAATAGTGGATCTCGTCTGAGGCGAGATCCCTCGAGGTCAGTTATGATCTGCTTAAATGCTGAGCTGACGTCGCGTAGCGCGTGCTATCTGATTGCTCTATTGTATTCCTTGTTGAATGTAATGTGTAAGTATGTGATTAATTTTGACAATAAATATGTTTGGATATGATTTAGAGTTCTCTACGGGTTCCTGCGGGAAACCCTATGACAAATAGGCAAAATATGAATATTTTCTGTTTTGATTTCTGATTGTTCTGTTATATTGCTTGTTTGATGAGAATTAAAAATATGTATTTAATTTTATAAATAAACGAGTTTTGATATAAATTAAAGTGCTCTGTGGAGGCTTTGTGAATATGATGAGATAATGTGAAATGTGATTGAGACATGAGATATGAAATGTGATAATGAAATATGATGATGAAATGTGATGATGTGAAATGACCATGTGAAATGATAATGTGATATGAGAATGCATAGATTCTTGATTGACATGCATCATTTGCATAAGTGTTTTAAGGGTACGATATGGAATACACCGCCAGAGAAGGCCCCCTAGTGTAAAAGCTTTGGGGATTAGTCCTTGGGGATAGCTCGATTTGGAAGTCCTAGTCTCGCCCATTGTGTGCATGGGATGTATCTTGCGCGGCTTAGCTATCCCGACGAGACTCTGGTAGTATATCCTTCTAGTGAGATTGCGTAGAGGGTGTGACCCGGCATGTACTCCTAGACTACTATTCGTGTATTGCTAGCGGCAATATGCCATGTGATGTTTTACTGGCACCACATGCATGATAATGTGAAGTCCGTGTCCATGCATGTGCATTCTTATTATTAAATGATGATAAATTACTATTCGTATGACTTGGATGATTGGATAAGCTATTGTTGTTGATTGATCTATTAGGTAACTGTATTGTTTGTGTTTGGCTATCCGGTATGCGTTCCTACACTGTGAGCCAGAGTGAAATGTTTCTCACTCCCTTCTTTTGTGTTGTTTCTCTTGTTTGATATACAGGAGACCATTAGCAGCATGAGGCTGAGGATGTGGACGATGGAGCTTAGGCTTCTATGTGGGATTTTGCTCTGATAGGACATGTGACATCGGGACATAGATAGAATTAGAATATGACATTGTTTATGATTTATTAAAGTATATATTTTGGAAAATTCAATTTTTATTCTTTGTAATTTTATTTGCTATTTGGATTAAGGACATGAATGTGAATTCTCTACTCACATGATTATTGGAATTGTCGTTTTATTTTCAAATATTTTTTTTATCCAATAAGATATTTCTTTTTATTATTATATATATATGTTGGGGTAGAGGGTGTCACATTTTTCTTGTATCTCATTATTTCTTGATCTTGTCAATTTTAATAATATTATTAAAATCTATTTTGTTTCTACATTTTAATGGTATTTGTTAACACTTTATTTATTTTTTTATTTGAAAGAAATAAAATAATATATTTTATTCTTCTTAATTACAAAGTAGTATTTTTCTTTTTCCTTTCTTTTTGTTGAATTCTATATTTAAATAATTTTAATAAGTTTTTAATTTTTTAAAATATTATAATATCATATTTGTAATAAAATTTAAGTATATATATATACATATATATATATATAATGAGTTTATTTTAATAAAGGATATTTTTGTAAAATATATTTATAACCCCAGGAATATACTATTGCAATCAAACATGAAAATTTTAATTCGTGGGAATCATGTAGAAATATTCCTAGAAATATTTATGTGTAACCAAACATATTTTAACTATTTCCAATAATTATGATTCTTAGGTATGGAAAAACTTCTTTCCTAACAAATGCTCTTTAAGAGTCTGTGTCTAATACTACTCTTACCAACGATTTACTGGTAATAATTTCAATACATACATATACACTACCTAGACTTACTCCATTTAATAATTCATGTTTTACATCAAGTTTTAACGATTCAACCGTTGAATTTAAAGTTCTTAATGTATAGATCAAGTCTACAAATTTTTAAAAAATTTAAAAATCATTTGATACTTTGTTTTATTAATTCAAATCAACATATAACATATATTATGAATGTTATCTTTATGTGAGAATGAAAATGCACAATCCCAATCCTTAAATTGAAATAAATGGTTACATTAAAAGATTACAAATAGAGTTACTACACATCATCACCATTATAGTTGTTTCTATCATTGTTATTGTCACTATCATCATTGGAATTGTTGTCATCACCGTCTCCACTACCATTGATGGTGGCAACGACAATAGTGACAGAAAAGAAAACAATGATTGTGCTAATAGTGGTGGCAACAATGGTGCGATGGCAAGTGAGTAAGACAAATTTGGAAGGTTAATATTGTTGAGATTCATGGATGATGAATCAAACTCGGCTCTGAAGTTCTGAGAGTTTTGATGATAACAAAGGACACAAGCTAATAACAAAGGACAAGCTAATCAAGAAAGGAAGTCATAAAGATCATGAAAGAATATAATATATATAATAGGAGTAGCTTATATGTTCTTATATGATGTGTTGCCTTGTTGAGTTTATTTTGCATGTGTATTCTTTATGCATGAGTTAATCTTAATCTAAATTGACTAAGAGTGAGTATGATGGTGATTCAAATAACTTGGAAAGTTTTTGAAGTGTGAAATCGGAATTTTGAAAACTAACTCAAAATAAACGATTATTATTAACTATAATCTATTATTCCAGCAAGAGGTTCAGAGAACCTTTCTGTAATAATTGATTATTTGTGAAATAATTGATTATTCCAAGAAGTACTCTATGGAATAATCAATTATCCTGCAAAATAATCGATTATTTTGTTCTTGAGTAATTTCCAAAATTCATGAAGAATAAAATAATTGTTTATCCTTAAAAACAATCGATTATCTAGGTCTGGAAAACTTTATAAATAGTTTTCACCCTTTGAAACAAGTATAGAGAGAGAGAAAAAACAGAAGAGAGTATACTATTGATTTTGTGAAGTCTTTGTGACCTTCTTAGAGTGTTTTCTTTGTGAAACCAAGAAGAAAAACATTTTGTGAAATGCTTTGAGAGAAATCATCATCATCACTACATTCTTGGAAGAGAAGGATTGAGATTTGTCAAGAATTCATAGTCTGATTTGTTCAGCTTCCAAGTGAATTCTTTCCTTTAATTCTTTGTGTAATGTGTAAAGAAATCTTGAGTAGGTGTCTCAAGTGGTAAGGAATTCTTGTAGTGGGTTTCTACAAGAAGTGTTTTCTTGGGTGAAAGAAAGTGTCTATCTTGAGTGTTGAAGTGTGTGCATGTGTGGTATGCTTGTAAAACTTCTTCATTGAGATAATGGAACAAATCTTGATCAGGTTATGATTGAGGACTGGATGTAGGACACATGTGGAGTGGTTGAACCAGGATAAAATATTTTGCACTCTTCTCTCATCCTTATCTCTCACATTGAACAATCTTTAATTGAATGTTAAGATGACTGGCTTTGATTAATATGCTTGTGTGATTAAAATAGTTTAAACTGGAACATAAGCATTGCATATTAGTTGTTCCTTAAGCTAATTTAATAAAGATTAAGCAAAAATTCATATAGGAGTCATTCCCATTTACAAGAGGTTCAATTAACTTCATTGAAAATTAGTGTTAGAAATGTTTTAATTGAAATAAAGATCCTTAAACTTTGATAAATTTTTTAAGTGTCATTGAATCCAATTCACCGCCCCCTTCTTGGATTGAGCCATTCTTTTCTATCAAATATGATAAGTAAGATGATATATTTTAGTGAGTATTTTAATCACAATCTTTTATTTCAATTTTGACGATTGAGATATTTCTCATTCTCACATTGTACACCTACCCACCCACCCACCCACCCACTCACTTACACACACATGTATAAGAAATGTATCCAATAAAAGCATGTCTTATTATAAGAGATAAAAGAAGTAAATTATACCTTTTTATTTATAAAAATAATTAATGGTCAATATTAATCACAATTATTAACACTCCCTCACAAGATTATTACTACTATTATTATGGATGGCAAAATGCATTCAAATCCTATAAGCACCCGCAAAAATACCCACAAGCGGGATGAATAAGTGCATGCTTATATGGGAATGGGTACGGGATGAGTATAGACCCACAAAATTTAGCAGGTACGAGTACTATGGTGCCCAATCCGCTCCACCCACTCCACCCTATATATATATATATATATATATATATATATATATATATATATATATATATATATATATATATATATATATATATACATACATACATATATATTAATATAATAATATAATTACTTAAAAATAATTTATTTGTTTGTTTAAATTATATTATGATATTATTGAATTTTTTTTAAAAGTTTATTTACAAGAATTGAATGTATTGTAATCTTTAATTATAAGAATTGTTATATTAGATTTTTGTAATATTAAATACCTGACAAATTACTATTATGTTTGCTCGTATGGAATGTTATTTGTTTATTAATATATTTATTTTATACAATTTAAAAAATTAATGGATGATCATTTAAGAAGAGGACAAAAATTGCATAATTTATAAAATTGGAGAATTAATATTATGGGATTAAAAATTAAGGATCAACCTAAGTATTCTTTAACTTACCTCTTCAAGCAATTACCCAAGTATTCTTTGAACAATAAAACTTCTCTAGGATTTAATAACCAAGTATTCTTTAAACAACAAAGTCACTCCAAGCTTCAATAACAAAGTTTTCTTTACAACTAAGTCTCTTTTGGCTTCAAGCTAAAACACAAAGTTAAAGCTAGGTGATCGCTATTGTTTTGCCTTACTCACAAAACATGATACAAAAAAGTTTAAGTACAAAGTTACACAAAAATAATGAAATCAACTTTTACAATCATTGTTCTATCTTCTTTCAAAGTCTTTAAATTTCTTTATATAGGTGTTTCATGAAAATGACCATTGCAAGTCCTTAAACTTCTCCCACAAGCTTGCTTCATCTTTCTTCGTCTTCCTTCCTTGTAGAGTGAAATGTCCATTGGTGTATTAAGTGCATTTAACCAAATTTTCACTTATTATTTGATCAAAGGGACTACTTACACATTTAAGGTATAAAATGGGAGGAACTATTGCATGTTTTAGTAGAAAATAACTTTATTTGAGACTTTACACACTTCAAGATATCTGTTTGTCCTTTCTCTAATAAAAAGAAAATATTTGTTCCCTTTTGAAATTCAAGTACTAAAGAAACTTTTATTCTTTCAATTTGTTAAGGAAAAATATAGAAAAAGATGATTTGGTTATCAAATATCATATATAATATATTTAATGCATTTATTTTAGACAAACAGAGTAGTTTGTATGAAAGACTACACGTCATCGTAACTAATTGTCTTTCTAAGTTCTTCTTTCAATATGAAAGACATTAGCTTCCTCCAAATTCTATCAGCAGGACTCTCGTGGCCTAAGATATGATGGTAACCTAACAAAGCAGAAAAAACTTTGTTGTTACTTTCCAGCTAAGCAATTCTATCCTCACCCACCTTATTCATAAGGATTGAAATTTGTTGAATGTGCTCCACAAGATGTTATGATAAGCATGTGTGTAAACATTGTAGCTACCAACCATCTGGTTCCCAAAGCTCAGATAATCATAGCTATTAATCATGAATATCCACAAAAGGCACATGTTGGCATAAAGGGCCACTCCCAAGCCAATTTGCGTACCAAAAATGTGATTGTCCCGCACCTAGTCGAGGCCCAAATGGCACTTACAAGGCCAAAGCAACTTTATTAATGTTGCGCCAAACATAGGAAGCTCTAGGGGGAGGGGAGTGATTCAAGATGGAACCTTGTTGAAGATATTTATTGGTAAGAACCTGCACCCAAGGCTTACCAGTAATCTGTAGAAGGTTCCAAACAAGGCTTCCTAGTAAGGAGATGTTCGCTGCTTTAGTATCTCTCATGCCTAAGAATGATATCTAGTTGACTAAGAGGCAAACAGATAAGGTCAACCAGAAACTGTCTTTCAGAAATAACAATTGGACATTTAAGACAAATACTAGAAGTAGTTATGGGACCATCTGTGGGGGTTTCTACAACTAGATCATAACTCAAATAAGACACTGGCAATTTCAATTTTTTGACACAGGCAAAAGAAATGAAAGAATGTGTTGCACCAGAGTCGAACAGTACAACCAAAGGATTCTCAGCTATGAAACAAATACCTTGTATTAAATTATCAGACTGAGCAGCTTCAGCACCACTAAGAGCAAATACTCTTCCAGTAGTCTTTGGACGCTTAGGTTGAGAACTAGCTCATGTTCCCATCATGCGTTGCCTTGGAGGTTGTGGACACTAAGTACTAATATGACCCTTGCCATTACAGTTGAAACATGTTATTTCCTTGTCAGGACAGTTATAGTGCTCATGCCCACGTAGCCCACATTTCTTGCATCGACTAGTAGGTGTAGAAACAGAGCCTCCTACACTAGTAACACCACTTACGAAAGAATTTCCAGGAACAGATCTACTCTTAGCATGATTTCCTTGAATCTTGGCAGGAGCGGAGTAAGGCTTACTCTTACCCGGAGCACTAGAACTTGTGTGAAGTCCCACATCGGTTAGGAAGGAGAACGAAGCATGCCATATATATGGGTGTGGATACCTTCCTTGTGTGGACGCGTTTTGGGGTGGCATGAGTGTCATTGCCAGAAGCAAAACCGTGAGGGCTGCGGCCAAAGCGGACAATATCCACATGCGGGGGTTGCTGGGATGTTACATTTGGTATCAAAGCCTGGACCCGGGCCGGTGTGCCAGCGAGGGCGCTGGACTCCCATGAGGGGGGTGGATTGTGAAGTCCCACATCGGTTAGGAAGGAGAACGAAGCATGCCATATATATGGGTGTGGATACCTTCCTTGTGTGGACGCGTTTTGGGATGGCATGCGTGCCATTGCCAGAAGCAAAACCGTGAGGGCTGCGGCCAAAGCGGACAATATCCACATGCGGGTTGCTGGGGTGTTACATTGTGTGGATACCTTCCTTGTGTGGACGCGTTTTGGGGTGGCATGCGTGCCATTGCCAAAAGCAAAACCGTGAGGCTGCGGCCAAAGCAGACAATATCCACATGCGGGGGTTACTGGGATGTTACATTTGGTATCAGAGCCTGGACCCGGGCCGGTGTGCCAGCGAGGGCGCTGGACTCCCATGAGGGGGGTGGATTGTGAAGTCCCACATCGGTTAGGAAGGAGAACGAAGCATGCCATATATATGGGTGTGGATACCTTCCTTGTGTGGACGCGTTTTGGGGTGGCATGAGTGTCATTGCCAGAAGCAAAACCGTGAGGGCCGCGGCCAAAGCGGACAATATCCACATGCGGGTTGCTGGGGTGTTACAACTTGCAGCACGCATAGGACCTCCAGCTCCCTTGTAAAAAACAGCACGTGCACGTGTCACGGTCGTAGATTCTACTCTTGTTGACAAGTGTCGGGTAGTGATAAATCTCTTGATAATTGATCGCTGTCTTTATCTCAGGACGAAGGCCATTCACGAACTTAATGCACTTAGCCCTTTCACCACCCTCACCATGATAATGAGTACAATAGCGAACCAGAGCATCAAATTTTGCAGCATACTCTACCACTGTATCATTCCCTTGCTTCAGCTCGAGAAATTCAACTTCCTTCTGACTCCTCACATCATCCGGGAAATACTTCTCAAGGAAGACCCTTTTGAAGTTGTCCCAATTCAATTGCACTCCTCCATCAATCATCCTTTGAAGTGCTCCTTCCCACCAAAAATGGGCATCAACAGTCAACATGAAGGTAGCCAACCTCACCTTCTGAGCGAGAGGACACTCCATGGCATTGAAAATCTTCTCGATCTCCAATAGCCAATTCATCGCAACATCTAGGTCATATCCTCCTTTGAAAGTAGGTGGATTATTTCGTTGAAATTGCTCCAACCAGTTAGGAGCGACTTCAGCCCTATTGTTGTTACTCACAGCTTGTGCCAATGCTTGGAGGGCACCAGCAATCACACGATCATTTCTACCAGTCATAATCTAAGAAAATAGTACACACAATCAAATAAACAACAGACATAATCAATCATCACGCTAGCATAAATTTCACAATTAATTCATTCCATCATTCAACAATCAAACAAGCATAGTAGACTCATAACTAACGGCCGATTGGATCGACCTGCTCTGATACCACTAAATGTGACACCCTCTACCCCGCATATCATAACACATAATAATAAAATTTGAATAATAAAACATTTTATAATTAAAAAAAAATCTAACGTGTTCAGATAGAGAGTACCACATGCATAACTTAACAAAATCAGCAAAATTTAAAAAAAATAAAATAAAAGTAAAGTCTCCAAAAATAATTTAATAAGTGAACATTCTAATTTAATCATATCTACGCCCCGATGTCACATGTCCTATCAGAGCAAAGCCAAACTTTGAAGCCTAAGCTTCATCACCTACATTTTCAGTCTCATGCTGATAATCACCTGTACAACAGTCAAAGGAGAACAACAAAAAGAAAAGGGAGTGAGAAACATCTCACTCTAGCTCACAGTGTATAAATACACACCGGATAGCCAAACACAAACAAGACAGATATAGCACAGATTTATTAATAACAATATTACATCTCACTCATCCAAGACATAAAATATCAATTAATTATATAACATTGAAAATGCACATGTATGGACACAGACTACATATTATCATGCATGTGGCGCCAGTAAAACATCACATGGCATATTGCTGCTAGCAATATACTAAGAGCAGTCTAGGAGTACATGTCGGGTCACACCCTCTGCGCACTCTCACTAGAAGGATATACTACCAGAGTCTCGTCGGGATAGCTAGGCCGCGCAAGATACATCCCATGCACACAATGGGCGAGACTGGGACTTCCAAACCGAGCTATCCCCAAGGACTAATCCCCAAAGCTTTTACACTAGGGGGCCTTCTCTGGCGGTGTATTCCATATCGTACCCTTAAAACACGTATGCAAATGATGCATGTCATTCAAGACTCTATGCATTCTCATATCTCATTATCATTTCTCATGGTCATTTCACATCATATTTCATTATCACATTTCATATCTCATGTTTCAATCACATTTCACATTATCTCATCATATTCACAAGGCCTCCACAAAGCACTTTAATTTATATCAAAACTCATTTATTTATAAAATTAAATACATATTTTTACATCTCATCAAACAAGAAATATAATAGAGCAATCAGAAATCAAAACAGAAAATATTTATATTTTGCCTATTTCTCATAGAGTTTCCCATAGGAACTCATATCAAAACATATTTATTCTCAAAATTAATCACATACTTACACATCACATTCAACAAGGAATATAATAGAGCAATCAGAAATAAAAATAGAAAATATTTATATTTTGCCTATTTCTCATAGGGTGTCCCATAGGAACCCATAGAGATCTCAAATCATATAATTAATTGCATATAAGAAAAATAATAAACAAAACAGATACAATTGGGAGAAACCCCTCATACATAAGCATACAAAAAAAATACAGCAAACACAGGATTGGGGGCCAATCCCACTACCTAGCATATATTCCCACACCCAGAGCAAGATTTCTCACTCCCCCCTTACCTCGATAAGCAGGAGCCGAATCTTGTTGGTCGCCCCCTCTAGGTTCCCCTTCGTCTTCAGAGAGAAAGGAGGAAAAAGATTAGAAAATGAATAAATGAATTTTAAAGAGTGCAAAACGCTCTAGTTATAGGCATCAGGTCGCGACCAGAACGGCCTGTTCCAAAACCGGAACGGCCCGTTCTGGACTCCTTCGTCACCTCAAAATTATGCCACTGGAACGGGCCGTTCTGAACTCATTAAAGATATGTAAAAAATGTAACCGGAACGGCCCGTTCTTCAATCAGAACGGCTCGTTCTCGATTTGAAATTTGCTTATAAAATCATGTACCGGAACGGCCCATTCTTAAATCGGAACGGCCCGTTCTGGTTTCAATTTTTTCTCATAAAAACATGTCTTGGAACGACCTGTTTCGATGCAAGGTTTATATGCCATTCTAGTAGTTTGGAACGGCCCTTTCCAATTTCGGAACGGTCCGTTCTGGGCTACTAATTTTTTTTTTGGAAATAATAATTATTAAAATATTTATATTCATTAAAACATCTAAAATATTTTATAAAAACCATTTAATTTGTTAAAATAATCATAAAAAATTAATCTCTATATATAAAAATAATAATTACAATTAATTATTATATTGGTAAAAATTTTCAGGATGTTACAAAGGCGGCCAACTTTGATTAGAAGCTTACCTTTCCAATGCAAACCCTTTTCAGACATGAGTAGCCTTCGACCGAAAAGAGATCGAAGAAAACCCCAATTTGAGGGTCTTTTGGTCTTTTTCATGATATAAGAGCTAAGTTTCGTCCACTTCCTCACTTTATTAGAGGTAAAGTTTCCTCAAATAGGATCAAAACACATTTGAACATGAATCCTTTCTCTATTTAGTGTTTGTTTGCACAAATAATTTATTTAAGATGTTACTTAATAAGTTCCTATGTAATTAAAAATTGTTTTAGTCTTAAAATTTAATAAGTCGCATATATATATATATATATATATATATATATATATATATAAACACTGATACAATTTTAAAGTACATAGATCTATCATTATTTAAGTATATATAAGATGTTATTTCATTTTCAAAATTAAAAATTACAAATTAAATTTTAACTGAAAATAAAACAAAAGACTTAAAAATATTTTTAATCGCTACAAAATTAATTGTTTCTAATTCTAGTCCTTGTAAAACTTTTTCTTTGTTTTTCATTTCTCTAAAATTGAAACTATTATTTTTAATCTAAATCTTTTGTGTGACCATTTTTAATCACTTTTTTTTATTATAAGATTGAGCAAACACCCTAAGTCTTACATAGGACTATTAGTGATATCATATTAATAATTGACACCATTAAAAATTCGTTTAAATTAACTGTTATTCATCTACTTTAAAATAACTGTTAGGAACAAAAAATATCGACTTTAAATTTTATAGAGATGAAAATCAAAGAAAAATATTTTATGGGGATCAAACTTAAATTTATTTATTTATTTTATGAGGACCAAAAACAATGTTTATAAATTTTAGAATGATAAAAAAAAAAGAAATTTTTTTTACATAGATCAAAATCAAAACTCCAAATTTTACAAAGATTAAAAATATATTTAAGACAAATAAAAATATAAAAGTTACTAAAAAATTTTAAAAAATTATATTATGCATTAGAATGATATGGAAAGTAATAAAAATAATTACTAGTTGTCATTCACCTATCTATAGTTTATAAAATAAAATAAAATTATTAATAAAATATGATAAATCAATTATATATAATCATCATGATTAAAAATTAAAATCATAGATTTTAAAAATTAAAAATTAACTCTATATATTTTATAAACAAATTATTGAATAAATATTAACAATAAATTTATTCCATATTTTCTATTTTAGAGAAACAAAAAGTTACGAGATTTTTTTATTATAATAGGAGAATGTGGATTTTGGAGGGAAGAGATAAACAAAAATTGGAGAAGAGAAAAAAAATATAGAAGAGAAAAATCTATTAGAAGGATAAACAAAAGCTTTTAGAGGGAATAATAAAAAAATATGAAACTGTTTTTAGTAAAAGAATGAAAAAAAATGAAAAACTATTTATGTCAATGCAAGGATTCAAACTTTGATATTTTTCAATAAGTTTCCACATAAATGCATTAGCTAAGTAATAATCTATACTGAAAAAATTATTAAAATAAACTCAAAATATTTTATAAGCTACTAATAAAATATTTTATAATTTTGTCTAAACACTCTTATAAATACTTATAAAATAAGATAAGTACAAATAAATTATTCATAAACTCTTCCAAACGAGATTTTAATATTTTGATTAACTTTCTTTCACTTCTTTACATTTCCATTCCCTTCTTATCAATTTTTCCTTTCCCAAATAAAGCATAATACTCTGTTTTAGAAACGAGAAATAAATAAAGGGAAAAGATGGGAAAAGAAGAGTAAAGAAGAAAAGAGAATAAGTAAGAACTATTGTAAATAAAACTTCTTGGTATGAGAGAAATAAAAATAATGTGAGGTTGAATATTTTAAAATATATATTTTTTAATTTAAATAATTATAGTAATTAAAAATATTATAAATGCATTTATCATTTTACCCCAGTAATAACTTAGTCAATATGTCACTACAAAAAAATGTGTGATTTGTGACGGTTATTTTGGTAGTTTCTGGTAGTTAAAAATTGCCACAAATGGCATTACCGGCATCATTAATAACCGTCAAATCTACGGAAAATTCAATCACTTTGTGACGGTTTGAAAGAGCCAAAAAATGTATTTTAATGTTACTTGTTTTACAGTCTCTGTGACACCCTTACTACCCCAACACATATATTGTAATAATGAAAACTTGTAAATAAATTTTTCAATTTCGGTAAAAGGGTTCACATGAGAATCTTCAAAATTATCCTTCAATAACCACAATAATAAAAATGAACGCAAGGGTTTATAAAAACATGTTCAAAAAAAAATCCTCTGCCCCGATGTCACAATATCAGAGCATCCCCACAATTCAACTGTTGGCATACTAGATGCCACTCGAAGCAGGATCTTCCTCACCTAAAACATCCACAATTTGTACGGTGAGAAAAGAAAACATCCATATGTAAAGCACATACACAACAATGTAATCTCATTACAATAAAATATTTACAAGCATTTCTATATATATATCATAACTCTATCAATCATGCATCATTTTCACTTCAAAATTCGCAATCACACCCATTTATCTCAAATCTTGCAATTAACATTATCATTTTCACATTTATAATTCACACAATCTTACAATTAACACTATGCCAAGGCCACGCCACAACTGACATAAGTGATACGGGCTAATTGCCTCACTCATCCCACACCATGCCAGGGTCACGCGCTCCCTGTAGCATCACTTACCCAGGGGCCGTGCCATCCCTAGTCATTGATGTGAGGAACCACAATCACATGACAATCCACACAATCTCTTGCAATTAACCTTATGCCAGGGCTGCCATATTCGACATAAGTGATACGTGTTAACTGTCTTACTCATCCCACACCATGCTAGGGTCACGCCGTCCCTGTAGCATCACTTACCCAGGGGCCGTGCCATCCCTAGTCATTGATGTGAGGAACTACAATCATAATCATATTCACATTCATACAACATCTCATCTCATAACTCAATTCCATACACACATCAAATAGGTCCAAAATAATGGGTTTCATACATATCAAGCAATTCACAATTTAAATCATCAATTTTATCAAATAATATAACAATGATATTCATAAATTAATAAAATAATCAATAGAATTAGCAATTTAATATAGTTTCAGCATAAACAGTAAAACCCCTAATTGTTCCAAAACCTAGCTCACAGACACTTTTCTACAATTTCGTTCTCTCTCCCAGATCATCATTCTTACAAATTATTAGCATATTTATAATCCTCAACACATACAGAATCTAATGGTATAATTAATTCCTCAAACTGAAATAATCCAATTTTCCCAAAACCTAACCTACAGACACTTTTCTATAATTTCGTTCTCTCTCCTAGAGCATCATTTTTACAAACAAATCATATATTTGTTGTCCTAAATATATGCAGAATCATATGAGACCAATAATTCTCCAAACAGAAATAATTATAAAATTTCTCATAATCCTAAGGGTTCTTCCTCTACCCAATTCCCTCATGTAACTCTATATATAAATGATCCCTTTTTTCCCCCGTACCTGGATATGAAGAAGTTGAATCTAGATATGTAGAAACTGAATCTACACTAGATCTGGTTGATCTCCCTCGCTGGGTTCCCCTCGGTCTGGAGCAGAAAATGGAGGAAAGAAGAGAGAGAGCAGAGGAAAAGAAATCAGAAAATGAGAGGTGTGCTTTTTCAGAGTGGCAGACAGCTCAATTTATAGGCCTCAGACTTTGCCAGAACGGCCCGTTCCAATTTCGGAACGGCCCGTTCTGGACCCCAAAATCGTGGGCAAAAATCACACCCAGAACGGCCCGTTCCCAAACTAGAACGGCCCGTTCTGGTTGCATTTAATACCCACAACTGCCGTAGCCCGTTCCAAGCCCGTTCCCACTTAAAGTATAAAGCAGTTTTTAATAGTCCAGAACGGCCCGTTCTAACTTGAGAACGGCCCATTCTGGCCTACGAACTAACATAGAATTTCGTAGTTTGGAACGGCCCGTTCCAATTCCAGAACAGCCCGTTCCCAGCTACTAAATCACCTCTATACCTTTATAAAATTTACCAAAATACCCTCAAAAATAAAATAAAATTGAAATAATAAAAATGGGGTGTTACAATTCTCCCCTCCTTTAAGAAATTTCGTCCTCGAAATTACCTGAAGCAAAAAAAAAATGGATAAGATGCTTTCATCTTCTCCTCTAGCTCCCAAGTAGCACTTTCAGGTGTAGCTCCTCCCTAAATAACTTTCACCAAAGGAATTTCCTTACCCCTAAGTTGCTTCACCATTCGATCCTCGACTCTCACCAGGGTAGCTTTCACAGTTAGGTTCTCCTTAACCTCAAGATGATCCGACTCAATCACATGCGAAAGATCATGGATGTATTTCCGAAGTTGGGAAATGTGGAAGACATCATGGAGATTTGACAGATTAGGAGGCAACACAATTTGGTAGGCAACACTACCGACTCTTTTTAGAATTTGGAAAGGACCAATAAATCGAGGAGTAAGTTTTCTGGATTTCAATGCCCTGCCAACCCCAGTCCACAGAGTGACTTTTAAGAACACATGGTCACCTTCTTGAAATTCCAAGTCCTTCCTTCTCTTGTCATCATAACTTTTCTGTCTACTCTGAGCTGTCCTCATTCTCTCTTGTATCAATCTAACCTTATCAGTGGTTTGTTGCACAATCTTAGGTCCTAAGATAACATTATCACCAGGCTCGCACCAACAAAAAGGGGTCCTACATCTTCTACCATACAAGGCTTCATAAGGTGCCATACCTATACTAGAGTGGTAACTATTATTATAGGTAAACTCTATCAAAGGTAAAAGACTATCCCAACTACCCCCTTGGTCCAACACAGAGGCTCTAAGAAAATCCTCTAAAGATTGAATAGTCTTCTCAGTCTGACCATCAGTTTGAGGGTGGTAAGCTGAACTAAGTCTAAGTTGGGTCCCCAAAGCTCGTTGTAGGCTCTCCCAAAACCTAGAGGTGAATCTAGGGTCTCTGTCTGAAACTATGCTAGATGGTATCCCATGCAATCTCACAATCTCATCAATATACACTCCAGCCAATCTCTCTAGTGAATACCTAATGTTAATAGGTAAGAAATGTGCACTCTTAGTCAACCTATCAACTATAACCCAAATGGAATCATGCCCTCTCCTAGTCCTAGGCAAAACAACTACAAAATCCATAGAAATGCTATCCCACTTCCACTCGGGTATACTCAAAGGCTGAAGTAGTCCTGAAGGTTTCTGATGTTCTATCTTAGCCTTCTGACACACTAAACAGGCACTCACAAATTCAGCTATATCTTTCTTCATCCTAGGCCACCAAAATATCTTCCTAAGGTCTTGATACATCTTAGTTGCTCCTGGGTGAAAACTAAGTTTGCTCCTATGACTTTCTTCTAGGATCAAACGTCTAAGTGTAGGGTCACTAGGCACGCACACTCGGTCTTTAAATCTTAACACTCCATCTACACCCAAGGTAAATTCTCCTCCAACACCTTGTCCTATAGCATCATGTCTAGCCACTAGCAATGAATCCACTAACTGTGCTTCTCCAATTTCCCTCAACAACTCACTAGTCACCCAAGTCATACCTAGTCTCACACTACTAGGGGTCACTTCACAAGTCAAACTCAAGTCTCTAAATTGAGCCAAAAGGTCCATCTCCCTAATCATAAGAGAAGACAAATGCAACGATTTCCTACTTAAAGCATCAGCCACCACATTGGCTTTGCCCGGATGATAACTAAGGTCAAAATCATAGTCCTTAAGGAACTTTAACCATCTCCTTTGCCTCGTATTTAATTCCTTTTAGTCAAACAAATACCTAAGACTCTTATGATCACTAAACACCTCAAATTTTGAACCATACAAATAATGTCTCCAAATCTTAAGTGTGAAAACCACAACTGCTAATTCAAGATCATGGGTGGGGTAATTCTTCTCATGTATTTTCAATTGCCTAGATGCATAAGATACGACCTTTCCCTCTTGCATTAACACTCCACCCAAACCCATCTTAGAAGCGTCACAATAAACCACAAAAGTCTTACTAAGATCAGGCAACACTAAAACAGGTGCACTAGTCAACTTCTCCTTAAGGGTTCGGAAACTATTCTCACATTTACTATCCCATACAAACACAACTCCTTTCCTAGTTAAACTTGTCAAGGGTAACGCTAATTTAGAGAATCCCTCTATGTATCTTCTATAGTATCTTGCCAATCCAAGGAAGCTCTTAATCTCACTAACTGACTTAGGTGTTTCCCACTTAAGCACCGCCTCAACTTTAGATGGATCTACTGCTATACCCCCACTTGAAATCACATGTCCTAAGAAACTCACCTCCTCTAGCCAAAAGTCACACTTAGACAACTTGGCATAAAGTTGTCTCTCCCTGAGGGTTTGAAGTACTACCTTTAAGTGTTCCTCATGTTCCTCTTTAGTCTTGGAATAAACTAGTATGTCATCTATGAAGACAACTACAAATTTATCCAAGTATGAATGAAAAATTCGGTTCATGTAATCCATAAAAATTGCAGGAGCATTCGTCACACCAAAAGGCATTACTAGATACTCATAGTGTCCATAACGAGTCCTAAATGCTGTCTTAGGAACATCCTCACCCTTAACTCTAATTTGATGGTACCCCGATCTAAGATCAATTTTACTAAATACACACGCACCTACCAACTGGTCCATAAGATCATCTATCCTAGGCAATGGATATTTATTCTTAATGGTCACCTTGTTCAACTGGCGATAATCTACACACAATCTCATGCTACCATCCTTCTTCTTGACTAGGAGTACGGGTGCTCCCCAAGGTGATACACTAGGTCTCACAAACCCCTTCTCCAACAAGTCTTCTATTTGTTTCTTAAGCTCCACTAACTCTACGGGTGACATCCTATAAGGTGCAATAGAAATAGGTCATGTTCCTGGTACTAAGTCTATGGAAAATTCTACTTCTCTTCTAGGTGGTAAGCTAGACATATCATCAGAGAAGACATCCGAAAAGTCACACACAACAGGCAGTTCATTCACCAAAACATTACTCTCAGAATTCAAAGAAGCTAACAACATGTACACTTAGGCATCCTCTTGCAAAGATACCTTAACTTGGTCGGCAGTCAAATAATCCTTACTCACTTTTTCAACAAGATCACCAAAAACAATAGATTTATCAACACAATTCAAAAGGACATGATTGGAAGATAACCAGTCCATACCCAGAATAACATCTAGCTGACTTAGAGGCAAACAAATTAAGTCAACCATGAAATCTCTACCCTCAATAATCAAAGGACATTTTAAACAGACATCAGAAGTAGACACTGAACCACTAGTTGGTGTCTCTACTATTAATTCAAAAGACAAGGAAGAAACAGGTAATTTTAATTTGGACACACACGCATGTGATATAAAAGAGTGAGTCACACCAGAGTCATACAAAACAATTAGAGGAGTTCCATTGATGAAACACATACCCTGGATTAAGTCTTTGGATTGCGTAGCTTCAGCACCACTCAAGGCAAAAACCCTTCCTGACGCTCTAGGTTTGCTAGCACTCCCTCCAACATCTGTTGTTTCTTTCCTATTCTGGGGGCATTCACTGGCTTTGTGTCCCATCGCTTGACATTTGAAGCATGTTATAACTCTTTGCGTCCGACACTCAACTGCCCTATGACCTGGCTTCCCACATTTGAAGCAGTTGTTGTGTGGAACAGAACCCACACTTCCCCCTCTAGAAGTTTGGCTAGCCGTTGGGGCTTGGCTCCTTTGTTGCAAAGAACCTTGGTTATTCACCTTAGAACTCGAATTTCCAACAGACTTGGTATAAGGCTTACCCTTACTAGATGAACCAAACTTATTATTCCTCATGGGTCCTCCACTCTTATAATGAGTTACCCTAGCACGGTTGTCCTCATCATATACTCGGCACTTGTTTACCAATTCATGATAATGAGTGATCCCTTGATAATTGAAAACTTGTTTAATCTCAGGGCGAAGACCACTCACAAACTTCACACATTTTTCCTCCTCATTGCCCACACCATCATACATAGGACAAAATATGACCAAGTCTTCAAACCTAGTCACATACTCAGCCACAAAATTTTCTCCTTGCTTCAATTCAAGGAATTCCACCTGTTTCTTATGTCTCACATCTCGAGGAAAGTATTTCTCCAAGAATAGCCGCTTGAAATTCTCCCAGTTCACTTGGGTACCTGCAGCTATCATTCTTTGTAAAGCACCTTGCCACCAGATGCCAGCCTCTCCAGAAAGCATGAAGGCAGCCAAAGTTACCTTCTGTATCAAAGGACATCCCATAGCTTGGAATATCTTTTCCACTTCAAAAATCCAGTCAGTAGCTCCATCAGGATTATAACCCCCACGGAAGCTTGGCGGATTATTTCGCTGGAATCTCTCCAACCAATCTATCTCTGGTTGTTGGTTCATATTACCAAGAGCCTGAACCATCGCTTGTAAAGCATCAGCGATTGCACGATCGTTCCTACCTCCTGCCATTTCTTTTCTGGATCACCAGAAAAGTTAACAATTATACTATAAGTAAACAACAAACTTAATCAATCATAACACTAACATATCAACAAATTCCACAATCAATCATTCCATCAATTATCTATCAAACAAGCATAGTAGACTCATAACTCACGACCGATTGGATCGACCTGCTCTGATACCACTAAATGTGACACCCTTACTACCCCAACACATATATTGTAATAATGAAAACTTGTAAATAAATTTTCCAATTTCGGTAAAAGGGTTCACAAGAGAATCTTCAAAATTATCCTTCAATAACCACAATAATAAAAATGAACGCAAGGGTTTATAAATTGTTTTCAAAAATAACATTTACAATTCCAAATCCAAATAAAAACATATGTTCTAAAAAAAATCCTCTGCCCCGATGTCACAATATCAGAGCATCCCCACAATTCAACTATTGGCATACTAGATGCCACTCGAAGCAGGATCTTCCTCACCTAAAACATCCATAATTTGTACGGTGAGAAAAGAAAACATCCATATGTAAAACACATACACAACAATGTAATCTCATTACAATAAAATATTTACAAGCATTTCTATATATATATCATAACTCTATCAATCATGCATCATTTTCACTTCAAAATTGGCAATCACACCCATTTATCTCAAATCTTGCAATTAACATTATCATTTTCACATTTATAATTCACACAATCTTACAATTAACACTATGCCAAGGCCACGCCACAACTGAAATAAGTGATACGGGCTAATTGCCTCACTCATCCCACACCATGCCAGGGTCACGCCCTCCCTGTAGCATCACTTACCCAGGGGTCGTCCCATCCCTAGTCATTGATATGAGGAACCACAATCACATGACAATCTACACAATCTCTTGCAATTAACCTTATGTCAGGGCTGCCATATTCGACATAAGTGATACGTGTTAACTGTCTTACTCATCCCACACCATGATAGGGTCACGCCCTCCCTATAGCATCACTTACCCAGGGGCCGTGCCATCCCTAGTCATTGATGTGAGGAACTACAATCATAATCATATTCACATTCATACAACATCTCATCTCATAACTCAATTCCATACACACATCAAATAGGTCCAAAATAATGGGTTTCATACATATCAAGCAATTCACAATTTAAATCATCAATTTTATCAAATAATATAACAATGATATTCATAAATTAATAAAATAATCAATAGAATTAGCAATTTAATATAGTTTCAGCATAAACAGTAAAACCCCTAATTGTTCCAAAACCTAGCTCACAGGCACTTTTCTACGATTTCGTTCTCTCTCCCAGATCATCATTCTTACAAATTATTAGTATATTTATAATCCTCAACACATACAGAATCTAATGGTATAATTAATTCCTCAAACTGAAATAATCCAATTTTCCCAAAACCTAACCTACAGACACTTTTCTATAATTTCGCTCTCTCTCCTAGAGCATCATTTTTACAAACAAATCATATATTTGTTGTCCTAAATATATGCAGAATCATATGAGACCAATAATTCTCCAAACAGAAATAATTATAAAATTTCTCATAATCCTAAGGGTTCTTCCTCTACCCAATTCCCTCATGTAACTCTATATATAAATGATCCCCTTTTTCCCCCGTACCTGGATATGAAGAAGTTGAATCTAGATATGTAGAAATTGAATCTACACTAGATCTGGTTGATCTCCCTCGCTGGGTTCCCCTCGGTCTGAAGCAGAAAATAGAGGAAAGAAGAGAGAGAGCAGAAGAAAAGAAATCAGAAAATGAGAGGTGTGCTTTTTCAGAGTGGCAGACAGCTCAATTTATAGGCCTCAGACTTCGCCAGAATGGCCCGTTCCAATTTCGGAATGGCCCGTTCTGGACCTCAAAATCATGGGCAAAAATCACACCCAGAACGGCCCGTTCCCAAACCAGAACGACCCGTTCTGGTTGCATTTAATACCCACAACTGCCGTAGCCCGTTCCAAGCCCGTTCCCACTTAAAGTATAAAGCAGTTTTTAATAGTCTAGAACGGCCCGTTCCAACTTGAGAACGGCTCGTTCTGGCCTACGAACTAACACAGAATTTGGTAGTTTAGAACGGCCCGTTCCAATTCCGAAACAGCTCGTTCCCAGCTACTAAATCACATACATTTTGGTAGTTTGGAACGGCCCGTTCCAATTCCGGTACAGCCCGTTCCAAGCTACTAAATCACCTCTATACCTTTATAAAATTTACCAAAATACCCTCAAAAATAAAATAAAATTGAAATAATAAAAATGGGGTGTTACAGTTTCTGGCGATTTAACACCGCCACAAAATCCATCAAAATTTTGATTTATTCAACATTTCTGGCAGTTTTAAACTGCCATAAAATTTCATTTTTTTAATTTACACCTTTTGATAGTTTTAAATCGTAAAAAAATTACATTTTTTTTACTTTTCTCACATTTTCTAATAGTTTTAATCAACTAATGCATTTCATTTTATATTATATCGATGTATTTTTATTATTTTAAAAAATAGATTTAAAATTAATTTAAAAACACGTTCATATTATAAATTGAGAAATAATAATCTATATATTTTAGGTATTTATCAAATCATTGCTTAAAATTATCACTAATTATATTAATCATTTAAAATTAATAATGACTATTATATTGTTATTTAATTCAAGTAACTCTTAAATAATAATTTTACTTATTGAATTCTAAGACACTTATTTTAATAAATTTTATTTATAATTATAATAATATTTACGTGTTTTATATGCTTCTTGTTCACCTAAATTTTATGATTCAAATAATTCGGAATAAACTTATTTATCCATTTTTTATCTGCATCAGCTAGATTCCAGTAATCCAATTCCAATACCCTAATGATGTAATTTGAGATAAAATCTTAAGCTCACTAACAGTACATAATTTGAGCATTAAGGATTTATGTTTTATTCTCATATTACTATCTCCATCATTAATGATGCCGAAAGATTCCCTCCCCACCAATACTACTGAACTCCTCCGAACCTGACAAGGCAGAAACAATGCCATCATTGTTTATCCGTTCCTCACAAGATGGGAATGAATCTGATTCGTTAAGATGTTAGCATATAAAACAATTCAAAAATTTTGAGGAAATTGTAAATAAGGAGCTACACATTATTCAACAAAGTGGCTAGGTGTTCCTAAACTGGAAATATTTCTACCAAAAATTATCTTCCCTTTTATTTTTTGTTATCATGGGACTTGATTATCTTACCTTGATCCAGAGTTGCACTAGAAAGAACCCCTTGGTCACATCCCCCAACTCTTTTTTGATCTCCAATTTGTATATTCAGTTCAGTTCCAATATCTTGATGCAGTGAGTGTTCCAAATAGTCACCAGTTGAATGAGGCAGAAGAGTTGATCCTGTACTGTACTCAGAACTGCCTGGAGAGTCTTCATATAGTTCCATTTGCCTATATTAGATGAAGAAACTGTTAGATTCCATAGCTCACATGAAGTCATATTCTCAAAGAACATAAAGTACCTCCAACATGGATGGATTTCCTCACTACTTCTCTTTAAGTCCTCCAACAAATCTTTAAGATCTACAAGCTGTAAATCTGGAATCTTATATTTTTGAACGTCCGATTCTTTGGTTCGGTTCTGAAACTCTTGAAAAACCTGGCATAAATACACACAAGCATTAGTTAGAACATATTTTTCGAACAATGGACTTTCTCTTATTTATATGCTCAAGAAACCTTGTTGATATCAGCTGGTGACCGGCTTATCTTAACCAAGTTGAGCGTTTTATATTTGATTATATGCTAGCAAACTAATCTATGAAATTATATCAAGGATCTTTCGAGCCATTAGTAACATTTATGATTTATATTTAGATAATCACAATAAGAGCCACGTTCTCTGCATCAACTTTAAGAGCTAGTAAACTTAGTAACTCTGCCTGTTGCATCAATGCGTTTATCTTTGGGTCATCCTTTTTAAGGAATGTTCCTTGAATCTTATCGTTTTGGACTGCAAAACCATGATAAACGAAGAGTTGTATTAGAATGATAGGTGACCAATGTTATTTCAGGCTTAATATATAAGGAGGGTCCCTTTTGTTCAGCTTTAATATAAAGATTTGATTTTTGAATACGGGATTGTCTAAGGAGGACCCGCATTGAATGAATCTTCTTTGGATAAGATTATACAGTAGCAGTACAAATACAATCATTAAACGATATGAACATAGATTTTTTATGAGAGTTTTTATTTTTTTTAAGAATCATCATATCAGATTTGATTGGAATGTGCCACCATGCTGGTGAAAGCATGGCCACTTCTGCAAATCCAACCTACAAATGTCCCTTTTGTACTACTTGAACTCAAGAAAATAAGCAAATAAAAGTTGTGAGCCTTCGAGACAAAGAGAGGGGAGGGAAAAACCTTGAAACAGCTCCTGAGCTCAATGTATGGCATACACAGAGCATCAGTCAAGCCATGGCCCATCTAGGCTGACCAAAGGAAAAACCAGACTTGAGCTGAAGTCATGGTCTCTAAAATAGGCTTTGCTTTGCCAAGTTCTAAGTACTGTTTACAGCATTACACTGCAAAGTTAGCAGATAATTATGACCATGAAGTTTGCAAAGCTTAAACAGATATTCTGAGTGTTACTGTAAGATACTTTAATCAAACTAATTCATACCAGTAGGTAAGATACTTTAATCAAACTGTAAGATACTTTGAAACAGAATGAAAATCATGAAAAAACTATTTTAATAAGTAACAACAATCAAAATCTAAGTTTATATATGCTATGCTGTAAGAAATTAATTGGCAAATCTAGAAGTTCTAACAAAGCAGGACAACAAACTAATAGAGAATTGTTTCCTGCTTATGTCGGCAATGCTCATTTATCTATATGAAAAAGAAAAAAAAATCTAGAGCTCAAAAATATCTAGAAATAGTTTTCCATTTTTCATGTATTTGATCTAAGTAATGTTTTCCAAATCAAACTAATTATTGAACCGGTCAAGGCATTTGGTTTCCAAAATCTGAGAATATGATGTTTTTATGCGTATACTTGCATGAAGATGATAACTCTTATTAAACATTACCTAGTGTGCATTACTGCACAGCCTACCACTTTCCATTTTGACCCTAAATATGAATACAAGTTAAATTGTTTACCAAACAAATTTCCAATACATCTATCTTTCAAGTGAAGGTGGAAATCAAGCCCAAGTTCATTTACAACTTACAACTAGTGTATTTCATCATTTTGCCAAGCATTCATATTTCAATAGAAAAGACAAATCAAATTTCAGTCATCATCTGAATTGAAACTAAAGATAAGTCTTGTCCATCTAAAACTAGTGGGGGAGAAGAACCTGTTGCACAAAATAGAGTAATTAGAAGTGCAAGAAAAATAAATATGAAAACTGGAATATTACATAGATATTGATGCTGTGTATATTTCAGCAGATTAAACAAATTACAAGATCTAGTAAGTAAAAATAGTAATCTGTCTACCTTCAATGCGAGGATACACAACAATTTTAGAAATTCAATGCGAAGGCACATGTATATAGATGATTTTCAAATGAACATGAGACAACATAATATGCCTACTGACGCAGAAAAACTATTAACAAATACCTTGGCTAGACCAGTCAACCCATCCCTAACTTAGTGATGAGTTACTGTCAAAGGGGGGAGTACCATAGGATAAAGTCAACTACATGAGCGCACAATGTCAAGGAGCCTGGTTAAAGACATGTTAAATACATAAAATTTGATTAATGTTAAAATAGTCGTTTATTATCTGTTGTACAGCTTTACAATGCTACTTTTTGTTGTAGCTAGCTTATTGGTTAGGAGTCATAGGCTGAAGTTTTTTTACATGTAGGCCTTTGTAGAGTAATGCATGATATTTTTACAAGAGGATAAATGATTAGTTGACTATGATTTTATATATATGTATATATATAAATAAGAGCAATACGAAATTATTAAGTCATCAATGTAATAATTGCAATATTGATCAAATCAAGAGAATTTTTTTACATACATAAATATTAATTAGGCATCATCGCAATTTAAGACATCAATAGTGTTATAAAAGAACTAATAGGTAGCAAAAATAATTTATGCAAATAATTATGTGCAAGTGCCAAACTCCTGCTTCAACATTTTCAATGGAAATCATAAAAGTGAAAACCATAGCTTTAAGACCGAGGAGAGACAAAAAAAAAACCCTAACTTCAAGGATTTTTTTGATCTTTTTCACATGTAAAAGTTAAGTTCAGTGTACTTCTCTTCATGTTAGATGAAGAGTGTTGAAATACAATCAAAGTCTTATTTCTTTAGAACATAAAGATGAACGTGAGTTTATATTTTTAGATAATGTCTAAAAATAAAATTATGAAGACTTAAATTCAAAATTGAAAATATGTTATTATTATAAAAATATGTGTGTGAGAAAAATCCCATGCAAGATAAAGAGTTTTCTCACATAAAATCCACACACATTTAAATACAATTTGATTTTCTTCTCTCTTTCCAAACACACTCATTAATATTTTATCTTCTTTTCACTTCTTCACTCTTTCATTCTCTTCTATCAATTTCCCCTTTATATGACCCACAACTATAAAACTACCATTAGGCCATCACTCAATAAATCCTCACAGGAAAACTCACGACTGCATAAGGCCCTACAAATGCCATCCCTACCGCACATGCATGGTGGATCCCATGTTCTCCTTCTCATTCCAATTCCCTTATTTCCATAACCTTGCTTTTTCTACTCCAATGTCCCCCTCATAGATTAACTCCTCCCTTGATCAATTTTATGGTTTGTATGCTTCACTTTCTTTATCATAATTACAATATAATATGGAAAATATATATAGTAAGATACAGTTAAGCATATGTGATAATCATCATAGATTTTATACATGAATGTGTAACACATAATCACTGAATTCGAAGGACAAACAAAATCCAATGACCTGAAACTTGGTGAAGATTTTCTTTTCCGAATTATTTTTGAGAGCTGCAACAATAACAACGTTTCAAGGTGATTGTTTGTTTCTCTTTGTTTTCTTTCATGCGAGTATGCGACAGAGTGCGACGAGGGCAGTGGATGTTGACAACAATTAAACGTCACATTCCTTATCTGACAATCATAATAGTCAAGGCCCAATGCCGTGTCTGAAGATTTTTAGGGCTTAGGAAAGAAAATTAAAATGTTTTAAATGTAATGGAAATTATTAATACTAGTTTTTCTTTTAATTTTTTCAACTATAGAATTATTTATCAAAGTTTTATTATCAATTAACTATAAATTCAAAAATGTTTAGAATGTTTTAAATGTAAATTCAAAAATGTTTTTTTAAGATTTTAGGGATTAAAATAAAAATTTAGAATTAAAGGTGTTGCAAAATTGTTGAAAACATGATAAACATTAATTATTGCCGGTCTTTTTAATATTTATATCACAAGTTGGTATATAAAACCACTCTTTAAAGGCAACACTAGTCGTATGAGACTTCATTTCTGCAATAAGAAGTGCAAGTTTTAACATGGAAAATAACTTCTCCTAAAAAAAAAATAACTTCTTGTAAATATTGTATCATTCGAGCCATCAAAATGTTATCCCAAGATCGTGTCTCAGAATTTGGATGACACTATGTGATATGTATTGTGAAGATGTCGCATCCAATGGTCACTACAAGAAAAATGCTAAATAGCGACCGAAATTTTTCGGTCGCTATTTTGCGACCGAATTAGCGACCGAAATTTTTCGGTCACTATTTTGCGACCGAATTAGCGACTGATTAAAATAGCGACCGAAAATTTTCGGTCGCTATTTTGCGACTGAATTAGCGACGGATTTGGGTGGTAGCGAGAAAATCGGTCGCTATTTGATTGTGTTTTATGAAAGCATGATCTGCGACGGAATTAGCGACCGATTTTGAATAAATATAAAAAAAAATTGCGACCGATTTTATTTCGGTCGCTAATCCTAAACTTTTGAATATTTTAGCGACCGAATTAAAATCAGTAGCTAAAACTTTTTTTTTTTTATTTTTATCATTCAAATGTCAATTGATGTGGCAATTTTTATTAAAATGTCAAAGTTAGGATTCGAACTATGGACATGGAGATTATGGGCCACACATGGTACCGCTGTGCCACTTTAATTTCTTTGTAAAATATTAAAAGTAATATATATACATAATATAATATCTTTTCTAAACTTTTAAAAATCCTCAACATTATATTAGATATCTTTTAATTTAATATTAAATATCTTTTAATTATAAAATATAATAAATAAAATCTAAAATCTGTAATAATTTATTTGATACAAATATTTAATATGAAATTATTTATTATAAATTTAGTTATGATTTTTATAATCTTTTAATTTAATACTGGATTTCTTTTGATTATAATATTTTAATATATTTTATTTGAAATATCAATTAAAATATTTTATTACCTTTTCATTTTAATTTATTGTAAAAGAATAAGAATATTTAATTTAGCAGTAATAAAAAATAACTATTATAAGATTTAATTTGTTTAATTTTATTATTTATTATAATATTTTTAGTCGCTATATTGATAAAAAAAAATATTTTTAATTAAAATATATTTTAAAATTTTAATTAATTTATTTCATTCACTCTCTTTATTAAAAAGTGATAAAATATAATTTATATTCAATTAATTTAATAAAATAAAAAATTAAAAATATGTATTTAAAATCTATAACAATTTCTTAAATACAAATATTTAAAATTTTAAAATAAATGTTTATTTATTTATTTTAAATAAATTAAGCACAAATTAAATGTTGTGATTTTTTTTAGAGTATTCATCCTTAAAGTTGCAAGCTCAGTTACTTGCTGTAGAGAAGGAGAAACATAAATATTGAATAATTCATCTTTTGAGAACCATGAAGGATCTCAGATCAAAGTTAGAGCAAGTGAGTATAGCTGATTTGTTTTTAAATTTTTATTGAAATAAATGATCAAAATATATTGTCTCTTTTAATGTGTTGCTTCAAGTCAAAATTAGCCAATCTGATTACAAAATAAATTAAAGGCAAAAAAATCACGTATCAATTCATATCATAATCAAATTTGATTATAAAAGAAAAATGAAAGATCATATCTGGTTCCGTGAAACATCAGTGTTTTAGCGACCGAAATAGCGACCGATTTTATTCGTAGCTACATCAGTGTTTTAGGAGTATTTTTTTTTCAACACGGAAAAATTTATAAGAAATCTTTTAACTTCCTATTTAATTTGATTTCTACTTGTCATAATTATTTATGAACTAGATTTTAATATTTTAAAATAAATTATCATCAAATGAAAATAATTTTATACCAACTTGATTTCTTTGGGAAAGTAATATATATATATATATATATATATATATATATATATATATAATACAGAAGCTTATAATTTTTATTATCTTATAATTTAATATTGGATTTCTTTTGATTATAAAACATAGTAAATAAAATCTAAAATCTGTATTAGTTTCTTTGATAAAAATATTTAATTAATTTTAATATATAATAAATTTAATATCAAAATATTTATCTGGATTTGAGTTATAATTATTATAATCTTTTTGATTTAATATTAGATATCTTTTGATTATAAAATATAATAAATAAAATCTAAAATCTGTAGCAATATCTTTATACAAATATTTAATATCAAAATATTTATTATAATTTTAATTATGATTTTTATAATCTTTGGATTTAATACTGGATTTCTTTTGATTATAATATTTTAATGTGTTTTATTTGAAATACCAGTTAAAATATTTTATTATCTTTTTATTTTAATTTATTATAAAATAATTAGAATATTTAATTTAGTATTATTAAAAAATAATCATTATAAGATTTAATTTATTTAATTTCATTATTTATTATAATACTTTTAGTCATTATATTGATAAAAAAATATTTTTAATTAAAATATATTTAAAAATTTTAGTTAATTTATTATCATTCACTTACTTTATTAAAAAGTGATAAAATATAATTTATTTTCAATTAATTTAATAAAATAAAAACTTTAAAATATATATTTAAAATCTGTAACAATTTCTTAAATATAGATATTGAATTAATTTTAATATATACTAAATTTAATATTAGAAAATTTATTATGATTTTAGTTATATTTTTTTATTATCTTTTAATTTAATATTGAATTTCTTTTGATTATAAAATATAGGAAATAAAATATAAAATCTGTATCAGTTTCTTTGATAAAAATATTTAATTAATTTTAATATATAATAAATTTAATATCAAATTATTTATTATGATTTGAGTTATAATTATTATAATTTTTTGAATTAATATTAGATATTTTTTGATTATAAAACATAATAAATAAAATTTAAAATCTGTAATAATTTCTTTAATACAAATATTTAATATCAGAATATTTATTATAATTTTAGTTATGATTTTTATACTCTTTTGATTTAATACTAGATTTCTTTTAATTATAATATTTTAATGTATTTAATACTTTTGATTTCTTTTGATTTGAATTATAATTTTTATAATATTTTGATTTATTATAATTAATTAATTTCCATTTTCTTATTTTTTTAGGTTAGTAGTAAGTAGTTTTGCCAGGAGAAAAGCAAAAAAGAAGGGGGAAAGAGTGAGTGAGTGAGCTAGTATTCCTTTTCCCTCCAATTCTAGGGTTTTTCTCACCGCTAGGGTTCCCAATTCTCTGGTCCCCCCTCCCCCATCCATGGCCACCGAAATCCTAGAAGACTCCAAGCCTCCGCTCCACGAAGCCAAATCGCCACCGGCCTCCAAGATTCCGGAGAAGGATGCTTCCGCGGAGGCCGCTAAATCCGAGGACAATCAAGCGCCCTGTTCCGCCGTCGCCCTGTTTCGCCGTCGCCCCCATCAAGCGCCGCTCCCCCCTCTTCCTCCGCCCAGCCCAGCGCCAAGAAGCTCTTCTGCGACCAAGAGGACCTCTCCCTCCACGGCTTCTCCGCCGTCCACGTCCCCCTCAACCTCCACTCCCTCCTCACCAAGGGCCGTTCCTCCCCCGTCCTCCGCCGCTGCGTCTCCGACCCCTGCTGCCCGCCCAGACCCTCCGCCCTCCCGCCCCTCCCGCCCACCTTCCGGAGGAGCGTGTCCGACCTCTCTCCCTTGCCTCTGCCTTGTATCAACTGCGAAGAAAATACTGCACCCGACTCCCTGGTATGGACGGTTCTTGAAAAAGTTTTGATCTTTCTTGGATTTGGAATCGTGGGTTTTGTTTCTTTTTTGATGGGTGTGTGTGTGCAGAGGCTGAGAAGGATGAAAGATTTGCTTATTGGTCAAAGGTTTGCTTATTATGAAAAGTGGTTCACTACTTCTACAGGGATACTGCTAAAGATCCTACTTATTGGTCAAAGGTTTGCTTGTATAATATGGCCAAATTGGCAAAGGAAGCTTCAACTGTGTGGCGTGTCCTTGAACCACTTTTCATAATTTTGATATTGATAACCACTGGTCTTCTGAAAAGGGAGTTGCTTCTTGTGTTTTGATTTATTTGCAATCCCTTCTAGCAGAATCAGGTAGCCTTGTAAAAATTCACTATTATAAATTTTCTTTAAGTATGCAGTTTTATCTAATTTTCTATAAAATTAATTGATTATCACTTTTTGAACACCAGGAGATAACTCCCATCTTCTACTATCCATTTTGGTCAAGCACTTGGATCACAAGAATGTTGCCAAGCAGCCTATCCGTCAGATTGATATTATTAACACCACCACGCAGCTTGCACAAAATGTGAAGCAGCATACTTCAGTTGCAATCGTTGGTGCAATATCTGACCTCATTAAGCATTTAAGGAGATGCCTCCAAAATTTAACTGAAGCATCCAGCATTGGAAAGGATGCAGATAGGTTGAATTCTGAACTTCAGTCTGCCTTAGAAATGTGTATATTACAACTTTAAAGCAAGGTATTTGTGCTAACATCATGTCTCACTTTTTTGTTTGGCTTTCAAACTTTATATTATGCGACACTTGATATCATTCTGAGGCCTCAGCTTTGATTTTTGAATAAAGTTTCTTGGATTCATCATAATTTATAGATCCAATTTGTTATCTATTATGTTTTTTTACCAGATGTTAGCTAGTGTTTATAAGAATACTCAGGAAACCAATACACAACCATAGAGCATAACTACCAAAACAGAGGAAGGCAATGCAGACAAAATGCTTAAGGTACTTTTGCTTCAATTTTGATGTAAAATATGTACTTTTAAATTTGGTTCCTTTGACTGATCATATACTTTTTACTATACATCAGCAAATGTTGATAATAAAGTTCTGGAAACCAATATAAAACCGCAGTCCGTGGCTACTGTAAAGGAAGATGAAGCTGACAAAATGCAGAAGGTACTTTTGCTTCAATTTTGATTATAAATATGCACTTTTATGAATTTGGTTACTTTGACTGATTATTATATATTATTTTACTAGGTGTCAGCAATTGTTGATGATAAAGTTTTGGAAACCAATATAAAACCAATATAAAGATTTGCACTTAAAACCTTTTGTTTTAAATATAAATCGGATTTTCTTTTTATAGCTGAATCGTTAATTTCAATTTCTAAAATTAATGAGCTTGAAAAGGTAATCCACAAAACACACATTTGTCCTTTTTTATTCTTTTTTACCTTAGTTGTGAGCCTTTTTTTTGCCAATAATTAGTATAGTATAGTATACCACTATAGCTTTTGTTTATTGGTTGTTTTGGTTTAAGTACTCCACAAGTAAAAACTTGTAAAAATGGTTAATTTTATTTTATATAATTAATTATTAATATAAACCTTTCCTTGCAGGTGGTAGCCATCAGTTTGTAACCATTAAAAACTTTCCACGGAAAGAAAATAACTTACAAGAAAAGGTGAAATAACTTTTGTTTTCATTTTATTGTTAAGTCACCTTTATCCAACTCTTTTGTTTTTTAAAAAATTTCAGAAACACCTAAACCATACTATACAGCCATATCAATGAAATTATTTTTGACTACCTTTCTTCATTTTTCATTTAGTTAATAATCCATTAATAATAAATTAAAAATTTTGTTTAGCAATGTTTTTGTTGATGTGAACAGGTGGGTATAAATAAATTCCTTTTACTATTTATTTACCCTTGCACTGCCATCATGAACAGGTACAGAGCAACTTGTAAGAATGTCACATGAGTTCTCAAGTTAAGCAAAAAAAACCAGCAGAGCATAGAATATGTGCCCTCTTGCATCTTGAATTTCACCCTTAATTTCATTGTTATGCTTTCTTGAGGATATAAATTGAAGAATATAATTCAATTCCTTGATTTCTTAGTTATAAGTGAGATTTATTTTTGTTGTTGTTTTTGTTAAATTCTTGGTCTAATTTTATGGACAAACATTGGTATGTGTTAAGAGTTGTGTGATTGATACCTTTACTACTATGTTTTTGGGTTACAGATAACACTTTATATGGAGGTGCATATTATGGCTCTCACGTGATGCAGTACGGTGATGTAGGGTTCCACAATGATATTCTTTTCCTATATATGGCTACATCTTATTTTGTATTGTTATTGAAACTTGAGAGGTTGCTAGTAAACCTTTTTTCCCCTTGAATGTTTGGCCCTGAATGTTAAAACTATAAGAAAATAAAGCTTGTAATTTGATGGCGCATTTTATTTTGATTGACAATATTTGTCCATTATATATACAAAAAAAAAAATCCAAAAACAAGCATATTTTTTTTTATAAAAAAAATGCAATCTACATCAGTTCTCAGGAGAACCGATGTAAAAATATATACACTTTTTACGTCGCTCTATTCTACATCTGTTTTAGAACCAATGTAAATGACTTTAAAGAACCGATGTAAAATATGCTTCTTGTAGTAGTGTCATATTCGTTAACAGGTATAAATTTATAATTAAAAAAGAATTTAAAAATACTGGTATATTTTAGTGACTTAATTAGCGATCGAAATTATTTGTAGCTAATTCAAGTTATTAGCGACTGAAATAGTGACCAAAATAATTGGTTTTCACATTTTTAGCGACCGAAATAGCGACCGATTTTATCTGTACCTATTTTAGTTTTTTAGCGACCGATTTAGCGATTGATTTATAAATGTTTTTATTAAATAAATATAAAAATTAGCGACGGAAATTGCTACCAAAAAATTCGGTCGCAAAATTGGTCTTAGAAGTTAGGAGACCAAAATTTTAGCGACGGATTTTTATTGGCTAGCGACTGATTTTTCGGTCGCTAAATTGCGACAGAAAAATTTTCGGTCGCTATTTCAAATAGCGACCAGGGTTTTAGCGACGGATTTTTTCGGTCGCTATTTCGGTCGCTGAATGAAATAGCGACTGAATTTACCTAAATAGCGACCGATTTTGGTGGTCGCTAAAACTTGATTTTTTTGTAGTGGGTAGATCGATAGTTTTATGATTAATTTAATGTGTCTCGACATTTTGTAGAAATTTTATGACATGAACTATAGAGATGTCACAATTTGTGAGATAGTATAGTATCAATGTGTACTTGAAACAGTCATAAATGTCATGATTTGTAATTATTAAAATAAAGTCATTTTTCTGTGAATTTTTCTATAAAAAAATATTCGCATATATTTTTTTAGAATTTTTTTACAATAATAATTTCACAATATTTTTTACAAATTTATTTGTGAAAAATAGTTTATAGGAATTTCCTACAAATGTTTTACAAAAAATAATTTACAAGAAATTTTGGCAAATTTTGCTACAATTTTAATGATCATAGAAAAAAAATTTCATGGTAAAAATTTGCAAAAAAATGTGGTAAGAATTTTATTTTGTTTCTTGCAGATTTTCTTGTAAAAATAAATTTGCAAGTAATGTTTACTAAATGATAGAAAAATTTTGCAGGTAACTTTTCTTACCAATTTTAATCCACAGGAAAAATAATTTATTTTTAAAATTTATAAGTTTAATTATTAAATTATTTTTAACTAAAAATTGTTATTTTACTAAATTATTTATAAATATATCATTATAATTAATTTTAATTAAATTAAATATATACATTTTTTAAATATGATAAATTAATGATAATGAGTTTTAATTTAATGATAATTTATAAAATTTTAAAATTAAAAGTATTTACTTAATAAAATATTATTTTACTAAATTATTTATAAATATTTCATAAAAATTAATTTTAATAAAAAATATTAATAAATTAAAATTTAATTTAATTAAATGTATAAATTAATAGAAAAATTAAAATTAGAGAGGGAACAAATCCGTCACTAATTTTGATAAAATCCGTCACAAATCAATTAGTGACGGAATTTGTGACGGAAATGATTCCGTCACAAAATTTGGCGTCACAAAATATTTAGTGACGGATTATTTTCTCCGTCACAATTAGTGACGGAATTAAGGCATCACAAACAGTATAATTTCCGTCACTAATTTCTAATAATAAATGTTTAGAAATTAATAAAAATCCGTCGCAATTTGTGAGAGATTAAATCCGTCACAAACTGTGATGACTTTAATTAAGTAGAATCCGTCACAATTTGCGAGGGATTAAATCCCTCGCAATTTGTGAGGGATTAAATCCGTCACAAACTGTGATGACTTTAATTAAGTAGAATCCGTCACAATTTGCGACGCCAGAATGCCGTCACAATTTGCGACGGATTTTATGCGTCACTAACTGGGATGAATCCCTCACTAACTGTTGATGACTAAATTTGAGGAAACCATTGTTTTTAAGAGTCTGGTAATCGATTACCTATACATGTAATCGATTACTAGACAATGAAAATCATATGTTCGCAATTTACTTATTAAAAGGTTCTCTGGTAATCGATTACCCATTTCTTGTAATCGATTACCAGAAGATGAAAATTTCAAAATTTGATTTTTAAACCGTTGTAATCGATTACCAAGTATTGTAATCGATTACCAGAGCCTATTATTTTGGACTAAACAATAACATTTGTCTTCTGAAATTTAATAACAAGTAACTAAGTGTGCTATATAATCCTATCAGCTGCAAACAATCATTGAAAAATGCGTTTATAGTATGTTAATGGAACAATTATTGATTCAAGATCTTGCGTATTTAATTTGTACAATTAATCAACTGTATATAATAACTCATTACTATTGTCCAACATATTATATTCATATGTTCTCATATAGTAAAACTCTAACAATAATAATTATAAAAATTGAATGATAAAAAGGTTATAAATACCTTCAGTAAATCAGAAACCTTCTCAGCAATATATCTTTGTTCAATATTGACTCCCTCCTATGTTACTTCATCAACACATTACACCTAAAAGTAAAACTTAATAAATTCTAGGAACAATATATATAAATTATTGCAATCAAAACTACATGCCTGGGTGGGTTCAAAAC
Organism: Cajanus cajan; assembly: GCF_000230855.2. Lineage (NCBI taxonomy): Eukaryota > Viridiplantae > Streptophyta > Magnoliopsida > Fabales > Fabaceae > Cajanus > Cajanus cajan. Next base: position 14,280,324 of record NC_138522.1, on the reverse strand, counting down.
TATATACGGAATAAATAATACATGCCTAGACTTTCTCTAGAAATTAAATGAATGTGAAACTAGATCCATTTGGATATAAGCTACAGGGAACTTCAGGACACTTGACCTGGTTGAAAGACGATCAAGATACGTCTCACGATCAATGGGAAACCATTTGGGAAGCTGATCAATCATCCAGGATAATGCAAGCCATATTTCACATGTCACAGATATGAACCATAATCCAATTGCATCAGGAACTGGGTGGAAGATTCTGTACTCAAAGAAGAGTAATAGAAGGAGGAGCCGACCCTCAACCATCATTCTGTAAGGACTCAGTTTGCCTGATGGTATTGCTACTTTCCTTGATAGTGGCTGTCTAGCTTCATCTTTCCTGCATCATGTTATATCACACCATACAAAGCATTCATTAGTTAAGGATTTTCTGAGTTCAGAGAACATCGTTGTTAAAGCAGTATCACAAGGTTACTAAATTGGAAATGGTATCATGGTGCATACATGGCCTTTTCAAGATCAACTGAGGCATCAGTTTCAGGCCATAGATTGCCTTGGTGTATCTTCCAGTCATCTGTTTTCTCCTTGTCATCGAATTTTGCACCTGCTTCATGAAGACATAATGCTAATTATAAGAAGTGTCTTGCGTTCATTTTATTTCCCTTTCCTCTTAATTTATCCTCATAAGAAGTTCCATAATTTCAAATTACAAACTAAGGGGTAAAAGAGTTAAAGGTGATTTTGAAAGACAGTGTATCATATCAGTCAGTTATGTGATTTAAGTTTAAAAGCTTTAGCTAAAAAAAATCACAATATACCCCACTAGATCCTGATCCATTTAAAGGAAGAAAGACCAGAACATACCATGTTCTCCCACACAGTGAGAAGATATGGGCAACTCCCCATTCACCTGCATATTGCATAAAAATAATATAAACAACTCTAGAAAGGAATAGTTCAGCCAAACAATATAATTAATGACCACTCAATTTTATTTTTGACAGATTTGGAAATAGTGACTAATATTGACACAATGTTCATGGTCCTAATTTTTTGGCCTTAGGCTTAAACTCAAACCAACTTGACCTTTATCATTCCTGAATTTTTAAAATATTTGGATAATGAAACTTTAACACATGCAAGAGAAAAAAAAAATACATGTGCAATCTAGCAGATGGAAAAGCTGTTTTACCTCCCATGGATCAACCATTACAAAATCTGAACTTTTGCAGGCTAAATGACACAATCGTATTCGATGTTCAGCAGATATTAGGCTATACATAAACATACAAGCAAAATACAATTAGACCGACATGTGGCAGTGAAACTAATAGCAAAACACTTGATTAAACCCTAGACTAATTGAAAATAGGGGGATACCTATTTGCGCCAGTTCCTATTCTTATCAAAACAATGCTTCCTTGAATAATGCTTCCTTGACCTTAGTTGCTGCAGGCTTCTCCATTCCCAAACCCACTCCGTCGCGGCCCAAATCAACGCCAACTCCGCCACGCCGCGCGCCGTAGTGGCCCAGGTCAAGTCCCTCTTCGACTCAGCCCAACGCGCCTTCGACTCGTCGCTCCACATCCTCGTCAACTCTGCCGGCATCAACGACGGCGCCTACCCCTCCGTTGCCGACACCACCGTCGAGTCTTTCGACCGCATCTTCGCAGTGAACGCGCGAGGCGATTCGCCTGCGCGAGGGAGGCGGCCAACTGCTTGAAGCACGGCGGCGGGGGGCGGATCAACCTGCTGATGACGTCGCTGTTGGTAGCGCTGAAGCCTGGGTACGGCGCGTACACGGCGTCGAAGGCGGCGGTGGAGGCAATGGCGAAGACCCATGGCGACGGAGCTGTTCTTCGAGGGGGGATTTTCCGCTTTCTTCGAGGGTGTGGGGAGAGGTGGGGAAGGGTTGGGAGACGAGGAAGGGTGTTCGCGGGGAAATGTAGACAAAATTGGAAGGATTTGGTGAAAATAAATTGGGGGGAAAATGGTGAAAAAATTTTGAGTAAAATTGTCTCTGAATTTGGGAGGGCCGTGTGAGGGAGAGCGAAGGGCGCGTGGGGAGACAGAGAGGGTTGAGGCAGAAGGAGTGGGAATTGTTAAATTTCGGAGGGAACAATGAAATACCTAAATTTTTTGTTTTAATTGTTGAATTGTTGAGCTAGTTGGGTTGGGCTTGGTCTCTAATAATAGGTTTAGGAGCCCAAAAGTGGAAAAAACCCATAAGCCCAATAATTCATGACAACTTTATTCACTTAATATTAAATCAAAATATTGTAATAATTATAACTCAAATTCAATTTTAAAATTAGCCTAATTTTGAATTTTGAAATTTATATAATTTTTATGGTTTTTTACTAACCTACGTGTAGGAACGTGGTCGAAAAAAGAATACTAGAAACTGCCCCCCTTTTTTTATTAATAGATAAGAATTGAACTCCGGTGGTTCAAATTATCTTCTATTTACTCAAATTATACTTTAACACACTTGTATTTAATAAACATGATTTCGTACACAAGTGAATTACAAATCATATATTATACAGCAACATACTCTCTAACACAATTTTTTTAGTGTAATTATTTTTATTTAATAGAATTTATTAAAAACTACAAAAATAAAGAAAGATAATCATTAAATAGGATATAAAAGTCACTAAATTTTATGTTTTCTAAATATGTTTTAAAAATATATTAAAAAATGTGTTATTAGTGTAAATACACTTATGAATAGAATACGTTCAGAAGAGATATGTCAAATTAACAAAAATGAAAATACACGTATGAATAGAATATGCTAAATTAAATATTCTAATTCTTTTATAATAAATTAAAATGAAAATATAATAAAATATGTTAACTGATATTTAAATAAAATACATTAAAATATTATAATCAAAAGAAATTTAATATTAAATCAAAATATTATATAAAATCATTTTAATATTATTGTGATATAGAATGTCATTTTTGAAATTTATTTAATTAGTTACTTTTTATATTTTTATTTTACTTTCAATCAAAATTTAATTATAATAATTTTTCTTTATTTTTAAAATAAAATCACATCCTATAAGTATTTAAATAATTATACAAATACAAAGATTTATTAAATTTTAAACACTTATAATATTATAAGATCTTATCATACTAAAGTAAATGCTATAAAACACGGGTTTGTGGAGTAGTTTTATATTGTTATAAATTTGTTTAAATGATTTTGTAATATAGTTTTGTTGAAATGATTTTGTAATTTTAAGGGAAACATTTTCAATCCATGAAATTATAATGAGTGTGCATGCTTTCTAAATTATCACTTGAGAGTGCAAACGAGAAGTTAGAGTTATTTGAGCCTAATTTGATGGTGTTTCATTCTATCGTTGACTGTGGATAGTTATTACAATGTAAATTAATTCATATGTTATTTCCCTTCCTTTTTCTTTGTGATACATTTGAATATATAGTTCTAATATTTATTCATTTAAATCAATTCTAAATCATATTTTTCACAATATTAGGATACTTGAAAACACAAGATCGAGTAATATCTGTCATATTAATAACTTTCATGCAAAATAAAATATCTCCATTTTTTAGGTTATGCTTATTTCTTTCACAAATCTAAATTAGATTATTTTATAAGTTTGCTTTTAAGCATAAAAATTAAGAAATTAATGGATATTATTTTATTAACAAAATATAAGAAATTTTTAATTTTTAACTAAAAATATAAATTTTAAAATTAAAAGTTATGAAATTAGAAAGATATTTTTCAATAAATAACTAAATCAGTTAATTATTATTTATTTTATATTTGTGGACATTATCTTTTTATAGTTATTTTAATGACTTTTATAGAATGTTTTAAAGGTTTTTAATAATTATTACTATCGTAATAATGAATATTTATGAGAATTAATTTTTGTAATATTTTGCTTTTTAAGTAGCCCATAACGGGCCGTTCTCAAACTGGAACGGACCGTTCTAGACTACTAAAATAGCCTATTAAAATTAAAGCGGAACGGCCCGTTCTAACACATAAATTTATGAACAATACGCAAATACAGAACGGCCCGTTCCCAAAGTGGAACGGGCCGTTCTAAAATACTAAAATAGCCTATTTAAACTAAATCGGAACGGGCCGTTCCATACGTGGCTGTTCTACCTTAAAATTTGATTCCAGAACGCGCCGTTCTGGTTTCAGAACGGGTCGTTCTAGTTTCAGAACGGGTCGTTCTGGTTTCAGAACGGACCGTTCTGATTTCAGAACGGGCCGTTCTGGATATACATGCTTCTTTTTGTTGTTTTTCTTATATTTAAATATAAATGTATAATTTTAATATCTCTATGGTTCCTATGAGAAACCTAAGAGTATGTTTGGATGAGGAATTTTAATGGGGTAATTCATTTGTTTGAAGAATTTTAAATTTTTGAGGTGAAATACTTTGTTTCGATGGAGAATTTACAAAGAATTTGAATTCCAAGCATTTGTGAAATTCTTGGAAATAATAGAATTTCAAATTCTCCCAAAAATGTAAGAATTTGAAATTCCTCATATTTTTTTCTTATTTCACTTATATATTTTATCTTATATCTTCATATTTTTAATTATTGAATATTCAAAAATACTTTAAAAATTATTAAATATTATCTAAATTAATTTTTAAAATTTTTAAATATTTAAAAATTGGTTAACATTTTTTTTATAAAATTTTATTTAAAAATCTCAACATATAAATATATTTTTAAAAGCAATTTTATCATGATAGAATCAAATTATCATATCCAAATTAACAATTTAAAATTTAAAACAAATTGAATTGACTTATCCAAACAAAATATTTTAACAATGATAGAAATTGAAATCAAAGTAATTCAAATACCAAGAATTTCAAATTCCTTGAATTTGTAAAATTACTCATCCAAACACACCATAAGGGAATGCAATTGTAAGAGACAATTATATGAGTAAGATGTTTATTGTATGGATTAGAGTACTCTGTGGGTTCTTAAGAGAACCCTGAGAGAAACAAATAAACTATGCAAGTTTATATTTTGCTTTTTGATTGTTCTGTTGTATTCCTTGTTGCATGAGATGTATGAATATCTATTTAATTCCACAAATACATGAGTTTTGATTTGAATTAAACATGTTTGGTATTTCAATTATGAAAAAGATTATGTTATTCAATTTTTGTTATTTGTGTTATGGTATGTGGAGTAGAGGGTGTCACACAAATGATATATATTTATTATTAATAAATACATAAAATATATATATATATATATATATATATATATATATATTATATTTTTATAATATTATTCATAAATTAATATCAATAATATTATTAGTATATTTATACATAAACTAATAATTTGATAAATATAACTTATTATATATTAATATACTTTTACAAAAATATAAATATACATATCTTATCTACTATATTTATATTTTTGTAAAAGTATATTAATATATACTAAGTTATATTTATCAAATTTTCAATTTATCTATAAATATACTAAAAATATTATTGATATTAATTTATTAGCAATAATAAATTATTAATAATATATAAATTTTATTTATTTAGTAATAATAAATATATATCATTTGTTACATTAATAAAAACTATAGTATATGTTAACTTAAATAAGCAAATAATTGTATAATTTTAAATTATTATATATATATATATATATATATTAAAATTTTAAAATTATTACTTTTTTAATGGGAGATATTCAAATTGCACAATTATGATTTTTTTAGGGACTAAAATTGTTCAATTAAAAATTAAAGGACTAAAATTGCACAATTACAATTCTTTAGGAACTAAAATTATCCAATTAAAATCTTAGGGATCAAAATTGCACAATTACAATACTTTAGGGATCAAAAATGTAATTAAGCCAAAATTAAATTAATATTCTTTTTTTTTATTATTTCACAAGTTCTTTTTTAAATATTTTTAATGAATGTCTTAGTTTCTTATGTTCAAAATTGACAATTTCTTATTTAAATTAAATGAATTTCATAATTTTTCAGTCCTTTAACATATTTTGTTTAATTATGCATAATTCTTAAATATAAAAGTTTCATAAATAAAATTTAATATTTTGAGAGGGAACAATTTGTCACAAATTTTTTCACAAAATATTTTAACCTATTTGTGACAGAATTTTGAGAGGGAACAATCCGTCACTAAATTTTTTCATTTTAGTGACGAAATTTGTGACGGATTTTTTAGAGACGAAGTTCATTCCGTCACAAACATTTTTTTTTATTTAGTGATGACATTTGTGACGGATTTTTAGAGACGAAAATTTTTCAGTCACAAAATCCGTCACAAAAGTCAATAAATTCTTGTCCGTTACAAAACTTAAAATTCCCTCACAAAATGCGTCACTATTAGCGATGCTATTTTTTCCGTCACAAAATTCGTCACAAATATTAATTTTTCTAGTAGTGTGATAATGAGCTTTAATTTAATGATATTTTTTAAAATAAAATTATTTAATGAAAAACTAACTTTTTTTTTAGAATATTAAATATTTTAAGAGTTAAAATAATTTATAATAATATAATTTTGTAGTTCAATATAATGAATTAGTTATCTTTTTAAAGACATGATCTAATTCATATTTTAAAAAAACCTCAGGTACCACATCAATTATAAATAAAACAATTAAAGTGTATATAAGTTGGGGCAACACTCACCTTACAAGTTAATTTTGTATGGTTGAGTGTTAGACCTATAATTTACAATCTAAAAGTTTAAAAGATTATGTATCACATGTTGGAGGTGTGAAAGCAAATTTCTTAATGCTTAAGATGAATTCATTGTAAATATTTGAAAGTTGAAGAATTATTAATAGAATATTCACAAAAATTACCTTCAAATTTTAAATTCGCAATAAACTTTCTACAGTAATTTCTTTGATAAACTTTCTCATGAAATTTTTTCGCAAGAAATTTTGCAGGAAAATTTCTTGCGAATTTTAAAATTTGCAAAAACATATTATTCATAAAAGTGTTACCTGGAGATAAAATTTCGTAGAAAAATTTGCAGAAACAACGTTTTTCGAGAATTTTTATGCAAAATTCGCATGAAAAGTCACATTTAATAAAAAAAAATTCTATTAGTGTGCATAATCATTTAAGAATAATAAGAATATAATTTCACCTACGGATTTGGGGAAAAGAGATAATGGATTCTAATCCTAAGCATATACTTGATATATAGTAGGAGACTCTTAAGCTTGAGAGGGAGGTTACACTCACTAAATTTTGAATGGTTCGAGAATATTGTAGTCTTCCTACATGTACTCTTTTTTTTAGCATGGTTACAAGAACATCACCACCTATGATGATCTTCTAGAGATTGTATTGGGTAGACTTGATGAACATCTCCATCTTATTCTTCTAATATGGATAGTCTTTTCCATTAAAAGCTAGTGGCCTTATAAGAGAATCTCCTTTATGCAAGTAATGACCTTCACTACTTCCTATCTTAGGATCTTTACCTTTAGCATGGTTAGATTCTTAACCCTATCAAAGGCTGAGCTTTGATAACAAAATGTAGAGAAAAGAAAGACACTAAAAGTGGGGGGGTCGAAAAGTGTTAATTAATCGAATACTCAACACCTTTTTGAAAAGAGTGAAGTAGTGATGGAAGACTTGTTGGAGACCCGGATTGATGTTGAGTTTCCTTCAAGCTCCTCCCTAGATCTTGAACTCCTTGATTCTTCCTATGCTTGGTTAAGGTCTCCTATGGAGGAGGAGGCCTTAAGACCACCACGGTTGGTGGAGAAACACTCCCAAGAGGCGCCACTCCTTGAAGAAGAGATAAGCCCCTTCAATTCTCACCACACTCTTCTATGAAAGGGATAAGAGAATTGGATGCACTCAAAGAGGTTTAGGGACTTTTGGAAGAGAGAAATCTGAACTCTATTCAGAATATACAATCTCAATTACATCAAAAGTGTTTTACAATGAAGGAAAAACAAAAATATAGGAGTAGGAGTCTTGGAGAGTAAGCTAGTCTTAACCATGGTTCACTAGGAACCATGGTAAGGTCTAGCTAACCACTCATGGTCTAGAGGCTTGGAGTGCAAGCTACTCACTTAGCTTGTTTGGTAAGCAAGCTAAGGAGAAGCTTGTGCTTCAAGCTTCCAAGCTTGAGAAGAACCAAGCAATTTGGCCAAGTGTGAACACAAGTGTGAACACATCTAGGTGGGCGGCCTTTTGGACTTATTTTACTCCAATCACGTTTGAAAATGGTTAATTTGGTTTAGTTAGGTTCATTCAATGTGAATGGAACCTAGCTAAATCAAATCTATGAAAAATTAGGAGTAAAATGAGTCCAATATGTAAATTTTAGCCTAGGACCACCTTTGGCTAAATTGCTAGGAGCACTCTCTAGCTTACTAAGGACACTCTCTATTTTGCTAATGCCACTCCTACTAGAAAAACTAAGAAAAGAATGTATTTCTAGGTTAGGTTAAATGGAGTCAAAGTGTCCAAGTAACCTACCCTAGAAACAATATACAATAGCTACTAAAAAGGAAATAAAGTGCCTCACAAATACAAAGGCAAAAATACACCTATACAAGTATCTACTATATACAAGGTACAAGAAATCAAACTATACAATGTATTTACAATAGAGACTATGAGACTAACAAGAGGAATCATACTCAATACTCATATTGAGCATAGGTCTAAGAAGCACCTCCTCTCTAGAAGCCTCCTCTAGCCTCCTAACCATGGACCTAGTTAAAGGCCCAATGGTCTTCAAGTGTGAGCATCCTTGGATCACCCTTCACCCTTCTTGGTCTTACCTCTTCCAAAGGGATCCTTGGGGATTAGATTTCCATCAAGTAGTGATGGACTCCTTCCACCAAGGGGATGAACAAACGTCAATGGTGAAGAGGAGCTCCTTACCAAGGCCAAGATAGTGACCTTAGTGGGTGGATTTCCTTCAAGGGTGAGGCAAAAAAGGAAGGTGGGCGTAGATGGTGATGGCTTGGGCGAATATGAGAAATGAAGGGAGGATGGTATTTTGGGTGTTCTAGTTGGCTCTCTTCACTAAGTGGAGGTGAAGGCCATTCAAGGTATCCCTAAACTCACTCTAAGGAGGAGATAAGAGAGGTAGGCCGAATTGACCTAGTGACTAAGGAGAGGATTTAAGGCAAAAATGCTCACTCAAATTCATATAATCCAAAGTATTTACATGATGCATAGCCTAGGGTATTTATAGGAGTGGGAGGCATCTAGGGTTGCATTTGGAGAGTGCATGGACGAAATTCACAAGCCAAATGTACACCAAATGAAATGCAAATGAACCCTAGATGCAACTTGGTGGCCAAGGATGGAATCTTTGGGATTAGTTAGGCTACATCTAGGTGCATGATAAGACCATGCAACCTTTGCCCTCCACTTGGGCCTAAGCCTTTCTAACACCAAAAATAGGTCCAAGAGCCACAAAAAATATGTCTAGGTTTTGTTCTCACCCTAATCAAATACCTTAGCCCAAAAATAAAAACCTATGATCTAAAGCACCCCATAATTCAAGGGTAAAATGGGAAATATAATAGAAAATAAATCCTGACTAAAATACCCCAAAATACAAGGGTAAAATTGGAAATACAAGTAAAATAGATCCTATATCTAAGATACCCCAAAATACAAGGGTAAAAATGGAAAATCAAAGGCAAGGGCAAAATAGGCATAAAGATAAATTCTAGGCTATCAAAGCTTATGAGAGTGATTAGTGTATTTTAATCTTGAGAAGCATGTCTTATAAGGTTTTGACTTCCCTATCCTCTTCCACTCTCCTAGCCATTGGCTTAGTGATGGGTCTCACATAAAGCTCCATGGATGGTCCTCCATCAAGTAGTTTCAAAAACCTTAAGACTATAGACAAAGAGTCAAGAATAAAAAAACATATAGTATTTTGATATTAGTTTGTCTTAATCATCGAGATTATGTCTAGTTCTTGATCAACTAGATCAAGTTCCACTTCTTTTATAAAGATATACAAGTATTCTTTCACAAGCCATTTCTAAATCAACCTAAGTATTCTTTGACTTACCTCTTCCAGAAATTATCTAAATATTTTTTGAACTCTAAAGCCTCTCCAAGCTTCAACAACCAAATATATTTTTTACACCAAAGCCTCTTCAAGCTTCAAGCAATAATACAAAGTAAAAGCTGGAAAATCACTAGTTGTTTTGTCTTATTATCGTGACATGATGTGACACCCTTCTACCCCATAATAAATAAGTAACAACAATAAGAATAATTCAATCAATATAACATCAAGAAGGGTCCACATATTTTAATAAAAACTCATAGGTTCACAAGTCTTGAAATAAATAGAAATAATAATAATAATAATAATAAAGTTTTACTCTTAAAAGAAAATTATCAAGGTCTCTAAAGAAAATGAAAGGAATCCAGAATTTACAAATATAAGGTGAATATAAAACTCTTAAAAATAAGTCTCCTCAAACGACAAATAACAATTCATAACTAAAGCATCCTAAATTCATGCCCCAATGTCACATCCTATCAGAGCAGAACCCTTTCCCTTTAGAACTCAACACTATGAGTGCCTTCATCTTCACCTAAAAGAAAACCACATAAAAACAAGACGGTGAGAGATAGATAACATCATATATGAACATAGAGCTACCCAATTCACACCCCACACCGTGCACCAAAATATCATCATTAAATATAAACAACAAATACATCTCATATAATTACCAAACATCATTTTTTTTTTCAATCATACAAGCTTTCATACACATGCTCACTATATGCTCATACACATCTCCTCTCCTAAGAGTCTCAACTTGGCACTCCGCACAATGGGCGTACCTCGTCAATTCCCTTAGTTGTTGCCAAAGCGGGCATACCGTTCTCACACCCTCCCAGGGCCGGTATGTTGCACGGTTAAACACTCAGCGGCCCGTGCAAAGGCAATCCACCCACCGTTAAACCCTCTGTGGCCAGTGAGCTACGCAGTTAAACACCCAACGGCCCACGCATGGAATGCCTTCCGTCATGGTCCCCCCTGTCTCAACCCCTCTCTGGGCCCAGGGTCCAATGCAATATAGCCACGTCTGGCTTCTCAAGCACCACATGCAACTCATAAGTCTCATGCAACTCATGCATCCCACGTAACTCATAATTAATGCATCTCCATTATATAACATCATCACATGTCAATAACAATCCATGCAATATCATCCTCACATGCTAGGTACCTATCATTAAGTTATCAACATCATAGATAACAAATTTCACATAATTCTTCACACACATCACAATATCTATGACATTCAGTTAATAATTTAACCATAACTCGAGATATACATATCCTTTCTAAGTGATCACAACTCCATTAGAATCCTAACATCAATATCTACAACTTTCATGAAGAACAAAAATCCTAATAAAGTCGTTTAGGTTACCATTCAGGCCTCACAAAAATTGATGTTGTGGTTCGCACACAGATTGGAAGGCTCAAATTGCAACTCACATAAATTGATCAAATATTAATATATTTACACGATTCTTGTGTCTAAATGGTAGCCCCAGATGTCTAGTTTCTAACAAAACAAACGGCACTCAATTTGGATAACTACACAGAAAGATATCGCAAAATTACAAACGTATGTCGGGGTCCCGACGCCCGACGCCCAAAACTGGCGCTTAGCGCCCAAATCTCTGCCCAGACTCCCCCCTGTGAAATTAAACCTGCGTTTTACGAGTTTCAACAAGGTTTTTACCAATTTTCACTACTTCTACACCCCGTTGGTTCAGTTTAACTCCATTTATATTCTTCATACGTTCCAAATCAATCCATACACATCTCAAGCCTCAAAAATTGGTTTCCATTGGTTTTACAAAAAAAAATCTAAACTCTTCTTAACACATAAAATTCAAGTCATCAAATTTAAGATAAAGAATTAACAAGAAAGCCTCAATGGAATTCAAAGACAATTCAAGAAATAAGTTCTTCCAAATGAATTAAGAATTTAGAACATCGATTGCACAGATAATCGTTCAGAATTTTAAATAGAGTTCCTAGAGGGACTTAGGGATTGCCCTCACTACCCGAACACCCCTATATTCACATATGAAGAAACCCATCCCCCCGTACCTGGATGAGCAGAAGATGAATGGTCTTGGTGTGATCTAAGATCGTTCCTGAGTACTCTTCCTTAGAGCTCTTTGTTTCTCCTCTTTTTTTGCCCTAACCCTTCAGAACGCAAATGAGGCAGATAGGGTTAACACCACCTGACTCCTTTCTTAAAATTAATCCATTGGACTGGGTCAACCCAACCCATTTTCCTTCTCTTCTAACCCACTTCTAATTTTCCTCAAAATAATTAAATAAAATAAATACATGTATATTATAAAATATTTTTTCTCTATAATAATAATATATTTCTGACCCTAAATATAATAATATAATTTCAATAACAAAATATCATATAAAATCAACCTTCTCTTAAAACATATAAATATTTATTTAAAAATGCTAATAAAAATACTTATTTAATACGTACAAAATAATTGTCCAAAATAATAATTATTTAAAACGTACAAAATAATATTCCTCTACAATTATTAAAATAATTATGACCAAATACCATCTAATAATAATAATAATAATAATAATAATAACCTTTTTGAAAATTGGGGTGTTACACATGATACAACCAAAATTAAGTAAAGCTTTTTACAAAAAGAATGAATAAGTTTTTACAATAATTATTCTCACTTCTTTCTGAGTCTTCAAGCTTCTTTATATATGTGTTTTATGAGACTGTTGTAAATCCTTGAGTATCTCTTACAAACTTGTTTTGTCTATCTTCATCTTCCTTTCTTGTAGAGGGAAGTGGTCGTTGATGCATTAAATGTGAGCATTAAATGCATTTCACCAAGAAGGTTACTTATCACCTTTAAGGTATCAAACAGAAGGAATTGTTGCATGTGCCAGTCAAAAATGAATTTTCTGAAACTTTGCATGCTTCGATGGATTTTCTTGTCCTTTCTTTAACAAAAAATATGTTTTCGTTCCTTTTTAAAGTGTAAGTACCAAAGAAAATTTTCATTCCTTTTGATTTGTTAAGGAATAACATACAAATATGATTTGCTTATCAGATATCATAAATGATATACATTAAATGCATTCATCATTTAGATGATGTGATTCATCTAAGAGACTATTCATTATCATAACCAATCGTCTATTCTAAATCGTCTTATAGTACGAACTAGAAAAAAATTTCTTTAAAAAAGTTTGTTAACATTAAAACTTATATACTAAGGGATCCAAAATTGTCTTTTGATCTATTAGGTAAGGAGACTTTAATGGCAATGAGAGATAACCACGACCGACTATAATGTTTCAACTGGATTCTAGTAGATATCCCTTGGTTGAAAATGAATTGAAAAGGTCACTCGATGTATGTCCATGGCTCCTAGATTGCCTTGTATTGGTGATGATGACATTGGTACCACATACATATAAAGTTAAGAACATATATCGCACAAGTCTTTATTTTATGTTGAGAATTATTTGGATTAAATGTATTGGAGTTCTTGAGATGAATGCACGTTGAATGCTTGATATTTATTTTGGATGTGTGTTGTGTTAGTAGTATTCATATGCCTTATATGTGCTATACATAGATGAGATATATTCTCACTTTGTGTTTGTGTTGTTGTCTTTGTTTAGGTTGATTGTCATTGCAAGGGTAGAGCTAGTACATGAAGCTGAGTATGATAAATAAGTGACTTAGTGATTTGTTGATGATTTGGGATCTTGCTACGATAGTGTAATATCAATGCTTGAGAATATTTATATGTTTTCTTTAGTTGTAGATGGTTTTTTTTTTTTGTTTTTTTTTAGAGTTTATGGTTTTTGAAGTTTGTATAAAAGGTTTGTTTATGCCTAAGTTTTGGACTTATTTGATGTCTATTTCCCTTTTATGCTAAAAAGCTTTTTTATTTATTTATCATATTTTCAACCTTTTAAAATGAAGATTTAATTTACATGTTTTATAATATTTTTTTAATTAAATGCATTTTACTAATAATCTTTATTATAATGCTTTGGAGTAGAAGAATGTCACACCCATGAGCAATATAACACTCCCCTTATCCGCAAAAATTCATGCAAAGGTAAATGTGTAAAGCGACGATTCTCACCTTGAAATCCTTGCTCCTCAACTAATGTTTCTAACGATATGAAGATTCCAAGGGGCAAATAAAATTAGAAGAGTATTAAGTTTAAACTTAATAGACCTTTTAAAATGGATAAAAAGCTTATTGAACCTAAGGAGACAAAAATCCAAAAGCTTTAAAATATATTTTATTTTCGGTATAGCCCTTCTTATTTTCTAAACTCCTTTTTAATTATAAAAAATCATTTAAAAACAACCCATAATTCCCAAAAAAAAATTATATAATTATTTTTTCTTATTTTATTTAAGAAATCTGGAGTGTTACATTCAGTCTTTACTTGTTTAATATAATTTTAGATGTTTTCATCATGGACATGCAAAAGACTATTCCTAATTATACCTTATTTGTATGCGATATGATATTCGAAGAATTAAGGGGAGCAATTAACTTTAAAATTAAACTTTAGAGACAAATAATCGAAACGAGTTTTTGCTTAAGTAGGAGTAAGTTTTAAAAATTGCAATTTTAGCAAAACCAAAAGGAATATGACTTGGAAGTAAAATATTACAGAAGATGTTATACCAATACCACAAGTTTCTAAGTTTATTTATTTGGGATCAATATTATAAAATGATGAAAAAATTAATTAGGATGTCACATGCAAATACAAGTGGGATGATTAACTGGATAAAAGCCTTGAGGGTTATTTGTGATGGTGAAGTACTTGTTAAAGGCGTGTTTTATATGAGAAATACGAGCAACATACTCTCTTGTATATTTTTCTAAACATACACTCTAATTAGTTAAAATTTATTAAAAAATACAAAATTTAGTAAGTCTTACACCTTATTTAATGACTCTCTCTTTCTCATCTAATTTTGTAATTTTTAATCATTTTTAGTCAATAAAAGTGAACATGTTAATAGTAATTTTTTAGAGAGTATGTTGTTAGTACTCCTCTTTATTATATTTCTACATGACTAGGCATACTTCATAGTAATGAATATTGAACTTTAAAATGAAAAGAGAAAAAGGTAGGAGTGGCAGAATGAAAATGCTAAGATAAATGTATGGCCACATAAGAAAAGAAATTATATGAAATTTTTTGTATATGAAAAGCTACTTGTGTAACAGTAATTAAGAAAATGATGATGATAAATCATTTAAGGTGTTTCGGACATGTACATAGAAGATTGCAAGATGCATAAGTGAGAACAGATTGTTGAATAATATTTAGTACTTTAAAAAGGAGGACGAAGAGATCTAATACACGAGGAAGTTAATTACACCTTGTTTGTTACATAGGATTGAAACCAAACTTTAACTAATCGTTAACAAAATAAAGACGCTAAAAAAGAGGGGAATGATTGAACATTGTCTATAAAAAGTTTAATACTTTTGAAAATACGTAGTTACGTAAACCTAAAAAGTGTAGATAAAGTAAAACAAATAATACAAGGTGTTTTATAATAATTCATCTTAATCATTAAGACTACATTTAGTTCTTGATCAAATTGATCAAGTTTTATTATCTTTCACAAATATACAAGTATTTTTTTACAAGCTATTTCTGACTCAACTTAAGTATTTTTTTATTTGTCTCTTCAAACAAACTATCTAAGTATTCTTTGAACAATAAAGCATTTCCAATAGCTCTAACACCAAGTATTTTTTAAATAATAAAGTCTCTTTTAACTTCAAGTTAAAACACATAGTTTAAACTAGTTAAAGATAACAAAAAGTTTTGTCTTACACACAAGACTTAGTAAAACATTTTCAATACAAAGATTTACGATGTTTTAAAGAGAATAAATAAATTTTGATTGTCAACTCTACTCTTTCTTTATGAGGTTCAAGCTTCTTTATATAAATGATTTTCGAAAATGATCATTGCAAATCCTTGAGTATCACTTATTGACTTACTTCATCTTACTTTGACGTCCTTCCTTGTAGAGTTAGGGGTTCGTTGGTGTAATAAATGTTTACATTAAATGCATTTAAGCAAATAGTTATTTCTTATCTGATCAAGGAGATTATACTTATCACCTTTATGATATAAAAGGAAAAAAATTGTTGCGTGTGTCAATTAAAAATGACTTTACATACTTCAATATATTTGTTTCTTCTTTTTCTAATGAAAAGCAAAACATCATTCCTTTATGCATTTCAAGTACTAAAGAAATTTTTATTCGTTGGTCGGTTAAGGAATAACATGAAAGCAAATGATAGGAATATCATATATATTAAATATGATATTTAAAACAATTATCTTAGACAGACGAAGTGTTTAATTTAAAAGGTTGTAATGCATTTTATCATTCATAATCGTCTTTAAACTATCATCTTAAACATACGATCTTTATACCATTTTTTTTTGTAAAATGTCTAAGTTTATTAACATCAAAACATAGTTTTTTTGAGAAATTTTAGATTGTTCTTTGATCTAACACTAATTTTATTTCATTTGTTTTGTTTGATAAAAATCAATGGTTTTTTTTTTTCAAATAACATGTTACAAAAGAAAAATAGAAAAATATGAAGATAAATTGGTCGAAGCCTTTTCATTAATCATAAACAAACTAATAATTAAACAATTACATCATGAAACAAAAATACAAAGAAAAAAACTATAGGGTTCTCACCGAAACAAAAAGACCTCTACTAAACACTACGAAGAAGTTTCCTAAGCCTAACTAGTCCTCCCCTCTCATCAATGCCAAGGTAGACTCAAAATCATCAACTAAGTCGTTAAACCAAAACAAGTCCCACTACTGGTTCAATTCCATCTTCGTGTAAGGAATTCATCTAAGTTCTCAAAGCTTCCAACACCAACCCCACATGATTTCTCAAGGCCTTTTCCTCTTCAGCCTTCTCAATCAAAACTTTCATATGGATCCATACTCATTGTAGACCAACTGTCAACTATAAACACAACCTTTTGGAAAGCAATGGAGAGTAAATGTATCCAAAACCATGGTACCTTAACACTAAAACCTATCTGCACTAGTACAAAAATGGCTTTTAGAATTGGGGTTTTAAAATCGGTCATCTGGTAGCCGATTTTAAAAGTAATGCGGTGGCAATTTTTTAAATAATGGCATTACTTTTAAAATCGGCTACGTTATGACCGATTTTAAAAGTCTCTGACGCTACTTTTAAAATTGGCTCTTGAACAGCCGATTTTAAAAGTCTCACTTTTAAAATCGGCTCTAAACAACCGATTTTAAAAGTCTACTTTTAAAATTAGCTGTTCAAGAGCCGATTTTAAAAGTCGACTTTTAAAATCGGCTCCAAATAGCCGATTTTAAAAGTCTACTTTTAAAATCGGCTATTGAGTAGCCGATTTTAAAAGTATCACTTTTAAAATCGGTTATTGAACAGCCGATTTTAAAAGTAGTATCAGAGAATTAATTACACTATCTCTGCTCCTAGTGCTCCATTCTCTACTATTTTGCTTCACTATCATATATTCTTCCTCTTTACTCTCTGGGACTCTCATCTGAAGTGTGGAGCTTCTCATTTTCGGGGACGAATACAACATTGAGGTAACATTTTCATTTCATGCGTCTTATTTCGTTGGTTTTGGGCGAACTTTGAGTCTGGAACGGCCCTGGAACAGCCCCAGAACGGCCTGTACTGCTTGCAGAACGGGCCGTTCTGCTTGCAGTACGGGCCGTTCTGCTTGCAGTACGGGCCGTTCTGCTTGCAGTACGGGCCGTTCTACTTGCAGAACAGGCCGTTCCAGGGCCGTTCCAGGGTCGTTCCCAGACATTGTTTTAGGCATTTTTCTAAATTGGACCCCTTGTATGTATGTGTTATATATTTGTATTTTATTAATAATTTGTGATATAATTAATGTCTACCTAGTAATTTAGTGTTTAGAAAAATTAGGTGGTTTATTTGATTTTTATAAATTAGTATGATGTTATATTTATGCACATATTGAGTGAACCTTAGTTTCCGTATTGAAATTTAATACAAATGATTAAAATGGGTGTTGAATGAGCATAACAAGACTTTCACCGAGTGGTTCAAAAAGAATGTTGGGACAGATTTAAATGTTTCTGAAACTTTACAACGCCTAGCTCAAGGACCTAACTTTGATGTGTTTACTTTTTGTGAATATGACATTAACAATTACTCATTTTATACAAAGGCACAAGATGACAAAAGTACCATGCAAAATAGTGGGATTATGATAGTTGCTCAATCTGTGCATTTCTCAACCAAAAATGATAATAACCCTATCAAAGCGTCCATGTGCTATTTCGGAGTTATTGAAGACATATGGGAGGTCGATTACGGTCCATTCCGAGTACCTGTATTTAAATGCAAATGGGTTGATAGTAATAGTGGTGTCAAAATTGATGAATTTGGATTTACTTTGGTGGACCTTAATAAAGTTGGTCATAAAGAAGAGCCTTTCATCATGGCTATTCAAGTAAAGCTAGTATTTTATGTCACTGGTCCATCTAATAATAGGTGGTCAGTTGCTTTGCAAGGTAGGAGTAACAATATCGGTGATGAATTTGGGAGTTCAATATGTATTAACTCGTTGTTAATTTAAATGTAGGAAACTTGGGACATTCCCAACACAAAGAGGATGAGAAGGAAGACCCTCTCCATTGTGGCTGAGAGGTGGAGGCAATATAAGACTACCCTCACAAACAAGTATATTTTTGGTGAAAAGAAAGGACAATTTCCTGGTGATAAAAATCCCACTATAGACCAAGAGACGTGGAACACATTTATAGAGTCTAGAATGAGTGTGGAGTTTTTGGTAAGTTAGGATTATATGCATTACCATTTGTGTAGTTGTGAATATTATATTTTACCCTTAATTTCATTATACGATACTTTTGTAGGAGAAAAGAAAGAAGGCACAAGACACTCAGGCAAAGAATGAAACCTATGTTGTGACGTCTCGTGGAGGTTATGAATGGCTTAAGAAGAAGATCATGAAGGAGAAAGCTATGAAGCGCCAGATTAGCCAAGATGACAGTATAGTTAGTGATCCTCCATCTCCACCTGAACACCATGAATTATGGAAGGTTGCCCGCATAAAAAAAATGGCGAGTTTACAACTGAGGCAGCAAAGGAGATTGTTAGCAAGATAGTAAGTATAATTTTATAGTTCATATGATGCTAATTAACATATTGATCGATAAGAATTTGTTAAATTGTTTATGTGTCATATATTGTAGGATATATTAGATCAGCAGGCGAAAGAGGGATCTTTTGTTTCCCATGGACGACAAGATATACTCACTGTTGCCATTGGGAAGCCTGAGCACACAGGTCGAGTTCGGGCAGCAGGTAGAAGTCATACCTTGCAAACTTACTTTGGACCACAGTCATCTTCACATTCATCTGGGTCGGTGGACCAGTTGCTGGAATTGAAGGTCTCTCAGGTTGTAGCAACTTATGAGGATAAATTAAGCCAATTGAAACAGGAGATGCAAAGGCAACGACAAGATGAGAATAGGCAATTGAAAGATGACATGCAAAGGCAACTACAAGAGTATATGCAGTCACTTAGCCAACAATTTCAACAGAAAACTCCACCAATTGAACCAGTTGTTGCACATGTGAGTACAAAAGGTTCATGTGCAGCTACAAATCCCTCTACTTCTGCCACTGACCATGGTACATCTAATAAGTGTGAGTTATTCGTTGATGGATCACTCGATCTTGTGGGCATAGGGAGGATTCACATGTTGGGGTCTGTTGTGCACCATCAGACCATGGGAAATGATATGGTAAGGGTTTCAGTGTTGGATGTTAGAAATCCAAAGGCTAGAGTTCCTGTGCCCACACAAGAGGTTCAGACGATGGAACAAGCCCTAAATACCTTCCTTCAATGGCCTTATAAGTTGGTAAAAGTGATATCTACGAAGGTAAGTTATTTAACTATTTAATTTTAACTTGGTGTTACTTTATTATAATGTAGTATAACATTATTTGTGTACTTTATTTAATAGGATGTTGTTGCCCCACCAAAGGCTTTGCTTAACCATTCTAGAAATCTAACTTCTATGAAAAAGCTATGGAGATTGGTTGCAGATATGGAAGATGACAATCGGCCCAAACAGGTCCCTTGGGCTCCTGAAGTGTTTGGCTTTTGTAGTAATGTCCCCTTGTATATAAGCCAGAGCGACATATCAGAGATTACAAACGGGCACTGCATGCTGAACATATCAATTTTGCAATTGTGGTTATTGTAAGTATTTGAATTAATTTTAATTATATTTTGTTGCTTTTTTCTAACTTTATTTCTAACCTTGTAGATTTATCCATAAATTGAGTGTGGATAAAGGGAATGATCACATTTATGGATTTTTGGAACCCGAGTTAATCCAAAAAATTGGGAACAAGACAGAAGAAATTCAAGCTTACATCCAAAATTGGATGTCTGAATCCAATAAAAAAGTTTACTTAGTTCCTTACTTTTCTAAGTAAGTATATTTGTATATAATTGATTATAAATTGTTAAAAAATGTATTGTCTATTACTGATAGTTTCTCAATGCAGTGCTCATTGGCAACTTCTGATTATTTGTCCTATGGACAATATATCTGTATGCATTTGTTCGATGCACAAACCTCCTCCTGCAGATTTTAAACAATTATTAGATAAGTAAGTTGTTTTAAAAAAAAACTACTTTATTTTATTTATCATTACATTTTATTTTAAAATATAATAATGATGTCCTTTTATCATTAGGGCTATGGAAGGATACCATATGCTTAAAGGTTCAAAGTTGAAGAAAAAAATGCTTTGGGTCTCTCTTAAAGTAAGTTATTTTAGTAATGATATTTTTTCTAAGGTATTTTCTTTTGAATTACCATTACTACTAAAATTGGTTTTTATATTCTTTTTGTAGTCTCATAAGCAAAAAGGAAACTATGAGTGTGGATACTATGTAATGAAGGCAATGCATACTATTGTTGATGCACAAATAGTATCTGGGTGGACTGAAGTACGTTTTAAAATTTTAAAATTTTTTATTTTAAGTTTGCATTTTATCATGTTTTAAGAGTTACTTCTAATTGTTCTAAATTTTCTTAACAGATATTTATAGATCGATCACCATTGTCGCTAGAAGATATAAACACCATTAGGGAGCAATGGGCTACATTTTTCATTGAAACATTGGCTAGCTACGAGTTATGATTATAGTTTTACTCATTTTGTTGTTTAGGATGTACATAATTTGTATGTTACTTTCATTACATATATGGTTGACATTTACCTACTCTTGTTATTTGTATGTAATTTGGTATATTAAAAATGTATGAATTGTCTGGTATTTTATTAATTTGCAGGTTTTGTTCAGGGATCCTCCTCAAATAAGTCAAATATTTAAAAAAAATTAACAACTTTTAAAATCGGTTATGGTATGACCGATTTTAAAAGTGGACTTTTAAAATCGGTCAAGCCATGACCGATTTTAAAAGTAGGACTTTTAAAATCGGTCATGCCATGACCGATTTTAAAAGTGGGACTTTTAAAATCGGTGAGCGACCGATTTTAAAAGTGCCAGTTTTCAAAATCGGCTCTTTTAAAATCAGTCACAGAACCGATTTTAAAAGTCAAAAACGACCGATTTTAAAAGTGTTTTTTCCACTAGTGCTGACATCATACAAATAATGTTTGTGCGTCTAAGATGTCCATGTTATGCATAACCAAATCAAGATAATCTCGCAAGAGATAAAAACGTTGTTACATCATAGATTACGTAGCAATATCGGGATTTACGAGCTGGCATTGTTCGTCTTGGCACATAAGCTACCCTACTCATTGGGACTCCTACACTCATGTCATCATCCCTTAGACCAAAGCCAAGGTTCGCAATCCAATCTTGAATTTTTTACTATTTTAGAACTTTTTTAAAAAAATTATAAAAATAACCTTCCCATGCTTTATTTACATATCTACACGTGTTTACAGTAGCAGGTTAGAATTCGGTTCCCGAGAAGCAGAATTCCAACCTACTACAGTGGTTTTCAGTGGAGGTTGTGACTGCTAGAATTCGATTTCCGGGTAATTGAATTCCGGCTAGCCTTTTTATCGTTTTTAATAAATTTAAAATTTTTAAAATAGGAATTTAAAATTTTTAAAAAATTTAAAATAAATGTAATATTTAAATAAAATTAGTTTATTATTAAGTTATAATTTTAATAATTTATAAATTTAATAAGTTATAAATCAAATAATTTATAATTTTAATAATTAATAATTTTAATAAGTTAAATTTAATAAATTATAAATTTAATAAGTTAGTATGTATTATAAATGTATGTGTGTGTAGTTAAATTTACAATAAATTAGAAATTTAATAAGTTATAATTATAATAAGTTATATTTATAAGTTAGAAATTTAATAAATTATAAATTTAATAAGTTAGTATGTATTATAAATATATATATATATATATATATATATGTGTGTGTGTGTGTGTGTGTGTGTGTGTGTGTGTGTGTGTGTGTACGTTTAAAAATATTAATAATATACAATTAAAATTTATTTATAATAACTAAATTTAATAAGTTATTATGTATTAAAAATATTAATAATATTTACAACTAAAATTATATTTATCAAACTTAAAACCCATTATAATAGCAAAAATCAATGGTGGTAGGAACTAAATGCATAACCAATATTTGGATATATCTTCTTAGTGTGACCAGGGGTGTGACAATAAGAACAATTTTTTACACGATTATGTTATTCTCTAATGTTCATCTCTGTTCTAATCATGTTGGACTTGAGTCGACCCTTGAAAGTTCTATTGAGTTCTGGATTTAGCCACAAAGTTGGGCTAGTGTAAGTAAGTCAATTGTACTATCTGTACCGTTACACCGAGCTCGAGCTCGGCATCTCAGGGCGAAGTGACCTCGGGCACGCGCTAGGTGACGCCAGCTCGACATCCAAAGAAGATCGTAACTGATCTCAGGCCCAAGGCCCAACGAAACCCTAATTCACACTAAGGTACGTGCATTACTTATATGAGACTCATATTCCCACAAACCCTAACTTTAGCATCGGAGTCTCTTTTGCTGGTATCACCCCCATCTTGGAGCATCAAACGTACCAGTGAAGGAGGCTCGCCAATCTTACCCAGCAGATCGTCCCCTACGACCGATCTCCGGTAAGAACATTTGGCGCCCACCGTGGGGCCGATCAAGACAGCTCTTATCGGCCACGCTTATGGTTTTCACCAGAAGCCATAGCAGACGCGCAATAGACGACCTAGATCATGCAACTAACATGGACAACGAAGCAGCATTAAGGAGACTGATCGAACAGGTCGAGCAGATACGACAGCAACACACTGCCGATCTGCAAAGCATGCGTGCCAAGCACGAAACTGACCTAGCAGCGATGCGTACCGCTAATGAAGCTAACCTAGTGGCGCTGCGCGTCGAGAATGAGCGTATTCGTGCTCATCTCCCTCGGTGTCCCTCTGATCAACCCCCTCAATCGAGTAACCTACACGAGGAAGAGGGGCACTCGGTTTCTCAACCGCCGACAGCAACTAAGGCACCGACTCCCAGGCCTGCCACACATCGGTCCCACGCACCGACAAACAGGTCGGCCCATGACGTCAGCAATGCTCCTGCCCACGTCACGGGAAATCAAGCTACCTTCCGCCATCATCCTTTTGTGGATGGCATCATGGAAACACCTCTCCCTTTCGGATGGAAGCCTCTCCTCATCGACCGTTACGACGGCACGACGGATCCAGACGAGCACATCGACCTGTATACTACACAGGTAAACCTTTACACTAATGAGGATGTTATTCTGTGTAGGGTCTTTCCAACCTCACTCAAGGGGGCTGCACTCAACTGGTATACCCAGCTACCTGCCGAGTCAATTGACAACTTCGGCACTCTAGTCAGACGGTTCACGGTGCAGTATGCAACGAGCCGATCTCATCACATAACGTCAGCTGCCTTGGCCAGTCTCACACAGAGCGACGACGAACCACTACGGACGTTCATGGAACGCTTTGCCGGCATCTCGGTGAAAATTTGAAATTTGAATCTCGAGGTCGCCTTACACGCCATGCTCATGGCACTCAAGCCCGGACCGTTTGTCGACAGTCTATGTCGTGAAGCTCCTCGCGACATGGACGAGCTCCGTGCCCGTGCTGCTGGGTACATACAGATAGAGGAACACTCCGCTTTTCGTGACCAGGTTCACGAAAAATCACAAGTGAAACCTGACAACGGTCACAAGGACAAGGTGAAAGTCAATAATGATAGTCAATTCAAGAAGACGGCTAAGGTAAATAAAGGGGGGAGATACGACTTCTACACCCCCTTGAATGCGCCCCGAGTACATATCCTGGAGGAGGCCAGCAACAACAACCTACTCACCCTGCCACCACCAGGACACAGCCCCAACAGTGCAGACAAATCCAAGCACTGTCGATACCACAGGAATCATGGTCACACCACTTAGGAATGTCGCACCCTCAGAGATCGCATAGAGGAACTCGTCCAGGTGGGACATCTTGCATAATACGTCCAGCGGCAGCAAGGCCACCGAGGAGGATACAATGGACGAGGACGAGGCAGAGGTCGTGGTTCAGGAGCACGCACAGACCAACCCTCTAGCTCTCAGCAAAACGTCAGCGGCGCAGTGCAGGCCGAGGTAAGTCAGGAAACACTTCAAGCCTTCACGGAAATCCTTGGAAGAACTTCAAGGATGGAGACTCCACAAGGCCTCAATGTGACCTAAGCTTGCATGAAGCTAAGTCCGGAGAAGAACTAAGGGTCCTAGCTCTACAAGGAGAAGCACTCAAGAAGGGTAGAGTCTAGGATCAAAGGTGACTTCGGAGGAGATGAATTCAAGGAGAGAAAACTCATCAAATATATCCAAAGTGTCTACAATATCCGCCATAGGTATACTTATAGAATTAGGAAGTGTGTGTGACTAGATAGGATTAACCTAAGGTTAAGTTAAACCATGGTATGGTTTAACTAACCTTAGGCGCCAAAAATTGAATTCAAATATTCAAATTTTGGGAGCCAAATCCGGTCACCCCATGTGCCACTCCATTTGCATGTGATTTACCTTGCATTTAGGAGTAATTTTTGGACACCCCATGTGCATGAGTGCACATGGCCGAAATGCTCACTAAATGTAAGGCTAATTACATGTAAATAAAAATGCACATGTACTCCTAATTAACCCTAAATTCAAATGACCATGAAATTAAATTCCTAAACTACTTGGCCAAAATACAAGGCCTAAAAGAAATACAAGGCTCTAAGGCCCAAACCTATACTACCAAATATAAAAACAACAAGATAGGCCCATGTAAAACTCCACTTTGGACCATCCAAGCCCATTGGGCCTATTGGGCCTTGACTAGTCCAAGTCTTCATGTCTAGCCTATTCCTCTTGAATCTTTTAGAATGTCCCCTCTTGCCTTCATAACCATGATTCCATCATCCCCTCCCTCTTGAAAAGGATTTGTCCTCAAATCGCGAGTATGCATGGAAGAAGAAATATTACCTATATGCACAACATGCCAAGTATAGAGGGAAAATTGGTGAGAGTAAGGGAATGAATGATAAATCCTAAGAGGAATCCATCTATCTAACCTAACAAAGAAAAAGAAACTATCAAAAGTAGATTCCCTAAAAGTAGAAATAGGATCCTCTTTCAAACATAACCTAGAAAGAAATCCTAGAAATGTAGTGACACTATAACTAAGACAAAGAAAAGAAAAATTCTTAAAAACTACAACATCTTGCCTAAAGTACCCTAAATGGTAGCCTAGGCGTTTTCTAGAATATAAAGAAAAGATGATGAAAAAATTTCCTAAACAATTTTGGATTTGATTGCTTATGACATACTCATAATCATATAAGCTATATTTGTCTTGTAGGGAAGTAAGAAAATTAAGATCAAAAGAGTAAGAATTTCCCTTAAAAGCAAACATAGAATATAAATGATTACAAGAGGGATCTACCAAACAATGTAATCCAAAGATTGGGTTCCTTATTAAATCTATAGACATACTTTCTTCTTTGTGCACCTTCAAAGAAGTAGTATAAGGAGCAAGACTAAAAATAGCCCATTCCTTCTTCACAGTGTCTTGAATTTTAAGATGTTTCATTTGAAAAGTGTGTTGTTCTTTATCTTTTACTTCAAGAGTAGTGGCAGCAGTAGGATAAGAGTTAAGACTTTTATGAATAAGGAGAATACTTTTGAATGCTTGTTTGATGGTTAAATAACTCTCCTTGGTCACACAGTCTTTAGAGGAAATCTTTTGATCCTCACTCTTCCCTAATTTATGTTTTTCATTGTTTTCTAGATCACGTTTGCTCTTCATTTGCACTTGATCTTCCATCACTTGCGAAGGTGATAGAGGATGAAGTACAAACTTCTTACCCTTGTGAATGAAAGTGATTTGATTAGTTAGGCCATCATGGTGTGTTTGTTTATCGAATTGCCATGGCCTACCTAACAAAATATGACAAGCCTCCATGGGAACAATATCACATTTGACTTTATCTTGGTAGTTCCCAATGGAAAACTCAACTTCCACTTGTTGGTTAACCACCATATCCCTATCATTATTGAACCATTGAAGTTGATAAGGATTTGGATGGGATATGGTAGTCAAGCCCAATTTTTCAACCATCCTAGTGCTACAACAATTGCACCAAGATCCACTATCCACTATGAGAGAACAAGCCTTGTTTGAAATGTTACATCTTGTATGAAAGATGTTCTCTCTTTGGGATTGTGTATCACTAGGTTGGTTGTTGAGGACCCTTCTCATCATAAGAAGTTCCCCATTGTAAGGATAAGTGACCTCACATGACTCTTCCTCACTTTCTTTTTCTTCATCCTCACTTGAAGATGAAGAAGTAGTAGCTTCATCATGGCTACTATAAATGTCTTGGCCCCTTAAAATCATCACTTTTTTGTTAGGGCACTGAGAAGCAATGTGGCCTCTTCCAAGACACTTAAATCATTTTATATCACTAGACTTGGTGCTAGTGTGTGAGGTGTTTGTTTTTTTGTGTTTTTCTTTTTCTTTACCCTTGTCTAGATTTTTGGAGGAATCAAAGGAATTTTTCTTTTCAAAAATATTTTTCTTGCCCTCCCTCTTGTAGTCAACCTTAGAGTAAGAAGATGAATATGAGCTTGTTTTAAAACCTTTTCTCAAATTTTGTTGTTCAACCTTGATACAAAGTTGAACCAAATCATTCAAATCTCTATAAGGAAGAAGATCAACCTTATCTCTTATCTCAAAAGTTAAACCACTCAAAAATCTAGCAATGGTAATATTTTCTTCCTCCCTAATACCAGCCCTCATCAAATACAACTCCATTGTTTTCCTATACTCTTCCACAGTCATATTTTTTTTATGGAGTCTTTGGAGCTTATTGATAAGCTCCCTAGTGTAATAAGAGGGAATATGCCTCCTTCTCAAGGCACTCCTTAACTCATTCCAATATTGAATTGGAGGATCATTATGGAGACGCCTATCCCTCACAAGGGAGGTCCACCAATACATGGCATGACTTTGGAAGCTTAAAGTGGCTAAGGAGACTTTTCTTTCTTCACTCACTTGGTGGCAAGTGAAGATTTGTTCCACCTTCATCTCCCAATCTAAGTACCCTTCAACATCATCTTTGCCATGAAAATAAGGGAGATCTACCCTAGATTCCCTTGTCTTGGGGGTCCTATGTGTTGAGCTTAGAGAAGCTTGAAGCTTAAAAGAGTTTTGATGATCACAATATATGAGACAACAACAACAACAAAAACTTCTAAGCACAAAAACAAAGTCAGAGAAAGTCAAGAAAATGCTATTAAATAGAGTTATGTAATAGAGTTTAGAAAATAAAATGCTTTGAATGAGATTTTATGTTGTGTATGTTGTGTGCATGAGCAAATCGATATCTAAGCTAAGTAGAGAGTATATGATGATGAGTTAAAAAGGTTAGAAAGTTATTTTGACGCTTAAAACGAAGTTTTGAAAACTAACTCAAAATAATCGATTATCGTTAAATATAATCGATTATTCCAGCAACAGGAAAAATGGGATGCCTTGCTGCAATAATCGATTATTTGCCAAAATAATCGATTATCCCAGGAATAACTTTCTGGAATAATCGATTATCCAGCAAAATAATCGATTATATTGTTCTTGGTTGGTTTCCAGAAAACCTGAAGAACAAAATATTCGATTATTCTTTAAAATAATCGATTATCTGGTCTGAGACTTTTATAAATAGTTTGAACTTTAAGAAAATTCAGACATGAGTTAGAACTGATAATCAAATTGAGAAAAGCATTTTTGTGGAGTCTTTGTGACTATCTTGGAGAGTTTTCTTTGTGAAATCCAAGAGTAAAAATGTTTGTGAAAAACTTTGTTAAGAGGATCATAATCATCATCATATTCTTGAAAGGGGAAGATTAAGATTTGCTTCTGAAATCCAGGTGAATTCGTTCCTTTATTCTGTGTGAATACTTGTAAATCTTGAGAAGGGTTTCTCAAGTGGTAAGGTTTCTTGTAGTGGGTTTCTACAAGGGGTGCTTTCTTGGGGTCAAGAAAGTGGTTATCTTTTGTGTTGAAGTATATGCATGTGTGTGCTTGTAAACCTTCTTCCTTGAGATAGTGGAACAAAATCTTGATCAGGTGTTGATTGAGGACTGGATGTAGGTCACATGTGGAGTGGCTGAACCAGTATAAAAGACTTGTGCAATCTTCTTCTACCTTATCTTTTACTTTGAGTAATTTCTTGGTTGAACATTAAAACAGATAATTCTTGATTAACATGTGTGTGTGAATATTGATGGTTTAATCTGAATTAGAGCATTGCATTTCAACCTCATTGTTTTGTAATCAAGAAAGCATATTGCATTCATACTTTCATAACAAGTCTTTAAAGAAGCTTCATTTGAAAATTCAGTCTTAGAAAAGTTTAAGGGAAATAAAGATCCAAAATACTCTGAAAAATTTTAAAAGGTCATAGAATCCAATTCACCCCCCCTCTTGGATTGCGCCATTCTTTTCTAACAATTGGTATCTAGAGCAAGGTTCTTGACAGTTATTCAAGATTTCAAAAATGGCCAACAACAACCTACCTTATGGTGAGGGTGTGTCTATTCATAGACCTCCTGTTTTCAATGGTGAAAACTATGTCTACTGGAAAATTAGGATGAGGATTTTCATTGAAGTTATTGATATTGCTGTATGGGATGCTATAGAAAATGGACCATATATCCCTATGAAAAAAGATGGTGATGAGCTTAAAGAAAAACATCGGAGTGAATGGAGTGATGAGGGAAAGAAAAGAGCCCAACATGATAAGAGAGCTAAAAACATCATAACATCTGCATTGTCAATTGATGAATTTTTAGAATTTCACAATGCATATCTGCTAAAGAAATGTGGGATACTTTACAAGTCACTCATGAAGGAACAAGTGATGTAAAGAGATCAAGAAAACATACTCTCATAAGAGAATATGAGCTGTTTAGAATGCAAAATGGTGAATCTATTTCTGATTTTCAAAAGAGATTTACACACTTGATAAATCACCTTGTTGACCTTGGTAGGAAATTTGAGAAAGAAGAGCTGAAATTGAAAGTGCTGCAATGCTTGGACAGATCATGGCAAGCAAAGGTGACAGCCATTGAAGAATCAAAGGATTTGACCTCCTTGACACTAGCTACTCTCTTTGGAAAGCTAAGAGAACATGAGCAAAAGTTGCACATATTTGATGAACATGAGCAGCAAGATAAGAAAGGCAAAGGAGTATCATTGAAAGCCTTGAAATCTTCCAAAGGAAAAGAGGTGTGTGAAGAATCAAGCTCCGATGATTCCGAGACTGAGAACTTCAATTTGCTGGTGAAGAAGTTTAGAAAATTCATGAGAAGAAAGAAAAATTCCCCCTACAAATTTAATAAAAAGACAAACAAGAAAGAGGAAGCAAGCACATCCTCCTTTAATTGCTTTGAATGTGGAAAACCGGGACACATGAAAGCTGAGTGTCCAAACCTCTTGAAGAAGCAACAAGAGGAGAAGAAAAGCAAGAGAAATGGAAAAGGGAAGAGAGCCTACATTGCTTGCGAAGATAATGACTCAAGCACAACAAGTGATGAATCTGAATGTGAGGAGAACAACTTGTGCTTGATGGCTGGAGCTGACCATGACACAATTGTAAGTAATTCTGACCTTGAATCCAATCCGGATTATGATCAACTCCAAGAAGCTTTTATACAAATTCATGAAGAAGCTGTCAAATTAGGAGCCTTAAATTCAAAGTTGAAAAACAAGCTGAAATGGTATGAAAATGCTTTAATTAAAGCTGAACAAGAGCTTGAGGATTTAAAGCGTGAGCATGAAAATCTTCAAACTATGTTTAACTTTAGTGAAGCTCATTGTGAAAAATCCACTTCCTCAAAAGATGTTTATGAACATTGCAAGACCGTTGAGAAAGAAAATGCTGATCAAAAATCCACTCTTGCAAAGTTCACTAATGGAAATACAAACTTAAACATTCTTTTGGGAAAACAAAGAAACACTTTTGATAGGAGTGGACTTGGTTTTAATCCAAGCATGAGCATGCCATTTAAGTCAAAGAAAGAAGCTTTTAAGAAAAATCAAAATTTTAGAAAATTTAAAAGCAATTTCTCTTGACAAACAACTTGTTTTTATTGCTGTAAAAAAGGCCATACAATTAGGAACTGCTATTCTAGAAAATATGGAGTTCCAAATGGAGAGATGGTTTGGGTTGAAAAGAGTCAAAGGCTGAGAACTAACCAACAAGGACCCTTCACATGCGTACCTAAATTTTTTCTTTGAATCTTTGTTGTAGGAATGCTTGAGGGCCAAAAATCTACTTTGGTATCTTGATAGTGGCTGCTCAAGGCATATGACTGGGGATCCTTCAAAATTCTCAAGTCTGAAATTGAAGAATGAAGGGTATGTTACCTATGGTGACAACAACAAAGGGAAAATTCTTGGCCATGACAATGTTGGTAATTCCTCCTCTCAAACATTGATTGAGAATGTATTGCTTGTTGATGGTTTGAAACATAATTTTCTGAGTATAAGTCAACTAAGTGATAAAGGTTTTAGAATTGAATTTGATAATACATGTTGCTTGATATGTGATAAAAAGACTAAAGAAATCAGATTCATAGGAAAAAGGATTAACAATATATACATGCTTGACTTAGAACACTCTATAGCAATTTCAAACACTAAGTGCTTAATAACTCAAGAAGAAAACATATGGCTTTGGCATAGGAGAGCTGCACATATTCATATGGACCATTTGAATAAGTTGAGTAGGAAAGAATTAGTGATTGGTTTACCTAAACTCAAGTTTGGAAATGACAAACTATGTGATGCTTGTCAAAAGGGCAAGCAAGTGAAGGCTAGCTTTAAAAGCAAAAATCATATTTCCACAACTAGACCTTTGTAATTAATTCACATGGATTTGTTTGGTCCTTCAAGAACCATGAGCTTCGGCGGAAACTACTATGGCTTAGTGATTGTTGATGACTACTCAAGATACACATGGGTTATGTTTCTTGCAAACAAAAATGATGCTTTTAATGCCTTTAGAAGATTTTCCAAGCTTGTTCAAAACGAGAAGTGTTCAAACATCACCTCTATAAGAAGTGATCATGGAGGTGAGTTTCAAAACATAATGTTTCAAAAATTCTGTGAGGAACATGGTATAAACCATAATTTCTCAGCACCTAGGACACCTCAACAAAATGGGGTTGTTGAGAGGAAAAATAGGTCCTTAGAAGAACTTGCTAGAACAATGTTGAATGAAACAAACTTGCCAAAATATTTTTGGGCTGATGCTATTAACACAACTTGTCATGTGTTAAACAAAGTTCTGATTCGGCCTATATTAAAGAAAACACCCTATGAAATTTACAATGGAAGGAAGCCTAACATTTCATACTTTAGAGTGTTTGGGTGTAAGTGCTATGTGCTGAATAATGGGAAAGAGCAACTTGGAAAGTTTGATGCAAAGGTTGATGAGGCAATCATTCTAGGATACTCTGCAAATAGTAAAGCTTATAGAATCTATAACAAGAGAACTCTAGCTGTAGAAGAATCTGTCCATGTGGTATTTGATGAGTCTAATAAACAAGAGACAAGGAAAACTGAAATTGAAGACTTAACTGAGTTGCTTGATCAATCCCTATTGCAGAATGAACCAAATGAAGAGCCTAAGGAGAGTGAATCACATGAGAAAGCAAAGGAAACATGTGAACAATTGCCCAAGGAATGGAAAACTTCTAGAGACTTATCAATAGATAACATAATTAGAAATATTGGTAAGGGAGTTTCAACTAGGAGCGCAATTAAAAATACTTGCAACACTATGGCATTTGTGTCACAAGTTGAACCTAAAAGCATTGATGAAGCACTAAAAGATGAACATTGGTTAATGGCAATGCAAGAGGAACTAAATTAGTTTGAAAGGAATGAAGTTTGGGATTTAGTGCCATTACCAAAAGATTATCCAATTATTGGAACCAAATGGGTTTTTAGAAATAAGCTTGATGAATCTGGGATAATTCTAAGAAATAAGGCAAGACTAGTGGCTAAGTGGTATAACCAAGAAGAGGGAATTGACTATGATGAGACTTTCGCCCCTATGGCAAGGATAGAGGCCATTAGATTGCTTCTTGCTTATTCCTCTATAAAGAATCTCAAGCTTTATCAAATGGATGTGAAAAGTGTTTTCCTCAATGGGTTGATACAAGAGGAAGTTTATGTTGAACAACCACCAGGCTTTGTGGACTATAAGAATCCTAATCATGTGTATAAGCTCAAAAAGGAACTCTATGGCTTGAAGCAAGCTCCAAGATCATGGTATGACAGGTTGAGCAAATTTTTGATTGAGAATGACTATGAAAGAGGAAAGGTGGATAATACATTGTTTGTCAAGAAATTTAAAAATGATACAATGTATGTACAAATATATGTGGATGATATTGTGTTTTGATCCACAAATACCTCTCTTTGTAAAGAATTTGCTAAAACCATGCAAGGTGAATTTGAAATGTCAATGATGGGAGAGCTTACATTCTTTTTGGGGTTGCAAATCAAACAAATGCATAATGGAATATTCATAAGTCAAAGCAAGTATTGCAATGAACTTCTGAAAAAGTTTGGTATGGAAGGGTGCAAGGAGGCAGCCACACCTATATCAAACAATTGCAATCTTGACTTAGATGAGAAAGGAATTGCTGTTGATAGTTCAAAGTATAGAGGTATAATTGGATCACTCTTGTACTTGACAGCAAGTAGGCCTGATATAATGTTTGTTGTGTGCCTATGTGCAAGATTTCAAGCTAATCCTAAAGAATCTCACATGAAGAGTGTAAAGAGAATTTTGAAGTACTTAAAAGGTACAACCAATGTGGGGTTGTGGTATCCAAAGGGAGTCTCACTAAGTCTGATAGGCTACTCAGATTCAGACTATGCTGGGTGTAGACTAGATAGAAAGAGCACAAGTGGAACTTGTCACTTACTAGGTAGTGCACTTGTTTCATGGCATAGCAAAAAGCAAGCTTGTGTTGCTTTGAGTACAACTGAGGCTGAATACATAGCTGCTGGAAGTTGTTGTGCTCAAATTCTTTGGATGAAACAACAATTAAGAGATTATGGAGTTGAGCTCAATAAAATTCCTTTGAGGTGTGACACTACTAGTGCAATAAATTTGACCAAGAATCCAATTTTGCACTCTAGAACAAAACATATTGAGATAAGACACCACTTTTTAAGAGATCATGTTCAAAGAAATGATTGTGTTGTAGAGTTTGTAGAAACTAGCAAACAATTAGCTGATATTTTTACAAAACCTCTACCAAGGGAATGATTCAACCAATTGAGAATTGAATTAGGGATAATCAATGAATCATGCTTGAATTGATTATGCTTTGAGAGTGATAGTTCGAGATGTTTAGAAGGGAGTATTCAAGTGGCAAATTAGACTTGGTGTAACTTGAGAGGTTAAAATTTCTGAGAAGCAAAACTTCTCTGGAATAATCGATTATCTTAAAATATAATCGATTATCTTAAGTAAACCCATGATAATAATCGATTATTTGGGTAATAATCGATTATCTGGAACATGAAAAATTCTAAGAGCCACTGGAATAATCGATTATTTGGGAATAATCGATTATCTGGCAAGAAGAATCTAAAGAGTCACTGTAATAATCAATTATCTTGGGAAATAATCGATTATCTGAGAAGTGAAATCTGAGAAGTCACTAGAATAATCGATTATTCTGAAAATAATCGATTATCTGGGCTGTGTTAGGAGACATTACTCTCTGTAATAATCGATTATATTGAAAATAATCGATTATCCATATCAGATTACGTTTTTAAAAGTTTTTGTTGATGCAAATAATCGATTATTTGCATAAATAATCGATTATCTGGGCGGTTTTTGAAATTCCTGAAGCGTTTGAACGGTTATCTACGCGCCAACTCTTAAAACCACCCATTACTCTTAAAACTACCCACTCAGAATTGCTAGGGCATAAAACATTTCTCACAACTTCTCTTCTCTCATTTTCTCTCATTTTCTCTCAACACACAAATCCTAACTCTCTCAAACCCTCTCAAATCTCTCATTTTCTTCATCTTCTTCAATACCCACAAATGGCATCTTCATCAAAGAGACCAAAGAAGCTTGAAGTGTGGGGGAGCAAATGTCCTCTACCCTCTGGGCAACTGATTTCAAAGTGGTTTCCAGATGAGAAGACTCAAGAATACTACTTTGAGTGGTACGCCGGGCGGAGAATCATTCCTGCGAAGACTCTTAAGCTTGAATGGTTTAAGAATGAGGGTTTCAGTTTCCCAACCCTTCTAGAGCACCAAGAACTGAGCAAGTTTTTGGAAATGGAGGGCCCTTATTATCCTGAGCTGATTAGGTTATTTCTCTGTTCTGCCACAAGCAATGAGGGCATCATGCAATCTGTGGTGAAAGGAAAAATAATTAAGTTGGACGGGCCAACGTTGAAGGCTGTTGCGGGGCTAAGCGGCACTAGACGGGAGAAACCCCAACCTTTCAATTTTGGGGATTTTGAAGAGCTGACTACCTTCCGGGACTGTCAAAGGAACCCGGTGAACACCAACTATGAGAAGTTCCTAGCGGGAGGTATGAAAAAGAATTCCCGTTTGATTTCTTTCATTATTGCCTGGATGTTAAAACCTCGGTTACATAATCATGCTCAAATGTCAAGGGATGACATTTTACTTATGCATGTTATTAAAAAGAAAATCAAAATTGATTGGGTATCGGTCGTCAATGACTGTATGTGGAAGGCTAGACGAAAGGAAGATGGCCCAATTCCTTATGCTCTTTTGTTGTCCAAGATTTTTGAAAATGCTGGTGTAGATTTAACAGGAGAAAGAAAAATTTTTTTACATACTTCGAACAAGATAGAGAAGTCTTCTTTGCATCATATGGGAATGCTTAAACAGGAAGACAAATGGGTGTTCAAAGGCGATGTACCCCCAACTCTTGAACCGGCAACTGATGAAGACGGTGTTCCGTCACACGATGAGGATCAGCCACCACAGGTGGAAGCTGAACCTGGCAGGGAGACTGAAGCGGAGCCAAAACTGTTTTCACCTTTTGAGCAAATCATGATAAACAAACTGGATGCGGTGATGGAAATGTCGAGAAGACATGAATCTTTGTTTTCTAGTATTCTTGACAGGTTTGATGAGCTTGATCATGAGGTGAAGCTGCTCAAGACTCACCTTGGCATACCGGAGGATGAAGATTGATCTTTGTTCTGTTTTTATGCTTAGTTTTAACTAGGATTTTCAATTCTATTGTTGAACAATTATTTTCAATATGGTTGTAATTGTCTAAGTTTGGAACAATTTTAATGTTTTTTTGTTATTGAACAATTTGAATTCTGATGAAATTTGGAGTTTGTTTTGCTGATTTGTTGATTTGGATTTGATATCATATTCTGTTTTGTTTGACAGATGCTATAATGCTCTGTTTTTGAGAGCTTGTGTGCATGTTCTAATTTGAAAAAATGGTATCTTATATGTAAACTGATTCATAATTGATTGATTCTTATAATACTCTATTTTGAGTATAAGTGCTAATTGTGATTTTCCTGATTGGTTTGAATTGAATGATTCTGACTTGGATATTGCTGGTCACAAAGATTGAATCTATGCATATGGCTTATAGTGTGAAACATTGCTTGACTTGTTTTTGATAATGCCAAAGGGGGAGAAAAGGTCGTGTGTGTATAGTTGTTGTTTTTGCAGGTATTGTGCTTGTGTGTGTGTATTGTGCAGGTTTTGTAGGTTGAAATTAAAGGCACAATGGTTGGAAAGGTTGAAGCACAATAGCTTGGATTGATATGATTTGAGTCTTGGGTTGTCATCATCAAAAAGGGGGAAATTGTTGAGCTTAGAGAAGCTTAAAGCTTAAAAGAGTTTTGATGATCACAAGATATGAGACAACAACAACAACAACAACAACTTGGAAGCACAAAAACAAAGTCAGAGAAAGTCAAGAAAATTCTATTAAATAGAGCTATGTAATAGAGTT
Source organism: Cajanus cajan (assembly GCF_000230855.2). NCBI lineage: Eukaryota > Viridiplantae > Streptophyta > Magnoliopsida > Fabales > Fabaceae > Cajanus > Cajanus cajan. Next base: position 14,243,504 of record NC_138522.1, on the reverse strand, counting down.
TAGAAAATAAAGTGTTTTGAATGAGATTTTATGTTGTGTATGCTGTGTGCATGAGCAAATCGATATCTAAGCTAAGTAGAGAGTATATGATGATGAGTTAAAAAGTTAGAAAGTTATTTTGAGACTTAAAACGAAGTTTTGAAAACTAACTCAAAATAATCGATTATCGTTAAATATAATCAATTATTCCAGCAACAGACAAAATGGGATGCCTTGCTGCAATAATCGATTATTTGCCAAAATAATCGATTATCCCAGGAATAACTCTCTGGAATAATCGATTATCCAGCAAAATAATTGATTATATTGTTCTTGGTTGGTTTCCAGAAAACCTAAAGAACAAAATAATCGATTATTCTTTAAAATAATCGATTATCTGGGTCTGAGACTTTTATAAATAGTTTGAACTTTGTGAAAATTCATACATGAATTAGAACTGATAATCAAATTGAGAAAAGCGTTTTTGTGGAGTCTTTGTGACTATCTTGGAGAGTTTTCTTTGTGAAATCCAAGAGTAAAAACGTTTGTGAAAAACTTTGTTAAGAGGATCATCATCATCATCATATTCTTGAAAGGGGAAGATTAAGATTTGCTTCTGAATTCCAGGTGAATTCGTTCCTTTATTCTGTGTGAATACTTGTAAATCTTGAGAAGGGTTTCTCAAGTGGTAAGGTTTCTTGTAGTGGGTTTCTACAAGGGGTGCTTTCTTGGGGTCAAGAAAGTGGTTATCTTTTGTGTTGAAGTATATGCATGTGTGTGCTTGTAAACCTTCTTCCTTGAGATAGTGGAACAAAATCTTGATCAGGTGTTGATTGAGGACTGGATGTAGGTCACATGTGGAGTGGCTGAACCAGTATAAAAGACTTGTGCAATCTTCTTCTACCTTATCTTTTACTTTGAGTAATTTCTTGGTTGAACATTAAAGAAGATAATTCTTGATTAACATGTGTGTGTGAATATTGATGGTTTAATCTGAATTAGAGCATTGCATTTCAACCTCATTGTTTTTTAATCAAGAAAGCATATTGCATTCATACTTTCATAACAAGTCTTTAAAGAAGCTTCATTTGAAAATTCAGTCTTAGAAAAGTTTAAGGGAAATAAAGATCCTAAATACTCTGAAAAATTTTAAAAGGTCATAGAATCCAATTCACCCCCCCTCTTGGATTGTGCCATTCTTTTCTAACACTATGAACTCTTCTAGGAGGTTGTTGATAATGATCTCCTAATGCTAGGCTATCATCATGCATTGACTCTCCTAGAGTGGAACTATTGGCGTATGAGCTATGTCTACTATGGTGTTTCTTTTTTTCTTTTTCCTTTAATAGACGAATTTTCTCCTCCATAAGAGCGATTTGAGCTTCTCTTTCAAATTTTTCTCTAATTCTTTGTTGTGATTCTTGCTCTTTCCATAGCTTTAGTGATCTTAATTCACGTGATAACTTGGCAAGATCATTGTTATCACTTGAATTGCTATCACTATGAGGAGTAGAAAATTCTTCCATTATAGGTGAAAGATTTCTTTTGATGAAAGAAGTTTGAAAAGCAATTTTTTATGCAAGGCTAAGACTAAGTACTTGGAGGATTAAGTATACAAATTGAACTTTGGAGGGAGGTGAGCTACTAAGAGCCACTTAAAAACCAAGCCTCTTCAAGTAAAAATTACTAATCCCCTTTGTAGTTAATCTCTACCAAATTCTTTTCAATGAATATTATTTTTGATGATTAATGTTCTATGATATGCTAGTCGTATGAAAGCAAATAAAACAATTGAGATTGCAACAATTTAAACTTCCTAAACGTGTCCTAGGTGAGAGCTTGAAAGATATCAAAGATCATTCAAGGACCACTCTCACAAAGTACTAGCAAAAATTAACACCTAAGGAGAGATGGTTGTGTACCAAAGACACACCCAAGACACTCCTTTAAATGGCCAATTACAAGAGTTATACAAGGCTAAACAGCAAATCAACAAGTGGCTGGAAGAAAAATTAAAAACAGCCACAAAGAATTAGTGAGGGATTAGTGACCAAATTTGTAACAAAATTTTCAAGTTAGTAAGGAAAAATTGGTCTCTAAATCCGTCACTAATGCTTATATTATTTTTTTTAAATTCAATTACAAATTCAAATTTGAATCTCCAAAGGTCTTCACTGCTGATCAAGTCCAGCAACCAACAATTTTCCAGCCACAAGTGTTTAGGTGTATGTTTGTGAGTATCCAAAACCGAGAGCCACCACTTTTCCTTCCTCCTCCTTTTCTTAGGCTTCTTTTGATGACCCTTGTAGAACTAGCTTCTAGGAAGATAGGCTAGGTCAAACATAGGTCACATTTGAATTCAAACAATGATAGTGGACAGCAAAGAGAAATTGAAAAAAATAAAGAAGACAAGAGTAGAGTAGAAGTACACAAGTTAGGTGACACAAGGTAAGAAATAGCTAGGACAAGAAAGAATCAACCTAAGAAAGGTTCTAAAATGGATTCACAAAACCAAAACACTCAAAGATATGTAAGCTGAAAATATGATGTAAGAATAAGCAATATGAATCCGAGAAGAAATCTTGTAACAAAGACTCCTTAATTGGCTTTTTCTTTTGAAAACTAGGTTTAACACTTTTTTTTTAATCACTTTGTTTTGAATTTTCTTTTGATCTTTCTTCTAATTTTTTTTTTTAATCTTAGGAGTTGCCTTTTTCTTTCACAAGTTAGGTAGCATATAGGTCTCGGTCACAATTAGGAAGCACTAAAAACCGGTTTCAATTTAGATGCCAAATGACAAGCAAATTAGGTTTAAATTCAAGGAACATGTGACATGCTTTTTATGCTTGCTAATTTGAATGGCACATGCACGGAATTTAGGCTCCAAATTCAAATTCAAAAGTGAGACACAAACACAATTTTCAGCACTCCTTTAAGCAAACAAGATCAAACACTCACGGATTTAGAAAAAAATTTTAAGACATTTTCAAATATTGGAAACCTAAAAATTTTCTAAGAAAACTACTAATGATCTAATAGTAGTTTATGAACTCAAAGTAAAACAAAACTTATGAGCTTATACCAATGACTATGGATCTCGGCCAAATCCAGAAAAATGATTTCAAGATTCAATTCAAAAAAAATCAAAATAGATCAACAAGCATAGCTAGGAAGGATGAACATAAAAGAACTACACAAACTTACTAGACATGGATTCAAAAATAACACAAAATGACTCAAGCATGTAATGACCGAATAAAATTTCAAATATGACTCAAAGAAAGCAAAACGTTCTTAGGCAGAAAATTTCCTAATAGGCAATAGAATGGAGCATGATTCATGGAAGCATATACTAATGAAGCATAAATGAATCATTCAAGCAATCAAGAAACTAGATCCATCAAATTTTAAGGCAAAAAATAGATCTAGGAAGGATGAAACTCTAACGTGACAAGAACTCAAAAATAATAAGAAAAATACAAGATGAACACAAGACAATTCTTGAACCACGGATCCACACTTCAAAGGACAAGAACAAGGACTTATCTCTTGAAGAAACTGGATGCTCTTGATACCACTTGATGAGATTCCTCTTGGAAATCTCAAGAACACTTCAAGCCTTCACGGAAATCCTTGGAAGAACTTCAAGGATGGAGACTCCACAAGGCCTCAATGTGACCTAAGCTTGCATGAAGCTAAGTCCGGAGAAGAACTAAGGGTCCTAGCTCTACAAGGAGAAGCACTCAAGAAGGGTAGAGTCTAGGATCAAAGGTGACTTCGGAGGAGATGAATTCAAGGAGAGAAAACTCATCAAATATATCCAAAGTGTCTACAATATCCGGCCATAGGTATACTTATAGAATTAGGAAGTGTGTGTGACTAGATAGGATTAACCTAAGGTTAAGTTAAACCATGGTATGGTTTAACTAACCTTAGGCGCCAAAATTTGAATTCAAATATTCAAATTTTGGGAGCCAAATCTGGTCACCCCATGTGCCACTCCATTTGCATGTGATTTACCTCGCATTTAGGAGTAATTTTCAGACACCCCATGTGCATGAGTGCACATGGCCAAAATGCTCACTAAATGTAAGGCTAATTACATGTAAATTAAAATGCACATGTACTCCTAATTAACCCTAAATTCAAATGACCATGAAATTAAATTCCTAAACTACTTGGCCAAAATACAAGGCCTAAAAGAAATACAAGGCTCTAAGGCCCAAACCTATACTACCAAATATAAAAACAACAAGATAGGCCCATGTAAAACTCCACTTTGGACCATCCAAGCCCATTGGGCCTATTGGGCCTTGACTAGCCCAAGTCTTCATGTGTAGCCTATTCCTCTTGAATCTTTTAGAATGTCCCCTCTTGCCTTCATAACCATGATTCCATCAAGTCGTGGTTCAGGAGCACGCACAGACCAACCCTCTAGCTCTCAGCAAAATTTCGGCGGCGCAGTGCAGGCCGAGGTAAGCCAGGAAACAAGGTCAGCCCCCTTGCGGGGAGTCATCAACACAATTGCAGGTGGCTTCACAGGGGGAGGCTCTAGCAGCTCGGCGCGAAAATGACATTTGCGCAGCATCAACAATGTCCACTCCGCTACCTCGACCTCGCATCAAAGCTCGCCGCTGATCACCTTCACTGACGACGACTACGTTGGCGTCAGCCCCAACCAGGATGATCCAATGGTCATCGCCGTGGAGGTCGCCAATTGGGAGGTCCACTAGACGTTGATTGACCAAGGGAGCTCGGCTGACATCCTGTATTGGCCGACATTCCACAGGTTAGATATCCCTCACTCTCTTATCCAACCTCACACAGAGCCCCTAGTCGGTTTCACAGGAGAGCGAGTACACACTCGAGGATATATGGACCTGCTGACAACCTTCGAAACATCTCCCGCCACAAAGAGGATTATGGTCCGATACCTCCTTGTAGAAGCCAACACGTCCTACAACATCATTATTGGAAGGCCGACGCTGAACCAACTCGGAGCAGTGGTATCTACCCCACATCTCACCATGAAGTTCCCAAGGAATGATGGCAAGATCATCTCTGACAAGGCAAACCAGAAGACGGCTCGGCAGTGCTACGTTGAAAGTCTGAAAGTTTCTCCTTCCGACGAGCGTTGCCAGAGCGATCCCCCCACAGTGGCTCACATCACCCACGTGGACATCACTGACCTCGACCTGAGGTCTGACTCCCATGATGAACGACCGAGCCCTATCGACGACCTCGATGAATTACAAATCGGGAAGCTTCCTGGGCAGTGTACCAAAATCAGCAGGCAGTTGAACCCAGAGTTACGGTAATAGCTCAAAGCTGAAATCTCCAAGAACGCCGACCTCTTTGCATGGTCCAACACCGACATGCCAGGTATAGATGCTAACTTCATCTGTCACAGGTTGGCAATCCACAAGGAGACAAGGCCAGTGGCCTAGAGGAAAAGGAAGGTCGGCGGTGAAAGGCGGGAGGCCATCATCGTCGAGACGCAAAAGTTATTGAACACCGGCTTCATCCGTGAGGTCAGATACACCACGTGGCTGGCAAACGTGGTATTGGTAAAAAAGAGCTCGGGGAGGTAGCGTATGTGCGTCGACTACACCGACCTGAACAAAGCATGCCCCAAGGACTCGTACCCCTTGCCGAGCATCGACAAGCTGGTTGATGGAGCATCCGGGCACGCCCTGCTCAATTTCCTTGACGCTTACTCCGGGTACAACCAGATCATGATGTACCCACCAGACGAGGTGCACACATCATTCATCACCGATCATGCCAATTACTGCTACAGAGTGATGCCCTTCGGTCTCCAAAATGCAGGGGCCACCTACCAGCGGCTGATGGACAAGGTTTTCCACCAGCAGATCAGACGGAACATGGAGGTCTACGTCGATGACATGGTGGTCAAAACCACCTCAGCCGAAGCTCATGTTGCCGACCTGGCCGAGGTGTTCAGCCAGATCAGGAAGCACAACATGCGCCTCAACCTAGAAAAGTGCGTCTTCGGCGTCCAGGGAGGTAAGTTCCTCGGATTCATGATCACTAACAGGGGGATCGAGGCCAACCCGGAGAAGTGCAAAGCCATCATCCAGATGCAGAGCCCTCAAACTGTGAAGGAAGTCCAACGCTTGGCAGGAAGGTTGGTCTCCTTGTCCCGTTTTATCCCTAAGCTGGCAGAGAAAGCGGGACCCATCTTCACCCTGCTACGTAAGCCGCAAAATTTTGAATGGACAGACCGGTGCGAAGAGGCTTTCAAAAGCTTCAAAACCTTCCTCACAACCCCGCCAATCCTACAGAGGCCGGATCACAAAGCCGAACTCCTCCTTTACTTGGCCGTAGCAGAAAGTGCCATCAGCGCAGTTATAGTACAAGAGCACCAGAAAGTGCAGACACCAATCTACTTCATCAGCCGAGTACTCCAAGACACAGAGAAATGGTACCAGATGATCGAGAAGCTGGCACTGGCACTTGTTGCAGCAACTCGGCATCTCCGACCTTACTTCCAGAGCCACCAAGTGGTCCTCAAGATCGACTACCCCATCAAGCAAATCCTGAGAAAGCCAGAGCTCGCCGGACGGATGATAGCATGGTTAGTCGAGTTGTTTGCGTTTGGCATCCAGTATGAAAGTCGCGGGGCTCTGAAATCTCAATGCTTGGCCGACTTCGTAGCTGACCTAATGCCAACCTCGGCTGATGAACCATAGGTATGGACTTTGCATGTTGATGGGTCTTCCAACTCTAAGGGTGGTGGTGCAGGAATCATCTTGGAAGGACCGAATCAGGTCACTTTGGAGCAATCCCTCAAGTTCAGCTTCAAGGTAACCAATAACCAGGCAGAATATGAGGCGCTTCTCGCGGGGCTAAGGCTGGCTCGCGATCTCGGGGCACGAAGATTTAGTTGCAACAGCGACTCAAAACTCATGGTAGAGCAGCTCAGCGGGACATACCAGGCCAAGGATACTCTCCTACAACGGTATTTCCATATGGCATCACAACAGATCTCATCCTTCGACGAGTTCACTATACATCATGTACCGCGAGAACAAAACACCAGGGCTAACCTCCTATCAAAACTCGCTAGCACCAAACGCCCTGGACAATATCGGACCATCATCCAGGAAACCTTGCATTCACCCAGCCTAGACGACAAGGTCGTCAACACCAGCAACAGTGAAGACCAGGGATGGATGACAGGCATCTGGAACTACTTGAAGGAAAGAACTTTACCCGAGGATAAAGATGAAGCTCGAAAGATGAGGGTCAGGTCGGCTAAATTCGTAATTGTTGGCGACGAACTATTCAGGCGTGGCATCTCCACCCCACTGCTCAAATGCTTGACTGCACCTCAAACGGCCTATGTCGTCGAAGAGATCCACCGAGGTATATGTTGCATGCATTCCGGGGCACGCTCAATGGCGACCAGGGTACTCCGAGCTGGATACTACTGGCCCACTTTGAAGTCCGATTGCCAAGCCTACGTACAAAGATGCAAGGAGTGCCAACAGTTCGGCAACACGCATCGACAACCACCCGAAACTCTCCACCAGATGATGTCGCTGTGGCCTTTCGCCCAGTGGGGAATAGACATCCTAGGACCATTCCCCCCAGCAAAGGGTCAGCTCAAATTGCTCCTGGTGGCAATCGACTACTTCACCAAGTGGATCGAGGCATGTCCACTTGCTAAGATCATCACTGAGAATATACGGAAGTTCACCTAGAAGAGCATCATATGCAGGTTCGGAATCCCCCATTCCCTTGTTACTGATAACGGCTGACAGTTCATTGCGTAGAGCTTCGAGAACTTCCTTCGGGAACTCGAAATCAAGCAACTCCCGACCTCAATGGAACATCTGCAAACTAATGGTCAAGCCGAAGCTGCAAACAAGGTGATACTCCGAGAACTCAAAAAGTGGCTCGGGAATGCCAAGGGGCAATGGGTTGACGAACTTCCCAGTATCCTCTAGGCATACCATTTCACCCCCCAGTCAACAATGCAAGAAACGCCTTACACACTGACTTACGAAGCTAACGCAATGATCCCAATGGAAATCGGAGAGACATCTCACCGACGCCAGGTCTTCAACAGTGAGCAGAACTCTCAAGAGTTAGCAGCTGACCTCGACTTGATTGACGATCTCAAAGACGAAGCTCGGATTCATGAAGAAGCTTGCAAACTCTGAGCTTCCAGAAGATACAATACGCGAGTGCGACCTCGCTCTTTCCGAGTTGGCGACCTGGTATGGCGACTGTTGGGCGAAGCACGGAGAGATGCATCAGACAGAAAGCTTGCACCCAACTGGGGTGGCCCATTCCGAGTTGTAGAAGACTTGGAAAATGGGGCATACAGGCTAGTAGAACTCAGCGACAAAGTTATCTCGCGGACTTGGAACGCCACACACCTTAAATTCTATTTCAGCTAAACCTGTAAGAATGAGTTGTGCACTCTTTTCCCGCCTCAGTTTTTTGTCCCAAAATATAGAAAAATGGGTTTTGGCTGAGAGGGTTTTTAACGAGGCACATATATACAATCAATAAAATAACTCATTCTTTTCCATTCATATTCTCTTAATTTTGCATCATTTCACCATGAGACGCTTTATGCTAAACCGAGGTCGAGTTTGAACCTTAACGCGATTTATTTTACTTTACGCCGAGGTCGAGTTCGAACCTTGGTCCGACTTATCTCGCTCTTAGTCAAGGTCGAGTACGAACCTTGATACGTTTTGCTTTACTTAAATACAAGGTCGAGTTCGTACCTTAATACGTTCTGCTTAAATCCGAGGTCGAGTTCGAATCTTGATATAATTCATATTACTATGAATTCAAGGTCGAGTTTGAACCTTTGTATGATTCATTCTACTCTAGTCCGAGGTCGAGTTCGAACCTTAGTATGATCCATTCAAGGTCGAGTTCGAACCTCGGTATGATCCATTCAAGGTCAAGTTCGAACCTCCATACGATTCATTTTACTTCAAGTTGAGGTCGAATTCGAACCTCGGCAGGATTACTCTAATCTAAGGTCGAGTTCGAACCTCACCGCGAAATATCTCGCTTTCACCCAAGGTTGAATTCGAACCCTGGTACAAATCATCTTGCCCTACGCCGAATCCGAGCTCTAAAGCGCAAAATACAAAGCAAATTACGAACGTGTTTTAGAACAACACAAACAAGAGAAAACTAAGCCTACAGCGCGAACGCAAAACCAAAGGTCCAAATAAACTCATCAAAAGCGCAAGTCAAAAAGCTCAAAGAAAATGATATATACAGAGCAAGTTCGTAGGTTCAAAGCATGAATCCAAACAACAATAAATAGAGCAAAATGAACTAAACTATTACAAAGATGGCCTAGGTGGAGGCATTGTCGCTCGAGCTATCTTGAAGGTCGTCCTCCTTCCACCAGTTTCCCAAAGCGTACCTCTTTCTCCACATGCATAGCGGAGAGGTCGAACCCCGGTGCAAGTAACCTCGCCTGGAGAGCTGCCTTAAGGAATCCCCTCTTATGCTCAACCACGACAGCTCGCTTAGTCTCCTCAAGCTTCTTCTCCAGCCTTGCCTTCTCCGCAGCCATCTTCGCAAGGTCCACCCTCAGAGCGGCGACCTCCTCCTCTTTCCCACCAAGAAGCACCTCATCACAAACGCGCTTCTCGGCCGCCGTCACCAACTCGGCCTTTAGAGAGGTCTCCTCGTCTTCAAGGAATGCACCCGACTCCGAGAAGAATTGGCGAGCTCCTGCAGCTCACTAACTTGGGCAGCGTGAGTCTCATTGGACCTTAGAGCAATCTCTAAGGACTTCCAAACTCTCTCCAGCTCCCTCCTGGTGGCTTGAAGCTCGGTCTCATTTTGCAACTTCGCATCCCCGAGAGCGCCCGCCAAGGCCCGGTTTTCCTCCGTCAAGGCCTTGTTCTCTTCCTTTAAAGGCTGGACTTGGCCCTTCAGCTTCGCCAGGTCCTCCTGCTGCTTGGACCACTTGTGCTTCCAGTGATCCACGATGGCAATGGACCTCTGCAGGAAGACCTCGGCAGAATCAAGGCCTTCCACTGGCCCGGCCGTCTCGATCATGGCTTGATCGGCCGAACTCAGCGACTCCTTGGAGAAGAACTTCTCCGAATTCAGCCTCGTACTCCATAGAGAACTTATATCCTCCAAAGCGCTAACATGATCCAGCCGCACTCGAGAACGATCCTTCCCAAAGCGATGAGCGAGGTACTGGCTTCTGGGGCACTCCTTCGACGAGCCAGACGGTGGCGCTGAGGTTGCGGGAGTAGGTGTCGGGACCTCAGAGCTTGGCCCCTTTCCACGATTATTGGCGGAGGCAGAGGCAGGCGCCCCTTGCTCAGCAACGGGGGCACCCACCCCTGGTGCCTCCAGTCCCGGGGCCGCCTGGACCTCGGCAGCGTTCCCCGCCTACAAAAGACAAAAGCAAGTCACCAACCTCGGCGGCCTGAGCAACCTGCTCGGCGGCCTGAGCGATCTCCTCGGCGGCCACCTGGGGAGCTCCCTCGGGCGGAGGACTCCCAGTGAGATCAACTACGTCGGTGTCGGCAGCTTTGGAGGTCACCTCTTTAGCACTTAGAGGGGCAGAGGTCCCCCCGACCTCTTTCTCTCCCCTGTTTCTTTTTCGGCGGGTCTCCAGGGGGCCACTCCTCTTGAGGCTCTGGAACTTCAATTTCGGCGACGTTGTAGCAGTGCTTCAACTCACGCCACTTTTTCCTGCCCATTATGCCTGCAAACACAAGAAATCAAATACATCAGTAACAGAAATCCTTACAAACCCTAACACCTGAAAAGGATAAGATACTCACTCTCTAGACCCCTCTCCTTGTACGCCGAATTAGAAAGCGACAGGACGAGCTTGCAATCTAAAGGACGAGGGAGCGCTTCAAAGTTTGCAATAGCAGCGGACTCTGAAGCTGACAACTGCAAATTTCCCACCCTGTGAAATCTAGCCAGGGCTGGCCGCCAATAGAAGGGGAACTTCGGCAACCCTCCGAAATAGAATATCTCATCCTCCAACGAGTTGACATCCACAAGCGCCACCCAGAAGAACTCTTGTTTAAAATTTTTATACGACTGGGAGTAAAGGGAAAATAGACCCCCATCCTTACTCCCACTCAGGGACATCAAGCCATAAGGAGGAACACCCATTTTTAACTGGTAAAAATGGAGAAAAACGGGCAAAGACACCTCTATCCCCAAGGCCGAACACAGGACTTGAAAAGCCCGCAAAAAACCCCAACTGTTGGGGTGCAACTGACAAGGTGCCGAGTTGATAAAATTCAGAAAATCACACTCAAATTGTGAAAAAGGAAGACACACGCCTAAATCCCTAAAAAGACATTGGTACACATAAAAGAAAGAAGGGTCTAAAGGACCCCCCATATAGACACGCTCATCGGGCCGACAAGGCTCGAGCCAGATGAACTTGGAGACGGAAGAGTCACAGATCCTATGCGATTTTCGCATCGCATTGATCTCCATGAACGACCTAAACACACTCTGGAACTCCCCCACGTCACCCCTGACTCGGTCGTAGCCAGGAATGCTGGGGATGGGCTCCTTAGGTTGGTTCTCCGCCTTTTTCTTTTCGGCGGCGGCCGTCCCGGTAGCCACCGTCTTGCCGTGCGCCTTGCCCTTGCCCTTGGGAGGCGCAGAAAAAGCGGCACCACTATTACCAGCCATTAAGAAGGAAAGAAGATTTGAGAAGAAGGAGAAGATAAGGAAGTCGAAGTACCTGGTACTCCTTTGACAAAGAAAAGAACAGAGACAGAGAAAGCAAGGACGGAGATGGCGGAAGCTAAGGAGCAGAAACCGGCGTGCACATGAAGCCAAAGAAAGAAAGAAAATGAGAAAGAGTAAAGTGGATGGGAAGAGGCGCGAGGGAAAGAAAAAGGTTTTCCCCAAAATTCAAACGAACACAACACGTGTCAGCCAGGGGGCATAACTAACGACGCACTTAATGAGCCCCATTATGACAAACACGACCATCATTACATAACCGTCACTTCCCATTAACATGCCGCTTGCGCATTCTCAAGAACGAGGCAACAGTTATGACACATGGCATATTTACAGAAAGACGTACGCGAAGGGTCACGGCCCCTTGTCGAGCTCGGTCTCAACACCTCGACCCACGGTCTTCGGAGCTCGGGGGGCTAGTGTACTATCCATACCGTTACACCGAGCTCGAGCTCAGCATCTCAGGGCGAAGCGACCTCGGGCACGCGCTAGGTGACGCCAGCTCGACATCCAAAGAAGATCGTAACTGATCTCAGGCCCAAGGCCCAACGAAACCCTAATTCACACTAAGGTACGTGCATTACTTATACGAGACTCATATTCCCACAAACCCTAACTTTAGCATCAGAGTCTCTTTTGCAGGTACCACCCCCATCTTGGAGCATCAAACGTACCAGTGAAGGAGGCTCGCCGATCTTACCCAGCAGATCATCCCTTACGACCGATCTCTGGTAAGAACATCAATAATCTTCGTGTCAGAGCTCTCCAAACTTTCCTTCGTATACCTTTTCAACTTGTTGTAAGGTATATATGAGAGATATGTAACTTTCGAAGTCGTGATGTGCATGTAAGTATGAAGCAAGTACATGCGAGCAAGGGATATAAATTTTTCAAAACTTGCCACAATCACACCACATCTCATCTAGCCTTATTGTAAAAATTTATAATATACTTTTACAGATTTTATAATATTTATTTTAAATATTATTATATATATAATACAAAAAATTAAAATGAAAAAAAAGGTTGACCGGAAATCGGTTCCCCAAAAACCGAATTCCAACAGCCACGGTAGCCACCAGAAACCACTATAATAGGTTGGAATTCTGCTCCCTGATAACCGAATTCTGACCTACTACACTAAACAAGTATAATTTTGTAAATATAGTATGGGGTTTATTTTTGTAATTTTTTTTTATAAAAATTCTAAAATAGTAAAAAATTCCTCCAATCTTCTTTATACGAAATCGTTACTTCCCACACCTTTACTAAACTAACCTTCCAACTAACTTGACTACCCCAACTTTTTCAAGGCTCTAAGGAATGAGCTTTTAGATTTAACATATGCAAAGTTGAAGTATTAAGGATCGTTGTCATTCTTAAATACATTGGCTTATAAAAAGCATATTTTCACATTTCATGGCATATAACTTATCATAAAAATCATTTCACCAAGAAAAATGCTAGCATGTAACTTACTATGAAATTTTTGCTAAACCTTCCGAATATGCCTCATAATAATTTTCCACATATAATGTATTTAATTATAAAACATGACTTTTTTTATAAGTGAAAATTAGACTCGGTACTAAGAGAATTTATAATACTCATTTATCATGCTTAATTAACTAAGCTAAACTCTTTTTTTTTATTTATAAAACTTAACTTAGTCCTGTTTGAAAAAGTTTATGAATAACTTATTTATATTTATCTTATACAATAAGTGTTTATGAGAGTATTTGAAAAGATTTATAAAATATTGTATGAGTAACCAATAAAATATTTTAAGCATATTTTGTTTAGTTGTCAAATATAACTTATTACTTAATTTATGTGAAAATTTATTGAAAAATACTCATGTTCAAACTAGTCACCAACATAAATTGATTTTTTTTCTTCATTATTTCATTAAAAACCAATTTATAGTCATTACTCCCTCTAAAAGTTTTCATTTTTCCCTCTAAAAGTTTTTGTTCCTTTTTATTTTATTTTCTCATCCCCTCCAAAAGTATTTATTTTTATTTTTAACATTATTATGATATATAATATCATTTTTAAAAATTATTTAGATACTTTTTAAATTTTTATTTTATTTTTAATCAAGATTTAATTTATAATTTTTTAATTTTAAAATGAAACAAAGTATTTAAATATAATGCATCCAAATATTTTAAAATCATATAAATGTTTGTTAACATATATATTCAAATATAACAACTTATTAAATTTTAAACACTTATAACATAAATTCCTATTATAAAAGGATTTATTAAATAAGATTATAATTAAAATTATTTATCCAAAAATTTCCTTAGTCTTATAAAACTTATACTTAAAAAACCCCCTTCTTATAAGTTTTTTTTTTTTTTAATTTGCCATCATATCTTTTTAATATTGAATGTGTAACAGGATGTGCATAAGATAGGAAAGAAAATCAGAACTTGTGCCTCACTTCTACTTAAACTTATGCAACAACTCCTCTCCCCCCTTGTCCTTATATATATATATATATATATATATATATATATTATTTATTTATTGCTTTAAGGTTAATGGCAGGCTTGAAGGTATTAGGGTGGATCAAGGTAGTGTTTAGGGGTTGGTCTGAAATATTTCAGAGCTCTACTTTTGAGTTTAAGAAGCCCAAAACATAAGGTATATCCTTCCCTTGCTGGACCAATCAAATTTGGTCAACCCACATAGAACTAAATAGTAAATAATATACTTTGCTATATTACTATATATAAACTTATATTAAGATTATTTTTTTTACATCTATATTAAGATTATTTTTAAAATACGACATACAACTTATTCTATTTCATTAATTAAACATTATATTATCATACGTTATTTAATTAAGCAATCTGAATCTATTAAATGAATTTAATTCATTTAAACGTTCAAATCGACTAAAAACAAGCTAATTCATAATGCTTAAATCACAAAAGTTTGTGATGGTAGTGACTCTAATACCACGTACAGACACAGCTACGTACGTGTTAGTGCCCACACACACAAAGAAAAAGAGAGAAAGGAAGAAGGAGTGGACACACCTGAAGTAGAATTTGTATCATCCATGATAAAGCCATGCTAGTGTAACGTTCCAAGTCAATTAATTCTGGAAAACCAAGAGTATTTAATCATGCTTCCTTGTAGAAGTCAATACTCTCAAATGCCCATAGGTCTCTTTTGCTATAAAAGGACTCTGGGTGCTGGTATCTTTCGGATGGCAAGTGAGTTCGCGAAGGAAGCTCAAGCAAATATTTCAACTGCCTACAATCCTGTAAATTTAAATAGTACAGCTTCCATAGCTTCTTGAGGCTTGGCAGTGTGGCAAAATTGTTTTCCATTAAACATACAATCGGTCGCTAAATTGCAAAAATCGGTCGTTATTTACCTTAGCGACCAAATTTAATCAGTTGCTAAAACCCTGGTTGCTAAGCTATTTAGCGACTGAAAAATTTTCGGTCGCTATTTAACGATCGAAAATTTTGGTCGCTAATTCGGTCGCTATTTAGTAATCGAAAATTTCGGTCGCTAAATGGTTGAAATGATTTTGGTCGATGAAGTGTATGAGACCAAATTAGTGACCGAATAAATCGGTCGCTAAATCGGTCGCAAAATATTTATTTTTTATTTTATTAAATTTTATAGACGTCGCAAATTTGGTCCCTATGAACCACTCATATTTGGCCTCTTGAGGATTTTATTTCACAATACTTAAGTTTTTAGCATGTTATGTCCTTATTTACACAATTTTTGGAAACTTCCCAGAAGCTCACTCATCCCTACATTATTCCAAGTCAAGCACGTTTAACTGTGAAGTTCTTATGAGATATGCTACTACTCTCATGGAATGTTCTAGGTCAAGATTGCTGTCAAGTTCTTTTAGCTCGGTATCACTAAGGGTTCTTCGGCGGTGATCTCCAATACCGGAACAGCTACCGAAAAGCAAATGCATGTTAACGTTGTTAGTATAAGTAGTACAAATTAATTCATTTAAATCATTTTGGTATATCCAGACCGTTATAAATATATAATAATTATATTACTAATGATAATAATTATATTATATTTAATTAATCTTTATTTATACATATACTTACTTTTATAATTAACAATCTACTTATTTCTACTTAAAATTAATTTTATGATACAATTTAAATTATTTATTATAAATTTAAAAGTTTAAGTAATAATTTATATATTTTAAAATGAGAAGGATTATAATAACACTGGTATAACTTTTATACTAAGTATTACACCGCTCAATAAATTTATATTAAATGTGAATTTTGTAAATCTAACTGATAAGGGAAAAGTCTTGTTCTATTTTCACTTATTATCAATTTCACTCTTATGTGTTCACTAAATCATTAAATTAGAGATATAGTACACTAAATTAGAAAATATTTTAGTTTAATTTTTTGAACTATTATATAGTTTAGTTTAGTTTAGGAACTACTTTTATAATTTAGTTTACTTATCAAATAGTTTAGTTTAGTTCAACCATTTGGACACCCCTATTGTTAAGAACCTTAAAAGATAAATAGAAATTTGATAATAAAAAACAAAGAAAATGTACGATTCTAGTGATCAACTAAGAATAGGAGAAAGAAACCTCCTCGAAGGATTTCCCTTTTCCGTTAGTGCAAAAAAGGGCTACTACGTCACCTAATTTACGTCGAAAACTAGAAAATCCGACGTTGTAAAAATGCGGTGGCAGCTTCGTAAATATAGAGAGACTAATTTACGTCGGACCCCCCTTGTCCGACGTAAATGTCCCCCTAAAATGCCAACGTTCCATTTCTCATTCTCGCGCGTCCCATTGTTTACGAAAATTATTACTTCTTCTCTTATTCTCTAAGTCTCCAAGTGCCTTTGTTTCCACATTGCACGTTTCTAAGTCTCTAAGAGTCTGCACATTACACGTTTGAGGTTAGTTTCTTGTCTACGCAAATTTTTTATTTATTTTCTGTTATTTGTTTATCTGGAACAGGCCGTTCTGCAAGCAGTACGGGCCGTTCTACAAGCAGTACGGGCCGTTCTACAAATAGAACAGGCCGTTCTGCTTAAATTTTGTTTTGTAAATTGTTGATCTGGAACGGCCCGTTCCGATTTCAGTACAGGCCGTTCTAGATACATTAAAGATGGATTTTTTTAGACATTGACCTTTAGTTTACCCCGACAACCAGGAAATGACATAGATTGAAAAAAGCATTCAATCTACACTGACACAAATATTATACCAACTTACCTCTTCCTCGAACAATCAACTCAAATTCCAGTGGCACAACACAACCCCAAGTTGTTGCTACAAAAATCGACACTCAATACGATCGAACTGAAACATTCAATGTGCAAACAAAATGACATTGCTGTGTATAAATAACCTCCTCGCAACGGTCATATTTTTTAAAATTCAAAAAGTGATGCATCCACGTGCAGGAGCAATCTACGTCATGGGTGGCACATATTTTCGTACAAACTTTCTACTTCTTTGAATGGCTTCTCCCTTATTTTCCCTTATTATCAAATCCATCCCTTCTAACTAATTGTCGCAGTGCCAATAACTGATTTCCCTTCCCATTCTCCTAAATCCTAATAGATATACTATTCCTACCGTAAAACTAATGCAACAATTAGGATACATGATACAAGTCTTTAATGCATGTTAACAATAAGCTGATCCATGCAGGATATGGCAACAATGATGTCCAACATGGTAACACTAGCTAGTTGACAATACATTAAGCACTCTAAAACAATCATTTTATTACATCAAGTTAGAATACCAGGAGCTAAATAGTTGTTCATTTAGAAGCAGATGCTTATATGGAATGTAATTGCACTATTAGAAGATATTGTTGAAAATAACAAAATATCTTGGGGGTTTATCAACAGAATATCTTAGCGATTTATCATTATCTTTTTATTTTTTATTTTTATCTTTAATCATTAAGTCATAATTTTCTCATTTTGATATATTTGTTTTCTCTAAAAAAAAACATGATTAGAGAATGTAATGTGTGTGAAAAACTATTATTAATGAAAGTTCTTTTTTAAGTGAAGTTTTACAAAAGAAAAAAAAAATTAAGAGATAAAACTTACAAATTTACTTAGATCAATAACTTCAACAATATATAAAAGGTTAAAATCAAATTACAGACAAAATTATACCTGAAAAACAAACAAATAGAGGGAAAAATGTGTGAGATATTAACCTTAACAGAGGAACCTCTAGTATTTGTTGAGACCTTAACTAAGACAATGTTTGCTTCGGTCATTGCAACATCTTGATCAGTGGCACTAGCTGGGCCTTTTTCCTTTGAAGACGTCTGGTCAGAAATATATTCCAAAGCTACAGCTATATTTTGCAGAAGCCAGTCACGAACTTGTGCAGTAGGAGTAGGAACTACAGGCATATCAGGGTCTGAGTTTGCAAAAAAAAAAACCGGAGAAAATTGACTAAAAGAGTTTGCACTTGTTACTATTCCTTTATCCGTATTAGTTTTTGTCATCTTTGATAACTCTATTTATTTCATTTTCCAAAATTGAATATATTTTAAAATTTGAGCTTAGACTTAATTCAACCTAATAAAATTAATTTGTAATGTGCTATCAAGTTTTATAAGTTCTATATAAATCATTTCAACTTATAATATCTAATTCCTCTTTTATTCTAAGTAGACTTGTTATCACTCGTCTCTGTTGCATTTCAAAAGTACCCAAGATGTTAAAAATAATTAATAGAATAAAGCAACCATATTTATTGTTCTTTGCAAGTTGATATAAGATGAATAATTACTGAAAAAGTAAATCATGCAATAGAATTAAAGTTGCCTAAGATATGTTACACATTTATAACAAAACGCAAGCTCTAAAATAGCATGTTGGGTAAGGATAAACATCTACGATCGATAACATAATATAAAAGCTATGAAAGATAGCATCTTGGACTATGAAATAATACAGAATAAATTTTGACTAAAGAACTTTAAAGGCTCCAAAAAAATAAGTACAGATCAAACATCCTAGGGAAGAGAAGAATATGTAGAAGGAAAATAAACCAAGAGGTTAGAAATTTTATATCCTAGACCCCCCTTTCATCAAAATTTAATTAAATTTCAGTTCATGTACAATGGGCTTATGCATTATTCACACTTAGTTGCTTCAAACCCAAATGACTATTAAATTAAGGAAATAATTAAAAATTAAAATCATTCATGAAACAACACCTAGAAACTTCAACTTTTGGATTGATTTGGCAGCTCATATTCAAAATCATTAAACCCAGATATAATCTTAAGATTTCAAATACGCAAACAATTTAGCATTGAATGGTCTCATTATAACGCCTTTGATGCAAGTTATACTATCAAAGATAGCTTGAACTCGTATAGTTTAAAATGTATTCCAACTGAAATTGTATGGCAACAAAGAAAAAATGATCCCAAAAAAGATTATTAACCTTGACATGGCATTTATGTGTGAGGCATAGCACCACGGCCCAACACAGGTGAAGCCTTTTCTAACTGATTTTAACCACTGCAAAAGTCAGCTAGGTTAATAAAAGCTAATTAAAAGTATATTCATCATAAAGGGAAAAATAATATGATTAATCAATTAGTTAGACCTAAATTATGTCAAAATAAAATTGAATTTTCATTTAGCATTAATTTTAGGGGAATAAGAAAAGGTACGAATATTAGCAATCTAAATTAGTAACATTTAAACATACTAATGGTTACTAAAGTCAATATGCTGTTACACATTAACCACTACATGAACATTGTTAACCAGTTAATTATATCTAAACTAGAAAATACTAGCAAGTCTAAATTAGTTAAATTTAACCATACCAATGGTTAATAAAGTCAATATGTTGTTATACATTGACAGTTACATGAACATCATTAACCAGTTAATTATAATCTAAATTTTTTTTCCAATAACTTCTTCATTGTAAATTTCCTTTTAGTTTGTGTGAATCAAACCCTACGACCACCAAAAAAAAAAACTAACATGCCCGCACATATTTGAATCAAACCTAAGACCTCTGCCAACCCACCACCACCAAAAAAAACTTTGCTTAAACCATCGACCTTTGCACCAAACGAAGAAAATATATATACAGATAGTAGCACCAGAGATAAACTAGAATATACTGATTCTGCATAATAACCAAGAGTTAATTATCATTCAGCAACTGGAGGAAAAAAACATAGAAAAAATTGTTGGGAAAGAAAGCAGAAACATGTTAATAAAACCAGCCATTTAGGCGGATCCAGCCATATAGGCGGCAACAAATAAATAAAACTAGCTAGATGATGATAGACAAAGAAAGAAAAGAAAGTAGACAACACAAGAATTTTACGTGGTTCACCCTTACACTAGGGCTACATCCACGGGACCAACTCCGAAAATATTTTATTACCACCTTCCACAAAATTGTGGAATACAGAACTCTTCACTCAACAAACACTCACTCTACAAGAGGAAACTTGTGTTTTTGAGTAATTTCTGAGTTGATTTACAAGTGAAATGGGGAGGCCTATTTATAGTTGAAGCTCCAAGGACAATCTCGTAAATATCCTAAAGCTTAGGGGCAAAATCGTAATTTTCCCTTTTGATTTTTTTCACCAGCACCGAAAGTTGTTTGGCTGGTTTTGGTGGCTGGATTCTTCTACAAATCTCCCCCTCCAGCCACAGTCATCCCGACAAGCTCGATACATCGTCTGAGCTTTTCTCTGGTCACATTCTTTGTTAGCATATCAGCAGCATTTCTATCTGTATGAATCTTCTTTAACTGGAATAACTGCTTTTCAATGGCCAATCTAATCCAGTGATATCTTACATCAATATGTTTGGTCCGAGAATGATACATAGTGTTCTTGCTCAAGTCTAAAGCACTTTGACTATCGCAATAAACTATGTATTCCTCTTGCTTCAACCCTAATTCTTGAAGAAATTTCTTCATCCACAACATCTCCTTTCCAGCTTCAGTAGCCGCAACATATTCTGCTTCAGTTGTGGATAAGGAAATGCATTTTTGCAACTTAGATTGCCATGATATAGCTCCCCCTGAAAAAGTAAATATATATCCTGAAGTGGATTTTCTATCATCAAGGTCTCCAGCCATATCTGCATCTGTATAGCCTTCAAGAATTGGTTTGGCTCCTCCAAATCTTAAACACAGTTTGGATGTTCCTCTCAAGTATCTCAAGATCCATTTTACTGCTTCCCAATGTGTCTTCCCGGGATTTGATAAATACCTACTCACGACGCCAACAACATGAGCGATATCTGGTCTTGTACACACCATAGCATACATTAAGCTTCCGACTGCTGAAGAGTATGGAATTGTTGACATTTTCTCCTTTGTTATTGGACATGATCTCTTGCTGAGTTTGAAATGCCCAGCAAGTGGTGTAATGACAGGCTTAGCATTTTTCATATTGAACCTCTCTAGAACCCGTTCAATATATCTTTCTTGTGATAACCACAATTTTCCTGCTTTCCTATCTCTGATGATGTCCATTCCTAAGATATGCTTTGCTACGCCCATGTCCTTCATGTCAAATGCCTTTGACAATTCTACTTTTAGATTTTTGATCATTTGAACATCTTGGCCTACAATTAGCATATCATCCACATATAGGAGAAGGATAAGGAATTTACCATTTGGATATCTGTTGATATACACACAAGGATCTGCATCTGTTCTTTTGAAACCTTGACTTTTTATGAACGAGTCAAACTTCTTATACCATTGTCGTGGAGCTTGTTTTAATCCGTACAAGCTCTTTTTCAACTTGCAGACCATATCTTCTTTTCCTTTGACCTCAAAGCCTTCAGGTTGCTCCATATAGATCTCTTCATCTAAATCACCATGCAAAAAAGCTGTCTTTACATCAAGCTGCTCCAACTCCAGATCCATGCTTGCTACTAGTCCTAGTATGACTCTGATAGAACACATTTTAACAACTGGAGAAAAAATTTCTTCAAAGTCAATACCTTGCTTTTGGCTGAAACCCTTTACCACGAGTCTCGCTTTATGTCTGACTAGCTTATCACCATCTTTCTTTAGTTTGAATACCCATTTATTTTTGAGTACTCTTCTTCCTTTTGGCAGCTGTACTAATTCATATGTATTGTTCCTTTTTAAAGAATCCATCTCCTCTTGCATTGCCTTCACCCAGCAGCCTTTGTCTTTATGAGACTGCACTTCTTGGAAGCTTCCAGGCTCTCCCTCATCAGCAATGAGGATGTATTCAGAACTGGGGTACTTTGTAGATGGTTGGCGTTCTCTGGTAGATCTTCTTATTTGTGGTTCTACTTGCCCAGAGGTATAGGATGGCTCCCCCTGCTCATTAGCCTCTGTATTAGGTACAACAACTTCTTCATCTACGCTTTCTTCATCCCCAAAAACTGGCTCTTCTGTCTCATGTTCTGGTTCTTGGGTTTGTCTTCCATCAGTGGCACATTCTGATGGAACATGAGATGTTGGATTAACACCATCTTTCATAGGTTTTGCAGCTTCCCCACCTTTTAGATCTTCTATCGTCTCGTGCTCATGGAATATTACGTCTCTGCTTCTGACAATTCTCTTCCTTTCTGGATCCCATAGCTTGTAACCAAATTCCTCATTTCCGTATCCAACAAAAACACAAGGAATGGCTTTATCATCCAGCTTTGATCTTTGTTCCTTTGGCACGTGCATAAATGCTTTGCAGCCAAAGACTTTCAGATGAGAGTAACTTACTTCTTTTCCTGCCCAAACTCTCTCTGGAATATCAAAACCCAATGGTACTGATGGTAATCTGTTGATGAGATAGACAGCAGTCTGTACAGCTTCTCCCCAAAATGGCTTTGGTAGTTTAGCCATTCTGAGCATACATCGTACCTTCTCCACAATTGTACGATTCATCCGTTCTGCAATGCCATTGTGTTGAGGTGTGCCAGGAACATTTTTCTCGTGACGAATACCATACTTGGAGTAATAATCTTTAAACTCCTTCGAGATGTATTCTCCACCATTATCTGTTCGGATACACTTCAACTGTTTTCCTGTTTCCCTCTCTACCATGGCATGAAACTGCTGAAAACAATGGAATACCTGACTTTTTGCTTGTAGCAGGTATACCCACGTCTTTCGTGAAGCATCATCAATAAATGTGACAAAGTATTTATTGCCACCAAGTGATTCTATCTCCATGGGACCACATACATCAGAATGTACTAGCTCCAACTTATTCTTTTTCCGATTGGAGCTCTTTTTGAATGATACTCTATGATGCTTACCGAATATGCAGTAATCACACGGGTTCAACAAATCTCCTTTTGCTTGAGGAATAAGGGACTGCTTGGCCAAAAGTTGTAATCCTTTCTCACTTATGTGCGCCAGTCGTCTGTGCCATAAATTTGGTGAAGCATCATTTTCCACTGCATTTAGTTGTCCTTTACACACCTTTACATATGTCTTGTAAAGCGTGCAACATAACTTCCCTTTTGCTACCACCAAGCTTCCCTTGGTGAGTTTCCATCTGCCACCTTTCATGGAATGTTCATATCCTTCCTTGTCCAGCACATTCACAGAAATCAGGTTCAAACGTATATCTGGAATATGCCGCACATCTTTTAGTATTAATGTGCACCCAACACCAGTTTGTAAGTGGATGTCACCAATTCCCACTATTTGTGAAGTACTTTTGTTCCCCATGTTCACGTGGCCAAAATCTCCTTTTCTGTAGGTGGTAAAGTATTCCCTCTTGGGAACACAATGGTATGAGGCAGCCGAGTCGATAATCCATTCCTCATCTGGTTCTGCAATATGACAACACTCTCCTTGATTACATAAGAGTGTTATTTCATCATCACTGGCTGATGTTGCTGCTGCAGTGTTTCTGTCATTTGCCTGATTCTTGTCCTGGATTTCCTTCTTCAGGAATCTACAATTTTTCTTGAGATGGCCTGGCTTGCCACAGTTGTAGCAACTGCGTCTCTCCCTGGACTTGGAATGATCTCTATGCCCTCTTGGTGTTCTGATTTTACTTCGACTCCTGCGTTCTGTGACAAGAGCATGAGTCTCATTTTTGGCAGCATCTCTTCTTCGGATCTCCTCATTGAGTATGCTATTTCTTACCATATTCAATGATACTTTGCCTTCTAGTGCAGAATTACTTAAGGATACCACTAAAGTATCCCAACTGTCTGGTAATGACCCCAAGAGTAGCAATGCTTGCATCTCATCTTCAAGCGTTAAGCCTGCTGAAATTAGTTGCATGACTAGGCCTTCGAAGTCATTCAGGTGCTCCGCTACGGCTCGTCCTTCTTGTAGTTTCAAATTCATGAGCTTTCGCATCATGAATATTTTTGATTGAGCATTCTTTGTCTCGTACATACTCTCTAGCTTCTTCCAAAGAACTTGGGGATCTGTTTCTTTGGACACTTGATTATAGAGAGTAATATCCACCCATTGACGGATGGTACTTAAAGTCTTCTTCTTTAATTTCTTCCAATCACCATCGGACATCTTTTCGGGCTTCGATCCATCGCCT
This sequence comes from Cajanus cajan, assembly GCF_000230855.2. Lineage (NCBI taxonomy): Eukaryota > Viridiplantae > Streptophyta > Magnoliopsida > Fabales > Fabaceae > Cajanus > Cajanus cajan. Next base: position 14,219,217 of record NC_138522.1, on the reverse strand, counting down.
TCAATTGGATCGTAAAGGTCCAATAAATTAAGACGATCCTCCATCATTGACTTCCACAATGAATAATTTGTTGCCGTCAATTTCACCATGGTGCCTGTGTTGCTCTCCATGACTTATCTGCTTCTTCTCGGATCGCTTCTGCAAACTTCTGCCAAATTGGTGATGAAGACCAATTTGCACTATTCACTATTCACGTAAATAGTATTTTTTTTTTTCACACAAAATACTATTTACATGAACAGTACTCTCGCCAGCTGTTTAGCAGAAACAACCGGCTCTGATACCAGTTGTTGGGAAAGAAAGCAGAAACATGTTAATAAAACCAGCCATTTAGGCGGATCCAGCCATATAGGCGGCAACAAATAAATAAAACTAGCTAGATGATGATAGACAAAGAAAGAAAAGAAAGTAGACAACACAAGAATTTTACGTGGTTCACCCTTACACTAGGGCTACATCCACGGGACCAACTCCGAAAATATTTTATTACCACCTTCCACAAAATTGTGGGAATACAGAACTCTTCACTCAACAAACACTCACTCTACAAGAGGAAACTTGTGTTTTTGAGTAATTTCTGAGTTGATTTACAAGTGAAATGGGGAGGCCTATTTATAGTTGAAGCTCCAAGGACAATCTCGTAAATATCCTAAAGCTTAGGGGCAAAATCGTAATTTTCCCTTTTGATTTTTTTCACCAGCACCGAAAGTTGTTTGGCTGGTTTTGGTGGCTGGATTCTTCTACAAAAATAATTTACCAACTTCTGAAGTTATTCAAACACCTCTGTAAAATCCTAACTTGTTTATGATGAACACGATTTTGAAGTTCCGGGAAGGTTGCGAATAATGATCAAAAGTGAGCTTGAGTACATTCAGAAAATAAAATGCGATCAATTTTGCAAATACAAACCCAAAAGAAGAAGAAAAAGACAAAATAATTAAAAGAGGGCTTAAGTGCATTTAGAGAGAAAATGGAAAACTCTAGTTCCTTGAGGACCTGCGGCAGCCACACTAGCAAACAATAAAAAGGCTTGAGCTTTCTACACGAGAGTGATCAGTCGATGAACACATGATGAGTGTTTGGTCATCAGTCGAAGAGCTTCCTGGACAAGAGTTAGAGAAACACTGAGAACGCAGGAAATGATTGATCTTGTTGGTGGTTTTGTACTTCCAATTCTACATCAGGGCATAACCAAAACGTTGTAAAATAATTATGGGCTTCTAATTCTACATTGGTCACCAACATAAATGATGTAGAATACTTTTGGAATTTAAATTCTATATCGGTCACTGTTAAAACTGATGTAAAATACTTTATATTTACATTGTTTCTCCATAGAACAAATGTAAATATGCTTACATTTTTTATTTAATTACAAAAATGCTACTGCATTTTTCTTTTACATCATTTTTATTAAAATGGATGTAGATATGATGACATTGAATAGTACTTTTGTAGTAGTGGATTCACAATCTACACACCTTTCTATCTTTCCATAGTTTTTTGATAATGCTCCTACAAAGGAACAACTTAACAAGGTTGTTCGGTTGAAAACTTCGAGGCAAACTCTTAAAAGGATATTCTTTCCATACAAGATATCCTAACTCATTACAAAGATGATCAAGGCTTCCACAAAGTTTCACAAATTTAAGTTTGAGAAACTTAAGTTCACTCATTTTTTATAGAGCACTAATCCTTATTATTGTTTTATCAAACTTCATTGTATAATCTTTAATAGCAATGGCCTCAAGATTTTTAGATTCCTATAAAAATGTAAAAGAGGAAGAAAATGTTAGATCTTTCAAAGTATTTACGGATTGTAGAAAAATGACGATCTAACATTTTAAAAACTCATAATATTTTACCATATTGTCTGACAACTTTGTGGAGATCTTGGTAATCCTACTACCTAATCCACTTTTTTGGCTCCTTAGGTGATTTTTCTTGAACAATACACCTTTCCAAATTTATCAACAAGTTGTGCATGTGAATACACCCATCCTTAACAATTATGAGCAATTTTTCAACAAGAACACGTAGACCATATTTAAGATGAAATCCACGAAGATCTAGAATCTCCATCCCACGTTTCTCTTTAAACTTATTTAAGAAGAAAACAATATCTAGAAATATCTCCTTGTCTAGGTTATCCAAGTCATCAAAGCTTAATTGCAGGACATCCATAACATTTTCACTTTTATTTTCTACAAGCCTAGCCAATGCACTTTTCCATTATAAGATATTTTTATCAAACAAAGATGAGTCCAATACTTGAATTGCCAAAGGATGGCCTTGAACATGTGATAGTGCATCATTTGTCAACTTTTTATAATCACTCGTAATATCATTACCTTTGAAAGCATATTTGTAGAATAATTGAATAGCATCTTTGTCATTTAACGATTGGACTTGATAAACATCATCTGCTCTATGTGTTCTCAGTATATGTTCATCCCTAGAAATTATAATAATATGCAAATATTAAAAAATAGTAGCCAAAAAAAACGTACAACTAAAAGTAATAAAATTAGGAAAAAAGTATTCACTCACCCTAAATTTTAATTTTATCCTAATAAATCATTAAACTTTATCTTATTTATATATAAATAAATATCATAAAATTTTAATTTTGTTCCAATTAATCCTTAAACTTTACTTCTTTTAAAAAGAATAAACACCTTCGACTTAATTTCATTATAATTATATATATGATTTGTCATATACAAATAATTTTTTAATCAATTTAGAATTTAATTATTTATCTTAAATGACAATCATTCATTAATATTTTTATTTATTATTACAAATATTTTATATATAATAAAAATATGAATTAAAATTAACAAATAATAGAAGTGAAAGACTAAATTATATTATAAAAAATTAAAAAATTTAAGACAAAGAGATGAAAATAAGCTAAAAAGTTATTAAAATTAATCTATTTTAGGATATAATGGATACTATTATAAAAGAAACTAAAACATATAAAATAGAAATTGAAAAGTGAAATATTTAGACAAAATGAAAGAATAAATATTGATAAAGCATAAAAAGAATAACTTAAAATATAAAAGACATTATATAATATATAAATATATTATAAAAATAATAAAGTTAGGATGAAATTAATAATTTTACTCTCAATTATAAAGGTAGTGAAGCATAGAATTTTCTTAAACCTCCATGTTCAACCAAATTGTGAGACATTGCACACTTCTCCTTTCAATTTTCTACCTCCTTTGCATTATCCTTGGAACTATTACCGTGTCACGTTTGATTTTAGGGTTTCGTGGCCATGGGAATTGTGTGGAGGCTTTTGTAAGAACGGGTTCCTCAAAAGTAGTCACTCTGCCGTTATTGTCGCTCAGGTCTTCACTTTTTTCTTTCTTTTAGCATTATTCTCAATTTCAATATTCTATTTTCTTGTATGTTCTTTAATTATGTTTCATGAATTGGATTCTCTGCTTAATTTTACCAACTCCGCGTTTTTGTATCATGATCTTTTTTTATTTTCGATTCTTTAACTTTCTTTTTGATTGTCTCTTTTAGCTTTGATATAATTTATTAATAATATCTCGGGTTATGTAATGTTTTTTTATAGTACATATATGTATTTTATCTCTTTTATGTATGTATAAACAATTTTTTTCAAACATGTTTTTAGAGTTGTATATGTGTTTGTATGTTTGTTTGTTGAGGGATTTGTGATTTCCTGAATTTTGATGCATATTATGAAATTATAGGTTGATATGCCTACCTATGATTGTGTTGTTGCTCTTAGTAGATGTAAGGACGCAATTGGATTCAAAAATTCAATCAGCTCAACCCTCAGTGTTTTTATTCATTGCTCTGTGTTTTTTCTGTCTTGTTGTACTGAAAACTAACAAAGATTTTAATTTAGTTTTTGTAATACAAATTTTGAATTCCATTATGAAAAATGGTGTATTGAGAAGGTGAAAAATAAATCGAAATGACTTTAGGAAGAGGCTACCCTAGGCTTTCCCAACTCATCATCTCAAAAATAGCCTGGCTTATCCCAAGCCCTCCTGATAGAGCTTGTCACTTGGCGTTGCTTAGGAGAGTAGAGATAACACAGTCCTCCAAGCTCCTCTAATCTAAGCAAAGTCTGAGTCCTCATAAGCTGCCTCAGTGCTAGCTTCAAGGAATGCTTGGAAAATTGTCATATTAATCAAATTTAACTAGAATAATTTAAATAAGTTAAAATATGATGAGATACATAAGAAGAAGAAAAAAGAGAAAAATGGCCGTAAATTCCTTAAGACAAAAGGAATCATCATAAAAGTCGTCAAAATAAATAACATCTCTAAAATTAATTTTAACTTAACAAAATGACATCATGTGATCTATGTAATTTATTTTACATAATGAGATAATACTTTATTATTATTATTTTTGACTCTCTTATCAAATATTTTATTTCAACTAATATTAATTGAAACAAGTTGTAAGATCCCATTTTTCAAAAATACTATTATTCTTATTATATAATATTTGGTCAAAATTATTTTATTATTATAAGAGAATATTATTTTGTATATTTTAAATAATTATTTTGTACGTACTGAATAAGTATTTTTATTAACATGTTAAATAATTATTTATATATTTTAAGGGCTAATTTAGGAGTGAACTAATTATATATTTTATTATAAAATCTAAAAAATTGATTTTATAGGATATTTTGATATTGAAATTATATTATTATATTTTGGGTCAAAAATATATTATTATTATTATTATAGTGGAAAAATATTTTATATTATATATGTTTATTTTAATAATTATTTTTGGAGAAAAAAGAGAAACGGGTCAGAATTGAGTTGGGTTGGGTTGACCTGGCCCAAAGGGAATGAAAAGGAAGAGGTTGACAGACTATCCTTATCAATTTTTCATTTGGCATTTCTAAAGGAGTAAGAAAAGAAGAGAGGAGAAACAAAGAACTTTGAGGAGAGATACTCAAAAACGGTCTCAAATCACATCAAGATTATATTTGCATAATCAGGTATGGGGAAAATGAAAGATTTATATGTAAAGACACATGAGGAAATGGGTAGAGGAAGAATCCCCTAAGATTTTTATTAATTTCATAATTGTTTATGATAGAATGTATATACATTGACTTGATATTGATGTAATTGAACACGTGTGGATGTTGGAATACTATAATTGTATATTGAGTGGTATTGAAACTATATTGTAGTATTTCCTTGTATGATTTGCATATAAGTGTTTCTTTTTCTCACCGTACATCTTGTGATTGTTTTTAGGTAACGAAAATTTGGATATGAGTGACATCCATGCCAATAGCTAAGTCGTGGGTGTTTGTGATAGTGTGACATCGAGGCAAGGATTTCCTAAAAATGAAGTCTATTTGTATTTGGAGTTATATTGATTTCTTGTGGAACAATTTATGAACTTTTATTATTTTAAATTCAGTTTTAAATTATTTGGACATTGAAGTGTATTTGGGATTTGTGACATTATGTGAATCAATTTACCTTTACTGAAAATTTATTTATTTATTTCTTTATATTATTATAAATCTATGTATTGAGGTAGAATGAGTGTCATACAAGTGGTAGTAGTTTGTATCTCTTAATTAAGTTATCCAAAATTTGAATTCTAACCTTGAGTATGAAATAAATTATATTAAAAAAAATATCTATCTTATATGTGTTCGTAGTCCCTAACAATTCTAATTTTTGGTATGATTATGATGGGAATGAAGTACTTATCTTATATGTATTCATAGTTTCTAACAAAAATTAGTCACTATTTATGATAGTGAATACTTCTTATCAATATATACATAAAAAAATAAAAATAAAAACATTTTACCTCCCATTTTTCCCTCAATCCTATTTATCTCTTTTTATTGAACATTTTTATATTAAAAAAAAGTGTACAATTAGGTGTTTTGTCCCGTGTACAATGTATTTTTGAGAAACGTTTGGCCAATAATTAGTTTGTTCTCATTTCTCAAGCAATAATGGCACCTACTCTACTCCTCGAAGACAGACCTAATTATTTCTGAGTATAGTCCAGATCCTAGAATTAAAATGTCAAGATGTCATCACTAAAAGCTTAAAAAAAAAACTTCTATCAAATAACTATAAATTTTTTTTTTCATAATAATTATCATCTTAAATCATTTTATATAGATTAAAAAAATTGATAAATAAATAAAAATGAATAATAATTTTATAAAATCAACTTTATAATTAATCTTTTTTATTAAAAACTATATAACACACATTAACTATTTTTTAAATAATATTCTTAGGTGTATGAATGAAAAATAATAAGTTAAAAACCTCTTTTGGTCCCTGATAATATTTTTTTGTTTCAATTTAGTCCCACTTTAATTTTAGGTCTTAATTTGGTCCCCAATAATTTAAATCATTACAATTTGGGACTTCCGTCCAAATGATTTAAACGGGGTTAACTCCTGCTGACGTGGATGTCAGGTGGATGTCACGTAGATGCACAGGTGGATGTCAAATGTCATGAATACACTTGGAACCAGAATGGCTCGTTCTGCATGCACATGTTATGTGTTAAGTTTGCAACTGGAATGGGGCGTTCCAAATGCAAATTTAACACAACATGAGTGCAGCAGAACGGGTCACTCTGAAACCAGAACGGGCCGTTCTGCTGTTAGAACGAGCCGTTCTGAATTTAGAACGGCCCATTCCAGAACGCCAACTCATGCTTTATATTGTATTTTTTTATATTATATCTATATTAATAAAAATATAATAAATAAAAAATACAATAAATTAATATTCATTTATGAATAAAACTAAAAAAAAAAAGAATCAAATAAGATAAGACCTTCCAAAATCCTTCTTTGATTTGAACTTATCTAGTTCAAAATCTTGACTAAAATGCCGCAATGTGATTCAAAAATTGAAAATAAAAATTTATAATATATCATAAATTCAAAGACAGAAATATGGTTCAGAAACTGAAAACAAAAATTCAGAACATAACATATACTAAAAAAGTTCAAAGAAATTATTGAAAAAGGAAATCATCTGGGTAACGCTGAAGGGAAACCCTAAACCACAAAAATTCAGGTTGTACCTCCTCAAGAACAGGTTGTTATTGTTGGGGTACATCGTCAATGACTTCAAAGGGAAACACCGTTTCGTTTCATCCTTGACTGTATAGTGTCAATTTGGTAGTAAGTGATTCACTCCAGTTTGACTAACAATGAAATAAAACTTGTTACCATTGTCCTTAGTGATACGCTGCATCGTCCTTAATGATACACTGTATAGCCTAAATATTTAGCAATTGAAGTTATCAATCCCCATTAACAATATTACCAAATCTAGTGTGTGACATGCTTTGTACTTTGGTTTTTTCTGCACGAAATTCTGGAACCAGAACGACCCGTTCTGAAATCAGAACGGCCCGTTCTGGTTACACTGTTGGTATGTTAATTTTGCATCTGGAACAGCCCGTTCCAGGTACAAAATTTACATACCAATAGTGTAACCAGAACGGACCGTTCTGGTTTCAGAACGGGTCGTTCTGGTTTCAGAACGGGTCGTTCTGGTTCCAGGTGTATTCAAGTATTTTGGGATCCACCTACGTGACATCCACGTGACCACCAGTTAACTCCATTTAAATCATTTAGACGGAAGTCCCAAATTGCAATGATTTAAATTATTAAGGATCAAATTGAGACATAAAATTAAAGTAGAACTAAATTGAAACAAAAAATATTATAAAGGACCAAAAGACATTTTTAACCAAAATAATACGATACTTATTAATGGAAATACACAACACTAATTACAGACCTCGTTGGTATCAAAGATCATCACATACCTAACAGATTAGGATGGCTTCTTAGCAAGAACCAATGGCTTTTAATTAGCTCAAGTTTACACAACACGTGGCAGCAATTCAGTAGAGATTAGTTAATTAACTTGATAATGGCACTGTGGCTGTGATCCTTATTTCAAGCAAAAGCAATTAATTGTCCCGGTGCAACTACTACCAGCATAAGTAATAACCAATGACAAGTTAAATAACATCCACGTTGAAGATACAACTGGCCCCTTTTTCCTAGGTGGGTTCTTGGATCGTTCAAACAATATTTAAACAAATAACTGGAAAGTTTCATGAGGATTCTCTTGGGATCTCCTTCATATGATAGTAATTTCAATTTCCAATGATCTTCTAGATTCCAGCAACGTAAGAGAATATGTTATGTGAAGGGATTGGCTTATTTCTTTGGACTGTGTGGACTCTAATTCCTTTCTGTCTCCTAAACATTGCTTGATTTCAACTACTCCGAAGATAATCTAACGTTTGGAGGAGACAGGTTTGGCCGGCTCTATTTTCCTTTCATTCATTGGAATATCAACCATCATTTTAAATTTAAAATTTTGTGTATATTATTCTCAAGATAATTTGTATAAAATTTTAAAATTAAAAACAAAAATATTAATATGTGCACAAGATATGTAATTTTTATTGACTAAATATTATTTTAATATTAATAATAATTAATCATGAAAACATCCAAGTTAATTTTATATTCTAAAATAAATCTTATAAATATTAAAGAGACTAAGTTCACTGAACCCATTTTATAGTGACTAACTCTATTTAATTTTTTATAATTACTCCCTCTACTTAGTATTTATGCTTTAGGTAGATAAAATTATTAAAGATGGTAATTATTTTCTTGCGATTTAACACAATTAATCTCTTCCTAGTTAATCTACTTATTCGGTGGTAATAAATGTTAGTGTGAGTATTGTCTTGTCTGCCTCTTTGACATGTGACAAATTTGGCATTGAAATTCTAGTAGGTTCCTTGATGCAGTGGTCCACTAGTAATACTACTGAAAAACTACTCACCAATTTAGTGCACTTTGCATAATGTCTACACCTTTACACAGGAAAAAATGGTTCTAATCAGAGTTCCATTCTCATGTTAAAAAGACAAGTTAAAGTGACAAAATATTGTAAAAATAGTGTTTTAATCATTCTCAAATAGATTTCATAATTTGAGAAATTAATCCTTAGATTTTGCTTAAAAACACTTTAAATTCGCTTTAAAATCATTCATAAATAAGGGTTTCTATCTATAAATACCATTTTTAAATAACTCGTTTCTATTTTTTCATGCACGTTTGTTTTATTTTAAACAACTTGTTTCCTAATAAGCTTTTCCGGCAAAAAAGAAAGTTACTACCCCACATATAAGCTTTTCTATCTTGAAATAAATGTGTCCACATCTCACTCTGTCTCTTTTGGAATGTCGACTTTTCTCTTCCCTATTCCGAAGGGAAACCGTTTTTTCAACATATATAGACATAACTTTTGATCAGTTGATTGCTGTAAATTAACCACAACAATGCATTATTTCCCTTCTAATTTGAGCTCGTGTTCTTATTTGCTTGAGTTGAAGCCTAAATTTTTCCTTAATTTGTTTCCAGAGATTACAGCACGTCATTGTATATTGAAATCAAACCCCTAATCCCCGAGTCTACATTTTCGTTCGTTATGCAATCATCGTCGATAAAATATTGCAAGTATGATTTGTTTGTTTACACCTATTGCGAGTATGACTTTTTTGTTTACACCTATTGCAAGTATGATTAAACAATGCAATTAATGAATAAATCTTATTATTCATCATTATGTTTCCTTAATAAAACTGCTCTAGTATGGGGACTATAGTCGGAAAAGTCTCAGTGATACAAGTACTAAGAAAATCTAATTAATAATTATCCTAACTTAGAAGTTACGACACTCCTCTTATGTGTTAAAGTGTGTCCTTTAGATGTCAACCTTCCTTTGACGCTTAAGGAAGATGACCCATATAGGTCGATAATAAGATGATTGAAAGGAGATGTCGGTCATGTGGTGACCGTAGGTGGTACATAAACCTCCAGACTCTTCATGCATAAGCTGTAGAGCCTCAAAAGTAACAATCGATAGTAAGATCACTAAAGGGAATGTCAATCATGTAGTGATATGGGGAATGTCACCGAAGAAGTCTCAATGATATAAGTAGTAAGAAAATCTAGCAACTATCTTAACCTAGAATCTTCAATAAGTGTAAATTGTCCCCAATCCTGAGTTTCTATCCCTATATATGAGAAGGGATTTGTTTATTTCAAGAATAAGTCTACCTAGACTTACTCTGTTCAATAATTCATGTTTTACATCAAATGTCAATGATCCAACCATTGAATTTAAAGTTCTTAATGCATAGATCAAATCTGCAAATTTTAAAGATTTTGAAAACTATTCATTTCATTAATTCAAATTGACAGATAACATGCTTTTATGATTATCCGTTAATTTGAATTAATGAAACGAAATATCAAATAATTTTCAAATTTTATAAATTTGATCTGTTCATTAAAAAATTTAAATTAACGGTTAAATTGTTAAGATTTGATATAGAGCATGAGTTATTAAACGGTGTAAGTCTAGATAAATTTACTCCTTGAACAAACGGATCACTCTTTTTTCTTTCTCTCTCTATATATATAGATAGATATGAGAGAAGTTATAATAATACTGGTATAACTTTTATTAAGTATTAGAGTCTCTAATTTTGTTGATGATATAATATCCTAATGTTCCCTAAACATTGGAATTCGTTATCGTTATCAAATGTATTTGTCATTGGTAACAAATGATCTTTTGATTTATGACACTTCTCTTATGTGTTAAAGTCTATCCATTAAATGTCAACCTTCTTTCGACAATTAAGAAAATCAACCCGTATAAATCAGTAATAAAATGACTAAAAGAAATTGCCAGTTATATAGTGACCGTAGTGATAAAAAAAAACTAACCTACAAATTGCCGCCAAATATCTATATACGTTATCTGTGGGGATCTCCATCTGTCCCTATCTGTAGAAGAGGGAAAGGCAACAAACTATCTATAATATTAATATTTCAACTCGTAATACTAATTGCTTCATGATAAAATTGATTACATGTTTCCTTTTTTATTTATCAAATAAACCATATATAAGAATCACCAGTGATGTAAGGCTCTACCAAAATCTAAATAAAGGTCTTTTAGCCACTCTTATTTTAGTAGTTATCCAGTATTGATTTAAAACAATTAAGTGTTTTAAAAGTAAGTTGGTTATGAACTTATTTTTATTAATGTCAACGTAATTAAAACAGGTATCACTTTTATTATTCTATCTTCAAGTTGGTATTTAAACCTGTATTTCCGTCACATCATTGCTACATAATTTGTTTCACCTCCTTTTAACAAAGGTATAACTAATAGGCCGCCATTGAATGATTAGCGGATTCTGTGTAGCTAACATCTCTTTTTTTATATTGGGAAAGATAATTGTACAATAAATTTAACATTATTTTAAGTGATTATTTCTCTCCATTATAGTACACTTATTAATATTGAATAAAGATAAACACTTAACATTATTTCATGAGAAAATATGCACATTATTTTCGATTCGAACTTTGTTATCGTTACTGCAATTTCAACTAATAAAACATACAAAAGTTGGTATATAAATTATTATATGAATTGTTGTATATCATTATTTGTTTTAAAATTATTTATATTAGATAAATATAATTAATAAAATGTTAAAAGTTAAATTTTACTTGAAAGTTGTAATAAATCTTATTAAATTAAATAAAATTGGTAAAAGTATCTGTTAAAATAATTAATAAACATATAAAACAAAATAATAAAAAAAGATGAATAAAATCATGCAAACGTATTTTTTCTTATAATTTTTAATTTACTTTTTAGACAAAAATATATTATTATATTAATAGAGACAAGACACTTCATATTTCTATTAAAAATAAAATAAAATTAAGAGTAAGTAATAAATGTATGTTGGTCTAACTAGTGTTATAGTTGATTTTTAAACCTCTAATTTTGAGTTCAAATCTTAGATTTGATTAAAAAAATATTAATTTTTTAATTTTATTTAATAATAAAAAAATATAATAGTCTACCAAATATAGAAATTAAGGTAATTATCAAAAAGAGTATCACATTTATATATTAACTAGAGTAGTTGAGACGCTTCGTGCCTATAATAATTAGTTATACACAAATAGGATATTAGAAAATTAAAAGTAATTATTTAAAGGATATAAGATTTTTTTTATCCAAAGAGTATAATGATCCACTAAAAGATGAATATCAAAAGTGATTATATAGTCAAATACCCTCCTTTATAATAGATATAGATATAAATAATTTTAAGTTAACTACCAAGATTAACCTAGTGGTTGGAAGCAAGGGATTAGAGTGGTTAAAAGTATAGGGAGTTAGTTAATTTTGATCTCTATTTTAACCATCTTTCTAGTTTTTCCTATCAATACAAAAAAAAAATTATAAACTTTAAACTCAAATCATTCATTTAAATATAAATTATTTTATTAAAAATAAATACTTAAATATATTTCTATCCCCAAAATACATCATCTTTTAAATTAGTCTCAATTTAAATTTTATTTATTTTTATTCTCTGAATCGTTAAACTTCTAATCTAAATAAAAAATTATAAAAAACTGAATGACATTTTTAAAAACCAAAACATATTTAAACTAGATAAATATTATTAAGAATATAATATATTAAAGGTAAAAATAAAGGTTAAAATGTTATATATCAATCAAATAAAACCAACTTTTAAACATCACTAATTTAGTTACATAAATGTATAAAATAGCCGAGAAAACTACCCAAATACATTGCCGGAATAAGGATTCTCAATTTCTTGTTATATTTAGATAACCATGTGAGCGATTTTATCACGAGTCAAACAACTACGAAACATGGCTATGCCGTAGTGTACTAGCCGTATATAATATAAAACCGATCATCAACTTGACTCTTGTAAGACTTTGAGAGGGATTAACAAAGGATATTCTTTCGTCAACGACCACATAAATCATACATACGTATAATGGAATAAACCAAAGAACAAAGTGGACCACTTTTGAGTTTTGACTGGCTTTGATTGCTTGTGTTTGTCATCTGTCTCACTCCGAAAAAAAAAACTCAAAAGTATAGCTCCAATTTGCCTAATTATAAGATAAGCATTGCAACCAATAATACAAGCCAAGTTCCATCAAATCCATATTTTAGAAACACGGTCACAGCATGACAAGAGTTTACACTGTTTAAATAGGGTTTATTGGTTCTGAGCTATTTGGTGGTTGATGATAGGTTGGCCATTATATTAGCAATTAAGTTTATATGATGTTATCATATTACCATATCACGAATTATAGTCACAAATTATGGGGCTACATGGATAAGATAGCACTCCATCAAAAATGTAAATTAGAAAACACCAAAAACAAAAAGAAAATGAAAGGAAAGTCCAACCTACCAATCCCCTTAATAATTACTACCAAAAGCTAATACATTAGGAGACAGTAATCATGAACAATCAAATTTTACAGCGAGGGTAATCTGAAATCACAACGGTTGTATTGAACAAAAAGAAGTGTGGTAAAGGGAAAAAAAAAAAAAAAAAAAAAAAAAAAAAAGCAATTTATAATATATTTATATTTAGAAGAGAAGGAAAAAATGAGAGGTACCAAGGAATAAAGCTTCCACGAACTGCTGTTCCAGAAATCCAAATTTGTATATGAATCCCTCCGTGTACAATGCAGTTTGATCTGCTCTTACCCTGTAATGGCAGGGTGTGGCTTCTATACATGAATGTGATGTGGATTATTTGCAGATTTTATATATAAGGTATCCCTCGGCTACCTTGCTTGATCTTCTCTTGCTTTCATGAAAAGCCTAACACCCCTCCCCCTTCTAACAGTACTATGACTGCCTCTCTGATACAAAAAGCTGTCGTTGTCTTTGCTAAACTGCGTCGAGACCTATCTTAGTATCCGTGGTAGAAAACCAAGTGCACCAGGAGAGGGCACAAGTAAATTATCTTATTTCCAAACACATCACTCACGTACTACTCAACATATCATCTGACAGTTCTAAACATTCCTCTGGATTGGCATAGAAATAATCCTCTTCTTTGGGCCTGTCAGGGATTACCAATCTTTTGGTTGCACCACCCATGCGATCGGCATGAGCTTCCTTCACAGCTGAAGAGAATTCATCCCAGTTCAATATTCCATTGCTGTATTGATCTATCAAATCAACCAGGAGCTTTCTGTTCAATAAAATCGTCTTCTTGAAGCCAAGATATCTGTGCAGCAGAATTGGAGGACACAAGTCATCTCACTTGACGCTTAAGTACTTACAAACCATAACAATGAAGGGGAAATTTCAGAGTAAAATAGAATTGTGCTTAAACTATCAATCTATGGTAGAAACTGCAATTTTTATGTTGGCACCTCATCTCTTGTAAAAAAAACAGCTAGATCATCCATCAGAAGAGGATACAAAAATTGTGTAATGGAAAAGTATTTCAAGATTTGATGTGCACAAAAAAATTGTATACAAAAGAAATACACTAAAACAAGTGACAGATTAATATTTCAAGAATTGCTAGTCAGGGTAGTAGGAGGGGGTGGGGAGTGTAAATCCTAAAATAACATTTCTAGTTAGTCAAAAATTTTACCTGCGGTGGCCCTCAACTACTTTGGCCATATTTCCATCATATGTAGGCACAAAGATATCACTCTCTAATGAGACAAGGTAATCCAATGCCGCCATCTGGGAGGAATGATTTTGGAAGAACTGAAGGTCAGATGATTCCAACAGTGTTTCCTTTCTAACCTGTATCATCAAAAAAGCACAAAAGCAAAACAGTGAGAGGAAATTAAACAGCAACAAGCATCACAATTTGCAGGTCTACTTCAGCCTCAAGTTAGTTACCAATTTTGGATAGTCCTTCGCAAGACTTGCCATTCTCCTTTTCCCACCATATATTTCCCCGGCTGCGATGTAGATTTGAATGTTTTGATCGATGTCTAGGGCCCTAAGTGTAAGGGCAGTCTCCTCAGGAGTTAAAGGACACAAACCATCTTTTCTTTTCAAATCAGAATTAATTATTTTTTCTTTCCACCAAGGATAAGCATATCTGCCAACAACAGTAAATCAATATTTCAGAAAGATTCATAACAATTGTTGAGAATTTCACCTCTCAAAAAATATTGTTGAGAATTTCCAAAACTAAGGAGCAGTTTAAATAAGCAGAACACTTGCCTCATCCTTGTCAATTCTTCCACCTCTTCGCTGTTGCAACCTTGCGTACAGCCAGAAAATGCTAGCAT
This sequence comes from Cajanus cajan, assembly GCF_000230855.2. Lineage (NCBI taxonomy): Eukaryota > Viridiplantae > Streptophyta > Magnoliopsida > Fabales > Fabaceae > Cajanus > Cajanus cajan. Next base: position 14,203,955 of record NC_138522.1, on the reverse strand, counting down.
GTCCATCTCATACCTCAGATGAAGCACCAAAAAAGGGCCATTTTGCCTCAGAAGCTTGATCACCCTTCTGCCTAACTCCTCAATCTGAGAAGTAAATCTAAGAGCACTAAAATTGACTCTGCAACGCAACCTCTGAACCTCCAAAGGTTGACCATTATTGGCCAGCCGGGCATCTGTTCGATTTAAATGGACAACTTTGTACTTTTGTATCAAAGGTAGAATCTGAAAGAATAATCATGCCATATGCATTTCAATCAGCAAACAAGAAACAAAATAAACACAAACATAGTACTATAAAAGCATGTTCTTATAGCATCACAAAGCATGTTCAAACTTTTTAACCAGTAGGACCAAGAATTATAAAAACCGACCTGGTTCTTATAGTAAGATAAATCAGACCAACTAATCGGTGGCATGCTGTAAAACAATCCATTTTCCACTCTCGTCTTGAGTCTTGGAGGCAACTCTTTCAATATCCTCACCTCATCCCTCAAGGATGTAATAAAATGATCCACATCGAATATGTCTTGGAACTCACTGACACAAAAGTAACGAACACTCTGAGAAGAGATCCTTGATACAAAAAATATATATACATAAATGAGCCGAAAACGGTGCAAGGCACCAAACAACAGAGTGCATAAATGAGAGAAACGCTAAATAAAATAAAAAGCAGAAGATTAAAAAAAAAAAAATCATATCATGTGGCTTGATTTCTAAAACACTTGTTCTGGAAACAATCGTCCTAAATTATGGATTTTGGGTAGGAAAATGATTGATTAGTACTTAGTAGCATAGAATTGTTAAAAATGAGAAGAGAATGAAACACAAACACATACACCCTCACTCACAAACAACGATAGTTTCGCTAAAAAACAGAGACCAAAATGGGGTGAGAAACTAACCTGGGGTCAGCCCAAAAGGACGCTTTATCCAATTCCGGCACTATAAGCGTCACATTTAAATACCTTGCAATCGCCACCATGTCACATATCTGCACAACACAAGCGCATCACCGAATCAGAAAAATTCAAACCCACAAAAAAAAAAAAAGGCAAACGCACGTGGCAACCACTCACCGCCGCTCTCATTTGGTTCAATCCTCCATTGCACGACACCATCAAATAGCCGTTGTTTTTATAAACCCCTGCAATAAAAAAAAAATAAATAAAAAAAGGCATCAGACACGCAGTGAAACGCAGGAAAAACAATCGAAACGACGGAGAAGTGTTATGATGATGACTGACTCTTGGGAGGGAGAACCGCGGGTGTGGAAGACGGAAACTCAATGAGCGCGGACTCGTGGGTGAAGCAGGAAGGCCAGCCCTTCAAAACTCTGGGCCCCCACGTGTCACCCAACGCGGTTAACTGAACGACGCAGGTCCACAGTAAGACCGATGTGGTCGCGCGTATCATCCAGAGCTTCATGGTGGAAGGCCTCACCGAATTCTTCACCTTACCGTTGTTGGTGTTGCCGAAGCCCATCGTCATGAACCCTTCCCACACCACCCTCCCTCTCTTCCTCTCACTCTTCTCTCCCCCACCCAGCACCGCCTCCTTCATAAATGCACCCCCCCTCACCAACCCTAATTCGCCGCTCAATTTCCCCAATCCCAGATCCAAAACCCGCCGCCGCCACCCTCGCCTCCGACGCGCATTACCGACCGCCGAGATCTCCGACCTCAGATCGCCGGCCAGCGAGGGCGCAATTCTTACAATGCTCAACCAAACACCGGATAATAACAACGATAACCGAAAGCGCGCGTCTGTGTGTGTTCAGAGAAGCGCGTCCGAACAGGGACGTAACTCGTAACCAGACCGAGTTAACGAGCGAGCGAGAGAGAGAGAGAGAGAGAGGGTTGTGTTTCGTTGCGTTGTGTTATGCTGTGTAATGAGATTGAGGATTTATTTTATTTTTAATTTTAATTTTAATTTATAATTTATAATTATTTTTTATATTTTTATTGGGTGTGCCTCATTAAATGAGGAAGTAAATGCCGAGGCAGATGCGTGGGGCCCACTGCGTGTGCTCCGTCCAGATGTTCGGCTGCGATACGTGGCGAGCCTTGATTGAGGGCTTTGGGTGATTTCTCGTATCGCCCGCGCCGACATTATATCGCGAGATTTTGCCTTTGCCTTAGACTTAGTAATAACAATAACACTATTCAGTATTGACTATTCATTTTATGCGTTTTTTTCCTTTTTCTTTTCCTTTTCGTATCAATCGTGTTGCTTCTGCGCTCACCCGGAGAAGGAAACCAATGCTCTTTTTTTTCAGTGTCGGTAATTTTTGCTTCTTTTGTTCTAAAAGTGTATGCAACGGTTATAAATAATTTCCTGTGTCACATCACTGCTACATCAATTCTGGTCTATTTTATGAATTACTTAAATTTTGGCAAAATTTACTAAAATTGATGTGATACAGAAATTACTTATAAGTAATTTCTATTAGAGATGCTCTAACACAACCAGCGTGATTCCAACACTAACGATAATAAATTAATAATAACAGCAGATTGCGGAAATTTTCATTAATAGTATTTCTTTTAAGAGTGTAATTAAGGGTAATGTTTTTGAGTTATATACTAATAAAAATATCGTGTATATAATTTTTTAATGTATAAAAATATATATTTTATAACTGAATGATAATATAAAAAATAAAATAACATGTTAACGTGGTTTTCTTTAATAGTATTTTGTTGAAATTTAATGAATCTCCTTTTCTAGTAGGTGGACCTAAATTTTTCATTTTTAATACATTTCGATCAATAATAGAAAAAGTTTTAGAAAAAATCATTAGATTGATACAATGATTGAGGGTTGAGATAAATGTATAAAATTCTAATGTTATTATTGTTGCAATATTTTTTATTGGTAAAAATAAGTTTTAAAAAAGAGTATTAATAATATTTATAATATTTTTTTATTATTTAAATTAAATTAAATTGTATAAAATATACTACATGTGTGATAATTTTATTGATAGAAATTATTTATTTATTTATTTATTTATGAGCTTGATATATCATTTTTTTTTTTAGAAGTCAAAGATTAATGTATCAAGATCTTGAAATTTATTTAAAAAGCTAATATTTTTAAAAATATTCTTGATACACAAAGATTTGGTGATTAATTTTTTAATTGTCTACCTGAATTGTGTTATACCATATTTTGCACTTGTTTAAAGACATACTTTTCATATCTTATCTTGTAAGGTAGATATTGGTGCATTAACTATGTTTCATTAAATTCTTACTTTTTATTTGGTCAAGGAGATTACTTATCATCTTTAAGGTATAAAATGGAATGAAATATTAAGTGTGTCAATTGAAAATGATTTTATAAAAGACTTTGCGCACTTCAAGATATTTACTTGTCCTTTATTCTAACAAAAAGAAAATCTCCATTCCTTTTCTAAGTTCAAGTACTAATGAAGCTTTTACTCCTTCAATTTGTTAAGGAATAACATACATAGGTTATTTCATTATCATACATCATAAATGATACATTTAATGCATTAGTGTTAGACAAACAAAGTGATTTGTTTGAAAGACTACATGTCATTATAACCAATCGTCTTTCTTATGTGATCTAAAAAATATTTCTTTATTAAAAACATTTAAATTTGTTAACATTAAAACCTGAGGGATCCAAGATCGTTCTTTGATCTAACAATCTCCACCTTTTTGGTGGTGATAAACATGTTTTTGAAAAATATAACTTTTATACACATCAGATGTAGTCAATTTCAACTTAAAGATGAATATGCAATCATACATAACATTTCAATCAGGTCATGTGATTGTCATTTTAGATGCTACATCATATCAAGTATTTTTCTATTAGATGATATATGATAAAGATCATGCAAAGCATATCAAATACCTCAGATCATTCATGTGAATTTTCTTGTCGAAACAAAGCACAGAATATCCGATCAAAGCAAATAAATGTTCTATTGTATCAAAGCATAAATTATCCAATCAAACCAATCTATATTATATTCAATCAAAACATACTATAGGATATGTAAACATAGCATATATCATTAGAGAGTAAAAAATATGCGATGTATAAACTTGTATAAAAGTTTTGTAGAGGACTAGCCCTAAGATGAGTGAAGTTTAAAAGGCTTAAAAGCTAAAAATATATTTTTACTACTCCGTCTTTTGAAACCAACAAAAGCTAGTATCGAAGAAAAATAAAGTGGTAGACAAAGTGATTAGTCCAATGATGATTCGTCGTTGGAGCTAACATCATGTTAGAGTTTGCTGTGCAACTTTTGATAACATTTGTCTAGGTGACATTGCTAACAAATTAATTTAGAGTGTAATGACTAGTATGGTGACAATCATCTTCAGTTCTGAGATTGCCTCTAATACTTTAGCGACTTGTGCATATAAAGGTTGTTACATCGACTCTTCCTATGTTGAGGAGGGAGATGGAATAACAGTTGTAGGGGGAATTGTATGTATACATAAAATAAATATGAACATGTAAAGAAATAAGAAAATGAAAACAAAATGGTGGCGGGGTTGATAAAGACTATTGCTGGCGGAGGGCTTGGTGGTAGGCGAGATGGATGATTGCAGAACACCTTTTCCCATGGTGAAGATGGGTTAATCTTTGTTTACTCTAAATGTTTTATATTTATGAGCTTTGACATAACCTAGATACCTTACGTCTTTGATGTATCTAGAGGGTCGTTCTTTCCCTTTGTAAAAAAAGGTTGCACAACCTTGAGTCATGACTCATCTTAATATAATGTCGTCCATAGTTGAATTTGACATGGTCTTCAGATTATGCCAATCATTAGAGGAAGGTTATGAGAGGAACCTTTGTAGCTAAGCTTAGTGGTGATCCTCATGCGACATGCTTCTTCATGCTCAAACTTGATCTATTTGATAAGCTACATAGCTTGATCATCTAGATGATCCTGATCATACAGATCAAGGTGCTTCACCTCCACCACAAGTTTAGGGCGAGGATAAAACACAATCCTTCGCCCGTCTCTATGAGAAAGAGACAGATACTCTTCCAAATTATAGTAAGATGACACTACAAAAAAAAGTCAATTTAGCCACCGAAATTAGCGACCGGTTTTTTTCAGTCGCTAATAGCGACATAATTAGCGACCGAATCTGATTTGGTTGCAAATTTTATTTAGCGACCGAATTTTTTAGTGACAAATAATCAGTCGCTAAAATAATAATTGTTGATTAAAATAGCGACAGAACGGTTTCGGTAGCTAAAAAAAAATATTATTATTTATAATAATTTTAGCGACCAAATTAAAATCGATCGCTAAAAGAATAAAAATATTATTATTTATAATAATTTTAGCGACCAAATTAAAATCGGTCGCTAAAAAAATAAAAAAAAATATTATTATTTATAATAATTTTAGTGACTAAATTAAAATCGGTCGCTAAAAAAATAAAATATTATTATTTATAATAATTTTAGCGACCAAACTAAAATCGGTCGCTAAAAAAATAAAAAAAAAACTATTATTATTTATAATAATTTTAGCGACCAAATTAAAAACGGTCGCTAAAAATAAAATATTATTATTTATAATAATTTTAGCGACCAAATTAAAATCGGTCGCTAAAAAAATAAAAAAAATATTATTATTTATAATAATTTTAGCGACCAAATTAAAATTGGTCGCTAAAAAATAAAAGTATTATTATTTATAATAATTTTAGCGACCAAATTAAAATCGTTCGCTAAAAAAATAAAAAAAAATATTATTTATAATAATTTTAGCGACCAAATTAAAATCGGTCGCTAAAAAAATAAAAATAGTACATTTATAATAATTTTAGTGACCAAATTAAAATCGGTCGCTAAAAACATAAAAATATTATTATTTATAATAATTTTAGCGACCAAATTGAAATCGGTCGCTAAATGTAAATTTTTTTAAAAATTTAGAAATATATTTCTTTTAAATGAAAGCAAATATAAAAATATATAATATTATTTTTATAATGATAAAAATATTAATGATAAGAAATAAAAATTAGTACCCTCCCAATAAAATTAATTTGTTTTTTAAAATAATACAAACTATATAATTTAAAATAGATAATTAATATATCATGATCTATTAAAAAATGAGAAACATAATGCTATAAAAGAAAATTAAATAATAATCTTTTTAATTGAATCTTTTTTAAAAAAATTAGACTAATTTAAATAATAATTTATCTAGAAAATTTATTTATTTTTCCCTTGAGAAATTTATTTCTCTTTTACCATGCTTAATATTTTATTATATTATTAGATAATATGAAAATACATAATTTATTGTGCTTTCCAATTTTGTTAAGATAAATAAACTTCTTTTCATAAATCTTATTTTATTTGCATTATTATTTTCAAAATTGACTTAAACATCTAGTTCAATTGATATAAACATGTTAGTTCCATTAAATTAAAAATAATTGGCTTATATAAGGATTAATAAAAATTTATCAAACAAATCTAAAATTGATAAAATATAATTAATGTTCCATTAGTTTAATAAATAAAAATTATAAAATAAATTATATATAAATATATATACACCAATAACACATGAGATCAATTACTTAAACTACGTTATACCATCTATCTTCGATTATGCTCGTACTATTTTGGGGTAGATATCGCTTCTTTGAGAAGACATGATTCTATTATTATATATGAATATGATTCCACCATGGAAAACTAATTCAACAACAACCATATTTTGAAATATTTTTATTTTGTTTAATGATAAATTATTTTTTAATATAAAAATATTTATTTAAAATATATCTAATTATACATATATATTTTAAAATTATATTAATTAAATATGTATATAATAGTTTATCTTAAAAATCAATTCATTTAGATATTATAAAATATTTTATTTTAAACATCAATTAAATAATACATTGCTACTTATAATTTATTTAAATATTTATAAATGAATATTATGTAACAGTACTAAAATGGAAAAGAAATCAGAATAAAGGAAAAGGCAAGGAATGGCAGTGATTGTATTCTTCTATCAGCAAATAGGTACCAATAGTAAAGGATGAGTACAGAATTAGAGAATATGAGGTGAGAGAGAGAAATCAGAAAAATACAGATGAGAAGAGAAAGAGACAATTCATCATTCTACACTACTCTCACTAAAGGGCAAAAGTTGTTATTATACTGCCAGCCTACTTTCCTTGCATGAAATCTCTCAGCCTAGTGTTGGTCATCTTAGTGCGTGTGCTCCTCCTGAGCAAAGCATTCTCTGGAAAGGCTGCCACGTGTCCTTCCTCAATAACTAACTTATCATTTTCTGCCTGAAGAGGAATATTCTCCTCTGGGCCCATGACATATTACATTAACTCCATTGATTATTTTAATCCTTGTCTTTAATTTTATTATATATAAAAATTATTTACCTAATATATTTTGAAATTATTTTCATGAATCTTATTTTATTTCAATTGTTATTTTAAAAGTTAGGCTTAATCATTCAATCCAATTGATATAATCTTGCTAGTTTCATTGTTTAAAAGCAATTGACTTATACAAAAATTAGTAAGAATTTGTGAAACAATTATAAAATGAAATATTTTTTAGTAATTTAAAAAAATTATTATCCTTTGATTTTAATTTACTCATAGATGTTCATAGTATTTAACTTATGATATATACACCTCCTTTTTATTACAATTACACCTGTTTTATTTAAAAAGGCTAAAATTGCTGACAATAGAGCTCGAATCCAGACACATACTTACGTGGAGAAAATCTTAAGTCTTCTCCCTTAACTAATTGGGCAAACCACCGCTGGCTCTTTTTGATCAGTTTTTAATACATCACAATGCGTTTCCTTGTTTTTTTCTATCAAATAGAATACGTGACTGTTTTAACGGAGTTTTTTTTATTCGCACATTTATTTTAAAGTTTCATGTTGGAATAAAATTCCAACAAAAATTAACATATTTTATAACTAATATCTGGTTTTAAACTTGATATGAAAATATTATGATATAACTTGATAAGATTTTAAATTAGTATTTTATTAATGGTTGATAATTAGAAAATAAAACAAGGATAAATACATTTTTTGAATTTTATATCTTAGATTTAAGATGAATAAATATATTAAGTTAATTAATAATTTATTTAAAATGTTAAAATTTAATTTATAATTTTTAAAAGAGAAGTGTTATAATAACACAGGTGTAACTTTTACTAAGTATTACATCGCTCAATAATTTTATATTAAATGTGAATTTTATAAATTCAACCGTTAGATTGAAAGTTTTTTTACTCTTAGATCATATATACAAAATTTTATATGAATTCAAGATGATTTGATACTTTATTCTTGTAAAATAAAATTGACGTAACATATACATTTCAAAATATATTAAAATATGAGCACTTTGATTACCTTCAAGTTGTTGTTCAATTTTAACAAAACTTGATATAAACATATAAAGTGATATGAACTTTCAATTTAACGGTTGGATTTACCAAATTCACATTTATTATAAAGTTATTGAACAATGTAATACTTAGTAAAAGTTATACCAGTGTTATTATAACCCTTCTCATTTTAAAATATAAAAATTATTATTTAAACTTTTAAATTTATAATAGATAATTTAAAGTGTATCATAATATTAATTTTAAATAGAAATAAGTAGATTGTTAATTATAAAAGTAAGTATATATAAATAAAGAATAATTAAATATAATATAATTATTATTATTGGTAATATAATTATTAAATATATTATTATATTTTTATAACGGTTCGGATACACCGAAATGAGAGGGATCCAAAGATAGTATAAGTATGAGATTGTATATTTGAGAATGACTTAAATGAATTAATTTATACTACTTATACTGACAATATGCATATGCCTTTCTGTAGCTTATCTCATAAGAACTCCACAGTTAAGCGTGCTTGACTTAGAGTAATATAGGGATGAGTGACCTGCTGGCAAGTTTCCCAAAAATTGTGTAATTAAGGACAAAACATGCTGAAAAGTGAAGTATTGTGAAATAGAATCCTTGATAGGTCAAATATAAGTATTTCATAGCGATCAAATTTGCAACGTCTATAAAATTTAATAAAATAAAAAATAAATATTTAGCAACCGATTTATTCGGTCACTAATTTGGTCCTCATACACATCAGCGACCAAAATCATTGCAACCATTTTGCGACCGAAATTTTCGGTCGCTAAACCAAAATTTTCGGTCGCTAAACCAAAATTTTCGGTCGCTAAATAGCGACTGAAAATTTTTTGGTCGCTATATAGCTTTGCGACTAGGGTTTTTGCGACTACTTAAATTCGGTCGCTAATTTGGTCGCTAAGGCAAATAGTGACCGATTTTAGCAATTTAGCGACCGATTTTGGTGGTCGCTAAATGCAATTTTTTTTGTAGTGATCTCCATGAAGAATCACTTATAAGGAAAAAATTGGGGTTGTCACCCTTCATTATAGCCACTGCCGTTTCGGGAAACGAAGCAGTCCCCAAATGGCACATGGTGTGTGGCCTAAGAGTTGGAAGTGAAGAGTCACGACGCTTCATCTTGCAATCCGAGTAAGCTCTTTGGCATAACCAAAGTGCTCAGAGCTTGGGGGCTAGTGTACCTTCCATTCCAAGTCGGTAACGTCGGACGTAGGATGTCACGACAACCTGAGTTGCCGAGTTTAACCTCGGCCTCAAGTCACCTTGTCACATCGGCCAAAAGCTAGACCATTCCCCAACTAACAAGATAAAGAGATAAGTAAGCAATCTTATCTCAACTAACCAAGATATTCGAATAAGGAGGAAAAACACTAATCAACATCAAGGTATGTGCACTATATATACGAGACACTCACATCTACAAGTATTAACTTAAGCATTGGAGTCTCTTTTGCAGGTATCACTCTCATTTTGGAGTGCCAAACTTATGAAGTAAAGGAGGCACCAATCTCATCGAAGAGGTCATTGCTAGACCAACTTCAGGTGAGAACAAATAATTTAAAATTAAAATAATTATTTATAATCTATATATCATTATATAAAAAATAAAATGAAATAAAAGAAATATATTTTTTAATTAACTTATTAGTGGGATGCTCAGGAACAGCTGATTTACATCATTATATTCATGTGAAAATTTGGACACCTTAATTGAAGAAAAAGTGGGCAAATGAGAAACTCTAGACAAATGCATGCAAGATCTGACAAATACGTAAATGGTGGACAAATCTCAAAATAGGGTGTATATTTCAAGGTTATTTTTATTACTAGTACTTTAGTTTATAAATGTACATAAATGTTTATATTATATAATAAAAGTGTGTAATAAATAAATATTTTAATATATAAATTATGTTTTAATTAAAATTTATAATAATGAAATAATTTAAACAAATCAGTACTATTTTTATTTATGATAAATAACTTATATTGTAAGACAGTATTATTTTTATCAATTAATATTATTTATAGAAAAAAATATTAAAATTTAATCTAAAGATAAAGATGAAAATGATAGATAAGAGATAAGAAAAGAAAAAATTTAAGAATAATTTCATTAAATATTTTTTTAAAACCTCGCATTGAATAATAATTCATAAAAAATACTCTAATTTTATTTTTTGTTATAAAAAACTTAGATTAGAGAAAGACACATTCCTATATAAAACCAGATCCAACCAACAAGTTATTTAATGATTTTTAGTGGGATTACGAATTTTTATCCCATCTCCAACATAAATCTACATGGAAGGATATAAAATACAAGAAACTCGAATTCAGTCCTAGACCCTAACTAGTATGAGTAAAGATATTTAATTAGTTATATCATCCTCATAGAGCATACTCTCATTTACGATAACTAGTTTATTCTTGTTGAATAATAGTCTTAAAAATGTTCTCATTTCCAATAGTTATTATAATTTATAATTTATTTTATGATTTATAATTTATTTGATTAGTAAAGGAACTTATTTCACTAAATCTACCTTAGAAAAATGACATAATAGGGCACTATATATAATTTAAAAATAAAAATAATTATTTTTATTCATGTATATATTATTATAAATGAAAAAAAAAAGTATCTTTCTCATTAGTTTATTAATGAGGTGCTCAAGCACGGCCTATTTATATCAGGGGTTCGAATCATGCATTGTGTATCTAGTCGCGTTAAATTTTGGGGCCAGCTATCTCATCCTTTAAGGTGCTTCCAATGTAACGAGAAAATTAGTCACATGCTATCGGCGATAGATACTCTATGAACAAAAAAAAAAAAAACACGGCCTATTTACATCATTCATGTTGAAATATGGATACATTAATTGATGATAGAATGGGCACCTAAGAAATTCTGGTTAAATGCATGCAATATCTAACGAATGGTGGACACAGTCATAAAATTGATGAGTCCCCAAGCCTCCATGTGGTTTCCAAGTTTTTTTTTTTTCACTTTTGCTAGAACTCTCAAAATAAGATGTATATTTCGTGTAAGTTATTTTAATTGTTTATTATTTGTGTTGCTTTATAAATTCATTTGAATAGAATGGAAATGTTTGGTCGACAGATTTATGTCACTATATCTACTGGAGATAACTTAATAGGAAATCACAAATAATTTAAAAATATAACTTAATTATTTTTAATCTATTATTACAAATAACAGATAAACTGAAATAAAAATAAGTGTTTTTTTTTATTAATGGGATGCTAGGCACAACCATAATTTGCATCATTCATGGCGAAATGTGGATACCTTTATTGATGAAAGAATGGGCACATGAGAAACTCTAGTTAAATGCATGTAAGATCTGACGAATATGGTGGACAGTTATAAAAATGAAAATTTCCTGCAGTCTCCATGGTTTACATTTCCAAGGTTTTCCACATTTTCTACAACTATCAATACAGGGTGTATATTTTATAACTTCAATTTTTTTTCCTTGTCACTGGTTTCTCTTAACCTACAAAGTTAGAAACTAATTCCATTTACGGTATTGTGATTGTCGCTGTCTTACAAGTTTTTTTTTTCGCATATAGTGAAGATTAAACACGAGTTCTTCACTGCATGGATCGTCACAACATGACTCGTTTGAACATATATATAGGGTACCTACTACCTAGTCTTTACACTAAATTCATCGCTAGTTATAAGTTATTTAATTGTTTATGACTTGGTTTGCTGATTTATACATTTTATTTTATTATAATATAAGTATGTTAACGAACTTATGTCACTGTATTTGAGCTAATCATTTATGTTTATTTTTTATTTTTTTACTTTAATAGAAATTTTCATTTAACATCTTTATAATAGAGTTAAATAAATTTATACTTTTTATGAAATATATCGAATAAGTTTCAGACAATCAGACATCTTTTAATAGAGTCGAGAGCCTTATAGCTATAGAGTACCATTGCTATTAAGGTCAAATAAAACCTAGATACCCTTCTATTTCTATCCAAAATGTCTTCTCTAGTAGGGGTGAACAAATTGGTCCAACCCAACCCAAAATCGAACTAATCGGAAAAAAATTGATATTTGGGTGAATTTGAACGAGCCATCAGGTTACAAGGGTTGAAAGAATCAGGTTTGAATGAGTTTCCATGGTCGGATTTGGTTTTGAACTTTTTTAACCATCAAAAATTGAATCTGACCAAACCTTTAAGTTATTTATCAACCTATGTCCATTAAAATTAAATGGCCCATAGCAACATAATCCATACTCATTTATAAGTATGTACTCAACAAATATCTTTTATATTCTCTACACTCTTCTAAAAAGTAAAACCTAAAAGTTGAAAGAAACCTTAACCAAGCATTGTTGCTACTCTATGTGATGAAAGGCATCACATTCACCCTTTCCTGCTTCAAATTATTATCCAAGGATGGTCGTAGATTGTTGAGTGTTCGTTGTGACGCCTGTTCTACCCCAACATATAATACAAATATAATAAAAAAGAAAATTATTTATAACTTGAATAAACGATTCATATATAAAACACTTATAAACATCCAACCAATTTGAAGCAAAATTTATAAAATAGAAACTTTACAATTGTATCTAACAAAGAAACATAATGTCCAAATGAAATAAACACCAAATCTAGCTCATTGCACTGATGTCACATTATCAGAGCAACCCATACTTCAACTTTCGACACTTTCAGTGCCACTCACATCCAGTTCATCCTCACCAAAAACAACCACAAATAGTACGGTGAGAAAACAAGCATTCACATGCAAGTTACAAGAAGAAATTTAATCCATTACAACTCAGTCCAAAAATGTATAATTAAACATATCAGTCAATCTCACGTCATATTATCAATTCAAAAGTCATCCAAGTCTATCATCACATCCCAACATAATTATTCACCATGAACATACTCACACCAATGGTCATGCACTACAACCTCCTAAGAAGCATTGACTCAGAGCGTCGCACAATAGGCGGACCTTATCAATCCCCTCAGGCACCACCATGCACTTTCCCACTGTTAAACAACACATAGGCCAATGGATATATAAGTATAACATTCATCTCTTGTTAATCACCACACAGGCCAAGGCGGTTATACATATATATTATACATTCCCTGTTAATCACCACACAGGCCAAGGTAATGCATATGCGTTTATCGATGGTCAATCCATACCACCAAATCCATTCCTTATCTTCATTCATGCTAATGCACATTTATTAACCATTTGCATACAACCACATTTATATATCATTCATCCAAATACAAACCATTCATACTCAAATATATTCAACCAAATACACACCATGAACTTGTGCTACTCATGTTCTTTGATACTTTCTTACTTAGATTATTTAAGAAAATGAAATAAAGCCTTGCATGATATTACTCATCGGGTCAGTATTCTTTTCTGCTCATAAAGCTAATCAATAGCCTTCCTGACGAGGGCTAGGCTAATTTCGACTGTTAACCAAAGCGCTAATCTCTTTAAGCCCTTACCCTGCTAACTCTTTGAAATGAAGTTTAGGGTTTAGGGTTTTCTTTGAATCGTATCATCCATGGCGAATGGTATCATATATAAGAGAAAGGCCGCATTTAGGAGTGATTTTTCCCTCTTTCTAGAATTCTCATAACATAAATAAGTGAAGAAAGATATACTTGGCAAGTCAAGTAGTACGCCCGGTTCACCAAGTTCTACCACACTTAGAGGGTAGTCGATGGGCTAATCCCATAAGAGGCTTAGTTATGCATGTTAAGGCCATGGTAGGCTAACATCCAAGTTGTTCTACCCTAACAATAGTATTAGACTTTCCTGGTTTAAGTGTCAAAACTTGAGAAATCAATCAAACCACCGTGTTATCCATTGTCTCTAGTATTATACTAGCCAATGTTTTTAATTTTATATCAGTCGTTGTGGTTTAGTAGGGTCAAGTCTCTTAGATTGCCCACCCCAATTGTAGATGATCTCCATTAGTTGTTATGTGTAACAACACATTCATTGTTCAGTTGCTTAGCAATTATTATTAGTTATTTAATAATTGCTAAGTTGTTAGTTATTGTTCTGTATTGTTTGGAGTTGATTAGTTAATTATCATCTATTATGAGTAAATGATATTATGATTAGTTGTTAATTGATTTCTAGCAATTATGTGTATGATGAGTGGTGAATTGCTTAATGGATATAGTGATTGAACAAATTCTCAATGTAGTTATTTATGTTGATTCTTTCATAAGATTGCACTTTCTTTTCCTTATAGTTGGATTGTAATGATCATACTTGATTTGAGTGTAAGATGAGATTAATTGGATGGTTTGGTTGGCTGGTGGAGGGTCATGCTGATGATGTCCCAATTTTGGTGATGCTACTCTAATGTAATGGTTTTTGTATAAACACTTGACCAGTGATAAGGCTATTTTGTTTACAATAGTGTTTAGTTCATGTATATTGTATATATGTGCAAGGTCTATATCTAGCCCCATAAAAGGATTTAAGTTTTTATTTGTATGAACAAAAATTGCTTTATGTTTTTTGCCCTTATACATATATATATTACATGAATAATTAGGTGACTATTGCATGAGAACCCTAAAATAGTTGAATTATTCTTATGATTTCTATTGTATAGTAACTATACTAAGTATAATGACTTGTCAAACCATTACAAAAATCATTAGTTGGACCAAATAAGTGTTGGAGTGTCTTTACACATACTCACTCCACCTAAAGTTATCAAAATGAGAGAGGAGAGGAAAGAAAGAACTTTTGAATTAAAGGACTATATTCTTATACTCATTTTCCTAACACATTGATAAAATAAAAAATGAATTTAAATTTTAGTCCTTGTAAAAAAAATCTTTGGTTATAATCATTCGAAAAAAACAAATTCAATCCATATTATCTTGTGACATTTATTAATTGATAATTTGTTTAATGAAATTTTAATGACTATTTCAAGTGACACCTACATACCTACTATTATTTAGAGTAGTACCAACTATTATGTTACTTTTAAAAATTATTTTTAAAATTAAAGTTATTTATCTATCTTAAAATAAATGTTAAAAACTAAAAAAAAAAAGTGATTTTAAATTTTAGAAAAATAAATATAAAAAACTATATATTTTTCATAAACTAAAATCAAAATCACTCATTTTACATAGAGTAAAATCAAAGTTTGTTGGTTGACTAAAAATATATTTAATTTTTTTAATAATATATTATTTATTGAAATAGTAGTTTTATTTTAATATTATACTATTTATCTCATTTATTACTATTTATAATATACATTTAATTTTAAATCAAATATTTGGTATAAAAAATTAAGATTATACTTATATAAAATAATTTTTTGTCTCAATTTATTTGTGAATCATATAAACATGTTTTTATGCCACTTTTTTTATTATTATTTATCAACATATTTTAAAACTACATTTATCGAACACTCATAATTTAATAACTTTAATTATAACTTAGTGAAATTCCTTTAAATTTTTAACTAACTTTTTAACTTTCACTTATTTTTATCGAGAAAAGGCCAAAAATAATAATAATAATAATAATAATAATAATAATAATAATAATAATAATAATAATAATAACAAATTTGGCGAGATTTCGGCTTTACGAAACGATACGGTAAATTGGAGAATAAATGGACAGCAAGAGTCAAGGCTCGAGCTACAGTGACAACTGTCCTAACTCGTACGGTACCATTTCTAATTTTTCTTTTCTTTTCTTTTTTCAACATCTTATTATTCCTAGTAATTTTAGCACAATTGCAATATTTGTAATTTTTTTATAGTACTTAAATTTTTGTCAATTTTTAATATTAATTTTTGAAAAATATTATTTGATTTTAATTTCTAAAAAAATATATGCGTGGCACTACATATATCAAAATGTCTTATCTTATATAATATATAATAATAAAATTTGATAATTAATAATTAAAATTATTACTTTAACACGTGAATAAAGAGATTCACATCACTTTTCTTATTAAATCAAAGATTGATAATAAATACTACGAAATAGTTAAACACTAAAATAACCTTTTCAAAGGTTATGCAACTAATAAAACCATAATAGAAACTTTTAATAAATCATGATAAAATCAAAATAACTAACTCTCTTTACTAATTTTGATAAGTAACCTCATCCAAACAAATAACTCAAGGCTCTTGAGTCACGAACTCTTGTGCTTTTAATTATATACTTATGAGGTAGTTTAGAAGTACATGGAATAATACTCTTTAATGCACAATAGATAATTAAACATCTACTTTCACTAGAATAAAGATCCAATTGAAGCCAATCAGGGACCCATAATTGTGTATGGTTACTCCTTATCATACATGTTGATAAGTTGTTCCCTATTATTAAAACCCTTAAGACCAAGATAGAAGATCATGGAGACCCTCCTAGTCGAATTTGCAGATCAATGCCTCCAAACGACAAATGCATGAATGCATAGACTCTTTAAGCACCGTTAAACAAACTCTAAACTTCACGTATGACCGGACATAACTTAAAATTTATGCACAATTATGCAACAACTTAGACTTAACTCTTGAAACATATTGATACTCATTTGCACATAAAACTTATAACACACTTTTACTCCCATGTAACACTTATATGTTCACACTTTCAACTTACTCATTACTTACACTTTAATATTATATGAACTATGTGAGGTGTAAACATTATATATAGAGTTATACCTATCAAATTCATCCCTATCTCAATGAAAAGTTAAGGATGGGTTTGATTCGCTAAAATTCATGGTACTGGATAGAGAAAAAATAATTATTCCATATTTGATTTACAAAAGGGTTATGAGACAAAACAAAATATTTTTTACAACTTTTTCTCTTAAATATAAAATAATCACTATCATGTTATTGTACCAATACTACCACAACCTTTATCCATCACTGCCTAACACCACCATCATTGCAACCTGATGAGGTTATTTTATGGTATTTGTCTGAGAGGATATTTTATGAAATATTTTTATAAGGTTATTACACAAACATACTCCACAATGATGAGATATTGTCCGCTTTGGGCCTTAGCCCTCACGGTTTTGCTTTTGGTCATTACCCAAAAGGCCTCTCAATCATTGAAGTATGTTTGCATTATATAAGTTGTTATTTGTTGTATTATTTTATCGATGTGAGACTTGTTTGAATCCCAACAATCCTCCTCTCAAACAAGGGACCTAACCTTTTATGCAGCGGAATCTGTCTTTATATAGCACATTATATTTTATGAGTTATGAGGGGTTATAGGGTTATTGGTTGTCACCGAATCCAACCTGCGGCTCTGATACCACTGATGGGGTTATTTTATGGTATTTGTCTGAGAGGATATTTTATGAAATATTTTTATAAGGTTATTATACAAACATACTCCACAATGATGAGATATTGTCCGCTTTGGGCCTTAGCCCTCACGGTTTTGTTTTTGGTCATCACCCAAAAGGCCTCTCAATCATTGAAGTATGTTTGTATTATATAAGTTGTTATTTGTTGTATTATTTTATCGATGTGGGACTTGTTTGAATCCCAACACAACCTACCACTATTGTTTCCAACCATCATCATTGCCGCAATCCACCACCATTGTCACCGTCACCCACCACCATTTTGTTCTTATCACCATTGTAGTTTATGTTACCACTAACATAACCACCAACATTATTGTTACTGTAGTTATCACAATTCTCGTTGCCACCGCCCCTATTAAGATAATAATAATAATTCATTATGAAAATTAATATTAAAAAGATATTATAATAAATTTAACATTATTTTGTTTGTGTTGTCCTTTATTCACCAAACTATGTACAAAATAAAAAGTTGTCCAATAACTTGAACATTTGTCTTATGTCGTTCTTCTTGTCCTATATCTTAATGTGTATTGAACACAACATAAAAGAATTAGTTACAACTCTTATGTTGATCCCAATTTTGATTTTATCAATTATTTTACCTAAAATTACAAAAATTGTATCATTTTTGTCTAATTTTGACAGTTTGACCTTTGTTCACTAATTTGATTATTTATTGAGTTTTATACATTTGTTTTGCTTGGTATTGAGAGAACAAAAGGTTGGCAATGCTCATTGGAATTTTCACACCCAGGCCTAGGATTTTATGTCTAACAAAGCTTGTGCTTGTGTAGAAATGCGATTTTCATGAATTAGAGGTTTCTTATGGCCTTCAATTGCTTAATCACTACTCATTCAACACCAAAAGGCATAATAAAAGGTT
Organism: Cajanus cajan; assembly: GCF_000230855.2. Classification (NCBI taxonomy): domain Eukaryota; kingdom Viridiplantae; phylum Streptophyta; class Magnoliopsida; order Fabales; family Fabaceae; genus Cajanus; species Cajanus cajan. Next base: position 14,185,157 of record NC_138522.1, on the reverse strand, counting down.
TCTAACACTTCTAAACATCAAATTCATGTACAAACAACTTCTACGCCATACAAATTGATAAAAATCCCTATTCAAATCACATGAATCCTAAAAAACCATAAGGGGAAAAAACTCAAATTAACATAATCAATCAAAAAGCACAATTATACAAATAAACATGAAAATCATGTGTAGCCACACTCCTTTAGGTTATTCATAACTCCTCCAATCACATACAATTAGAGTCCTAAGGGATTGAGGGACAATCTCATTACTCTCAATTCTTATACATGTACAAGAGAGATAGTTCTCACTCATACTATTACATCAAATGATGGTTGCAAAAGGTGTGATATAACTTCTCCAACAGTTGCTCTTCAAGGTTGTATGGCAAGGTCTCCTCTTCTATAGTTTCTCTCGAGTGTTAGAAGTGTAGAGCACAAAATTGAAGCATAACTTCTAAGCCCTGATACTCATTCTAAATTAACCAATGGGTTGGGTTTTGAGAGTCCAAACCTAACTTAACCCATTAGCACAACACACTCAACCCTGTTCGCTTTTATTTTCATAAAAACAACCTATATCTATTTTACAAGTTCAATTAGTCAAACTATTTAAGCCAGTAAAATTAGCCATAATTAAACAACCATATTATTTATTTCACAAAAATCAATATGTTACATTATGAATAAAAAATCTTGAAGTTAGGGACCAAAATTATTAATGAAAGAAAAAGTTCAAAGACTAAAAGTAAAAATTTGCAAAAATATAAGGACTACAACTAGTAAAAAAATTTATAAGAACTAAAAGTAAAAACTTAACGAAAGTACAAGGACTAAAATCATATTTAATCATTTTTTAACCATATTATTGATACAAATTAATCTTTGTCATAGAACCTGACTAGCTATCGACAAAAAAAAAATTTCTTTCCAACCATCTATTTCCATCCATAAGACTCGAATTCAATTTCTTACTTAAAGGAATCGAACTTAATGCAATATTTTTAATTTAGGTTCAAAGAAATATTTGTTCATATAAAGAAAGGATTCATTTTGTCTTGATTTTTTTTAAAATAATTTTCTTTCTCTTTCATCAGAAGTACCATTAAATCTAACATTAAATGGTCTGAAATCTTAGGGAAAAAAACCAAAAAGATTATAAGACTAATATTTAAAAAAATCAAATAAAAATAATCAAAAATTAAGAGGATCAAAATAAAAATAATTAAAATTAAGAGAATTAAAATTAAAATAAATAAAATCAAGTGAATTAAAATAAAAATAACCTTATTTAATAACAATACATTAATCTAAGCCAAATTTATAAAAAAAAAATATAGATGTAATAAATGCACTGCTGAGAAATAAAAATAATAAACATAATAAAAATATTAATGACTACCAATATACTTTATCATTAAAGGAATATGAACATATAGTAATTGGAAGTTTAACATGTACTTTATCAATATTTTAATATATTTTTAAGTTTTATTTAGTTATAATTATAAGTACTATGCTAATAAAAAATCACGTTAATTAATGTTTAAAGATTATATTATTTACCAAATATTAAATATAATTTAGAAAATATTATAATCACCAAAAGAAATAATAAATACATTTCATATTTTTAATATAAAATAATTAAATTAAAATATACTGATAATATAAAAAAATTGCATTATTATCTAATTGAACCAGTTTAATCTACAGTAAAGACTTAAAACACTGGTACAAAGATGAAAAAAATACTAACCATAGAATTTAATAATTTAATTTAAAATAATTAATACCATAAAAGAACTTGAACTATAATTTAATTAGGCTAAAACCCTATTTTGGTCCCTTATAATCTTTTTTTGTTTCAATGTAGTCCCACCTTTATTTTTTGTCTCAATTTGGTCCCAAACTAATTAATTGATTTCAATTTAGTCCCAAATTAATTAATTGGTTTCAATGTGGGACTTCCGTCCAAATTATTTAAATGAAGTTAACTTTTGGGCACGTGGATACCACCTGGCAGATGACAATTTTTTTGAAAACACCTGGACCCAAAACGGTCCGTTTTGAAACTAAAACGGGCCGTTCTAGTTGCCCTCTTCGTGTGTTAATTTTGCAACTGAAACAGGTCATTCTAGATGCGAAAATTAACACACCACCAGTTCAGCAGAACGGGCCGTTCTGAAAACAAAACGGGCTGTTCTCGTTTCAGAACGGGCCGTTTTGGTTTCAAAACGGGTCGTTCTGGTTTCAGAACGGGACGTTCTGGATTCAGAACGGCCCGTTCCAAAACTGAGAATAGAATATTCTTTGCTTAATTGTGTTTTTGATCGCTCAAGTATTATAATTATGCAATTTTGATCCCTAAGATTTTAATTGAGTAATTTCAGTCCTTAAAAAATTTTAGTTGTGTAATTTTAGTCTCACAATTTTTAATTAAACAATTTTAATCTCTCAAATATCATAATTGTGCAATTTTAGTCTTTCTCATTAAAAATTTAATAATTTTAAAATTTTAATATATATATATAATGTTTTAAAACTATATAATTGTTTGCTTATTTAAATTACCGTATATTATAATTTTTTTAATGTATTAAATGATATATATTTATTATTAATTTTTAATGGGAGAAACTAAAATCGTACTATTATGATATTCGAGGGACTAAAATTGTTCAATTAAAAATTGAAGGACCAAAATCGCGAATTGCAATTCTTTAAGGACTAAAATTACCCAATTAAAATCTTGTAGATCAAAACTGCACAATTGTAATACTTGAGGGATAAAAAATGCAATTAAACCAATATTCTTTATTAATTTTATTAAAAAATATAATAATTTTGAAAAATATTTTTTTATAGTAAAAATTTTAAAATTACTTATTTTTATAAAATACAATTGTCTTATAAATAGAGTAATAATTTTTTCTTTTTCTCTTTCTGTTTGAAGAAATATTTAAGTATCACTTTATAATTTTTTGCAACTTATTTAAAATTAGAGGAATAAAATGATAAAAATTAATAAGATAAACATAATAAAATAAAATATAAAAAATATTAATATATTTATTTTATTAGATATAACAACATAATTAAAATATAATTAATAATATATATTTTATAAAATTATTAATATTTTATATATAAAAAAATGAAACCGGAACGGCCCGTTCTGAAACCGGAACGGGCCGTTCTGGTTGCACTTTTGGTGTGTTAATTTTGCACCTGGAACGGGCCGTTCCGGATGCAAAATTAACACACCAAAAGTGCAACCAGAACGTCCGTTCCGGTTTCAGAATGGGCCGTTCTGGGTCCAGGTGTTTTCAAAAAAATTGTCATCCATGTGGCATCCACGTAAGCATCTACGTGGCATCCACGTGCGCAAAAGTTAACTCCGTTTAAATAATTTAGACGGAAGTCCCACATTGAAATTAATTATTTAATTTGGGACTAAATTGAAATCAATTAATTAGTTTGAGACCAAATTGAGACCAAAAATAAAAGTAGAACTACATTGAAACAAAAAAAGATTATAAGGGAGCAAAATAGATATTTAACCATTTAATTACATGATGTTATACACAACAAGATAGTTGATCCATATAATAGTCACTTTAAAAATGATCTTTATGATAACTTTTTTATTAATTAAAAACATAATTTCTTTAATACTTAGATTATATAAAAAAAATTAAATTAAAAAATACGCCCATAAAATAATTATTTTCAAGAAATATTTGCCTTACTAGAGTCACTCTTCATCAACGGTCCCCTACCGTTAACCCTTCATCAAGGTGTCGGTTGTGGCGTTGTGACGGGGTCGATGTGAGTGTTTAAACGGTCCAGTGAGAGTTCAGGCCACGTGTCAGAATCTTAAAGCCTCAATGGCCCACGTTTGAGGACCCACGTCACTTTCCACCCCCATCAACGGTCAGTGACGCGCGCCTCATAATCCTAAACGCCATTTGTGCCATCACCTCCGTACGGACTCGGCTGTGGGTCCCACACACGCACACGCTGCCCCAAAACCAAAAGACGACACTTTTTACTTTTTAGAGGATAATAAGATCAAATTAAATTAAATATATTTATTTTTTAATTGTAGTGGATTTTTTTTTGAGAACGGAACAGTTCATTTTTGATTGCTGATTGCTGTTTTATTTTATTTTTCTTTTGATATAAGGAGGGCCAAAATGCTCATGTATTTTTATTCTCTATATAGTATATTTTTCTCATTTAGAAAATTTTTCTTTCATAGTTTTCAGTTTTCACAATATTGAATGAAGATAGTTAAAAGCTTAAGAGGTAATTAAGTAGTAATGATTTAATAGTGATAATGATAGATGAAATCGGTCTTAGACATAGTTTAAAAGGTGCGACTATTCAAGACCTGTAATTAAGAAGGTCCAAATTTTTATTTTTTTTATACAATTGTGTAATAACTTTTATATTAATTTAAATAAATTAAATTATAATCTTTTATATATATATATATATATATATTATATCTAAATATAAAAAATGTGATATGTTTGTATAGTCTAATTATTTTTATTGTTAGTTTTTTTTATTTGTGTGTTACATTCATAAAAGAGTGAAATATATTTTTGTACCTTTTAAAATTTTTCAAGTTTGATTTTAATCCTTCAACAAAAAATTGTCTTATTTCGATTCTTCTAATTTGAAGATGTCCCATTTTTTATAGTTAAATTTATTTATATAGAGTTTTATAATACATGATAGTTTAATGAAAAAAAAATTAGAACATCTTTTTTATATTTGATAACACTATATTGGTTATTTAATGTAATAAAAATATGTCATTTTAAATTAAATCATGTATCTATTTTTGTTACAAATGATTACATTTTAAAATATTTATATATAAAGATCCATATTTTTCATTTTCTTTAAAATCCATGAAATGTCATAATTAGTCTTGATAATAATAATGACGATGTAATCATAGTAGTGATGGTTGTGACAATTTTATTACCACCATTATCACTATTGTCGTCACATGATAGTAACAACGCTAGTGGTGATAACAACATTGATGGTAAGTAATTGTTATGGAAATGGTGGATGTGGTGATAATAATGATATCATAAGAGACATTTTTAATTAAGTTTTAATTTTGATCTTATTTTATTTTTAATTATAATCCAAGGACTATCATTGAAAGTTGTTGTTTATTTTTTTTTTTTCATTGTTAGAGTGCCTCATTTGATACCTGATTTGAAATGTTGTGTTTGGATCACACACACACATACACACACATATAATTCAATGACTATCATTGAAAGTTTTAATTTTTTTTCATTCTAAAAATGTCTCATTTGAAAATGTGTGTCTTTAAAATATCTTTCAGTACAAATTTTAAATATAATTTATATATTCAAATATAATATTTATTTGTATATATAGTTCATTATAAATTTTAGTTTTATATAATAAACATTCAATCTATGCATTGCAAAGACAAAAATACTAGTATGTGAACAAAACATGTTAGGTGATGGATAATCAAGATCATTAAGGATATCAAACACTAAACCATCATTAGAAGCATATTACCTAATTGATAATGGGGGATAAAAGCTCAAAGGTCTAAGCCCACTACTATTAATGTAAATAGAATAATAGATTTCAAGGTAAAGGACACTATTCACTCATTTATTACTTACAATTATTGTTTGAAGTCAAACTCTTACATGAGTGTTGGAGTGTCTTTTGTAGGTATCTCACCCTTCAAAGTGATTAGCAACTAGATAATTTAATAGGGAGACCTAGAAGTAGTGAAGTTCAACAAGAAAAAATTACCACAATAGTCTAAGATAGCTCACAAGTACACGTGAAATTAACGTTTACACTAAATCCTTTCTATTTATTTTTTGTTTAAACCAAAAAATAACATGAATCATTATGCTTTATTTAATCCACAAATCTTTATTTCATCTACCTCCAACATCAATTGTTACTACTATTACCACCGACATCATTATCACCACCAATGTTATCGTTGTTGTCACTATCATTACTGTTATCATTAGAACAATAGAGATGGTGATAATCGTGAAGATGGTGAATGAAATAAAGGATTGTGGTGGATTAAATGACATCCTAGCCAGAACTATGGTTAAGATGCTTAATGAGACTTGTTCTAGCTCAGTGTCCAAACTCATAGATTTCTAGCTTCAAATGGCACGCTTAGCATCCAAAGGAGATGATGACATCATGCTTAGGGATCTAACCTTAAAGAAATCAAGAGGAGTGGGTTAGATTTGAAGGAATAAGGCCCAAACTCTTATTGAGCTTTGAGTCCCTTTTAGTAGCTTGCTTTCTTTTCTTTGCATATATTTTTCCTTATGAATATTTTTCTTATTTTTGACCTTGTATTTTGAGTCAAGTACTATAGGAATTTATGTTCTTATATTTTTATTTTTGAAATATAAATAGTAGTTTAGAAAGGGTGTAACTAGTATAGGCTTTTTGGACATATTGGGCTTAGAAGGCCTAAGAAAATCTCCCTTTGGACCATGTTGGACATTCACTTGCTCTTGCAAGTGGCTTGGGACGTCTAACATGGAAGGGACAAGGTGTTCCTAGGCCATCCAAGGAGTCAACATGTCATATGACCTTGTCTATTCACACCATGTCACATGACAACCTTCCATTAACTCTTTTAGATCTAGGATGGTGACATGAGTCATACTTTCCTTGTCTTGTCATATGGCAAACTCTCATTGGCCATTATAGATCTAAGATAATGACTTTTGGGAGGATGTTGGACAAATGGTTAAGCTTGACTAGGGTTAGTACTTTTGAGTTCAAGTTAACCTAACCTAAGTTAGTCTAACTTGCACCACAGGCTACCAAACCCTATATATAGGTTTCTCCTTGTATTTGGATGTCACTTTTGACGATATGAGATATACCTTGAGTTTTCTCTCTTCCAAAAGTCTTAGTTCTCTCCCTTGAAAACACTTTTCCTTATGAAATTTTATCAAGGAATTCCAAAAGTCTCATTCCTCTCCTCCTTCATTAATTTTGGTCACTTGAAGAAGATTAAGAGTACATTTGAAGCTAGTTGAAGAACTTCACCATTCTTCTTCAACCTAGTTTCATCAAGAGAATTACTTTTTGTGGCTTCTACACTTGGTGTAAGAACATTTAAAATAAATGTTAGCCAACAAAAAGGGGGTTGAATTGTGAATTTCTTAAATCTTTATGAAATTCTGATGATCAGAAGTTAATGCGTTTGATGGTTTTAAAAGACTTGTTCTTCTTTTAAATGATTTCTTATAAAATTCTTTCAGAAGCTTATGATCCTGATGGTATAAAAATAGATTCTTTCTTTAATAATTCTATCAACATATGATATCCACAACAAATAAATTGAGTTGATTCAATTTTCACTTGTCATATATCGGTGAAGGATGCTTGTGGGGCATGACATAGTGATAGATCAACATTTTACTATTTTACTTGTTATATTGCTTATAACATTTTACTTAAGTTGCATGCTTGGTTTGATTATCCATTTGAAAAGCAAAAAAAAAAAATGTCATATATTTCTATTTATTTTTACTAAATACTCATATATCATATTTATCTAAAAATGTTTTTTTTAACAATAATAAACGTTACAACTTCCATCAATATTTTTAAATTAGATTGATTATTAAATTGGTTAAGTTATTAATTTATAATTTAGTTTTAATAATTCTGTCAAAAAAATTATTGTTTCAATAATGGTTGAATCATAGTTAAGTTAGTCATAATAGAATATATATTAAAATCATATAATATATTTTATGTAATAAATTAATATGATAATATTATGAAAAATGTATTGAAATATTTATTTTTAGATTTTTTTAATATTTTTGAATATACTTATATTTTCATAGGAAGTTTTAAACATTTTTAACTAAAAACATTTTCTTTCAAAAAAGAAAATCAAAAGGGACCCAAACTCGATAATTCGATGCAACACTGAGTATATCATTCTATCAACTATTTAACTATTTATGAGTTTAACCCACTTTTTGTATCACTATGATATAACCTTATAAGTAAATAATTCATCTCGTTTAATCCACATCTTAAGAAGTACATATATTTACTTTGATTTCACCGATTACATCCAATTTGTTGTCTATGCGATCTAAGGAACTCATTCAAGGCAACGGATATATCTATGTGTTTCCTTTTATGTTTTACTTTTAAGGAAAAAAAAAAAACTTTTATTTCAAATGTTGATAAAAGTTATCAACTAAATTATTACAATATTACACCTAAAAAAATGCTTAACTGTTCGGTATTGCATATTAAGTAAGAATTATGATACTGTTATTCTACTTATTTTACTTCACAATAATTACGGTTTAAGATTTTTTTTATACATATACTAAAATAATCAATTCTATTAATAAATATGTTACTTTTAATAATAAGGGTTGAATAATTTATAAAAAGGGTAAATTAGAAAAAAGATAATTAATATTGTATTAAAAAGTGATAGTATCATTCTTTTAATCTTTTTAAAATATTTTTCAAATGTTAAAACTGCAGTCAATATGAGATAAATAGAGTAATTCTAATAGATTAAAAAAAATTATTGGAGTATATGATTTCTTGACAAAATAAAATAAAATCGATACACAATTCAGTGAATCCAGATTTTGATGTATTTCTGAGTAAATTATTCTATCAAATATTAATGCATTAACCTATTTGTATGATGAAGGAATTTATGATGAATAATTACGAAAAGAGCTAGTTATAAATATGTGGATATTATTGTTTGATCAAGTGCTAATGGTGTGAATACTAATGGAGTAGGTAAGGAATCATTTACACATGAATATGAATATGAACTTATCCATTGATGAACACACTATGCCTCGTTGTTGAACGTAATTAGCAATTACTCAACCAAAAAGAGAGATGCAATGCAACCATCAATCTCTTTCTCTATCATAATATAAAATATACATAGAAAATGGTAGTAATTAAAAACTCATTAATACATATTATTAAACTTATTTAATGCATATAATAGTCATTAAAACGTAACTAAAAATAAAAGAACATCTTCATACAAATTAATGTCAGCTCCTTTAATTTTTTTTAATTCTATTCATTAGTTAATTACAAAGTTACTTTTTCTAGAATTTAGTTATTAAGTTAAGCGATCAATAAATGTTAATATTCAAATTGACAATAAATGATTTTTTTTGTTATAAACTATATAATACATATAAAAATTGAAGTACGTAAGAAATAATGAAACAAAGAAATTAGAACAAGAATAATAACACGTCAGAATATTTATTAAAATTGACAATAAATGGAAAGATGTAACAGATTATAATACATATAAGACTTTAAGTAGAATATAGTGAAAGAAATAATTGAAATGAGAACAATAATAGGTCAGAAAAAAATGTTAAAATTCAAATTTAAATTGAAAATAGATACAATGAATAAATGAAAAATATAATAAATTGTGAGCAAGTTTGTTTGTTTTTTTTAAAATAAAATTCTATAAAAGATATTTTTAATAAAATAAGTACCTTTTTTTTTTTTCTTTTTACTTATTTGATATGTTTGTCTAATCTTTTTAAAATAAATAGTCTTTTTCTTTTTTTAATAAATAATTCATATCTATTTTTAAATAACTATTTTATTTAAAAAGTACTGTTTAAAAACTTTTTTTAAAATTTAAACAAATATAACCTATATAATAGAGTAAATTCTCAATCCGTAGGAGATAATTAAGATAAATGAATTATTTTTTTCAAATTTATTGCAATCAGATATAGTTAAGTCATACAAATACTCTTAATTAATGTAATTAACAAATTATTTTTTATTTTGAGTGCGAATAAAATAAGTACAATTGTTCTTAAATTGTGTAAGAGTCTCTCTCCTATATAATTATATTATTAATTAGAAATTCGCTTATTCTAAGAATTAACATATATTTATAATAAAAATATTTTTTTATTTAAGAATGAGAATAATCAATTTAAATCTTTAAATTAAAATGAATAATTTAAATTAAAAATTTTACTTAAAATTACAAATATAATTATTTATCATTATCGTCACTATTATTACTATCATTGACATAAACACATAATAGTGACGTGACAATTTTAATAGTAATAATTGTAGTGATAATGATTATATTTGTAGTTTTAAATAAATATAAAATTAATTTATACTAATTATTTACCAACTTATTATAATGATTTAGGGTTTTACCCTAAACCCTAAACTAGTTATTAACCACTGTCGAATAAGATAAATATCAGATCAATTTATGCTATTTATTTGTTTATTTATTCTGTGAATTACTTTACATTGAATTTTGATGAAATTAACAATTTTGTTTAGAATCAATTAATCTTGAGCTAAATTTATGTATTTTTGTTTTGTTTTGCAAGGTTTGGACTAAGGTGCAATATCTAAATGGGAAAGAAAGAAAGAAAGAAAAGGATCAAACTTAAATTTGGAGACCGGGCCAAACTCCTCTGCGGCCCATCTATTAGAGTGCTATTAATTTAATGTCTGTGTTATTTGGGCTTTGTCTGTGTGATGTAAAACTGGGCCTCTGTGGTGTTGTGAACAAGGCTACCAACATGAGAAAAATAACCCTGAATTCCTCTTTTCTTTTATTTATTTATAGGCATAGTAAAATTCTCGATTATATATTTTTTTAATCCTGATATTCATACGAAATACTCACCATTAGATGTAGTGACAAATCTTTATTAAAAATTGTGGATGTATATAAGATGAATTTTTTTTTGTTGATATAATTTGCTTTATTCTAGGACTAAGATTCAAATTATAAATAATTATATTAAAAAATAAAAACTATTATCACTTGTTTATGGTGAGTCATTCATTGTTTTAATCTTGGAAGGACGATGTTAATTTATTGTAAATTGTGTCAATTCACCTGTTAAGAAAACAAATGGAACTGTGTTTTGCGGCTGAAATCTTAGGACGGGATAAGGAGTTGATTGTATTTTGTTCTGTTTTGTTTTCATTCGATGATACATGCTTACGGATGACAAATATACTCGTACTTACGGGTAATATCTGAATCTGTTCTAATTTTAAAGGAAAATATCTGATTTGACTAGGTACGGGTACGGGTACGGGTACATGTATGTATTTAGCCGCCCTGTACCTGTACCCATACCCGTCCTCGTTTTCATTTTTAATTTAATAAACTTTCAATTTAATTATATTAAAGAATTTTAATATTTTTTCATGTGTGATTATTTATTATAATATGAGATAGAGAAATAATCTAATTATAATTATAATATAATAAAAAAATAATTTAAAAATATCATATTTTTTTACAAAAAATAAAAAATAAAAAAATTGGGTACGGATATACTCGATACTCGACGGGAATGGGGATCCCTATACATGCTTATTATTCTACATTTTAGGTTGAATATTGTTTAAGATAAATATTAACTTCTAAATAATTAAAATTCATAATAAATATATATTTTAATGCGGCTGCATAAACAAGGCAGGATTCGAACCCCTGACATTGCTTAAGCGTGGATCAACCTCTACCGCTAAACCACACGCTTGAGATTATGATATAATATTATTTTTAATTATTAAATATTTATTTTAAAAAATTATTGAAACTTAATTTCTCTCAATATATGAATTATAATAACTAATATGTAGGAGAGTATATTTAGAAACTATTATTAGAAAAAGAGGGGTTTTAACTAAATTTCTTTAAGTTTTTTTTAATATATCATTTTTAATTTTTGTTTTATATTAAATTTTAATATTAAAAAATTTATCAATAATTAAAAATAATTTTATATTATAATATAATTCTTTTATAATTCTAAAATATATTTATATGTTTAAAAAATATTTATTTATTGTGAATTTTAATTATAATATAATTTATATATTTAAAAGAAATTATTTATTATAAATTATAACTATATAAAACAACATTTACACACTTAAATACTAGTTTAAAAATAAAGATGAAATGAATAGATTGAAAGAGACAGGTGGTTGGAAAAATTAAGTATATGAATAGTGACAAGAGAAGAGTTTTTTTTTTTATCAGCCATGACAAGAGAAGAGTGATTAGGAAGGTTGAGAAAATTTTGAGTCAGTTATTAAATAAAAAGAAATTGAAACTAAAATAAAAATAAAATTATATTTGAAAGGAATATTTAAAACAAAAATGCTCAACGTATAATATTAGGATAAGACACACTTCTCTTAATGAGAGTGAGAATATATATAACTCCTAAATATATCTTTATTCAAAATATTCCCGTTGAGAAATTTGTTTTTTTTAAAAGATAAATATTTAAATTTATAACTTGTGCATCACACAAATTAAATGTTTATTATATATAGCCAAGATAAATAGTAAACTATATATACAAATAAATACTATATTTAAATATATAAATTATATTTAAAATATTATATAAATAGATATTTTTAAATATATATATATATATATATATATATATATATATATATATTTGTACCGGAAGGGTCCTATCGGCCACGTGGAGTGGCCACGTGGACCGGCACGTCATGTCCTATCAGATATTGACGCAACTCAGATATCACCTCGGCTCGGCAATCGGCCACGTGGATCGGCCACGTGGACCGTCACGTCATGCCCCATCATATCGACGCAGCTCAGATACCACTTCGGCTCGGCAAGGGACCGAGAACCGCATCCTTCCCCTATCGGCTCAGCCAGACGCCGAAGACGACGTCTCGGCCGTTTCGTATCGGCTCGGTTGAAGGCTAATAGACAGAATAATTAGAATGACGATCATGATTAACAAGGGACAAAGCACAATTAAGGCATAACCCGACGATTAACATCGTATTACCTAATTTGGTAAGTGTCACAGAAGGCCCACCATGCTCAGGCCCATGTCAGGTATTATAAATAGGTCACACGTAACGAGGTATATGACTGTTCATTTATTACCCTAGAGATTCGTGCTTGTCCTGACTTGAGAGTCGAAATGCCTTTTGTAGGTACCTCCCCCCTTTTTTCCAGAAAGATCCACCAGAAGCTCCCGTTCGGCCCTTTATCCACTTGAAGATTACGAGTGTGCCCTTAGGCAGGTACATTTTGGCGCCCACCGTGGGGTCGAACCGATAGCTTTTGAAGAAGACAAATTGAGCACTAGTTTGAAGACATTATGGCGAAGACGAGGAGAACACACACTGAAGACCACCGATCCGAAGATGAGCATCAATTCGAGGCTGATAATGCCAAGACGGTCGACGAGACCAACATGGCCGAGATGGTACGACAACTGAAGGAGGAGATGGCCGCCATGAAGCAGCAGCGAGAGAAAGATGCTCGCAAGATGGCCGCCCTGAGGGAAGAGAACGCTGCTCTGAAAAACCAAAACAAAGATCCCACGTGGAAACCTTCTGAGCTGACTCGCACCCAAGGGTCGTTTCACTCGCTCGAACATCATACTTCTCTCCCACATACTTCTACCATCGCTCCGGGAAACCACGCCTCGGCTGCTCAGGTAACCGGCCGACCCGCGTACACCTTGCCAACCGGAGCTCACCAACATCCTTTCACTCCTAACATCATGCAATCCTCCCTCCTCGACCACTGGAAGTCCCTTTCGTTAGATAAATATGACGGAACCACCAACCCCGACGAGCACATTGACATTTTCTTGACCTAGGTCACCCTCAGTACTACTGATGACGCCGCCCTTTGCCGAATCTTCCCAACTTCATTGAAAGGTCGGGCATTGAGCTGGTTCACGCGACTCTCGGCCAACTCAATTGATTCCTTCAATACCTTGGCATCCCAGTTCACCATCCAGTTTGCTACCAGCCGACCTCATCAGATGAACTCTCTCTCGTTGGTAAGCATAAGACAAGAAAAGAAGGAATCCCTTCGGACCTTCATCTGCCGATTCAACAAAGCGGCATTGGAGATCCGAGACCTAAATCTGGCCATTGCTCTTCACCACCTGACCACTGCTTTGAAACCAGGTCCTTTTGCTAACAACATCTGTAAGAAACCCCCGTCTGACATGGATGACTTGCGTCGGCGTGCCGACAAATACATGCAGATGGAGGAACTATCTGAGTTTCGCAACCAAGCAAGAGCGAAGATAATTGTTAAGGCCGAGAAGCCAGCCGAGAGCATCTTTCGGAGTCGCCCGAAAGAACTTGTCCTCCGAGACAAACCTGTCTGCAGGTCGAGATACTCTCATTACACCCTGTTGAACACTAGCCGATCGGCTGTCTTGGACCAGGCACTCGCGTCAGAAGTCCTGGCCGTGCCGAAGCGAGCCTTAACCCCTCCGCGTGCCGACACAATCAAATCTTGCAAGTACCATCGGAAACGAGGCCACTCAACCGAGGAATGCGTAGCCCTGAAAGATAAAATCGAGGATCTAATCAAGCAAGGGCAGCTTCAACGTTTTGTCGATCGACCCCGCTCCCCCCGACACGATGATCGCCGGCATCGTGGGGAACAGCATGACCGAGATAGATCCGACAAGCGTCCTTACAGGGAACAAAGCCGGTTGAGGGGCCGAAAGGAGGACGAGCCGGCAACCCAACCTCGAAGAATCATCAACACTATCGTCGACGGATTCGCAAGCGGCGGCCCCACCTCTTCAGCTCAAAAGAGACACCTACGAGCCGTCCGAGCTGTACACTCGGTCGAACGCACTCACCGGAGGTTGCCGGCCATCACATTCATCGAAACTGATTTTAAAGGTATTGATCTTGATCAAGATGACCCCATGGTTATCAGCATTGAGATCCACAACTGCATTGTTCGGAAGACGCTGGTCGATCAGGGAAGCTCGGCTGACATCCTCTATTGGAATACCTTTAAACAACTCGGCATACCAGAAGCCGAATTAACGAACCCTTGGTTGGATTCTCCGGCGAACGTGTTCAAACCAAAGGGTACATCAAGTTGTCCACTCGCTTCTGCTTCGATGGAGCCGAAACCCGAGACATCCCGATGAAGTACGTGGTTGTGCACGCCAACACGTCATATAACATCCTTCTCGGAAGGCCCTCCCTCAACAAGCTGGGTGCGATTGTGTCGACTCCACATTTAGCCATGAAATTCCCTTCCGAGTCGGGCCGGATCATCACCGTACACGCCGATCAGAAAGCGGCTAGGGAGTGTTATTTCCCTAGTCTTCGGTTGCTTCGGCTCGAAACGGCCGAATCGCGCGGAATGAAACGAGTGCACACAGTGGCACAAGAGCACGACACAATTGTGGACTTCGACCCTCGGATGGAGCAGGACGAGAGGGTCGAGCCGATTGAGGACCGACACCCTATTGTCATCGGGCCGACCGACCTGCACATGACCTACCTAGGCTCTAACCTGTCCGAGACGGAAAGGTGCGAAATCGGACAAGTTGTTAGAAGGAACAAAGACCTATTCGCATGGCGCCCGGCCGATATGCCAGGTATCGACCCCAATTTCCTATGTCACAAACTCTCTGTGTGCCGAGAGGCAAAACCGGTTGCCTAGCGAAAAAGAAAGATGGGGGAAGAGAGAAAGAAGGCAGTTGAAGCGGAGGTATCCAAGCTCCTAGAAGCGGGGTTCATTCACGAAATACAGTACACAACATGGTTGGCCAACGTCGTCATGGTCAAGAAGACAAATGGGAAGTTGTGAATGTGCACCGATTACACAGATTTGAACAAGGCATGTCCGAAGGATGCCTATCCGTTGCCGAACATAGACCGATTGGTCGATGGAGCAGCTGGCCATAAGTTCTTAACCTTTCTCGACGCATATTTGGGTTATAATCAAATCCGTATGCATCCTCGAGACGAAGACAAAACGGCGTTCGTCACGGAATCCTCCAACTATTGTTACCAAGTGATGCCTTTCGGCCTGAAGAATGCCGGGGCCACATACCAACGGCTTATGGACAAGATCTTCGGTGGTCAGATTGGGAAGAATATGGAAGTTTACGTAGACGACATGGTGGTCAAATCAGCCAACACGCTTTCCCATGTCGCCGACCTGGCCGAAGTCTTCCACGCACTTCGGAAGCACCAAATGAGACTCAACCCGGACAAATGTGTGTTTGGTGTCTCAGGCGACAAGTTCCTGGGCTTCATGCTATCAAGTCGAGGCATCGAAGCTAATCCAGATAAATGCCAAGCTATCATCGATATGAGAATCCCATCAAACTTGAAAGAGGTTCAAAAGTTAGCCGGCCGACTGACAGCGCTGTCTCGTTTTCTACCTTGTATGGCTGAAACCTCCAAGCCGATTCTCTGTCTTCCGAAAAAGGCAAGCCAATTTCAATGGACAGATGAGTGTGAATCATCTTTTCAACTCTTCAAGGAACGGCTCGGTACTCCGCTTGTGCTGGCCAAGCCGACACCTGGCCGAGAAGTAATACTGTATTTGGCAGTTTCGGGCGAAGCCATAAGCGCTGGAATGATACAAGAACAAGACGACCAACAACAACCCGTATACTTCATCAGTTGAGTGCTTCAAGATGCCGAACGCCGATATCAACTGCTGGAAAAGGTAGCGCTAGGACTTATATACGCGGCTCGGCGTCTTCGGCAATACTTCCATAGTCATACCGTGGTGGTCCGAACTGATTGTCTGGTCGCTAAAGTGTTGCGAAAGCCGGAACTGGCCGGCCGAATGATGGCATGGTCGATTGAGCTCTCCGAGTTTGACATTCGTTTTGAACCTCGGGGGCCATCAAAGCACAAAGCCTGGCCAATTTCATCAACGAGTTATCGCCACTCGGCCACTTTGAAGATAACGCTTGGACCATGCATGTCGACAGATCGTCCAATCAGCAAGGAAGTGGTGCCGGCATAATCTTAGAAAGCCCATCTGGTATCACCCTCGAACAATCACTACGCTTCGGCTTCAAAACATCAAACAATCAAGTGGAGTATGAAGCTTTGCTTGCCGGCATGAGGTTAGCTGCCGAGATGGGAGCCACAAAAATCGTGTGCTGGACCGTCTCGAAAGTAGTGGCCGAACAGGTCAATGATAACTTTATAGTCAAAGACATAAACCTGTTGAAATATTACCACCTGTTCAAAGGAATGAAGGATCAGTTCTGTGACGTGAAAGTCTGACACACGCCGCGATGTAACAATGAAAGAGCCGACCAGCTAGCCCGGCTGGCTAGCAGTCGAAAACCGGGACAACTCCGGTCAACCATCCACTTGGAACTTCCTACGTCAAGTATTCCACAAGAGTGCATGCCGATTGAAGAGCCCTCATGTTCGTGGATGACTGACATCACAAACTACATTGTTAAAGGTTCCAAACCGGCCGATCCAATCGCAGCTAAGAAGATCCGCACCCAAGCAGCACGCTATTCCGTGGTGGCCGGAGAATTATACCGACGAGGGTTCTCCACACCCCTGTCGAAATGCATCGACCAGCAGCACGCCGACTATGTCATAAGAGAAATTCACGAAGGAATTTGCGGATCCCACTCGGGGGGAAGAACACTAGTTGCTAAAGTCTTGAGGGCCGGCTATTACTGGCCGACCTTGAAAATCGATTGTGCCGAGTATGTAAAGAAATGCAAACAATGCCAACAAAACGGCAATTTAATACACGCCTCGGCCGAGCAGCTCCACGCGGTCAGTGCCCCTTGGCCGTTTGCTATATGGGGTATCGACATTCTCGGCCCATTCCCACTCGCCAAAGGTCAATGCAAGTTCTTGGCAGTAGCTGTGGATTATTTTACCAAATGGATAGAAGCCGAACCACTTGCAACTATAACGGCCACCAATATCCAAAAATTCGTATGGAAAAATATCGTCACCCGGTTTGGCATTCCATATGCAATCATCTCCGATAATGGGCTTCAGTTTACGGACAAGAAATTCAATAACTTCCTTGAAAGCCTCGGCATCCGACACCGGTTCACGTCCGTCGAACACCCACAGTCCAATGGTCAGGCCGAAGCCGCTAACAAGGTCATCCTCACCGAGTTGAAAAAACGGCTCGGCACGGCCAAAGGAGCCTGGGCCGAAGAGCTCCCCGAAGTTCTCTGGGCATACAGATCACCCCCCAATCAAGCACAAAAGAGACTTCGTTCCGATTGGCATACGGCACGGATGCGATGATACCGGTTGAAGTGGGTGAACCTTCATTCCGATGGAAGCACTTCCACAAAAAGTCAAACGACGAGACAATCCGAGCCGAGCTGGACGTCTTGGATGAAGTCCGAGAAAAAGCACAAATCGTAGCCGAGGCATGCAAATAGAGAATGACTCGGCGAATTAATTTCAATTTAAAACCAAGGAACTTCCAAGAAGGTGACCTCGTTTGGAGGGAAACCGGCTCAGCACGACGCAACCCGGTTGAAGGAAAGCTGGAGCAAATTGGGATGGCCCATTCTGAGTCTGACACGTTCTCAATAACGGCGTGTATAAACTCGAAGAGTTATCTGGCAAGGTCATCCCTCGGACATGGAATTCTACTCATTTGAAGACCAATTACAGTTAGAATTTAACTCATGTACATCTGTAAATGTCTAATGATGCACTCTTTTCCTTGAACCGATCTTTTTTCCTCTTAAAATATTGTGAAAAGAGGTTTTTGGCCGGCAAGGTTTTTAACGAGGCATCCACTCAATTAATAACAGGACAGTTCAACTATCTATGACTTGTTTTACATTTCTGCGATTTTATTTCAAATTACAAGTCTTCCCTCCCGAGACGTCTCTCGGCCAAGGATGTGGCTTTTATTTCAAATTACAAGTCTTCCCTCCCGAGATGTCTCTCGGCCAAGGATGTGGCTTTCATTTCAAATTACAAGTCTTCCCTCCCGAGATGTCTCTCAGCCAAGGATGCGACTTTAATTATTTGTCTTCCCTCCCGAGACTTCTCTCGGCCAAGGATGCGGCTTTAACATTACTTCTTTAATAGTATGTTGTATTTAATGAAAAACCGTACATTACATTGAAAAGAAAGGGGCACTACCGGCCCGAAATTACAAAAAGTTAAAAGGGGCTCTATCGGCCCTTGCATACAAATTTTTTTAAAAAAATAACCCTAAGCCTGTGCTTTGGGCTCCCCTTGGGCCGAAGCCTCCTGCTCGGCCACTACATGCACCTGGTCTTTTCCACTCGGCCCGACTTGGTCACGAACAGGCGCTTCGGTGTCCGGCTGCTCATTCGGGGGGATTTGCGTAAAATTTACATACTTCCCCCGATAGAAGTCCATGGACATGTTAAATTGAAAGTCCGAGGGAAGGCTCCCGAAATGCCGGGCTTGGCGTGCCGCTTGCGCGAAACCAGCCTCATGCTGAGATAGAACCTTGCTCCTAGCCCTCTCTCTATACGCCCCGAAAGCCTTCTTCTCAGCCTCTAGTTCCCCAGCCAATGCGGTCGACTTCTCAGTCTCGGCCTTCAAACGGTTCTCCAGCTGCTGCACCGTGAAGGTTAGGTCATCATTTTGACGGCTCTGCCGGTCCAGTTCGGCTTCACACTTCTTGCCGTGCCCCTGTGCTTCAGACAACGCAGCCAAGATTTTCTGCACGGACTTTTCAGACTCGGCCAGCTGTCGGCGCAGCTCGGCCTCGGCATTCGGCTGCATCATAATGCTTTGAGCCAAAGCCAGGGACTGAGCCTAGAACTCGCAGAAAAAAGTCCACTTGTGGGACGGAGCCATCTGGCCCAGTAGTGACTGCCCCATCTCTGATGTCAAATCCTGACTCAAGTAGTCTTGAGCGCTGACATTCGAGGCAAGGAAGTTTGGACTCACAAGCCCTTGAGGAGCCACAAGCGCGGGTAACCTCTGCTGCTTTTGCCGACGTGCTTCGGCCTCGGCCTCGGCCCTTCTCTTGGCCGCTTTTGCCTTGTGAGCATCCTGAGTGCTCCTCTCTTTCGGTTGCGATTGAGGCCGAGACGTCTCACGGGCCGGAGCCCGGTTATCTCCATGCGGAGTCACCACCGGCGTGGTCGCTCGGTTTTGGATCAGATTGCGGATATCCAGATCGTCGCTGTAGTTTGCCATGATACCTGCACAAACATTAGTCAAAATCAATGGCAGCGCAGGATTTCAAAAAAAAAGGATAGACGCTATACCAATTAAATCATCAAGAGGTTGTGCCGATTTAATAAGCCGAACGAGATCTCGGCACGGCAACGGCCGCGACAGCTTCTCCAACACTGCCAAGTCAGCTTTCTCCTCAGAAGACATCTTGGACTTCGACACCACGTCGTATTTTCTCGGCGCCCGAGTCCAGTATAAATGGAACAACGCATCTCCCGCGTCATTAAAGAAATATTTGTTGCCGTTGGCTGGCCGAATCATCACCTTAAAGAACCCTACTTTGAATCCCTTGTAGGAGGTCGTAAACGGCTGAAGTAAGCAATGCTCTGTCCGGACCAACGACAGCCACTTTGCCTTCTTTGTTGGCCGAGAGGAGTAAAAGTATAAGAACAGATGGGGAGTCGGCTCGATGCCAAGTGCTAGGCATAATTGCCGAAACCCTTGCATCGCGTCCCAGCTTTTCGGATGCAACTGTGTCGGCGCAACGTTGAGCAAACGAAGCACACCCATAAAAAACTTATCAAAAGGGAGGGTCACTCCTAAGTCACGAAACAAATAGTCGTACATGAAAAAGAAGTTATATTTACACTCCCCTCGGCCAAGAAATACAAAATCCGATTCCCATGACCCATCGTTCCGGCATGATTCGAAGAAGAAACCGGAAGGCACCTCTCTCCGAAGAGTAACAAAGTTCTCCGAGTCGAACAGCAAAGCAATTGAGCTCTTATCAGTATACCGAGAAAATACACTACCTACCTCCCCATGTACCCATCTATAGCCAGGAACTTCTATAGGACCGAACCCACGCGAAGCCGAAGCCGAACCGGCTCAACGAGTACTCGGTCGGCCCTCAATCATCTCGAGAGAAGAAGCTTCCTCCACACTTCGGGACTACTCAAATCCCTCGACAACTTCTACACTAACCGATTCCTGCGTCGCCAAATCCGAAGCTTCTCGGTGAGAAGGCTCACGCGAACCCAGACCAACAGAGACAGCTCGACTACTCCCAGTGGAACCAGCCTCGGAAACCCTATCCTCTACATCTACATTTAAATCAGCCATTGAAATGTACCTTAATAAGAAGTCAGCCCCGATCGGCAACCCGCACTCAGGATCGATCTCTAAGTCGGCTCGGAGCAATCACACGCCACAACCAAGTAAACACACTAGGACTTGGTCCCCACCACCCCTATTTATAGTATTTTCAAAAAACGAATACTAACCGCTACCTCCATAGGAACCGTAGGATCAAATTGATCCAACGACCCACGAGCCCCAACTCTTCAAATTTCCCTCATTGATACCCAACGGTTATAACCTTTCATATCCCACGTTCGTTCCCAACGGTTATAACCTTTCATATCCCACGTTCGTTCCCAACGGTTATAACTTTTCACTCACACATTTATTACCCAACGGTTACGACTCTTCACATTCTTACAATTAATACTTAGCAGTTATAATTGCCCACGTCGCACCAACCACCACAACCGCCAGGACAATTCTACCCTTAGCGTCATTACACTCCTCAAGGCTGGGGGGCTTGTGTACCGGAAGGGTCCTATCGGCCACGTGGAGTGGCCACGTGGACCGACACGTCATGTCCTATCAGATATTGACGTAGCTCAGATATCACCTCGGCTCGGCAATCGGCCACGTGGACCGTCACGTCATGCCCCTTCATATCGACGCAGCTTAGATACCACTTCGGCTCGGCAAGGGACCGAGAACCGCATCCTTCCCCTATCGGCTCGGTTGAAGGCTAACAGACAGAATAATTAGAATGACGATCATGATTAACAAGGGACAAAGCACAATTAAGGCATAACCCGACGATTAACATCGTATTACCTAATTTGGTAAGTGTCACAGAAGGCCCACCATGCTCAGGCCCATGTCAGGTATTATAAATAGGTCACCGTAACGAGGTATATGACTGTTCATTTATTACCCTAGAGATTCGTGCTTGTCCTGACTTGAGCGTCGGAGTGTCTTTTGCAGGTACCTCCTCCCTTTTTTCCAGAAAGATCCACCAGAAGCTCCCGTTCGGCCCTTTATCCACCTGAAGATTACGAGTGTGCCCTTAGGCATGTACAATATTATATTTTAAATTTATGATAAATAATTTATATGTGACACAAGATTATTTTTAATTATTGATAATTTATTTTAAAATTATTAATATTTAATTTATAAATAAATATGATAAATAAAAATTTAAGTAAATAAGAAGTAAAAAAGAACCCCTAAAATTTTATCATTGAAGAAAAATATCTAAAAATATTATCATTAATAACAAATTCTTAAAAAAACTCTCACATAAAATGAATGTTGATATTTAATATATAGTATAGATATAAGAGTAAACATGTAATTTTTTTTTTTTTTTTGCTTGATCTATAAATTTTTATAGATTGAAATTTTTAGAATGGGGTTTTCACATTTTTAAATTCTAAGATAAATTTGTTTTTCTTGCATGGGTTTAGATGGTGCAAGCCCCAAACTAAAAATCACAAGAAAGTCTTTCGGCTCAGATGCCCTAATTTTAAAAGATTTTTTAAATGAATAAAATAACAAAATTGGGCTTTAGGGTCCAATCTAAACAATAGAGAATTAAATAAAAACAACCAGACTAGTCCCTTGAACCTATTATAATCATAATTGATTTGTATGTTTCTTTCTAACAAAAACTAACTTTATTTGGACAAAATTTTCATAACATTTCAGGAAAAATAAAAATAAAGAAGTAAATAATTTTTTTCAAAAGTTAAAACTATATTATAGGTTTGTTCAAATAAACTTCTTTATAATTAATTTTAGAAAAAAAAAATAGAAGACATGAGGTAAGCTCTCCATAAGCTAAAAGTAGTTTATGTATAAGATAATTTGTAGAAGTTTTCTTATATAAGTTTTCCAAAAATTTATTTTAAACTTATGCATAAACTATTTTTAGTGTATAGAGAAATTCATTTCTATTTTTATTTTTTATTTTTTTTTATCTTAGAAGTGTTTATGAAAAAAATTATCAAAACAATCTATAAGCTAATTTGTAGGATCTCTCTCATATTAATTTTTTTAAAAAAATTATTTTTAAATTATGAAAAAACTAATTTTTACTTATAGAAAAATCTATTTTATTTTATTTTCTTATTTTCTTCTTTTAGAAGTAAGTATGTAAAAATTTATCAAAACACGTAAAACATGGACAAGGATAGAAATAAGAATAGAAAGAAAAAAAAAATAGAACATCTTATCTTTGGACAAATAATTTATCTTTCTAATTAGATGGTAAGGATATTGTTGAAATTAACAAAGATGAAATAAATAATAAGAGGAGGCAAGAAAATAGTAAATGGGTAAAATATGTTTTTTGCGTCCTTTATTTGTATAACTAGAGAATATGGAAAGTGATTTTCAAATTAGTGTAGTAAGAGCTTATTGAAGGGGGAAAAAACTTATTTAAAAAATAAACACTTCATTCCTTAAAAATTAACTTTTATTTTATTTATTTTACTTTCTTCTCGTATAAATATTTGTGAAAAAAATTAATCCAAATAAAACTTAAAACAAGAACAATAATAGAAATAAGAATGGAACAAAAATAAAAATTAGATCATGTTATCTTTGGGACAATTAGTTTGTTTTTCTTAGAATATTAGATGGTAAGGATATTGTTAAAAGTAACAAAGATCAAATAAATAAACAAATCGAGAAAGCAAGAAAATATTAAATGAGTAAAATATGTTAATCGTAATTCTTACAAGGGTGAGTTACACACATAAGTTTATGAATTGCAGTCTCACACCCTAATTCTAACAAGTGCTCGTAGTAGATCCATCGCCCTACTTAAATCAATCATATCAATCCTTAGATCCCATTTTTGGAAAATCTCACTTCAAAACTTTATCCATCAAAATTTCATGGAAAAAGAGTTGAATTGAGATGTAATAACTTTTCATAACCTTTCTAAGTTTTTACTCAAGACGACCTTCGTGTTCAAAAAGTTTTTGACGTTAAAGGTTCAAACACTTGTAAAGTTTGCTCTCTATGTGGTTAGTCACTAGTTATTGCAAGATATTTTAATATAATCCTAAGAACCTAATGCCAATTCTTAGTATCCTCATATTTAGAAGATTCAATACTTAAACACGAGATCTTCTAAAAAAATTTGTCATGGAGAAAAGAGAATTGTTCATGTAGTTAAGAAGATTCATATAGCTCAGAAAGTTGTTGTTTAGTTTAGAATGATGCACTCATAAAATTGTTACTTAAAATGCTCCTTAACACCTCTCATACATGCACAAATCTACTTTCACGTTTTTCTAAGGTTTCTATGCTTG
Organism: Cajanus cajan; assembly: GCF_000230855.2. Lineage (NCBI taxonomy): Eukaryota > Viridiplantae > Streptophyta > Magnoliopsida > Fabales > Fabaceae > Cajanus > Cajanus cajan. The sequence continues at coordinate 14,160,721 of NC_138522.1, read as the reverse complement.
ATAAATAAACATTTGAACTGATTTGAAAATAGATTTAATAATTAGAGTTTATATAGTTCAAATATGCACATTTATAATGAAGTTAAGCTTACATAAAGTCCTCTAAAATATTCATTCTTATACCGTATGATGGCCAACCTGGCCGAATACCCGACCCCTCGAACACTTGGGCCGAATACCCGACCCCCCGAACACTTGGGCCGAAAACCCGACCACTAGAACACTTGGCCGAACGCCCTAACATACCGACCACTTGAGAATCGAACGGAGTATGTCGGTATGCTCGGCCAAAACCCTGTGCCTACTCCAAGACGATTACAAAGAGCTTAATTAACGTAATGCATTGGATTAGCCCCCTAATTTCCCGGGGCCCAATCCCTAATCACGGCCCAATAAGAAGTCCTATAAATAGGGTCCCAACGAGGTACGTAACTAACTTTCAACTACCGCATTTATTACGCCGAGCACTTACTTGAGCGTTGGAGTGTCTTTGCAGGCACACCCCCCCTCACATCGGACTACCCGGATAGGAACGAGAAGACCGAGACCCAAGATCCGACCTGCTACAACAAGGATAATTGAATGTGTTTCCTAACACAAGAACATTTGGCGCCCACCGTGGGGCCCGAAGAGACATTTTCAGCCCCCTAGAACTCTACAACTGAGACCGAGGCATGGTAGTAACTCGCAAAGGACAATCAACGACAACTCAACCAATCCCGAACCCCGAAATAAATCCCGTTATGGCCAATCAAGAGCGTTACCCGTATGGAATGCCTCAAACAGAGCCGGAGCCTGTGATACAAGAGGTCCAGCCGAACGCTAACCGAGACCAACATGATCTCCATGATGACTTGCGTGCATTACGCGAGGAAATGGCCGCTATCCGAAGGCAGAGAGAGGCCGACGCAAGGGAATTGGCCGAGCTGCGACGACAGAATGCCGAGCTTCGAAGCCTTAACCAAACATGTGTGCCGTCAACCCCTACCCTCCAAGAGGAGTCGGCATATCACGCCCCGACCGACCATATGACCCGAACCCCGGTCACCTCGTTGATAGCTAACAAGGCCGATACCACCACTCACTCCCTAAGGCATCCCTTTTCTCGAAGAATAATGGAGGCAACCCTGCTAGACCATTGGAAAGCATGCCGATTGAGAAGTACGACGGGTCATCCGACCCCGAGGAACATTTGAACGTCTTCTTGACCCAAGCGACCCTCTCTACTCAGGACGACTCGGCTTTGTGCCGAATATTTCCCATGTCGCTGAAGGGAAGAGCTTTGAGCTGGTTCACGAGGTTGCCGAGCGCCTCCATCGACTCGTTTAGCGAGTTGTCGTCCCAGTTCGCCCTACAATTCGCAACGAGCAAGCCGTACAAGACGACCTCTTTAGCCTTGGCGGGGGTCCGTCAAGAGAAGAAGGAAAACCTAAGAAGCTTCATGGACAGATTCAATAAGATTGCGATGGAGATTGGAGATCTTAACCCCGCCGTGGCATTGGATCGGCTAAGCACGGCCCTCAGGCCAGGACCATTTGTAAACAGCTTGTGTAAGAAGCCCCCAATTGATATGAACGACCTCCGGCGCCGAGCAGAGAAGCACATGCAAATGGAAGAACTTGCGGAGACCCGAAACCAGGCCAGGGTGGAAGAAAATTTTAGCCAGAAAGAACCTGGCCGAGAGCAGGTGAAAAAGATGAACGCCGAGCCCTCGAATACTCGCCCCCCAAAAGGACCTCGCTACGCGGCATACACTCCCCTCAATGCGAGTAGAGCCAAAGTGATGGAGCAGGCCCTCGCTTCAGAAATCCTTGCGATGCCGAAAAGGGCGAACACACCCCCCAGAGCCGACAAAGCCAAGGCGTGCCGATTTCACCGAAACATGGGGCACTCCACCGAAGAATGCTCTGCCCTGAAGGACAAGCTCGAGGACCTTATCAAACAGGGTCACCTCAGAAGCTTTATCACCATTCAAGACCACCCGTCAAGGGAAAGAGACCACCACTCTCGTGAAGCTCGGCCGCTGAGAGACCGACGCTGTCGATCACGTTCGACCGAAAGGCAAGATCGATCACAGCGCCCCAGGGGAGACAATGACCGACCACGGAAGGTGATCAACACAATAGGCGGAGGTTTCGCCGGAGGCGGGTCCACCTCATCGGCGCGAAAACGACACCTCCGCGCCATTCGATCAGTAAACAGTGTGAACCAACCGAGGATGCCTAGAATGCCACCTATAACCTTTTCCGACCAGGATTTCCGTGGCGTCGACCCCATACAAGACGACCCTATGGTGATTTCGGTCGAGATGCACAACTGCATTGTGAAGAAAACATTGGTCGACCAGGGGAGCTCAGCCGACATCTTGTACTGGAATACTTTCGTGCAGCTCGGAATCCCAGAGGAGAGCTTAGAGCCATACCACGAACCACTAGTCGGCTTCTCGGGCGAAAGAGTGATGACGAGGGGATGCATCGACCTATATACCCGTTTTGGGTTCGACCAATAGTCTTTCCGGGAGATCAAAGTCCGTTACATTGTGGTACACGCAAACACATCGTACAACATTCTTCTTGGCCGACCGTCAATCAATGCGCTGGGGGCAATTGTTTCGACACCTCACCTATGCATGAAATTTCCGTCGAGGAATGGGCAGGTAATCACCGTACACGCCGATCAGAAAAAAGAAAGAGAATGATACCTTTCTAGCTTGAAGGTGCAACCGATGGCCGTCCCCCAGACGACGAGAGGCGTAAACGCGGTCCGACAAGAGATGGCCGAGCACATCGACCTCGACCCTCGGTTGGGAGAAGAAGAGCGAATCGAGCCCGCAGAGGACCTTGTCCCGTTTCAGCTGGGGCGAGAGCCCGAACAGGTTACTCAATTGGGATCCCAACTGAGTAAAGCTGATTCAGACCGGATGAAACGAGCAGTTAGAGATAACAAAGACCTATTCGCATGGACGGCGGCCGATATGCCGGGGATAGATCCAAATTTCTTGTGTCATCGATTGGCTGTATGCCAGGACGCCCGACCGGTTGCTCAAAAGAAGAGGAGGATGGGAGATGAGAAGAGGAAAGCTGCGAACGCCGAGGTGCAAAAACTTTTACATGCGAGGTTCATCCGAGAGGTCACATACACCACTTGGCTGGCTAATGTGGTGTTAGTAAAAAAGTCGAATGGGAAGTGGAGAATGTGCACCGACTACACCGACCTCAACAAAGCCTGTCCCAAGGACGCCTATCCACTCCCATGCATCGACCGACTCGTTGACGGCGCTTCCGGGCATGCTATATTTAGCTTCCTAGACGCCTACTCCGGCTACAATCAGATCAAAATGCACCAGCCGACGAAGAAAAGACAACGTTCATAACCGAGAACGCAAATTTTTGTTATAAAGTAATGCCATTTGGGTTGAAGAATGCTGGGGCTACCTACCAGAGGTTAATGGACAAGGTGTTTCACAGTCAGATAGGCCGGAACATCGAGATATATGTGGATGATATGATGATAAAGTCCAACTCTCTGGCCGAACACTTAACCGACCTGGCCGAAATCTTCGGTGAACTCCGCAAGCACAACATGAGACTCAACCCAGAGAAGTGTATCTTCGGGGTCAAGGGAGGAAAATTCCTAGGTTTCATGCTATCGGCGAGAGGCATAGAAGCGAACCGAGACAAATGCCAGGCCGTGCTGGGCATGCGAAGCCCGAGAAACCTAAAGGAATTGCAACGCCTCTCTGGAAGATTAGTCGCCCTATCCCGATTCCTCCCACGGTTAGGCGATAAAATTAGCCCGATGACAAAACTCCTGCGGAAGGCATCAGTCTTCTCATGGGACGAACATTGTGAAGCAGCCTTCATAGCTTTGAAGACGACCTTGGCGACACCACCGACCCTTACGAAGCCTGATCCTTTGTGCCCAATACTTGTATATTTAGTTGTGTCCGAAGAGGCGATCAGCTCGGTTCTGGTGCAAGAAAAAGAAGGCAACCAAGCTCCTGTATATTTTGTCAGCCGACTACTGCAAGACTCAGAAACCTGGTACCAGTTGATTGAAAAGGTGGCACTCGGTCTAATACACACTTCCCGACGCCTGCGCCATTACTTCCAAAGCCACCGAATTGTCGTACACACCAACTGTCCCATCGCTAAGGTATTAAGCAAACCCGAACTCGCCGGAAGAATGATGGCCTGGTCGATGGAACTCTCACAGTTCGACATCACCTTCAAACCAAGGGGACCGATCAAGGCTCAGTGTTTGGCCGACTTCATAAATGAACTTCACCCACAGGGCCAATTCGAGGAACAATGGTGGACCCTCCATGTAGATGGATCCTCAAACAGCCAGGAGAGCGGGGTAGGAGTGATCTTAGAAGGACCGAGAGGGATAACCTTGGAACAATCGTTGCGTTTCCGGTTCAAAGCCTCGAACAACCAAGCCGAATACGAAGCTCTATTGGCAGGATTAAGACTAGCCGAGGACATGGGTGCATCAAAAATCAAATGCCGAACCGACTCCAAAGTGGTGGCCGAGCAAGTTGGCGGAAGTTTCCAAGTAAAAGACCACAGCATGATAAAGTACTATCATGCCTATCAAAAAATGAAAGCGAGCTTTCAGGAGGTGTTGGTCGAACACATCCCGCGCGAAGACAACACCCGTGCCGACCAGTTGGCTAGGCTGGCCGCGACCAAGAAGCCAGGACATCTGAGAACGATCATTCAGCAAGAGATCGACCACCCTAGTGTCGATGCAGAAGTGGTTACAAATGTCAATGCCGACCATGCCAGTCAAGATGACTCTGAAGACTGGCGAGCCGAAATCAAAGAGTTCCTCATAAGTGGAATCGCCCCAACCGACCCGACCGAGGCCAAACGATTAAGAACCCAAGCCAGTAGATACATTGTCGTCGCTGGCCAGCTGTACAAACGCGGTTTCTCTACCCCGTTACTCAAGTGCCTAAACTCCGCCGAGGCCGACTATGTGACGAGAGAAGTACACGAGGGTATATGCGGACTGCATTCGGGGGCGAGGACGACCGTCTCTAAACTCCTACGAGCCGGGTACTATTGGCCGACCATGAACACCGACTGCGCAGCGTTCGTAAAGAGATGCCAGCCATGCCAGAGACATGGCAACTTGATTCATCAACCGGCCGAGCAGCTACATTGCATTCCTCCAGCCTGGCCGTTCGCCACATGAGGGGCCGACATACTCGGACCCTTCCCAGTTGCCAAGGGACAATGCAAGTTCCTCATCGTCGCCGTGGACCTATTCACCAAATGGATCGAAGCTGAGCCCTTGGCATGTATCTTGGCTCATCAAGTCCAGAAATTTCTATGGAGGAACATCATTACCCGGTTTGGTGTCCCGCACACTCTGGTGACCGACAACGGCCTTCAATTTACCGACCGAAAACTAAATGAATTCCTAAATGGCTTGGGTGTACAACATAAGGTCACGTCGGTCGAACACCCGCAGACGAATGGTCAGGCCGAGTCGGCCAATAAAGTCATCTTGGCAGAGGTGAAGAAACGCCTTGGAGAAGCAAAAGGAGCATGGGCCGAGCAGTTGCCCGAAGTGCTATGGGCCTACGGATGCACGCCCCAGTCGACTACGCAAGAAACTCCTTTTCGCCTAGTCTATGGATCTGATGCAATGATCCCAGTGGAAATCGGGGAACCTTCGTTCCGCCGAACCCACTACGACGAGTCGAACAACGAAGCCGAGCTCCGGGCAAACCTGGACAACGTGGAAGAAGTTCTAGACCAAGCACAAGTTGTGGCCGAGGCCACCAAACAACGTTACAAAAGAAGATTGGACAGCAAGGTAAAGCCTAGAGAATTCCGCGAAGGCGATCTCATTTGGAGAGCCACAGGCGAGGCAAGGAAAGATCCGAGACATGGGAAACTCGCCCCAAACTGGGACGGTCCCTTCCGAATCTGACACAACCTGAACAACGGAGCGAACAAGCTGGAGCACCTATCGGGAGAACCAATTCCGAGAACCTGGAATTCCTCTCATTTGAAAATGTATTACAGCTGATGTAACAGTGCACTCTTTTCCTTAGCCGATTCTTTTTTCCCTAAGGAGGGTTTTAGGTCGGCAAGGTTTTTAACAAGGCACTTCATTGATAAAAGTTCCAAAATTTCATTATATCGTTTGCAATTTTATTGTATGCCTAGGTCGAACACTACGCATGAAAGCAACGACACCGACCAACAGGTCGAAATGTGCACTCGCGCCCAACAGGTTTCCCTCCCGACACCGACTAAACCCGAGCAATCCTCGGTCAAGTTCGAAATGTGCACTCGCGCCCAACAGGTTTCCCTCCCGAGTACCCTACTCGGCTAAGGATGTGCCTAGGCCGAGCACTATGTCAACGACAACGACACCGACCAACATTCGGTCGACGACGAAAAAACACACTCGTGCCCCAAGCCGAGCACTACGCACAACGTGTACTAAACCCGAGCAATCCTCGGTCCAATTCGAAATGTGCACTCACGCCCAACAGGTTTCCCTCCCGAGTACCCTCCTCGGCTAAGGATGTACCTAAGCCGAGCACTATGTCGACGACAACGACACCGACCAACATTCGGTCGATGACGAAAAACACACTCGTGCCCCAGGCTGAGCACTACGCACTATGTGTACTAAACCCGAGCAATCCTCGGTCAAGTTTGAAATGTGCACTCGCGCCCAACAGGTTTCCCTCCCGAGTACCCTCCTCGGCTAAGGATGTGCCTAGGCCGAGCACTATGTCAACAGCGACGACACCGACCAACATTCGGTCGATGATGGAAAACACACTCGTGCCCCGGGCCGAGCACTGCGCACAACGCGTACTAATCCCGACCGACCCTTGGTCAAGTTCGAAATGTGCACTCGCGCCCCAGGTTTCCCTCCCGAGTGCCCTCCTCGGCAAAGGAAGTACCTAGGCCGAGCATTACCCGAACGCTCCGTCGACAAACATTCTCGGCCAAACACTGCGCAATGGGCGTCAAAACCGAGCAATACGTGGTCGATCCCGAAACGCGTACGCAAGCAACAAGCTTTCACTCTAACAGACCAAATAAACTTAAGCGGAAGCTTCGATGACCTAACGTTCACGAAAACCGAACACGCTCGTATAAACAAACACATCGCGCATCAAACACCATCATAAATCGCGAAATCTGACCTCTTGGCCACACATACAAGTCAGTTTATGTTAACATTATTGAACACTTATAAACACGGAAAGTTGAAAAGCAAAGTCTATTAAAAACAGGTATGGCCGACCACAACGGCTACTTACAAAAAATTAACTATCCACCGGCGCCGATGGCCAAGTTACAAAAAGGCACTAACGGCCCGGTTACAAAAAACAAACAAACCTACTCTACTTCCGCCAGAACCAATTCCTACACCGCGGCCGAGACGTCCGGAATCCCATCACCTACCACGTCTATAATTGGGTCATCTTCCTCCGTAGGCGGAGGTATCGGTGCTTGCGTGGAGATACCTCGGCGGGGAGCCTCGTCATCAGGGCTGGCACCCTTTGCGAACTCGGCATAACTGATGTACTTACCCCCGTAAAAATCTCGACTGACGTCAAAGTTAAAATAAACCGGGATCTCACAGAAGTACTGGGCTTATCGGACTGCTTGCTGGAATCCCGCATCATGTTGTTCGAGGATCTTTTCGGTGGCCTCGGCTTTCAGTTTAGCATGCGCCTCGGTTAGCCAAGCAATCTCAGCCGCCGTAGCCGCGGCCTCAACTTTCATCTTCTGCACCGACAACTTCAAGTCATCGGCCTCCCTCCTATAGCCATCGGCCGATCTCTTCAGTTTGTCAGCCGACTCTGTAGCTTTAGCATTGGCAGCCAAGGCCTCCTTCACTGTCGCCTCGGCCTCCTTTAACCGGGTTTGAAGTCGCTCAGTCGAGACAGCCGACCTCATCATTACATGCTTGGCCACCAGCGAAGTCCGCACGTCGAGCTCGCAGAAGAGCTTGTACTCGGCCTCCATAGACATACCCTCCAAGTACTGGAGCCCCCCTCCGGTAGCGAGGTCCAGGCTAACCAAGTTCTCGGACTGGACGGCCGGGGCCAAAAAATTTGACCCAGCAACAACAGCCGGGATAGCAAACCCCCCACATCCGGATTGCTCCAGCGTTATTTGTTTTTGACGTTTGGAGGAGGTGCCCGGCTGCTCGGCTTCCACGTTCTGGTCGGTCTGACGAGTCCGAGAGGTCCCTGTCCTCTTCCTCTGGTCAGCCAAGGGAATTATTACAGGCACGGGCTTATCCCTCAGAATCCTCAATGCCGACTTCACCGGTGGCACCTTTCCACTGGCCTTGGGATCTTTGGCTCGCTTGGCGAGCATGGCGGTCACGTCGAGATCCCCTCCGGCCATCAATCCTGCATCAAAAGAAGTCTTAACATCAATTCAAAACACTGCTACACTACCGAAGCCTAAAACACATACCTAGCAAAGCCATCTCGAAGTGAGACGTTTCAAATACGTCCAAGAGGCCTCGGACAGGTAAGCCCTTCGGAAACTTATTAAGAAGCTCCACAATTTCTTTATCCTCGGCAGGGAGCTTGGAAAAAGGTATCGCCTCGAAGCGCGTCGGCCGCCTCGTCCAATAGAAGGGGAATAGCGGGTTGTCCTCCCGGTCATAGAAGCAATGTCTCAAATCCGAACCCCAACGAACCTTAAAGAACCCACTCTTAAATCCCTTGTAAGAGGAGGTGAATGCTCGGAGAAATCCACGCTTCGGCACTCGAGCTAACGACACCCATTTCACCGGCTTGCTCGGCCAACAAATGTAATAATAGAGGAAGGCAAGGGGTCGAGGTGTTAGGCCGAGGCAGAAGCATAGATTACGGAATGCTTGCATGGCCGCCCAGGCATTAGGGTGTAGCTGGGTCGGCGCCACGTTTAAAGCACGTAGGACTCCCATCTAAAAATCATCGAAGGGCAATGTCACGCCGAGATCCTCAAACCAACACATATAGGCGTAGAAATAGTCGTCCTCATCGGATCCCGGCTCCAAGAACACGAAATCAGTGTTCGGCCCAACGTCCTCGCACGCCTCGGCAAGCAACGAGAACTCGTCCTCCCCACTCCCGAAACATTTCTCTATAGACACGAAAGTATCCAACAACTCTTGGTCGGATAACTTTGAAAAGTACACGCCGACCTCTCCCTCTACCCATTCATACCCGGGCATCTCCACCGTGCCGTAATCAATCTTCACCTTTGGCTGATTCCTCGGAGCGGCCACGGCTTTACCCCGACCATCAACAACCACTTCCAAAGCATCTTCAGTCGCCTCGGCGTGAATCACCTCGGCCGGAGCGCTTTGTTCGCCGACCTGTCTGAAACCCCTATCATTCACCTCGGTGGCTCGTGCTAAGGCCACGGCCAAAGTCAATGGGGGTGATACTTCTATCACTTCGTCCCCACTATCCTCCTGCTCGGCAAAATCAGAAGGAAAGACCACTTCACATTGCAAGGGAGGCAACCTTGATATTTCACTTGAACCCAACTCCTCTCGATCCGACGAATGGCCCGACGCCTCCGAAGACGTACAAGCCCTACCCGAGGAATAGTCCTTATCCATTTATTAAGCGGAACAAAGAATACAAAATTTACCTTTGATCGGTTTGCTCGATTACTTTTGAAGTCGAGAGCGCTCGGCAAATTTACAGCAAGTAAGTTCACCAGCAGCCCCTCCCCTATTTATAGGCAAGGTAAATGGGGGAGGTGAAAAGACGTCCCGACACCCCAACCGTTCGATCTAGGCCATCCAACGGTCCAAATTTAGTAACCGTTGGACCCGTAACCGCTAGGGCCAACCTGGCAGGCCACACCCGCCGAGGCCTCGGTGCAAACTCTAATAGGCGTCTAGGCATAGGCTTCGTCCATCGAAGGCCTCGACATATCCTCATCTATCCTAAACCTCGGCCTAACCACCGTCTAGCAGAGGTATCGGCCTACATTTATCTCCACGAGGTCTCGATATTCGCTCCACGCGTCAGAGGTCTCGGCCTAGATCTCTCTCACTTGATGTCAGAGGTCTCGGCCTACATTTATCTCACCACGAGGTCGCGATATTCGCTCCACGTGTCAGAGGTCTCGGCCTAGATCTCTCTCACTTGATGTCAGAGGTCTCAACCTACATTTATCTCACCACGAGGTCGCGATATTCGCTCCACGCGTCAGAGGTCTCGGCCTAGATCTCTCTCACTTGATGTCATAGGTCTCGGCCTACATTTCAATCACCTGAGGCCCCGATCCAGGCTACGCCATGCCGAGACTTGTCAAAACTGCCCTTGCTTTCCCACCGACAACCATGATGTCACACATTTCTTACCGTCTTCGTCTTTTACATCCTCAACGCTGCGGGGGTTGTATAGCGTATGATGGCCGACCTGGCCGAATACCCGACCCCTCGAACACTTGGGCCGAATACCCGACCCCCCGAACACTTGGGCCGAAAACCTGACCACTAGAACACTTGTCCGAACGCCCTAACATACCGACCACTTGAGAATCGAACGGAGTATGTCGGTATGCTCGGCCAAAACCCTGTGCCTACTCCAAGACGATTACAAAGAGCTTAATTAACGTAATGCATTGGATTAGCCCCCTAATTTCCCGGGGCCCAATCCCTAATCACGGCCCAATAAGAAGTCCTATAAATAGGGTCCCAACGAGGTACGTAACTAACTTTCAACTACCGCATTTATTACGCCGAACACTTACTTGAGCGTTGGAGTGTCTTTGCAGGCACACCCCCCCTCACATCGGACTACCCGGATAGGAACGAGAAGACCGAGACCCAAGATCCGACTCGCTACAACAAGGATAATTGAAGTGTGTTTCCTAACACAGGAACAATTCTAATGTTCAGAATGCTTCGATGAAGAAAGGATAAGCTTGACAGTCACTCGCAGAACTTAATAGAGAGGGGAAAAAATATTTCACATACAATTTATTCTGGTTCACCTAAATAATTCTTAGCTATATCTTAGTCTCCACACTTGGTTATATTTCTCCACTTTAGGTTAATTATGAGACAATTAAGAATTATTTTGAATCGCTTTAGGTCAATTATACCCTTAAAATTAGTAAATGAATTTATTTATTTATTATCCATTCAATTCATCTATAAATAAATTTATTTAATCTATTCATTATAATAAAAATAAATAATAAATTATATTAAATTCATCCATTTAATTTTATAGGATTACTTTTTCAAAATCTATTGAATTACAACATAAGATATTTATTGGATTGAGATTTTAAAACATTATTTTGACATAAAAAAGAATTCCTGTGAATTTTGGAAGATCATGTAAAAATATAATAATTTATAAAGAAAAGAGAGAGAAATAAAATATTTTAAAAATAAAAAATTATTTAATTTTTAAAACATTATTTTTATGGATGATTATTGAATATTTATCTATAAAAAAAATGTTAATGGATAGATTGAATATATTTTTCTACTTTGAATAAATTGTATGAATTGAAATTTTAATAAATTTAAATAAATTAATAGATTATTTTTATCTGATTCATTATGATTCATTTAAAAAATTATTTGATTCATTCATTTGTCACCTTTAATTACTCTAAACCACAACCTATTTCTTGAGAGGAAAAAACTAGTGTGCAAAAAACACTTTCAAAACAAAACATGTCCTTCTATATTAGAAGAATTTTTAAAATTGTGCAATCGGGCAGTGATGCCCTAACGGATGAATTTTTGGCTGCCAAAAAGGGTTTTAATATCTGTACAGGAGCTTGATTTCGAGAATTTCAAGCTTAAAGGAGACGTCAGAACTATGTTTCACTCTATAAAGGATACAGCCACGAAAAAAATTGTCATAATACAAAAATTTTAGATAGTGGGAATAATAATTATTTATATATATAATATTAAAAATTTTACATATAATTTTTAAGAGTATAAATATATATATATATCATAATTATTTTTTATAAATTTTTATATCTATGCTTATGATTAATGATAAAAATAAGTTAGGTTAGATTATGTTATATTAGACTATGTTATATAATAATTTAATAGATTTGAACTTAATATTTTTTTAAAATACATGTCTTAAATATAATTTATTTATCTATCATAGACATTCTTTAAATGTTTGATTAGAATTACAATCCTAAAAATATAATTTATAATAATTTAATACTAATAAAAATATAAAAATAAATATGTTAAATTGTACAAAAATCAAGTTTAATTTATTTATAATATAAACATGTTTTTTAATATCTAATATAATTTTTAGATGATAATTTATTTCCAAACATATTTTACAATAAAAAATTTAAATAAAATATAAATCTTCTAATCTTTTCCATTTTGATTTTTTAATCAACGTACACAATTTTTACTATTTTGATTTTTTTAATCAATGTATACATAAATAAAAAGCACAAAAGATAAATAAATATATATATATATATATATATATATATATATGCTGCAAATTTTATTTTATCAAAAATTAATCTTTTAAAAAAAATTAATTTCTTATTAAAGAGTATTTTTTTTATCACATATAAAAATTAATTTTATCCGAAAGTTTGATAAATATAAAATAAATAAACAATTCTTTTAAATTTATATTTTATACATATGATAATTTAAATATATATTTATTTTATTAAAATATAATTTTTATTTTTAAAATATATTATTTTAAAAAAATATATATGTGTGTGTAAAATGGTAGTGGGGGCATGTGTCCCCACACTCTTTTACATGGGTCCGTCCCTGCATAATATAATAACACTCATCTTATAATCATACATTACTTATTATTAATTAAAAATTACTTTTACTTATATTATAAATAAAATATGTTAACATATTACTAAAATGTATAAATTATAATAATATATAATATATTATTAAATTATTTAAAATAAATATTAAAATTATATAATAAATTTATATTTATATATATTATATTTAATGTGACACTTTTTATATATTAATGTATGTAATGAGTTAGAAAATTTTCTTTTAATGGTACTGTTCTTAACGGCATTTATTACAGTTGTAAATCTATACATTTAGATTCAATTTTTGTGAATATTAAAATAATATTTCAACAATGACATAATTTATGAACATAAATTAATAATTAATTATTAATTTTAAAATATTAAATATATCATGATCATTAAAAAAAAATCTAGTTGATCATGTTTCTCCCCAATGTAATGCAGGGGCTCTATGGCCAACTTTGATCAATGATCTAATTAGTACACGGGTAGAAGAGCCAGCTCATTGTATTTATGATCTGTTATTAGCTTTTCTTTATGCCTCTTCCTTTATTAAGGTCTAACATAAAGCCACTTAATTATTCAAGTGTTTGGTTGAACAAAGGGTTTCATCACCTTAGCATTGGCCATGTGGGTGAAATCAATTTGGCTTTCAAGTCCATGTCTCTCAGACTCTCAGTCACATAATATATGTTTTTTTATTTTTTTTATTTTTATATATATAAACATAATATGTATGATTATAACTATGAAATTGTAATCATTATATATATGTGAGGAGTCAATGTCCTCCCTCTGCATGTGCAGACATTGATGCCTGGATTCCAGTACATTCTCTTCATAATTTAATTAGTAGTAATTTATAATTTATGACACGTCCTTCCTAAAACTAAACTTTATGGTGGTTTATAGTTCCAGTACATTCTCTCATGAAATTATATTATTGAGAGCACCACCATCATCATAGTTTCCCTTTCTGAACCCTCATTCCATCAAGCAAGTCACTTTTGCCACCTTTGGGAATCGCTATAAGCTATAACTTTGCCAGCTTTATGGTGGTTGAAATTAAGTTGAAATAATGTGTTCTTGAATGGGTGATGAGTTAAGTAGCGATGCATGATTATCAAAAAATATTACATATACAAAAAAAAGTGTTTTATGCTTATAAATTTGTTAAGCGTTGATATACAATATGTTTAAATTTTGTTCCTCCGAAAAAAAGCATAAATTATTTCAAAGAAATGACTATTAACATCTCTAAAATATACATTAATGTCCGAATGAATCTTCGGAAAGTTGGTTTGAATTATTAAAAAATTAATTTAAATAATAAAATATTAAATTAAATAACTATTTTATAATAAATTTATTGAAAGATGTTAATATTTTAATCTTTCAGATGCTGTTTAGAAGTCTTTAAGACTTTTGCAACTTTTAGACATCCTAGTTTGGAAGTGAGATGGTGTGTCGATGAACTTGGTTATAAGTTTGCCTAAGATGCTTAAGAAATTTGATTCTATTTGGGTTATAGTAGATAGACTCAACAAGTTTGTTTGTCTTATCCTTATCGATATTAGATATTTTTAAGAGAGATTGATAGAATTGTATATCAATAGTGAGGTTATATGGGGTTTTCCTACTATTATAGTTTTGAACAGGAAGGAGAGTGCGACTTGGGAATTTGAGGGTCAGATGCGAGAGTACTTGATATTGTTCTTAGCACACTAGTGTAAAAATTGGATTTAAAATCGGAGTTTTAAGATCGGTTACAAGGTAACCGATCTTAAAAGTGACACGGTGACAATTTTGTAAATAACATGAACACTTTTAAGATCGGTTAAAATTTAATCGATCTTAAAAGTACTTTTAAGATCGGTTATTTTATGACTGATCTTAAAAGGTATGTCTGACACAACTTTTAAGATCGGTTACAAAATAACCGATCTTAAAAGTTGTATCAAACAACTTTTAAGATTGGTCATAAAATAACCGATCTTAAAAGTACTTTTAAGATCGGTTATTTTATGACCGATTTTAAAAGTGCTACTTTTAAAATAGGTTATTTAAGAACCGATTTTAAAAGTGCTACTTTTAAAATCGGTTATTTCAGAACCGATTTTGTATATAGCATACAAAATCGATTCTTAAATAATCGATTTTAAAAGTATCGTCAGAAATCTTTTATATTTCCCTCCATTCTCATTCTCTTTAATCTTTCCTTCCATTCCTTTTTTTACTCTCTAACGCTCTCATTTTCTAAAGTCTCCAATAAGGTAAATTTCGTTGTCGTTTTCGTTTTCATTTTCGTCTTCTCATGCTCTTCTTGTGTCTCTTTTCGTTTTCTCATGCTCTTCTCTTGTCTCTATTTTCGTTGTAGGTTCATTTTGGGTAAATTTTGAACCTAGAACGGCCTGTTCTGCAAGGAGAATGGCCCGTTCTGCAAGGAGAACGACCCGTTCTACAAGGAGAACGGGCTGTACTGAAAGTTAACTTTTTAAGCCTTTTGAACAGCCTGGAACGGCCCGTTCCAGTTTAATTTTTTTTGGCCACCCGACTTTTAAGATCGGTTATAACACAACCAATCTTAAAAGTTAACTTTTAAAATCGGTTGTTTAACCGATTTTAAAAGTCTAACTTTTAAAATCGGTTACGGAACCGATTTTAAAAGTTAAAAATAACCAATTTTAAAAGTCTTTTTTCCACTAGTGGCAGATAAATTTGGAGGACAAAATTTCTAAAAAGGGAGGAGAGTTGTAACACCCCGATTTTCATAAAATTTTATTGATAATATGGTAGTAATTATTTTAATATTTTAAATGTGTTTATTCAAGGATTTTGATATTAATTATCTACATGAGCTCTATTTTATTATAAACCTTGATTTATAATTATTATTTTAATTAGTGAAGTAGGAGCTATTTTATAAAGTGTATTTTATTATTATGTTCATGTTATTTGATTAAAGAAAGGAATATGTTTAATTCTATATATTATATTAATCATTTTATAAAAAAGGGAATGAAGGACATGTTGGTAAATGATTAATTATTATTCCTATTTATTTTATTAATTGAGAAAACAGGGTTAAGGAAGTTATCAGAAGTTACAAGTCATTTTTTCACGTATTCACTTATGACTCTCATTTTTCTCTCTTACGCTCTAAAGAACGAAGAGACCTCGAAGAAGAAGCCTAACCAGATTTCGCTCGTGCCTCATCCTCTACTCATCAAGGTAAAGGAGGAGCGAGAAACCTCACTTGGGGGTGTGTGAATAATTGTTGGGTAGTCGGATTGACCCTCAATTCCTTACCTGATGTATGCGTATAGGAACAGACACTTTATAAAAGTTTTCTGTTTTATTTTTTGATTGTTCTGTTGCATTCCTTGTGTAATTCTAAGTGTGAATATGTGTTCAATTTCAAGAATAGATAAGTTTTGATGAGTTTGAGTACTCTATGGGTTCCTACGGTAAACCCTATGAGAAATAGACAAATGTTGAATGTTTTCTGTTTTGGCTTCTGAGTTTTCTATTGTGTTCCTTGATGAATGTTGAACATGAATGTGTGTTTAATTTTGATATTGGATATGTTTGATAGCAGAATTGGCTCTCAATCCTTTGCTTGATGCATGTTCTTAGAAACAGATACTTTTTGAATGTTTTCTATTTTGGTGTTTGAGTTTTCTGTTGTGTTTCTTGATGGTTACTGAATGTGAATATGCGATTAATTTCAAAAATAGACAAGTTTTGATATGATTCAGAGTGCTCTATGGGTTCCTGTGAGAAACCCTATGAAGTGAAATTAGGGGTATTATTTTTGGATGAATTTTGAGGCATTATATGTAAATTAATGATGAATTCATGTTTTAGGTAATATTTGAAGTGTTTTGACGGATTGAAATATTATATTAACTGATTAGTTGTAGAGAATATGTGAAATCATGAAGTTGAGTCTATGACCTTTATGCTTCGTATGTCATGAATTGCAAATTGAATGTGTATGATGTTGGATAATTTCTTGGTATGGTTTATGTGTTATTCTGATGTATATAGCTATGAGAAGTTCCTTGTATGAGACTATGTAAATATGATGTGAAAATATGAAAAGTGAATGTGTGACATGTGACATGATAGTATGAGATAATGTGATATGAGATATGAAAATCTGTGATAAGTGAAATGTTGAGTCAATGAACAGTGAATGTGTCACATACATCATGTGCATATCTGACTCCAAGTGTGCCGCTTAGGCCGCATGCCAATGATGTATTAAGCTATTTCAGGTGTACCTTGAGTCATTAGTGATGTATTGAGTTATTCTAGATGTACCGCTTAGGCCGCATGCTAGTGATGTATTGAGCTATTCCAAGTGTGCTGCTTAGGCCGCATGCTAGAGATGTATTGAACTATTCTAGGTGTACCTTGGGTCACTAGTGATGTATTTATAAATGAACGTGCCCCCAGGTATGTTGTTGTAGCAGCATACCAGTGATGAGAAATGTACAACTTCCGTATGGCGCCACATGCATGCATTTATGAGTCGAGTCTATGACATCATTGCATGATAAGTGAATGTGCATGTGCTCTAATATATTTGTAACTTGAGAGTTGTGCTTGGTTATGTGTAATTTGAATGGTATTTGTTATTATTGTGTGTGTTACCTAACATTTATTTCTACATCTAAACCAGAGTGAGATATTTTTCACTCCCTTGTTGCTCTATTGTATTCTTATTGTGTTGCAGGTGATCATCAACATGAGGATATTGGTGATGAGGTTTTAGTCTCATTGTGGGGTGTGCTCTGATAAGACATGTGACATCGAGGCTTAGTTAGGATTAGTATAAGAGTTTCATTACTCACTACTACAAAAGTGTCATTTTCCTGCGAATTTTTCTGCAAAAAAATATTCGCAAATTTTTTTTGCAAATTTTCTTGCAAAAAACTATTTGCAGAAATTTGTTACGAAAAATAATTTACAGATATTTCTCACAAATTTTGCTACAATTTTAATGATCATAGAAATTTTTTTCCATGGTAAAAATTTGAAAATATTGTAAGAATTTTATTTTGTTTCTTGCAAAAATAAATTCGCAAGTAATGTCTACTAAAATGGTAGAAAAATTTTGCAAGTAACTTTTCCTTCAAAATTTCCTGCAAATTTTAATCTACAGGAAAAATAAAAAGATATTTAAATTTATAAGTTTAATATTTAAAAAAAACTTCAAGTCCCACATCGATTGTAAATTTTTTGCAGGAAACTTTCCTACAAATTTTTTTTTGCAGGAAACTTTCCTGCAAATTTTTTTCGCAGGAAAATTTCCTGCGAATTTTAAAATTCGCAAAAATATATTATCCACAAAGGTATTACCTGCAGATAAAATTTCGCCAAAGAATTTGTAGGAAC